>NC_045607.1:55945743-57267337 GCF_009762305.2 Zalophus californianus
TACGACTCTGCACACATTTTTCTGTCTCAGCTTTTCATCTGTAAGGTGTGTGTAAAAACAATATCTGCTTTACATAGTTGTAAAGATTAAAAAGGACACACATAAAAATTATATCAGAGCCTGGCTCATAACAAAGACTCAATAAAAGTCTTGTTAGACCCTTGGTCCAATGTTTGGCACATAGAAAATAACCAAGTATTGCTGGATTTACTCTTTAGAGCTTTGTTATTTATTATTATTTAATAGGGCACAGGCGAGGCTTGTCATCTCAAATGGCTAAACTTGATCATAACAGTGGGCAGGTCTATTGTGGGTTAGCAAGGGCAGTGGAAGAAGCTCATGGTTCACTGACCTCAGGGGTGAATTCCAGGGTTTCCAGGTCCCAGCTCTATGGATTAGACCTTTCTGAACCTCACTTACGACAATTAACATAACTACCTTGAGATGTTTCTGAAAGGTCTAGTCATAAACACCTAGCACAGTTCCTCGAATAGCGTGATCGCCCAGTAAGTGTTTCAGAAGAAAATCCCATTACTCAGATCTGAGCCTTGACTCTTTAAACTGTATAAACTTATTAGCCTCTCTAGGACTCAGCTTCCTGAACTGAGTTATAGGATTTCCAGGCATTCTTCCAGTTCCAATGATTTAGTTTTCTCTTAAACGCACTGAGTCTCAGGAAGAACTAACTGTGTCTCCACTCATATCCCCACTTACCTGTGAGAACCCTCTGGTCACAGGCAGCTCCTCTCCATCCAGGACGGCAAGTCCCACAGTTGTGTCCTGAGAAATTGCCATTGCAGAGGCATGTTCTGTTGAAGAACCGTGTGGGCCAAGCCTCCCGATCATCTCTGCCGTCGTGGGGGTAATGGGGGCTGTGGGGTCGGAAGTCTGCAGTCACTGCCTCACACCTGCCCCGCCCCGATGAGGAACCACAGCGGTCAGTCCCGGGCCTAGACAGGGGGGACAGGTCTGGGCAACACACACCATTTCTTAAGGCCTCAACAGTGGCACACTCTCTTGGGAATTGAGCCCAGGTCTGATGAAAAAAAAGCAAGGGCAAGAAGATGCATCCTAGAGAGAGGAGTTTATGAGCTTTCATTCTGCTCTAAGCAAGAGTGAAGAACAAATCTCTGGTTTGCAGCCCTTTGTGCAGAGACTGAAGCACATAAAATAAAAACCAGGCTGAAAAGGAGAAAACACAATGAAATTATCTAAGTTTTCCTTCTGTGCTGTTATAAACAGGCATGAGCCCTTCCCAGCCCCCTTCAAAATGCTTTTCATATCTGTAAAATGACATTTCTAGCGAATCATAAAAATAGTAATTTACCTTTAAAAACTTGACATATTTAATACCTACATAATTAAATCCCCTGTCCTAGCATTCAGCTTTCTTCATCTTAAATTTCTATTTATTAAAAAAAATACTCATCATAGGTGTCTCTTATCAAAAGCACTCATTAACAGGTCACAGCCATTAATTACATTTAACCATGAAGCTGGAAGAAGAATTGGAAGCAGATCTTCAGCAAGTTCATTTCCGCGACTTGAAGTCTCCCATCCTAATGGAGCTTTGGCGAGAGTCCACCCACTCCCCATAGAGCTTCTCTCCAGTACCTTACACTCCGGAGGGGATTCTCTGATGAACCCCTCTTAGAGCTGAGTGTTTTATATTTGCTTCTCCCCTGATGTCAGAGCTGTTAATTTCATGTGGGTTTCTGCTTGATAACTAATCCTGAATCTGCTCACCCGAACTGGGAGGGGCTGGTCCTCTTCCCGAACCTTTTACTAATCCCCTTTCACTCCAGTGAGTTTTTCTGCCCTTTAAGTACTTGGTTAGCACATGATTCCCTTCCCACTGATTTCCTTGTGATGCTTAAGGTTTTAAGAAAAGGTCAGAGGCACTAATTTGGAATACAAGTCAGAGAAACTAGAGAGCTTTTGTTTGCATTGTAGAGATTTAGATTTTTCCCCTTTGATTTATAACTTCAGAGGATGAAATGAGATTAGTTACATTTTCTTAGTGACACAAGGGCTAGACTCTACTTGTATCTGACGGTCGCTTTTGATTGGGCATGGTCTTGAAACAGATGCTACCATTCTTATAATTTCTATGGAGAATAATTGTAGTAGAAAAGTCACCAGATACAATTACATCAAATCACATGGCATTGCCTTCCATGGTGCCTGCTGGTGTTGACAACCGGGTGCTCCAGCTCCCTTCCCTCCATTGGGGTAGGGTCCATCTCTGTGGCAGAACATCGAGGGTCACTACTACTTCTGCTGTTTAGGAGATGACCACTGTCTTCTTCTTTCCTGCTTTCTCTGCAAGCAGTCTTGAACCAATGGCACTAATTTTAAATTTTAAATATGTTGTGGGAATCTTAATGGCTTCATACAAACATTAGTCAATATCTCAAGTTTTCATATGCACTCGGCATATTTAAGGACGAAAAATAAGGTATATAGAATGATATTTAGATAGTCTTTTGCTTATTTTGATTTTTTAGTCTGACTTTTTACTGGATCAAAGTAGATTATCATTTTTCTCTCTCAAATAAAGGTGGTAGTACTGTACCATTGGTGGTTTCTTATTTTTGACAAAGGAACCGAGGCCTTGTATGGTAACATTAGGAGAACGGAATGATGGATATATGGAAACTCTATTATCTGTGTAACTTTTTTTTAAAGATTTATTTATTTATTTATTTATTTGAGAGAGTGAGAAACAGCATGAGAGGGGAGAGGGTCAGAGGGAGAAGCAGGCTCTCTATGGAGCAGGGAGCCCCATTGTGGGACTCAATCCCAGGACCCTGAGATCATGACCTGAGCTGAAGGCACTTGCTTAACTGACTGAGCCACCCAGGTGCCCCTCTGTGTAACTTTTCTGTATATCTAAAGTTAATACAAAAATACAATGTTTATTTTAAAAAGCTATTTTAAAAAACTAGGTAATCTATTCATATATATCCACATATATATTCATGTGTGCAGATATAAGTATATCACAGTGTGTCACATTATGTTGAAAGAAAAAAAATGAGGCTTTACCCTTTACACCTTCTGGTTATGTAATTCCTACAGTTACCTCAGGATACCCTGAGTGCAGTGTGATACGTGATAGGCACAATGTGAGGGCATTGGTATCAAATCATGTAGTATTAATTAAATACAAGAATAAAATATAAAAATGACGTTCTGATCTTTTCTTTCTGGACCTCATTTGGAAATTGTGAGAATCCCACCCTGGAGATCACTACTAAGGGTGATCTCATCATGTCACATGGAATCCATCTATGGGCTGGTGAATCCCAAATTAGGAGCTCTAATAACACTCCCTCCCCAGAGGTCCTGACTTAGATATCTAACTGCCTGCTCGCTAAATCCACTTTGGTGCCTAAGAGATTCATCAGACATTTATAAAATGTGTTCCTCTATCTTTCCCATCTCAGTAAATGGAATCACTGTTCATCCCGTTGCTTTGGGAAAAAACCAACACACAGAAGTCATTGTTTTTTCTTCTTTGTTTTATGCAAACTGCATTCATTAGTGGAACTAACAGAGTCTAACTTGAAGCCGTCATTAGCTCTTTCCTGCCCTGTGGCCACTAATTTATCTCCTCACCTTCCATGCTTAACCACACAGGAGTCTATTCTCCACACAAGATTTTATTCTCCACTTAGCAGCCTGAGAGAACTTTTATTGCTGATACCCAATTACCACCGCTCTCAATAAAACCCTTCAATGGCTTCCAAACACACATAGAATAAAATGCAAATGCTTACAGAAGTCTACATGATCTGGCCCCTTCTATCTCTGACAACCTCTTAACATCTTCCCTGTTACTTCTTTATTCAATCGCAAGCTTATTACACCCTCTGCCATGGCCCTAGGTCTTTGTATGACTCGCTGTGTCACTTCATTCAGGTCTCTGTTCCAATGTTACTTCTTCAGAGAGGCCTTGCCTGACAACCCCACCTGCTAAATCCTAACCCCATCATTCATCATTTCCTTTTTAAGACAACCTTCATAGTACCAAACACTGCCTGTAATTTTTATTACCTCGTAAATTTTCACTGTTTCTCTCTCATCAGAAGGCAAGTTTTTGTCTTTCCTTTTCAATATTGACCTGAGAGATCTTTAGAGAGCCGTTTTTTTTTTTTTAAAGTGAAGAAGGACTAAATATCTGATTTATTTACTCCCAGCCTAGTGATTAATTCATATTTCCACTAAAAGGAGTAGATACAATCTACCTCCAGTATTTTTATTACTTACTATTTTTTTAAGATTTTATTTATTTATTTGAGAGAGAGAGAGAGACAGAAAGTGAGAGAGAGAGCACAAGTGAGGAGGAGAGGGAGAAGCAGGTTTCCTGCTGAGCAGGGATCCGGACAATGTGGGGCTCAATTCCAGGACCATGGTATCATGACCTGGAGTCGAAGGCAGACGTTTAACAGACTGGACCACCCAGGCTGCCCTTTATCACTTACTACTAATGCACATCTATTACTTCTTAAGTGTATTACATACACCGTTATATGTTATACGTTATATACACTATATGTTATACATTAAATGTTACACATGCATATATCATTTTTTAAAAATATTATTAAAATATTACTTTTACTCCTGTTTTGCAGATGAAGACACAGAGACTTTCGGAGATTAAGAATTCTTTAAAAATCATGTAGTTTGTAGGTGGCGGTTTTAGGTTTTGAAGTCAACTTAGCTTTGTTCCAAAACTAAATGTTTGTGCTTTGCAAGTACTGCTCACATTCTAAAAAAAGAAGGCTGGAGAATGGAAAAAGCGCTGTACTTTGAAACATAAAATATACCAACTTTGCCTCAGTAAACAAGTACCTTCATTTCTCTGAGTCTCTGTCCTTCATCTGTAAGTTATATATAATAAAGATATATTGTTGGGGCAAATAAACTCAGATAAAAATAACCAGCAGAATGCAGATAATCAATCAATACTAGTTTAATAAGTAAATGAATCAAAGGTAGAAATCTTAAAGTAGATGAAAAATACTGAAATTAATACCTTATTCATAACTATCTTAGTAGACTGGAATGCATTTTACAGTGTCTTCATTATTAATACATATCCAATCAATGTTACGAGTAGTCCTGTGGAACAAGAATTTCAGGCACTGAAGAGAGAAAAATCTGAAATGTCAGTGTCTATTAATTGTGAAAACCTGGAAGTAGATGACAAGAAGTATGTTTTACTGCATATGCTGGCGTCATTTCTTAGCTTACTGGTGTTTTCTAATGTGGGAAGCTGGTGCAAAATGTGAAAAGAAAAAATGTACTTATGTCTTTCCTCTTTGACTGAACATTGTGGAGTGGTTAAAATGCCATCATCTGGCAAAATTATTCACAGCATAGTTCAGAAATGAATGTTAAAATATGTGTGCAATACTCCTTGACCCACTACAGAAATTATTGCTTAGACTTCTTTAATGGAAATTAAATTTTATACAGTAATTTTTTAAGAACTGGGCTGTTCAGAAATCCACATGTTACCAGCATAAAAAAACTTGTCAGGAATCACCACTGGTGGGTGTGACTTACACTCATGGCTGATGTGAAAATCATATCTCAGGAGAAAGGACTGATTCCGAGCTTCCTGTTTTTCCTTTCAAGTCTTATGTATGTCAATTATAAAATAAGTTATCAGAAATCTAAATGATAAGGACCAGGAATTGAGGTTAAATTGAGGAGAAAAAAGTTTTAGGAGCATCTTAATTTTCTCATAACAATTGCTAATGAATATTAATATTTTTTGTGATCATTTGTGGCAAATGATTCTGAATATATTCATTGTCCAATTGGATTACATGTTATTAAATTGTGTGCTTACTTGTACCAAGCTTAGATTAATGGCTGGAATTCCAAAGGCATTAAGGCAACTCCAAGTCATCTGTTAGGCTGGTCATGTGCTTTTACCTCATGGAGAAGCTTAAATTCAGTGAAAGCAAAGCGGAAGAATGTTAGGCCTGTGTCTTTGTGTCACTAAGCAGAGTTTCAGTCAAACATAACATTTCTATTTTAGGGCAGAATATTTGAAATTGAGGTCTCAGATAAAATGGTCTCTGATAAAACCTGCCATTAGTTTCTTATTTGAATTTTCAGACCTTTACACAATATTGCAAATACTGGCATAGGACAGTTAACAATAATTCAATTTCCTTATGGTGAAATCCTTTCTTGCTAAGTTAATTTTAAAACATTTAAAGTATTTCTTTTGCTGATGGTTTATATTCTTCTTGTTTCAGCCAATGATATTGTAAGAGTTCCCCATAGAAAAATTTCTAAAAACATGTGTGTTAGGCATCAAAGTCAAAATAATCAGAGATACTTATGTTGGACTTGAGTTAAGTAGTGCATTTGTTTGTAGTTAAAATTATTGTGCTTATTTCCAAAGATTATGTCTGCACTGTAATATTGGTAAAATATAAAGTTTCTTTTATCTTGACATTTCTAAACTTATCTCTGTGGTCATCATCATAGTCATCTTCCTCTTATTTAGCATCTACTGTATGCAAGTAGCTGGACCAGGGCTGATGCTTAGAAAATGATGGGTAGTGTGGCCATTATACTCCAAATGCTTATAAAAATAGTTAAATGTGCATATATACGTGTGTGTATGTGTGTATATATGTATGTATATATATGTAGAGAGAGTGAGTCAGAGTGCATATATTGGCTCATTTATTACTTTTTAACTATATTTTGAAATTATGTAGAAAAGAGCAAAATACCAAGCTTGTATAATCTATATCAATAATGTTGACACTGTTTTTTGCTTTAAGTTCTATTACAATATTCATAATATAAAGTAAAGGGATAGTGATAAATTTTACTAGTAAAAAATATTTAAGAAGGCACATAGTGAAAGAGATGTCAATGTGTACATAATGAATATTAAACCATATTTTTCTTGCTCACTTCTTCAAAAATCTAATGTGTATGCTGTAATTTTAATTTATACATATAATGTACTATTTATAATAGTTACATATATAGATGTCTAGTATATAATAGCTATATATCATATATGGTAAATAAATAGTAAGTAAATAAATATAGTATGTAATGTATAATATGTATGTGTATATACACATATGTATATGTATACATATGTATGTATGTATATGTTTATATATAATTTGCAGAAGTGACTGCTCTGGAAATTAGTCTCTGTGTTTAATTTGATGTGCATGTAAAATGGACATCGAGGCTTTTCCTTTTTTTTTAAGATTTTATTTATTTATTTGAGAAATAAATAAAATTCTTTCTCATTTGAGAAAGAATGAGAGCACGAGAGGGAAGAGGGTCAGAGGGAGAAGCAGACTCCCCACTGAGCAGGGAGCCCGATGTGGAACTCGATCCCGGGACTCCAGGATCATGACCTGAGCCGAAGGCAGTTGCTTAACTGACTGAGCCACCCAGGCGCCCGAGGCTTTTTCTGAGATATACCTTACATGCGAGGTCCTGTAATGTCTGTGGTACACTGATCGGGCTTCGTGGATGAGGGTGAGGCCTGAAGCTGGTTGGTAACATTTCTTCCTTCTCTGCTTTCAATAGGATAACTTGTGCAGTATATTTTTCTAACTCTACTTAACAGTTATAGACAAATTTCACTCAGTAGCTTATCAATTTCCTCCTCATGTGATGTGTGAAATGGATGTTTCTAACCACAGTGGTTCTCCTTGAAGAGAGAGAACTTATATTCCTTCCATTTATGAGTCTTTCATCTTTAACACAATGGCTTCAAAGATCACCATGATTTGCATTAATATAGTGAAAAGGAAAGGAATATGGAGTATTATATGGGAATTTTTTTTTTTAATGGGCAAGACCTGAAAGGAGCTTTCATCATTTCCTGCAAAATTCCATTGGCTAGAAACTAGTCATTCGTCATTAGTCAGTGGTCCACACTACTACAAGGGAAAATGCAGATGAGTTATATGCCAAGGAAAAAGAAGAAGTACACATAGCTAGTAGTCTCTATTCCACTGACCAACCATTAAGTACTTTTACCACTCCAAAAGAGCCAGCATAATAATTATAAATATAAATTTATTAATGTTGCATATGGAAGATTCATATTTTTGAGATGTAGATTTCATTAGTGATTCAAGTGTTTCACTTGATCCTTTTTTCTTTGACCTATGGTCATGCCACTCATTAGAAGTCCTGTGAGAGAATTTCTAAATAGTTGGATATATCTCATGGGTAAAATTCTTCATATACCAGTCAATGTCTAAACCATAAAACAAAAGTAGGAACTGCCCCTCTTCCTCAATGAGCATACATCTAGCTGAGAAAATTATGATCCCCAAAATACATTTGCTGAAGTACCTGATTGTTACTACATAAGACGTGGACATTTGGCAAACAGTGAGATCATTATGAATTGATGTATGATCAGTGTTCTTTTTCAGAGCAGAGTCTGAAGAAAACAGTATTGGAGCTTGGGGATTGATTGTAGCGTGCATGGCTCTGGTGCCAAGATGATATTCTGAGCTTATGTTGCTGTTGCTTCGATGGAACGGATATCACATGCTTGCACTACCACTAAAAGTTTGTTAGCACACTACCTAACTGCTTCTGTGGTAATTGTGTCCACTGAGGAAGAAGCCCAGGAGGAGGTGAGGAACTCAGTGACCCAGGCGACAAATAGATGTTGAGTAAAAAATGTGACATTCAAGCCCTGGACTAGTATGCACATTTGGGGAGAATTCTATGGGCTAGAGAAGCTGGGGACATTTTCAACCGTGAGAAATCAATGTTCATTCTCTTAGGAATCCTCTACCAAACCAGAAGCCCAGAGATGGGTGAGACTTCTCAGAGGTGGCAGAATCATTTTCCCGTTTCACAACACTTCTGGTCCCCCTTCACAGATAATGCAATGACAAGCATTAAAAGATGTACAAAAGGTTGTGGCTGTTCTCTTTAGAACACTGACCAGACTGCTACATTGATTTTTAGAAGTATCTTCACTAAAATGCAATAAAATGGGTGCTACCAGAAATTAAATACTGCTAACCAAAGGAGATGCCCTGAGTTTTGGATTCAACTCCTGCTTCTTACAGCCTACTTGAAGAACAATTTTTTTTCTTAACAGTTTTTTATAGAAACTGCCCCTATGCTAAAGGACATGAGATAATTCTGAGGTCAGAAAAAATGATTAGTTTTGGGAAGTGTCAGAGAAACTTTCAGAGAGAGAGCAGTTCATGAGAACTTACTGATAAAGTGGAAATAATATGTTCCAGAGCAGGAATGGGAGGAATTTGGAGGGAGAAGTTCACTGCCTTTAGGGACAGGTTGTTTACTTCCTTTAAAAAAAAAAAAGACTTTGAAATCCTGTAAGAGGTTAAAGCTTTTTAAAAAAGTAATTCCCTTAAAAATTAAATTTAAACTGAAATATGCAGATGCACAAGTGAGGCTGTGGAAAGGTTTTATCATAATCAGCGTCAAATTTACTAAGAAAATAGGATGAAATCCATATGCAGTCATGAATTGAGGGAAATCAAACTAGCTTATCTGCATTTCAAATAAATTTTTTCATTGAATTAACATTATAATTTTCCTATTTATAGAATGGGAAAATGAAACATTAAAAAGTTAAAATTAGGGGATTCAGAGAGATAAATTAAAAGCAATGTCAACATCAAGGGATTTGTGTTGCATGTGTGATTACTGATATTGTTTCTTATAAGTAGTTTTGATATGTTTTGAAGGGTTATCACTCCTCCCTTTTCCCCTTTACACAGACACACACTCATATGTAGACACATTACTTCCTTACGCTGAAATTTGTCTGAGGGGATTTTGGTAATGTGAATCATATTTAGAGAAGACAGATTTGCTTTTTTTTGTTTTGTTTTGTTTTTTATTATAAGAAGTTTAAAAAATGTTTGAAGAGACAACTAATATTTGGTGAATACTCACATTAAAGATATCCCTTTAATTTTTAGATAACCTTTGAGACGTGAGACAATGGTGGAGTATTCCCATACTCTTTCTACTTCTTCCCCAGAACCAAAATTCACCCTCTTTTCCCTCCATACTCCCTCTGATAATCCACAGGGGAGGCTGGACCTCAGAAGTTACACCACAAGGGGAGGGAATGAAGAAGTTGGCAGATCTGAAGTGCTGGGGGCCAGGTGGAAGGTGGTAGGGAAGGGTGCACAGAGTTCTGTAAGGTGACATTGGAGGACCAGGACGGTGTCAGAAGGGTGTCCCGAAGCTCATGTTCTACCCTGGAGAAGGCATTCCCAATTGCTGCCACCCCATGGACTCTGTATGGTTAAGAAATATCCCTTATATTTAAATTAAGCAGATGGTTAAAATGAGTTCTGTCTAAAACAGAGTGAGTTTTATCAGTTAAAGCTTTTATTTGGGAGTGCTCAACCACCTTGCCCTTGCAAATTAGGGTCACAGCAGAGTTACAATTGTTATATCTAATGTAAAAGAACTTTCTGCACTTGATTATTTTCCTGGAATGTTCGGTGTGAGGGTGGACGTATGTAGGGAACATAGTCTTATTTTTTTTTAAAGATTTTATTTATTAGAGAGAGAGAGAGAAAGAGCACAAGCAGGGTTAGCGGCAGACAGAGGGAGAGGGAGAAGCAGGCTCCCCACTGAGCAGGGAACCTGACATGGGACTCGATCCCAGAACCCTGGGATCATGACCTGAGCCGAAGGCAGACGCTTAACCTACTGAGCCACCCAGGCACCCCGAGGACAGTAGTCTTCAGGCAGAAATGCACACCATAGGGAAAAGTAGAAGAAAAAAATCTGTTGGTTTTGTGGGTCACATTGAGTAAGTGAGGCAGATTGTAGTACATGACTCATTGTAAATGTCATACCTGTTTATTCACATGTATTGCTTCCAGTATCTTTGAGATTTTTGAGATTTACAAAAAGGTTTTGTTAATGTCAACGGTGACTTCTTACCTTTTTAAAAAGTTTGTAAAAATTCCTAAGTGGGATTCTAAGAAAAGTGCTTATACAGACCCTATAGGGAAAGGTCTTTTGTTTTTATTAGGAAATGACCTATTAGCACTGCTTATTTCATATTTTATATCTTTCAAGAGTTCATTAATAGTCATTTTTCAATTTTTATATTTGTCTTTTGTTGTTCCATAATTTAACTCTTGTCTGGGCTGTTGGTAGTAAAAACATGCCTCGCTTAACCGTTCATTATCTACTCTTTTGTTTCTGTGGACATCAGTTAGGGAAAGGAACTCACACTCAAAAAGTACTTATAATATTGGGGGCACATTTGTAACCCATTTTACAGTTAAGTCTCACACAAACTCTATAAGATACATATCCTTACCCATAGAAGTTCATAAAACTGAAATGATTTGCTTAAGTTTGTACACCAGCAAATAGGCAATCTGGGATTGAATGTGTTTTACTAGTCCCATTTTCAGCAATATTTCCATAACATTACAGCTATTGTGTTGTTATATAGTTTGTGTTATTATATAACTTGAAATAAACGGGACAATTGTGGCAGGATATGGGGATGAAGGGAGAAGAGAGGGAACTATTAAAAGCTGTCTAAGGGACTGAGATATTGGTTGATAGAAGACATGTTTTTTTATTTATGAGCTCTTAAAACTATAAAAGGTCATAGTCCCATAACCTTTTAATATCAAACTCCTTGTCTAACCACAGTGCAATGTTCCAGGTGTCATTTGAGTCTCCTTTCTGTCAGTGGTCATTATTAAATGTTTTCCTGTATTTGGAAATGAGCTCTACCACTGGATTGTTTTCTTATGCAGAACTACAAGTAGGTCAGTAAAAATAGAGCTCTGTATTCTTTCTGAAGTGCTCAGTGATTTTCCCCCAACATGCATAAAAGGTTTAAATGAACAAAATAGGAACTTGATGAGAAGGAAAATTAAGCCCAGATACTAATCAGTAGGAAAGATCAAATGGAAGCAAACAGAAGTTTTCCTTTGAGTAGATGAAGCATAGTAATCCAGTCACAAAATAATTTGTGTTCTCTATTCATGGAGGTATATATTAAATACTCTGATTATTATTTTGATCCCTGCATTTAAAAAAAAAGTCAGGTCCTTAAAACATTACGTACTTCTGCCACTGCAGTTTATTATCATTTTTAAGACATAATGTGGTAAACTAAATCTTTTTACCTGGATAGTAGATTAAGAAATTTAGCCTAAAATTGACCAAAGCTATTAAATTTTTTTATTCAGCTGGAAATTTTCCACATAAGAACTATTCTTTCAAAATAAAAATGGAACATACACTCAGCAACCCAAACAAAAAGCAAAAGGAAAGGCATTAAGTACCTCCTGCAGAAGACTCACTTATAAGAAATTAAGAAGAAAACTCTGATTATATATTGTGATTTTCCTAAGCTTTCTTAATCTATGTTATATAAATGGAGGTCTTGGTCCTCTGATTCCCTAGGAGAAGATTTAATGGGGATCCGCAGGTGAAGAATGACAGCCAGAAGGAAAGTAGCAAGCACAAAGCAGTTTATTAAGGGGAAGGCACACTCTCCAAGTGGGAGAGGGCACAGGTTCTGCAAGGTGGAACTGGCCCTAGGTTGTTTCAGGATTGGAGATTATTGGGTCTCTCTGGGCTGGGAGGAGCTGTGGGGTGGTGTCTAGTGAAGGCTGCTTTCAGTCATTTGGGGACACTCCTCTTGCAGGTTGGGAGAGAGGGAGTTTTTGACCCTACAAGTTTTATACCTGACCCCTCCTCCTGGCAGCCCTTTCCATCAGGCAGGGCAGTTCCCGTAGTGCAAATGCATTATCCAGAGTCTAGGGGTTACCCTGGGGCAGAGGAGCAAGCTCTGCACCTGTGGCTCTTGATCTTTCTGGCCTAAGATCTTGGAAGCCACAAGCTCAGGATGTTGAGCCCCCAGGCTTTCAACGTGTAGTTTATTTATCATTGTCCTTGCCTCCAGCTCAGGTCTCTATCACTCCCCTTGAAGGACATGGGACTCTGCCTCGGGGCATTCCTTCCACTGCTTTTGTCTAGCTTCTACCTAGCAATACCATGATGAATATTGGGATGAAGCTTTCTCCCACTCTTGGTACCGTTTCCCCCCAGGCATGGGTTTATATTAAGCTGCCCCCTGGTAGCTAAGTAGGGCTATGCGATGAGTTTTGTCTGTGGATCATGTATGAAAGTGAAGTGTATCACTTCCAGGCTGAAGCATTTAATTATTGGCACAATTCTTACAGCTTTCTTGCTTGTGCGGGACACTTATGAAGGAGGCTCCATACTGAAATAAATGGCAGGGCTACAAGATCCATGCAGTCTGGATTACACAGGATACCTGGAATCCAAAGTGGTACTGCAGGCATGAGTTAGGAGACTGAGTTGGACATTGTTTGTACAGTATCTGCTTAACCTTACCTTGACTAATAATATGCCTTTACATTTATCTCAAAAGCTGGGCTCCTGAGTGGCTCAGTCCATTAAGTGTCTGCCTTAGGCTCGGGTCATGGTCCCAGAGTCCTAGGATCGAGTCCCACATTGGGCTCCCTGCTCGGTGGGAAGCCTGCTTCTCCCTCTCCTACTCCTCCTGCTTGTGTTCCCTTTCTCGTTGTGTCTCTCTCTGTCAAATAAATAAATAAAATCTTAAAAAAATTATCTCAAAAGCCATGCAAGAAAGATTTGTTCATTCTAATTTTCTATATAAGTGAGGCTCAAAGAGGTTATAAATAACTACCAAAAGGTAGTCCAGGAGAAAAATTGGAATTTGAACTTAGGGTAGAGTTGCCAGATAAAACACAGGACTCCCGGATAAATTTGAATTTCAAATAAACAATTTTTTCATTGTAAATATATTGCATGGGGCATACTTTTTTACTTAAAAAACTGTTGTTTATTGATATGCAAATTTACCCAGAAATCCTCTAACTTTATTTGCTAAATCTATCATTCCTAACTTAAAGTCATAAGGCACATACTGTGTCTAAGATTCCATAGTCAGAGTAGATGCTATTTCATGAAGAGCTGTGTAATTTTTTTCCAGATCAAAAGGTAAAGAAGGAATTGCTTATTATCCTTCCAGATTATTCTCAAACAAAGAATGTGGATAATTTGATCTGAATAAAACTGATACAGTCATTGCTCCTTAACTGAAGTACAAAGAACCAGCTGCCACCACTTGGCCTGAGCCCGCATTTGATAACAGCACTAGACAGACCATGGGGCCCCTTTCCCTGCCAGCATTCACCTCAATGTAGGACTTTCACCAATTCATCACCTTCATTGCTGTGGATGCTGCATTGTGTCAACTTGTTAAAATATCTAACATAAGCCATCTATGTGTCCCAAATCTTTGGTTCTCTGAGGTGGAGCAAGATTTAAGCTATCTGTAAGTTCCATAGCATAATCAATTTTCCAGCTTTCTAGAAGTTGGAAGAAACATCAGACTTAGGTCATAGTATTCTTTCTTTGTCTCCTAATACAAAGTATTTAAAATATATAATTAGAGAAACTCAGACAGCAATGTTTGTGGTTTGTCAGTACTCATTGCTGGATTTTTCATATGACTTTACCGTGAGATTGTGCTTTCAGGCAGAAATAATTTGCATTCTTTTCTTCCTTTTTTCACTGTAACTCATATGATCCTGGAATATGCCCAATGTTTTGAGACTGAGATCCAGTCTCTGAGTAGTTAAGTATCTCAGTGTCTGGCCAAATAATCATGTCTTTGTTGTCGGAAAGTAGTAGAAGCAGCTTTCTCTGTCTTCCATTCTCATTTCAGCTAACATTTAGTAACTTTGTCTGTGGGTTTGGCACCAGGTAATGGAATGGCACACAAGAAAATGAGGTGTACCTTCTATTCCCAAAGAAGCTCAAATCATTAAAAAAAAGGCACAAATTATTAATTGCTAAAATGGAGGTAAATGACAAAAGAAATGGAAATACAGAATATGGAGTGATTAATTTTGGTTAATGATCTAGGATTATTATTTTCTTCAACAAATTATTGATCACCTATGTTAAGCACTGTGAATACAAAGGGACTACTGATTTGTACAGTGCAAAAGTCGCCTTGGTCTCAAGAAGCTTGTATTCTAGAAAAAGAACCAGTACAAATATGCGCACGCGCGCGAGAGAGAGTACAAGTAAAAAGTAAGTCCCAAACCCTGACAATTCAACAAACTGATGAATGAATTAAAAACATTGCAAATTGTGATTCTCAGTATGAAGGAAAGAGACAGAGGGTTGGGAAAGAAGATCACAGGGGAGAGTTGGGAAACCTATTTCATTTTTAATGAGGAGATCAGGAAGGTTTTTGTGAAGAGGTGGCATTTAATATAAAACTGTTAAAATGCTGCTTACACTGAATTTCACATTATATCCTTCATATATCATCTGTAACATAGGTAATTAATTTCATTTTTCTGCTTTCAATATAGAAAGAAGAAACACTTGAATTTACTTGACCCAACTTCGCCAGCTCACAGAATGGTATTTATGTGGTTACAGACATAATAGTTGCTACATACCAGTAGAGTTGCTGCTAGTTACTAAAACATTGAAACATTTCTCTATCAGTAGGCAAATAGTTCCCAGAGCTCAGTCCCACTCAAGCTCCTTTCTCAGGACCCTGCATACCTTCTCACCGTCTAACAAGTACTGCATTAAAGCCAGGCACTACAGGACTCTGTTATTTATATCTGTCCAATTGATCAGTGAAGCTTTCTCATTGCTATTAAATATTTTGAAAATTACTCTTTGTCTCATCCAATCAGTATTAAAAATAATTGATCTATAATGGGATACTATGGCTGACTCTGATACAGAAGGCCCCTGGAATATTCAAAGAACCACAGATACTGGTTTTATAATCGTATAATCAGAGACTGAAGGCAGAAATTGCAAATTCACAATTAATTTCCTCTAAAACTCATAAACGTCAGGATTTTACATTCATTACCTTACCTATGGATAGTTTTATTCCTTTTACTCCCTAGTCCTAAAAAATAGTCTGTACCTTCTATACTTTCTTCGCTAATTTGCTATGTATTTTTACGTAATGTCTTGTATTTTTTCTTAAGTAAATGACATTTATAATAAAAACGTAAGTCATCAAGGCACATACTGTGTCTACGATTCCATAGTCAGAGTAGTTCTGAATTTAATAGGAAGAAATTCAAAAGGCAATTGTGATTTATTAGTGACTTGCTGCCACAATTTTTGTATGATTTTTAGAATAAAACCATACTTTCAGACAGAAATGATTTGTAAGAGATACAATATGTTATTGAAGGAATAGTTTTTTTTTCTTAAGATTTTATTTGAGAGAGAGAGAGAGAGAATGAGAGAACGAACAGTTGGGAGGGGCAGAGGGAGGAAGAGAGAGGGAGAGAAGCAGGCTCCCTGCTGAGCAGGAAGCCTGATATGGATGGGGCTTGATCTTAGGACCTGGAGATCACGACCTGAGCTGAAGGCAGACGCTTAACTGAATGAGCCACCCAGGTGCCCCTGAAGGAATAGTTTTCATTTGATCTTAATTTATTTCTCTCTTCCCTCACATTTGAGTAAACCAGGTTCTGGTATTGAAAGGATTCCATTTGATTTACTGCAAGAGAAGAAAGGGGGGTATCTTTAAGAAGCTGTTGAAAAAGATGCATTATGTAAGGGAATAAGGTAGGTGGAGATGTGTGGGGATAAATTGAGCGTTATTTAGGCAGTAATGGGTACCTCAGAAGTGGGTAGAAGAAGAGAGAAGTGGTAAATGAAGGAGAAACAAGGAAGGTGGAAAGTCCCACAGGGGTTGGTAGCATGGTATACCCAAGGAGGTAGGACTTGGATCATAGGATCCTAATATTTCTATACCCAATGTGTGACAATACGTGGAAAGCCACATCATTTTGGGTAGTCATTCTGAGCTAAGAAAATGAGGGTGCCAGCCGTGATATATATATTGTGTGTGTGTATAAACATACATATATGTAAATATGTGTGATATGTTTTATATATATACACATATGTGTGTGTATATATATATATACACACACATAGAGAGAGAGAGATTTAAATATTAAACTGACAAGACTAGAGAGCAAAGAAATCAGAATAGAAGATCAAGATGGAGAAACTAAGACTGTACATGCTTATATATACATATCTAAGATTTCTAAAGAGTTGACAACATTATAGAGTGATTGATTGTTTTAAAGACAAGACATAGATCATGCTGTCCCCTGTTTAAGACTCTCAAATGATCTCTCCTCACACATGGAATAAAGCCCTGATTACTTCTTCATACTACAGCACTGGCATTGCCTTTTCCTGCCCATCTCTCTGACCCACCTGATTGCACATTAAATCCAGCCACTTTTGTGGCCTCTTTCTTCTCCTCCGCTTTTCTTTTCTTTTTTTTTTTTTTAAGATCTTATTTATTTGTTTGACAGAGAGAGACACAGCGAGAGAGGGAACACAAGCAGGGGGAGTGGGAGAGGGAGAAGCAGGCTCACCGCCGAGCAGGGAGCCCGATGCGGGGCTCGATCCCAGGACCCTGGGATCATGACCTGAGCCGAAGGCAGATGCTTAACGACTGAGCCACCCAGGCGCCCCTCTCCTCCCCTTTTCTATCAATGGTTTAGATTGTTGACTTTCTTGGGGCTTTTGTTCTTGCTGTTTGCTTTGTTTAGACACTCTGGTCCAGAGCTTTGACAGTCGCCCTGAATTAGGGCTCAATTCTCATCTAAAATGCCAGATTCTCTCAATCATGTCAACGTATTTAATTTCTTTCCTAACATTCTCTTTACAGAAATTATTTTGCTCAGTTATTCCTTTTCTTCTTTGTTTCATCTTTCTCCTTTCCGGGTCCACAAGAATGGATGTTGCAAGAGAATGTTCCTTGCCTGTCATTTTCACTGCTGCATTCCCAGTACCCAGACCAAAACGGTTTCTGAACTGTACTGGACATTTATAATAATTCCACACAGAATAAATGAGTGAGTGTGTGAATTCTGTGTTTGCAAGCAATAGAAGGGAAAAGGGGGATATGATGAGTTACAGACATTTTATTGTCCAATAAAGAAAAGTTCTCCTGATGGAGGGTGAAAGTTTTTCTGTCAATAATAATGAAGACATTTCTCTGATGGGGCTTCATATTGGGCAAAGACATTGTATGTTACAATGTTTTCAACAATATCCTGGAAACATTCTTTTTTGTTTTTTTTTAAGATTTTATTTATTTATTTGAAAGGGGAAGAGAGAGAGAGAACAAGAGTAGGGGGAAGGAGAACCAGACTCCCCATTGATCAGGGAGCCCAACACGGTGGGGGTGGGGGTTAGATCCCAGGACTCTGGGATCATGACCTGAGTTGAAGGCAGACATTTAACTGACTGAGCCACCCAGGTGCCCCTCCTGGAGGCATTCTTTGGTTTCTTAAATAGTTATCCAGCCAGGGCTTAAGCTAATCAGATACAGGCAATGAAACAGGGATTTTTTTTTTTTCTCTCTTATTGTAGGTACAGCATTTAAAGTTCATCCACAGAAACAGATTAAGTCTCTTAGTAACTTCTGCTCCATGGTGTCATGTACAGCATCACAAAGGATTGGACCAGCTTAAACTGGGATGGCACTGCAGCTTCATCTGCCCCCACCTACCCCTGTTTTCTTTCTTCTCCACGATTATTCCATGATTATATATACATACACATATATACATACATACATATATAGTTTTTTTTTTAACTATTCCATTTCTAGGACTATACTCATATCTATCCAACATTCTCCCTCAGGTCAATGCACCGTTTAAATTGTAGTACCCAGCATTATGTCCAGGTCTTTAAGCATGTTCATCCCACCATGGAATAATGTGGGACTTCTGTCACCATTTTTTTAAATCCTATTCTTTAATTAAAATAAATCCTAAGATTGTGTTATTGTTTGTTTTAGCAGCTTCATCATCCAAACCTGAATTCTTTATACATGGAGCTGATAGAGAAATCACTTCCTTCAAATTTCTTTTACCTTAGAATTCTGCTGTCGGTGTTTGATTGTTCCTGTTATATTTCACTTGTTCAATTTTGCCAATTTTTATGGCCTGATAAGATCCATTCTGAGTCGACACTATTATTTTCTAGAATTTTTATCCAGTTCTATGTTATTTGTAAATTTGGTTTACATATCTGTGTTCTCTTTATTCAAAATTTTGACACAATTTTAATAGTTAAAGTTAGAAGAGAGTTATTCTTCCATGTAGACCTTGCCTGGTTTTAATGACTCATTAAATCAGCCACTGAAAAGCCACTTAATACTAATTCAGCACTCATTATTTTAGTTTTTGCAAGATGGAAAAAGACTATCAAAAGGACTTACTCAAAATCAGCCGCACTATGCCTATGACATCCTAGTAATCTTACAATCCAGTAAAGAGGTGGATATCAAAACACGGAGTTGTTAAATGTTTATGAAAATTGTGCACACAGGAAATTTTATGACAACTGAATAAAATTTAACTAAAAAGAATGAGGGGCGCCTGGGTGGCTCAGTCATTAAGTGTCTGCCTTCGGCTCAGGTCATGATCCCAGGATCCTGGAATCAAGCCCCGCATCGGGCTCCCTGCTCAGCTGGAAGCCTATTTGTCCTCTCCCACTCCCCCTGCTTGTGTTCCCTCTCTTGCTGTCTCTCTATCAAATAAATAAATATAATCATTAAAAAAATAAAAATAATGATACAGATTATGTATCTGTAGCTTCTTTTTGCCAAAAGATACTTTATACAATGCCCTCATAGACAGTAGTACTTGATTAAGAGCATCCCCCTCGATATGAAGGAAGACTAGTGAAAATAATAGTTATTGAACACCTACCATGTGCTAGGTAATATGAAAGTATTTGCAAACCTATCTTTTTTTTTTTTTTTAATTCATGAGAGACACAGAGAGAGAGGCAGAGGGAGAAGCAGGCTCCCAAGGAGCAGGGAGCCCGATGTGGGACTTGATCCCAGGACCCTGGGATCATGACCTGAGCCGAAGGCAGATGCTTAACCATCTGAGCCACCCAGGTGCCCAAACCTACCTATCTTTTAAAATTTTCCCACAATTTTATGAGGTTGAGTCTATTACCATCATTATTTTCCATATGAAGATACACAGAGTTAGAGGATTTAAATAAGCTATGCAAGTAAAAAAACAAAACAAAAAAAAAACAAAAAGCAAAAACCCTGAATTTGCCTTCAGGTCATTAATGTGAACTGCAACGCCAATATCTTCTATCATCTACAAATTATAGTATGTTACACAGGGTTTTTCAGATCTTGGAAACCATGGAATACATGGAAGCTATTTATTATGAAGAAACTGAGACTCAAAAGACGTGAAAGGAATTAATTATATTGACCAACTCAAATTGGAGAAATTCCAAAGAATGAAAATTGAAACCATTCTACTTTTTTAAAATTGAGGGAAATGCCGAGGGAATACATGCAAAAGGGAAATAACTGACTGAATTGCATAAATGAAGTTCTCATGGATGCTTTGATAACTTGGCATTGTTCATTGAGCCAAGTGACGTTAGTTATGTACGCACGCATATGTGCGACTAACCCATGACCTGCAGGACAAAGAATGCAATATTGTGTTTCCCTCACAAGTTTGAAAGTCCCTCACCAGTTTAAACTTTGAAAAGGTTGTGTTCTCACAAGTCCAACAGGATCATATTTCCTCTTTTCTAATTAAGTTTGCCATGCCTCAGTCAGGCACCCAGTCAGAGCCTTTTCCCTGGGTCTTTATCTGAGATTTAAAGGCATTAATAAAAAAGTAGCACCTTGAAATAAGTGCAAATAGTTGGAGAAACAGATTATTGATTTTAAGGACATTCTGCCAACTACTTAAGCAATACCTTACCTTCATATTAGTTCACTAATTATACATTCATAGCAATTAACTTCTGGAGAATAATTAATGCCAATCCAGAAATCACGTTAGTTATTTAAAAGGAATATGGTAAAACTGTACTTTTTAAGAAAAATAAACTCATTCTATATAACTCCAGACTGGAAGTGTTACACTATTGAGTACAGGGAGTTAAATAAATAAGGAAGGAAATGAAACAAAAAACAGGTAGTATGTTGGTACGGAAAGGCAAGTATAAAATCTGTGTTGTATGTTTATTATGTCTTATTTGGAGTCCAGTTCTCCATTAATGAGATACCTTCTATAAAAGAAAAAAGAGAGAGAGAGAAACCTTCTGACTCAATGTAAAAAAAATATTTTATATAATTACATAAACATATTTATGGTTGTTAGTTACCTGAGACTAAACTCTCTGCCATACAAAATAATATTGCATGTATTTTAATTTTTTATTAAAAAAATTTTTTTGCACATATTTTTAAATAATAGCAATTTTTTAGGTATGGAAAGATTTCTTTGGAGTCCAAATGCCCTCTTTATTATTTGATGAGAGATTAGGACACCCTGATAAACTTAATTTTTATGATTATTAAAAACTTGTAAGAAAAATTGGGATAATCCTAGTCCCAGTTGTGTTCTGTCACAGAAACACATTGTGTAGATTTTCACTAATCCACCAAATATTTTCAAACATCTTTCTACTTTTGATAAAATTTCTCATCTATAAATAGAAAGATGTAATTAAGTTCATACAGTGATTTAAGATCAGTGAAAACTATTAGCATTCTAATTTATACTATAAACATTGAATTTTTTCAAATTTTTTACATGAAACTCTTTAATCTCTTAATCCCCAAACCTCATAAAGATAGCACATAAAAACAAAATTATAGACCGATCTCATGTAGGAATATAGATGCAAAATTCAAAATAAAATACCCAGCAAATAAATTCCAATACCTTACTAAAATACAATACATTTCAATCAAGAATTTATTTAGAAATACAAATGGGAATGTAATTTTAAGAAAATTTTAAGAAAAGTAACAATATATTCTATAAGTAAAAGTAAGAAACATCATGGAGTTCTTAGTAAATGCTTAAAAGACATTTAAAAAAATTTAATACTTTTCTCTGATCAAAATAAAATTTTGATTACCGAATAACAGAACAATATTTCTTTAACTTTATTTAAAATACATATTTAAGGGGCATCTGGGTGGCTCAGTCGGTTAAACTCTGCCTTTGGCTCAGGTCATGATCTTGGGGTCCTAGGATAGAGCCCTGCATCAGGCTCCCTGCTCAGTGCAGTGAGACATAGGGCTCCCACCTAGTGCAGTGAGACATGAAATAGAAAAAACATATACTTACTGGAAATAAAGAGAGAAGTTTATGATGCTGCTGCTACTCTGCTGGTGGTAACTACAGGGGAGAAAGTCAAGTTAGATATTTATATACTGAATCAGTAAGAACAGTAGATTAAATGGATTAGTTAATGTAAAATATAAATCTCTATTAGAAAGAGATAAATAATTGACATAAATAGGAAAGTATTTTCTAGCACACAGCCATTTTTTTAAAAGGAAAATATTTACAAAAATTACAAACTAAGCTATAAAATTGCACTTATAAATCCATAAAAGATACCATCAACTGACTAACAGGCAAGTGCTTTGCACAGGATGTTTAAATAATAGAAATATGTAAGAATTTAAGAAAATTTATGCAATCTTATAATCAATACATTAATTGATGATTTCAAATTTTTTATGATTAAATTGGCAAAGGCTTTTAAAAACCTTTATATCCTTGAGTGTGTAATACTGTCCACATTTATACACAGCAGGTGGGCATAATGGATACTTATGAAATTCTTCTTTAAAGAAATTTTGTGTTATGTATCAAATATATAAGCTTTACATGCTTATTTATGACATGACATTTCAAGAACTCTATCATTAAGTAACAGTCAAGTATATGATGACATATGGATTTTATTGCACTTTCTTATTGTAGTGATAAATAATAAATAGGTTTTCAAAAATAGTGAATTAAAGAACTAATTATGGTGAAGCCATATGAGCTACCACAAGACCCCTAAGAACAAAGATCTCACCTGCTTGTTCCCTGCTGTATTACCTGCATCTAGAATGGTGTCATGAACATAGTGTGCCCTGAATAAGCATTTGTTGAATGAATGAATTAGAATAATATAAAAGCATTAACAGTGGTGCTTGTGAAGATTTATGGGGAGAATAACTATGGCTACAGTGTTCGTTCATTGACTGAAAGAACCAACTTTGATTCTGATGATCATATTTCAGAATCAACTTCTTTAGGCCAGAATACCTTACAAATAAATATCTTACAATGAATTTAGTATTGTGTCAACTCAAATTATATACTAACCTCATATTGATTTTATTTACATCGTCCCTTCAGATGTTTTATCAATTTAATTTTGTGAGATGCTAAATTGTTCTTGAAAATTGACCTTGACATTTTTTATGATTAACAAATAGGCTTCTCTATGAGGAGTGGTTTTATTCCTTTCATTAACAGGAATCTCCTGGATCTTCCACATTGCTTGCTGTCACAATATTTTTCTGTTGTGATAATTGTCATCAAGTCTGTCCATCAATCACTCTGACTTCTCTGTAGCCATCTATCTGCTTTCTGACCTCTCCATAGCCTGTGATTTCATGGTAGAAGGGACTACCTGTTATTTGTCTTTTAATCCCACATTTTAACACCATCTGTAGCATACAATAGGCTAGTTGTTTGTCATTTTCATCACCAAACAGCAGTCAGTGTTTTTCTAGCCTATCAACAAATTCTATCAGTAACTATTATATCCTTAATATAATATTAATTATTCCATAAATAATTTATATATTTCCACTAAGGAGGAAATGCTGATGTATATGAAAGATTAGCAAACAATATAGGCATGAATAAGTGTTAAATGGCATGAAATAGACCACAAGGGTCATTGAAGATAGGAGGAATTGGTGGCTGACATTCATCAGGGCTGCCCTCAGAATGGAGGTAAATAGAAGTGTAAATTGAAGTCTACTTGCTAGACTCCAAGTGTTATTACAGCCTGGGATATTGATTGTTAAAGAAATCAAGTGTCTCATTCACTTTTGAAAATGAAATATTAATTAGAGTTCACAAATATCCTTCTAGTGGGTAGATACTAAAATGTTCATTACATCACTAGTGTTGAATTTTAATCAGTAATTCAGAAATGGTATGTGAATTTTCTGATGAAATTTTAATGGAGCATTACTTTCTTGCAGTGTCCTCTGGTATCATAGCTGATACTGAAGTTCTAGCACCGATGGCAAAAATTCGAGTGTAAAATATGCTGTCTTGTGGGTCCCTTCCACACGTAGTAAATTATCTCCTCCAGGGAACCATGAACTGATATTATTGCGTATACTATGTCTGGTATACTTTCTTAGGATCTCACAGTGCCTCACTTTTCAAACATCTTTTTAAAAAATATATACTTACGTAAATGAGAAACTGATGGAAAACATTTTTCCTTTAGAACTGCATATTTAATTTTTGATTGATAATTTATGTTAATTATGTTAATATAGGAAATTATTTTAGCATCGTATTCTACAATCAGGAACTGTCAGTCTTTTCAAGTCAAATTCTCCAGGTACCATCAGTGACTTACAAGTAAACCTACTATAAATGATGAAACTTTGAAGTCTAGTAATATTACATACATTTTAAATGTTTGAAATATGTAAAACTGTGTGTATAAAATGTGAATGAACTCTTTTCTTTGGACCGCTAGTGATAGAGCTTATGGTAGATTTTTTTTTTTTTGTCTCCTGTTATTTTATAATGGGTCAGAGGTTACTTGGTCCTCATATGCATATTTCTGAAAGGGCAGCATGCATTGAAAAAATGTCACTGCATTAATGTGTGCCATTCTTGGCTTCCTTGGCCATGCCCACTTGTCACAATTATTGCCAAAGCAATGCCATTGTGTGTCCTGTGATTCTCTGCCCATGCAATTTAGACCAACCCATTTCCATGTTCTTAAGGTAATTATGTCCCTCCAAATGTCAGCTAAATGACTTTGACATTCAAGATTTGTAACAGCTCTTGAACACCATATTATCTGTGCTATTTGTAATTCATATTCATGCAAATCTCCAGCCCCAGACACATTACACCATCCCATCTGCTAAGAAGGTTCCCACTCCTTCCGCCTTTGAATTGTAGCTGGCTAGAGAGGCTATATACCTTTTGAAAATGGTTTTAAGGTATTTATTTTTTTCTATAGATTCTACTACAGGTAAGATATTCTGACCATTGTCAATGAGAAAACTCTTTTTTAAAAATTTAGCAATTGTTCTCTTATGAAAATACATACTATTTTCTTTCTTTGGGCAGTAGCAATAACTTTCCCAGATTATGCTTTGGCTTAGTTTATCTTTGGTTTATTAGTAAAATAAATAAAGATGTACTTGTAAAAAATCTCAAAAGAAGAAAAATATGTGGAGATGTGTCAAAACAGGGGGATCACCTCTACATTCTTATATGACACATGTAAAGTATGTGTCTTTGGAAGATACACATACATATGACAACTTGCTCGATGTAAACCAGAGAGTTAGTGAAATTATGTGGATAATCTAGGCAAGCTATTGTGGTTGTCATAAGATCTCTGTGCTACATGTGTTTTGAAGTCCAGTTAATTTTTTTTTTAAAGAGCAGTCATTGTATATTACTAAAAAGTGACCCAACAACACAATGTCATGTTCATAGATGGCTAAACCCTTGAGAATGGCTCTTTCCCATAACACAATTATACACCCCTCAACTCTTTTCTTAGCCATTTGAATTTATGTTTGATTAGCTGACCTCTCCAGCCATTCCGGAGGAAAATAATTTCCCATCATAAAATGAATATATTCCTGATGCTACTCACTAGAGAAATATACTTCATCGAGTTGCTCATGTGAGCAGCAGGTTAATCACAAATCAATGCTAGTAATTTTCTGTCTGTCCTTGTGAACTACAATTTAAGGCTCATATTGGAATCATGCCATTTACTTCTGATTGGGAAATACAAGAGCCTCTCCTATTTCTCCTACTTTTAATGTTAATTGTCTTATCTCTTTTAAATGTAACCTTCCCTTGCCCTAGATCCATGCAAAGAAGACGCAGTTTATGCCTAGAAGTAATTATAATAGAAACAGAAAGAATCTTAGTAATGGCTTGAGAACATCAGTCTCTAACTCACAGATTCATTTTTCAATCCTTTCAGGATTGAATTGTCTAGTCCAGTTAGACTTCCATCACTCCTAAACTGTTTGGAAATATTTTCTATTATATATTTTAGCTATTGTTCTTTAACTATATTTATTTAAAAAACAAAGTAAAAGAATGAACTGTTATGCCCCAGATATTAATTGTATTGCAATGATTAAAACAGATTGTCCTGGTTCACCTTAATGGAAAGCTCATCATTGTTCAAGCTTTTGCTATTTGACCACTAGCACAGTGATTCTGTTATACCTTTGAATCATACTTTATGAGGAAGTCATGTTATTAAAAGGGATTATATACCACAGTGCATTTCTCACAGAGAATTCTGTTATAGAATGAAAGAGGCAGTTTGCTGTAAATCCCTGCATGTTAAGCATACAATTAGCTTGTGTTGCTATGAAAATAGTATTTTTAAAAACATGCTAGTTCCAGATACTGTACTAGGTTATATATTCATAATCGATGTTATACCATTTATTTCTCACAATCATCTTTTAGGTTTATTGTTGTATATATATTACATGGCAGGCAATGAGTTAGATACAAAGGATACAACAGTAGGATCTTAAGATCTGGTGCTCTAGTCTCATGGAGTGAATAATCAAGAACTGAAAACATAGATAGATACTCACCTATGTAACAACTACCTAGAGCCATATATACAACATTCCCAGCAGACCTTGAAGGCCCCCACATGCCTCCTTCCAGTTAATATGCCTCTCTAGCTAAAGACTATTCTGAACTCTTCACTCAGCATGCCTTTGAGATTCATCCATGTTGTTTTGTGTAGCAGAAGTTGTATTCTTTGTTATATCTACATATAATAAATAATTATATACAAATACATTCTACAGTTTATTAGTTATTCAACTTAAATGGGCATTTGTATTATTTCCAGTTTGGGGTTATTACAAATACACCGGTATGAATGAACATTTTATGTATTGTATTTGATGCACAAAAGTTTGCATTTCTCTTGGGTATTTACTTCAAAGTGCAATTGCTTGGTTATAGATTATGTGCATTACAAAGTTAAGGGTTATTGCTAAGTTTTTCCTAGGACAATGTACAAATTTATTGTATTTAAAATTTTTTTATTTGGTATAGTTGACACAATGTTACATTAGTTTCAGGTGTACAACATAGTGATTCAACTAGTTTATACATTGTACTGTGTTCACCATAAGTTTGAACCATCTGTCCTAATACATCAGTATTACAATATCATTGACTATATTCCTTAAGTTGTGCCTTTTATTCTTGTGACTTATTCATTCCATAACTGGAAGCCTGTATCTTTCAATCCTCTTCACCCATTTTGGCCATACTCCTCTTCCCTCCCCTCTGACAATCATCAGTTTGTTCTCTGTATTTATAGATCTGATTCTGTTTTTTTTTTTGTTTATTTTTTTTTTTATGTTCTACGTGTGAGTAAAATCATACGGTATTAGTTTTTCTCAGTCTCACTTTATTTCACTTAGCATAATACCCTTTAGGTCCATCCATGTTGTCTCAAATAGCATGATCTCGTCATTTTTTATGGCTGTAAAATATTTCATTGTATATATACATCTTCCTTATTTGAGAATGCACAAATTTAGACTCATACCAAGCATTATATGGAACTTACTGTTTGCTATACACCTTCCATTTATTTAGGTCTTTAATTTTTCCATGTTTGTGATTATTAGTTTAATAGCCTTATATATCTTTCTTTATTTTTATTGATAGATATTTTATATGTAATGATGGGATTTTAAATGACATTTTAAATTTTTTCTATGTTTTGTCTCTTGTATATAAAAATGCAATTTACATGTACAAAGTCATTTTTAGTTCTTCTTTTCAAACTCCTTCCCTTTTATTTCTTTTTCTAGCCATACTGCATTGATAAGCCCCTCCAACACAGTGTGACTGGAAGTGGTGATGGTAGGCATCTTTGTCTTGTTCTTAAATGCAGGTGGAAACGTTCAATATTTCACTAATAATTATGTTACTTGTGGATTTTTTTAGTAGATACCCTTAATCAAATTAAGGGAATTCTTTTCTATCACTGATTTACTGAGACTTTTTAAAAATTTTATTTTATTTATTTATTTGAGAGAGAGAGAGAGAGCATGAGTTGGGGGGGGAGGGCGAGAGGGAGAGGATCTCAAGCAGATTCTGAGCTGAGCTCAGAACCTGACCTGGGACTCAGTCTCATGACCCTGAGATCATGATCATGAGATTTAGTGGAAATCAAGAGTCAGATGCTTAAACCAACTGAGCCACCCAGATGCCCCTACCAACAATTGTTAAGATCATAAAAAGAAGTTGAATCTTTTAGAATCTTTTAAGATTATTATGTAGATTTTCACCTCTATTCTGTTACTGTGAATTACATTGATTTATTTTCTAAAGCTAAATCAATTTCGCTTTTATTAGATAAACTCACTATGTGTTTACTTATTATATATCACTGGATTTCTTCTGCTAATATTCTGTTTAGGAATTTTTTTTGTAAATATGTCCATGAGATAGGTTTACCTGTTATGTTATTTTATTTTCATATCCTTGTGAGGTTTTTGTGTCAGTATTATAGTGGCTTCATAAAATGCACAGTGTCCCCTCTCTTCTCTCAAGGAGTTGATGGGATATATTAAAATTCACCTGAGGCTCAGATTTTTCTTGTGGAGGATTTTTAATTATAAATTGAGTTTCTTTAAAAAGTTATATTATTATTCAGATTTTGTATTTTTTTGTCACTTCTAAAGTTGTACTTTTAATTTTCTCCAATTCATCTAAATCCAAATATTTTCATTTCTCCTTGTGGTCATAAGACATACTCTATATGATTTTAGTCTTATAAAATTTGTTTAGGCCTGATTTACGACCCTGGATATGTTTTGATTTCCAGTAAATTTCCATATGCACTTGAAAAAAAATTATAATCTGTACTTTTTTATGGAATGTCTGATAAATGTCCATTAGGTAAAGTTGGCAAATATTGTTCAAATCTTCTATATCCTTTCTGACTTTTTAAAAGCCACTTTCTAAACTGTGCAAGAAACTTTACAATAAATTAATTTCTTTTTTCCCTTCTCACATATTTTGGTATTATTGTCTTATATCGAATTCTATGGTTTTATAAACTTCATTTTTGAATAACATTTCATTACCTCTAATATAAAATCCTAGGTTGCCATTTTCTTCCAGCATTTTGTTTATGTAGTTCCATTATGTCTGGCTTCTAGTTTCTAGATAAGTCACTTATAAGTTTATTGCTCCTCTTTTGAAGGTAATGTGTGCTTCCCCCCCCCCGCCCCCGCTTTCTTTTCTGTGGCTGCTAGTAAGGCTTCTTTTCTTTAGATCTTTGGTTCTTAAGAGTTTCACTATGAAGTTTGTATATGTGTGGTTTTTACTCTGCCTAGGATATGCTGAGCTTCTTGAATCTCTGATCTGTCTCTCTTTAATCTTGGACATGTTCCAGCCATTATATCCTCAAATATAGCTTCTGTCATATTCCTCCATCACCTTCATTCATATTTATCCTAGCTGATAAATCTTGACTGTCCCACATAAGTCTCTCATGTTCTTTCTTGATTTCTTCTCCTTGTTTTGTATGTGTATTTTGTTTGTTTTGTTTTTAATCTCTGTTTCATTATGGATATTTTCTATTTTCTGTTGATCTCTTTTCCATTTATTTATTTATTTATTTATTTATTTATTGTTCTTAAGTAAGCTCTATACCCATTGTGGAGCCCAACATGGTCTTGAACTCCCCACCCTGAGATCAATACCTGAGAGGATATCAGGAGTCACACGCTTAACCTACTGAGCCATCCAGGCATCCCTCCAATTATTTAATCATGTAGTCCATTGTTCCACTCAGCTTTTAAACTCATTTAATTAACTCTCAGTTTCAGATATTCAATTTTTCAATTCTACAATGTCCATTTAAAAATCGATTCGGGGCGCCTGGTGGCTCAGTCATTAAGCGTCTGCCTTCAGCTCAGGTCGTGATCCCAGGGTCCTGAGATCGAGCCCTGCATCGGGCTCCCTGCTCAGCGGGGAGCCTGCTTCTCCCTCTCCCACTCCCCCACTTGTGTTCCCTCTCTTGCTGTGTCTCTCTCTGTCAAATAAATAAATAAAATCTTTAAAAAAAATTGATTCTATTTATCTTTTGAAATTCTCCATTTTTCAGATATTCTGTTTTATCTTATCTTCTGCTTTTTGAAACATATGAATCCTAGTCAGTGCATAGTCCTCACCTTCTAACTGTGATATTTAGGTTATCCTTGTGTCTACTTCTACTGTCTCACCTCTTGACTTTTATTGATTTTTTTCTTGTCTCTAAGTATCTAGTAACTTTAAAAATTTTTTTCTAGATATTGTGTAGTAAAGAAAACTAGAGGTTATAGATGCAGTTGATGCCCCTGGAGGGCCCCCAGGCTCAGCACCAGCAGGGTTCTTGGCTTTGCATGAGAAAGAATTCAAGAGCAAGCCATTTAGAGTAAGGGACAAAGATTTATTGAGTATGGAAGTAAGACAGGGGCTACTTCATAGAGTGTATCACTCTCTCTTCCTAGGTGAGGAAGAGCACCCCCCTACTTTGCCTTTAACACAGGATTTTAAAGTTTTTAAAAATTAGCTAACCATACAGGGAGGGACTTACTCTTTAATTTGAAACTTATCATTTACATTAGGTGGTTAGTTTTTCCAATGTCTTAGCATTGTGTAATTACCCACAGGGAGCAATTTCAAGAATATCCAGCCTATCTGGCTTTTACTGCCAGAGGGAGTGGAGTCTTACAGTTTTTCATGAGACAAATCTTATGAATTTGTTTATGACCTGCTGACTTTTAGGTTAAGAGTCAGCCTAAGACCAAAATGGGATTACTTTGGTCAACCTGTCTCCTGAAACTTCTTTCCCTCCTGCCTCACTATTATTACTCACCAGAGAAATTTTTCTTTCCATTTATAAGCATGTAAGATAGAGAACTGATCACCTAAATCCAATTGGAGATTGATCTATTACAAAAATATGCTGATGTTTTAGTATGACTCAGTGTACCTCAGTTCATCTGGAGTCTGGCTAATAATCTGTCTCCTTAGCCTTGAGCTATTAGAGGTCCCCTTCTGCTCTTGAGGTTTCCTCAGCCTAGCTCTCTAGATCCCTGTACTAGTCAAGGTTCTCCAAAGAAACAGAACCAGTAGAATATAAATATATATATGGACACAGATACAAATAAAGATGTATAGCTATTTATTCATCTATCCACATATAAACAGATATCTATCATCTATCTATCTATCTATCTATCTATCTATCTATCTATATCTAGAAAAAAGATTTATTAAAAGGTATAGGCTCATTTGATCATGGAGTCTGAGGAGTCCCATGATCTGCCCTCCACAAGCTGGAGACCCAGAAAGGCCTGTGGTATAGTTCAAAGGCCTGATAGCCAGAGATCTGATGGTGTACATTCCAGGCCTAATCAGAAGGCTTGAGAACCAGGAGTGACAAGGGCAGATCAGTGCCCCACCTCAAGCATCAGGCAGAAAAAGAATACAACATTCCTCCCCTTTGAGTTCTGTTCAGATCCTTAAAAGATTGGATGATGTCTACTCACACGGGGAAGGCCACCCACTTTCTTCAGTCCACTAATTCAAATGCTAATCTCTTTTAGAAACATCTTCAGGGACACTTCCAGAAACAATGTTTAACCAACTGTCTGAGCATCCCTTGACCCATTCAAGTTGACATATAAAATTACCATCATAACCCGCTCCCCTCATAGTTTTAAAATCTGTCAGATACCTTGAGAGACTGGGAATGTGACTGAGGCATGACCTCTCTCCCAGAAGTTCTGTGCTTAGAATAAGCACTGTGAGACTGCAGGGAGTTCACTCTGATTTCCTGTCTCACATGGAAATCCCACATTTCAGCAAGGGTCTAGAGGGTAAAGCTGAATATGCATTTGTGGCCCACCAATCACCCAGTTACTCCCAAGGGGTCTGTTTAACTGCTAAAAACTTAACTAGTTTTCCTCAGTAGAATCTCTCTGCCTTTTAAAGTCATCCCAACACACAGCCTATGCTTAGAATTAGCAAATGCTTCAACGGGAAAGATGGATGGGATTAACAGTTGAGCTTGGAAGTTGAGCTTAGAATTTTAGGTCAGCTATTTTTTTAAATATAATTTTTGTAATTTATCCTGCTTTCTTCATTGATTGTCATGGGAACAATAGTTGATTGCACCCTACTTCTTCTTTTGAGGAAATAGCCAGATTGATTTTTCTTAGAATAAATGATTCAGATCATCAATTTGGGGTGATTTGGAGGGTTTGGGTACTCTTCTGCCTAATCTCAGCTATCGTCTATAATTATCTGAATATTTATGTTAGAATTTATGCAGGAGTTGACAATAAAAGGATAAATAGGAAATAACCTCTGTCTTGAAGGTAATTCTAGTCCAGAGGGTGAGAGAAATATTGCTGCTAATCTCCATTTGGTGTGGTGTGAACTATGATAAAGCTCAACACAGGCTGTGATAAGAACCTAGAATAAAGTCAGGTCCATCTTGGAGTATGATAATGCTTAGAAGGAAAACTAAGGTAAAGTGAAGGTGAAGAAGAAAAGGGCTGACATTCTAGATAGAGAAATATGAAAAATAACATGTGCCAGTGACTTTGAGAAATTTAATATCACTGGGGCATAAAGAAGGATAACGTTTCCAATGAGTGGCTATACTAGAGAAATAGAGGCATCGCTTTTATGAATTGTTTTTGTGGGCACCAAGGGCCAGTGTGTTGAGTACTCTGCTTCAAATTTGAAAAGCGTATAGCTCAACCTCCAATGCCATTTGACATGGATTGTGGTACCATAATGGGCAGGGGCAGAATTTACTACTTATTTTTTCCTGTTGCACTTGGAACATTTAAAGTACCCCTCTTCCCAAAGAAACAGCTAAATTCGGAAGAAGACACTTTAAAATTAGTTTGGGGAAGATTACTCCTAAATTCTCTAACTTCCTCCCATCCTTACTACAGGAGCCTCTTCTATTTTTTCATCTTATGGGAATATATGTTTCTGTGTAAGACTTAAGAGGAAAACTCTTATATATAGATATAAGCCATATATATATATACCAAAAATTTGGCATAATAAAATCCTCTTTGTTACTTTCCCAACATTTTTTCCCTAACCATTCTTGTCTTTAATGTCTCCATCCTGACCTTCTTAATTTTTTTGGCATTCTGGAATGCCTTTTTCCTAAATATTTTCATACTTATGTCATCCTTCTGTGAGAATATTGCTAAATATTCTATCTAAATAATCACTGCTTTTCATCCCTGTTGGGAATTATTTTTTCTCTAGAGCACTTAATATACTTTACTATCATATTATATAGCTACTTATTTATTTGTTTACTCATATCTCCCAGTAATATTTGAACTGCTGCCTAGGAACCTACAAAATCCATTGAGTAAAAGTTATGTAGGCAAGGATTGGTTTTGAATTCTTTACCAGAGTATCTTTGTTGTCTATAACAGTACCTAGAGTAGGGATTGGTATGTAGTAGGTACTCAATAAATATCTTTGAAATTAAGGTATGGAAAAATAAAAAAGAAATAAAAATAAAAAGAATGGAAAGGAAGAAAGAAAAAGAAAAGAAATGAAAAATGAGAATTGAGAATGGAGGGCAGGAAAATAAATGATTTAGTATCTGTCTGTAATAAACTATTAAATTACACGTTCATATGCATCCTGTATGTTCCTTTCCCACTAGATTATTTTAGATATGGATCATTTCTCTTTTATCTCTCAAGTAATTTCAAGTGACATTATATGATATGGGAGACCTTAAAAGAAGGGTAGAGAGAATAGAATAAACAACGAATGATGCAAGAAATGTTAGAATGTGAAGGGAATGGTCACTCTTAGTTTCAATGAAGCATAAATTTCATAAAGGAAGTTGTAAACACTAAGATAGATGTCAATTTATAGATAGATAGTGTTTGATACCAGGAAATGTATTTAGAACTTTATTGTTTAGGTCATGAAAAGGTCACCAAATATTTTCTTCAGGGAAAATACTTATTAGAGAGTATTTCCATGTGATAGCTTAGCTTTCTTATTGTATGATATTTGGAAAACTTTTAGAGACTGTCTAGGAGAATCAGATGTTGAAACCCCAAAACAAGAAAACAAACCAAAACTAAAATTGAATTCATAGATGCAGAGAACAGATTGGTGGCTGCTAGAGATTGGGGGATGGGGAGTGTGCAAAATGGGTGAAGTTGCTCAAAAGGTACAAATTTCCAGTTATAAAATAAGTCCTGGGATGTAATGTATATGATGACAATAGTTTATAATACCATATTGTATATTTGAAAGTTCCTAGGAGAATAGATCTTAAAAGTTCTTATCACAAGGAAAAAATGTGTAATTAAGTGTGATGAAAGCTATTAAGTAGACTTATTATGGTGATCATTTTGCAATATTTACATGTATTGAATCATTACCTTGTACACCTGAAACTAAAGGTTATATGTCAATTATATCTCAAAAAAAACCCCCACATAAGATTACTGATAATTTTCTAGTGCAATATATTAGCCATTTGGTAGACATTGTAAAAAAAAAATGTATTATTTTGTTGTTGTTGTTGTTCATTTGAAGCCTCTTTTTCATTGAGCTTCAATTGTTTTTATAAATATTAAGCCAATGAGAGAGATGTTTTAGAGTCTTAAGACTTGCTTGATAAAATAAATCATGGGTAAGTAGAATTTCATAAAATGTTGCATCATTTAAAAATTAAGTTGCAAGTTGTAGCCAAGAAAGGGCTGCAATTTAATTTGATATCATAGAAATTGTCTCAGTACTCTCATTTTAATGTGGAACAATTACTATAAGCAATTTCACTGTAATTCTAGAATATTATTTCATTACAGAAAATGCTCTATAATTTCCAATAGCAATGTTTGGGTGGATATTTTAAGTATTATAGAAACAATCTGGTCTCCATATGTAATCATAGATACTTTATTTTTTGCCCTAACATATTCTCCCTAATCTCAACCCCCTTAGCAGCATGTGCATATTTTATAGTAATTTGTGTTGAGAATTATTTTACTGATCTCCATCTGCATATTATATTACAAACATTTAAAGGCTGGAAATATGTCTTATTTATATTTTTAAATCCAACACCTAATAAATAGTGGATACAGTGAGTATTTTTTTAATAAAGTGCATGTTTGGAATGGATTGTCATTCTCTGAAATCAGGTCTAAGTGTACACACATTTTAATAATTGGTGGAATAGGCTGATTTTTCAATAAATCAACATTTTAATTCTATTATCGCCACCATCACTATTACCACTAAGACAAAAGAGTCTACAGTTTCTTTTCTCCTTTCTCTGACTACAGATCAATTATGGAGGGCTTTCAGCATTGAATACTGTGTGAATGTCTGTGTCTCATTTATTCCTAACACCAACCCTATGAAACGAGAACTGTCATCATGCATGTTTCACAAGTGAGAAGACTGAAGCCTAGAGAAATTAAGAGTCTTGTCTAAGGCATATCGTTATGAATAGTAGAAAAGGGAAGCAAAGGCTGTGGATATCTGGGGTTGAGACTTTTATGAGCACAATGTTCAAGTATATGCCCTTGCTCTCGAGTAGAAAACACGGAACTTTTTATAAAGTAGGGTTGCTTTCATAGCAGTATGGGTGAAGGAATACTGATTGAGCAAATATGTAAATGTGTCAGCATTGTCGGGAGATAGAGCTCTCACTGAGGAAAGAGGGAGAGAAAAATATAAAATGTGGGAAGACAAGGGTGAACCACGTGAGGATGGATAGCAATTGAAGGATGAGAGTGAACTCTTGATTTCTGAAATGTGTATGTGTATATTCAGGTATATGTTTATGTATTTAGGTATCTATATATTTGTATATGCTTATAAATTTATGTATGTTGGTGTATGTATGGCTTTATAAACATGCATAGGTTTCCTAACTCTGTCCACTGAAAAAGTCTAGAAACAAAGACACCTGGGTATTCAGGAGCACACGAAGCACCCAGATGTTGGTTTCTAATACCACACTCCAGTAAAAGGAATCAGGATTCCTTGAAGGGATGTTGAATACAGCGCTGGGGCAGAGAAGATAAGCCTGGAACATCTTGTTATGCTAGAAAGTAAGAAAGTACTAAAAACAATGATGAGACCTGCCACACTCCCTCCGCCAAAGCAATGACAATTTGAGCATTAAAGAAAAAAGGAGAGTAATTAATTATAAACTATTGGAAAAATTAGAATCCATGAGTCCTTATTTCCACATCAATAATAGATTAAGAATAAATGTGGGAGAAAGGAGAATGGGGATCTTGTTCACAGTAGATACTAATGGTGACTGCTAAATATGGGGGAAGTGTTAGAAGTGGAAAAATCCCCCTTTTTAAGCTATTTCAGTAAAAATTGGGTCAGCAAGAATCATCAATAAATGCCTAATCTAAGAGAAATCTTGATGAAGATCAGGATATGTGTTTGATTTTAAAGAATGTCACCCAGGGGCGCCTGGGTGGCTCAGTTGGATAAGCGTCCAATTCTTGGTTTTGGCTCAGGTCATGATCTCTGGTTCATTAAGATCAAGCACCGGGGTTGGGCTGCACGCTAAACGGGGAGTCTGTTTGAAGATTCTCTCCCCCCGCCTCTCCCCACACTCACATGTACATGCTCTATCTCTCTCTCTCAAATAAATAAATCTTTAAGAAAAAAAGAATGTCCCCCACAAATTCCTTGTTAGTAAGGAGGGGAAAACTATATAATAGGGGAATAGAATGGCACCTTGAATAGGAAATCAAAAGTAATCTCAGAAATAGGGACAGATGGACTTAATGTACCTCTGAATGTGGTATCTTGAGAAGGAAACATCACTTATGTTGTATTCTAGCTAGAAATGTATAACCTGAATAATCATGAGGAAATATCAGACAAACAAAATGAGGAACATTGTATTTAAAAAGGAGATGGGAATAGAGACTTTTCAGGAAAAAAATTCAATGTCCTATAAGACAAAGAAAGACTGAGGAACTTATCCAGTTAAAAGGAACTGGAAAGATACGACACCTAATCGTAAGCTTGATCTTGGACTGAAGAAAAACTGCTATCAAAGAGATTATTAGATTCAGCAAAAATAAAGTTCTAATAAATTCTATGAGAATAGAATAGCATAGAATAGAATAGAATAGACAGTTTTCTTCAGTGATTCTTTTCATCCTCCAGAGTATGAATTCTTATTGGGAAATATCTGATAAAGTTGATTTTAAAATCTAAATCCCTTTTTTAGGTGAAATTCAGAAAGTAAAATTCATACTCTTTAAAATGTGAAACATGTGATTACATCTAAAGAATTGCTAGAGATAATTCTAAGACTCAGATCAAGTCTCCTTTCCCTTCATATCCAAACGGGATTTGTTTTTTAATTGAAGGAAAATTTTTTGACTAACAAAACTAGAAACTAGATGTATGTGATTATGATAATTGAAGCATCTAATTTTGGGTTCTAAATTATTCAGATAGTCATTAATGATTGTCACTTTTTTTGTAATTTCAACATGAGTGGGGCAGTTTTTTTAAGATATGTATTTTTTTGTCTGTGGAAGAAAGTCTGTAATTTATACAAGAAGCACCATTTTCATATTAAGAATGAATTTCTGTGTATGTACCCCAAAAGTTGAAGACAAAAGGACTGAAAATCCTTAAGAGGGGCACCGGGGTGGCTCAGTCCATTAAGCTGCTGCCTTCGGCTCAGGTCATGATCTCAGGGTCCTGGGATCAAGCCCTGCTTTGGGCTCCCTGCTCAGTGGGGAGTCTGCTTCTCCCTCTTCCTCTGCTGCTCCCTCCACTGTCTCTTTCTCTCTCTTTCAAATAAATAAATAAAATCTTTTTAAAAAGTGTACTTTAGGATTTTGAAGAGAAAGGAAATAATAAAACAAATTTTATTCATTCCTTAAGGCACTTTACCTTGGTAAATTAGTTTACTATTAAAGTAAATGAATTTGAAATGACATGTATTCCAATTACTTTAGAAATTTTAACATGAAATTCAAAATATTTTCATAGTCATTTCCATTTATTTATTTATTTATTTATTTATTTATTTATTTATTTATTTTTAAAAGATTTTATTTACTTATTTGAGAGAGAGAGAATGAGAGAGAGAGCACATGGTGGGGGGGTCAGAGGCAATGCAGACTCCCCACCGAGCAGGGAGCCTGATGCGGGACTTGATCCAGGGACTTCAGGATCATAACCTGAGCCAAAGGCAGTCACCCAACCAACTGAGCCACCCAGGCGCCCAGTCATTTCCATTTAAAATGAAAATAGATTCATTCTTTTCTATTATTACTTACAGCACCAAGACCACTGCATTCTTTGTGGGAACATAAAGGCACATACTACTGCCCAAATTCTATGGCACAGTTCTTAATTTTCCATGAGTTTCAAGTATATTTTTTTAAGATTTTGGCATGAGAGAGAGAGCATGAGCAGAGGGTAGGGGGAGAGGGAGAAGCAGACTCCCTGCTGAGCAGTGAGCCCAACATAGGACTCGATCCCAGGACCCTGGGATCATGACCTGAGCCAAAGGCAGATGTTTAATGGACCAAGCCCCCCAGGTGCCCGAGTTTCAAGTATTTTTTAAAAAATAATTTCATTCTTTGAATATCTTATTAATGGACTTTCTTCATTATATAGAAATGGAAAAAGATAGCAGCCTATGAAGGTAACTTTTGTTCTTGAAAATTTAATGCTTTATAATTATGTTACATAAATATAAAAATAAGATATATATTATATATATAATATTTATATATATATATATATAAATTTTGGAATTGGAGACAGAGGACCAAGCTTCAGTTTGAGCTCTGTTAATGATTTCTTGCCTGTAGTTTGCTTCTTTATTTCCTCTTTCTTCCTTTCTCCACCATGCTTTACGTCTTAAGATTGCACCAAAAGGGCTGCCATAACCTCTGGTGTCCATTTGGGTTCAATCAATGCAAAGTGGGATCAAGGTCTTCATTTCCCCTGCTCCTTTCCTGCTGGTCACAGTGGGCAAGAGATTTCTGTTTACTGAATGTCAGATGGCCTCTCTGTGTATCTTTTCTCTCTGGGTTCTGGTAATTCTTTGTTCCCATGGTCCTTTCAGCATAGAGATGGTAAGCACTTCTACTTAGACCTGCACTTAATTGATTTCCCTACACCCTGAACTCACCTTTATAAATAGCATCTTTATTCAAGTCTCTTCAGTCACCTTATTGGAGTATGCCATCCGTTTTCTGCCAGAACTCAGACTGGTACACCAAATTACCTTGAAATTCACATTTGGTTTTTGACTTTCAAGTTCCTTTTTGTATAATACACACGTTAATGCCCATCACTGAGCATTGTTAAGATGGCTCATCTTTGTTCTTAAGATAAAGTTCAAACTTGACAAGATCAATTCATGGCCTTCTTAGGTCTTCAGTTTTATCTTTTGCCAAATTCCCACTCAATATCTATACTTTAGCCATATTGAAATACTTTTAACATCCACATTTGCTCAGTGCTCTATGCTCAACACATTCTGAGCAATTTATATCATCTGGAACCCTCTCTTCTCTCATCCTTCTCTCTATTCCCTTCTGTAAAGTCTTCTGAGCACTACTTAGACTACAAAGACTACCCTAAGTAGTCTCATTCCCAACCTAAGTTGAACTGAATATATATATTTTTAATTTTCCCAATTGTCCTTTATTACATACGTTATGGCACTTAGTTGCCCGTCCAGTTGTCAGTTTCTCATTCTAGAATAAAATATCCTAGGGTCAGGGATTAGGTCTTGCTCACTAGATCTTTCAGTCTCCAATACAATTCTGCTCCAACAATGGTCAGTAAATAAAAATTTATTGTATGACTATATATACATGAAAACATATATTTTCTTTGAGGTATTTTTTGGTATTTTCAGAATATTAGCCAATTAATTTAAATTACTCTAAGACAAACAAATATATAATCAAAACAACAAAAATAGGCAAACAAACATGTCTTACCAATCTATTCTTTGTCACTTTGAATTAACTTAAACTTTATGTATCTTTAAAAATTTATATCTTCGAGGGATATAAGGGAGCACTCCCATCCCTGGTGTTTTTTAAGACTTGGGCCAGTGTGGCCCTGGCAAATCACCTGAGGCTATTTCAGAATATACCTGACCCTTAGCCTGACAATCCCTCTTTAAGAGGGTTATACTGTGGCATCAGGAAATAAAACTTGGCGAGACTATGCCTCTATAGGTAGTGCTCTATTGAGAACCAAGCCCATCATTTATTAATCCTTTTGAATTTTAACAAGGTTTGAAACTAAACTATCTGGACAGTTGGCTCATTGCTTCAATTCCTACTTTCTATCAAATTTGATATGTTTAGCATACGGCGTGAAATAATTTTCAAGAGGCTTGGAAATAGAGTTTGGCCAGAGTTTCTTAGGCATTTGTTGCATTCTTGTTTATGCTTGCATGGAATAGATTGAATAAGCAGTGATTTACCATGTAATCTTGATTCACATTCTAGGTGATGGAGAAAAGTCTGCTGTGCATGTGGAACTCATTCAAACAAGATTTTAGATTTTTTCCCCCAAATTAAAAAAATTGGAAATTTTATTTCCTTTTGTTTAAAATAAGTGTTTTTTGTAGAAGTCTATTTTGTAGATAGTATTCAAAAATTTCTTGTGATTTTAGTACTGTTTTTGGGCAAAAAAAACTCCACAATTTTTAAAGCTTGGCCACTGGCTTTTAGATATGACTTTCACATCATTTCACATCTTGGTTTGAACTCGTTTTCATTTATTCCCAGAGACAGCAGGAAATGACATTAAATGCACAATAATGCTTATGTTGTGATAGGAAGTCATTGGAGAATCTTTTAGTAGGTGCTTCCAAATAAAGATAAGGTTTCTGGGAGCTGAGAAGCATCAAATAACCAAACATGGCTGTCAGCTGAATTATACATCTTTATCTTCTTTTTATTGTATTGTTGAATCTGATATTCGTGCTGATGGGTTTTTGTATCAGATGTGACCTTTTCAAAATTTTGGAGGGAAAAAAGCATGCAGCAAAATTACTAAACAAGGCTAGGATTTCAGAACCACTTATTGACATTTTAATTTTTTATTTCATTCACTTAAAAGATCTTTCCTGTAACCTGGCTAATAAGAATGAAGGGGTATTTAAACTATTAAAAAATCCAAATAAGCATGTTATTTTTAAATAATTTTTTTAAAACTAACCATTTTCAGGTAAGTGAATCCCAAAGGAAGGAAGGAGACCCCTCTCCCACCTGCCTTCTCTACTGCCCCATACACAAACACAATAGTGTTGCCATGGGAGAAAATATCACAGGCACGCTCATCATTTAAATGCAAGACTAGCTTGTTTATAAGAACTGCTGCAGGAAGGCAAGAGAATGCTCATCAATAGGGGTTGGAATCTTTACACCCAGTTCCTTAACAGATTACAATTTTAGGTTCTTTCCAATTGCACCAAAGGCACCCTCTAAGATGTGCATGTGGTTAGTAGTGGTGGAGAAGGGGGTGTGAGATTCTGTCACTCAGTAAAGGAAGAAAAAGTATACTGTAGACTTCTAAATTAGCAAAATCAAAAAAGGCTCTTTGAACGGGAACTAATGGCATACATTTTAGAGGTCACAGCGTTTCTCATAAAGATTTAAGATCTTTAAAGGGAGGACAGTGTGTGTTCTGGGGAATAAATCATTGAAGATCTCTAAAGACACAGGACTTGTCCCAAAGATTATCTCACATTAATGATTTCCTTGTTAGTTGAGTTTTCAAACTTTTAGAATAGAGAGCATGAAAATTTGTTGATCATGAGGGTGTGATCTCAGACAAAATGTTCTTTTGGGATATTTAAGGAAATATTAGACTTTAAATTTACATATATTTTAGATGATATGAAAGCAATTCAGCATTACTAATATTTACTATATGGATTAACATTCCTTCTTCGGGTGTATTCTATGGTCATATTTCACTCAGCTCAAAAAATGTAAAACAAAAGCTGTTAGAAGTAGTTTCCTATGACAACTGATTGACATCAGAAAAAATGTCTATTTAACTAGCCATATTCCAGCACATTTTTTGAATAGTGTGTGGCTAAAATTAAAGAATGAATATATTAATTAAGAACAACCAGTGATGGCTTTTTTTGAGTTTGGGTTTGCATAACTTTTTCCAGCTATGGGAATTATCAAATCAAGCATTAAAATATACTCTTCTTAGACTCAGATATTTGAATTGTTATATTGCAAAGAGTTAAACATTTTTGATGAAAAAAATAGCAGTTCTACTTAATCTTTTTGAAATAGTTTATACATTTACCAAATACTATAATTAAATATTACTCATTTCATCCTATCAACTATTATAAATTGCTCATTTCTATATGATTTATAAAAATATATTAACAGGTTGCTAAATATGTATCATATGTAAGTAATTATATTTACATGTATTATTAGTAGGGCTTCTAAGAAAATTTTTTTTCTAATGAGGTACCTGACCAAAAAATATTGGCAAGTCCTAAAACAAAAAGAGATTCCTTATCTTACCCCATCTTTCAAGTAACCAAAATTCAACAAAAATGTACTAAAATGTTTTTACTCATTTAAATATAAAATATAGTCCACTCTAAAGTGGGAAAACTGAAGGAGAATATTTAACAAACTAGCTGAAAAATTTATAGCATGCTATATGGTATTTAGAGAATAAAACAAAGAATGTAAGGACTAAAACTATTTTTATTTTAAATATCTATTTAAGTGAATTTATTCAAATACAGTAAACTTTTTTTTGAACTAAATAGAACAATAAACATACACACACATTTTTTTGTTGTCTCTCCTAATGAAACATATATTTCTAAAGGGGCTGGTTGAGAATGTCATTTATAATTCTCAGCTTTTTTTTTTCATATTTAAACAAATTCAAATAATGAAGGAAATTTTCTTGAAAATAAAAGAAAAATGATTATATGATTATAATTGTAAGAGAGAGAGAGGGGGACCAGAATCTCTAGGAGTATCTCAATATTTATCACCAAGATTCACCAAGAGATTTCTTATTTGGAAGACATTCACTATCAAAAGCATATCTTGTCACATTTGATAATGGAGTTATTTATATTTCCAAAGCAATATTGCCAGCCTACAGAAATATAATGATCACTAGTGTTTATAAAGAGTATCATTAAATGTATATTGTTTGTAATACACACTAAATCAATACACTGTATGTGAGAGTTAAGTTTCATGAAATATGCAATCTTGTTGGATGGATTTATCTTTATTAGATATCTAGGAGAGAATGTGAGGGAAGGGGAGAGAGAGAGAGAATGAGAGAGAGAGAGGGAGAAAACATGTGGTCAAGGAGGTTACAGGAGCTACAGACAATGGCAGGGGGTAGGAGTGTGAAGTCCCCTTGAAAGGAGACCTAAGTACACACAAATTATATAAAATGATCTGGGGAAGCAACTAGCCTTTATGTGCCTTACTGCTTGTACTACATAGTTCAGAGAAGGGTGTCTGCTATTCATTGGATATTATGGTGTTTCCAATATGTGCATGTATTGGGCCCTTTTGGTCTAGTGTTAAAAATCTCTGTGTAATCCAACATTTGAATGGCTTGAGCTTAATAAATGGTTATGGGAAGGAGACAGGTAATCCAAAAATCATAGGTTGAATTTGAACATACAACACTCCCCATGTAAATGTATATATACTTAAGGGGGCTAAAAACATTTTAGAGGATCCTGTAAGAGGTACCCATTTCTAACAAGAAAAGATGCATTAAATGCATAAAGTCCTTATCACAATACAGTCAGATGGGTTGTTACATGGCCCTATAATTATCTAAAATTAAGACCAAACCAGTTTTTCCATGTCTTTTTGGGATAACTACGTGGCATTAGCAACAATCAGGGATCTAGAATCAATTTGAGAAATTCATTATTTGTTATAGTCACAGTTTCCATCATCTCAGGTATTGCAAACCTTCTAAGCTTCCTGACCACCAGAAGCATGGTACCCTTAAACCTAAGCAGTTGGGGGAGAGGAATGAAGTTATACCATGTTTACTGTTCTGACTGCTGTACCCTGATAAAAGAGGATGTGTGTAAATTCTTTGTCCTTGATCACCCAGATTAGGAAGAAAGTGGGAAATAGCCTCAGAACACACATATCCAAGCACAGGCACTCTGCAATCTAGCACAGAAGATAGGACCCACTACTAAGGGGTGGGAACTAAAAAAGCTAATTTTTTTTTTAATTTTTTTATTGTTATGTTAATCACCATATATTACATCATTAGTTTTTGGTGCAGTGTTCCATGATTCATTGTTTGTTCATAACACCCAGTGCTCCATGCAGAACGTGCCCTCCTCAATGCCCATCACCAGGCTAACCCATCCCCCTACCCCCCTCCCCTCTAGAACCCTCAGTTTGTTTTTCAGAGTCCATCATCTCTCATGGTTCGTCTCCCCCTCTGACATACTCCCCTTTTCTTCCTCTCCTGTTATCTTCTTCTTTTTCTTTTTTCTTAAAATATGTTGCATTATTTGTTTCAGAAGTACAGATCTGTGATTCAACAGTCTTGCACAATTCACAGCACTCACCGTAGCACATACCCTCCCCAATATCTATCACCCAGCCACCCCATCCCTCCCACCCCCAACCACTCCAGTAACACTCAGTTTCTTTCCTGAGATTAAGAATTCCTCATATCAGTGAGGTCATGTGATACATGTCTAAAAAAGCTAATTTTTAAAGCAAAATCTTTTGTCCTAGAATTTGTTAAACTGTTTCTGAATCAAAGCAGGAACAAGTACAATTTTGCTTGCCTTCAAAATGGGCAGCTGTTCAATGTGGAGAAAGCTGAGGTGAGACCTTGCACGTTGTTTGGAAACCATGGGACCCTACATTTTCAGGCCTCATTAATCTTTGCTTATGTTCTATAATTCCAGCAGGCTCTGTCGGTCTGTTTAATTACTCAACATCACGGAAGGAGTTGCCAGTTTCTTTTCTTGGGGTTATTTTATTCATTCTAAATATCTAACCCTAATACCCTTCACTTGGAGGAGAGCACTATATTAAAGATAAGAAAGTGGAAAAATAGTAAAATTCTTAATTTATTCTGTTGTCTGTTGCAAAAAGAAAATAAAAATAAGAAGAAAAAGTGGTCTCAGTAAACCAAAAAAAAAAAAAAAGGAAAAGTCATTTATGCAACTCAGTGGGCTTTCACAGTTCACCCATTTACTAGGCTTTAGGTTTTGCTCCTGATGATCACAAGGGTTTATTCCAAAGAGAAAATCTATTATTTGTCATGAATTATCAATGTAATTGAACAGACTTCATTTTACCTTTGATAAAAAAATACACTTAAAAAATCTTTTAACAATATGAATTTCCATTTTTGAATATTTAATAAGTAGAGATAATATTTTGGATTCTATCTCTTTTTCCAAGTTAAAATCAGCCTCTTCAGTAGAGAATGAATTTGACTAGCTTTAAAACAGGATACTGATAAAGTACCAAGTCGTGATTTATTCTGGCGAATTGAGGGAGTGCTGAGAAAACTATCACCAGAATCTCCATCCCACAGAAACTGTTCAGTTTTCTAAGGCATGTGCAAATGTTCCCAGTTTCACATACTAGAACTTGTTTCTAGAGCTTGTCTGATTTTAGGAATAACTTCCCTGGTTCCTAGAGCTCTAGCTGTGCAACCTGTATTTATGAACAATGTCTTAATATTTCACACACACACATACGCACATGTACACACACACTAATAAATACACAGTGTTGACATGTTGCCTTTGTTGTACTTAACAGACTTTCCTGTGATACCGACAGAGATACTGTGCAAGTTGTTTGTTCTAATTATGTTGTACTTCAGCAGAATACTGAATTTAGAGAAATACCACCTAAGTGCCAGAAGGTGGCAGTTTCAGACCACTTTGAATTAACAAATCAGCTTTGCTTTGCAGAGAGGCTCTTATTACATGCTCTTCTTAAGATGTTCATGCAAGGAACCATCCAAAGGATGGCTTTAAATGATTTATTTTCTAATACAATCTTGATGAAAAATGACCTTTCAGAATAGAAGTAATAAGTTTGGTCCCATTTGGTTTAAATTGAAATACAAGGGCCACTATTCAAAAAGCTGAGGGTTTTTAAAACTAGCAGATTTATGAGATCCGACTTTTACGAACAGTAAAAAAAATATATCTAAAAGTAAAAAATTCATAGCTGTGTCCTTGGAATCTATAAAGATACTACAGCTGCTGATTTAGAGCTTTGAACTTAGATCTGAACTTAGATCTGAACATAGGAAGTATAAATTAGTGCATATTTGGACATATCAGGTGTCTGGAATTATTTAATAATGTTTTCTATTCCCTGAGAATTTTAACTCATTTCCAAGCAGTTTCAGTGGTGAGAGAGAGAGAGAAAGAGAGAGGGAGAGAGAGAGAGAGAGAGACTGAGAGGCCAAGGAATTAAGGTAGAAATCAGAGCCTTTCAGAACAAGAAGCTGAGAAATATCTTTTCAAAGTAGTAACTTGAAGGTAAGTGGATTTGATGAGTTGAGGTTACATCCTTCTTGGCCTCTTTAGGTCTTTCAAGAATTTTTTTAAATACATTTTTTCAAATAATGTCAGGAACTGAAAAATAAAGCAAGTAAACAATGATTTTCTATTGATTTACAAGATTTGCAGTGACATTATCTGACAACACTGACAAATGCTGACTTCCATCATTTTATTGCTCTACAATTGTACCATTCAAGAGGTTTTTTTCTCTCCTTTTTTTTTAGGTTTGATGATATGTTTTTATATGCAAGTATGCACCAGAATATAAATTGACACATAAAAGTATATCTTCTGTAACATTGCAGATAGCTAGGAACTAGGAAAACAAGAGACCCTTAGCGGCTGAAATAGATAAAAATAATATCTGTGTACCACAGTTTCTTCAAATATTGCACATATGCTTCCTCCTAAGATTCATATACATTCTTCTGGGGAGGCCTGTTGATAACTAAATAATAGATATTGAAGCTATCAAGTGTTTCCTCCTGTCTTTTGGGCTCATGCCATAGAAACATGTATAAAAGATGACATAAACTACTCTTTTTAATAGCATTTGTCACATTACTATCAAATGGATTAAGACCTGAAGTTATTAACTATGTGATTATGTATAAACTGCTAACATTTTGGAATATAAGGTTGGAGAGGGAAAGGGTATTTGCCAGCAAAATAAAACAAGGAAATTCATTAATTTCGAAGGAGTCAATGCATGTTTTGTGATTTCCACAACTTCTATTGATATATGGTGTAGTTAATGCTTTATTTGGAATATGTTACCTACAAGGAAATAATACATTATTGACCACTTAAATATTTTCAAGGTTCCAAAAGATTTGTAACATGGTATTCAGATAAGTTCAAAATTATACCTAGATTTGAAATGTCAAACATCAAGAGATCTAGAAAAGTTCTAACAAACCAGAACCCATATCTACTCAGTTGGCCTAACAGGACTTATCTTTTAGTGATAACAGGGGGACACACACACACATACACACACACACACATGATTTTTTGTAGTCTCAAGTGTGTTCCAATATGTTCAAAGTGAAAACCACTTTTCTTGAAGAGTTTTTGAATGAATAAAGCTAGATAGTGACTAAGGATTCACTAAAGTCCGAGGCCAAAAGCAAAATTTTCTGAGAGTGTTTATATAGGAAAGAAAAGGTATTACTAGCAAATAGAGGATGTTGGATCTGAAATCATCCACTTGTTCATTGTGTTATCTAACCCCACAATAATGCCTGGTACTCTGATTTGGATTGAAATTGTTGACATACGCTCTAAGGACCTAACTGACCGCTCTAACGTTTATTCCTCCTATATTTTAAAAGTGAATACTTGCATTGTTCAGACGGCATGGGCTAATTCTAGAATCTATAATCTTAGTCACTTATATTAACATTAACCACCATCCCCACCCACTCACACACCAATTCTGTATATACGAATGTAAAACTCAGATAGTTTTCCAGGGAACACATTGCTGTTTTCAATAAATACCCAGAACAGCGATTCAAAACAATACAGTGTTGGATACACCTACCGTTCCGATTTTACTTCATTGCTTTGACAGTCATTTATCCAAGCTCTTTCTTGGGATTAAGATCATCTCCTATCTCTACTTTTGAGAAAATAATGGTGTAAACTCTTGACAGTTTTCCTGATGGGTTAAAAAATGCCTTGCTATCACAAAGTATTTACCTCTTTCTTTTTTTCCTATTTAGTCAAGAGCATTCTATACACTTATGCTTAAATTCAGCCCTGTGTTGGGGCAAGGCAAGATGGCGGAGTAGGAGACCTAAATTTCATCTGGTCCCAGGAATTCAGCTGGATAGGGATCAAACCATTCTGAACACCTATGAACTCAACAGGAGATGGAAGAAAAGAATAATAACAACTCTCTGAACAGAAAAGCGACCACTTTCTGGAAGGTAGGACGTGTGGAGAAGTGAATCCGAGGCAATATTCAGGAGGATATATGGCGGAGGAGGGGGCCTCCGTTGGCCGCCACTGGCAAGTGATAGAGCTGTGGAGCACAAAATCGGAACTTTTAGAAGTCGGCTCCACTGAGGGACGTCGCTCCAGTGGCTAAGCAGGGGTTGGAACCCTCGCGGGGCAGTGTGGTCTCAAGACCCTCGGGGTCACAGAAAGACTAGGGGTGCCTGAGTGCAGCAGAGCTCCCAGGTATCGGAGCGGGGAAGCCGGCTGCAGAGATGGAGCCAGGGAGCAGGCTCTCAGCTCGGGGGTTGCCATAAACTGTGATCAGTGACACAGTCGGGCCGCTGCTCCTCCAGCAAGGACCCAACAAGTGGCAGATCCAGGGAGACTCCCCTTCCTCCCCTGGGAGGAGCGGTGCAGGAGCGCACCATAGGAATCTGCTGGGTTTGGAGCCTCCACACCTAGTCGGGTGCCAGAGATAGAAACGCTCGGTCACAGGCTGGGTGAGCACGGAGTGCGGCCGGAAACTGGGGAAATGAGAGTGAATGACTGCTTTTCACTGGGGGTGCACTGAGGAGTGGGGCCCTGAGTTTTTGGCTCCTTCAGAGTGGAGATTGGGAGGCCGCCATTTTCGCTCTTGTCCTCCAAAGCCATGGGGAAAGCTTGCAGGGAACAAAAGCTCCCAAGAGCAAACCCGAGCAGATTGCTTGGCCCGGACCGACAAGAGCAGGGCAATTCCACCTCCAGCAAAGACATTTGGGAACCACGGCAACAAGCCCCTCTCCCAGAAGATCAGCAAGAACAGACAACCAAGACCAAGTTTACCAATCAATGAGAACGGCAGAACTCCAGCACTAGGGAAATACTGCATATAGAATTCATAGCTTTTTTCCCATGATTCTTTAGTCTTTCAAAGTTAATTTTTTTAATTTTCTTTTTTCGAATTTATCTTTTTCCCTTTTTCAACCAAAATCTTATCAATTGCTGTTTTAAAAAAAAAACTTTTTATTTTTCATTTTTAGAGTTATATTCTATCCCTTCATAGTAGTTAACCTTATTTTTGGTATACATATAAGTTGTTCTCTCTTTAAAACTTTGGGATACAGGGGGCGGAGCAAGATGGCGGAGGAGTAGGAGACCTAGATTTCGTCTGGTCTCAGGAATTCAGCTGAATAGGGATCAAACAATTCTGAACACCTACGAACTCAACAGGAGATCGAACAGGAGAGTAGCAACAACTCTCTGAACAGAGAAGCAACCACTTACTGGAAGGTAGGGCGTGCGGAGAAGTGAATCCGAGGCGATATTCGGGAGGATAGACGGCGGGGGAGGGGCCTCTGCTGGCCGCTTCTGGCAAGTGATAGAGCCGCGGAGCACAAAAATCGGACCTTTTAGAAGTTGGCTCGGCGGAGGGACGTCGCTGCAGTGGCTAAGCGGGGGATGGAATCCTCCCGGAACAGTGTGGTCTCAGGACCCTTGGGGTCACAGAGAGACCAGGGGTGCCTGAGTGCGCCAGAGCTCCCAGGTATCAGAGCGGGGAAGCCGGCTGCAGAGACGGAGCAGAGTCGCGGGCTCTCAGCTCGGGGTTGCCATAAACTGTGATCTGCAGCCCAGTCGGGGCACGGCTCCCCCAGCAGGGACCCAACAAGCAGCAGATCCGGGGAGACTCCCCTTCCTTCCCCGGGAGGAGCGGTGCGGGAACGCACTGCAGGGATCTGCTGGGTTTGGAGACTCCGTGCGGGGTCGGGTGCCAGAGATAGCAATGCTCGATCACAGGGCGGGTGAGCACGGAGTGCGGCCGGAGAACGGGGACACAGAAGTGACTGCTTTTCTCTGGGGGCACACTGAGGAGCGGGGCCCCGAGTTCTCAGCTCCTCCGGGTGGAGATTGGGAGGACACCATTTCTGCCCTGGTCCTCCAAAGCTGTACCGAGAGCTTGCAGGGAACAAAAGCTCCTGAGAGCAAACCGGAGCAGCTTCCTTAGCCCGGACCGACAAGGGCGGGGCAATTCCGCCTCCGGCAAAGACATTTGGAAACCACAGCAACAGGCCCCTCCCCCAGAAGATCAGCACAAACAGCCAGCAAGCCAAGACCAAGTTGATCGATCAAGGAGAATGGGAGAACTCCAGCGCTAGGGGAATACTGCACATAGATTCATGGCTTTTTCTTTTTTTTTTTTTTTACCATGATTCATTATTTCATCAAAGTTAATTTTTGTTGACTGTTTTTTTTTATTTTTCTTTTTCCCTTTTTCAACCAACATCTTATCAATCCCTTTTTAAAAAAAAAAAAAATTATTTTTCATTTTTAGAGTTATATTTTATCCCTTCATTGTAGTTACCCTTATTTTTGGCATATGTATATAAGTTGTTCTCTCTTTAAAATTGTGAGGTACAGTTTCTTCTAACAGATCAAAATATACCCTAAATCACTAGTGTATGACTTTGTTCTAGTCTCCTGCCTGATCACATTCTCTCCCTTTTTCCTTTTTTTTTTTCTTAAATCTTCTTTCTTTTTTCAAACAACTTATCTTACCAAGTCCTTTTATAAAATCTTTTATAATTTTCATCTTTACAGTCATCTTCCATCCCTTCATTGTATCCACCCTTATTTTGTACATATATGTCTTTCTTCCTTTAAAATTTTAGGAGGCACTTTTTTCTAACAGACCATAATACGCCCAAAATCTAGTGTGTGGCACTGATCTATGCACTAGCCTGATCATATTTGATCATATTCTGCTTTTTTTGTATTGTTTTGTTTTTGTTTTTATCTTTTTTTTCTTTTTTTTTTCTTTTTCTCTTTCTTTTTTCTTTCTTTCCCTATTTTTTCCCCTGGTTCCAGGTCTTTTCTGATTTGTATACAGTATATTTGCTGGGGACGTTGTAAACCTGTTAGCATCTTGTTCTCTCATTCATCTATTCTCCTTTGGACAAAATGACAAGACGAAAGAAATCACCTCAGCAAAAAGAACAAGAGGTAGTACCGTCAGCCAGGGACCTACTCAATACGGACATTAGTACGATGTCGGACCTAGAGTTCAGAATCATGACTTTAAAGATACTAGCTGGGCTTGAAAAAAGCGTGGAAGTTATTAGAGAAACCGTTTCTGGAGAAATAAAAGAACTAAAATCTAACCATATCGAAATCAAAAAGGATATTGATGAGGTGCAATCAAAAATGGGGGCACTAAATGCTAGGATAAATGAGGCAGAAGAGAGAATCAGCGATATAGAAGACCAAATGATGGAAAATAAAGAGGCTGAGAAAAAGAGAGAGAAACAACTACAGGATCACGAGAGCAGAATTCGAGAGATAAGTGATACGATAAGACAAAACAACATTAGAATAATTGGGATCCCAGAAGAAGAAGAGAGAGAGAGAGGGGCAGAAGGTATATTGGAGCAAATTATAGCAGAGAACTTCCCTAATGTGAGGAAGGAAACAGGCATTAAAATCCAGGAGGCACAGAGAACCCCTCTCAAAATCAACAATAATACGTCAACACCCCAACATCTAATAGTAAAACTTACGAGTCTCAGAGACAAAGAGAAAATCCTGAAAGCAGCTTGGGAGAAGAGATATGTAACCTACAATGGTAGAAACATTAGATTGGCAACAGACCTATCCACAGAGACCTGGCAGGCCAGAAAGGACTGGCAAGATATCTTCAGAGCACTAAACGAGAAAAATATGCAGCCAAGAATACTATATCCAGCTAGGCTATCATTGAAAATAGAAGGAGAGATAAAAAGCTTCCAGAACAAACAAAAACTAAAGGAATTTGCAAACACGAAACCAGCCCTCCAAGAAATATTGAGAGGGGTCCTCTAAGCAAAGAGAGAACCTAAAAGCAGCAAAGAGCAGAAACGAACACAGACAACAGACAGTTAACAGTCACCTTACAGGTAATACAATGGCACTAAATTCATACCTTTCAATAGTTACCCTGAATGTAAATGGGCTAAATGCCCCAATCAAAAGACACAGGCTATCAGATTGGATTAAAAAACAAGACCCATCCATATGCTGTCTGCAAGAGACTCATTTTAGACCCAAAGACACCCCCAGATTGAAAGTGAGGGGGTGGAAAACCATTTACCATGCTAATGGACACCAAAAGAAAGCTGGGGTGGCAATCCTTATATCAGACAAACTAGATTTTAAAACAAAGACTGTAATAAGAGATGAGGAAGGACACTATATCCTACTTAAAGGGTCTATCCAACAAGAAGATCTAACAATTGTAAATATCTATGCCCCGAACGTGGGAGCAGCCAATTATATAAGGCAATTAATAACAAAAGCAAAGAAACACATTGACAACAATACAATAATATTGGGGGACTTTAACACCCCCCTGACTGAAATGGACAGATCATCTAAGCAAAAGATCAACAAGGAAATAAAGACTTTAAATGACACACTGGACCAAATGGACTTCACAGACATATTCAGAACATTCCATCCCCAAGCAACAGAATACACATTCTTCTCTAGTGCCCATGGAACATTCTCCAGAATTGATCACATCCTAGGTCACAAATCAGGTCTCAATCGGTACCAAAAGATTGGGATCATTCCCTGCATATTTTCAGACCACAATGCTTTGAAACTAGAACTCAACCACAAGAGGAAAGTCGGAAAGAACTCAAATACATGGAGGCTAAAGAGCATCCTACTAAAGAATGAATGGGTCAACCACGAAATTAAAGAAGAATTAAAAAAATTCATGGAAACCAATGAAAATGAAAACACAACTGTTCAAAATCTTTGGGATACAGCAAAGGCGGTCCTGAGAGGAAATTATATAGCAATACAAGCCTTTCTCAAGAAACAAGAAAGGTCTCAAATACACAACCTAACCCTACACCTAAAGGAGCTGGAGAAAGAACAGCAAATAAAGCCTAAACCCAGCAGGAGAAGAGAAATCATAAAGATCAGAGCAGAAATCAATGAACTAGAAACCAAAAGAACAGTAGAACAGATCAACGAAACTAGGAGCTGGTTCTTTGAAAGAATTAACAAGATTGATAAACCCCTGGCCAGACTGATCAAAAAGAAAAGAGAAATGACCCAAATCAACAAAATCATGAATGAAAGAGGAGAGATCACAAGCAACACCAAAGAAATACAAACAATTATAAGAACATATTATGAGCAACTCTATGCCAGCAAATTAGATAACCTGGAAGAAATGGGTGCATTCCTAGAGATGTATCAACTACCAAAATTGAACCAGGAAGAAATAGAAAACCTGAACAGACCTATAACCACTAAGGAAATTGAAACAGTCATCAAAAATCTCCCAAGAAACAAAAGCCCAGGGCCAGATGGCTTCCCAGGGGAATTCTATCAGACATTTCAAGAAGAATTAATACCTATTCTCCTGAAACTGTTCCAAAAAATAGAAATGGAAGGGAAACTTCCAAACTCATTTTATGAGGCCAGCATTACCTTGATCCCAAAACCAGACAAAGACCCCATCAAAAAAGAGAATTACAGACCAATATCCTTGATGAATATGGATGCAAAATTCTCACCAAAATACTAGCCAATAGGATCCAACAGTACATTAAAAGGATTATTCACCATGACCAAGTGGGATTTATTCCTGGGCTGCAAGGCTGGTTCAACATCCGCAAATCAATCAACGTGATGCAATACATTAACAAAAGAAAGAGCAAGAATCATATGATCCTCTCAGTAGATGCAGAAAAAAGCATTTGACAAAGTACAACATCCTTTCTTGATCAAAACTCTTCAGAGTATAGGGATAGAGGGTACATACCCCAATATCATAAAAGCCATCTATGAAAAACCTACAGCGAATATCATTCTCAATGGGGAAAGGCTGAGAGCTTTTCCCCTAAGGTCAGGAATGCGGCAGGGATGTCCACTCTCACCACTGCTATTCAACATAGTATTAGAAGTCCTAACCACAGCAATCAGACAACAAAAAGAAATCAAAGGCATCCAAATCGGCAAAGAGGAAGTCAAACTCTCACTCTTTGCAGATGATATGATACTGTATGTGGAAAACCCAAAAGACTCCACCCCAAAACTGCTGGAACTCATACAGGAATTCAGTAAAGTAGCAGGGTATAAAATCAATGCACAGAAATCAGTGGCATTCCTATACACCAACAACAAGACAGAAGAGAGACAAATCAAGGAGTCTATCCCTTTTACAATTGCACCCAAAACCATTAGATACCTAGGAATAAATCTAACCAAAGAGGCAAAGGATCTGTACTCAGAAAACTATAAAATACTCATGAAAGAAATTGAAGAAGACACAAAGAAATGGAAAAACGTTCCATGCTCATGGATTGGAAGAACAAACATTGGGAAGATGTCAGTGCTACCTAGAGCAATCTACACATTCAATGCAATCCCCATCAAAATACCATCCACTTTTTTCAAAGAAATGGAACAAATAATCCTAAAATTTGTATGGAACCAGAAGAGACCCAGAATAGCCAGAGGAATACTGAAAAAGAAAAGCAAAGCTGGTGGCATCACAATTCCGGACTTCCAGCTCTATTACAAAGCTGTCATCCTCAAGACAGTATGGTACTGGCACAAAAACAGACACATAGATCAATGGAACAGAATAGAGAGCCCAGAAATGGACCCTCAACTCTATGGTCAACTTATTTTTGACAAAGCAGGAAAGAATGTCCAATGGCAAAAAGACAGTCTCTTCAACAAATGGTGTTGGGAAAATTGGACAGCCACATGCAGAAGAATGAAACTGGACCATTTCCTCACACCACACACAAAAATAGACTCCAAATGGTTGAAAGACCTAAACGTGAGACAGGAGTCCATCCAAATCCTAAAGGAGAACACAGGTAGCAACCTTTTCGACCTTAGCCGCAGCAACTTCTTCCTAGAAACATCGCCAAAGGCACGGGAAGCCAGGGCAAAAATGAACTATTGGGATTTCATCAAGATAAAAAGCTTTTGCACAGCAAAAGAAACAGTCCACAAAACCAAAAGACAACCGACAGAATGGGAGAAAATATTTGCAAATGACATATCAGATAAAGGGCTAGTATCCAAAATCTATAAAGAACTTATCAAACTCAACACCCAAAGAACAAATAATCCAATTAAGAAATGGGCAGAAGACATGAACAGACATTTCTCCAAAGAAGACATCCAAATGGCCAACAGGCACATGAAAAAATGCTCAACATCGCTCGGCATCAGGGAAATCCAAATCAAAACCTCAATGAGATACCACCTCACACCCGTCAGAATGGCTAAAATTAACAAGTCAGGGAACGACAGATGTTGGCAGGGATGTGGAGAAAGGGGAACCCTCCTACACTGTTGGTGGGAATGCAAGCTGGTGCAACCGCTCTGGAAAACAGTATGGAGGTTCCTCAAACAGTTGAAATTAGAGCTACCGTTCGATCCAGCAATTGCACTACTGGGTATTTACCACAAAGATACAAATGTAGGGAACCGAAGGGGTACGTGTACCCCAATGTTTATAGCAGCAATGTCCACAATAGCCAAACTGTGGAAAGAGCCAAGATGCCCATCGACAGATGAATGGATAAAGAAGATGTGGTATATATACACAATGGAATATTATGCAGCCATCAAAAGGAATGTGATCTTGCCATTTGCAACGACGTGGATGGAACTGGAGGGTGTTATGCTGAGTGAAATAAGTCAATCAGAGAAAGACATGTATCACATGACCTCACTGATATGAGGAATTCTTAATCTCAGGAAACAAACTGAGTGTTACTGGAGTGGTTGGGGGTGGGAGGGATGGGGTGGCTGGGTGGTAGACATTGGGGAGGCTATGTGCTACGGTGAGCGCTGTGAATTGTGCAAGACTGTTGAATCACAGATCTGTACTTCTGAAACAAATAACGCAACATATTTTAAGAAAAAAGAAAAAGAAGAAGATAACAGGAGAGGAAGAAAAGGGGAGTATGTCAAAGGGGGAGACGAACCATGAGAGATGATGGACTCTGAAAAACAAACTGAGGGTTCTAGAGGGGAGGGGGGAGGGGGATGTGTTAGCCTGGTGATGGGTATTGAGGAGGGCACGTTCTGCATGGAGCACTGGGTGTTATGAACAAACAATGAATCATGGAACACTGCACCAAAAACTAATGATGTAATATATGGTGATTAACATAACAATAAAAAAAAAACTTTGGGATACAGTTTCTTCGAACAGACCAAAATATACCCTAAATCTCTAGTGTATGGCTTTGTTTTAGTCTCCTGCCTGATCACATTCTCTCCCCCCCTTTTTTTTAATCCTCTTTCTTTTTTTAACCAACTTCTTATCAATTCCTTTTATAAAATATTTTATAATTTTCATCTTTACACTCATATTCCATCCCTTCATTGTATTTACCCTTATTTTTGTACATATATAAGCTTTTATTTCTTTAAAATTTTGGGAGGCACTTTCTTCTAGCAGACCAAAATATGCCAAAAATCTAGTGTGTGGCACTGATCTATGCATGAGCCTGATCATATTTGATCATATTCTGTTTTTTTATCTTTTTATTTTTCTTTTTCTTTTTCCTTTCTTTCCCTTTCTTTTCCCCCAGTTACAGGTCTCTTCTGATTTGTATAGTGTATATTTTTCTGGGGTTGTTGTTACCCTGTTAGCATTTTGTTCTCTCATTCATCTATTCTCCTCTGGACAAAATGACAAGATGGAAAAAAATAACCTCAAAAAAAAAAAAAAAAGAATAAGAGGCTGTACCGACTGCCAGGGACCTAATCAATATAGACATTAGTAAGATGTTGGAACTAGAGTTCAGAATGACGATTTTAAAGATACTAGCTGGTCTTAAAAAAAGCATGGAAGATATTAGAGAAACCTTTTCTGGAGAAGTAAAAGAACCAAAATCTGATCCAAGTTGAAATAAAAAAGGCTATTAATGAGGTGCAATAAAAAATGGAGGCTCTAACTGCTAGGATAAATGAGGCAGAAGAAAGAATTAGTGATACAGAAGACCAAATGATGGAGAATAAAGAAGCTGAGAAAAAGAGAGATAAACCACTGGATCATGAGGGCAGAATTTGAGAGGTAAGTGATACCATAAGACGAAATGATATTAGAATAATTGGGATCCCAGAAGAAGAAGAAAGAGAGAGAGGGGCAGAAGGTATATTGGAGCAAATTAGAGCAGAGAACTTCCTTAATTTGGGGAGGGAAACAGGCATCAAAATCCAGGAGGCACAGAGAACCCCTCTCAAAATCAATAAAAATAGGTCAACACCCCGACATCTAATAGTAAAACTTACGAGTCTCAGAGACAAAGAGAGAATCTTGAAAGCAGCTCGGGAGAAGAGATCTGTAACTGCAATGGTAGAACCATTAGACTGGCAAAGACCTATCCACAGAGACCTGGCAGGACAGAAAGGGCTGGCATGATATATTCAGAGAACTAAATGAGAAAAATATGCAACCAAGAATACTATATCTAGCTAGCCTGTCATTGAAAATAGGAGAGATTAAAAAACTTACAGAACAAACAAAAACTAAAGGAATTTGCAAACACAAAACCAGCCCTACAAGAAATATTGAAGGGGTCCTCTAAGCAAAGAGAGATCCTAAAAGCAGCATAGACCAGAAAGGAACACAGACAATATACAGTAACAGTCACCTTACAGGCAATACAATGGCACTAAATTCATACCGTTCAATAGTTACCAGAATGTAAGTGGGCTAAATGCCCCAATCAAAAGACACAGGGTATCAGATTGGATTAAAAAACAAGACCCATCGATATGCTGTCTGCAAGAGACTCATTTAGACCCAAAGACACCCCCAGATTGAAAGTGAGGGGGTGGAAAACCATTTACCATGTTAATGGACACCAAAAGAAATCTGGGGTGGAAATCCTTATATCAGACAAATTAGATTTTAAAACAAAAACTGTAATAAGAGATGAGGAAGGACACTATATCCTACTTAAAGGGTCTATCCAAGAAGATTTAACAATTATAAATATTTATGCCCCTAACATGGGAGCAGCAACTTATATAAGCCAATTAATAACAAAAGCAAAGAAACACATTGACAACAATACAATAATAGTTGGGGACTTCAACAGCCCCCTCACTGAAATGGACAGATCATCAAAGCAAAAGATCAACAAGGAAATAAAAGCTTTAAATGACATACTGGACCAAATGGACTTCACAGATATATTCAGAACATTCCATCCCAAATCAACAGAATACACATTCTTCTCTAGTACCCATGGAACATTCTCCAGAATAGATCACATCCTAGGTCACAAATCAGGTCTTAATGGGTACCAAAGATTGGGATCATTCCCTGCATATTTTCAGACCACGATGCTTTGAAACTGGAACTCAATCACAAGAGGAAAGTCAGAAAGAATTCAAATAGATGGAAGCTAAAGAGTATTCTACTAAAGAATGAATGGGTCAACTAGGAAATTAAAGAAGAATTAAAAAAATTCATGGAAACAATGAAAATGAAAACACAACTGTTCAAAATCTTTGGGATACAGCAAAGGCAGTCCTAAGAGGAAATTATATAGCAATACAAACCTTTCTCAAGGAACAAGAAAGGTCTCAAATACACACCCTAATCCTACACCTAAAGGAGCTGGAGAAAGAACAGCAAATAAAGCCTAAATCCAGCAGGAGAAGAGAAATAATAAAGATCAGAGCAGAAATCAATGAAACAGAAATCAAAAGAACAGTAGAACAGATCAACGAAACTGGGAGCTGGTTCTTTGAAAGAATTAACAAGATTGATAAACCCCTGGCCAGATTTATCAAAAAGAAAAGAGGAATGACCCAAATCAACAAAATCAGGAGTGAAAGTGGAGAGATCACAACCAACATCAAAGAAATACAAATAATTATAAGAACATATTATGAGCAACTACATGCCAGCAAATTAGATAATCTGGAAGAAATGGATGCATTCCTACAGATGTATGAACTACCAAAACTGAACCAGGAAGAGATTGAAAACCTGAACAGACCTATAACCACTAAGGAAATTGAAACAGTCATCAAAAATCTCCCAAAAAACAAGAGCCCAGGGCCAGATGGCTTCCAGGGGAATTCTACCAAACATTTAAAGAAGAATTAATACGTATTCTTCTGAAACTGTTCAAAAAATAGAAATGGAAGGAAAAGTTCCAAACTCGTTTTATGAGGCCGCCATTACCTTGGTCCCCAAACCAAAGACCCCATCAAAAAGAATTACAGACCAATATCCTTGATGAACATGGATGCAAAAATTCTCACCAAAATACTAGCCAATAGGATCCAACAGTCCATTAAAAGGATTATTCACCACGACCAAGTGGGATTTATCCCTGGGCTGCAAGGTTGGTTTGATATCCGCAAATCAATCAATATGATACAATAAATTAATAAAAGAAAGAATAACAACCATATGATCCTCTCAATAGATGCAGAAAAAGCATTTGACAAAGTACAGCATCTTTTCTTGATCAAAACTCTTCTGAGTATAAGGATACAGTGTACATACCTCAATATCATAAAAGCCATCTATGAAAAACCCACAGTGAATATCATTCCTCAATGGGGACAAACTGAGAGATTTTCCCCTAAGGTCAGGAACATGGCAGGGATGTCCACTATAACCACTGCTATTCAACATAGTATTAGAAGTCCTAGCCACAGCAATCAGACAACAAATAGAAATAAAATGCATCTGAATTGTCAAAGAAGAAGTCAAACTCTCACTCTTTGCAGATTATATGATACTTTATGTGGAAAACCCAAAGGACTCCACCCCCAAACTGGTAGAACTCATAAGGGAATTCAGTAAAGTGACAGGATATAAAATCAATGCACAGAAATCAGTGGCATTCCTATACACCAACAACAAGACAGAAGAAAGATAAATTAAGGAGTTGATCCCATTTACAATTGTACCCAAAACCATCAGATACCTAGGAATAAATCTAACCAAAGAGGCAAAGGATCTGTACTCAGAAAACTATAAAATACTCATGAAAGAAATTGAGGCAGACACAAAGAAATGGAAAAACGTTCCATGCTCATGGATTGGAAGAAAAAATATTGTGAAAATGTCAATGCTGCCTAGAGCAATCTATACATTTAATGCAATCCCTATCAAAATACCAACCATTTTTTTCAAAGAAATGGAACAAATAATCCTAAAATATGTAAGGAACCAGAAAAGACCCCGAATAGCCAGAGGAATGGGTCAACTAGGAAATTAAAGACAAATTTTGAAAAAGAAAAGCAAAGCTGGTGGCATCACAATTCTGGACTTCAAGGTCTATTGCAAAGCTGTCATCATCTTCGACCTCAGCTGCAGCAACTTCTTCCTAGAAACATCGCCAAAGGCAAGGGAAGCAAGGGCAAAAATGAACTATTGGGACTTCATCAAGATTAAAAGCTTTTGCACAGCAAAAGAAACAGTCCACAAAACCAAAAGACAACCGACAGAATTCAAGATTAAAAGCTTTTGCACAGCAAAAGAAACAGTCCACAAAACCAAAAGACAACCGACAGAATGGGAGAAGATATTTGCAAGTGACATATCAGATAAAGGGCTAGTATCCAAAATCTATAAAGAACTTATCAAACTCAACACCCAAAGAAAAAATGATCCAATCAAGAAATGGGCAGAAGACATGAACAGACATTTTTCCAAAGAAGACATCCAAATGGCCAATGACACAAGAAAAAGTGCTCAACATCGCTCGGCATCAGGAAAATCCAAATCAAAACCTCAATGAGATACCACCTCACACCAGTCAGAATGGCTAAAATTAACAAGTCAGGAAATGACAGATGTTGGTGGGGATGCGGAGAAAGGAGAACCCTCCTACAGTGTTGGTGGGAATGCAAGCTGGTGCAGCCACTCTGGAAAACAGTATGGAGGTTCCTCAAAAAGTTGAAAATAGAGCTACCAACCATCCAGCATTTGCAGTACTGGGTAGATACCCCCAAGTTACAAATGTAGGGATCTGAAGGGGTAAGTACACCCTGATGTTTAGGGCAGCAATGTCCACAATAGCCAAACTATGGAAAAAGCCAAGATGTCCATCAACAGATGAATGGATAAAGAAGAAGTGGTATATATATATAATGGAATATTATGCAGCCATCAAAAGGAATGAAATCTTGTCATTTGCAACGACATGGATGGGACTGGAGGGTATTATTCTGAGCGAAATAAGTCAATCAGAGAAAGACATGTATCATATGATCTCACTGATATGAGGAATTCTTAAGCTCAGGAAACGAACTGAGGGTTGCTGGAGTGATGGCGGTTGGGAGGGATGTGGCTGCCGGGTGATAGACATTGGGGAGAGTATGTGCTATGGTGAGTGCTATGAATTGTGTAAGACCGTTGAATCACAGACCTGTACCTCTGAAACAAATATACATTATATGTAAAAAAAAAATAAGAAGATAGTAGAAAGGGAAAAATGAAGGGGGCGGGAATCAGAGGGGGAGATGAACCATGAGAGACTATGGACTCTGAGAAACAAACTGAGGGTTCTAGAGGGGAGGGGTATGGGGGGATGGGTTAGCCTGGTGATGGGTACTGAGGAGGGCACGTACTGAATGGAGCACTGGGTGTTATACGCAAACAATGAATCATGGAACAGTACATAAGAAACTAATGATGTAATGTATGGTGATTAACATAACATAATAAAAAAAATTCAGCCCTGTGTTGAATGCAAGTGTATTACAACAGCCCTAGACTGAAAGTATGCTTCTTTTTAGTGCATGTTGGTAAAGACAAGATAAGAGAACAAAAGAGAAGGGAAGAGAAATAAATACGATGCCACCAATGCTTGCTATTTTCCTCGGCTGGGAAAATACTTTCCAGTCTGCTGGAAATAAACTGCTGGGATCATCCTTGTCTCAGAGTGACATTATGGATGATAAATCTAAATTAAGTTGATTGTGTCTTCTAAATTAAAATAGAAATGACAAATGGCTTGTTTTTCACACCTGTATCTTCTTCTTAATCAGCTTTTTTCCTCTCCTTAAGCAGGCAGTAGTTAAGAAGTTTCCAGTTGCATAAAATAAGAATATGTATTATTATTACCATGATTCTCATTTCTTTCTTTCTTAACAGGTCCTGGACACTAAGATCCAACATTTTATTCAACAATATTTTTTGAGCACTTATTGTATATTAGGTTCTGAGATTTACACTGTGGTGAAAAAGATAGACATGGTCTTCTCACCCTAAAGTGCATATAACCTAGTGATAGATGTAGAAAAGTAAACAGGTGCATCATGAGGCTAGGGAAAAACAAAGACATGCTGATTGCAATGAACACACTTCAGAGAACACCAAAATGCACCTCCAGAGATGAGGAAACTATTCAGAAGACACTTTATTCACTCAACAAGCATTTATAACCAGCTACTATGTGCAAAGCACTATGCTTAGCATTGAGATACTAAACAAGATTCCTGCTGTCTTGGATACTTTTATCTATTAGGGGAGATATATAATAAACAATACATGGATGTATAATATTAGGTAAGAATAAGAAAGAGTTAGTAGTGTAACAGGAAACAGGGCTGAAGATCATGATTCTCATGTATTTCATTCTTGATGAGGGGTCATGGAAGGATCCCCTGAGGAGATGATGTGAACAGGGACCTGATTGAAGAAAAGGAAGCAAGCCATGTGGAGATCTGAGGAGAGATCTGCAGAAACAGTCAGTGCGAAGACCCTGAGGTTAGGGTGTGCTTGGCATTGTTCAAATTAGAGCAAGAAGGCTGGCAAGGTCCAAGTGACGAGGTGACTATGAGAAATTGTTTGAGAATTTGCCCAGGGCAGCATATGTAGGGTCTGGGAGATAATGGTTATCTTTGTATTTGTTTTTTTCTTCTGATTAGAATGGACAACTTTGGAGGATTTTGAACAAGGAAGTGGCATAATTTTCTATTTTGGAAGGTGGCTCTAATTGTCATACATAGACTAAGATATGGGGTGGCAGGAGTGAAGACTAGGAGACTAGATAGGAGGTATTAGTGTCCAGGCAACAACTGGGATTTGGATGAAAGTGGTAGTTCTAGAGTTCATGAGAATTGATCAGAATTTATTTCAAAAATATTGTTGGCAGGAATTCTTGATGTATATTAGATAACAATGTTTTAACAAAAGCGACAAAGGCATAGGAGTTTCACTTGGGAAATGGGGTAAGAGGCAGGTCCTTTCATAAACTGGGGAAGTAAATTCTGAGGAGATAGGGAATGGAGCTTGGGAAGAAATAGCAAGCTTCCCATCTGAGGCCTACTAAGCTTTTACAATGGTGACCATAGTTCAACCTAAAGGATGAGTTAGAGTTAGCCAGCATTGTAAGAAGAAATAAGGGAATGGGGCTTCATTTTACCCAAAGTCACTCGGTCTAGATCTAGAATTTTAACTCTCGTTTAACTGACTCCAGTATCTATATTCTTTCCACAATTGCTCTACTCTGCCCTTCCCAACCAGTTTAGGAATAAGAAGGATTTGCCTGTAGCCCTGTGGGTATCTTTAGAATTTCATAGTTTTAAAGGAAAGGAGAGCAATAATGGTACTACATTAGTGCACAAAAAACGGGAACTGTAGCCAACTTTGCCTGGCATTACAGGAATGTTCTTAGCCTGAACCGTAGAGGCTGCAAGTTCTTCCACAAAATCACTCTACCACTCTATAAGACTTATAATAAAGAACACTAATTTTTATTACATTTAAAATATATATGTATATATAAATACACACACATTTATACAAATACACATATTTTATTTATCCCTGCATTGGTATGCATCTACCTCATCCAGTTCTACCTTGACAGCATTCATTAATTCTGTCTGGGGAAAAAAAAGTCATAGTCCATAATGACTTTAGCCTAATACTCTTGATATTCTCTGTTGTGGCATCCCTTGTCAAACATAATCTATAGTGTCCAAGCAAACCTTCAAGATCAAATATAAAAACAACATGTATGTAAATACTGCTACTCCTAGTCCTAGAACTTAATACTATATCATATATTAGAATTTTCAAATAATTTGATAACTCTAATTTTTCATTAGTTCTTACAGGACAGTTATCTATTCAAGGAATGTTTGCTGAGTACCTGCTACTATATAAATTGTGGGGGAAATGAAGAGCTCTAAGAACTTAGAGTTCAGGGGGGACTCTACATTTAAGCTTATACACATACCTATTTTGGGTTATTTGAGCACTTATGCTGTCTTCTTTAATTGCACATGCTAGACACCGGTCCTTTCCTGATGCACATCTTCCCATCTGCACGTTTTCTCCTTGGAAGTTCAGCTTCTGGACTACGCAGTTTACCATATAAACTTCTCTCATAGCAGTTACAATTTTATGCTGTATCTTTTAATTTCCTTTTCTCAATTTTCTAGCAGACTGTAGATGCCTTGGAAACAAAGACTTTTTATTTAACCCCATATACCGTAGGCCTTGAAATGTGCTTACCACATAGTAATTATCTAAAGAGTACTTGTTGAATGAGCAAATGAATTCAGTATTGGTGTACACTACATGAGGGGATTTAATTTCAGTTATTAAATCTTCATGTAAAGAAATTAGGAGAATGCATTTAGGAACAGAGTTGAATAGTCACATGATCAGCTAAATGATTATTTAATTATCGTATGTTTTATACTGATTCTAGCTCAACTTATAATTAATATTTGAGTTGGTTCAATATATGAGATCAATTTCACTTTCAGAAATTATATGTTGGAAAAGAAGGAGAATAAAGTGCTCTATAGTTCTAGAAATTTCCCCAAATGTGGCTCAATTTAGGTCGTTCTCTGTATGTTTTAAATCTGTTACATAAGACTGTAGTATTCAAATATAAACAGGGTAGCACAAAGTATGGAAAGACAAAAAGGATTAAGCTTCCTAGGGAGATGAAAAGAATTCTTTTTCTGTTGGTAATCCAAAAGCATTAAGCTCAGCAGTCAGAAAATAAAGTCTAGCAATGGGACTAAAGCAGGAAGAAGGCACAGTAAAAACTCATTAATTGACCAATTTCATTTTCATAGAGGAGATATTTAGCTGATTATTAAAAGTTGGACCATTCCTCAGACAGATATGGAAGGATGGGCAGAAGTAATAGTGACCATCTGCAAAGGGCAGAAAGAATGGAATGCTCTGAGATTGGAGAGAAGTTTGGTGTAGTTTGGTTAGTTGGAAATAGAATGCATTTTAGCAAAAGTTTCTTTATAATAGACTGGTTTCTCAGTATGAAGGGCTTTCTATGACATGCTAAGGAATTTGTACTGAGTCTTAGTCGGTAGGCAATACAGAGTTGATTGAGGTTTTTAAATGTTGACATGATAGGCTTTGCAAAGATGATTTTGTGACAATATTTAAAAAAATGCCTCAGTAACTCAGAGGTATTCATTATTTTCTAGCACACTAAAGAATTCCTGGCATCTTTTAATTGCCCCCAAAATCTTTGTGGAGTCAATGAATAAACATAATTGGCCAATTGCTGGATAAAGGAAAGTCTAGATGTAGGAGAATAACTGGGACACTATTTCAGAAATACAGGCAAGCGATGATGAATGAATTTGGAGAGGTGAAGTCATATTTGGAAGTTGAATTTGACATAAAATTTAGTGATGATTTAAATGAAGAAGGCAGTGGCGCAAAGGGGGGAAGGGTCAATGGCAGCTCTGAAATTTCTGTATCCCCTAAGAGGATATAGGAAGAGGAGAAACGGTGTGGGGAGAAAGAAAGATTTTGAGTTTACTCAAAAGTGTTTGAGTTTGTGGGGTTATGGAACATCAAAACAGTGAGGTCAGTAGAAAGGAAGCTCAGAAGAAATATCATTTTGTAACTCTAGGAGGCATTTAATCTAGTCGAGAGTGTGAGCCATAATAGTGACGGATGTCATTTCTGAGAGCATGGATAGGGTCACCTGAAGAGACAACCTTGGAACAGCACAGTCCCTCTGCCTGCAAATCCCTTTCCTACCTCACTCCATTGGTGAACTTCTCTTTGTTGATTAAGACATTGTTTAAACTTCATTTTCTCTGTGAAACATTCCTCTGTTCTTCTGCTTTCCCTGCTCCCCTTGCTCCTCTCCTTCCTCCTTCTCTCTGTTATGATCCTCATCACTATTACTTATCTAGTGTTTATCTGTGGCAGGCACATTGCTGAGTACTCATGTTCTTAGTCACATTCAGTCTTCAATGCAATAAGGCAAGTGCTTCTATTATTCCTTATTGTGCATGAGAGAAAAATGAGGTATAGGTAGACCTGGTAATTGAAGAAAAGCAAGAGCACATAGCTAGGAAATGGCAGAGATGAGATTTGAACCTAAGTGTTGTCTGATCCAGGGACCATGCTCTTTCTTTTAGGTCAGTTGTTTCATCCTCTGGGAATCAAAGCTGTTTATTCATGCGACTGACACAGCACTTCACATATGGAATTGTAAGTTATCTGGTCCCATAAGGGGGCTGGGAATTCCTTATGAGTAGAGATGTTCTGATTAATTTTTGTGTTTTCTGGCAGGCAAAAATAAAAGAATGAATGTAGGAGTGAATATTAAAGGTGTGGGCTCAAGAAAATTTGTCAGGGAAAGAGAATATCAATAGCAATTTAGAGAAGAGGAGAACAGGAAACAAACAAAGGAAGAAGAATTTCAAGAATGATCAACAGTATTGACAGTTCTTCAGAGTTATGACTTAGCATTCTTTATTCTTTTGATATTTTTTCCCTTATTGGTGTTTTTTTTTTTTTTTTTTGTCTGTCCATGTGCCTTCTGTTATTCTTCAAGATCCACAGATCCCGATTTTTTTTTTTAAGTTGTCGAATACGTCAACAAAAATCTAAGGTGGAAGGTAATACATATGTGGAAAACCTGAAAGTAGAGTCCTCTGGTTGGAGGGTAGCACGCTTTGAGCTCACTCCCTTTGCCTTTCTTTCACTATCCCAAAGCAGGCCCTGAGAGTTTGAGAAAGTATCTTCTTGATCTTTCCCTCCATTTACATTTGCTGCTCCTGCTTTGAACATCCCTCACATGTCAGTTACATGGCACCAACTATAGGCATTCTTCCTTCCTTCCCAAGCCTGTATTTTTGAACATGCTCTTCTCTCACCTCAAAATATCGCAGCTGGCTTACCCCTACTTCCTTTCCGCCTGAGTGACTTCTGGTCACCTTTCAAGATTTAGTTTAAAGATGCTCTTCTCCATACAGGAGTCACTCATCAGCACAGTCTCCTTGGGTCATTAGACTACCTCATAACTTTAGAAAAGCCCTGTAAAGTGTGTGTGTGTGTGTGTGTGTGTGTGTGTGTGTGTGTGTGTGCGCGTGCCCATGAAAGCATGCAAACAAACATTTGTGTGTTTTTTGGTGGCTGTTTATTTATCTACATTTTGCTTTTTCTCAAAATTATAAGATTATTAAGTCCTATCTTTACTTTCTATACCTGTAAAATATAGTACTTGCACACAATAAAAGCTCAAGCGTGTTTTTGAATGAAAGAATGAGTGAATGCATTAATTCACGAGTATTATTAATTATATTTTGTAATCCACACATTTTCTCTACCCAAACCATTAAATTCCACATTTTGCTATCAAGAAAATCTAAGATCTCTCTCTATTTTTTTGTCAAGAAAATCTATGCTGGGCTCCTCAGACTGCTTTTTTCCCTTTTCTTTTCTAGTCCAATCCAACACTCTGTCTTTTTGGGAAGGTTAGAATTTACTGTGAGTCACAGCAACTAACAGGAAGTGTCAATGCTGATTTCTACAAAATTCTCCTCAATATTGCATGACACAGAAGACACAAATGTTTAGAAAGTGAGAAGATGGTGAAATTAGCTTTCATAATCAAATCACTGTTTTCCTATACAAGTTTTTTATTCCTTATCAAAAAGTTGTATGTGTGTGTGCATGTATGTGTGTTCATGTATATATCATTTAAATATGGTGAAGGAAAATGCTCAAATCTTTTTGTATATTTCTAGATACCTCCAGTAAGTGAAAGGCCAGTTGTTTTCTTTGGAATGGTATCTTCCTGACCATTATTGAACTTCTGTTATGCTTAAGTGCACTTGATTTATTATATGGGATGAACGTGGCAGGGCAAAATCAGAAAACCTACTTGTTTTCTTTTCTTTTCTTTTTTTCCTATCACTAGCACCAGGCACAGTGATATTTCTTCCATTCTAATTGGTGGCATTTCAGGCACACAGCACAACTCATCTGATTCTTTCTCTCAGTCTAGTTCCAGAGCACCTGGGCCAACTTAATTACCTTCTATCTCAGACCCAATTCACATTTCTTCTTCCTTCCCCAGATCAGGTCTGGTGGGAGACAGAGGGTCTATGCTGGTCAAAAGGAGATGGGTCTGATTTTGTTATTGTTGTTGTTTATCTCAGTGATCTTCCTCATCTACCATTCCTGTGTGGGTTTTAGCTTCTCCGGTATCATGGTCAGGGCCAAGGGAATAAATGATTAGAAGAAGACATGTATGACCAGTGTTATGGCAATTAGCTTTCCCCTTCCCTCTTTGGAGCAGAACCAAAATGGTGCTTTCTGTGTGCTATTTATTAGGTTCTTAGGCAAACATTCTATTTCCTTCCCTGGTGCAACACTATTTCCTGGTTATAGTGTTGCATTTTCTGGCTAATCTGTCTCATTTGTCTCTCAAATGCTCCACATTGAAGGCAACTATAAGGGAGGCAACTATGCTTCACTCATCAGGTAGTCTTTTTTAGTGGAATGCTTTCAATACCACCAGATTCTGATACTTTGATGAAAGAGAAACTCACACTTGCCTCTTCAAATGCTACTCCTACTCTCCCTTTTTCTGTTCATCCTACCGTTGCAGGCTACTCCAGCCTGTTTCTTATTTCTTGAGACTTCTCTAGGAGGAACACATTACCATTGGTCTCAATGCTCCACAAATTCCAGAGGACATATTTAAAGCTTTTTCTGGAATATTCTTTCACTGTGCTCCTGTGGCAGCACAAGAAAGACTAACAAATTTCTCTACAAATATCCTGCTGGGACATAAGATTCTGATCTGCCTTCTTTAGAACTTCATGTTCTATCTGTGGCTCACTTGGGCAAGTACAGGGGAAATCCAGGCAGTCTTAGATGTTACCAATCCTGTCATTGATGGGCATTAAGGAGGGCACATGATGTGATGAGCATTGGGTGTTATACGCAACTAATGAAACATTGAACACTACATCAAAAACTAATGATGTACTATATGTTGGCTAATTGAATTTAAATTAAAAAGAAAATTCCTTCAATTACTCTCTTGCTTTGTCTTACATCAAATGAAGGAAGGAGTTAGATTGATGGAGCAACTTGGTTATCCCTTGGTATGTCTTTCAAGGGCTTCTCTTTAGAAGTTGAAGGTATCTGTCATTCATTGTCCTCAGATTTGATGATTTAGGTGAAATTCAAGACAATAGGGAATTTTTTTAAAAATCTTGTTATATAAGGTAATTATTTCCTTTATTTCTCTGAATTCTTCTGACCCAAAGCACAGTTCCAGATGCATGGGTAGAAATATAGAAATAGTAGATGGCTCAGTAGGCCTACTTATTTTAAATAAATTAGCACATCTCAGTCAAAATATATATAGAAAACTATTTGGTACAAATTTTCCTCTCACTGTAATTAAAAATTTCTATTGTAAGAATATGGAACTGTTGTTTATTTAAGCAATTAATCTACATAAGCCTTTTCTTATCCATAGTAATTTGTATTCATTGAAAAGCACATGTCCTTGGGGTTATTAAGCATGGCATAATGACAGTCCAAGAACTTGATGCACCATTTCTTTCCTCCTTATTTAACTGGGGATTTAAAGATGGTTTTATGTACATATTCATTTCTATATGACTATGTACAATGTAAAAAAGAAGACTTTTGTAAAGTAAGATGAATGGACTTTATGGAGATAAAAGTAAACTAATCAGAATCTATAATTCATTCATGTGAGCCCACAAATCTGGGTTTTGCAAGATATTAAGTTAGATCCTAAATAAATCAAGTTGCAGAAAGGAATTATAATGACAGTTGAAAGCATTTCCTAGCAGTATTACTGTATAAATATTTTTATTACATACAATATGAAATTTATCACTACTATGAAAATGACAAGTGTGGTGAAGGGCGGATGAAGATTTTATGGGTCCCTAGATTTAAACAGATTATTTGTAAAGCAGTCTACATTGATTTTAAAAATCAACCACATTTTTATTAATAAAATCAAAACTCTAATTCAGGTCGTACTAAACCTACTGTTTACCAAGGTTATTTTGACCATTTCAGAGACTAAGTTTCATGCAAATGTAGCTATTGGGTCATTAACATAACTGAAATATCTACTTTTTCTTATTATTCAGGATGAATATTTTTATCTTAAACCTCCCTTTCTTTTTCTATCCTGTCATAATATTTAAAATTAAAGTCATGATTGTGTTATTATCAAATATGATTTGATTACATTAAAAATTAAAAACTGGATGGGTCACATTTAAGTAGTTCGATGCTTTTCTGAATAACTGATATAAATCGTCTCAATCACCTGGTGAAAAAATGTATTTTTTTGTATTATACAGTAATGGAGTACACTATACTGTACTCTAATCTGTAGATCAATGGTATTTTAAAGCAGGATGTGATAGGAGAGATCATCTACTGATACCACCAATGAATGGTTGCAAAATAGAGAAGGAAGTAGTGCTTATGAGAGTGACGGAAAATTAGTACCAGGCAGTTATTTTCTGGATCCCTAATAATGGCTAAGTTTCATTAAGTGAATCTTACCACCCTCCAGCTGCTCATGTTAAATAGGAAAAACCTTTATTATAGTGATTTCTAATTGGAGAAGGTACATTGTAGCTTCTTTTAAATCATCTTGGATGATAAGTAAAATAATGTATTAGAAATAAAAAGTTAACATTTCTGCCTTTTTGGTGAAATGCAAAAGTTCCACTGACATTTAAAAATCAGTCATTTAAAATGGTTATTGAAAATGGATTTGAAACAATGCTAAGATCATTGATATTTAAGTTACTTTGTATGTGATGTTTTAACACAAATAGTAGTGTAGCATTCACAGTCTTTTTTTCAACGTGTTCAACTGACTGGCTGAGGCCCAGCCATATTATGAAAGTTTTAATCAAAGTTCACTGATCTGAATATTAATCACATCTTTAAAAAATACCTTCATGGCAACATCTAGACTGGTGTTTGACCAAATATCTTGGTGCCATTGCTTAGCCAAGTTGATACATAAAACTAACCATAAGACTAAGTCTGAGGTAGGGCCTGAAAGTCTGCATTTCTAGTAAGTTCTCTTCTCAGTGCACGATAAATCCTTTTATTTGGCTTGCCTAGGCCTACTTCAATTTTGTGCCTTACCCTAGATCGATAATAACTGTCTCGGCAAATGCCACGAACCGGTTGGCTTAATCCCGTCACAGTTATGTTAGGAAAGATGAAGACAATGGAAATCCTTATTGGACAACCAAGTGATCTGCTACAAAATACATTAACATTAATTGCCCTGTATTAATATAGGATGGAGCATATAACTTCCCATAAATTAAATATTGTGTATACCTTACTAGGGCCATTCTTTCCTAGCGTTCATGTATTTGAAAAGCCAAATTAATAATTATGGACTGTCAGCATATTGGGTATATTTTAAAATTGTAATGAGGCTTTATTTATGCCGTATTTGTGGCCTCCAGGCAGAATTCATGTGGTCACTGGGCTCCACCAAATGATGATCAGATAGCAAGGCTCTTTATTTCAGAATAATTTTTTAATTATGATCAGTACTTAGGGATCTTCTTAAGGGAAATGCCTATGTTGTTGGGGCCACAATGAGTCTTCTATGTAGGATTTTTGAGTGTTGTAAGAAATGGACCACAGGAAGAAGCAATTGTTTTTGCAATCTAAATCCTTTAAACATTTAAACCATTTTTCCCAAAGGCATACTTTAACAAAAATCAAGCAGCTGTTATTCAGTTGTCCAGAACAAACTACAGATAACACAATCTCAGTGGTGATCAATTATTACCCTTTATATTGCAATATAAAAAAAACACTTCCTGTCAATAATCTGATACAGTAAACCTACCTAATACACCTCCCCACACCCTTCCCCAGGGAAGTATTACAGAGTCATCTGTTATGAGTTCATGGTCCCCCAAGGTCATAACATTTCCTCATGAATCCTGGATGGACATAGAAGAATCAGTAAGCAAACAGTGGGACAAGTTTGATGCATGTTTCATTCTTTCCATGGTGGGTACTGACGGACCATGCCAGCTTCTGGTGTGAAATACAGGTGTATTATTGCACATGAACACTGTCACATCAATCTCACAAAAAATTACAGTTGTCTGTGATGCATACCAAGTTTATCAATATTAGTGGGTATTTGTTCAGTGTGGCTTCTCAAGTTCCTTCCTTGTCTCTTGCAAGATGTGCTCAAGGTAGAGCTCATGGTAACCTGGTAGTCTGCTTAAGGTGATCTTTCAGGTCTTGGGAATTTCCAACCGAGAGTTTACCAATTTTCTTGCATGCCTAATCCCATAATCTTAATAGTCCAACATACATAACTTACATGGTTTTTAAAATGGCATTTAATAACCATTAAATAGTTAGCAGGCTCTTTTGTCAAGGTTCTATAGTAATTGCTTTCTGTGCCCCAGATCATTTCAATATGTTATGAATAGCATGGCATCTGGGCAGTCACACTGCAACTATGGAACCACTATTGAACTGCAGATAGGAGAGATGAATTCTCTACACAGTACAAGGAGGTCTCAGCAAAAAATTCCGAGAGTTTGTCTTTCTACCTGTCTGACAATGACAGAGCTACCACCTATTGAATGACTCACAAGTCATAGACATCACGGTATATACTTCTTGTTTCATTAATTGTTAATTAATTTCACTTAATTTTTATAACTGCCCTGGATGAGAAATATAACGGGGTTATCTTAATTTTAGGTAGTACATTTAGAAGTACAAAAATAAAGTAGCTACTTTCTTTTCTTTTTCTTATTCCTTTAAGTATTTATTTTAATTCCAGTTAGTTGACATACAGTGTTATATTAGTTTCAAGTGTGCAATATAGTGATTCAAAACTTCCATACATCACCCTGTGCTCATCAAGACAAGTGCCCTCCTTAGTGTCCATCACCTATGTAACCCAACCTCCCACTCTCCTCCCCTCCAGTAACCATCAGTTTGTTCTCTATAATTAGAGTCTGTTTCTTGATTTATTTCTCTTTCTTTTTTTTCTTTCCTCATTTATTTTGTTTCTTAAATTCCACATATAAGTGAAATTATATGGAATTTGCCTTTCTCCGACTGACTTCCAATCCATTATATATAATATATGTCTCATATATATATATATATATCTCACATCTTCTTTATCCATTCATCATTTGATAGATGATAGATGCTTGGACTGCTTCCATATCTTGCTATAAACTTGGGGTGCATGTATCCTTTTGAATTAGTGTTCTTGTATTCTTTGAGTAAATACCCAGTAGTGCAATTGGTGGATCATAAGGTAGCTCTATTTTTAATTTTTTGAGGACGCTCCATACTGTTTTCCATGGTGGCTGCTTCAGTTTGCATTCCCACCAAAAGTGCAAGAAGGTTTCTTTTTCTTCACATCTCACCAATACCTGTTGTTGAGTTGTTGATTTTAGTCATTTTGACAGGTGTGAGGTAATATTTCACTGTAGTTTTGATTTGCATTTGCCTGCAGGTAAGTGATGATGAACATCTTTTCATGTGTCTGTTGGCCATCTGTAGGTCTTCTTTGGAAAAATGTCTACCTATGTCTTCTGCCTATTTTTTAATTAGATTATTTGTGTTTGGGGTGTTAAGTTTGATAAGTTCTTTATATAGTTTGGATAATAATCCTTTATCAGATATGTTATTTGCAAATATCTTCTCCCATTCTGTAGGTCGCCTTTTAGTTTTGTTGATTGCTTCCTTTGCTGTGCAGAAACTTTTTATTTTAATGAAGTCACAATTTACTTTTGCTTTTATTTCCTTTGCTTTAGGAGACATATCTAGAAAAAAACTGCTATAGCTGATGTCAAAGAAGTTACTGCCTGTGTTCTCTTCAGGATTTTTATGGTTTCAGGTCTCACATTTAGGTCTTTCATCCATTTTGAATTTATTTTTATGTGTGTAATAAAGTGGTCCAGTTTCTTTCTTTTGTACATTGCTGTCCAGTTTTCCCAACACCATATGTTGAAGAGATTGTCCTTTTCCCATTGGATATTCTTTACTGTTTTGTCAAAGATTAATTAACTATATACTTGTATGTTTATTTCTGGGTTTTCTATTCTGTTCCATTGATCTGTTTCTGTTTTTGTGTAAGGGCCATACTGTTTTGATAACTACAGCTTTGTAGTATAGCTTGAAGTCAGGAATTGTGATGTCCACAGCTTTCCTTTTCTTTTACAAGATTGCTTTGGCTATTTGGGTACTTTTGTGGTTTCATACAAATTTTAGGATTATTCTAATTCTGTGAAAAGTGGTGTTGATATTTTGAAAGCGATTATATTAAATATGTAGATTGCTTGGGGTACTGTAGACATTTTAACAATATTTGTTCTTCCAATCCCTGAGCATGCAATGACTTTCCATTTCTTTGTGTTATCTTCATTCTTTCATCAGTGTTTTGTAGTTTTCAGAGTATAGGTCTCTCATCTCTTTGGTTAAGTTTATTCCTAGTATCTTATTGTTTTTGGTGTAATTATAAATGGGATTATTTTTCTTAATTTCTCTTTCTGCTGCTTCATTATTGGTGTATAGAAATGCAACAGATTTCTGTAGATTGATTTTATATCCTGCGAACTTTACTGAATTCATTTATCAGTTCTAGCAGTTTTTTGGGAGAGTCTTTCGGGTTTTCCATTTAGAGTATCATATCATCTGCAAATAGTGAGTTTTACTTCTTCTTTACTGATCTGGATGCATTTTATTTCTTTTTGTTGTCTGATTGCTGTGGCTAGGACTTCCAGTACTGTGTTGAATAAACGTGGTGAGAGTGGACATTCCTGTCTTGTTCCTGACTGTAGAGGAAAAGTTCTCAGTTTTTCCCTATTGAGGATGATGTTAGCACTGGGTTTTTCATAGCTGGCCCTTATTATGTTGAAGTATGTTCCCTCTAAACCTACTTTGTTGAGGGTTTTTATCATGAATGGGTGTTATACTTTGTCAAATGCTTTTTCTGTGTCTATTGAAATGATCATATGGTTTTTATCCTTTCTCTTATTGATGTGATGTATCATGTTGCTTGCTTTGTGAATATTGAACCACCCTTGCAAACCAGGAGTATGGGTTGATCATAGCGAATGATTTTTTTCATGTACTGTTTGATTTGGTTTGCTAGTATTTTGTTAAGGATTTTTGCATCTATGTTCATCAGGGATATTAGCCTGTAGTTCTCTTTTTCTGTGGTGTCTTTATCTGATGTTGATATCAGGATAATGCTGGCATCATAGAATGAATTTGGAAGTTTTCCTTCCTTTTCTATTTTTTGAAATGTTTGATAAAATTCAACTGTGAAGCCATCTGGTCCTGGACTTTTGTTTGTTAGTTTTTTGTTTACTGATTCAATTTCATTGCTGGTAATCAATCTATTCAAATTTTCTATTTCTTCCTGTTTCAGTTTTGGTAGTTTATATGTTTCTAGGAATTTGTCCATTTCTTCTAGGTTGTCCAATGTGTTGGTATATAGTTTTTCACAATCTCTTATAATTGTATTTCTGCTGTGTTGGTTGTTATTTCTCCTCTGTCATTTGTGATTTTATTTATTTGGGTCCTTTCTTTTTTTTTCTTGATAAGTCTGACTAGAAGTTTATCAATTTCATTGATTTTTTTTTCAAAGAATAAACTCCTGGTTTCATTGATCTGTTCTAATTTTTTCTTAGTTTCTATGTCATTTATTTCTGCTCTACTCTTTATCGTTTCCTTCCTTCTGCTGGTTTTGGGTTTTGTTTGTTGCTCTTTTTCTAGCTTCTTTAGGTGTAAGGTTAATTTGTTTATTTGAGATTTTTCTTGCCTCTTGAGGTAGGCCTGTATTGCTATCAATTTCCCTCTTAGAGCTGTTTTTGCTGCATCACAAAGGTTTTGTTTTCATTTTCATTTGAAAACACATTTCCTCTGTGTTTTCATTTGTTTCCATGTACTTTTGGTTGACCCATTCATTGTTTAGTAGCCTGTTATCTAATCTTCATGTATTTGTGGTCTTTCCAGATTTTTTTGTGTGGTGGACTTCTAGTGTCCTAGCGTTATGATCAGAAAAGATCCATGGTATGACTTTGATCTTCTTGCATTTGTTGAGCCTTGTGTTGTGGGCTAATATGTGATCTATTCTGGAGAATGTTCCATGTGCACTTGAAAAGAATGTGTATTCTTCTGCTTTAGGAATGTTCTGAATATATCTGTTAAGTATATGTGGTCCAGTGTGTCATTAAAAGCCATTGTTTCTTATTTTTTTAAGATTTTATTTATATATTTGACAGAGAGAGAGATAGCGAGAGCAGGAACACAAGCAGGGTGAGTGGGAGAGGGAGAAGCAGGCTCCCTGCCAAGCAGGGAGCCTGATGCAGGGCTCGATCCCAGGACCCTGGGATCATGACCTGAGCCGAAGGCAGACGCTTAATGACTGAGCCACCCAGGCACCCCTGTTTCTTTTTTTTTTAACAACAACAAAAAAAGCCATTGTTTCCTTGTTGATTTTCTGTTTTGTTGCTCTGTCCATTGTTATAAATGGTATGTCAAAGTCCTCTACTATTATTGTATTATTATGATTATTTCCTTTAATAACAAATGTTATTAACTGTTTTATATATTTGAGTGCTCTCATGTGGAGTGCATAAATATTTACAATTATATTTCCTTGTTGGATTGTTCCCTTTATTATTAAATAGTGTCCTTTGTCTCCTGTTATAGTCTTTGTTTTAAAGTCTATTTTGTCTGATACAAGTATTGCTACTCCAGCTTTCTTTTGACATCCGTTTGTATGATAGATATTTCTTCATCCCCTCACTTTCAATCTGTACATGTCTTTATGTCTAAAATGAGTCTTTTTTTTAAAGATTTATTTATTTATTTTGAGAGAGTGAGAATGAGAGAGAGAGAGAGAGTACATGAGAGGTGGGAGGGTTAGAGGGAGAAGCAGGCTCCTCGCTGAGCAGGGAGCCCAATGCGGGACTCGATCCTGGGACTCCAGGATTATGACCTGAGCCGAAGCAGTCGCCCAACCAACTGAGCCACCCAGGCGCCCTAAAATGAGTCTTTTATAAGTGACATGTAGATAATGTCTTGTTTTTTCTTATCCATTCTGTCACCTTATGTCTTTTGATTGGAGTGTTTCGTCCTTTTACATTTAAAGTAATTATCGATAGATATGTATTTATTGTCATTTTATTAATTGTTTTGTGATTGTTTCTATAGATTTTCTCTGATCCTTTCCTGTCTTTTGTTCCTGTTTTGCTGATTTTCTTTAGTGATGTATTTGGATTTCTCTCTAGTCTTTGCATATTTTTTAGTAGTTTCTGATATGTGGTTACCATTAGGTTTGTATATAACTTCTTCGGCAAATAGCAGTCTATATTAAGTTGACGGTTGTTAAGTTTGAACCCATTCTTTACTCGTTCCTCCACTTTAGATATATCTTATTATGTTTTACATCCTTTTATTTTATAAATTTCTTGACTGATTTTTTACAGAACTATTCATTTTTACTGCTTTTTTTGTTTCCTACCTTTATACTGTCACTTTTGATCTCTCCTTTGCACTCAAAGAGTCCCCTTTAATTTTTCTTGCAGGGTTAGTTTAGTGGTCATGAACTCCTTTAGCTTTTGTTTGTCTAGGAAACTCTATTTTTCCTTCTATTCTGAATGATGGCTTTGCAGATTTTTCTCCATTTGGCACTTTGAATATATCATGCCAATTTCTTCTGGCCTGCAAAGTTTCTGTTGAAAGATCTCCTGCTGGCTTTATATGGGTTTCCTTGTAGTTTACTGTCTTCTTATGTTTTGATGCTTTTAAAATGTTTTCTTTATCACTATATTTTTCCAGTTGAATTACAATATGCCTTGTTGTGGGCTTGCTTTTGTTGATTTTAATGGGAATTCTCTGTGTCTCCTGGATCTGGATGTCTGTTTCCATCGATAGATTAGGGAAGCTTTCAGTTATTGTTTCTTCAAATCAATTTTTCACCCCATTTTCTCTCTCTTTGTCTTCTAGGAGTCCTGTAATATGAATGTTATTATGTTTGTTGGAGTCACTGAGTTCCCTAAGTCTATTCTCATTTTTCATAATTCTTTTTTTTTTTCTGTCTTTTGTTCTGCTTGATTACTTTCCATTACTGTCTTCTAGGTCACTAATTCATTCTTCCATTTCATCCATCCTGCTATTCATTCCACCAAGAGGGTTTCTCATTTCGTTTATGGAGTCCTTCATCTCTGTTATGTTATTCCTTATCTCTGTGTTAAGGGTTTCACTCATATTTTCCACTCTTTGTCAAGTCCAGTGAGTATCCTTATGATTGTTGTTCTAAATTCTCTATCAGGGATGTTACTTATATCTGTTTCATTTAGATCACTGGCCCTGGCCATGGCCCTGTCTTATTTTTTCATTTGGGATACATTTCTTTGTCTCCTCATTCTTTCTGCCTCTCTGGTCTGTTTCTGTATTTAACGAAAGTCAACTACACCTTCTGTTCCTGGAAGTAGTGCTATTATAAAGAAGAGGTCCTGGAGTGCCCTTCAGTGTGGTGTTCCCTGCTCACCAGAACCTGGCACTTCAGGAGTATATCCTGCCTGTGTTGCTTATATCCTGCTGTTGTGTGTGAGTCTCTCTTTCTTTCAGGGAAGTTTTCTGCACTGACTCTCTGCCTGTTGTGAGGTATGCTTGCTCTCTTTGGAGTTAGTAGGACCTGGGCAGGCCAGATGTGAGGGGACATGCCTTTCAGGAAACTTGGGAGCAGGGTGGTGGTGTTAGCAAAATTTGTGGAGGGCCACTAGTCCTTGCTGGATCCCTGAAGTGCTCTGGTGGCTGGGGGCTCAAGGCTGAGTGCAGCACACTGCAATGGCTGGGTAAGGCTGGTGTTGGTACACAATACAGCTGAGCAGGAACTGTGAAAACAGCAGCTGGGCTCAGCATGCAGGGAGCTTTAATAAAATTTGTCTTGTGCTCAGAGCAGAGGCTAACAGGCTTGAAGTGCCCGCCTCCTTAGGAGAACTTGTGGGCATTGTGCACTGCTATGAGGTTAGGTAGCAAGTGTCTGTGCAGCTCTGCCCCTTGCAGGTGTCCTTGTATTTATGCTGTGGGGCTGGGGGAGGAAAATGGCACCTGCCAGCTCCCCCATTTTCAGAGAAGCCCCCCAACATGCTCCAAAATGGGTATGAACAGATCTGTCTCCTGTTTGCCCCCAAGTTGTGTAAACTGTCATTTATATGTTGCCTTTCCACACAGGCTGCTGTCTCTTTAAGAGCAGGACCCAGCTATCACTCACCCTCCCAGTTTGCCCAGTGCTGAGTCAGCTGGCTTTTAAAGCTCCAGGTTCCAAGTCCCACTGGTTATACAAACTCATGGAATTCACCCCCTCTGGTTTTTAAAGCTAAATGTTATGGGGATTAGTCTTTTCCATGCGAGCTCCTTGGTGCCATGCCTCTTTCTCTGCCCTTTCCACATGCACAGCTCCCTCCCTCCTGTAGGCAGCTTCCCTCCACCTTTCTGACCTTCTTAACCTTTCAGATGCAGCTTCTCTATAGTTGTGGGGTTTGTTCTGCCAGTTTTCAGACTGCTCTCTGGTTTATTTACTTGGTTGTGAATGATACCTAGTTGTAAACATAGGACAAGGTGAACTCAGAGTCTTCCTACTCCACTATCTTCCCAAGCTCCCCAAGTAGCTACTTTATTTTCTTATAATCGATTTGTCCTTCTCTATAAAACCTACATATTAGTAGAAAATGAGAATGGTTCACGAGGAAACTAAATTTATTCCCATTTGGGAAATTTATCTCAGTTCAACCCCAACATTTATATCACTTCCAGGTAAATGTACAGACTTTTGGTTCTTCTCTCTCTTCCCCAGCTCTTCTGGTGGCTTGAGGAGACAGGCTAGGAACATTATGTGACCAGAAGGCAGCTGGAAGGAAGAGGTTTTGGGACCTATTCATTGCACATTCATTTGGATTCTTGTTACCCTGCTGATACTCAGAATTTCAATCCAGAGTTTGTCAACCAGACTGTTATGTCTCAGCAGAGTCATGGTCATTCTTGTGAATGAATCTGCCTTTGGCTTGTTAGTGTTGCATATGCCTCAGACTAAAATTTTCTGACCTACAATCTTTGGCTAAAGGACCTCAGTCTCCCCTCAAACACCACTCCCTTACAACCTCCTCCCCCATCTTAACAACTCTTCATGGATATTTTCACTAGACAGTGATGTCAGATATTTCCAGTACTTGTATTCTTCTCTAGGGCACTTATAAACCACGAGAGAGATTTAACAATATATAGGAACTGTACAGGTTACTCTGACAAGCTAAACTCCTGCTGCATTGTTGGTTTTACTTCGCTGCAGCTTCCCTATTTCAGTGTATGTGTGTGGGTTCTCTTGTGAGGTGGTTTCTTTACAGAAATTCTGATATGACATATATTGGCCCCGATGTTCCATTTCGACTCTGAACTTTCATCTTAGCCTGTTTAACTTATTTCTCTGCTCTGAGAATTTTATTTATATAAGATCATTGTGTTCATATAAGTTTAGAATATATGTATCCATTGGCTCTCTCCCCTCTCCATCACCTTCTTCTGCCTTCCAGTGAAACTTTATCACAAGATAACACTGGACTCAACCCTATCCCTCTGATCCTTTGGGTCTATATGGCAGACTCTTAAATGGCTCCCAGTGAATCATCTCTTCGTGTCCATGACCCTTTGCAAATGACTTTGCTGTTTCTGCCAACAAGAGGAGTCAATTCATAACTTCTAATATTGCTTTTTAAACAATGAAGACAAAAAGGCTAGAGGTTGACCATTTATTCACAGCAATGTAGATAAATAGTGGATTGGAGCTTCAGCAGAAAAGACTCCAAGGGGAAGGTGGACAGAAATTTCTTTGAAAAATTAATAATTTTAGAATGTCTAAGTGTTCCCATTTCTCCTTTTGATTTATAGCATTTTTCCATCCACATATATCCCATATTCTGTTGATGAAATGATTAATTTTCAAACCCAAGAATCTTGATTAAAGCATTAATCACCATGTAGCAAATTAGCTTAAGCCTTAAGATAAAGAAAAAAAGTGTGTTAGTTTGTGTTGTCTATTTTCCAACTGATTGCTGCCTCTGCATGAAGAAAACAACACCTTAGGTGTGAAATATTAGCACAAAATATCACAGCACCCTGGTAAAATGTTATTTTCTACCCAAACACTTCTACCCAAAGTGTTTCAACCAACAGTTTTACTATTTAAAACGCTCTCATTTTCTTCAGTGGTTAATGTTCTTTGTACTTTAGTTTTAGTCTTAAAAAAAAATCAGGCTTTCTCTGCAGAACTCTGCTGGGTAACATAAATCCATACATTGTTAATGCTTAGAATTGTCAGACAGAAAGAGCACATCTTTGAGACAGAAATGCCTCCATTCTAGAGATATTATTTGGTTTTGGAAGTTTTGCCTTTGAAATGACAGTTTAGATCTTTGCCTGATTAAAGAAAATTGATATCCCTGAAGCATAGAAAAAAATGTTATGAAGTAGAAGTAGAGACTTTCATTAAATTAAATTTAATATAAGCATTGGCAAACCTTATTCACATATTAAAAAATAAAATAAATTTGATATTTTGAATTCCCTTGATAATTTATAAATTTATATTTATTGTAAAAATGATTTACTTTAGTTTAAAATAAAGAAAAAACGGGGATCCTCCAAAGAGGTGAATTAAATTAGATTATTTTATAGAATTAAATTGATCTTTTTACCTCATTCTGTTTATATGCTTATATGTTTTAGCTGGAGAGAAACATGTAATGATAAAATTTGAAGACAGTGCTTCCTATTCCTAAATGTGATTTCTTTTTGTAATTATAAGTTATAAATGTTTTATAAGTCTTTTTTCAGAAGAGTAAAATAAATATTAAAGGAAAGATGAAGACCCCAGAGTCTGAAATGATGAGTTTTGCTTCAATAAAGAATTCATTATAAAATAATTCTTTGACTTCTAGTTAAAAAAGATTTACAAATTGATTTGACATTTTCTTTACAATAAGTTTGATTCTTTGAACTTACTAAACACTTTTCTTTGTTTAAAGAAACTCTGTTTTTTTAAAGCACTAAATGAAGACTTTAAGTACGTTAAGTGGGAGGATAAACTAATTGCTCCATTTCATAGGTTTGGAACAGACTGAGTGAAATATCTCTACAGGCTTATGGGGGCAATGTACTTCATAGATCTACTGTCTTAATCTTCCTTCTAACTGGTCCCTGTACAGTCTCCAAAATGACACCTTGCCATAATCTCTCTTTTTTAAAAAGATTTTATTTATGTGCCACAGAGAGAGAGAGAGAGAGAGAGCACAAGCAGGGGGAGCAGTGGGCAGAGGGAGAAGAAGCTCCCGGCTGAGCAAGGAGCCTGATGTGGGACTCGATTCCAGGACCCTGGGATCATGACCTGAGCCAAAGGCATATGCTTAAACAACTGAGTCACCGAGGCGTCCCACCATAATCTCTTAACATACTCGTGCAGGATGAGGCAGAGTTGGACCATAATGTCGGAATAGTCAGAGTATGGAGTAAGGTAACATTATAAAGGGGGACATGTAAGTGGAGAACTGAATTAATGATTGAGCTGGCATCTGAGGAAGGAGAACAGTAGTCCAAATTATGGTTTAAAGACCTGTGTCAGAACAGTTCTGTTTTTCTATGCAATTTTTAATTGGTCAATGGGATGGATATTAAGTATCTTCAGACAGCAGTGATATGTGGTGTCAGCTGAATGGCAGCATTAGATAGAGTGCCTAGACCTAAAGGGGATAGCCCTCAGGAAGATGTGTCTGCTGTGAGCAAAGCAGATGCCAGATATTGAAATCTCAGCAGGGATTTAGTCCTAGAAAGAAACTGTAGTTCCAGAGAAAAACTGAGGGGGAAAAAACCAATTACTGCACTTAAAACTATCTAATCAATTCCTAAGCCCCACATTTGCAAGAACAGAAATTTATTGCCTGTCTTTATCAGGATGGATTTAGGGAGTAAGTGAAGTTTGGCATTATTCAAGATGACAGTGTTTGTCATTAAAGTGGGGTTGGAAAAGAAGGGTAGTATCACTTGCGGCTTCTGAGGATGAGGGTGTTGGAACATTGAGGCGTTTAAGAAGAATTTGCTTCCCTTAAGTTTATTCTGCCAAAGCATAGCCTTCTTAAAAGGAGAGACACATTGGCACTCAAATTGTGGCTCTTTTTTATGATATTGCTGCCCTGAAGATAGAAACTCCCTATGGTTCTAAAAAGGGGCTCATGCTAAAATGTAACCTTTCTAATTTTTTTTTTCTCTAATGCTCCATATGTTAGACTCTGATGGATTATTTGACCTTTATTATTTGACTATTATTATTTAATCTTGGGAAATTTTTGTAATTAAATTTTACCTGCATTAAATATAGGTTACATCTATATAACTTGAGCATTAATTAACTTTTGTGAATTAACACACTGACTAGTTTATAATTTAGGAAAGTTTTAATTTCCTTTTATTAATTGTCCTCAGATGCCAGTGACCCCTAAATATTTTTGGTAATATTGACTCATAAACAATTGTACAGGGATGTTCTCTACGTACCTAAAAGCATTTTTGAATTTTTTTGAATTATGTGACATTTTGAATTTGCAAATTGAAGATTCAGATTATCTTTTCCTAAAACCATATTTTTGAAATTTATTCTTTTTAAAACAAAGCATCAATATACAATTTAAAGATCTATCTTTTATTATAAAGTTGGAATCATATTGAGTATATACAATTTCCAATACTTAGTATTTCCTCCAGATAATATACAAACAGTAGATTCTTATTATTCCTAGATTCCATATTTGCAAATTTACATGCAAGTTAAAATTTATCTCCAAACCCAAAGTTAATACTGGCAATGTTTTAATGGTCATTCATGGACATGCTTAGAACAGTGAAAAATTTGAGTCACCCAATGCACATCTTCCCAGTTGTGGCTGAAAACAATGATGTTCTAACTTTTGGTTTCAGCTCTAATGCTGTAAACAACTGCCCTTTCTGCCACCTATTTTGTGCTATTTTTTTGCATTTTTGTGCTTTCTGTTCATGATTTTGCTATTTAAAATGGCCCCCAGGTATAGTGCTGAAGTGCTGTCTAATATTCTTAAGCACAAGAATGCTGTGATGTGCCTAAAGAAAATATATAGGTGTGAGATAAGCTTTGTTTGGGCATGAGTTATAGCGCTATTGACTGTAAGTCCAATGTTAGTGAGACAACAATATATCATAAATAAATAGTCTTTAAACAGAAACACACATAAAACAAGGATATGTCTTATAAAAGTATTGTTACCAGAAGCTCACAAGAAACTAACTCTGCATTTTCCCTAGAAACAATGGTTCAGCATTCGCAAGTTCAGTGTTCATGGTGACTTGGTGAATATTCTCCAGCTGCTTTCCTCTGAGAGGATATATGTCGAAATCCCAGCTATTTCCAAATCTTTTCTCTTAATCCAACAAAATATCATAAAGTCTTACAAGGCTTGCCACAATTATTGGCATTATCTAATATATTATCTAATTCCACAATTCCCTATATACCTAGACATTAAGTGACATGGCTCTAAGATCATCACCTGTCATCTTTGCCTGGATTTTGCTGCCACCATCTGCACCTTTCCTTATTGCACCACAGAGAAAAGATAATTAAAAGCTCCAGTCCCAATGAACTACCTCATAAGAACCTGATGATTTATAATTCTATTCTGAATTGGGATTCATGAGGTAGGTCCATTTCCTCGGATATCTCTGTCTTTGAGGTAGAAACTGAATTGATTTTGAAGAGGTATATGGTTGCCTCTGGCCAGCTCCCCAGCAATAAAAGCAGAGTTTAACTTTTTTGGGATGGCTTACAGGTTGTCACCATCTACAGGGACTGTTTGAATTTTTCTTAGCAAAACGTACTCTTAAATCAATAGGGAAATGTTGTCACTGTTCTTTAGTTCCTATTAACTGCTACTAGAAACCATTAGAAATACAAAAATCTCTTGAAGCTGAGATCAACCTACTAGAGTAGTACTGGAAATGGGTAATGGTAATTTCAAGTTTAATGAGGTCATTAGCTGTTATGGAATCCTGTCTTCTAGGCATTTATTTATTTATGGAGATCATCTTATTCAATACTCATAGCAATCTGATGAAGTAGGTGTTATCATTAACTTTTTCAGTTCAGGAAACTGAGTCTCATAGAGGTTCAGAAGCATGTCTAAATTCATGGAGCTAAGCAGTCCGGATTGGGATGCAGATAGTCTGACTCTGGACCTAGTATTATTCAAAACACTCTTATACTCTACTGTTTCATTTATACAGGTCCTTCCCAAATGTATTGAGCCCCAGATATCTCACAGAATTATTAAAATATAAGGGCATGTTAACATTAACTTGAATAATAGTATCTTGACATGCGGACAATTCTAAAGCACATTTTAAAGAAATAAATGCTTCCAAGGGAAGTCAGTGCCTTCCTCACTAATACTTTATTTTCCCTTAACAACCAGCACCAAGTGATTAACTGAAGTCAAAGTCTTTCCTTGAAGCTTGTCCTCAATCTCTGGACTGGCTCAGTTTCAAAGTTACCCAGGGCTGCTTATCTTTAACAGATGGCTATCTTCCCTCTGACTCAGTTGCAGTGGGTTTGTTCACCCTATTTAGGCTATTTGAAGCCAATGAAAAAGATGACTATATTTTTCTTTTCAGGCATTAAGAGACCTTGGATACGTTCTCCAGCTTCCTGCAGAGAGAGAGAGAGAGAGAAGAAGAAGAAGAAGAAGAAGAAGAAGAAGAAGAAGAAGAAGAAGAAGAAGAAGAAGAAGAAGAAGAAGAAGAAGAAGAAGAAGAAATGGCTATCGAGGACGTCTAGTTACAGAGGACATTAAACACCTGTGGGTTTTTTTCCACCAATCTGAAAAATGGTTCATTTCACATGCATTTATCTCCACTATCCCAATAGATATTTCAAAATGGAGAAAGGATATAGAATATTTGTTTCTATCTCTATCTGCCCATGGCTGTGCTTTCAATTTGTAAATGGCCTCAGAGTTTCAAGACTTGGTTTCTTAGATTCATACTTCTTATATGGGCCAATAAATTGTAGACAAAATGAAATAGAAAACTAATTTTAATATGGTACTCCTGAAAAAACTCTGGATATGTTATGCACTGGAACAATTCTTAGAACAGATAAGTATAATCATGGATGCTGTGATTTCCTCTGATTTTTTTAGGAAAATACCTTTCTAGGAGTATATAGAATGACAATGAGAGAATTAGTAAAGAATTATAATAATAATAGCAGCATGTATTCAATCCTTCTGTGTCAGGTACAGTGTTGTGACTTTGTGTAGATCATCTTAGGTATAGCTTTTTGTCAGGGCTGGATTAAGACTATGTGCAGCCTCAAACTCCTACAGTATCTGAGAAACCCTTTTCTGAACAAGAATACAAAATTTTATATAGAAGTAAATGTTTATTAAGGATGAGAAAAAAATCACAATAAGTTATTGATTTTTAAAAGCTCACAAATAAACGTCACAAAAAATGTTTTTGATGGAAGACTGATATTCTTTTCATGTGAAATGATGTTGCACATCTTTTATCTGTAGAAAAAATGAGAATGTCTAGTATAAGATTTTATTTTATTATTATTTTTTTTATTTGAGAGAGAGAGAATGAGAGATAGAGAGCACGAGAGGGAAGAGGGTCAGAGGGAGAAGCAGACTCCCTGCTGAGCAGGGAGCCCGATGTGGGACTCGATTCTGGGACTCCAGGATCATGACCTGAGCCGAAGGCAGTCGCTTAACCAGCTGAGCCACCCAGGCGCCCTAGTATAAGATTTTAAATAGGACTTGTCACTTTGACATAATAATGTGTTTATGGACTGACAGCTTCCTGAAGAAGGGAGGTGGCTGTGCTGTTGCTTCTAGGCAGCAAGGATAGTGACTGACTTAGCAAATGCACTGATCACCTGTTTGTGGAATAAAGGGATAATTAAACTACAGAGAAGGGTTAAGTTAAAAGCTAATATAGTTCAGCTGGGAAATTAACTACCTCTTCAGATGTTGCTAAGAAGTGTTCCTTATGCCTCCCTCTTGTCCATGGAGTATGGAATGTGCAGGAATCCTAATGAAGTCTCCCTCAAGCTCAGCCCATTCCCACCTGAACAAATCTATCTTTTGTGGTTAAGCAAGACCCTGACCCGGATGTGCTATGTGACTGCGTGTATTATTATGTGACAGATGAAAATAAGTAATGAGTACAAGTTTCTGCTCTTTAACAAGGTAATATGGCAAACACGTTGCTGCAGAATGTTCTGTTCTCATGACACCCACTCCAGTCTAACCACCCAAATAATTTTTGTTGGCATCAGCTCAATGGTCTTTTCAAATTACCATATACATGTGTTTTCATTGAACCTTTGCAGAATCCATTCCAGCAATGTAAAAAATGAAAGAAAATAAAAAGAAAATGCATTTTGTAAGATAAAGTGTTTCTCTTTTTCCTTTTAAATAAAATGAGTGGGGAAGAGGCAGAGAACTTTTATGATTCAGTAATGGCCAAGATATGATACTCTCTAGCTCACAAATCAAAGAGCCACAAGCTGCAAAAGCTTCAATTTGAACAGAACAGCTCAGGGCCAGGCAAAATGTCATCCTTTTTATAGGTTCAACAAAATTCTTGTTTTTCATCCTGCAACTCAGGCATTAGATCAGCTCTTCAAGTCCCTGGGATGTCTGGAATACTGACTTGTGTGCCTTTCTAAAACATAGGGTCAAGTGCGAATAAATGCTACGGAAAAAGAGGAAATAGCGCTAGAGAGAGACCCAAAATGCCTGAGTAAAATCTTGACTGAAAGAATATCATGTAGAGTTCTTTGGTGTCACATAAATGCCCCCTAGGGCTTATCAACATGTGAACTCACACTAATGAGAGTGGCCAGCTTAGAAGACAGTGGGGTCTGCAGACAGCATCATGTTACAGTCTGTTCTTAGTCACATTTAAAATTTGGCACTGAAGGATAAAACTGTCACTGAAGATTTAATATTGAGAACAAAATGTTTCAAAGAAAGAGCAGGCTTTGAACTCAACCTAAACTTCTTATCTACTTATGTTTTCCGACTTCCATGATGACACCTGCAAGTCTGGTATCCCATAAGTATGCATTGAAGGGGTCTCCTTTTCTTAGTCATTGGATTTAAAGATTATAATATTTCTCTGTTTCAGTTAACTTTTTCTACTATGAAGCTTTATTTTTGCATTTAAAAAACAGAAGTAAGCAGAATTAGGTACTACTTTGAAAAAGAATGGCATAATGATTGACCTTTAGGTATCATGAAGCAGATACACCTTAATTCACAATTACCTATTTGTGATTACCTATTATTTATTCCTTTAATAAATAGTGGTTGAAAACCCATGTCCCACTTTATATTTATTACTGTACTGGTACATAACCAAATTAATAGTTCAAGATCCATGTTTCATACGTACATTGGAATGGTTTAAGTTTAAAAATTTAAAATCAGACTCCTAAGCCTGTGTGGACATTGATAGATTAAATCTAGTAAATAATAAAAACTAAGATATTGCATGTGTGCAATTATTTGATAAATATTAATCAACCACCTTTTATGCATCCTACAGTGTGATAGGTACTCTAATGTATACAATTGTGTAAGACACGTTTTGCCTTAAAGATAATAAGTTCAAGAAAGTACAATAATGTCATAAACAGAAATAACCATGACCATGGACTCAAATCATTGCTCTTGCATAGTGAATTAGTGAATTGCATAGGGAAAAGGAAGTGTCTCTTCTGTCTCTGTGATCAGGAATGCCTTGGGTAAGAGATATATTTGTGCTGAGCACAAGATAGATAAGTTTTGGAGAGGTGGCAATGGGAAGAGGACATTCTGTTCATCATGAGCAGAGAGAGAGTGAGAAAAACTCAGCAGGCGTGGGGACAGTGAGAAGACCATGTAACTTGAAATGGGTTAGTGTCAAAAGCTAGTAGGGGATGAAAGTGGAAAAGTAGATTGTCATGGGATCAAGAACCCTGAATGCCAGGCTAAGGAATCTGGAATTTATTCTATGAACATTGAAGGCTAGTCAAAGGAATTATATGAACAAAGTAAAATTTTAGAAAAATATTTGGTTATTATAATATTCCAGCCATGAGGTGTTCAGCATCTGAGCTAAGTGATGGTGGAGGTGAAGACTAGAAGGGGGACAAGCAAGAACTTTGAGAAGTTCCTAGAAGACTTGATAGTTTTCAAGGTGTTAAAATGAACTACAACGTCTTGAGATGGGTGACTGGGAGTATGATTAACATCATTTTAGGGTCTAGAAGATATTATTTGTATGTTTTTCTGACTAAGGATATATTGAAATTTTCCCTCATTGTTTTCATTGATGCACTTTGGAGATAGGCCAGGCCTACCCCGCCTTTTAGCTGATAATCTTCTTAAGGCATTTATTATGACACTAACATAGGTGTTATTAAGAATGTTTTATATTTAATGTTCAAAGCATCCTAGTGAAGTCATCATTTTTTTCTTTTGTTTTTACAAATCAAGAAATGTAACCTCAGAAAAAGAGAAAAAAATTTCCCAAAGTCTCTGGAAGGGATTTAGACTCAGGTCTTTGTCTTTAACCCTTTCCCTCTCCATCCCTACTCGGAGTTAGGTATGTTTCATGCTTTTGCTTTGTTGGAAATATAGCCCTGTATGATTCCAGGAGTGTGGGTTAGAGTTCAGCATCATATAGTGTAATTCTTGTATCATTTAACTGTCAATTAAATAATATACCACCTGTGTTATTTCTGAAATTATTTAACTCAGATATTGCTATTGAAATTGTAAATGGTATCTATCACCACAGATTCACTCAATACTCTGGCCTTCCACACACTAGCTTATCAAAACTATTCACTGAATGAAATGCATTCATGAATTAGAACAGAACCACCATAAAAATATAGCATCAAGTTCACCTCCCCATTGATCAGAAAGGAATACTGTAGGGAGAAGTGTGGTCCTCATCCATGTTGTCTTGGGTTGGGTTCCCTGGAAGTGAAGCGTAAGGAGGGGATATGTTATTAAGCATTTTTTTCCCATTCGATTTAGGTATACAACATAATGATTAGATAAATGTACAAATTGCAAAATGATCATCACAATAAGTCTAGTCAACATCTAGCACCACACATACAGAATTTTTCTTTCTTGTAATGAGAACTTTTAAGACTTACTTTTTAGTACCTTTCAAATATACAATACTGTGTTATTAACTGTAGGAACCATGCAGTACTTTATACCCTCCCAGGACTTATTTATTTTACTACTGGAAATTTGTGCCTTTTGATCACCTTCATACATTTTACCAACTCCCCATGCCCCACCTCTGACAGTCACCAATTTGTTTTCTGTATCTATGAGTTTGGTTTTTTGTTGTTATTTTTTGTTTTTAGATTCCACATATCAGTGAGATCATATAGCATTTATCCTTCTCTGGTTGACATTTAGGTGGTTGCCATGTCTTGATTATTGTAAATAATGCTTCAGTGAACATGAGTATGGGTATCTTTTTTAGTTAGTGTTTACATTTTCTTCAGATAAATAACAAGAAGTGATATTATAGGGTCACATGGTAGTTATATGTTTAAATTTTTTAGGAAATTCTATACTGTTTTCCAAAGTGGCTGTACCAGTTTACATTCACACCAACAGTGCAGAAGGGTTTCCTTTTCTCTACATCCTCATCAACACTTGTTATTTCTTGTCTTTTTTATAATAGCCATTCTAAAACGTATGAGGTGATATCTCATTGTGGTTTTGATTTGCATTTCTCTGATGATAAGTGATGTTGAACATCTTTTCATGTAACTATTCGTTATCTGTATGTATACTTTGGAAAAATGTCCATTGAGATCCTCTGCCCATTTTTAAATTGAATTTGTTTTGCCACTGTGTTGAATGAGTTTTTAAATATATTTTGAATATTACCTTCTTGTCAGATATATGATTTGCAAGTGTTTTCTCCCATTCAGTAGGTTGCCTTTTTTTTTTTTTATTATTTTGTTGTTGGTTTCCTTTGGTGTGCAGAAACTTTTTAGTTTGATGTAGTCCTACTTGTGTATATTTGCTTTTTTTTTCTTTGCTTCTAGTGTCAAATTAAAAAAATCATCATGAAGACTGATGTCAAGAAGCTTACCATATGTTTTCTCCTAAGAGTTTTTTTTTTTTTCAAGTCTTTAATCCATTTTTAGTTGATTTTTTTGTATGGTGCAAGATAGTGGTCCCATTTTATTCTTTTTTTCCCCCAAGATTTATTTATCTATTTGAGGGGGGAGGGGCAGAGGGAGAGGGACAGAGAAACCCAAGCAGACTCTACGCTGAGTGTGGAGCCCAACGTGGGGCTCGATCTCATGACCCTAAGATCATGACCTGAGCCTAAGACAAAAATCAGACACTTGACTAACTGCACCACCCAGGTGCCCCTCATTTTATTCTTTTGCATGTGGCTATCCAGTTTTCCCCGCACCATTTATTGAAGAGACTGTCCTTTCCCCATTGTATATTGTTGGCTCCTTTGTAATAGATTAATCGACCATATATCTATGGATTTATATCTGGACTCTCTTTCCTGTTCCTTGATTTATGTGTGTGTTTTAATGCCAGTACCTTACTGTCTTTGTTACTATAGCTTTGTAATATAGTTTGAAGTCAGGAAGTGTGATGCCTCCAGCTTTTTGCTTTTTTCTCAAATTGTTTTGTCTATTAGGGGTCCTTTGTGGTTTCACACAAATTTTAGGATGGTTTGTTCTATTTCTCTGAAAAATGCCACTGGAATTTGATAGTGATGTTATTGAATTTGTGGAATACTTTGGATACTATGGACATTTTAAGAATATTATTTCTTCCAGTCCATGAGCACAGAGTATCTTTCCATTTATTTGAGTCTTGTTTAATTTCTTTTATCAATGTTTTATAGTGTTCAGTGTACTGGTCTTTTAACTACTGGTTAAATTTGTTTTATTTTTTGATGCAATTGTAAATGGGATTGTTTTCTTATTTTCCCTCTGATATTTCCTTATTAGTGTATAGAAACACAATTGATTTTGTATATTGATTTCGTATCTTGCAACTTTATATTTTTTATTTTATTTTTTACTTTAATTTTTTATTATGTTAATCACCATACATCATTAGTATTTTTTTAAATAATATATTTTATTTCATAAACTTTTTAAAAACTTTTTTATTGTTATGTTAATCACCATACATTACATCATGAGTTTTTGATGTAGTGTTCCATGATTCATTGTTTGTGCATAACACCCATGCTCCACACAGAACGTACCCTCTTTAATACCCATCACCAGGCTAAAGAATTCCCCCCCACCTGTCCTCTAGAACCCTCAGTTTGTTTTTCAGAGTCCATCGTCCCTCATGGTTCACTCCACCTCTGATTTACTCCCCTTCATTCTTCCCCTCCTGGTATCTTCTTTTTTTTTTTTTCTTAACATATATTGCATTATTTGTTTCAGAGGTACAGATCTGTGATTCAACAGTCTTGCACAATTCACAGCGCTCACCATAGCACATACCATCCCCAGTGTCTATCACCCAGCCACCCCATCCTTCCCAACCCCCACCACTCTAGCAACCCTCAGTTTCTTTCCTGAGATTAAGAATTCCTCAAATCAGTGAGGTCATACGATACATGTCTTTCTCTGATTGACTTATTTCACTCAGCATAACACCCTCCAGTTCCATCCATATCGTTGCAAATGGCAAGATCTCATTCCTTTTTTGATGGCTGCATAATATTCCATTGTATATATATACCACCCCTTCTTTATCCATTCATCTGTCGATGGACATCTTGGCTCTTTCCACAGTTTGGCTATTGTGGACATTGCTGCTATAAACATTGGCGTGCACGTACCCCTTTGGATTCCTACATTTGTATCTTTGTGGTAAATACCCAGTAGTGCAATGGCTGGATCGTATGGTAGCTCTATTTTCAACTGTTTGAGGAACCTCCATACTGTTTTCCAGAGTGGTCGTACCTGCTTGCATTCCCACCAAAAGCGTAGGAGGGTTCCCCTTTCTCCGCATCCCCACCAACATCTGTCATTTCCTGACTTGTTAATTTTAGCCATTCTGACTGGTGTGAGGTGGTATCTCATTGAGGTTTTCATTTGGATTTCCCTGATGCCAAGTGATGTTGAGCATTTTTTCATGTGTCTGTTGGCCATTTGGATGTCTTCTTTGGAAAAATGTCTGTTCATGTCTTCTGCCCATTTCTTGATCAGATTATTTGTTCTTTGGGTGTTGAGTTTGATAAGTTCTTTATAGATTTTGGATACTAGCCCTTTATCTGATATGTCATTTGCAAATATTTTCTCCCATTCTGTCGGTTGTCTTTTGGTTTTGCTGACTGTTTCTTTTGCTGTGCAAAGCTTTTTATCTTGATGAAATCCCAATAGTTCATTTTTGCCCTTGCTTCCCTTGCCTTTGACGATGTTTCTAGGAAGAAGTTGCTGTGGCTGAGGTTGAAGAGGTTGCTGCCTGTGTTCTCTTTTAGGATTTTGATGGACTCCTGCCTCACATTTAGGTCTTTTAACCATTTGGAGTCTATTTTTGTGTGTGGTATAAAGAAATGGTCCAGTTTCATTCTTCTGCATGTGGCTGTCCAATTTTCCCAACACCATTTGTTGAAGAGACTATCTTTTTTCTATTGGACATTCTTTCCTGTTTCGTCAAAGATGAGTTGACCATAGAGTTGAGGGTCCATTTCTGGACTCTCGATTCTGTTCCATTGATCTCTGTGTCTGTTTTTGTGCTAGTACCATACTGTCTTGATGATGACAGCTTTGTAATAGAGCTGGAAGTCCGGAATTGGGATGCTGCCAGCTTTGCTTTTCTTTTGCAACATTCCTCTGGCTATATGGGGTCTTTTCTGGTTCCATACAAATTTTAGGATTATTTGTTCCATTTCTTTGAAAAAGGTGGATGGTATTTTGATGGGGATTGCATTGAATGTGTAGATTGCTCTAGGTAGCATTGACATTTTCACAATGTTTGTTCTTCCAATCCATGAGCATGGAACGTTTTTCCATTTCTTTGTGTCTTCTTCAATTTCTTTCATGAGTATTTTATAGTTTTCTGAGTACAGATCCTTTGCCTCTTTGGTTAGATTTATTCCTAGGTATCTTATGGTTTTGGGGTGCAATTGTAAACGGGATCAACTCCTTAATTTGTCTCTCTTCCTTCTTGTTGTTGGTGTATAGGAATGCCACTGATTTCTGTGCATTGATTTTATATCCTGCTACCTTACTGAATTCCTGTATGAGTTCTAGCAGTTTTGGGGTGGAGTCTTCTGGGTTTTCCACCTAAAGTATCATATCATTAGCAAAGAGTGAGAGTTTGACTTCCTCTTTGCCGATTTGGATGCCTTTGATTTCTTTTTGTTGTCTGAATGCTGTGGCTAGCACTTCCAATACTATGTTGAATAGCAGTGGTGATAGTGGACATCCCTACCACGTTCCTGACTGTAGGGGGAAAGCTCTCAGCTTTCCCCATTGAGAATGATATTTGCTGTAGGTTTTTCATAGATGACTTTTATGATATTGAGTTATGTGCCCTCTATTCCTATACTCTGAAGAGTTTTGATCAAGAAAGATTGCTGTACTTTGTCAAATGCTTTTTCTGCATCTATTGAGAGGATCATATGATTCTTGTTCTTTCTTTTGTTAATGTATTGTATCACGTTGATTGTTTTGCAGATGTTGAACCAACCTTGCAGCCCAGGGATAAATCCCACTTGGTCATGCTGAATAATCCTTTTAATGTATTTGATGAGAATTTTTGCATCCATGTTCATCAAGGATATTGGTCTGTAATTCTCCTTTTTAATGGGGTCTTTGTCTGGTTTGGGGATCAAGTAATGGTGGCCTCATAAAATGAGTTTGGATGTTTTCCTTTGATTTCAATTTTTTGGAACAGTTTCAGGAGAATAGGTATTAAATCTTCTTTAAATGTTTGGTAGAATTCCCCTGGGAAGCCATCTGGCCCTGGGCTTTTTTTGTTGGGAGATTTTTGATGATTGCTTCAATTTCCTTAGTGGTTATAGGTCTGTTCAGGTTTTCTATTTCTTCCTGGTTCAATTTTGGTAGTTGATACATCTCTAGGAATGCATCCATTTCCTCCAGGTTATCTAATTTGCTGGCATAGAGTTGCTCATAATATGTTCTTTAATTGTTTGTATTTCTTTGGTTTTGGTTGTGATCTCTCCTCTTTCATTCCTGATTTTGTTGATTTGGGTCATTTCTCTTTTCTTTTTAATAAGTCTGGCCAGGGGTTTATCAATCTTGTTAATTCTTTCAAAGAACGAGCTCCTAGTTTCGTTGATCTCTTCTACTGTTCTTTTGGTTTCTATTTCATTGATTTCTGCTCTGATCTTTATTATTTCTCTTCTCCTGATGGGTTTAGGCTTTATTTGCTCTTTTTTCTCCAGCTCCTTTAGGTGTAGGGTTAGGTTGTGTATGTGAGAACTTTCTTGTTTCTTGAGAAGGGCTTGTATTGCTATATACTTTCCTCTTAGGACTGCCTTTGCTATATCCCAAAGATTTTGAACAGTTGTGTTTTCATTTTCATTGGTTTCCAGGAAATTTTTTAATTCTTCTTTCATTTCCTGGTTGACCCATTCATTCTTTAGTAGGATGCTCTTTAGCCTCCATGTATTTGAGTTCTTTCCGACTTTCTTCTTGTGATTGAGTTCTAGTTTCAAAGCATTGTGGTCTGAAAATATGCAGGGAAAAATCCCAATCTTTTGGTACCGGTTGAGACCTGATTTGTGACCTAGGATGTGATCTATTCTGGAGAATATTCCATGGGCACTAGAGAAGAATGTGTATTTTGTTGCTTTGGGATGGAATATTCTGAATATGTCTGTGAAGTACATTTGGTCCAGTGTGTCATTTAATGTCTTTATTTCCTTGTTGATCTTTTACTTAGATGATCTATCCATTTAAGTCAGGGGGGTGTTAAAGTCCCCCAGTATTATTGTATTGTTGTCAATGTGTTTCTTTGCTTTTGTTATTAATTGCCTTATATAATTGGCTGCTTCCATGTTAGGGGCATAGATATTTACAATTGTTAGATCTTCTTGTTGGATAGACCCTTTAAGTAGGATATAGTGTCCTTCTTCATCTCTTATTACAGTCTTTGTTTTAAAATCTTATTTGTCTAATATAAGGATTGCCACCCCAGCTTTCTTTTGGTGTCCATTAGCATGGTAAATGGTTTTCCATCTCCTCACTTTCAAAATGGGGGTGTCTTTGGGTCTAAAATGAGTCTCTTGCAGACAGCATATCGATGGGCCTTGTTTTTTAATCCAATCTGATAGCCTGTGTCTTTTGATTGGGGCATTTAGCCCATTTACCTTCAGGGTAACTATTAAAAGATATGAATTTAGTGCCAATATGTTGCCTCTAAGGTAGATCTTACTGTGTATTGTCTGTGTTCCTTTCTGGTCTATGTTGCTTTGGGCTCTCTCTTTGTTTAGAGGACCGCTTTCAATATTTCTTGTAGGGCTGGTTTCGTGTTTGCAGATTCCTTTAGTTTTTGTTTGTCCTGGAAGCTTTTTATCTCTCCTTCTATTTTCAACAACAGGCTAGCTGGAATTCGTATTCTTGGCTGCATATTTTTCTCGTTTAGTGCTCTGAAGATATCATGCCAGTCCTTTCTGGCCTGCCAGGTCTCTGTGGATAGGTCTGTCGCCAATCTAATGTTTCTACCATTATATGTTACATATCTCTTCTCCCAAGCTGCTTTCAATATTTTCTCTTTGTTTCTGAGACTCGTAAGTTTTACTAGTAGATGTCGGGGAGTTGACCTATTTTTATTGATTGAGAGGGGTTCTCTGTGCCTCCTGGATTTTGATGCCTGTTTCCTTCCCCATATTAGGGAATTTCTCTGCTCTAATTTGCTCCAATATACCTTCTGCCCCCCTCTCTCTCTCTTCTTCTTCTTCTGGAATCCCAATTATTCTAATATTGTTTTGTCTTATGGTATCGCTTATCTCTCGAATTCTGCCCTTGTGATCCAGTAGTTGTTTATCTCTCTTTTTCTCAGCTTCTTTATTTTCCATCATTTGGTCTTCTATATTGCTAAATCTCTCTTCTGCCTCATTTATCCTAGCAGTTAGTGCCCCCATTTTTGATTGCACCTCATTAATAACCTTTTTGATTTCGACTTGTTTAGATTTTAATTCTTTTCTTTCTCCAGGAGGGGTTTCTCTAATAACTTCCATGCTTTTTTCAGGCCCAGTTAGTATCTTTAAAATCATGATTCTGAACTCTAGGTCCGACATCGTACTAAGGTCCATATTGATTAGGTCCCTGGCAGACGGTACTACCTCTTGTTCTTTTTGCTGAGGTGATTTTTTTCGTCTTGTCATTTATCCCAGAGGAGAATAGATGAATGAGAGAACAAACTGCTAACAGGTTAACAACATCCCCAGAAAATATACTCTAAACAAATCAGAAAAGACCTGAAACCAGGGGAAAAGAAAGGGAAGGAAAGAATAAAGAAAAAGGAAAAGATAAAAACAAACAAAAACAGAACAACAACAAAAAAACAGAATATAATCAAATATGATCAGGCTAGTGCATAGATCAGTGCCACACACTAGATTTTTGATGTATTTTGGTCTGTTAGAAGAAAGTGCCTCCTAAAATTTTAAGGAAATAAAGACTTAATTTGTGTGCAAAATAAGGGTTGATACAATGAAGGGATGGAATATGACTGTAAAGATGAAAATTATAAAAGGATTTTATAAAAGGAATTGATAAGAAGTTGTTTGATAAAAGAGAGATTTTAAAAAAAGAAAAAAAAGGGAGAGAATGTGATCAGGCAGGAATTTAGAACAAAACCATACACTAGTGATTTAGGGTACATTTTGATCTGTTAGAAGAAACTGTATCTCAAAATTTTAAAGAGAGAACAACGTATATATATATATATGCCAAAAATAAGTGTAACTACTATGAAGGGATAGAATATGACTCTAAAAATGAAAAATAATAATGTTTTTTAAAAAAAGGGATTGATAAGGGGCGCCTGGGTGGCTCAGTCATTAAGCGTCTGCCTTTAGCTCAGGTCATGATCCTGGGGTCTTTGGATCGAGCCCCGCATCAGGCTCCCTGCTCGGCGGGGAGCCTGCTTCTCCCTCTCCCACTCATCCTGCTTGTGTTCCCTCTCTCTCTGTGTCTCTCTCTGTCAAATAAATAAATAAAATTTATTTAAAAAAAGGGATGGATAAGATGTTGGTTAAAAAAGGGAAAAAGCAAAATTCAAAAAAAAGTTAAAAAAATAACTTTGAAAGACTAATGAATCATGGTAAAAAAGCCATGAAATCTATGTGCAGGATTCCCCTAGTGCTGAGTTCTCCTATTCTCAGTGATTGGTAAACTTGGTCTTGGCTGGCTGTTCGTGCTGATCATCTGGGGGAGGGGCCTGTTTCCGTGGTTCCCAAATGTCTTTGCCAGAGGCAGAATTGCCCCGCCCTTGCCAGTTGGGGCTAAGCAATCTGCTCTGGTTGCTCTCAGGAGCTTTGTTCCCTGCAAGCTCTCGGTACAGCTTTGGAGGAGGAGAATGAAAATGGTGGCCTCCCAATCTCCGCCCAGAGGAGCCTAGGACTCGGGGCCCCGCTCCTCAGTGCACACCCAGAGAAAAGCAGTCAGTCACTCCTGTCTCCCCGGTCTCTGGCTGCACTCCGTGCTCACCTGGCCTGTGACCGAGCATTTCTATCTCTGGCACCCGACTCGGTGTGGAGTCTCCAAATCCAGCAGATCCCTGCGGTGCGCTCCCGCGCCATTCCTCCCAGGGGAGGAAGGGGAGTCTCCCCGGATCTGTGGCTTGTTGGGTCCCTGCTGGAGGAGCAGTGGCCCGACTGTGCCACGGATCATGGTTTATGGCAACCGCGAGCTGAGAGCCCGCGCCTCGGATCCGTCTCTGCAGCCGGCTTCCCCGCTCCAATACCTGGGAGCTCTGCTGCACTCAGGCACCCCCGGTCTTTCTGTGACCCCGAGGGTCCTGAGACCACACTGTCCCGCGAGGGTTCCACCTCCCGTTTAGCCACTGGGGCGACGTCCCTCAGCAGAGCCAGCTTCTAAAAGTTCCAATTTTGTGCTTCGCGGCTCTATCACTTGCCAGAATCGGCCGACGGAGGCCCCCTCCCCCGCCATCTATCCTCCCAAATATCGCCTCAGATTCACTTCTCCGCACGTCCTGCCTTCCAGTAAGTGGTCACTTTTCTGTTCAGAGAGTTGTTGCTATTCTTTTCTTCGATCTCCTGTTGAGTTTGTAAGTGTTCAGAATGGTTTGAATTCTGAGACCAGACGACATCCAGGTCTCCTACTCCTCTACCATCTTGCTCTGCTCCTCCCCGTATCCTGCAACTTTATTGAACTTAATTAGTTTCAGCAGTTTTTTAGTGGATTTAGTGTTTTCTATATATAATATCTTATTATCTACAAATAGAGAGAGTATTACTTCTTTTCTGTTTTGGATGCCTTTTATTTCTTTTATTTTTTTTTTTCCAACTGATAGCTCTGAGTAGGACTTCTATTGCTATTTTAAAGAGAAGTGGTGAGAGTAGGCATCCTTATCTTGTTCCTGAGTTTAGAGGAAAAGCTTTCAGCTGTTCATCACTGAGTTTGATGGTAGTTGTGGGCTTGTCATATATAGCCTTTATTATGTTGAGGTTAAGTTTTCTCTGTACCCACTTTGTTGAGAGTTTTTTTCATGAATGAATGTTGAATGAGAGTTTTTATTATGAATGAAATTCAATATTTGTTCAGATGCTTTTTCTGCATTTATTGTGATGGTCATATGATTTTTATCCTTCATGTTGTTAAGGCAGTGTATCCCACTGATTGATTTGTAGATGTTGAAACATCCCTGAATTCCTGGAATAAATCCATTTTGATTGTGGTGTGTGATCATTTTAATATGTTGTTTAATTTCGTTTGCTATATTTTCTTGAAGATATTTTCATCTATGTTCACCAGGGAAATTGGCCTATAATTTTTTTTTTTTATAGTGTCCTTGTCTGCTTTTGGTAGCAGGGTGATGCTGGTCTCATAAAATAAGGTTGTAATTATTCCCACCTCTTCAATTTTTTTTTGGAAGAGTTTAAGAAGGATTGGCATTAATTCTTCTTTAAATATTTGGTAGATCTCACTATTGAATCCATCTGGTCCTGGACTTTTGTTGGGAGATGTAATCTATTAAGTGAGTTCTGTCAGGGGAAACCTGCAGTGGAGTGGAGGGAGCATAAAAGGAAAGAAGGAAAACTTGATCCCGATGGGGGACATGAGTGTAGATTATGCCTGAAAGCCAGTTCCACCTTAAAGCAGAGGTACCCTCACACTATTAGACCTTGGCTATAGGCCAGTCTGGGAGTGGAGTGGGGTCTAGTAAAATCCACACCTCCTTGGGGTGGGAAGGAAGCTCTAGTCTTCCAAGAACAACATCCTGGAGAAGGTTGAAGGTGTGGGTTCACCAAACCAGTAAAAGAGATCCTAGGCAATGTGGGCAGGGCACAACATCATCTGCTTCATGTAAAACCTGGAAATAGACACATTCAGAGTTAATTTACTCATATGCAAAACAAATTTCTCTTCTCATAATTATGCCCAGCTGCAGGAATAATAAATAGTTTTGTACTTTGGTGCTAAATCCAGCTGATTGTCAAAAGTGTCCTGAAGTTTGTGTTAAGGTGTCTGTTGAGGCCATATCTGTCTAATAGCACATGTCCAACATCAAACATTGATCCCAACCCCATCCCCCAAACTGATATCTCTCATGGTTTTTCTCACTTTAATTAATGGCACTGCCAACCTTTAAGTTGCTCAGGTAAAAACCTTAAAATCATCAATTTTTCACTTTGACTCAAATCCCACATGCTATCAGCAAATCCTATTTGCCCTACTTCCAAATATGTCCAGATTCTAAGTCCCTTTTCACTACCTCCTCTGTTACCACCATTGTCAAAAGAATCATCTCTCATCTGGATTATTGAATAAACTTCTAACTAATCTCCTTGCTTCTGCCCTGCCTGCTACAGTCTATTCCCAAATAGTAGCAAGAGTGATTTTTAAATGATGTTATTAGATCATGTTACTCCTCTTTAGAAACCTCTTCTGACTCATTAAAGTAAAATTCAAATTCTTACCAAGATCCACCAGGCTTTGGGGGACAGAGGCTTTATACTCCCAACTTTTAGGTATTACCTCTTCTCTTCTTCCCATCACTCATTCCACTCTGGCTACACTGCCACTCTTGCTATGCTTCAAGAACATGAAGCATATACCCAACTCAGGCCCTTTGCATTTTTGTTCCCTTTTCCCAGAACACTCTTTTTCTCCCCCCAGCTACCTGTTATGTGTTTCCTTCAGGTTTCTGCTCAAATGTCATGTCTCAGTGACATAAAATACAATTGCAATTCCAAGCACTCCTTATAATCTTAAAATGCTTTAGGTTTCTCTATAGCACTTGACTATAACCATTTGATGTATTACATAGTAATTTTTTTTCTGTCTTACCACTATCTAAAGGCCTGGATTTTATTTTGCTCACTGCTGGATGCACAAAACCTAGGATGGTTCTGTCACATACTAAATGCTCAGTAAATATTTTGTGACTGAAGTAATGAATGAGATAAATCACACAAGTTTTGGGGAAGATTGTAGTATACAATTAGTAATTCCTGCCACGGACTCTTAAGGAGCAAAAAGGCCAAGGCTTTCATTTTGTTTGCTTTTAACATTCCTGTAAAATTGTATATTTGAGATAGGAGTACCCGATTAAATTTAGACCCAACATTCAGTGTAGAAATGTATATATACAACAATGCATATTTATGCACAAATAAATGACAACTGAAAGATTCATAAATGTTGGCAATTAGAGACACACTGAAATATAGCCAAGTAAAATGGAAAAAATAGAATGGGATATAGTATAAGCTAGAATATAGTAATGCTCAATAAATGTAAATACATTGTTTTGCCATATATATTCATGAAGACATTTTCTACCATCAATAAGAAAGAACTGAAAGAATAGAAAGATGGGAGATATAGGAAGAAATTGGCTGAAGAATTTTGCAAGTAGAGCATTTTGGCAAGCTGTTTTTGTTACACCTAGAAATAATGGAAAATTCCTCAGGGTTTGCTTGTACTTTAATTTTTGGATTATGATCAAATACATCTATAGCCAGATATAGATTAATTTTCTACACTTGAAAGATCATATATAATTCTGTTTCTCTGCCAGCATCAAGACAGCTTCTTCATCATTTTTATTGACTTCCAGATGATGTCTAACTTAAAAAATTACTTCTCAGTCTATCTATGCCAATTCAACCCTCAAGAGGAAAATAAAATGAATATTTTAATAGAATAAAGATATTTTTAAAAGTCTCATCATTGGGGGACACCTGGGTGGCTCAGTCGGTTAAGCAGCTGCCTTCAGCCTGGGTCATGATCCCAGGGTTCTGGGATCAAGTCCCACATTGGGCTCCTTGCTCAGCAGGGAGCCTGCTTCTCCCTCTCTCTCCCTCTGCTTGTGCTCTCTCTGTCAAATAAATAAAATCTAAAAAAAAAATCTCATCATTGAATATTTCAAAAAAAAATAGTTTGTCCATGTCTTTATAAAAACTGAAATTTTACAAATTAGTCTGTTAAAAATGTTTGGAAGCCAAATATTCATGGTGAAATGCCTTGGTCATTTGAATTGAAATCAACTTATTTCATACAATCTTGGATTACATTTATTTAAATAAAAATAAAAGTGATGACAGTCATTCAGATCAGAAGGAATACATGAGTATACCATGTATTGTGTTAGACTCTAGAAAACACAAAAAATGAATAAAACATGGTGTTTCCCCCACCACAGGGTTGATACACTGGTGAGGGAAACAGATTAAAAGTCTTAATAAATAAAGATCAATAAAATATGTCAAGAGATAGATGGGCATGCTCTCATTGTACTCTTCAATCTAAGGCTATTTAGGGGTGTGGGGGCAGGAGTAGATGATGTCTGAACTGGAATTTGAAGAATGTTAAAGTTAGCCATAAGAAGAGAGATAGGGAGGCATCATAAACAGAGGATCAAGATGTACAAAGACACTGACCCATTGAAAAGTAAACGATGTGAAAAATTACAAGAATTTAGCATAATTTGGTGGGTGTGGCAAATTAAAGATGTTCACAAGTCTTTAACTATTCTCCTTTTGACAAATGGGGTCTATGTCCCTCCTCTTCAATTCTGCAGTCTTTATCTCTGTGAATTTGGATAGTATATGGTGGAAGTGAAATGATGCTTGTTTCTGAACCAGGATTTAAAGGACTGGCAGCTCCACTTCCCAAAACTTGGAATACTTGTGGTAGAGGAAGCTAGTCACCATGTAACGAGATTGATTACCTTAATGGAAAAACCACATGGAGATGCCCTGAGACTACGGGGAAAGAATGAGGGGCTCAGCTGAATGTAGCCTTCCTGACATTTCCAATAAGGTCCCAAGAATAAAAACCATCCTGGACCCTCTGGACCAGATTAGTTGGATACCATCAAGTGACCATAGTCAATGCCAGAATCACTTAGCTGACTTCTTACAGAACTACTGATCCCATACAATCATGAGATACAATATAATGAATGTTGTTTAAAGCTATTCAGTGTTGGCTTAGTTTGTTGTACAGATATTGAAAACCAAACCAGTGGAATATGAAGCAGAAGAGCAATGCAAGTACAAAATGATAGAGGGCCTGAGATGCTAGTTTAGGGATTTTGGATAGTTCATCTTACATTTCCAAGTCTAAAATAGTAAAATCACCCCCCAAAGCACATACACATATAAGGTTCCCCAATTTATCATTTGTCAAACAAGGCCATTTAAAAAATCATTACCATATTCTATCAACATAATTTCAGAAAAGGAAGGTAAATTTAACTGCAAGAAATTTGGACAGACAGAATTGTAAAGTAATGACAATAGTCAAGTTTATAACGTTTATTATATGTCAGACACTTCTTTAGGTGTTCTGCATACATTAATTTAATTTATAATAATCCAATACGGTAAGTAGTAATAATATTCACTCAATTTTATAAACAAAGAAACTGAGTCATAGAGAAGTTACAAACTTGGCATGCCAACATAGCTAACAAGTAACAAGAGCAGGAATTCAAACCTAGACAGTCTGGATCTGCTACGTATGTGACAGGGGCACTACCTTGTCTCTTGTAGGAAACAGCTATATTTTCAGCAAAGTTTTCTCTGACATTTCAATCTAGTTCAGGCTACCATATTAAATTAGTGATGCAATGGTCTCCTTTATAGTTCTTAAATCATGTGTGTAAATGTAGGGTGTAATGAGAAGCATCTTCTTCAATTGACTGTGAACTCCCCAAGGTAGAGGCAGAGGCACTTTCCTTTTTGCTTATCATTGTTTTCCTCGTGCTTATCCTACTGACCATTAGATAGGCACTCAACAAATACTTGCAGAATGTCTGGATGAATGCAGTAATGATGAAATGATTCCTTAAACTGAATAAGCTGAGTTGTAGGAAAAACTGCATTATCCCTATTATTAGCATGTTTTCATGGACATGTGCAAACTTGAGAACTACTGCTTGTTCTCAAGACAGGTTAAAAAAAAAAAAGTGAAGCACAAATGAATTCTTTACAGGGACCATGGATCAGACCAGAAATGAAGGAGGGGAAGAATTTGAGGAAAGGCTGGGCAAGCTGGCAGGGGCATATTAAAAAAAAAAAAATGTTTCAGTTAAGAACTGTGGGAAGAAGGAGAAATGACACCATGCTAACATCTTAAAAGTCTAGTGATAAATGAGTAGCAAAGTGAAAGTGACAGTTCAGTGTATAGGAAAGAGTTCAACAGAGAAATCAGGAATCAGACATTTATTTTTTTTTAATGTTATTTATTTATTTGACAGAGAGAGACACAGCGAGAGAGGGAACACAAGCAGGAGGAGTGGGAGAGGGAGAAGCAAGCTTCCCGCCGAGCAGGGAGCCCAATGCAGGGCTCGATCCCAGGACCCTGGGACCATGACCTGAGCCGAAGGCAGATGCTTAATGACTGAGCCACCCAGGCACCTCAGGAATCAGACATTTAAAGGCATCAAGTATAAGGGACTCTAAGGAATCAAGGTAGGCCCCCAGTGAGGAATTGATGTTTAAGATGAGACACAAAGGATGACTCTGAGATAACTGGATGAGTGGTGGAGAGGTGAGTGTCCTAGTGGAGGGACCAGCATTGCCAAATCTCCAATACAAGAAAAAGAATGGCTTGCTCAAGGCAGTGAGATGGCGGATGTACAGGTTAGAAGTGTTGAAAGTTGGGGCTGGAAAGATAGAGAATGCTGCCGACAGTATAGTGGATGTTAGGATGTTGCTTTTTTCTTAAAGGTTGTGTGAGGCAATTGATGGGTTTTAAATAATGGAGTGACATGATCTGGTTTGCTTATTTGCTGTGTGACTGCATATCTGAGAGCAGATATGATTTTACTGAGTATATGATATCAATAGTGACTTGGCAACAGAGATACAAAAAAATCAAAAGATAACATCATGATCTGACCAGGGTATCAGGACCTGTACCAAAAAAAAAAAAAATTAAAAAGCTTGTATGACCTTTTAGTGTGTGCTAAAGGATAATGTGTGATGAAGGACATGGGAACATGAAATAGGGAGAGTGGATTAAGGCTGGAAAGAGGGTTGGAAATGGAAGACAGAAAAAGCAAATGGAAATACTAGAGGGAATGGGAAAAGCCTTACAATTGGAAAAATTGAATTTGAAAGTCCAGAATAAGAAATGTATAGAATCTTAATTCAGTCTGTGCTCCTTATGGCATGCAAAGAGAAGGCAGCTTTTCCTTGATCTTAGACTCCCATGCTTCCTGGGAGCAAAACACTTAAAGGGGGAGCTTTAAGACGTGGAGGGGCAACTACTTTTTTTTTTAATGGACTCATTGCTCTTATAACTTGATGAATGTTTCCTCTGTACACAGGAGATAGAGATTGGCTACTATATGATTAAGTGTTCTGCCTCTGGCTCTTTGGCATTGTGCCCTAAGCTCAGGTCTTCACAATTTTTATGATTTTATTAATTAATTTATTTATTTGAGAAAGAGAGAGAGTACAGAGGGAGAGGGAGAAGCAGACTTCCTGCTGAGCAGAGAGCCCGATGTGGGGCTCAATCCCAGAACCCTGAGACCATGACCCCAGCTGAAGGCAGACACTTAGCCGAGGAACCACCCAGGCACCCCAGGTCTTCACATTTTTAAGAATAGAGTTGAAGCCAGAAGAACTAGATCTTGTCCTAGCTTTTTCATAAGATGAACAACTAAGTATTCTTGTTGCCCAGCCTTTCACTGATGAATAACTAAGTGACCTTGGATAAACTCCTTAATCTCTCTGTGCCTCACTTTATTACTTTGTATGATGAGCTAGGTGAAATAGATGAGCTCTAGTGTGTCTTCCATTTCTGACAACATTTCCATGTTTCTCCTGTTCAGTCTGGGCCAAAAGAGGTTAAATCTTTTTGTGTATCATTATTCATTAATGATTACTGTTATCATAATAGTCTTCTTTCACTGAGTCCCAGTCCCATAGCAGGCTTTGCATTTATTTCTTCACTTAATTTTCATTCTCTTATTCATTTAATCCCCACAATATTAGTTATTTTATGGTCAAGGAAATTGAGGTTAGATGAGGTTAAGTCCTTACTCAAGGTCATACAACTAGTGAACGACAGAGCCAAGATTTTAACCTGGTTTTCTTTGATTCTACAGCTATTCGTATTTGTAAGAGCTACGATGACATTGGCTTAAACTTTTTTTTTTAATATTGCAATGTAACTGAAGTTAAAAAAGATTTTTAGCAGAGCAGCCAGTGGGGTATGAATCTAGTATTACTCTGATGCAGAAGAAAGTCTTATTCAGCTTCACACATAGTATGAATAATGGCATCAAAAATGTTCAGCATAAATCTCCCCCAGACCTAAGGCCTGGATTAGTATGCTAATGTGTAAGCTGTTGCAATATTTCATAGCTAGGAATAAATGGCTAAACATAAAAATGTGTATTTAAATGTGGATGGATGTGCCTATAGAGGCACTGAAGGCACTACTCCTATTATCCACACTTCTTTATCCATGGAGGATGGAAGCCCTTTGGAGTCAGGAGTGAGGTGGGATGGTCTTGTTGCTGAGCCTAAAGCAATCAGGCTCTGAGGCCAGATAAAATAGAATCAGAGAGTGCTTTAAAAACCTGGTAAGAGCTGACATCCCTGGAGAATGGCAGTGGCTTTACAGTTATTAGGCATCCGATGGCCCAACACCTTGATAAACCAGCACAGGTGAAATCCAAAGTCAAAGCCAGCCTAAAGGAAACATCAGAAGAGTAACATTCAAATGCTTTCATGTTTAGCCTTCAGTTAATAGTGGAAAAAATGCCAACAGAGTACTTGGAAAAAGAAGATGTATAAGCAGTCTATCACAGTGGACTCTGACTGGTGTGAAAGTCTCAGGTTCTCTAAAGAGATGGGCAAGAGTAGGTTTGACAGAAGAGAGATGTATTAGGTCATGTTTGGCTTGTGCCTACTCCCCAAATTTGGGGGCAGATGGTTGGCAAAAAACAAAAAAATTAAAACAAATAAAAAAGATGGTCCCAATAGGAATCAAGAGTAGATTATTACTTTTTTAAATTTAAATTTAAACTTTATCTTGTTGGCACATGGGACCTTTGGTAATCTTGATTAGGCCTATGGTTCGCTTCTTAAAACAATGTATTAAATGTATAAAATGACATATATAGGATTTCAAAGGTCACCAGTTATATGCCTTACAGTCATCAAAACATTTTAAGAAGTTTATGACCTAGTAAAGAACATGATATTTTATTCTCACAATAATTAATAAGATTCTGGTAGTGATTATAATTTTTACTATAATTTCAAAGTCATTTTCAAAGTAAATAATATTTGATGTCTGCAAAAACTGCAGTGTAATATGAAAATATATGTAATTCCTAACAATGCCAAGTCATAGGTGCTGTTAATTTTAGTCTGCTTTGTTGCCTGTGTTTATAAAAATTTCTAAATTTCACTTAGCTTTTCTTAAGGTGTCAATTTTTCCTATTTGAATCTTTGGAAATTTTGAAGTCTAAAGCCCATGAACCCTAGGTTAAGAATTTCTGTACCTTTTGCAGATTACAAAACAGATAACCAAGTTACCTTTGGGTAAATAATATCAGATACTGTCACGACTTTTGTGTTGTACCAACTGCAGCTGATAGATAGGTTTCCTTATTAGAACAAAGATTGTGGTTCTGAAAATGCCTTTTTTTAAAAGATTTTATTTATTTATTTGACAGAGAAAGAAAGGGAACACAAGCAGGGGGAGTGGGAGAGGGAGAAGCAGGCTTTCTGCTGAGCAGGGAGCCCGATGCTGGGCTTGATCCCAGGACCCTGGGATCATGACCTGAGCCGAAGGCAGATGCTTAATGACTGAGCCATCCAGGCACCCCTGAAAATGCCTTTTTTGCATTTTGTTTTCAAGTAACAAACTATAGTATCTAGAATTGCTATTTTCACAAGTGAGAGTTTTAGTTGGATCCTGAAATTTACTTATCCAGTGGGGCATCCTAATCTAGAGCTGTGGATTATATGAAAGGATGAATAGTCACCTAACATGAACATACTACTATTAAGTCTAATCTTTTTCCAACAAATATGCCCAATACAGATGCACTCCACGCTTTGTGACCTTCCTGCCCTCCCATGCTTTTTCCTCTTACAGCGATTCTCTAGAGCGCCCCACTCTCTTCATCCTATTTACATTATACAATGGTAATTTCTATGCATCTTTTTTTATTATGTTATGTTAATCGCCATACATTACCTCATTAGTTTTTGATGTAGTGTTCTATGCATCTTTTAACACCTGCTCTGGTCTCCTGGTCCTCCCATCTCTATTCCCCAGGATGGGTTAGATGCACTTTTCATATCAGTGTCCGTAATATCTTGTGTTTTTTCCTGACATTGTACTGACTACTTTGCCTTGTTACTGTTGAGTTACGTGTTTGTTTCCAGTTTTAGACTCTGAGCTGCTCACAAGTCAGTATTAAAACTACCTTTTTAGGCACAAATCACCCATGGTGCTTAGCACAAAAAGGTTTCTCAACAAATGTTTATGAAATAAATAGGCAAAGTTATGCTAAGGTTGAGGGTGTAAGAATGTATGAAATACAGCATAATAGCTCAAGAAGCTTGGACTTAGTGAGGATTAAAATTGGTGTGTGTTTGTGTGTGTACAGGCACATGCGAGAGTAAGAAGATTAAGAACAACTGGTGTAAGGTTCAGGTGCCAAATGCTAAATAAGTAAAATAATAAAATAAATGAAATCTCTATTTTAAAAGGTTCAGAGAAGAAATATATTAATTGGAGTTTTACCATAAAGCATCCTGCAGGAGGTGAAAACTGCTGAGATTAGGAATGTAGTGAGTTAAAGAATGTGAATGGAGTAGGAATGGAGCCATTACAGTTTTTCATTGGGTTTTTCTTCTCCAGTTTGCAGACCTCTAGTTCTTTTAACCGTTTCTTTTATTACATGGTTTTTAAAGCCCTTTATTTTTTAGTGATTTTCCTCTACTCATTCTCGTTTCTGTTATTTTATTTATTTATTTTTGTAAAGATGGGTGTCTGGAACAGGATGCAATAATTTGGATAGGACAAAATGGTTCTATTATCCCTGATTTAAATACTGCATTCACTGTATTATCATCTATAATTGTGTTGGATTCATTGGTGTCTGTGGTACCTTACTGGCAAAATGAGCAGGAGGTTACTTAAAACCCCAGGATATTTTTCACATGAATTTCCACAAAGAATTTCCAAATTTTTTTTTGTTATTTCACTTATTAAACTATTCATTCATTCATTCATTCATTCCATATAAATTATTAGAATACTACTATGTACAAGGCATTACTCTGTAGATTGTTTAAGCCCAAAGATGAATTTTTTCATAAACCTTTATTAAGAAAAATTGTATTTACTTTATTAAACATCTATCTTTCTATCCATCCTTCTGTTCACTGGTCAAACCATCTTACTTTATGATGCATTAAAAAAAAATGGCATAGGGGCGCCTGGGTGGCTCAGTGGTTAAGCGTCTGCCTTTGGCTTGGGTCATGATTCTGGCTTTCTGCTCAGCAGGGAGTCTCCTTCTCCCTCTGTCCCTCACCATGCTCCCGCTCTCTCTCTCAAATAAGTAAATAAAATCTTCTTAAAAATAAAAATAAAATAAAATGGCATATATAAATAATCACCTCATAAATTTATGCATTAATACCCCAGCATGTGTACCAAGAACTAGAGTTCAGTATGTTTGTTTGAGCCACTTTTCATCAGATCTATACCAAAATTTCATAGTGAAGTTTCCTGTGCAAAACAAAATGGTGTCCTATTTCAACTCTATAGCAACCATATTCCAGTCAGGAAAATAAGGTAATGAGAAAACTACTGTGACATTTATTTGTATTTAAATTTTAGATTTAAAAAAATGTGATACCACAGGGTACTTGTTCCTTGAATTTTAGTGGGTATTTGAAATGATAAATGCTGTTAATTGACTTTGAGGGATAGCTTTGTCATCTGATACAAATCAGCCCAAACTCTTATCAAGATTTAGAATATTATCATCATCCCAGAAAGTTCCCTTATGCCCCTTTCATATGAATTTAAATTTTTCCCAGATGATTTAATTTGCTTATTATGTTCCAATATTCAACCTGTCTATATTGTTTTCAATCTTGATTTTGAAATTTGTATATCATGCATAACATCCAGCTTAGTGCCATTTACTTATGTTTTTTGTGCACAGCAAAAGTTGTTGATTAAAAAGGTAAAAATAGTCAAAGTTAGCAAGTTAAAACAGAAATCCCTATGATATATGACTAAAAATTTCTCCTTGGTTGCCACTGGTTCATTATTATACAATGGGGTCTATCCTTTGCAATGGCTATGTAGATAGCACAAGAGACTTGGTAAGAGATTATTTAATGGACTAGTTAAATACCAAAGTAATCTGATACCATGAATATTGTTTAGACATTTTAGTGTATAACTGAATTGGATTCAGACATTTTTTATGTGTACTAATTGTTGATGAATTTATATATTTTTTAGAATAACAAAATATTAGACTTGGAAAGAAACTAACACATCATCTGGCCCATTGTTTTAGCAGACATTTTAAATATTAATTTCCAACATCAGAATGAGTGATCTCATTGTTCCTTCCTGCATTTCTCTGGAAAGGCAACTTGAGCTCTTTATAAGGAAGCTCATTTTAGTGAGTCAGATGGTTTATCCTCATTGAATTTGAGGTTTTACCCTACTATCACGTGTCACAAGGACCTGAAGTATGTAGAGATTTAAAAAAAAAGTATTATTATTTATACTAAGAAATAGATGCTGAAATTTGAATAATAAAATGTTCTTAAAAGGAAAACTCTTTATAATTATTACATGACCTAGGGGCAGGTTAGTATCACTATAGGTACAAAATATTGTATGTTTTAAAATTAGTCATCAGTTATGGAAAATGTTCCCTAAGTTTTTATATCTTATACATTTTAAATCTGCTTATACTTCCTTAATTATTAAGAGAGATTCTTGATTTACCCCAATTTTAGATGAAACTTTTATAATTTTCAACCCAAGCTTAGCAGTTAGTACAATAAATTACCTCTGCCAACCACAAATGAAAATGTTTGTAAGTAAGAAATTTGTTAATTTGCATCAGATTATAAAGCTATCCTCTAGGTCAGTTAATAATAATTTACCACTTTAAATATACCAAAAATTCAAGGAAAAAATACATTGTTATCTCTCATTTTTAGAAGATCTAACTATAAATAAATGCCACAGTAATTTTTTTTATTGTTTTATTTCCTGACATGAATAGGGCATTTAATATAATTGAAATTAGATACCATTTTGTTTATAGGAAACTGCATTATGAAGGTTTGGCATACATCTCTTATAAATTGGTTCAAACAAGAAATTTACCATTTAAATCCACCCAGCAATTTGTCATGCAAATAAATAATGGCTTATTGCATATAAACAGTAAATACTACTAAAATAATGAAACACACTGCTACTCCATTGATCAGTTTTGTGGATAAAATTATGGTACAAGCATAGAAAGGTATCACTTGAATAGACTGAAACTAACCTAAGACTGCATTAGACCAAGGTTGAAATTCAATATGTTCAATTTGTTGTAGCCGGCAGCCCAACAACTTGATCTTTTGTCACTATGTGCACCAAAAATGATCATATATCTCTTGTGCACTTATGTCAGGAAAAGCACCACAACCTACCTATCATATTTTCCAAAACATTTAAGAAAACAAGGCAAATTCCCCCAGAGTAATTCAGCTTTTGGTAAGGGTTTTATTATTGCAATCAATTGCAACATTCTCAAAACTGACAAATTGAAGTTCCTAAATAACTGACTCATAACTGGATCTCCTAAGGCAAGGAGGGTAACATGCTCCTGGCCCTTGATGATTTTTATATACAACTTTGAGAATCATTTACACAAGGATTATGTAGGTGAACTGTAACATAAAAAGACCGTCAAAATGGTAGACTCATTTTAAAGCTTAATCTAACACTGGATAGCAGAAATATTTTAAGATAGGGTGATGGGTATTAAGGAGGGTGCTGTGATGAGCACTGGGTGTTATATGTAACTAATGAATCATTGAACACTACATCAAAAACTAACAATGTACTATACAGTGGCTAACTGAAATTAATAAAAAAGTAATACATAAATAAAATAATGAATAAAAAACAAAACAAATTCCGTTGATAATACAATAAAATCAATCCAATAGGAAACATTCAAAAACTTATTTAATACAGGGTAATTAAAATATCACTCTTTGCTGTGTTCCTGTTTCTTATGCTTAGAGCTATTGTAGTGATTTGATAGTCACTGATGATTATATTGTTAAAAAAGTTCTCAGCAACATGGAAGACTGCATGTAAACATGCCAAAGTATCTTTTCCAGTACACTCTGGGCTTTGTGTTTCAGACCTGTGTGTGACTTCAGATCTTATTCTATTCTTAACATTTGGAGGTATGAGTAGCAAAACATTTTTTCTCTTTTTTCTGGAATGATATAATATCTTGTACATTTTGCTTACCATAGCACTTCTTAGAATGATGTGACATTTTATGTATATATATATATATATATACATATGTATATATGTATACACACACACACACACACACACACACTTTGGTCTGTGAAAAACATCAGAACAGAGCTAATGTCTTATTTATCACTGTATTCTCACACCATACTAACATAAGACAGTAGTAAGTCCTCAGTGAAGTTGAATGAATGAATGGATGAATGAATGAATGAATGAGTGAATGAAATGAAAATGAATGAATGAAAATATGGAGTGTGTAATACAGTGTGTGGTAAACAGCATCAATACTTCCATTATTTCCACCCTCCCTTATACTCCTTCCCAGGAGTGTCCTGGTAAATGTTTAACAACTGGCTCTCAGAAACAAACAAGCAAACCCTCTGGTTTTAGCATTTGCTGATGTGCATGGTGTAAATAGTCCTATCATGGCCAATTTCAAGCTACCAATATGACATCACTGAATTCAGAGCAGAGCAGAGATCAGCCCTCATGAGGCAGCACAAGCTGGCTCCAGCACGCCACCATCTCTCTTCTCTGTAATATGTGTTTTTTTTTTAATTGAAATTATCTGGTAGTTTTATTTATTTGTTTATTTATTTATTTATTTTATTATGTTCAGTTAGCCAACATATAGTACATCATTAGTTTTTGATGTAGTGTTCACTGATTCATTAGTTGTGTATAACATCCAGTGCTCATCACAATACGTGCCCTCCTCACTACCCATCACCCAGTTACCCCATTCCCCCACCCCCTCCCTTCTGCAACCCTCAGTTTGTTTCCCGAAGTCCAGAGTCTCTCATGGTTTGTCTCCCTCTCTGATTTCTTCCCAGCTTTCCTTCCCTTCCACGGTGGTCCTTTGAGCTATTCCTTATGTTCCACATATGAGTGAAACCATATGATAATTTAATTGTCTTTCTCTGCTATACTTGTTCAATTAGAATAATCCCCTCCAGTTCCATCCATGTTGATGCAAATGGTAGGTATTCATCCTTTCTGATGGCTAAGTAATATTCCATTGTAAAGTGTCTTTTTATTTTCTCCCACTGTAAGCAGAGATTACTTCCTCACTACTGTGAGGTTGGGTTTGTTCATATGACTTGCTTTAGAAAATGGAATGATAGTGGACAAGCAAATGCTTGAAATGTGCTTGTGTGTTTGTGTTTGCTGTTTATGCTTCTTCAGTCGCCACCAGAAAAACATGGAACTGGTATAGAGAGGAAAAGAGATACATGGAGCAAACCTATACATAATTCATCACTTAGAACCAAGCCCTGCCTTAGTCAGCCAAGCCTCTACCAACCTACAGATGTGAGAGTGAGAAATCTGTGTTTATTGTGTTACCCACTGAGATGCTTGTGGTTGTTGTTACTGACACCAAGTACAGTGAGAGTGAAGAGTGAAGTAGAACAATCTGGTAAAGTATTACAGTAAAAGGCAATGATCCCAGGCTCCATTTCTTATTCTGCTTGTGTGTGTTTTTTAAAAAATGACCTAATATGTGAATTATTGGTGGTCTACTTTGCATTTTTCCTACTGAAAATAAAGATCATAAACACTTCCTTCTTAATAGTGGTATTATGAGCTGCTCTATAATTACAAAGTATTGGTATTATTGTCACCTTGTCATTTAGAAATCGGGAAATAGTCAATTATATCTTTAATTTTTTTCATTCATTCATTTTTACAATCCATTCACATGTAAGTAATGCTTACTATATCCATGAACTATGCTGTGTGTAAACATTGTTTTCTTTCTTGAGGAATACATTTTCCCCAACCCCTTAACTTCCTGTGTACTGATATTTTCGTTCTACTAATCTATTGGAACTTCTATCCATTGTTACTAGTTATTACTAACTAATATATTTAAGGATTCTCTCAGTCTTCAGTCTTCCTGGATTTTTTTCATAGTTAGCAGTTAACAATTTAACTCTTCCTTCTTATAACTCTTTATACATGACGCCTGTAGAACTTTAGTTTTTTCACTTTTAGCCTCTCTTACTGGTTCTAATTTCCCTCATGGTAATAAGAAACCAAAGTTAGTCCTCAGTTCTCCCTGCACTTTTTTTTTTTTCAGTACTCTCACTCAGACATGCTTTGTCCACCATCTCTGATTAAGCTATCTTTTTAGTTGCTGTGCCTCTCAGTTCCACATCTTTGTCCTAACCTCTGTAGGACTATCACTGCCACAGCATGCTGAATATTCCCACTTAGCTCCCCATAGAACTACTGTTTCCAACTGAAGATATCTTTTTTTTAAAAAAGACTTTATTTTTTTATTTGAGAGAGAGAGAGAGAGCACAAGCAGGCAGAGCAGCAGGCAGAGGGAGAGGGAGAAGCAGGTTCCCCACTGAGCTTAAAGCCCGATGTGGGACTCAATCCCAGGACACTCGGACCATGACCTGAGCTGAAGGCAGATGCTTAACCAACTGAGCCACCCAGGCGCCCCATCCAACTGAAGATATCTTAAATTGAATTTATCATCTTCCTATTAAAAGCAGCTTCTGCCTTCATTTCTATCACTGGCTCCATCATTCCTCAATTAAGAAAAAAATCTAAATCTTTAGATAATATTTTATTGTTTTTCCTGAGTCTCCACTTCCATCACAATTTAGCCATATAGCACTCTTGAATTTATCTAGGAAATATTAATATTATTCACTAATATTTGCAGTTCTTCCTAAGGAAGGTAGGATTTTACCTCCCTAGCCTTTTGAAACTAGATATGGCTTCATAACTTGTTTTGACCAATGTAGCGTGAGCAGAAATGTGGTGTGCTACTTGTATGTAATACAAGCATCCAACTAAACATCTAATTTAGGGGATGCTTAGGACTGAGGCAACAAGCATGGATAGAGATCTACACATTATATATTGTGGAACAGAAAAAAAATAGACCCAGATAAGAACCAAGATCCTTGATGGCATTACCAACACCTCGTATATACTCTAGATGACTTATTCCTGGATGTTTTGCTGAGTAAGACAAAACCACCCTTTATTTATTTAAGGCCTTAGTGAGATTTTCTTTGTTGAACACATTCCTACCCAGCACATGCGTTAAACCTCATCTTCTGAAATCTATCCTGGGTATGGATTCAGAACAGAGGTACCTTTTTTATCACATCTTAGTCTTTTTAGGTCCAAAAATAGGAAAAAGCCTATTCCACTGTGCACTAAATGTTAGAGTCTCATTTGAGCCTAACCAGCCATTTGCATATTTTTCTTCCTTTAATTTCCTGCTACGTTGTGGTAGAATTAGAACACTTTTTTTTTTTCCCTAAAAGAGATCAGAGTGAGAAAAGATCATAGTGAGAAATATTGTTTTAGGGAACAGATGCAAATATATTCTGAATACATTTCCTATTTCAGGTTTATAGACTAATTCTCTTCTTGTTAAATATGAAATCTTTAAGGATTCTCCAATTCCTCCCATTCCCAACCCCACCTTGAGTATAGCTTACCTTTCATCTGCCAAAAGAATTTAAGGTTATACTTTGCTAATGAAGAGCAAGTTGGCTGGAATTATACTCGTTTATTCCTTTGAGACAGCAAAACAAAAAATAAAGGCAAGCTTTGCCCTATTTAGGTAGCAATGAAATCAGAGTCAAAATAATTATTCATGGAATGAAGAAATCACCTACAAGGCAATTTGTCAAAGTAGTGAGATTTTGAGTTAGAGAAAATATTCAACTAACACGAATTACAGATGACAAGAGCTTAAGAGAAATATAGAGTGATTTGTTTTAGTTGCAGAAGTGTCTTCATCTATTGTGGCCTAATGTCTTGTGAATGTGGCTGATAAGGTTATCAGAAATGCAAGACTGAAGTGTTGATTTTCTCTTAGATCTGCATTACCATTTGGCTATGTATTATATTTTAGGACTCTGGAGGGAAATAAAATATAGCCATCATTAAAAACCTCTTTCTACATAATAAGCACATGCTGAAGGGTTATCATCAGATACAGGTATATAACTGGATAGATGTTCCAGAGGCTTCTGGTGCCTCCTCAAGGTTATGAACAAATGATACATATCTAACATGGACCTGTGGATGTTTGCGGAGAGACATTCTTCTCTAAAACATTTGAAATGTCAAGAAATACCAATGTAAAGCATAACATTTTTTACTAACTCTAGTCAGCATCTCAATAATAAGAAGAAGGGCTTAAGTAAAACAAAGGTCAAATACCACACTATTTTCAATGGTCTGAGAATTTAAAGAGGATGCAACTTCTATAGCTTGAGTCATCACAGTATAATGATTTGTCTCAAATTGTTTGAGATTAATCTCAAGACAATTCATCCCCTTCTCTCGAAGAGACTGTGCTTTTCAGTCTCACTACTCTCTGTTTAACTGAGGACAGAGAGAATCACATTTAGAGCCCAGGCTTTCATTTGTTCTGCATTTTCCACAGGATGAAGGCAGTAGAGGTCTGGCAGATGGAAAACTCATGAATGCTGGCTGGTCTTGGAGACAATTCACAAGTTAAGTTTCCCAAAGGGGGGAAAAAAGGATGGATGTTTATAGAAAGATTTTAAGAGGAATGATGTGTTCCCAAACTTCTGGAGGTGATGCCAGCACCTGGCAGAATGAACTGATAGATTAAAGAAAGACAATTATAACACTCCACAAGGATGGTAATATGGGCTCACCTGACATGTAATGTCTGAATAGGGGGATTAAAAACAACAGATGTTAAACTTTATAAAGTTATGTTAATGACATTCAAGACAAATAAGTCGATTGTTTTTTTTTTATAAAAATGTTTCTTCATTTTTAAAACAAATAAATATTTAAAGTGGATGAGAATTTCTTTTGAAATATCCTGAATATAATCCAACCTAAACACAAATTCTTTATAGTTACACAAACTATAACTATAGTTTCCTCTCTTCTTAATTATTGATTTCTTACATTTCTCCTGGGGAGAAAATTAAAGAGGAACTAGGGGCTAGAACTGGGGAAAAGATATATAGGAAAGTGAAGTGTTTCACAAAATTGAGTAAATTGTTTGAAAATCACCTTGGGGCAAGACAAAGGAGCTGAGATGAATATACACCTAGTTCTTGAAACTGCCTTCAGTATGTGCTGGGTTTGGGAGGCAGGGTGACACGGAGGACACCTGCTATATGTGGATCAATATTCTGATGGCGGAGTGGAAAGAGCTAAAGATTCAGAGCACCCGGTCCAGACTGTTTGTTCTATCACTTAGTAACCATATGCCTTTGGACAATTTTCCTAACCTCTTGAAACCTCAGTTTTCTCATGTGTCAAGATGACGGCATTGAACATTGTTATTTACTAAAACTGGTGAAAGAACTAAGTGTGATACTGGATTTAATACTCTTAGCCTGGTTTCTAGCAAAACCTTATGTGACACGTTATTATGATGGTGTGCTTGCTGCGGCATGGTCACAATTGCCCGGAGTAAGCCATTATTTAACTACTGAGGTATCATTTTTTTTTTTATTCTGAAGACAAAAGAGTAATGTGAATTTCTCTCACACTTTAAGTGTAAACTGTTCTGCTGTTAGACTAGCACTAGCAATTTAAAATCTTTTTAAGCCCAGATGACACCCATCACCTCGTCCTTCTGTTTTTTGGAACAATACAATACATTTTGTTTGTTTTCCACTTATCTCTATTTCTAGTTTTGAAGACTGATCTTTCCCCCTCAGTTTTCTGAATTTATCCAAATTGAGCAAATTTCTTTACCCACTTTTCTAAATTTATACTATCCAGTATGGTAGTCACTAGCTACATGTGCCTTCACTGAACACTTGAAATGCAGCTAGTTCCTTTTGAGTTGTCCTATAGTATTAACAAACATACTGGATTTCATACTTAGAATGAAAACCAAAATATAAAACTCTCAATAATTTTTTTCATACTGATTGTATTTGAGAAATATTTTAGATATATAGGGTTAAATAAAATACTAAAATAAACTTCATGTTTCATTTTTTAATGTGGCTGCTAGAAAATTTATAATTACATATATGTCTCATATTTATTTCTAGCTTGTATTTCTATTAGACAGCATTGATCTACATAGAGTACATGTGGAATTGAAATGATTAAAATAATTTACCAGAAAAAGAAAGGAAAAAAATATGTGGATTTTAAAAAAATAGACTGCAATTTTAAGACAAATACCAAATATTTGTTATGCATGTGTTATAATTTCCCACAGATCACATCTCAAACTCATACATTTTTCAACATATATGTTCATGAACTAATATGAAACACATTAAACCAGGGTTGTGTGGTCGTAAGTGAAGCCTATGTTTATAGCTGCTCACAGACCTTCTTCATGGAGCAGTGAGACTCCTGTCAGTCACCTGTCACAGACACTTAGAAGCTAGAAACTTAGAAAATTTATCCTTACCCCTAAAAGCTCCTTTTGAAGATCAGTCGAAATTTCTTCAACTGAAAACCTATTTTGCTGTGCCTCAAATTGTAGGTAAATTATAGGAACAGGAAAGATGACTCCCTTTTCATTAATTTCTGAAGACAATGTGGATATTTCAAAGAAGAAAATACCTCAAAGCCTGGAGAGATTTAAACTAATCTTGTTAGTTTTCTTTTAGATAGAACTCTACTATATAACTGAAAAGTATTTCACAGAAATTAAAAAAAAGGAAGGCCACTATAAGCACTATTAAATGCATTTACTTTAATATAGTTTAGTTCTGATTTTTATAAGGCTATAAACTGCACATGACCAATGCTTGGTAAATTATGTTCCCAGTGCAGTTCCCTAAAGTGCAACAGAGTCTTCAGCTCAGCATCTATATTTACTTGATTTTATTGTGGGGCTCTAACATTTCTTCCAGCCTGAACTTAAATATATTGTTTGTGCTTCTTGAAAGCACCAATAGGCAAGGTTTTAAAATTATTTGGAGTATTTTATTCTGAATATCTGAAATAAATTTGTTGGAGTAACTTTCAATGAACATTTGTTAGTCACCAATATATATATGTTAATCTAAGAATTTAAGAAATTTTTAATTTTAGATGAAACATTAACCAGTGAAGACAGCATAAATGAAGCGTTTTTAAAGAAATTGTTTAATTTTAATAGAAATTGTCAATCTTAAATGGAAAATATATCACTTAAGATAGCATAAATTAAGTGTTCTCAGCTTTGGCATAATTGACATTTTGAGCCAGAGAATTCTTCATTTTGAGGCTGTTCTGTGCATCGTAGGGTGTTCAGCAACAGCCCGTCGTCCCTGTCTACTATGTGTCAGTAACATCCCTGTCCCTATTTTGCAACAGCCCAAAATATCTCCAGATTGTGTCCCATGTCTGCTGGGCAGCAAGTTCGTCTCTGGTTGAGAACTACTGGCTTAGGTTTTGCTATGGTTAGGAATATGAAGAAGCAAATCTCACAGAATGAACACAGCAAAATTAGATTCCTCCATTCTCAATACATGTTCTATGTAGGAAATCTCAGCTCATGATATTCACTCAGGCATCAGTGCTGCCTGTACCTGTTTCAAAAAAAAAAAAAAAAAGAGGCAAGAAAATGGGAGAATTACTTGCTGGCCCTTACTCCCATCTCTGCCAGTAATTGCCCTTCTGTTCACATTTCCTTAATCAAAACAAAATACCTGGGGGGGGGGGAAATCTGGGAATGCCTAATGTCAAAGAGACAAGCAGGTTCAATCCTCCCATGAAATATGAAGGGAGTGAAATGGGATATTTGTAAACAGCCCTAAAGACCACTACAAGAAGTTTAGGAAAGAAGGTGAAGAAGAAACAAAATCTGAAGAGAGCATGGAAGAAAAAGCCTTGTTCGGAAAAGACAACTATAAGGCAGGAATGGTCATTCTAGGAAGAAGAAAGAGTATGAGCAGTGATTGATGAAGAATGACCATTTTATGGACAATAGCTTATAGCACTTTGCTTATAAGAAAGTGATGTGGGAACAAGGGTTAATACTTCAAAGTTGTGGTTCCAAATGTATTTGAATATCTTTCTATTTTTATGTATAAAACTTTTATATGTATCTCAAATTAATTAAATAAAAGTTAAAATTATTGAATGTTTACTGTGGCCGTTAAGATTCATGGGCTTTCCATCGGTTATCTATTTTAAATATTTATAACCCTAAATCGTTAATACTGTTGATATCATTTTATATGAAAAAACTGAAGATAAGTAATTTGGCATAGTCAAACAACTTGTATGTGAAGCATTGGGTTTAAAACCCAGGTTTTTCTGATTTTAAAATGTATGCCCTAAATGATTACACTATACACTGTATGGCCCAATATAAACTATATTTATATAGCATGAACCCTAAGATACACATTTTTTCTTCCTTTGTAACATCTCTCATATCTACAAACATCTTACAATTAATGTTGTGCCATAGTTTAATTGGTTGCTTTTTTTCCTTGTCCCAGTGGTACATAAAATAATAGTATGTTTTATAGTCAATAAATAGCATCTTATATTCAATAAATCTTTTAGGACAGCCTCATCCATTAAGGAAAAGACAAAGTTGTTTCCATGCAGAAGCCATTACCATCTAATCTGAGACTTCAGAGTAAGTCTTGCAGACTTTTTGTTAACTCAAACAACTATTACTCAATGGCTCAGATCAGAGGCTTCTGAGTTCTTAGGAGGGGTACTCATTTTCCTGTTTTTCAGATTCATCTTCATTTGCAATACAGCTTCTTCCAAGAGCAGGGACATTCCTTCTCCAACAGCAGTAGAGACATTAATAAGGGTGAAATATCCAAGAGGACTGATGGAAAGGAAGAATAAATAGCTATTTTTGGCAATAAATATTTTTGGCAAAATGGGATTTGGAGCAGAATATTATTTACTGTTTCTTTGGGCGGTTCATCACCCTTTCTTTCTTTCGTAAATGTACTTAGTTTTAGTTTTGTGTTAACCATTCCTCCCCAACTGTAGATTCAGTGTCCTTGGTTTCAGTAAGCTGATTCCACTCCCACCTATGAGGGTAAGACACACTTCATAAAAGATTAATGCCTCCAACTCCTTGGCCACGGTAATTGACTACAGACATTCCAGTTGGTCCATTCAGAGTTAACCACTCAGGCTTTACCTAAGAAACTAAGAAATATTTGAACAAAACAAGATGCAAATTTAGAGATGCTGAAGCCATCTGGCTACTTCCCTGAGAAGAGAGACATCAAATGGTCACAAAGACAAGAGAGAGACAGACAGAAACCAAGTCCAGGGAAAATCAGTTGACCTCCTATCATAAATCACACTCAAAGTCAGCCTTGTCTCTGGGCTTTTCAATTATGTGAATAAATTCTCTTTTATCATAAACCAATTTTAGTTACGTTTTCTGTCACTGGCAACTGAAGGCGGCCTAATTGAGACAAACACTATTAGCTTTATAAAAATGGTTTCCAAAGTACAAGAAGATGCAGAGAAACACAATTGGCTTGCAAAAGGGAACAAAACAGCTTCAGAGCATTAAAACTGTTGTGGGCAAATCATGTTATGCATAGGGAAATTATCTTGGGTCAAAATCTGTAGTAAATTTTTTCTCAAAACTGATTTTCACATCTTCAAGAATTAGAAGAAAACTGTCACTGAACTGTCCTGGTCAGTTCAGACCAGAAATGAAAAATAATTGACTAGAACTGTGTGCCTATAGCCAAAAGAATAGAATTGGCTGGGTAATTACCAGGGCAAATCAGGATACGAAAATGGATTCATCATTTTATATCATTTTGTTTATAAAGACAAACCTTAAGACATAAATAAACATAGCACCCATCTTTTCCCTATCCTGATTTTCTTTGATATCAAAGTAAAATGAGTAAGAGTACAGTTATGTAATGATTACATATATTTTTTGGAAAGCTGAATGACATGAGTGTGTGCATAGGGGGAGGGAAGAGTAAAGAAAGAGAGAGAGACAGAGGAAGAGAGATGGAACCTGATAGTGGGTGTTTTAAGTGGATCAGAACTTTGGACGGTCTTTATAACAGAGTCTCCATTGAAGATACATTTTTCCTCTGTTGGCAGTCTCTGTCATTCTCTTCAGATCCCTTGAAACCATGACGGGCCACATCCACATCTTCAGTCTCTATGTGTCTATCCATTCTATATTAGGATTCAGTGGGGTATATGATGCCCTTTACAATGTCAGACTGTTTCTGCCTGCTACCTAATTGCCTACTGATTTTTCACTCTATTTCATCAGTCATTCTCTTGCAAACATTATGAGCTTTTGTACACCTTGAATTTTAACACCCAGAATGATGGCTTTTTGTAGCAAGTATAACTTCTCATCTGTACAAATTTTATCAGATATTAGAAATCAAAACTGTTGGCCGGTACAAAATAAATGGTAGAAAGGAAGGCCTCTGTGGCATAAAAACATACATTGCAGAACATGCTTACATCAGAGAGGTGTGATGAACCACTCATTGGCTGAGGATGTTTGTAGAATAGTGCATTAAAGCCTCTTGGCAGAAAATTTACAGCACAATCTGCCATACTAGCCTTGGCTCTCATTAGATGAGAGGGTGTGCTCGTCTCCCAAACTTGGGAAAGATATATAATAGACACACACATATACAAATATTTTAAGAAACTCTTCAGAGACAGTAGCATTATAACGAATCAGAGCTGGGCAAGGTATTACTAAATGCAGTAAGTATATATTTGAAACACAAACAACCCAAGTTTAAGTTTTCAAAAATACAGATGAATTAAGCAAGATAGTTGGATCGCTTTCACTTTTCTAAAATGTCAAAAAGGTAATTTAGTTAACCAAAATACTTACATTCTAGCTCCTTATTTTGAACCCATATTTGAGCCTATTCCTGAGTAAAGACTGATGTGTGTGATTTCAGTATCTATAATTATTTGGGTATGGATACACTTCTAAGGAGACTGAAGATATCAAGGATAGATTTCAATCCAATTCATTGACATTCCTCTTATTAATTTGGTGTGCAAGCCCAGCTTAACAGGTTGATGCCTGGGATAGACATTTTTGGGTGTTTAGTTTGCTGCTTAATAAGGCATATGTATTAAATACAAATTTTGTCATGACGTGGTATAGAAATTACACAGCAAAAATAATATCTAAAATGTGAAGAGTGGCTTTTATGAACTGCTTACCACTTCTCTGGAAATGTCTGGTTGCTTTACAAAGATGATCTTGTGATCCTTATAATGGTTCTGCAAGCTATATATCATTGTCCACATTATAAAGATGAGACAGTTGAGGCTCCAAGAAGGTGAGTTTTTAGCAACTTAAGTATCTTCAGGGAAGTCTGTCTGTCTCCCAAACCTATTCTTCCAACTCTGACATGCTGCTGGTAAACATCCAGTTCTTAGCTTTCCTTCACAAGGCTCTACAAAGATACCAGAAGAGAAAGTTATCTAACCTTGACAAGAAGAAAGGAACTTGAAGAAGAAAAAGTGTTTTCCTTTAAAATAAGATTCTAATATCCAATTCCCAGTAGCCCTGAGGACCGATGATCTGTACTAAGTTATTACACACCCTAGCGATTCTCATATGCCCACTTCTGTCTCAGTAGAAACACATGAGTTGATCAATTCCATTTGTAATTACATCTGGGAAAAGGGATTATAGAGACAAATATACTCAGCTGTTTTGTTCCCATGAGTACAACATGAAATTAATCACTGGACCAATCTTTCCCTTGCTCCAGTAGTACTGATCAAGGCAAATCCTCTGCTAAGTCTGGCACTTACCAGTCCTAACATAGGAGTATTTAGAAGAACAAAATGAAAATGTTTACTTCAAAAACCAATTTGATCTCTTAATGCGAAGATTACCAGTAATGATTGTAAACTTTTAGTAATAGTGACTAGGTATGAAATTACTTGGCCCATACTATTTAGTTATTTTTGCATTTTAACAATAATTGTGCTCGACAGTGATTCAGAAGCACAGCCAATTTTTAAATTTATAATGGTCACTTCACCAACTTCTCACAACCCATAATACTGATCAGCTGCTTTGACAAACATGACTGAGAGGAATTCCTAGGAGACTGATGTAATCATTTGTTTATTTCACATTAAAATTGATAGGATATTAAATGTAGCTCAGATATTTAATACTTTGAAGAAATAGATACTGTGCATTCTTTCAGTTAACTTGTACATAGCCAAATAAAAAGATTTTTACTGCCTTTCATAAAATGTCCAAGGAGATTCATTTCCCTTTTGTGACCCTTCTCTAGAGTTTGTATTTTCAGTGTGTCTCAGAATACCAGTCTGTGGTATGTTATTAGTTTTGTATCATGCATGAAAGATCTTATAGATAAATATATTTTGGGGAGATATATGGTCCAAAAACATTAAAGATTTCATAGTCTTTCATAGACATAGTCTTTCAGTGTTTTTCATTATATTATCAAGTTAGAATTCTTCAAAATAAAGTGACGATTCTTCAAAAGGTTAGAAATAAATTCCAACAAATTTTCACTGCAGATTTTTGTCTCAGAGGCTGTTACAAGATTGGTGTTTTGTAGTGCACAGCTTGAGAACTATTCTCTAGGATATACAGAATACAGAATCTCTGCAACACATTGTCTTATACCCTCTAACTTGAATGATGGGTCAGGATGATGAGCAAATATAAAATATTCTAAATAGAAATCAGTCTCAGACAAACATGCTAAAGAGGTATATTAGAAATAGGTATATGGATTGCTTTTCACTTCATATTACCTGGCATTGTTATCATATAATCTAACATAACCCTCAAAATGCAACAGCTTATTGGATACCTATGATATTCCAGGCAATAGGCATGACACTTTTTTAAATAGGTCATAAAAGTAATACATGTTCATCGGGGAAAACTTGGAAAATGTAGTACAAGAAAGAAAAACAATCTTCTGTAATGTAACATTTATTCTTATATTTTCTGAAAGTTCTTTTTTTTTAAATGCAAAGGTGTCAGGCTAATCAAGAATCTGAAGAATGAATAGTATTTTTCTTCAAGGTTAAATATTGGTATTTGATTGATGCCATTCAGAGACAATGAGACATAATGCAAGTGCAGTACCTAGACCAATTGATAGGGCAGTGTCAGTGGGGTCAGGAGATTCACATTCTGTCTTCGATTTCAAAGTTTAGATAATATGATATACCTTTTTAAACATTACTGTAAGTGATTTAAGTAGAATAATGTTCACGAAAGACTGCTGAACATCTTGCATTAAATTCTTCACAGATTATACTCTGCAACCAAAAAAAAAAACAAAACTGTAGGTGGAAGTAGTTTGTTTGTTTCTTTTTTTCCTGCTCTATCTTGGTTAATTCCCATTATCAAATAATGTTTAAGATAACAAGTATTCTTTAGCTAAGGTCTCAATCACTTTATCTCCAAAAGTTTTCTTCTCAACATTTTTCAAAACAACAGCAACAATTGCTTCAGTAACGAATCTTAAATAAGAGAACCATGCTGTACTAAGATGATCTTCAAGAGTTTTTCTTCTCCCTTAATTATGTGTAGTGAAGAGAAGTTAATGTGTTCTTTTCTTGTTTTTCATTATATTTTGTCTTAATGGTCTAAAAATTTCATGATGAGTACTTGTCAAGTTGTTCCCATTTTAAAAGCTCTCATTTTTAAAAGCAAATAGTACTTAACTCCTGTGAAACAAATGGTGCACAAACTATAATTTTTCTTCTGAAGGTCTTATATGTTGTGGTCATAAACCCATCTTTACTATATTAAGCATAAAGGGCTGATTGAGACAAACACTTCTTCCCCAGTAATCAAGACTTAAGTATCATTTAACCTTGTACATCATGTTTATTTTTGCCAATTTTGGTGCAGACTTGAGATCTTCCAAGGTCCAAAAAGTTTTAATCTTCCATCATGACATCATCGCCAACATTGTGTCTCATTTTTAACAAAGAAAAACTGGTCGAAAGTAAGATTAATCCATCTTCTAACACAGGACCAGAAGAGCAGTCTCCTTTATCTCAGTAATATGTCCATGTAAGTATCCAGCATAAAGGGCATATTCAGTTGTGACTTGGTCTAGAAGTTCAAGATCATAATTTGTGTAGTAGCTTCATTAGTAGATTTTTTCTAACATAACCAGCTACATTGCCACAAGATGAAGATATTTAACAAAAACATTCTTCCTGTTAAATCTTACAATTACTGGAGGGCTCTGGGTGGTGGGGATTCATTTAAAGCATCAGGATGAATTTCAGCAAACATCAGTTTTTTATTGGTTAGCTCAAAGTAGCCCATTATGTCTGGCCTTAGAACATAAGTCTCTCTATGAGTTACAGAGATACAACATTTCCACCAAATATCTGGAGGCATAGGAAGGATAGATGTAGAGGTTTTTATTTGAATTAGACCCCAAAACTGCAAGTAGTACAACTTCTAGCACTTTGAGATTCATGGGTGGATTTCCACATCTTGAACCAAGGCATGTGCAAGGCATTCAAAAGAATTTTAAAACATCGTAGTTTAGAATAGGTGCTCGTTTCTTTGGTAATGTCTTCATGACTTTTCTGCTTCAAGTACATTCTGTTGCATCCATGTATCAGCACCAACTCTTGGTTGTTTGAAATGTAGTTAGTAAGTCCAAAGGTAATGCTCACAAATCTATTAATTTCTAAGATATCACCTTCAAATTCATAATACAAATAGCAGAAATCTAGACAATATAATCACCTGTAGATGTTTCTGTACTCAATTCAAGTATTTTTTTTTTAATACATTAGCTATGTGTCTCCCATTTTCATCGAAGTTTGTCGGTGGTGACAGAAGTCACATTCATAATCAGTCTTCGCTTTTCCTAGGACCTTGGCCTGTGTGAAGGATCCATTTTCCTGCCTCAGCAGACTCTGTTTCAAACTTTTTAATGATCACTTTCTCTATGTTTTTAAGTAGGTGGCTGGTTGTGGTAGGCTTTTCATAGTATATCTGTTCAGTCACTCTAAAGCTGAATTGGGTCTTTTGCTTTCACACTTTTGCACTGGATTTAGTGCTGGATTTTATAAAATCTGTGGTACTAAATTTGTTGAAAGAAATTTAAATGTTCTTTAAGGTTTTTAATGTAGATAATTAAATTCATTGTATCTCACTTGACAAGCTGCTTGGACCTACCCTCCTTAACCTTACATGTACAAAATTCACTTCAAAAAGGAAGCTGTGGAATTCAGCTATGCTCCTCTCTCTTTCTTTCTCACTTCAAGGGATAAAATATTTAAATGGTTTACTAAATTACATATTGATTTGAGTTACAAAACATAGATCTAGTTTTACTTGCACATATCTGTATTTCTAGGGGTGCCATTTTGCTTTCTGAAATCTTATATTGCCCTGATATATATTGCACGCCCTGCTATTTATCATCTAACTTCCTACTTACTACAATTCCTAGAAGACTGTGATTTGCCAGATTAGTATAAGGATGTGATTTTGTGTTTCAATATACCCTTTTAAGTTATCTTTTTGTCTCTTTACCTGTCAGTTTTGGTTTTAGATTTTTAAGATATTTTACCAAGTCAAATGCACTAACAATTAGTACAGGTTGGTCAGCTTCCACTGTAAATACATGGCTATTGGATTCTATCTATCTTCAGGATTACTTGGCCTCTAGGGATAGATGAAACCTTAAAAAAATGTGATGTCCACAGTCTCTGACCTCTAGCACTTCACTTGCTCTATTTGTGTGGGAAAGAGGAAGGAAGAAAACCTTTAAAGGAAGAATAAGACTTCTGTATCTGTTAGGCACTTGATGTACATTTCCTCACAACATTCCCATAATAATCCTAAAAAGAAGCTATTGCTCTCTACTCTCTAGATGAATTAATTAAAATTTGGAGAAGTTAAATACCAGCCCCAAGTTCTTACAGTTAATAAGAGACAGTCAGAATTTAAATAGAGTTCTCCTAACTCCACAGCCTGACTCTTCTCCACTAATCAGATTACTTTCCTTTTATAGTTTTACATTCTAGCTTACCTTATGTTTTTGTTATTTATATGCATATTATTTCTCCCTTTTAGGTCAATGATTTTCAAAGGATGGCTTATGAAGTATTAGCATCAGATTTGCCAGGGTTAGGTGTTTGAGTGCAGATTGATTCTTGGTTGCAGTCTTAGATCTACTGAATTGTAAAATCTTAGCAGAAGGCAGAATCTACCTTACAGATATAAGCCCTTGGTAAATCTTATGCACAGTATAATTTGAAACCAGCCTTCTAAAGAGTCATGTTCAATATATCTATTCATTTTCTGCATTTCCCAGTTTAGTGTCAGACAGATGGGTGATGCTCAATAAGTGCTTATTATATCAGATTCTGAATATAATCTTAGAATCCTTGAGAAAGAAGTTTAATTTTCTTTTATACCAAGTAACTGCTCATGATATGGCTACCAGAACTCTACTATAACTCCTTTAATGCAGCCCGTTGGGTTCCAGGTGGCATGTAGAGAACAAAAAAGACTAGATCATAGAAGTTTAGGACAGTATATTGACCAATGGATATGCTCTGACATAAAAAAAAAAAGAAGAAGAAAATGGCAATGCAGTATCTCAAGTCTAGTTCAATGAGTAGCTTTGCAGAAATTTATATATAAGGTAAGGTCCTTCAGTAGTGTCCAATTCACTCCTAATTTCTCCATTCTTTTTCCTTCACCATAAAAAAATTATATTCCCTGAGATATTATTAAGGGAGATGGGAACAGCTGGGATTTTATTAGGAGAAATGGAAAGGATAAGCCTAAAAGTAAAACTTTTGCTTTCAATGCAAACATATTTTTCTTCAGGAATTATTTCTTAATATTTTTGAAGCTGCAGAATTTTTTAAATTATAAATGGGTACTGAAAACTTCCCACTAATATCTGGGCTCCATGAATATCTTGGTACCATGGGAATCATTTGGATCTTCCTCCATATACTGAATTAATTAATTCAAAGAGTGTCAAAATTATAGACAGTTTACATATCAGCTAAGATTGAAGGGAATGCTCATCTTATTTCCTAAGATGTTTGGTTTAATAGGTGAGGCTCATAGTGCCTACCCCTCAAGATCAAAGATACCATTAAGGTGAGCCTTCCTCTAGACTCTTTTAATTTTTAATCAGAGAACCCAATAAGTTCTTCCAATTTCAAATGATTACTCATCCCATACATATTAAGGCCCTTTCAATATCCATGTGTGAAAAGATGGAATTATTTCCTGCCATTCATATACCAAGGTAATGAAATCTGTTATTTTTCCTACACATCCCTTTGCTATTATATTTGGTTTATAAGAGAGTGACATTTGAAAATAACAAAAAATTTCTGGTGTGCTATTATCATATTTTATAGAGGATCTTTGTAGTACCACAGCATTCTAATAACTTGTTAATCATTTCTTCTTAACATAATTGCAACATGTGTTAAATGCTTAGAAATTTTATAGAATTTCTAAGTTGAATGGATAGTTGAATGGTGAATAAATTTATGAAGTGAAATAATCCAAAGTAAAGTCTTTTTTAATTTTTATTTTATTATTTATTATTTTTTAAATTTTATTATGTTATGTTAATCATCATATATTATATCGTTAGTTTTTGATGTGGTGTTCCATGATTCATTGTTTGCATATAACACCCAGTGCTCCATCCTACATGTGCCCTCCTTAATGCCAATTACCAGGCCAGCCCATCCACCCACACCCCTTCCTTATAGAACCCTCAGTTTGTTTCTCAGAGTCCATAGTCTCTCATGGTTCGTCTCCCCTCCGATTCCCGCCCCCTCCTTCATTTTTCCCTTCCTGCTATCTTCTTCTTTTTTCTTTTTACCATATAATGTATTATTTGTTTCAGAGATACAAGTCTGTGACTCAACAGTCTTACACAATTTACAGCGCTCACCATAGCACATACCCTCCCCGATGTCTATCACTCAGGCACCCCATTCCTCCCACCCTCCACCACTCCAGCAACCCTCAGTTTGTTTCCTGAGATTAAGAATTCCTCCTATCAGTGAGATCATATTATACATGTCTTTCTCTGATTGACTTATTTTGCTCAGCGTAGTACCCTCCAATTCCAACCACATCATTGCAAATGGCAAGATTTCATTCCTTTTGATGGCTGCATAATATTCCATTGTATGTATATATATACCACTTCTTCTTTATCCATTCATCTGTCAATGGACATCTTGGCTCTTTCCATAGTTTGGCTGTTGTGGACATTGCTGCTATAAACATCGGGGTGCATGTACCCCTTCGGATCCCTACATTTGTATCTTTGAGGTAAATACCCAGAAGTGCAATTGCAGGGTCGTAGGGGAGCTCTATTTTCAATTTTTTGAGGAACTTCCATACTGTTTTCCAGAGTGGCTGCACCAACTTGCATTCCCACCAACAGTGTAGGAGGTTCCCCTTTCTCTGCATTCCTGCCAACATCTGTCATTTCCTGACTTGTTAATTTTAGCCATTCTGACTGGTGTGAGGTGGTATCTCATTGAGGTTTTGATTTGGATTCCCCTGATGCTGAGCGATGTTGAGCACTTTTTCATGTGTGTCTGTTGGTCATTTGGATGTCTTCTTTGGAAAAATGTCTGTTTATGTCTTCTGCCCATTTCTTGATTGGATCATTTGTTCTTTGGGTGTTGAGTTTAAGAAGTTCTTTATAGATTTTGGATACTAGCCCTTTATCTGATATGTCATTTGCAAATATTTTCTCCCATTCTGTCGGTTGACTTTTGGTTTTGTGGACTGTTTCTTTTGCTGTGCAAAATCTTTTTATCTTGATGAAGTCCCAATAGTTCATTTTTGCTCTTGCTTCCTTTGCCTTTGGCGATGTTTCTAGGAAGAAATTGCTGTGGCTGAAGTCAAAGAGGTTGCTGCCTGTGTTCTCCTTTAGGATTTTGATGGACTTCTGTCTCACATTTAGTTCTTTCAACCATTTGGAGTCTATTTTTGTGTGTGGTATAAGGAAATGGTCCAGTTTCATTCTTCTGCATGTGGCTGTCCAATTTTCCCAACACCATTTGTTGAAGAGACTGTCTTTTTTCCATTGGACATTCTTTCCTGCTTTGTCAAAGATGAGTTGACCATAGAGTTGAGGGTCCATTTCTGGGCTTTCTATTCTGTTCCATTGATCTATGTGTCTTTTTTGTGCCAGTACCATACTGTCTTGATGATGACAGCTTTGTAATAGAGCTGGAAGTCCGGAATTGTGATGCCACCAGCTTTGCTTTTCTTTTGCAACATTCCTCTGGCTATTCAGGGTCTTTTCGGGTTCCATACAAATTTTAGGATTATTTGTTCCATTTCTTTGAAAAAAGTGGATGGTATTTTGCTAGGAATTGCATTGAATGTGTAGATTGCTCTAGGTAGCATTGACATTTTCACGATATTTGTTCTTCCAATCCATGAGCATGGAACGTTTTCCCATTTCTTTGTGTCTCCCTCAATTTCTTTCATGAATATTTTATAGTTTTCTGAGTACAGATTCTTTGCCTCTTTGGTTAGATTTATTCCTAGGTACCTTATGGTTTTGGGTGCAAATGTAAATGGGATCAACTCTAATTTCACTTTCTTCTGTCTTTATGTTGGTGTATAGGAGTGCCACTGATTTCTGTGCATTGAATTAAAAAGAAAAGAAAAGAAAAGAAAATTAAAAAATTAACTTTGAAAGACCAAAGAATTATGGGAAAAAAAGCCATGAAATCTATGTGCAGTATTCCCCTAGCACTGGAGTTCTGCCCTTCTCATTGATGGGTAACCTTGGTCTTGGCTGGAGGTTCTTGCTGATCTTTTGGGGAGGGGCCTGTTGCCATGGTTCTCAAATGTCTTTGCTGGAGGCAGAAATGCACCGCCCTTGCCGGTCCAGGCTAAGTAATCTGCTTGGGTTTGCTCTCGGAGCTTTTGTTCCCTGCAAGCTTCCAGTACAGCTTTGGAGGATGAGAGTGAAAATGGCAGCCTCCCAATCTCCACCCCAGAGCAGCCGAGAACTCGGGGCCCCACTCCTCAGTGAGCCCCAAGAGAAAAGCGGTCAGTCACTCCCATCTCCCCGGTCTCCAGCCGCACTACATGCTCACTTGGCCTGTGACCGAGCATTTCTATCTCTGGCTCACGACCCCGTCTGGAGTCTCCAAACCCAGCAGATCCCTACCTTGCGCTCCCGCACCACTCCTCCCGGGGGAGGAAGGGGAGTTTCCCCAGATCTGCCACTTGTTGGGTCCCTGCTGGAGGAGCAGTGGCCCGACTGGGCCGCAGATCACAGTTTATGGCAACCCCGAGCTGAGAGCCCACACCTTGGCTCCATCTCTGCAGCTGGCTTCCCCGCTCCGATACCCAGAAGCTCTGCCGCACTCAGGTACCCCCGGTCTTTCTGTGACCCCGAGGGTCCTGAGACCACACTGTCCCGCGAGGGTTCCACCCCCCACTTAGCCACTGGAACGACGTCCCTCAGCGGAGCTGACTTCTACAAGTTCTGATTTTGTGCTCCCCAGCTCTATCCCTTGCCGGTAGCGGCTGATGGAGGCCCCCTTACCCGCTATCTTCCCAAATAATGCCTCGGATTCACTTCTCCACACTTCCTACCTTCCAGAAAGTGGTCCCTTTTCTGTTCAGAGAGTTGCTGCTATTCTTTTCTTCGATCTCCTGTTGAGTTTTTAAGTGTTCAGAATGGTTTGTTCCCTATCTAGCCGAATTCCTGGGACCAGACGAAATATAGGTCTCTTACTCCTCTGCCATCTTGTTCCTCCCCCTCTAAAGTAAACAGTCTTTAAGTTTTCTTCTAGCCCTAAGTTTTTCACATGTTATGGAAGTTTTGTGTTCACCATTCAGTTATCGTCAAACCCTCAAAAGACAGTTCAACCTCGGGAGAATCCTCATGCCTAGAAATTTGGGCATCAGGTGCAGATATGTGCTTAAAGATTACCAAGTACTACAAATCAACAAAATTGGTATTTTCTCACGCATTCAGAGAAACATTTAAATAAATGGAACAGAAGCTGCTTCTCCAGTAATGGTTTAGCCCCAGTGAGATAGAGATATCCTGCAACCTGACAATCATCAATATGCACATTGATTGCTATGCAGGCTCATGTTTCTCTTTCACTATTGTTGGGTGCTCCTAGAACACTGAGACATTGCAGTAAGGGTGAATGTGTTGTGGTGGAGAAGCCGATGGACTAAAGCCTACAGGGCAGGGTATTTTTTATTAAACTAGACTGCATATAAAAAATTACTTTGATTGTAAAAGTATTCTAGATTAGATTGAACTTACTTCAGAGTGTCTAGATGATATTTTCCACTATCAGAAAAATGGAGTAATCATCAAAAAATAGTCAATTACAAAAATATATTTGAAATAATTCTGAAAGTTAAGGCTAGTAGTATTTGAATTTCAAATGCTGAGTTTATATGTGATTATATGTTAAAGCATATCTATCTCATGCTGCCTTTTACAGTTTCCTAAAGGAGGGTAACTTTATCTAACATGACCTGTTTAATTTTAAAGAGTATTTGGTCTAGTAAATGACAGATGGATATTCATAGAAATACCTTAAGGAAAGGGAACCTTGAAAAAAAAGTCAAATAGAATTTCCTGCTATTAAGCTGTTGGTATTTTGGAGCTCTTTGACCTGGAATATAACAAATGTACTTATGCAAATGTTAGTAATCTTAGAATCTGTCACATTTTAAAAATTAACTAACCAAATTCTTTATTGTGGCAGACAAGTTTGACTGTCTAATCTAATAGTCATTTCCTATAGGGTTTGCTTTGCCAGGCTGCACATGAGAGTTAGAAAAGCAAAACACTGTCTTTTAGTCTCCCTGGCACAGGAGGGTAGGTATGTGACATATTCTCATTAATGAGATGTAAGTGGAAGTCTGCTGGGGGCTGCTATGAAAGTTTTTACTTCCTGAAGTAAGCGTAGTATATCATCCAATCTCTCCGTCTTTCATTCTTTCTTGAGATTGGTCACTATGGTGGGATATTCAGCAGCTACCCTGTACAAAGGAAGTATAAGAGAGGGAAAGACCAAGAGAATCAGGGCTGTCCGCACTAATATTATTGGTGACCTAATGCCAGAGGTTCTATAACTATAGATGTATTTCTTTGGGAAAGGCAAGGGAGGAGAAAAATTAACTACTATTTTTATAAGCCACTGTACTTGTATATTGTTATTTATAGACAAATGTATTACAAGTGATACATTTAACCTTTACCTGAAGATACATGATATATTTGGCTATCATTAAAGATTTTTCTTCCAAAACTTTAGAATTTCATATGCTTGTGAGATTTTTTCTTACAATCATAATTTACATAAATTGTGAAAAAGCATATTTATCCAAGAAAAAAAATCACATATTTTGGGTAGTTTTGCATTATGTTTTTATTCTTGCAGAAAATGGAAATACCAATAACAATAACAGCAACAAGAATAGCATATATTTTAAAAATAATTTATTAATGTTAGGAGTAAATCAACATTCTGATGATGTTGTAAATTATTTCTTAAAGTAGCACACCACAATTATTTTATTTTTTTTAAGATTTTATTTATTTATTTGACAGAGACTCAAGAGACAACGAGAGAGGGAACACAAGCAGGGGGAGCAGGAGAGGGAGAAGCAGGCCTCCCGCTGAGCAGGGAGCTCGATGTGAGGCTCAGTCCCAGGACCCAGGGATCATGACCTGAGCCTAAGGCAGTTGCTTAACGACTGAACACCATACTTATTTTAAAACTATGTTATGTATACCAAATGCAATGCGGTATTCAGGATTGGATTCTGGAACAGTAAAGAGACTTGTTTGGAAAAACTAGCAAAATCCAAATGAAGTCTTCAGTTTAGTGGTGCTAATTTCTTTTTCTTGAAGGGCATGTGGGAACTCTTTGTAAATGTTTCTGTGAATATAAAATAGTTTCAAAGTAAAAAAATGTTTAAAAATTATTACACATGTAAAGATGTGTATATTTCCTCTCTGTGGATAATGCAAAAGTGCAAGCTACTCACAAATACCCACTGGAAGTATTGTAACAAGCGTGATGACCCTGATTTGTTATGTTGGTGGAAGGATCATTACTAGCACTGAACAACCTGTGTATTTCAGACACGAGGGTATACAAGCAACATTTTTGAATAGACACATCCATTTTATGGGCAGAAACCTTGGGTAGTATTTACTCATATGATATTTGTTCCTAAACCACAGTTACAATACCTGTTGTCACCATGAGTTCACTCTCTCTTGTGGTTAGGTGTTGGAATAGCAGGACAGTTACACAGACTTTTGCAACCACTGCTTATTATCCTTCCTTAAGCTGAAAAGAAAAGCTTTGACTTTCCACATCACTTCCAAACTGAAATCCTCACTCAAATGCTCTGTGGCAAGTAGAGTTGCTCCTCTGTGCACAGTGGCTACTTCTTGTATGGAGTTTTTATGTGTGTAGGTAGTTTTCAAAAGAATAACACATTCTTCTCAAATATTGAATGAACACAATTTGTGTTCCTGCTGTTAGAAGTCTATTCCCCTTGCTCCTCAATGACTGCTTTTGATTTAGGTATCATCAGGAGTGGCTTACTGAGGTTTCTTCCAGGAAAAACATGGTTTACCACAATCATTCCCTTTTCCATATTCACATTACTATTAAATAAACATTATGAAAGGAATTTTAACAATTCATGCCTAACTTGTTGCCTTAACCCTCTATGTTTTTTCTTAATGTTTCCTTTCAATCATTTATCACATACACGCAACTTTCACAGTAATAAAAAACAACTGTTTTTATAAATAAATGATTTGATTTTGTGAGGCCATCACCTTTACAGTTTTAGTTGTTGCAGTTTACTTCATTAATTTGATAGAGCAACGTTTAATTACATTCAGCATTCAGTTTATTCACATTTTGCTCCTTTGGCATATATTATGGTGCTGAATGTCTGGGTTGAATTATGTTTTTCTCCAAAATCATATGTTGAAGTCCTAACCTCCAGTACCTTAGAATGTGACCTTATTTGGAAATAAGGTTGCTGCAGATGTAATTAGTTAAGATGAAGTCATTATGGGGGGCTCTAATCCAATATGACTGCTGTTCTTATCAAAAAGGGAGATTTAGACAGAAAAATACACATAGAAAGATTGCCATGTAAAGATAAAGACAGAGATTGAGATGATGATTCTATAAGCCAAGAACTGGCAAAGATTGTCAGCAAAGCCCTGGAAACTGGAGGAGAGGCATGGAACAGATTCTTCTTCACAGCCTTCAGAAGGAACCTAATCTTCGGACGCCTTGATTTCTCACATCTAGCCTCCAGAACTGGGAGACAGAACATTTTGTTAAAGACTGAGTCTATGGTGCTTCAGCCCTACCAACCTAATACAATGTCACTGAAATACTCTGTGCTATTGGTATTAACCATTCTTTCTCAGTTTTTTTCAGTGCTTATATTCACATTTGCTTACTCAGAATAATTTTTGATTAATCTTCCCCAGGTAGAGAGGTAAATATGTCTTATAAATCATATATCTACATACTTACATAGACATATGTATTTATATACCAAGTGCCTTTAAAATAATTTTAATATTCATATATTAGTGAATACCTGTCCATTTATAAAAATTAATGATAGCATAAGTATATTCTATTATAATCACTTTTTATATTCAATTATTATTTTGAATACTTTATGTTGATTTTGTTTGTTTCAGTAGCATTATGAATTTATGACCCTTCATAGATTCAACTACTTTTCATAATGTCCAATTACTTTTTATTTTTTAATTCCAGTGTAATTAACATACAGTGTTACATTAATTTCAGGTGTACAATAATGATTCAACAACCCTCTACATTACTCGGTGTTCATCATGATAAATGTACTCTTTAATCACCTTCATCTATTTCATCCACCCTCCTACCTTACTCCCCTCTGGTAACCACCAGTATGATCTCTATATTTAAGAGTCTGGGTTTATGTTTTGTTTGTATTTTTTTCTTTGTTCATTTGTTTCATTTCTTAAATTCCACATGAGTGAAATCATATGGCATTTGTCTTTCTCTGACTGATTTATTTTACTTAGCATTATACCATCTATGTTCATCTACATTCTTGCAAATGACAAGATTTCATTCTTTTTTATGGCTGCGTAATATTTCATTATATATATATGTGTGTGTGTGTAAATATTTTATATACTTCTTCTTTGCCCATTCATCAATCAATGGACACTTAGATTCCTTCCATATCTTGGCTATTATAAATAAATGCGGCTCTGAACATAGGGGTACATATATCTCTTTGATTTAGTGTTCTTGTATTCTTTGGATAAATACCCAGTAGTGCTATTGCTGGATCTTAAGGTAGTTCTGTTTCTAAATTTTAAGGCACCTCGATATGTTTTCTATAGGGGCTATACTAATTTGCATTCCCACCAAGAGCGCACAAGTGTTCCTCTTTGTCCATATCCCCGCCAACACCTGTTGTTTCTTGTGTTGTTGATGTTAGCGATTCTGATAGGTATGAGGTGATATCACACATAGTTTTGATTTGCATTTCCCTGAAAATGAGTGATGACAAACATCTTTTCATGTGTCTGTTGGCCATCTGTAGGTCTTCTTTGGAGAAATGTCAGTTCATGTGTTCTGCCCACTTTTTAATTTGATTATATGTGTTTTGGGTGTCAAGTTTAATAAGTTCGTTATAAATTTTGGATACTAACCCTTTATCAGATATGTCATCTGCAAATATCTTCTTCCATTCTATAGGTTGCCTATTGGTTTCATTGATTGTTTCCTTCTCTGTGAAGAAGCTTTTTATTTTGATGTAGTCCCAATGGTTTAGTTTTTGGCTTTTGTTTCCTTTGCCTTAGGGACATATCTAGAAAAAAAAAATGCTACAACTGATGTGGAAGAGGTTACTGCCTATGTTCTCTTCTAGGATTTTTATGGTTTCAGATCTCACATTTAGGTCTTTAGTCCATTTTGAATTTATTTTTGTATATGGTGCAAGAAAAGGGTCCAGTTTCTTTCTTTTGCATCTTGTTGTCCAGTTTTCCCAACACCATTTGTTAAAGAGACTGCCCTTTTCCCATTGGATATTCATTCCTCCTTTGTTGAAGGAGGATTGTCTGTTTATTTCTGATTGTCGGTTTATTTCTTAGTTTCTTTTTTTAAAGATTTTATTTATTTATTTGACAGAGAGAGAGATCACAAGTAGGCAGGCAGGCAGGCAGAGGGAGAGGGTGAAGCAGGTTCCCTGCTGAGCACGGAGCCCAATTTGAGCCTCGATCCCAGGATGCGCCCTATTTCTGAGTTTCATTCTGTTCAATTGATCTATATGTCTGCTTTTGTGCCAGTATGACACTGTTTTGGTTACTACAGCTTTGTAATATAACTTTAAGTCTGGAACTGTGATGCCTCCTGCTTTGTTTTTCTTTTTCAAGATTGCTTTTGCTCTTCAGAGTCTTTTCTATTTCCATACAAATTATAGATTGTTTGTTCCAGTTCTATGAAAAATGCTGTTGGTATTTTGATAAGAATTACATTGAATGCGTAGATTGCTTTGAGTATCATAGACATTTTAAGAATATTTTTTCTTCCAATCCATGAACATGGACTGTCTTTCCATTTCTTTGTGTTGTTTTCAGTTTATTTCATCAGTGTTTTATAGTTTTTAGAGTACAGATCTTCCACCTCTTTGGTTAGGTTTATTTTTGGTACAATTGTAAATGGGATTGTTTTCTTAATTTCTTTTTCTGCTGCTTCATTATTGGTGTATAAAAATTCAACAGATTTCTGTACATTGATTTTTGTATACTGCAACCTTACTGACTTTATCAGTTTTAGCAAGTCTTTTGTTTTTTTTATATATATTATCATGTTATCTGTAAATAATGAAAGTTTTACTTATTTCTTATCAATTTGAATGCTATTTATTTATTTTGTCTGGTTGCTGTGGTGAGGATTTCCACTTCTATGTTGAATAGAAGTGGTGAGAATGAACATCCTTGTCTTGTTCATCACCTTAGGGAAAAGGTTCTCTGTATTTTCCCATTGAGGATGGAGTTAGCTGTGGGTTTTTCACATATGGTCTTTATAATGTTGAGGTATGTTCCCTTTAAACATACTTGCTGAGGGTTATTATTATTAATGGATTTTGTATTTTGTCAAATGCCTTTCCTGTGTCTATTAAAATGATCATATTGTTTTTATCCTTTTTCTTAATGTATCATGATTGATTTGCAAATATTGAACGACCCTTACAAACCAGAAATAAATCCCACTGATTGTGGTGAGAAAAAAATTTTTTTAATGTTTGATTCAGTTTGTTAGTATTTTGTTAAGGACTTTTGCATCTATATTCATCAGGGATATTTGCCTGTAGTTCTCTTTTTCTGAGGTGTCTTTATCTAGTTTTGGTATCAGGATAATGTTGACATCATAGAATGAATTTGGAAGTTTTCCTTCCTTTTCTATTTTTTTGGAATAATTTGAGAAGACTAGCTGTTAATTCTTTCAATGTTTGGTACAATTCAACTGTGAAGTCATCTGGTCCTGGACTTTTGTTTGCTGGGATTTTTTGATTACTAATTCAATTTCATTGCTTGTAATCAATGTGTTCACATTTCCCATTTCTTCCTGTTTCAGTTTGGGTAGTTGATATGTTTCTAGGAATTTATCCATTTCTTCTAGGTTGGCCAATTTGTTGGCATATAGTTTTTCATAATCTCTTATTATTGTTTGTATTTCTGCCGTGTTGGTTTTTATTTCTCCTCTCTCATTTGTGATTTTATTTATGTGGATCTGTTCTCTTTTTTTCTTGATAAGGCTGGCTAGAGGTTTATCAATTTTATTGATTTTTTTCAAAGTACCAGCTCATGGTTTTATTGATCTTTTCTATTGTGGGTTTTTTTGTTTTGTTTTTAGTTTCTATGTAATTTATTTCTGCTCTAATTTTTATTATTTCCTTCCTTTTGCTGGTTTTATGTTTTGTTTATTGTTCTTTTTCTAGTTCCTTTAGGTATAAGGTTATTTGAGATTTTTCTTCACTCTTGAGGTAGGCTTGTGTTGCTATCAATTTCCCTCTTAGAACTGTTTTTTTGCTGCATCACAAAGATTTTGGAACTTTTTGTTTATATTTTTATTTATTTCCATGTACTTTGGATGTTTTCTTTTATTTCTTGGTTGGCCCATTCTTTGTTTAGTAGCATGTTATGTAACCTCCATATATTTGTGGTCTTTCCAGATTTTTTCTGGTGGACAAATTCTAGTTTCCTACCATTGTGGTCAGAAATGATGCATGGTATGAATTCAGTCTTTTAAAATTTGTTGAGGTTTGTTTTGTGGCCTAGTCTGTGATCTCTTTTGGAGAATGTTCCATGTGAACCTGAAAAGAATGTGTATTCTGCTGTTTTAGGATGGAATGTTCTGAATATATCTGTTAAGTCCATGTGGTCCAGTGTGACATTCAAAGCCATTGTTTCCTTGTTGATTTTCTATTTAGATGATCTGTCCCTTGGTGTAAGTGGAGTGTTAAAGTTCCCTACTATTATTGTATTATTATCAATTATTTCCTTTATGATTGTTATTAACTGTTTTATGTATTTGGGTGCTCCCATGTGGGGGTGCATAAATATTTACAATTGTTATATCTTCTTCTTGGATTGTCCCCTTTATCATATAGTGCACTTCTTTGGCTTTTGTTACAGTCTTTGTTGTGAAGTCCATTTTGTCTGATATAAATATTGCAACTCCAGCTTTATTTTGACATCCATTTGTATGATAGATGTTTGTTCATCCCCTCACTCTCAATCTGCAGGTATCTTTAGGTCTAAAATGAGTCTCTTGTAGGCAGCATATAGATGGGTCTTGTTTTTTTTTTTTTTAATCCATTCCATCACCCTATGTTTTTTTATTATAGCATTCAGTGTATTTACATTCAAGATAATTATTGATAAGTATGTCTTTATTGCCATTCCATTACTTGTTTTGTTGCTGTTTCTGGAGATTTTCTCTAATCCTTTCTTGGTTTACTGTTTTTCTATAGTGATATATTTGGATTTCTTTCTTTTTATTATTTGCATATTTATTAGTGGTTTTTGATATATGGTTACTATTAGGTTTGTATATAACATCCTCTACCTATAATAGTCTATATGAAATTGATGGTTATTTAAGTTTGAACCTATTCTTTACTCCACTCCTCACATTTTAGGTATATGATATTTTACATCCTTTTATTTTTTGAATTTCTTGATTGATTTTTTTAGATATATTCATTTTTACCTTCATACTGTCATTTTTGGTCTTTTCACTCAAAGAATCCCCTTTAATATTTTTTGCAGGGCTGATGTAGTGGTCATGAACTCCTTTAGTTTTTCTGGAAAACTCTTTATTTCTCCTTCTACTCTGATTGATAGCCTTGCTGGATAGAGTGTTCTTGGATGCAAGTTTGTCCCATTCAGCACTTTGAATATTGCATACCACTCTTCTCTGACTTGGAAAATTTCTGCTGAAAAATCTACTGCTAGCTTTATTTGGTGTATGGGGGGGGGGGTTCTTTTCTATGTAACTGTCTTCTTTTGTCTTGCTGCTCTTAATATTTTTTCCTTTATCATTATATTTTGCCATTCTAATTACAATATGCCTTGGTGTCATCTACTTTTGTTGATTTTGTTGGGGATTCTCTGTGCTTACTGGATATGAGTATCTGTTTGTCACCTCAGATTAAGGAAGTTTTCAGCTGTTATTTCTTCAAATATTTTTTTGTCCTCTTTTCTTCTTCTGGGGCTCTTGTAATGTAAATGTTACTACATTTGAAGTCACTGGGTTCCCTAAGTCTATCCCCATTTTGTATACTTCTTTTTTCTCTCTTTTGTTCAGCTTGATTACTTTCCATTTCATTTGTTTGTTCCTTTGCTTCTTCTAGCCTGCTGTTCATTCCATCAATCATATTTCTCATTTCATTTATGGAACTGTTAATCTTGCTGTTATTCCTTTTCTCTATGTTAGTGTTCTCATTGATGTCCTCTACTCTTTTCTCAAGTCCAGTGAGTATCCTTATGATCTTTGCTTTACATTCATCAGACATGTCACTTATATCTGTTTTGCTTAGATTTCCAGCTGTGGCCATGTCCTGTTCTTTCATTTGGGACAAATTCCTCTTTTTTTTATTTTCTCTAAGTCTGTGTACCTGTTTCTGTGTGTTGGGAGTCAGCTGTATCTCTGGTTCTTGAGGGTAATGAAGAAGAGGTCTTATATTGCCCTTCAGTGTAGTGTCCCCTGTTCCTCAGGGTCTGGACTGTCTTCAGTGTGTGCTGCATGCATTCTGCTGTTGTGTCCTGGTTGTTTTATTCTTCAGGCCAGTCTTCTGCCGAGGCTTTCTATCTCTTTTTCTGTTGTGTGCAGTGTTTGGTCCCTGGCCTGAATGTGGTGAGGCTTAACTATGTGTGCTCTGGTATGCTTGTGAAATGAGACCTGTCACAGCTGCCACTGGAACTGAGCCCTTGCAAAACTCCCAGGTTGGGAGACGTGGTGTGGGATTTGGGCCAGTCTTCTGGGAGAGGGAGCCCATCATGCTGGGATGAGGCAAGCATGACTAGGAAGGGCAGTTCTTCTAGAGCTTGGGGCAGGAATCTTGGTATAAGCAAATTAGGTAGCTAGTGTCCATGCTATGCTGGTTTCCACAGGTGGCTCTGTGTTTCTGCTGAGGGGTGGGGGAGGGAAATGACACCTGTCAATTCCTTTGTTCCCTGTTCTTTCCAAGAACACGGCCTCCCTGGGACATGTTCCAAGATGAGAAAATAACCTCCCCACTCTGTGCCTCAGATGCATTTCAGCTCACTGTTTCTATGCTGTATGTCCACAGGTTGCTGCCATGTCTTTTCTCCAAGAGCATCCCCAATGTCCTCCAAGCTCCCCCAGACCCAAGAATGTTGATCTTTAAAACTCCAGGCTTTAAGCCTCACTTGTTGCAAGAATTCATGAAATTCAGGTGCTCTCACTTTCCAAGCCAATTCCTATGGGGATTTCTTGTGGACTTCTCTGTGTGCTAGTTTGTCTCTCGCCCTTTTTCATGACCATGACTCCCTCCCTACTGCAGCAGCCATGATCTGTTTCTCTCTCAAACTGTGTCTCCACACTTCCTACCTTCTATGATGTGGCCTCTTCTCTACCTATAATTGTGGATCTTGTTCTTCAGATTGATTTCTGGGGTACTTAGGATGGTTTCATAGTTATCTAGTTGTATTTGTGGGATGGGGCAAGCCTAGGGTCCTCTTACTCTGTTGCCATCTTCCCAGTCTCTCCCCAGTTACTTTTTAATTTTTATTTTCAAATTATTTAATTTGAATAGGAGTAGACCCTTTAAAGGGCTGCCTTCCTCTCTCCCACCCCCGGCATTCTCCCTGTCATTCTTGAAAGCAATCTTAATATATAATAATAACTGGAAGTTCCAGACTTAATCAGAATTTTCCTGCCTCATGAAATGGAATCATCCTTCTTCCCTTTTAGTGAAGAATGCTATTAGAGTGGGAAATGTGAGCACAAGCTGTACTCATTAGTGTTGGTGGTAAACACTAGTGTCACTGCAATTGTGCCAGTTTTACTGATAAAAATGGAAAAGGTATTTCTTTTTTTTAATTTTTTATTGTTATGTTAATCACCATACATTACATCATTAGTTTTTGATGTAGTGTTCCATGATTCATTGTTGTGCATAAGACCCAGTGCTCCACGCAGAATGTGCCCTCTTTAATACCCATCACCAGGCTAACCCATCTCCCCACCCCCCTCGCCTCTAGAACCCTCAGTTTGGTTTTCAGAGTCCATCGTCTCTCATGGTTCGTCTCCCCCTCCAACTTACTCCACTTCATTCTTCCCCTCCTGCTATCTTCTTCTTTTTTTTTCTTAACATATATTGCATTATTTGTTTCAGAAGTACAGATCTGTGATTCAACAGTCTTGCACAATTCACAGCGCTCACCATAGCACATACCATCCCCAGTGTCTATCACCCAGCCACCCCATCCTTCCCAACCCCCACCACTCTAGCAACCCTCAGTTTGTTTCCTGAGATTAAGAATTGCTCATATCAGTGAGGTCATATGATACATGTCTTTCTCTGATTGACTTATTTCACTCAGCATAACACCCTCCAGTTCCATCCACGTCATTGCAAATGGTAAGATCGCATTCCTTTTGATGGCTGCATAATATTCCATTGTGTATATATACCACCTCTTCTTTATCCATTCATCTGTCGATGGACATCTTGGCTCTTTCCACAGTTTGGCTATTGTGGACATTGCTGCTATAAACATTGGGGTGCACGTACCCCTTTGGATCCCTACATTTGTATCTTTGTGGTAAATACCCAGTAGTGCAATTCCTGGATCCTATGGTAGCTCTATTTTCAACCGTTTGAGGAACCTCCATACTGTTTTCCAGAGTGGTTGCACCAGCTTGCATTCCTACCAGCAGTGTAGGAGGGTTTCCCTTTCTCCGCATCCCCGCCAACATCTGTCGTTTCCTGACTTGTTAATTTTAGCCATTCTGAGTGGTGTGAGGTGGTATCTCATTGAGGTTTTCATTTGGATTTCCCTGATGCCGAGCGATGTTGAGCACTTTGTCATGTGTCTGTTGGCCATTTGGATGTCTTCTTTGGAAAAATATCTGTTCATGTATTCTGCCCATTTCTTGATTGAATTATTTGTTCTTTGGGTGTTGAGTTTGATAAGTTCTTTATAGATTTTGGATACTAGCCCTTTATCTGATATGTCATTTGCAAATATTTTCTCCCATTCTGTCGGTTGTCTTTTGGTTTTGTGGACTGTTTCTTTTGCTGTGCAAAAGCTTTTTATCTTGATGAAATCCCAATAGTTCATTTTTGCCCTGGCTTCCCTTGCCTTTGGCGATGTTTCTAGGAAGAAGTTGCTATGGCTGAGGTCAAAGAGGTTGCTGCCTGTGTTCTCCTTTAGGATTCTGATGGACTCCTGTCTCACGTTTAGGTCTCTCAACCATTTGGAGTCTATTTTTGTGTGTGGTATAAGGAAATGGTCCAGTTTCATTCTTCTGCATGTGGCTGTCCAATTTTCCCAACACCATTTGTTGAAGAGACTGTCTTTTTTCCATTGGACATTCTTTCCTGCTTTGTCAAAGATGAGTTGACCATAGAGTTGAGGGTCCATTTCTGGGCTCTCTATTCTGTTCCATTGATCTCTGTGTCTGTTTTTTGCTAGTACCATACTGTCTTGATGATGACAGCTTTGTAATAGAGCTGGAAGTCCGGAATTGTGATGCCGCCAGCTTTGCTTTTCTTTTTCAGTATTCCTCTGGCTATTCTGGGTCTCTTCTGGTTCCATACAAATTTTAGGATTATTTGTTCCATTTCTTTGAAAAAGGTGGATGGTATTTTGATGGGGATTGCATTGAATGTGTAGATTGCTCTAGGTAGCATTGACATCTTCACAATGTTTGTTCTTCCAATCCATGAGCATGGAACGTTTTTCCATTTCTTTGTGTCTTCTTCAATTTCTTTCATGAGTATTTTATAGTTTTCTGAGTACAGATCTTTTGCCTCTTTGGTTAAATTTATTCCTAGGTATCTTATGGTTTTGGGTGCAATTGTAAATGGGATCGACTCCTTGATTTGTCTCTCTTCTGTCTTGTTGGTGTATAGGAATGCCACTGACTTCTGTGCATTGATTTTATATCCTGCCACTTTAATGAATTCCTGTATGAGTTCTAGCAGTTTTGGGGTGGAGTCTTTTGAGTTTTCCACATACAGTATCATATCATCTGCAAAGAGTGAGAGTTTGACTTCCTCCTTGCCAATTTGGATGCCTTTGATTTCTTTTTGTTGTCTGATTGCTGTGGCTAGGACTTCTAATACTATGTTGAATAGCAGTGGTGATAGATAGTGGACATCCCTACCACGTTCCTGACCTTAGGGGGAAAGCTCTCAGCTTTCCCCATTGAGAATGATATTTGCTGTAGGTTTTTCATAGATGACTTTTATGATATTGAGTTATGTGCCCTCTATCCCTATACTTTGAAGAGTTTTGATCAAGAAATGATGCTCTACTTTGTCAAATGCTTTTTCTGCATCTATTGAGAGGATCATATGATTCTTGTTCTTTCTTTTGTTAATGTATTGTATCACATTGATTATTTTGCAGATGTTGAACCAACCTTGCAGCCCAGGGATAAATCCTACTTGGTTATAGTGAATAATCCTTTTAATGTACTGTTGGATCCTATTTGCTAGTATTTTGGTGAGAATTTTTGCATCCATGTTCATCAAGGATATTGGTCTGTAGTTCTCCTTTTTGATGGCATCTTTGTTTGATTTTGGGATCAAGGTAATCGTGGCCTCATAAAACAAGTTTGGAAGTTTTCCTTCCATTTCTATTTTTTGGAACAGTTTCAGAAGAATAGGTATTAATTCTTCTTTAAATGTTTGGTAGAATTCCCCTGGGAAGCCATCTGGCCCTGTGTGGAAAAGGTATTTCTTTATGATTTCACAGGTTCATATCTTTCTATTTTCATATTTAACATACTGTGTTTCTGAATACTAGTCTGCTTTCATGTTGAGCTCTCATAGACTGTTTAACTTTTGACTATATTTAAGTTAAGAAGATAAATTAAATATCACTGTGTACAGAATGGATGGAAGAGGTTGTCTTAGAGAGATATGCTTATAAGGACTCTAACTTAAGCAAAAAGGAATTTATTGGAAGGGTCTCAGGTTTGAATTGAGCAAGCCAGGTATGGGAACTCCCAGGAACAATGAAAGCATCATAAGGAAGGATGAAAAATCCTCTTAACCATCACAGTCTTGTTCCTTTGCTGTGGGGGAGAGTAAGGAGTCCTGATATGTAATCTTTCTAAAAATGCCCATAGTGTACTGAGCAATAGAAGTATGGTAAATGGTGACTGGGCCACCAAATGTATATCTAATTCAGGGACAAAGAGTAGTTTAGGGGCTGTGCAAAAGACCTAGATGATAGTGGACAAAGAGAAAAGGTAATAAACAAAAGAAATCACAGCTATTTGACTGCAGTGGAGACTCCTTCAAGAAATCCTGAGACAAAACAGCATTTCCAAATGTGGTTTATTGGACCACATTTTTCTTATTTTTTCTCCTCTATAAAACCTGCCAGGTCATAGATTCAGCAATGGCATAATTCTACCAGTTGATGGAAATTAGAGGGGAAAAAAAGTGATGAAAATTTCATGGTCAGGGAGTGGTATGTATTATGTTCTACATATAAATTTTGTTTTCTTAAAAAATTATGATAATTTTTGAAAAACTGGCTTATATATTTTATTGATGATACATTAAGTTTTCTTGAATTGAACAGGATTTATTTTAAAATAAGAACAGAGCAATCAGTATTATAGCAATGCTATCACTATCAATAAGGGACAGGAGGAAGGGGTAAAATGACTGGAAGGTTATAAAGCTGGTAAATCTGGATGGTATTCAGGTGACTGAAAATAGTAGAGGAAAGCTCAGTGCAGAGATGGAGATAGAGAGTTTGGGGACTGACTTTCATTAGAGTGACATTTAAAATATTGTATTTGTATAAGATTATTAAAAGGGAGAGTTCAGAGTTAAGGAATAATTGTTCTTATATTCAGGAGGAAGACAAAGAGGAAATAAGAGATGGTGCAGAAAATAAAAATCATTGCTTTATTTCCCCCAAGGACAAAAGAAATGTCTTTTTGAAAGAGAATCAATATGGACCCCCAGTTTTTTGTTTCTTGTTATTTTGTTTTGTTGCTTTGTTTTGTTTTGATATTTTAGAGAGAGAGAGAGAGAGAGAGAGAGCACATGAGCCAGGGGTGGGAGGGGCAGAGGGAGAAGGAAAGAATCCTCAAGCAGACTTCCAACTGAGCAAGGAGCCCGAAGCAGGGCTTGATCCTAGGACTCTGAGATCACGACCTGAGCCAAAATCAAAAGTTGGATACTCAACTGACTAAGCCAGTTTATACTCATACTAAAGATCCTTTATAGGGAGATTAGCTTTTGGGTAGAGTAACTGGTATACAATTATTAAAGCACTTTGAAATCTAAGATCAAAACAAAAGGAGTAGTGATCTCCTAGGAAACATGATAAAGTCCTTGAGGGTATAGGATTTGGAATTAGAAAATCCTAGGATTGAATCCTGGTTCCTTCACTTAAGTACTTTGGCTAGTTGCTGAAATTGTAGAAGCCTTATTTTTCCTTATCTATACTAATGCCCATTTCCTAGAGTTATTTTCAGATTTATATAAAATCACACATAAGAAGCATCTAGTATACTGACACACAGTGTGGTTTCAAAAATATATTTTTAAAGAACAGAATAACTTCAAAGAGCATTTTCCAAGGGCTGTTATTGACACATTTGTTATATAACCTTAACGTCCACATTTATGAAGCAATTTATATTTGGGTATAATAGAAATAGATCTGACTGGTATTTTCAAATTACCAGTAAAATAGTCCTGCTGTGTAGCTATTATATAAAATATGACTGTGTATTATCTGGTATGCAAACATTTCTGTTTCTATTCCTTCCCTATGAAGCTATAATATTTCTATAGTCAAGGCCTATAATCCAAAAGGAACGTGGAAAGGGGCACCTGGGTGGCTCAGTCGTTAAGCCTCTGCCTTCAGCACAGTTCATGATCTCAGGTTGCCAGGATCGAGTCCCACATCGGGCTCCCTGCTCCGCGGGAAGCCTGCTTCTCCCACTCCCCCTGCTTGTGTTCCTTCTCTTGCTGTATCTCTGTCAAATAAATAAACAAATTCTTTAAAAAAATGGAACATGGAAGCAATAACCAAATTCTGGCCAGGAATAAAATTCACAGGCCTGAAAAAAGTGAAATCAACCTCATCTTGTGTACATTCATTTATTCATAGTTTTCAAGGAATTTTGTGGTTATTGGAGAATTTGGAATGTCTTTGCTCTCATCAAATGAGTATTTTATTTAAATTTAGTGCAGTACAAAAAAGGAAGAAGCAGGGATGACTTGGAGCTCCAGGAAATAGGAGACAATAAAACACAAGTGTGTGTGTGTGTGTGTGTGTGTGTGTGTTTGTGTGTGTGTGTGTATGTGTGTGTGCATGTGCTCCCTGGGGGAGACAAAGCTGTTAGAAATAATTTTGAAAGATATTTTAATTTTTGAAAATAAACTTTAATGTTTCAAATTTAATGTGATGCATTATATGCAAGACTTTTCACATATCAACCAGTGAAGAATAGACATCTAAAATCAGAATTAGTATGGAAATTAAAGTTTGCCAAACATTTTCAAAGTTTTACTTTATGAGTCAGTGATTTCCTTTTGTGAGATTTATTTATATTGTCACCACGTCACCTCACCCTGTCTACATTCTGTCTACTTTGAAGTTCTTTTAGTTTTTCTAATGCTTCATAGTCCCTCTGTCTTAGAGCTGTTCCCATTGTCTTAAAGATTTGTTCCACCCCATCAAGATATATCATTAATTCCTACATATTATTTATATCCCAATTTAAATGTCTCTTCCTTAGGAAAATCTCCACAATCCACATAGATTAGATCAGGGCTCTTTGTTATTAATTTTTATAGTCTCTGTCCTTTTCATTCATATGCTTATCACAGGGCTTGCACATGGTAGGCACTTAATGATTACTGGCTCAGTGAACAAATGAAGACAAAAATAAGTTAATCTTCTGACCACTCAGATGACTTTTGGTCTTGCTGAACCACCTGTAATTTCATGACTTATATTTTCTTCTAAGTGAACATTTGGTTTTAGCTTTTGACCCCAAAATCTCTAATGCCCCATCCATCCTCCTCTAATCACTTCCTAATTCCGTTTGCAGTTGTAAGAAGGAGACAATGTATGTCAAATTTGTAACTGATTGATCAGGTTCCAGTTTGTGGGCCATTGATTTTAGAAGCTGATAATCAACTTCCATGAAAGTGTAAAAGAAAATCTCTGAATTCCAGAATTCAACATATTTTTAAAAAGAAAGAAAAAGTTTTTTGGCTATACTTTTCTTTCTGAAGTATATGATCAGTTTTTTTTTTTTTCTTTTTAACAGCATCTGGTCTATTTTTAAAACTGATGGAAAAAAATATCACCTTCTTTTCCAATTTACTAAAAATGGCTAAGAATGGAATTATTAACAGGATAGTGATGTCACTTTTTTAGTCACTCAGTTTGCTTATATTTTAAAAGAAATGCTACTTTAAGGCCTGTGCACAGAAAGGGGAAAAAATAAAAGCTATTAGGGACACACTTGCTATTCTTTTCAGTAGAAAGGGAAACAGTGTTATTCATCTATCCTCTCATAAGTATTTTAGGAATTATTTTTAATAGTATAAATCATAAGAACAAGCTAATCTTAAACCCAGGCCATATGATCATTTAACTTTTAAAGTCAGGAGCTCTTCATATTCAATACACTATCATGCATAAGAGAAAATAACAAGGTTATAAAGATGGAGAAATAGATATATTCCACTACTTCCTGCTGACCTTGAAATTTATGTTCAGTAAGGTACATGCCAGTTTGAGACTTGATAAGTTTTAATTTTTTATTGTATTTTAAAATTTCCATCAACCCCCCATCCCATTTAAATGCACAATATCCATAAAATGCCTGCAGAAATGTAAAACCCACTCTGCATTAGACAAAATTTTGGATTCATTTGTGATAGATTCAAATATAATCAGAAATAAACTATTGAAATAACACATTTTAAAAACCCCACAAAGACAAAACAAAACAACAACTCCCAGCTTAAATTTGAAAAGTTGATGCAAATTGTAAATGGTCTGTCTAAGGTCCATACTGGAAATCTCTACTATTTTCACCAGGCTATCCAGAGCTGCTTCTATTATGCTGATTTTCTATTGTTTCCATCCTCCTTTCTGTCCCATAAAAATATGCAAAAATTCAAGCTTGAAGCTCTTTTTAAATTAAATATTTCCATTTCTATTATGAAGCCTACATTCAGAATTTACTAATCAGCTTAAATTAAAAAAAGATAAAGCATGAAGTGTACATAATTAAAAAACTCTTTATATATTATGGGTAATGGGCAACACATGGTTAAGTGCTTGTGATTCCAGTAATATCTCTAAGGAAGTTCTTAATTCTACTATATATATGTCTTACTGTTCTTTGGGGCAGCTATGTCAGTATATTCATTGTTCAGTGACCAAACAGTAATTGACACTACTGAACTGTAATAAATAAATAAATAAACAAATAAATAAATAAATAAAAAGTTACTAAGTTTTATTGGATTTGATATCTGCATAGCTTTTTAATTTTTTAATGAAGTGGCTACATTCTTATCTCAAGATAAATCGTATGTGATTTTGGCAACAAATAAGTGACATATTTAAAAAAAATCACACTTTGGGGAATTTGTAGTCTGACCTGGGACCCAGATTTGGTGCATATTATTTGAATAGGTGTATAGAAAAGAGATCATTCCCAGTAAGGGAAGAACATTACTATGTGTCTAAGGTCACAATTAAAAGGAGTCACTGATCAGACTAGAAATAAAGGGAGCAACACCAAGAAGCTTTACAAATCATGAGTATGGGGTGATAATGGCAATGGTGAGAAAATACTGCACAAAGTTAAATAATTCAAATTCTCTCGCCTTAAAAAAGCCTAAGATTAAATAGGCTTATTGCACATGCTGCAGTATTATTGATTAATCAGGAAGGGTGAAGAAGAATGGATGTTATTGAGAATGCGTTATTTATTGAAATATTTTCTAGGCTTCCGTTAAGGGTATGAGAGGCCATTTTGAAATTTCACACTAGAGTGTGGTTGGTGGTAGCACGTTTCACTAAGACATTTCTGGAACAAAGGCAGCCTAACAAAGGCAAATGTCATGCGACAGGGAAGTGGCATGAAATTGTGGAAAAGTTTTAGAGCTAAACATATGGGTTTGAGAATGATTCTACCATCCACTGGTTATATAAAATGGAGTAGGAAACATAGAGATTTACCTGGCAGGGGCCTGGGTTATTCAGGTCTAGACGGGTGGTGACCTTTAATTTATTACAGAGAGACACATGAAGGCTACACTGTGTTAATAATTTAGCACACTATGCTGAATGTGCAACAGTTATATAGCTGTGTTCTATCACTTCTGGCATTGCTCTAAAGTTTCTATTTGCACAGATGGAGAACAAGACATTAAATTTGCTACTTCAAGGTTTGATGTTTTGCAGGTAAATATTTCAAATATTATAAGTTCAGCCCCCATTTTTTTCTTCTCTTATGATCTCTCCTTTTCCTTAAAGTGATGCCATGACCTAGGGAAACTTTATGCATGCTCATGGGATGAAGGAAATGAGGTTGGCTGCTTGCCAGTCCATGGGCAAGCCTGGGAGGGGTGGTCCCATTTCATAGGCACTGGCTTTACTACTCCACCAGTCTCCTGGTGATGGCAACTTGTCTTTGGGAGTGTCAGAATCCACTCTTTTGGATTGCCAGCTTCCCATTGCCTCAGATGGGAAGAACTTTGAGGATAGATATATAAAATTGGCCTTATGTAACTGTTCAAAATGTTTTTTTTTTCTTTTGTTAATGGAATCAACATATTAACAGTTTTCTCTTTATCTTTCTAAAATGCACATGGAAACTTGGAAATTAAAAATGTATAAGATTATTTTATATGAGTGGTCACCTGATTTAAATGAAACATTAGGCTTCACAGAGTGATGTATAAATAAGTCTTCCTCTGCAGCATGTGTTAACTCATGGTTGTCAACTACAGTCTTCTCTAAATAGCAAACTTTTGGGATAGTTGCTGATACTCCCTTCGTAGACTTGCATTGTCTGGTTTCCTGGGGTCAGTGATATCACAACCCCCAAAATATATGGAAAAGGCATGACCATTTAATGCCAGTAACAAAAACTCAATACTTTTTTATTTTTTTATTTAAGATTTTATTTATTTGAGAAAGAGAGCACATGAGAGGGGGGAGGGTCAGAGGGAGAAGCAGACTCCCTGCTGAGCAGGGAGCCTGATGCAGGACTCGATCCTGGGACTCCAGGATCATGACCTGAACCAAAGGCAGTTGCTTAACCAACTGAGCCACCCAGGCGCCCAATTTTTTTTTTTAAATCAAGAATGTTCAGATTAGTTTGCATATAACTTTTAGCAGGAAGCTGTCAAACCTTGTGAGGATCCAAATTTCTGGCCATTTTCTATTTTCTTTTATTTGTTTGCAAATCTGAAATTCTTTGCCCAATCTTATCTCTTTTAAAATAATCTTGTTATAGGGAACAAGAAGCCAAGAGCAAGCATTAAGCTTTAATTCCTAAATTTTCCTAAAATTAGAGGTTCTATAGGCACACGGTTGGCCTTTCTAATTATTGCAGGCTACATTTTAATCATGTTTTGCCACTGCATCACATGGGTCTCTAGCTTTCTGGTGAGTATATCATTGCTTTCCACTAAATGCCATATATTAAAGTTTTCTCATGGCAATACCTCATTTCAAACCGCACATTTCTGTATTAGTTATATCAGGCTAAATTTCGGTAACAAATAAACTCTAAAATGTATATTGTATCGAGCATAGTAGAGATACATTTCTCATTATAGAAGTTCAAAATGGGTATTCTGATTGGCTAGCCTTTTTCTTCTGCTCATTAATTTAGAAACCTAGGCCCCTTTTCTCTTGTAGAGCTACCAGTCCCAAGGCATTGTCATTATCTTCATCCAACCAGGAGAAAAAGAAAGACAACCTGAAGGGACACAATTCTTCTTAAAATCCTGACCTGGAAATAACATAGGTTATATAAACTCATATTCCATTGACTAGTTTCAGCCATATGACCAAAACTAGCCCAAGAACAACTGAAAAATATAATCTTGCTTGTGAGCAGAATGACAGGAAGGTGAATCTTGAACAACATCTAGTAATCTTGCCACCTCCTCCCACATTCTCTGTGCTCCTACTATATGGACCTCCCTTCAGTTCTGTGGGACAATGAGAAATTTCTCCTACAGTGGAGGAATTGTCTTTATTTTTTTTCTCTTTCTTCTACCCAAATGCTCTTCCTACCACCTCTATGCTTACATTAGCTCTCAGCTCTATGATATGTTTTCCTCAAGGAAGTCTGTGTCAGGTCAATTCCTGTTATCTGTGTCCATAGCAGCAAGTACTCTCACTTCCGTGATACTTAGTGTCGCTGTCCTCAGGGAGCTGTATTCTATGTTGTTCAGTATTGTACCACCACCACCTAGCACAATGTCTGGAACATCATTAGTTATTAATTGTTGAATAAATGAATGAATCAGTGAATACATGATGCTCTAAAAGCTTATTCCTTAAGAAGTTATACCCATGCCCTAGTTTTAGCTCCATTAGTGACATGAGAAAGAGTGCTAGGTATATGTAGAAATAGGGGCAGATGTTTCTGAGATTAGCTTTTCTTTGCACAATGTTATAAAGATGATATTAAAAAACGTAGCTAAATATAGAGTGGGAAACAAACACAGCTGATGCTTTGCTACTGATAATTAAGGAAATGGAAAATAAAGCAAAACTAGACGTACTTAAGAAGGCATTAATTTAATCATTATTTTCAGTACTTTGTCCACTAAAGAGTTTTCTTAGACCAAATAGAAAAATTATTGGTTTGAATAATATCTTTGATAACTTCCTTCCTAATGTAAAGGTCAATACTAGGCAAAGGGTCTGGGAAATGCTTTAATTACAATACAGAGTTTATGTATACTAATGAGAGAATAGAAATACCACTAACAATTCAGTCCAGAGAAACTTTGTCTGGAGTCAAGGTGTTTTCAATACAGTAAACCACTGTACACTGAGCTATAGATTGACCTTATTAGACTAACTGCATGTCATTTCAGTCTGGTAGTTTGGATTATCACTTATTTAATACTTCTGGTTTGTATAGTCCTACCACTTTGTCACCATGAACCTAGGATGTGTATATATTTTTCTCACCCAGTGACAGAAGATATCGAAACTTTATGTAATTTGGGGGTTTTTAAATTGATGTGACCAAGTACCTTAGTTTTCTCTAGTAAATTATATTTCTTTGAAAATTCCAACTGCCAATCTTGATTATACGAATTTTTAAAAGAATTCTGAGACCAAAATGATTAGAGCTCAGAACAGCTTCACAATATAAAAATAGTTAATGCAAACTTTTTTATTAATTTAGGCAATATTTATTTGGCTAGGGTCTGTTCTGTGAAGAAAAAAAAAAGATTTCCTATTGTCATGGACCTGGTATTAATCATGTGTTTTTCTCGTGTTGCATGTGAAATCATGTGCATTGAACATGATCAGAGGCCGGTCATTATGCTAACTGTCAGGTTGGGGAAGATTGAGAGAATAAGCTCCCTGACATCAGTGAACATACAGGCTAGTGTGTGGAGGACATTTTAAACTAACATTTACTGAGGCAATATGTGTTAAAATCAGCTTGGAAGAGTATCTAAACATTTGTAGCCATGGCATGTTTTTTAGCATAAAGACTTGGCCAAAAGTTATCTCTGGTGAATAGTATTTCTATTAGTACTTATTTAAAAATAGTCAGTCCTAAGTAATCTACCTTCATGAAGAGGACATGTAGAAACCAGAAAAGATTTGAGAAAAAAAATAGAAAAAAAATATTTCAGCACTTCAGAAGTTACTGGTAGCACAGCAATGATAGTTGAAAAGCATATTTATGCAAACTTAACTATATATTATTTAATGCCAACCAGTGCTGTCACCAATAAGCTAGACTTTCCTTTTCTGGTTCCTATTGCATTGCACCTCTACCTATTTTTCACTTCTATTTTGGTCTGATATAAGACAGGAGGTTAAGACATCAATAGAACTTGCCTTGAATGTATAGAAAAGAGAGAGTATGATATTATTTTCTCAAGGATTATCAGAAGTATTTTTATGCGTGTCCCTCAGAATAACTCTTTCTTCCTCTACTCATTACTCCTAAATATTTCTGGTCCCCGTTAGTCTTCATGGTTGTACAGAAGGCTTCACGTCTCTAAAATAAGAGTATAATTTATTTATTTTTTAGTTTTTTCTTTAAATTTTTTATTGTTATGTTAATCACCATACATTACATCATTAGTTTTTGATGTAGTGTTCCATGATTCATTGTTTGTGCATAACACCCAGTGCTCCATGCAGAACGTGCCCTCCCTAATAATAAGGGTATAATTTAAATCCTATAGAGATGCCCATCTCTCCAAAATAATGCATCTAAATTAAGAATCTACAAATAGATTGTGGCAGAGTAAACACAGTATTATCCTCAAAGGGAGAAAACATTTTACAAATAATTATATAACCGTGTACTCAGGATGGGTTACTAAATTATCAGAATGTTCCATGAAGGTGTGCCTGGGTGGCTCAGTTGGTTGAGACTGCCTTCAGCTCAGGTCATGATCTCAGAATCCTGGGATCAAGCCCCATGTCAGGCTCCCCACATATCTATTGGGCTCCCGGCTCAGCGGGGAGTCTGTTTCTCCCTCTTCCTCTGCCTCCTCCCCACTGCTCATGCACATGCTCTGTCTTTGTCTCTCTCTCTCTCTCAAATAAATAAATAAAAATTTAAAAATAATTTTAAAAAAAGAATGTTTCATGAAGTTCAGGGAAAAGATGATCAGTAAATCTCAAAGTAAACTGATAGACGTATTTTTCAAAATGCAGATCAGGACATCATAAATATCAATCTAGAAATATATGCAAGCTCCCTATGTCATTTTATTCACTGTAATGTAGGTTTCAGAGTGCAAGCATACAAATCTTTCTTCATCACACCGTGTTGCTCTTTTTTACTTCTGGATGGTCAGTTATAGTATTCATTTCATAGGATTCAGAAATGCAGGTGAAAACCCTTATCTGAAAACCATTTGGCATTTAATCAGCTTCCCTTGAAATTCATCCTCATATTTTAGACTTTTCAGATGCCATTGTTTGGTACAGTGAACATGATACCAAGTTTTACATTTATCAGGCCATCTTCCTTGCTGAGGCATTCTGTCCTAGAGAGAATGGATTGTAGCCTGCTGTGAAGATTGTCCTTCCCACAGACACTGGGAAGACAGAAAGTAGCAGGGAGGCAAGGTCCTCTTACTGGAGTACAAATGCCCATAACTGTGCTCCTCCTAGTCATATGTCTCCAGGGCTTATTCAGACTGGGAGACTGGGAACTGCCTACCAGCTCCTCGGCCTTTGGGTCCCAGCCTGAGCTGTGTGCTGCACCCAGAGATTGCATAAACTCCTTGATGCTCGGCATTCTCCCACTTTCTACTCAGAGCACAGGGGACGTGAACAGACTGAGGACTCTGAAGAATTCTCCTCTGCTTGGACATTCAGGGACTTCTTAAGTTCATTACCTGCTCCACAGGGCAAGGGCAGTTCTCAGGACTAGACATATTGTCCATGGTGAGGTTGAAATGTGTTGTACAAATAAGCCAAAGATGGCCTCTCTGTATTGGTGTTTAGGTTATGTCTTTGCTGCAGGCTGAGACCCACTAACTCAAAAGTCCACTGAGACCCAACTCAAGTTTTTACACATACAACTATTTTAAAAAATAGTCCAAGCAAACAAAATTTTAGCCATTTAGAGTCTGATTGTTTTGCATACCCTGTGAAACCTCACCTTGACAGATCACGTATTGAAAAGACCCATTGCCATTATAAGGTCTCAACTCCCTGCTCCCCTGTAGAGTTCTCTGACCCAGAGACTCCCTGCTGTCCTGCTGAGTGACATCACCTAGATGTCTAAGCCCCTCCCTGATACTCTTCTCCCTCGGGGCTTAGCTTGCCTTCCTCCCCTCTGAGTAGTGACACCCACCCTTCACCTCTCCCCCAACCTCTCCAACCAGAGCCGCAGCCTCTGCACTTCCACTAGATGAGAATGTTTCAAAGCTAAAGTTGGTTTGTGTTACTACCCCCTCATGGTCAGATCTTTTTCCTAGATTAGCCCCCAAAACCCTTACACAAAGCCATTTGCCAGAGACAGTAAAAAAAGCCCCTTCAAGCAGTTTTTCATGCCAGAGGCTTGAAATTGTGATTTCTGGGAGAAGAAATTACAACAAAAGGCTGAGATAGGGGAAAAAATGGTGATCGCCAGGTAATAGCTGAGGAGACTTGGTGGTAGGTACATATGAAACCCATATCCTGTATTCTACTGGAAATGAATGCGAAGAATTTTTTTTAGTGAAGCTGAATTCTTGCCATATAGGATGAAGTGTAAGTCAGTAAATAAACATAAGTTACTTATACACGTTCCATATAGTAACCATAGAGCTTCTACTTATCAGGGTTTTCTAGTATGGGGAGCTACCCAACAAGACATCAGCCCAGCATCCTAGACTATTGGTTTGCATCCTCCTCAGAAGCTTCCCTGGAGTGTAATTTCAAACTGGCCTCCCTACACGGGGGGAAAGGAGAGACCAAAGAAAGAGGCAGACTACTCCAGGTTGGTAGGTGGCAGGTTTAACTAGCCGGGGGATTTACTTACGAGGCTCACCTTGGTTGGCCACAAGATAAATATCTGTACCTGCACAACCAAATCTTTTAAGTTTGTATAGAGGTCTTAACCAGGTTCAGTCATATACACACTCTGGGTAGTTTCAACACCACGGTATTATCTCAAGGCTATGTCTTTGGGCAGCTTCTGGCACGGAGAAGGCAAGTGGAGTGCACATCCCCAGGATAGAAGAGGCGGCAAGGAGCCTCCGATTGCCTGGGCCCACCTCAAAGGTCCAACTGGCAGTCAGATCGTTTTGATGACGTCCTCTAGCAACTGTGGGAATTTTCATCATGTGAGCAGAGCTTCTTGGTATTGGATCTGTGTGACAGATCATAGGGGAAGAGAGGAGAAAATGAAACAAGATGAAACCAGAGAGGGAGACAAACCATAAGAGACTCTTAATCTCAGGAAACAAACTGAGGGTTACTGGAGTGGAGGTGGGTGGGAGGGATGGGGTGGCTGAGTGATAGACACTGGGGAGGGTAGGTACTATGGTGAGCGCTGTGAATTGTGTGAGACTGATGAATCACAGACCTGTATCCTTGAAACAAGTAATACATTATATGTTTTTTTTTTTTTAAAGATTTTTATTTATTTATTTAATTGACAGAGAGAGAGAGAGAGAGAGAGATAGCATGAGAGGGAACACAAGCAGTGGGAGTGGGAGAGGGAGAAGCAGGCTTCTGGCTGAGCAGGGAGCCTGATGCGGGGCTTGATCCCAGGACCCTGGGATCATGACCTGAGCCGAAGGCAGTTGCTTAACCAACTGAGCCACCCAGGCGCCCCAATACATTATATGTTAATAGAAAAATAATAATAAATAAAAATTAAAAAAAAAAGAAATGAGAGTCATGTACAGTAAAGCCACAGGATGGAACTGCCTTGGTTTCCTACCCCACATGGATGCCCAATTACCCTTGCACTGCTTATCTTCAAATTATTACATGAAAGCAAAATGCTCTCTTAAATGATCTCTTTTAGGGATGCCTGGGTGGCTTAGTTGTGAAACGTCTGCCTTCCACTCAGGTCATGATTCCAGGGTCCTGGGATCAAAACCTGCATCCTGCTCCTTACTCAGCGGGGAGCCTGCTTCTCTGCCTGCCATTCCTACTGCTTGCACTCTCTCTCTCTCTCTGACAAATAAATAAATAAATAAATAAAATCTTTAAAAAAAATTAAGTGATCTCTTTTAAGTTTGGGATTTTGTGTTTCATCTTAGCCTATTTCTCAGGGATGCGGTGCATTTATGGGGAGTATTTCTACATTTTTCATCTATTTCTTACGAAGGCCTTGCTGAAATATTTACTAACTTCTTGACTAGTAGTCTGCCCCTAATCGGACAGAAAACAGTAAAATAAATAGATAAATAAATAAATAATCTGACAAGCGTTTTCGGGGGGGGTTGTTAGGATCCTGATCATTTGATAATATTGAGTGCAAGTTAAGCTAACCCTTTAGTACTAGTGACTAGTCACTCCATATTCAGATTTCAGGAAGAGCTATGGTTTATATCTATTATGAACCAAGGACTTGGCATTTCAGTCATTTTCTCTGTGAGCTTCAATTTACTACTATCCAAGGATACTGGAACAAAATATATAGTTATTTGCTTCTGGGCAAAGATTAATGGAAAGAGGCCACTGAATTGAAGTGGCAGGAGAAGCAACTTGTAAAAAACATGGTTGCAAGTGCACGGGAGTTTTGAAGATAGTGAGAGACTTCATCAAATTGTGAAATGTTCATTTTGGAGGTACCCAATTTTTGAGTGAGAACAACTTGTGAGGAAAGGGGAAGTGGATTCGTACATGAAAGTATGTATAGTATATGATGTCCATGACTAGTACGTGATTAATTAGTATATGATGTTCTGTGTTTTCCTTGGCTGGTATTTCCTTTTTGGTCTTATTATTTTAATGTTTAGCTTTAAATAATTATCAAGAGGATTGTGAGTATGCTTGTAGTATTCTGAGTGCTAGTCTTTTTTTTTTTAAGATTTTATTTATTTATTTGACAGAGAGAGACACAGCGAGAGAGGGAACACAAGCAGGGGGAGTGGGGGAGGGAGAAGCAGGCTTCCCGCTGAGCAGGGAGCCCAATGCGGGGCTCGATCCCAGGACCCTGGGATCATGACCTGCGCTGAAGGCAGCTGCCTAACGACTGAGCCACCCAGGCATCCCTGAGTGCTAGTCTTAACTCTGTAACTTTTCTATGAAAGGTCCCCTACTACTAAGTATAACTTTATTAACATTTGGGAATCCGATATTTTTCCTGAAAGAGAAGTTATATTTTAAAATAAATGTTAATAGGAAATCATATTGAACATATAAAATAAAGTTATATGTTACAAGCCTGTGAAAATATATATGAAATGCTAAATGAAGTACACATTACATGCATGTACTCTATAAATAAGTTATTATTATTGTTATTATTAGTTGCCATACAGTGCCATTTGTAATCAGAAAGAGATACTTATATGTACTTCCAGTTATCTCTTTAGCAGTATATATCTGGACAATATATTACAATTCAATTTCTACAAATTTTGAGCTTAAAAAATCCAAATAGGTTATTTGTATAGTAGATACTTTTAGCTAAGAGCAAAGTATTAAACAAAATGTAAAGGTATATGCACAAAATCTCTGTCAACAATTCAGTAAACCTCATAGGGCAAGTTTCCTGCCTAAAATTATTAAATAATTTATAGAAAAGACATGTAAGTGAATAGTAGAAAAATCCACCAGCTGTTTCATTAATAACCACTGTCAGAAATTTCACATACATATAATACATAATTCAATATTGTCAAATGGGTTATGCTATTATTTTGTAAACAATACTAGTTTCATATTATGACTTCTCTACTGTAATATTTTGCCAACTTAATAATAAAAAAAAGGCACATGACTGTTTTTACCTTCATTTAAATTATTAGAGAGTCTGAACACTTTTCATTATTTACCTACATTTTTTCTTTTGTGAATTATTTGGTCAATTATTGATACATTCATTTTCCAAAGGTTCTTTAAAATTAAAGATTTTCACCCTTTGCCTGAAAAGAATTTAAACATTTTAGAGTTGTTTCTAATAATTTTTACTTCATAATGTCTACTTACCCATTAAAAAGATTTTTGAAGGCTCATCTGTAGCTCCTTTCAGTATTTTTCACTTTTTTGTTACTTTCATTCGTTTTTCTCTTCCCCAATGATTTGAGATGCTACCCTTCCTCATAGTCTTAATTCTTACATGACCAAGACCTGTTTTCCAGCTTTCCTGCTCTAGTCCCTTCACCCCCACTCCCTCGCTCTTTTGTTCTCTCTCCCCTTTTGGTTGACCTGTCAGCTTTGGCCTGTACTTATGCCATACTTTAAAATTACAATGTCTTTAATATGTTTTCATGTTGTCAGAGTTAGTTACCAATTATTACCCCATTATCTTAGTTACTCATAAAGCACATAATTTGACCATTGTAAGTCAAGATCAAGAATGCAAAGGGCAAAACTTCAGGTTAGCTCAGGGGCACCAGGGTGGCCCATTTGGTTGGACCTCCGAGTCTTGGTTTCGGCTCAGGCCATGAGCTCAGGGTCCTGAGATGGAGCCCCATGTCAGGCTCCCTGCTCAGCGGGGGTCTGCTCCAGATTCCCTCCCCCTCTCCCTCTGTCTCTCCCACTTGTGCTCTCTCTCTAAAATACATAAATAAATCTTAAAAACATTCAGATTAGTTCAAATTGTAATATAACCGAAATTTTAATACTCTGTGTTTGTAGACAAATAAGAAAATAAAATTAAAGGTCCTATACATATTTAAACACTCAAACTGTTGCATATCTTATATATTAATGAAGGTACTAGAATCTCACGTATGTTCTGAGCCGGCATGTGCATGACGAAAATGAAAGCAGAAAATTTATACTGGACATTGAAATTTGCCTATTACTAGCATATAGATTAATATGCCAAGAATGATTTCTTACCAAGTTTTAGGTGGACTTTAATGATAATTTATGATGCAGTTACTAGAGCAGAAAAAATAAATGAATCGTTATACTCGGTATACGTCACAAAATATTGTCACCTATAATGCAACCATTTAAATAAATGGGACTAAATTAAAGTTAGCAATCAACGTTTTGGTGACTTAAATCTTTTATTGCTCTAACTTTCCAAAAATGCACTATTTCTCCTTAGCACAGTGTCTGTCACTAAAAGGAAAGGTTTATGTTAAATAGATAAGAGAATGTTCCTTGGAAATTAAAAAAAAAAAAAGCAAGAAACTCTCATAATAGCAAACAGATTTTCCCTCTAATATTCACCATATTTAAATCAGAAAAAAATCCTTATTAGAGCTGTTTTAGTATTTTCAATCTTTAGAATAATCATACTATTTAATTAAATGACTGAAATATTTTCCAAGACTGAAGGTTTATAAGAAATACAGCTGCCACAAGAAGTACAAGATTTTCGTGAATTTCAAAATAAATGTTATGGGTCATTTCTTTGCCCTATATTTCAGCTTGATGAATATCAGTAACAATCACTGATGACAATTTATTTGTAAAAACATTGACGAATTTATATAGATCATAATACTTTTGTTCAGTTTGGGGAATTTACAATCACAATTATTTATAAGAAGAAAAAGAAAAACAATGACAGGTAGAGGAAGAAAAAACAAAAAAATAGCAATGATTAGCTTGAAAAGACAAGAATATAAGTGAAAATAAACCTATAACAAAAATATTATGCTATATTATATTCATTCACTTGGGTTCCTAGGGTTGAATGATACCACCTTTCTCCCTGCACAGAAAATATGTATCTTTTATTCTCTTTGAGTTATGTTAGTTAGAAAGATGCAGAGAGTTTCAGTTTCTGGTGTTCATTCTGAAACTGTTCGTGTACTATTTGTTTACTCTCAGTTGAATTGGTTTGAAAAGAGCTAGATTAATAGCCCTGTAAACAGAGCCCTGTGCCATTAGGCTATTATATTAGTCTAGTTTAATTTTGTTTTCTTGAAATAGGCTGTTGGTTGGAAGACTTGAATATAGGTTATATGTAACAAAACAGTGACCCAAAGTGGAATCTCACTATTTTTTCACCCAAGAGTTCAATAGATAAGAGGGAATGTATGTTTACTTTTTTTTAATGTTTACTATTAGATATAACCAGACACTTTACAGCAAGCAGAATGACCTTTCCTTAGCCCTCCAGAAAACAATTCTCCATATGTCTGCATTGATGTATTTTGTCTTTTACTAGGTCCTTTCTTCTCACCACCTTTCCTTTCTTCTCTTACTCTATTCTAGTCTTTTTATCTTCAAATCAGGTCTGGTTTTTTTTGTTGGGTTTTTTTGTTTGTTTGTTTCTTTGTTTGTTTTCTTTTAAATTTCCAGGAAGTATTATTTATTTAAGTCATAGCCTTCCAGGTTTGGAATAATTTTTATTATCAGAGCCATTCATCCCACATCATATTAAACCTGCTAAAATGTATCTACATTCCATATTAAATGTAATTTATATATAACTATAAAGAACTTCAGTAATGATATGTTATAGATATTTAATCAATCTTTTATTAAGTTTAATTTCACAGTTTTTAAAAAAATACTATTATTTATTTGAGAGAGAGAGAGAACAACAGGGGAGGAATGGCAGAGGGAGAGGGAGAAGCAGACTCCCCACTGAGCAGGGAGCGCAACATGGAGCTTGATTTTAGGGTCCCAGGATCATTACTTGACCTGAAGGCAGATGCTTAACTGACCGAGCCACCCAGGTGCCCCTAATTTCACAGTTTTGTTTTTGTATTTGGACCTAACACTTTTGTTCAAATATCAAACATTTTTTGTAGGCATTGGAAAAGAAAGCTCACAGAACTTAAACACTGTGCCTAATAGGTTAAAACGGACGGGAATTTCATAACTGAAGTGTCCCCCCCTCCTAATTTGTAGTATCTTTCCTGCAATAGCTATCATTTCAGGATACTTCACCCAGTTCTGATCACCTTCTATTCACTCTATCGGCGAGGGAGGGACCTTTTGTTCTAACCAGTATGAAAAGGCTGAATGCATGACACCTGACACTGGACAGATGACACTGGCAGCAGTTTATTTCCCACACATGCTCACAGTGCGGAGGAAGAAGACACTGCAGACCCTGCAGAGCCACATGGGGCAAGCAGTCAGGAGCAGAGTGAACAAGTCGGCACGGTGGGAGGTGGGCTTTGTGGTGCCAAGAGGATGAGGGAACCTGTGATTTCCTCAGGATCACATGATTGGCTTGTTTGTATAATTGCTTGGCTGGCAGGGAGTTGAATCCCTTTAGATTGAGGACCAGATGGGTTGAGGATGGTCTCGCTTGGAGGGGAATGAGCCAGGTGGAGAAGCTTTCCTGCTGGGTGGGGGACGTATGTGGTGAGAGCAGGGTGACTCATAGCTAGACGTGTGGGGATCTGTGAGGGTCAAAACTTTCCAGGCAGCACATAGAATCTCAAGCCTTATAAAACACATTCACCTTCCAGATCTTTCCCTTTCCTCTCTGCCACCCAACCGTAGTGCCCGGGGAAACTTGGCCAGAGGTTAGGCCCATAGCTAGATGGTCTGTTCTGAAATCACTGTTCACTGCAGTATGATATCATTTTCCTTGTCTTCTTAAATGATGAAAAATGTGCTGTTCAAAAGAGAAGACTGGTTAAGCAAAGATTATCAAAATAATGAAATTTGGTGTTCTATGCTTTTAGTTGGTATGTTTCACAAGTGCTAGGGTCATACCCTTGTCTTCTCTGAGTCTTCTTTTCCCTGGTTTATGTCTTTACATACATCCCTCTATAATTTTATACCTCAGGTAGAAAGCTATGGATGGGTATCTAATTTTTCACATAATTTTTGCAGTTTTAATTACCGTTTTGGTTGTTACCAACACTTTGTATAACATATTAATTTCTTAAATTAGTAGCATATTTATTGTCCACAAAAATATTGTCTGTTTACTTTAGGCAAAAAAAAATGGAAGAAATAATTATAAGAGACCACTCAGGGCATATGTTACATTTACTTTTGATATTATTTCTAATACTTGAAAGGGCTACTTTTTCTATCCTAACAAGGATTGAATTGTTAAGAGAAGGCAAACTGGGTAATAGCAGAGAGCATGCAGCAGATAAGCAGCAAGCCTACTTCTTAGTGTACCTCATGAGTGATAGAATTAGCCCCCACACAATATATCATAAACTTAAAGTGTCTGCACTTGGGGCATCCAGGTTGCTCAGTCGGTTAAGCATCCAACTCTTGATTTCAGCTGAGGTCATGATCTCAGAGTCATGAGATCAAGCCCCTATTAGTCAGGCCTTTGAGCTGGGTATGGAGCCTGCTTGAAATTTTCTCTCTCTCTCTCCCTCTGCCCCTACCAGACCTCTAAAAAAAAAAAAAAAAAAATCTGCTCTTGATCAAACAGATCATACAGTGCCCAGTATAGCATGGGTACTGACAATGGGCACTCTCTGCTCAGAATGAATGCTGTCTGTTTGGATGAAAATGAGGTTCTATGGACTCTTACAGTGCTGTGTGTGACACCCCAAGTTGCTGGACTATGAGGAGGTGATGGGGAAGGTGTATCAGTGCATCACAGTTGAGTGTCTGCAACTCTACAACGGGAGAATAATAAGAGCCGACTCTTGAATCTTAAGATTTGAGTACCCAGATATTTTCCTTCTACCTTGTGGTCAGCATATACTGGACAGTGGTTTATACTCCTAAATTTGGGAGCCTAAATCATGTTATTTTAGGTTTTTATAACATCAATTATTTGCCCACATTTTAAAGTTATTAAAGAGGCATGTCTTGATTAGTTTAATCAGTCATTCTTTAAAAATTCATTTCTACAGATTAATGAAACAGATACTATGCTGGTCTGTCGTCTCTTTTGCAAATCTGTTTTATTTACCACAACACTTCAAATCTGTTACCTCTAAAGCAACATGGGAGAACTTACACTATATCAAGACTGGAAGACTTTATCTTTGCTTTAAATGCCTCACCATGTTTTTGCTATATGATCTTAGTCTTGGATTATATTTCTCCACACTTTTAATTCTAGACTTAATCATGAGGTCTTCTTCAGCTAATAGAATGTGGTTGGGAGTGAGAATGTACCAGTTCTGCTCATCCTTCTTGTATTTCTACATTGGCATGAAAAGAATGTTACTTAGCTGTTCCTTTGCTCCAAGGAATTTGAGAGACACATGGATCAGAACTGGATCCAACTTATAGCTTGTAGCCCAGCCCAGCAAACCCGCAGATAGATGAGAAAAAACTAAATGACTGTAGTTTTATATAGAGTTTGTAGTATTTTTTTTAAGGCAGCATTATTGTAACATTATTTTCCTGGTGCACAGACCTATCAAAGCACTATAGCAAAATAAGTCAATCAGAGAAAGACATGTATCATATGACCTCACTGATACGAGGAATTCTTAATCTCAGGAAACAAACTGAAGGTTGCTGGAGTAGTGGGGGTGGGAGGGATGGGGTGGCTGGGTGATAAATATTGGGGAGGGTATGTGCTATGGTGAGCTCTGTGAATTGTGCAAGACTGTTGAATCACAGACCTGTACCTCTGAAACAAATAATACATTATATGTTAAAAAAAAAAAAGAAGAAGAAGATAGTAGGAAGGGAGAAATGAAGGGGGGGGAATCGAAGGGGGAGAGAAACCATGAGAGACTGTGGACTCTGAGAAACAAACTGAAGGTTCTAGAGGGGAGGGGGCGTAGGGGGTGGGTTAGCCTGGTGATGGGTATTAAAGAGGGCACGTACTGCATGGAGCACTCGGTGTTATATGCAAACAATGAATCATGGAACACTGTATCAAAAACTAATGATGTAATGTATGGTGATTAACATAACATAATAAAAAAATAAATTAAAAAAAGCACTATAGCAACTGAGATGGCATCATAAATATGTGGCATTACAAACTTTAACATATTAAATGCATCAAACATACACCATGGCCAAATTCTAGAAATTAAAGGATTAGCTACTATACATAATTCATCTTGTAAATAATATGCTAGCAGGAGAGATCTGTCCAACCGAATCTGTAGAACTCAAGTAAACTTCCAGAAAATAGGCAGAATATTTTGAATTTTCACAAAAACTACTGGAATTTCAATAAGCCAGAATTTCTATAAGAAAGAATGACCTCCTTGAGTGTTTATGCAATTTAAACCCATCAGAATAAAATCCATCCTCTGTCACATAATTGATATTGCTTGGGACTGGGTGGTCTTCACTATTCATATAACCATTACAGCCCAGAATTGAGTATTATCCACAGGAACCAGGAAAACATTATTCTGGATTTGGCAGTATTTAATATCCTGTATTTGCCTAAGATCAGTGTTAAAACTGTGGCGCCTGGGTGGCTCAGTCGTTTAGCGTCTGCCTTCGGCTCAGGTCATGATCCCAGGGTTCGGGGATTGAGTCCCACATCGGGCTCCCTGCTCAGCGGGAAGCCTGCTTCTCCCTCTCCCACTCCCTCTGTTTGTGTTCCTGCTTTCGCTGTGTCTCTCTATCAAAGAAATAAATAAAATCTTAAAAAAAAAAACTGTGGTGGTAAAAAGACCGTGGTTAGTAAGAACAGTTTACCCTGAAAGTTGCTTAGGTAAAAATTGAAAAAATATGGGTCTGGAGAACAGGAGAAACATGATTTATTTTCCTGGATGTTATTTTATGAAAGTGTATCATATATGCTGCCTTAAAAAAGAATCCAGGCTTTTGGGGAAAAAAAAATTTTAATGCCTTCATAAACATGAGAAGCAGGGTGTAAGACAGACATATAGAGATGAATAAAAGTTATTTCAAATTTTGGAAAAATAAAGTTAATCACTTGAAGCAGAGTTTTCAAAGAGAGCATTTATTCTTATCAGTGAAACTTTAATCTTTTAGTGATCAAAATTCATGAAGGGGTAAGTTCTGAACAACTTGAAGATGTTTGCTACCAAAGTAGAGTGTGTTTCAGTTTCATTAACATGGTCTCCTACCTTCCTAATAAAACGTTTAGCCCATGGTATTTTAAATTAATTGAGGTGCTTGGCTCCTTTTTGATATAGCAGTGATAAGTATAAAAATGCTGGTGATTTTGACCATCTGGAGACAGGTGAATCCTCATTCCATTCTGAAAGATATTTCCTGCTTCACTAAACTACTTACTGACCCAGAAAAAAACTGCTTCATAACAACCCATGATTTTTTTTTTCCAAGCTAGGAAACATGCATTTAAAAATAGTGCTAAGAAAATCATTATGGAGTAAGTCCGAACAAGCTATTTTCCAAGAAATGCGGGTCTGAGTTATGGAGGTGTGACCTAACAAATCTAGCTTTAACAAAAAGCATGTGGTTAAGGTTTCACAGGATCTCTCTGCTTTAAAAGATTTTCTTTCTAATTCCTTAATTTTTAAGTTTTCCTAGCTAGATAAATTGTTTACATTTTTAAAAAATTCTTTTCCTCCTTCCAGTTTATTTTTCTGTTTTATCTTCTATATTTGTGTTTCAACAGTTCTCTAGAATCCAGTAGTGCCTAAAAGCTTGTTTTTGTTGTTGGGTTCTTTTCCTTCCTTCCTTCCTTCTTCCTTCCTTCTTCCTTCCTTCCTTCCCTCCCTCCCTCCCTTCCTTCTTTCGCCAAGAAGATAATTTTCTCATTCTTTTCTGTAAAATTTGAATGTAGGTGAAGGCTAAATCTGTATACACTGCCGAAATATTCAAACTGTGGCATTTATTTTAAGGTTCAAATGACTAATAGCACCTTGGACAGGATGAATGACAGGAGGTGAATAATAGAATCTGCCCATTATTTGGTTTGGGGGAACAGATTTGTAAGAAGAAAGGTTACAGTGTAGCTACTGTTATTTTCCTTAGGGCAGAAAATGAAAGCTAAAATTAGCTTTCACTCTGACAATTAAGTGTCTAAACAAGTTGGAAGAGAACTATATTCTCCTAATTGTGATCTTTACAATTTTAAATGTTGCAATTTTATAGTTCTTTGAAAAACACCTGGTGTCCCATTAAAAATAAAGGTGTGAAGGTGTGTGTGTGTGTGTGTGCACAAATTAGCTTAGAGAAGTTGTTATAATAATGTTCCATATTAATATCATGTATATTATCTGTTATTTTGTGGATTGATAATTTTACATAGGATACTTTAAATAAATGCCCATTTATTTCATTGGGTATTAAATCAATTTATAGAACTGTCTTTTTAAAATTTTTTTATTAACATATAATGTATTATTTGTTTCAGGGGTACAGCTCTGTGGTTTATCATTCTTACACAATTCACAGCACTCACCATAGCACATACCCTCCCCAGGGTCCATCACCCAGCCACCCCATCCCTCCCACTCCCCTCCACTCCAGCAACTCTCAGTTTGTTTCCTGAGATTAAGAATCTCTTATGGTTTGTCTCCCTCTCTGGTTTTGTCTTCATTTTTCCCTCCCTTCCCCTATGATCCTCTATCTTGTTTCTCAAAATCCTCATATCAGCACTGTCTTTTAAGACTTATTTTAACTTGTAAAAAAATCTATTTTAACTTGTAATGGACTTATAAAGAGAGAGTGCAGATAAAAATTAAGAGTCAAAATTTAAGTAAAAAGCAGACAAAATCTTTGCATATAGTACATGAACACAAAAAGTATTACCTTAGACACAATTAATGCCATTGATCAAGTTAGAATCTGGAGATTTGGGCATCTTATTGGCTTTATGACTAACTTAGGGTAGTGAAGCATTCCCCAGGAAGAAGAAAGAGCTGTTGCAAACTGTGTATGTAGAATGAAGCAGGAGTGTGAAGTCGGGTATCTGAGTACTTGGAAAAGTGTGAGGGTTTTACAGTACCAAGAGTAATAGCACATTAAGGACACATCTCATACCATGTTTCAGTGTTCGAATGTTCATCTCATAGCTCAATTTAATTTTATTGAACAAATGTCCAGACATATTCATTGCATGTGGCAATGAATAACATAAACAATTTAGAGATGCATGGTTTCTCATTTGCTAGGACTAAGCATTTAAAAACCCTTTTATTTTATTATAGAAGGATATTAATTCTGAATATCATAAAGGACAGAAATTATGAGATTCTTATCCATGTTAACAACACATTTGTAGTAGTAAACCCAATATTATATAAAGGTCTTTGGAATGTGAAAATAAAAGTCATGACAAAAGATTGCATGCCAATTATATGTACTATCCCAGTTCTTCAGTAGTGAGTGTACTCCTTATCAGCCTGCTTCAAAAGTGTTTTGAGTTGTTTGAGCATAAGAAATACTAAGTGAAAAACTAGTAATGTACTATATGTTGGCTAACTGAACATAATAATAATACAAAAGAAATACTAAATGGAAACAAAAAATTGTATTAATTATATAAGCTCTTACATATTATGATTAAAAATAGAAAATCTAAATGTTTAGATTTACTACAGTAATGTAATTTGAATCATAGCAATGATATATATATATGATATATGATATATATATATATCATATATATATATATACCCTTAATATCTTGAGGACATTCATACTCCAGAAGTTAATAATATGCCCATTTCACAAAATATTGAAGTAGGATTAAAATTTAGTTTTCTTTTAGTTCAAGCCAGTGTTTCTTTACTTGTTCACCTAACAACTTTTAACATTCTTCCCTCTCTCCACCTCCTTCCAAAATTTTCCGCCAACAAAATTTTATGCTAAATCACAATATAGAAAAGAGTTAAAAATCAGAGCTCAGAGTTCCTGGAAGACCATGGCACAGAGTTGCACTCACTCATCCCCCTAACCCCTATCTGTATCCACCTGAGGCACAGATGCAGAATGTAGCTTGCTGTCTACCCAGAATCTGTTGAGACTCACGGCACAAAAGCATACTACCTCTCCAAATGAAGGGGACAGAAACTAACAATGACCATATGCCTATTAATTGCCAGATGTTGTACATAATTTAAATCATGTACTTTTCAATAAAAACATATTTTCTATGATGCTAAGACCCTGGCATCACATGTGTCTGTCTACAATGTTCCCGAAACACCTAGATATGCAAGAAATCATAGGCTAATTGGACTACAGAGGATTATAGCAGTAGAATAGCATGTAGAACCTAACAGTTGGCATATTAATATATGACTTCTGTTATTTTGTATTGTCAATGTCTCATAACCCTCCGAGTGCCAGATTTGCTCGTAAAACAGTGCAAGTCCCCAAGGGACTCTCCTCCTTGCATTATCTAGTTCCCAATCTGAATTTCAGGCTTCTCATGTTCATGTCGACTTAAGGGAGATGACTAGGCATAAAATTCTTGGAATCAGATCTTCCAGCCCAAAGTGTGAGATGAAGGGGAGGTGGAAAGTTTAGCTTTCTCTGAGATGAGGAAATATGGAATATTTGGATAGTCTCCCTCACCACTCCCCCCACCCAGTAAAATGTCACTCACTGCATGTCCTGTCTTTTTTTTTTTTAAGATATTATTTATTTATTTATTTGACAGAGAGAGAGCACAAGTAGGCAGAGCAGCAGGCAGAGGGAAAGGGAGAAGCAGGCTCTCTGCTGAGCAGGGAGCCCAATGCGGGGCTCGATCCCAGAACCCTGGGATCATGACCTGAGCTGAAGGCAAGACGCTTAACAGACTGAGCCACGCAGGCACCCCATGTCCTGGGTTTTGAATCATGAGATCTGTACTTTCTTTCCTTTCCCATGGAACAAGGCAGAAGGGCTTTAAATAGATGTGCAACCAGCCTGTGTTCCTACCTGTCACCGTATAAGCAGTCTTCATTAATCCTCTGTTGTTCCCGTGATCTTTGGTGCATCATGAACAGAAATGTGCAGATCTAGTTCCTTCTCTACATTAGAAGACCCCCTCTTCTTATGAAGCAAAGGTTTACTAAACATATATACAAGATTACTGATTCAAACAACCTCATTATTCTCAAGCTGCTAACACAGCCTTCACCAATGAAGGAATCTAATTAGTTCAGCCTCTTTTTCCTATTAGAACTGATAAGGGGAATTGTTGAAACTTCCTCTCAGGCTCATGCTGTGCTTGGAAATGACCTGATAAAAGGACTCTCACTGTGCAGTACATAGAGGTGGTCTCCAAAAGCTATTTCCAAAATCTCTTACACTTAAAAAAATCTCATTTCCTTAGATAATTCCTAGACAGCTGTGCTCATGTCAGAGCCTTTGCAGTGGACCTGCATAAAGAAACACGGGGCGGGGGGGGGGGGGGGGGGGGGGGGGGGGGGGGGGGGGGGGGGGCGGGAGGGGGAAGGAAGAAAAAAAAGAAAAATGTGAAACACCTGGTTTTGGCAGATTTTTCTCTCACCAGAGGAGGCAGGTTTTAGTGCCATCTGGTCGGCCACCATGTTCGGCTCCTCCTCCCCAGCACACTCCCCAGTTGGCTGCACAGGACCAGGCCAGCAGCAGATTGCAGCCGACCCGGCCCTGCCACCCTCCTGGGATTCCAAGCCCTGCGGCTGGCCTCTGCCTCCACGTGTGTCCGTCTGCACGCTCTCCTTTTGACCTTCTCGAATAGTATTTAAAAACGGAGATTACATTGACTCTCCTGAGCCCAGCGCCCAGGCTATTTAAAATCTTTTAAGTGTTTAAATAAGTTGTTTTAACAAGTTGATCTTTATCTGTACCCGATGAAACTAGGCCAAACAAACAAACAATTTTGGCTTGGGATTAAAGGAGAAATTGCCATCTTAGCACTTTTCCTAAAGTCCCTGCATACCCCTATCTTTAGCTGCCAACCATGATCACAGGAAAACAGCCAAACATTCAAATACACCAGCTGTGTATTCACTCACTCTTCCACAACATTCTAGATTGCTTATGTGTTCAGTGGCATTCCCCAACATCTATTGAATTACAACGTATCCTATTTCATGTCCATTGTGTTCTCTGCTTAAGCAATTGCTAATGTCCAGTTTAAAATAAAATAAAATCTCACGTTGTATAAGACACATCCATTCTAGAAAAATATTAGAGTTTGCTGATAGGCAATACCACAATACTGGAGGAAGCTCCGTGTAATGCCCTCCCACCCCTCATTTCAGATTCTCTTTGTCTGTCTTTTGTTAGTATAACCTCAATGTGGCAGCCTCCTCTGGCAGCCTGTTTTGCTGACATACCTTATAGCAAATTCAGACAGAAATAAGCCTGTCTAAGGGAGCAAAATTGGTGCAAACTGTGACAGGATGGTCCTGAGCTGTATGAAATTCCTATTTTCAAGAGAGAAATTCTGGCGATATCCTCCACATTGGAATATCTTCTCCCTACAAAACGTTTGTAAAGGATTTTTAGCCATTTACATATTGTTTACAAAACAATTTAAAAATAAGATGAAAAACAACAATAACCTCACATTTCTTTGTAGCTTCTTGTGATTATTAGCAATTGGTAGTTCTCGCATACACTGATCTGTTAATATTTTCAATTTTATGGTTTCATGTCTCAATATTCATTTCTAAATTCATGTTCTAAAAGTTACACAAAGAAAAGATTCTGAAGAATCCAAACATAAAATGAATAAGTCAAGCTTGGATGCAGGAAAACATGTTCAAATTGATTTTTTTTTAACTTAAAGTAACAATGGCTCTAATTCCAATGAATTGACAGTTTTTGAAGAAAATAGGAGCTACTTCACGTATTATGCATAAAGATCACGCTGAGCAGAGAAATAAGGAGCTCTGTTCATGCTGACATTATCTGGATAGAAGGTGCCATGTATGAATAAGAATGATGTGCCCTCAGCTTTTTGTGAATCCATGACCAGGCTTCCTGGTTTAGCTGCACACCCATGCACACCAGAGCTCACAGTGTGGTCCTTCTTAATGCTGCTCCACAGAGTGGGGAGCAAGGACGCCCCATGGCTATATTATTGCTTAGGTGATAATCCCTGCATTTTGTTATGGCGAATCAATGGTAGAAAGTGACCTTGAGGGCCCCTGGGTGGCTCAGTTGGTTAAGCGACTGCCTTCAGCTCAGGTCATGATCCTGGAGTCCCTGGATGAGTCCGGCATTGGGCTCCCTGCTCGGCAGGGAGTCTGCTTCTCCCTCTGACCCTCCCCCCTCTCATGTGCTCTCTCTCTCTCATTCTCTCTCTCTCTCAAATAAATAAATAAAATCTTTAAAAAAAAGAAAGTGACCTTGAAAGTTCCCAAATGCATATTAAAAATGATTGTGGGGCTCCCGGGTGACTCAGTCAGTTAAATGTCTGCCTTCGGCTCAGGTCATGATCCCGGTGTCCCAGGATCGAGCCCCACATCAGGCTCCTGCTCAGCGGGGAGTCTGCTTCTCCCTCTGACCCTCCCCCATCTCCTGCTCAATCTCTCATTCTCAAATAAATAAATAAAATCTTAAAAAAATAAACGGTTAACTAAATTCAAGATAATCAAAGTATAAAGAATTACGTTTTCTTTGATCCATCTATTTTAATCCTCTGGTCAGACAGGGTAACTGGTACTAATTTAGCTAGGTTGGGTTGTGTAGGATGAGGGCTAGCAAAGGAATAGTTTTTGTTTGTTTGTTCGCTTTTTTGAAATGTAGGTGCTAAGAGTTAACACTGAGTGTTTGTGGTGAGCCTGGCACTGGTTCCAGTATTTTCTGTGTGGGAAGTCTCTCATTCCTCACAATAACCTTACGAGTTGGGTATTATTATTATAACTACTTTATAGATAATAAAACTGAGCATAAAGAAATCAAGCTCTTTGGTCAAGATTAAAGTAAACTAAACCAAACTAAAAAGTGTTGGAATGTTTTCACCTAGGCTGATTCCAGAATCTGTACCTTTAACCATATACTATAGTTATGTAAAAAAACTCAAGCTCCAGAGCAAGAAGACTCAGAGATCACAGATGACAAAGTCTGCAAACAGGTGTGCTAGACATTAGAGGGAGCTTCACTTGCTTAAAATAACAGATGTTTAATTCTCATACAATTCTGGAGTCCAGAAGTCCCAACATGAGTTTTAGGGGGCTGAAATTATGGTGTTGGCATGGCTGTGTCCTCCTGCAGGCCCTGGGAGAGAAGCCGCCCTTGCTTCTTCCAGCTTCTGGTGGCTGCCAGTATTCCTTGGCTCAGGCCTGCCTCACCCCAGTCCCTGCTTCTGTCATCAAATTGCTTCTCTTCCACCACTGTTATCTTCAGCCTTGGAGAAAGAGAGGGCGAATTATGAGTGTCAGCAATGAGAGAGGTCACATGACAGATTTTATAGAGAATAAAGGATAACAAGGAAGTATTGTGAAAAACGTCATACAAGTAAATTTGACATCTTAGATGGAATGGGTAAATTCCTTGGGTGAGAAAAACACCAAGGCTCTCTCAAGAAGAAATACAAATTATTAATTTTCCTATCTTTTAAAGTAATTGAATTCATAATCAAAAATATTCCCACAAAGAGAACTCCATGTCCAGGGGCTTCAGTGGTGGATTTATCCAACAGTTAAGGAATAAATAGTTACATAAACATTTTCAAGAAGTAGAAAAAAAAGGACTGTTTCCCAAATTATTCTGAGATCAGCATTGTTCTGATACCAAAACCTAACAAAGACATTACAAGAAAAAATAATTACAGATTAATATCCTTTATGAAAATAGATCCAAAAATTCTCACAAAATATTAGAATATTGAATCCAGCAATGTTAAAAGGGGTAACCCAGCATGACCAATAAAGGGCCAGAAATGCAAAGTACGTTTAAGATTTGAATTTCGATTAAGTATAGAATTCATCTTATCATTTTATTTATCATCTTAAAAGAATAAAGAGGAAACATTTAAAACATGATATAATTTACTATATTAACAGACTATGAGAGGAAACCATAAGGTTATCCTTGCAATATGTTGAAAAAAGAAGAAAACATTTATTTTATATTTACCATTTCCAGTACTCTTCATAACCTTTGAAAGCGCCTTGATTTCTTTAAGTTCAAGGATTGGAGCAAGGCTTCGGGTGCTGTTGCAGCCCACAAACATCATTGCTTGTCTCCTATCTCACCTGCTTGCCACGGAGGAGCAACTGGGTGCTCAGCAAATGCTACACCTGTTAGATCCTTCTTGGGCTTCTCCAGGTCCTGTGCCAGATGTGGGGTTAGCTCAGGAGTTAGCAAATTATACACCGATGTTGTAAGTAAGGTTTGATCATAACAAAGCTGCATGTTATCTGTGGCTGCTTTTCTACTACAGTGGCAGAGGAGATGTGACAGAGACCATGTGGCCCACAGAGCCTAAAATATTTACTCTATATGAGCTTTTACAGAAAAAGTTTTCTAACTCATGGTTTAGTTCCATGATGAATGGTGTCAGCTGCTGGACAGGACATTTCCATCACTGAATTCAGATGCTTGGAGTTGGTGGACACTGATGGGAATTCTTGATGTCTTAGGTGGCCAGGGGCTTGTCAGCATCCATACTCTGCCCTGATCACCCATCCCTTAAAGATCTCTGATGATACCTAGAGGCTCACACAGCATCTCATGAAAATAGTTCTATTAATTTCTAGTTCTCACTTTTCAAACAAAATGGGTTCAAATGCAATCCAGGGGTGCTGTACTTCCTATTTTCTCTATGATATGGAAAAAAAACTCTAACTTAGACAAGTAGTTATAAACAGCTACTAGATAGAAAAGATATGCTTTAAGATCTTGACCTTCAGTCACACTGGCCTCCAATGCCCTAGGTTATATATGTGTGTGTATGTGTAATCGCCAGTATATCTTTCAAATGCATTAACCAATAATTTGTGCTTTGAAATGCAGTTTGTCTCCCACCAGGGCCTGTTTGTGTTTACCCATCAACTCTTTGCACTCAAGTTTTCAATGAGTCAAAGGTTTTGTGGTTTATTGCAAAGTGGGGAAGAATATGTGTCTCCCTTTGTGTTGTGATCTGTTAGATCTGTTCCAAAGCAATAATATTTGTTTTATATGGTTTTAGGTGTCTAGGTTCTTTCAGGGTTATTTTTATTTTCATGCTTGCTTGATTTACAGGTCCTCTGATCTGTAGCACTAAAAGAGGAGACAGATGCTGGTTTGGCCAGGATACAGGATATGACTAATACTTAGAATTGTTCACCCATCCAACTCTTTTTTCCCCTTTTCTTCACGGCATTAAGTTCGCCATGTCTGACTTTTGGTTCTTCTTTAAGGATGTTCAGAAAGTTTCATGCAGACAAGCTTCTGGAGTACCTATCCTACCAAGGTAACAGACATGTTCAGATTTTTCTAAATATTAGTCAGCCAAGCTGACTAACTAACTCTCCGTTTAGTTAGCCAGCTAACTAAAATTCTCTGTTAAGCCCCGCTGACTATACAAAAAGAAAATTATGAAATAAAAATGCATGATAAACATCTTCATACCTACAACCAACCAACCAAGTAATCCTGTTCTTCCAGGCTAAAGGAAAAAAAAAAAAAACACATTTCTTCAGGTCTGTTAATTAACAATTACATATCATGCCATTATTGGATATTTTACAAAGAAACCTTTTTCAAGCTCTCTTTTTTGTTTCTCAATGGTGCCTTAGCCTTCAGTGTTTCTCATCAACAATTACCTTATCATTATTTTTTATCAATATTCCATAATAAAATAAAATAAAACATAAATCATGTTTTAAGTAAAAATAAATGTTTTTTACATCATATCACTTCCTTAAATTTTTTAAGGAACAAGGGAAAATTGCTCTCCAAGAAGATTAATATACAATGTCCCTAGATGCATTCTATCTTCATTGCTGAATCTGCTTAGAACCATTCAGTTTTCTGTTTTTTGTTTTTCTCTTAGAGAGAGAGAGAGAGAGAGAGAGAGCATGTGCACAAATGGGGGCAGGGGCAGAGGGAAATGGAGAGAGAGAATCTTAAGCAGGCTCCACTCCCAGTGCAGAGTCTGACACTGGGCTGGATTTCAGGACGCTGAGATCCATGACCTGAGCCAAAACCAAGAGTCAGATGCTTAACCCACTGCACCACCGAGGTGCCACAGAACCATTCAGTTTTCATTAACCAATGGAATTGTCATGCCTGTGGCACAATTTCCTATCTGCTTTGATGAATTGAGATCTTCAAGCACATCCGCCAATAAAGACATTGAAAATATAAGATGCTTGCCTGTTTTCTTGTTGTTTTCAACTTACTAGACTGGTTATCCTATGAGACTGTTTCCAGTGATGATCAAGGGGTCACTTGTGGAGCTTTGTCACAATGCCTTTGGATTCGTGAAACAAGAGCATTAGTTCTTGTTCTTGATGTCTAAAATCAGCTCGGCAAACAAGAATGGGGATTCTAACACAATGGAGGCATAAAGGTAGAGAAAATAAATCGGTTCTTTAACCCATTATTTACTGTTTTTTCCCATATAGTTAAAAACCAAAAGTGGCATAGAGGATTGAGGGAGACCCATTCTGGTATGTGGCTTACATATATAAGCCATAGACATAAAAGCCACAGACATAAAAACATGTCTGTTTTTCAGTAGAAAACAGGGGAAGAAATAGTCACGGATGAACTCTGAGTGAGGCAAATAGAAAAATTTCAGGTGGACTTCATTGAAGTTTTAGACTGGTTCCATCCCAGATTAGTGTGTCATGAAAAAAACCATGATTGAAGAAAGAGGAGGGGAGAGGAGAAAAGAGAATGCGGGGCTGGGGGGGGGGGGGGAAGGGGGAAGGAGAGCAGATGAGACCGGGAGGTTCGAGGAGTAGGGGAGGAGCAGGGGAAGGGGGAGGGGATGGGAGCTCCCCAAACAGCATGAATCTCCCTTTACAACTCCTATTCACTTGGTTCTTACTATATTTCTCTCTCCGTTTAATTCCAGCTTTTAAACTGATTGACATATTTTTTCTTGGTATTTTTTATTGACTCTCCTTCACAATGGAGATACAAAGGTGATAAGAAGAGTTCATAAATACTGTCAAAGTAATCATTTTTTATATAGATACATAATGGCGAATAAGAATTTTTGTAATTGTTAAGATTATTTTGAGGACACAAGGCGTATCTCTTGCCTACTTTAAATAATAACTAGCGCTTACTATCTAATATGTAGTAGCAAACACTATGTCCAGGCATAGTATTTTATGTATTTTAATCTAAATGTTTTTTTCTAGTGTTTTATGTATTTTAACTCATCTTCACAGTGACCTATAAGGAAGTTATAATTAATATTCTCATTTTATAGATGAGTAAACTGATACAGAACAGTGGTTGAATAACTTGTTCAAAGTTAGGTAAAATTATTATTTGTGAATAATAGACGTATATAGAAATGCAGGATTTGAACCCAAGGTATCTGCTTCTGGAAATCTTGAGCTTAACATTATATGGTTCCACTACTCATTTTGGTAGTTAAAGGATATTGTCTCCTGCCCTTATTTTATAGTGACAATTTTTAAAAATGTGCATTATGATGGATAATAGATGGAAGATTTCCTGCTGACCTGAATATTATGGTTTAGTACAGAGGGAAATATATCTTAACAAGATAATTTTTACAACTCAACTAAAACTTCAGTGAAATCTTCTGCTGAAATACAGTCTTCTACCTTCTGTTACTTTCATCATTACTGAGTTAGCAGAACCCTCAATAGGAGTAATTAACAAATGATGAACAAACGACTAAATATTTGTTGAGAGTTACCTATTATTCTAGTTTGTGGGTTATTCAAGAAAGAACAAAAATAAATAAATATAACAATAACAGTTAAACAACAACAACCTATAGTACCTGTCCTCAAGGTCCTTGCAAAAATATCGAAGGACTCATACATAATTAAACACAAGGATATATGGAGACTGGAATTGAACCTAGCAGCCTGTACAAAATAACAACTATCAGTGTAGTTAAGAAATAAATTTACTGTTAATCTTCCAGAAAGTTATCAAGGAACAATAAACTACATGAGGGAAACCTCCTGAACTTTCATTGTCTGTGACAGATGTACTTAACCCTGTTTAGTCACAGTGTAACACTTAAACACTGTTAGGGTGCAGGGATTGGTTGGATGATTTCATGTTGGAATCTCTCCTGCTTTCCATTAAAAGATACTTTGGGAATTTCTACAAGAAATTAATTTCCTGGACTATTTAAAAGAATGATTGTCAAAACCATGTACTGGAATAGTATTTATTCATCTCTTGATTTTTAAAAGTCATTTTCTCTGTGCTGTAAACTGTTTTAAGCATTGGGGAAAGAACAGGTAAACAAAGCATGCAAAACCTATGCCTTGCTGTAGCTTACATTCTGGAGTGAGATAGGAAGCAAGTCAATAAAAATATATGCTATATGATAGAATGTAAACAACATATGATGTCAGGTGGTGTTTGGTGTCACAATGAAGCGTGCAGTAAGAGTGCATAGCATGTAGGAGTACATTGTTTAGATGGAGTTCTCCAGGAAAGCTTTTTTGAAGGGTAATATTTGAGAAAGAACCGACTGAAGCAAGAAACCATAGGCTGATAAACTGTGGCAAATAGAATCCCAGGCTGAAGGAATGGCAAGTTCAAAAGTCTGAAGTTGGAATATGCTTGGTATGTTGGAGGAATAGGTGACAAAGAGGCCAATAAAATGATGGCAGATACGATACAGAAGAATGCTTATGGAAATGGGGAAATATCTGTGACTAAGTAAAAAAAAAAAGAAAAAGAAAATGTAGTGTGTAGAATGTTATATATAATGAATTATACAAAATACCAATTATAAAGAATAAAACTATAGCACAAGTATGTTATATGTAGATATAAAGATATATAGAGGTAAGTAAAAGAGTGTAAGTGCATAAAGTAGACATACCATGTACCAAAAATGTTACTAGTCATTATCACTGGTGTATGTGTCATTTTTCTTCTCTGCTTTTTCTGTATTTTATTAATTTTGGTGCAATATGCATGGATTACTTAAAAAGTCTTAGCTTAAAATTGATCTAGTTAATACACAAGATGTTTAAGAGCTCTGTTCTCCTAATTCGTTTAACCTCTGCTTTGATTTTTACAAGTGGCTTTCACATGACATCAAAAGCAGAATTAGAGGGCACCTGGGTGGCTCAGTCGGTTAAGCGACTGCTTTCGGCTCAGGTCATGATCCTGGAGTCCCAGAATCGAGTCCCACATCGGGCTCCCTGCTCAGCGAGGAGTCTGCTTCTCCCCCTGACCCTCTTCCCTCTCGTGCTCCCTATCTCTCATTCTCTCTCTCTCAAAAAAATAAATAAAATCTTTTAAAAAAAGCAGAATTAGAAATATAGAGATAGGAAGCTAGAGTCAATTGTACGATTGAAAATTACAGAATTAAAAAAAACCCAAATAAATGTACTGTGCTAAATACAATAAATAAATCTAACTTTAGAGAAATTACTTATCAGATAAAAGCCAAACATGGAATAGAGAATGACATAATGAACCAAGTAAAAAATGATTCTGGGGGCTTAGCAATGTAGAAGCGGCATATAACATTTTGATGGATAATCAGGCAGAAGCTTAACATGATTGCTGGCATTAGCTTAATAGTAATACAAAGTTAATGAAACATTTAGCAGAAATTTAACATCCATTCATCATTATCTATTATCTTTAATCAAAGGCAGTTTTAAAGAGAACATTCTGTGGATCCATATGGGAAGTGTTTTCCAAGCGAGAGTTAAATCCTCAATATTTTAAGGGCCATCAAATAAATGCATTTCTTTTATTCAGACACACAAGGTTGAATTATGGAAAAATAAGAAAAGCTTTAGCCTTAGCGAAATAGCTTTTTTTTTAAAGATTTTATTTATTTATTCGAGAGAGAGAGAATGAGAGATAGAGAGCACAAGAGGGAAGAGGGTCAGAGGGAGAAGCAGACTCCCTGCTGAGCAGGGAGCTGGATGTGGGCCTCGATCCAGGGACTCCAGGATCATGACCTGAGCTGAAGGCAGTCGCTTAACCAACTGAGCCACCCAGGCACCCGCAAAATAGTTTTTTATCAATCAAGTCAGAAGCAGCAGCCAATGTTTTTAGTGTTTATTTGCTTGACTTGACACCAATCAGATTTGCATAAAAGAAAGACATCCATGTGTATTAGTAATCAGGATGCCTTTGAGTCAGGATGCTACTCTCCAAAAAATGGAATTTTATTTTATAGTAGAAATGGACAACAGGCAGTTAAATGGTCTAGACTCCTTCCTACTCGCGCCATTAGTTTTGTTTATTACCTGAGGCATAACAATTTTATTATCTGTTAAATGAAGTGAGTAGCACTAGCCTCTGCCACACAGAGAGAGAAAACAGTGATGACCACTCAATCCTGCAACATGCATCAGTGAAAAATTAGTTTTTCATCTTTATAAATCATGCAGTGTTTATGTGGCTTCCGTACTTCCCCTCTCCAGATATACCTGTAGCCTTTCTCATAAGAAGTATATCCATCTTCATAGCTATTTAGAAGAGGTGCACAGAAGATGATAAATAAACATTTGTGTGGGTATATATACCATGTACTGTAAATGTCACCAGTTCCCTCCCCCCCCAACCGGTGTGGCCTTTCTCTTGTTTGCTTGTTTGCTTTTTATGAAATTTATGCATTACCTTTATATCACCAAATATATCAATAAAAGGACCTTGGAGGTAACATAGATGCAGATGTAACTTGCAAAGTGAGTGCATAATAGAGGTACAACTGCTGCCCCTTCTCTGGCTGTGCTATTTTCATCTACTCAGGGGGTGCCCACCTGTGCATTGTTGGCTGAACTTCATTCCAGCATGTTACTTTTGCATTTAGTCCCAATATTAGAACTATGTAGTTCTGTGTTTTCCCCAATAAAGTAGAAAGGTCTCTGCCCTTGGAGTCATGGCTTTGGTTTGTTCCTTGTCCTTTCACTTACTGTGTAACCCAGGCTTTCTAGGATTCTTTTTTTTTTTTATCACCTTTACTATGCGACCAAACATTTAAAAGGTTGTTATAGGGACTGAATAAACTAGATTATGTAAAGTCAGTCTTCAAAATGCAAATAGTTACCCTAATGTGTTGGTAACAAAAATGCAAAAATGAAAAACTTCTGATTTGCTACCTTGTCCACAGCCCTTTGGTGTTTTATGTCAGATTAAGAAATAGGAGGTAAACTCCTTGCCAAGATGTAGCTTGTGATCTGGTTAATGAAACAATATTTACATTACAATAAGAGAAGTAATAAACATGCGACAACAGTATTTGAAAAAAAATAATGCAAGAGTAGAAGGGAAGTCATTTGGTACTCAGTGTTCATTATAAAAGTGATGATATGGGTAATAAATGCAGTGAGGATAGGAAAGGGAGAAAGGGACTTTGGGATGAGAGGGATCTGTTGTCCCTTCTAGAACTGAATGGGCAAATTGAAGCTTTGCATGCAAAGGAAGGCTTTAAGCAATAGGGTGGTGGCAGTTTAGAAAAGAGATGTTAATTGGACTTCTCAATCTTACCTAAATATGTCTAGGCTTAGAAGTGGTAATACATATTTTTTAAGAAAAAATATGTAGTTCTAGATTGGAAACCAATCTTCTTAATGATTTAAGAATCTCAGTCTGTGTTTTCAAAAGATTATTTGTTAACAGATGAGTTTAAATTACCAGAAAAATAATGAGGTAACATATTTCATGAAGATAAATTCTACTTTATATTCCTTTAATCTTGGAATTTAATCAAGGAAGCCAAGTGGAGAAAACTAAGTAAGAAAAAGAAAAGTGAAGAAACAAAATATCTTTCATGATATTTACTAAGGCTATTGTGTCAGGCTTGTGGCATTTACAAGTAATTTAAAAAGAAATTGTGATTGATGAGGATAAGCAAACTGAGAAGGAAGATGTCAGTAGAGAAAACACTGATATTAATTTTGGAATGTTGAAATTTTATTCTCTAAAAGAGGTAGTTGTAAAAGGTAGTGACTGTATCCCAAGGAAAATAAAATGTGGGAGGAAGATGGGAATGGACAAAATATAGAGGAACAATATTTACTAGATTTTTTTTTTAAACCTGAAATGCTTGAATCATTGCTTCAGTCAGCTTTTTGCTTTGCAATAGTCTCTAGTCTAGAAGTGTGTGTGTGTGTGTGTGTGTGTGTGTGTGTGTGTGTTTCTGTTCATTATAAATAGCCAAAGTAATGTTTTTGGAAAACAAAGTTCTCTGCTATGTGGCCCACTTCCAGTTCCAGATGATTCAGCAATACCACTGTTGATAGAATGGTGCCTCACGGTGTCTAGCATAATGCAAAGTGCAGAGGGGCCAAGCACAATAAATACTGGTGGTGGTAACACGAGACTGTGAGAGATTTCTCTTTCTACTTCCTCTCCTGTTAGTCTTTCTCTGTCTTTCTCATTTTGAGCTTCCTCTCTTTTCCATGGAAGTTGTGGATACCCATGGTGATTTAATCATCTTCCTTCCTCACTCCTACAGACTGTTATTCTTTACATTTTTATTTACAGTTTGATTTAGTAGTATATTTTAAAGATTTATTTGCACAGTGCATCAAATTTTAAATAAAACATGCAGTGAAATTCCAAGTTGTATCTCTAATATTCAAGTTATATCATTAATTCATTAGGTTTATCACTGCCAGATGAATTATACAACTAACTTCTCAAGTCATACAGCTGATTTGAATCCATATTTTAATCTTTGAACATAAATATCTCCATTAATAATAGCAGTTTGTTTAGAAGAACTGAGTTTACATGTTGATCTATAGTCTTCCTATTTCTTAGTATATTCTTTACTCCAGTGTCACATTCAAAAATGGCAAGAATGATATAGATTTATATTTTCAGAGGTTATTTTGTCTCTGTCATTTGTTCATCTATCCATCCCTCTATCCATCCATCTGTTCAACATTCATCGGGTGTCTACTGTACAACATGCTAGACACTGTGTTCATGATTGTACGGAAAACAATCATAGTCCCTGTTGCCATGTAGGCTGGTAATATCAAAATACAAGTGACAGTACTGTTGATAGACCTGGGCATCTATGGCCTCAACTTTACTCCCTGTGTTTTAAGAGCCACTTTCAGGCCCTCCTTTGACTCTGCCCCTCCCAAAAGATTGAGGAGAATACAGGGCCAAGTATATGGAACAATATATGCTTTCAATGCCATCTTGGGGCCTCTTCCATGGATCATTGCTCCAAGGGTTTACCAAGCATGCAATGCTGTTCATACTTCTAGGCCTGCTGTGCTATATACTCTATCTTTATTAAAGCTTTCTATTAGTATATCCTACAGAATCTTGTGAATCCTTTCAATTATCTGACTTTGTGTAATTCCTGCATACATAAATTCTGTAAAGTTATAATGAGCGAGTTGGGATAAAGAAGATAATGGGAAGAATAAAAACCATTTTGGTTTAGGGTTCATGTAAGACCTCTCGGAGGAGACTGATTTTAATCTGAGACTTGAAGGAGAGAATTGAGCTGTATTCGTGTGGAGATCATGAAGAATGTTTGAGGAAAAGGGAAGAACAATAGAATATTTGGAATTTCCAATTTAGATTGTTTCTTTGGCTTAATGTGGGAACCAAGTTGAACTGATCCACAAGTTGACTTTTCAAAAGACAGGTTCTCCTGTGGATTTCTGTAGTTTGAGCATTGGTATTTGTAGTCCAGAAAAGGGACACTTGGTTGCTTATCTAGGTCATCTGAAGTGAGGATGATTTCCAGCATCATATGTCAATTTCTTGTAGAAGTAATCAAAGGAAATGGAACATGAAGCAAGAAACCACTTAAGAATCCAAGACCTGTGTAAAAGAGAATACAGGAATATTTTTTACATGGGTTCATTTTTTAAAAGGTTATTTGAAATTCTTATATGAGATAGTACTTATCTCTCATATTGAAGATAGTTTATTAGGTCACATCTTGTCCTTTGAGAAAATTTTGTTAAAGTCTGATGTAAATAATTTCTAGCCTTATGAAATCTTTAGGTGTGATTTAATGATATGACAGGACATTCTAGAAGTATACTAAATGTTATAGTCATGTGCACTTTTTAGCATTCAAGGACTTTCTTAAGAATGCTATAATAAAAAAGTTTTTAAATAGCTCCATTTAGATACATATCAGAACATAGACTAGATTTTTTCCCCTAAACTTTTTGTCCTGATTAGAAATAGCTCAAGCAAAAATAAAAGCATTTAACTGCATGTAAAGATATATAGCAAGAGATAGGCTGTGTATAGAGTACACAAGATGTGCTAGTCAGAATTCTCCATAGAAATAGAACAAAATAGAAGAAATATATGTCTAGAATGAGATTTCTTGTAAGAAATTGGCTCACACAATTATGGAGGCTATGAAATCCTATGATCTTTTGTCCTCAAGCTGGAAAGTCAGAAAAACCAATGGTATAGTTCCAGGGTCTGACAGCCAGAGAGCTGATGTTGTAGATTCCAGTCTGAGTCTGAAGGCCCTAGACCCGGGAGTGCCTAGTGCAGAAGATTAATATCCCAGACCAGTCAGTCAGCCAGAGCATGATTTCAACATTCCTCCACCATTTTGTTCTGTTCAGGCCCTCAGTGTATTAGACAAATCTGCCTCTTCCATGATGAAAGCAGTCCAGTGTAATCAACATGCCCCCAAGTAGCTGGCTGATTATTCTGGAGATTAGGGCCACATTAGGGACTCAGTGTTGTTTTCTGTTGTTATCAGAGTGGGTACACAGCAATGACTATAGCTAGATCAGCCTTGGTGAGTAGAAGTTCAGGTTGCTGAGCCCATGCCTAACCTTCATCCTTGCTACCATGTCAACTTTGCTCATGATACCATTGGTTGATGAGAACAGTGGCTGGGGAAAGAGGCTGGCTGGTATCCATAGAACTGGTCATGCTATGCACTTGATTATTAAAATCCTCATCTCCTGAGGTTGCTCTTTGGTGAGCATTTACATGGGACACAGATATCTTCACTTTTTTCCCCATTCAGAGAGGTCTCTCTACATACCTCTTCCCCAGATATCTTTGTCACCATTTTTTCAATCATGTTTCATCCAAATCTCTGATGATCCAGCCAAACCATTGGCCACAGCCCATGAATTAGTATACAATCACATATCTGGCCACTTCTACTTTTAAGCAACCTGAACAACCAGGTACTACTGGAGGTTCTGCACACAGGGAGGATATCCCCTTACCACTCTTCCTCAAGGATGTCCCAGAGCAGAGCTGTAGTGCTGCCACAATTCACTTTTGAAATCTACCTGAATATCATGCCGAACCATCTGTAAACCAGGCCCAAGTTTTATCTTCCTCTGTCAACTGATCATGGCCAAAGGTGGGGCTGGGAGAGAGAGGCAGTATAGCAGAAGTGGGGACCATGGGCATTTGAGTCACTTCTTCATATAACTTACTTGTGCCTTCAGGGACTGCTTGGGTCCAATAACATATGTATCACTTCTATTTGATGATGAATTGCTACTGTTTATGCCCAGATTTATGGCTTTGTGGCTCAGATAACTTCCATTCCATGATGGATAGCTCAAGTCAAATGGTAACTTGGTGGTCCATGGTCAAGCCTTCACTCTCCACTAAGGTCCAGTAACAGGTGAAGAGCCATTTCTCAAAACAAGAGTAGTTGTCTTCAGAGGACAGTAGGGCCCCCAATTTCTAAGGGCCTAAGCTATCATTTACTTATAGGAACCTGCCAAAGTCCCCAAACACACCACTATCTGCCACTGATATTTCAAGTACCATTGGATCTGTTGATTCATATGATCTGAGTGACAGAGCACCTTGTACAGAAAACTGGACCTGTTACAGAAGCTTCTCCTTTTCTGAGTCCCAGTCAAACCCAGGAACTTTTTGGGTCACTTGGTAAATGGGCCAGAATAACATACCCAATTTAGGAATATATTGTGTATAAGATCCAAAGAGGCTCACTAGGCATGTGCCTCTCTTTTGGTTGTAGGAGGGGCCAGATGTAACAAATTATCCACCACCTTGGAAGGAATATCTCAACATGCCCCACACCACTGACCTCTAGAAATTTCACTGGGGTAGAAAGTCCTGGAATTTTCTTGGATTTGTTTCCCTATCTCTGGCATGCAAATATTTTACCAATACTTCTAGAATAGTTACCACTTCTTGCTTACTAGGTCCAGTCAGCATAATATCATCAATGTAATGGGCCAGTGTAATATCTTTAGAAGGGAAAGATAATAAAGATCCCTTTGAATTAAATTATGACATAAGGCTGGAGAATTGATATACCCCTGAGGTAGGATGGTGGAGGTGTGGTGCTGACCTGACTAGTTCAATATAAATTGATTCAGGTTGACCTTACTGACAAGGATGGAGGAAAAGTAATTTGCCAGTCAGTTGCTGCATACCAAGTGTGTTAATTTGCTCAGGCAATGAAACCATATCTGACATAGCCACTGCAATTGGAATTACCATCCAGGTTATCCCATTGTCACTCAAATAAAAGATTTGTCTTTGACACAGGAGAAATAAACAAGTTGAATGGAACTGTGGTGGGAATCACCACCCCTGCATCCTTCAAATCTTCGATGATGACACTAATCTTTATAATCCCTTCAGAAACGTGGTGTTGCTTTTGATTTACTGGTTTCCTAGGTAGAAGCAGTTCTAGTGGCTTCTGTGTGGCCTTTCTCACCCTAATAGCCCTCACTGCACAGGTCAGGGAACCAATGTGAGGATTCTGACAGCTGCTGAGTATAGTTATTCCAATTATACATTCCAGAAGTAGGGAAATCACCACAGGATGGACTCAGGGACCCACCGGGTCCACTGTGGGATGGACTTGAGCTAAAACTGCCTTGACCATTTGCCTTCCATTAGCCCCTCCTTGGGCTGATGGGACACAGCAATGTTTGGGGTCTCTTGGAATCAGTGTCAGTTCACAGCCACTTTCCAGTAACCCCTAAAATATCTGATTATTTCCTTTTTCTGCATGCACAGTTACCCTGGCAAAAGGCTATCAGTGCCTTTGTGGAAGGCTGAGAGAAAGATTAACAGTGTAAAATTCGGGGAGTATATGAAGGTCCTTCCTCAAGGGGACTCATCCTTCCCTACATTCGAGGAGTTCTAGTCTGGGTCTGTACACTGGCTCAGTTCTGGGAATTGAATGAGGGACTGTGACTCTGCTTTTATGATGCAGGTTAGACTTTTGTTCACTTAACCTAGATCTTTTCTGCCCATACAGATCAAGTTAAGAATTTAGCGGCTTCCTATTTATTTTACTTGTAGGAATACCATGATCAACTAGTATACACCAAAGGCCTATCTGGGTCAGCTTATTCTGATTGGTGCTTTGACTCTGCTATCCTTTATGGTAATTGCACCCACCTTGCCTTTGGCAGTTGAATGCTTCTACATGGCCCCTTCCACTCCAGAATCCAATTACTCCCATTGCATGTGAGTTTCCCAAATCAGCGGCTGTGTTTCCCACTGTGAGGTTTGGACTACAGAGAGGAGCATTCTTGGAGCTCCTCAGGGCTTCTGGGCCTCTCATCACAAATTTATTTCTCACAAAACAGGTGAAAGGTACATTTTCTGGACCCACCCAGTGCATGTGAGGAGATCTTTACTTATTTGTCTTTTTAAATTTATTTATCTTTATTTATGGCCGCTTTCAAGGAAGCTCTAGGCCCTGAGAAATGCATTATATGAATTTCTTAAACCATGCTCTATGAAGTATTGCAAAATTCGCTTATAAGGCAAGCAACGGTTCTAGTGACAATTATATGAGGGATTTTACTACCCTTGGTTGGCCTTTTAAAAACTCTTCATTTTATTCAGTGACTTTGTGAGGCCTACTGGGCAAGTTTGGCTGGTTTGCTTTATTTTTCCTTTAGTTATTTTATTCCCATTCTGTGATTCTGAACCTGCCAAAAAGAATCCCATGCTCATAGAGTTTTGAAACTCCAGGAACTTTGTTTCTGAGGGTGTGGAAGCTTTTTAGAGGATCTATATGTTTTCTCCAATCCCCAGTCTTTAGTTAAGGGGTTCAGCCTGCTCTGTTTACACCTAGTGTCTCATTAGAGAGGATCTGTCACATTTACAACACAAGGACATTAATCATCTTCCCCCCATCTCTTACGCTTTCTCTTTAGGCTTCAGAAACTGAAGAAGGGGAATATATTCTATTGACTAACTTTCCAGTTATTTTTTTGGAAGGAAGGTTCTCATATGCAGGTTACATAATATGACTACACTGCATGCTAATTTTTCTTTTTATTAGCTCTACTAGACATATAAAAGGACTATTAATTACATTTTACCTAAATTCAGTAGTAAATTAGTTACACTGATTTGATTTCTTCGTATTTTGACTGGTGGTGATTTCTGAGCACAATACTTGGAAGATTCATTCATAGAATGACCAAAGGTAATTTGCATTTGTTGCTGCCTTGCATTTTCAATATCTGTGGTTCCATAAAAACCACTAATACTTTTTTTTTTTATAATTTCATGTTTTCCTCTTTTAGACCACAGAACATTGAAATGAAAGGTTCTCAGCTGATTTATTTATTCATTTATTTATTTTCAGCTGATTTCTTAAGTAACCAGTACCTATTCCAGTTAAGGGATGTGACAAAAAGGATATTGTTCAATTTGTCCTCAGATGAGCCACACAAATATCAATGATGGGATAGTTTCCTTTTCTTACTTGGAATAATTCTGAAATTCTCAGAGATCTATTCTTGCATCTTAAAAAGTAACATTGTCCCCCAAATTTTGAATTTGAAAATAGGGGGAAAAGAAGAGAAGGGTAGGTAGAGAAATGAAAAAGAAAGGAAAGTGGTCTGGAACATCAAGGAGAGGTCAGTTCCTGTAACTGTAAGGAATGAAATGGATGCTGGAGAAAATTTAGCTGAGATACATTATTGAATGGCTTCTGTACAAGCTGTTTTGAAGGATAATTCTGTTGAAGCATTGTATATCAGAGTAGAAAAGAGCATGGACTCTGGGGCGCCTGGGTGGCTCAGTTGGTTAAGCGACTGCCTTCGGCTCAGGTCATGATCCTGGAGTCCCGGGATCGAGTCCCACATCGGGCTCCCTGCTCGGCAGGGAGTCTGCTTCTCCCTCTGACCCTCTTCCCTCTCGTGCTTTCTATCTCTCATTCTCTCTCTCTCTCTCAAATAAATAAATAAAATCTTAAAAAAAAAAAAAAAAAGAGCATGGACTCTGAAGCCAGATTGTTAGACTGTAAGTTCCTGTGCTATGAAGCATCAACTGTGCAATCTTTGTGTGTATCAGTTTCCTCAACTAGAAAATGAAGATGCTGTTAGGACTTGACTCCTAGAACTGCTGTAAGAAGCAAATGGACTGATACATGTGAAGTGAATAGAAGAGTACCTGGCATCTGGTAAATACTATTTTGGCTACTAACCCAGGAGATTTGGTGGAAGTCTTGAGTTAGTACTCTTACTGAAAATGAGTTAAAGCTCCCTGCTCCATTTCTCTCCTGCATATTTTAGGGCTATCTCTGATGCTCACTAAAATATGTATTCTAACTTGCATCATAATTCTTAAAGGCATACTGTATGATTTGAGTGGAAAGAGAGGAAATCAATTCATCTCTGGCATCTGTTTCTATTCTTGTTCATATCTAAATATGATGAAACAGATTCTTTGGATAATCTGCTTCCATTGTTATATGCTGGGATTCATTTACTTTGTTTCCTTTGTACCAGGTCAGGTTTTGAGATTTTCAGAGGGGTTTTTTATTTGGTTTGTATTAAGGAAACCACATTGTAAAGGCAGGTCATCTTTGGATTCCTAATATTGTATTACTTTGTTTTTACGAATCACTTACTGGTAACTAATCTGAGTGACCTGTTATTTAGGCCAAAATGAATTTTCATATTAGGAGAGAAAAAAAATATTTAGAATTGATCACTTTTTGAAATAAATATTAGCTCATGATAAAATGTATTTATATATGATATATATAAGATTTAAGACAACTTTTGGTAAATTTAGGTGTTTTCAACATAGTTCATTTCATCATGCTAATGGAAGTAGAAGTTTGCAATTATTTTGGGGTATTAAAGTAGTGCTTTCTTGCACTCATCTTTAAAAATACAATATTCTTTAAGAGAAACAACAAACATACTTGTGCTTTTGCAATCATCTCTGGATATCTTGAGGTTTGAATTATAGAACAGTAATTCTTGCCCTGTGCATCTAATGACACTCAGCTTGAGGCCTCCCTCCTAACAGTGCATAAAGTATTTGGCCCATAACTTATATTCTGCTGAGTCTTACTGCTTTATTTATCAATATTTTTTGAACCTGCCTTCAGTCACCAGAAACATTATAGACTCTAAGGAAACTTTCTTCTCTGACATTGTTCCTATTTGAAATCTGCTTTTGCACGTTTAAAAACAGTCCACAAGGAATTGTAGATAGTGTAGACAGTGAAAGAACAAATGCCTTTAACAAACAGAATATTTTGTCACAAATAGCTATCTTCCTGTCTCATAGAGCAGTGGTAGGAGTTGTTAATGAGAAGTGAATTTAGTGAAAAAGGGAAGATGAAAGTAGCCGTTCTAATCAAATTCTGTCGTAATTTCTCAGGTGTCTAGAATTTATGACACACCATTCAGCAAATCTCCAATGATACATTTCCATAACAGGAGTTGTAAATCCATTGGCAGTTTCATTAATCAGACAAAGAGCTGTGCAGTTATTGAAATAACTCCTCAAATAATTGCCGACTTGCCGGGCCGTGACATCACTCCTAAGAGAAGTGCTTCGACAATTGATGATATAGCCCTGGTAAAATTAGCATTTCTGGCATTGAAAAATCATTGCTGGGCATGCCATGGTTCTGAGGAAGCACTTCCTGGAATTGTGGCTCCTCAGAAGCAGGACTGAAAAAGCGGCGGTGATCAATAGTTTGCTTGTTTTACATGTGAGGAGAAATGTGCAGGTATTGTATTCATCCCTCTTTAGACTGTGGTTTCTGTTTTAACCATGAAACTATTTTAAAATTAAAATGTTGTCAATTTGATTGCTTTCATATTTCTTGAGTGCCTTTTGAGACTGTGGACTCAAGTCTGCTAGGGATTTGGGAAAAGTGTGAAGTGATACCTCCTTCCAGGTAGTTCATGCCCTACCCTTTAGGGGATGATGTGATACAGTGTAGTAGATACTATTTTGAAGGCTGCTAAAAGTGCTAGGAGATTATAGCAGAAGGAAGGATAAGCCAAGACTGAACATCACAATGGTGGAGAGTCAGAAAAGTCTTCCAAAAGCACTGAACTCTTACATTAAATCTTAAAAGAGAGATGAGAAGGAATTTAAAATATATAGAAAAAAAATTAGTCAAATGGGAGGAGGTTTGGAGTGGGTGTTAGAGGTGTACTCTACCTCAACTTTTCTGCTGCTTTGAATAAACCAGTTCATCTCTCTGAATCTTGATTTTCTCTCTTAAAGTAGAGAGGTATTATTTTCATTTTTTAATGTCAAATTCCCAGATTAAAATAAAAAGTTGAAACAGAAAGATTTTGTGTGAGAGGAAAACTTAGGGAAAACAACCCAAAATACGGTTATCATGAATGTTATTAATGGTCTTTCTTGGCAAACTACAAAGACAGAATTTTGATGTGCTTCTAATAGTTAAACAAAATCATATGTCATAGTCATATTTATGTGAGCTAAAATATTTTCCTATACTTATTTGTGTGAATATGTTCCTTTTAAATACTTCATATATACTCTTAGCTCATGACTTAGATTTGCAAAGGACCACAGCTCTACCCAATGAACTAAAGACAGAATAGTAAAATAAAATAGGTAAATGCCAAAATATAATACATAGCACTGTCATCTCTTTTCAATGTATACCTTAAGATCAGCACTATTTTTTATTACTTTGAATCTGATAATGGAAATAAAAGTTTAAAAAAAAGTATATTATACTGCAATGTATTCATGAAATTGGTGACTCAGGATGTTGGGCATTTTGAATGATGTGAAGGTCAACAGTGTATGTCTCCTTGTGTTACAGAAATTAATGTAGTTTTTGATTATCCCTTGGTTCCCATGTATCAAATTACTTTTCATAAAATATTCAAACAGGGTTGCCTGAGTAACAGAAGATGGGCCTGAAGAACAAGAGGCCACAACCCTAAGATCCCTATAAAAGAGGTGCATCTTGCTTGGGTTGTGGTCAATAATTTGGACTCTGTACATTCCCTCAACCACCCCTCAACAGATTGACTAAGAGGAGGAACCCCCCAAATAGGAAAGACTCAGAGACTGTGACTTCTGCCACAGAACAAATGGATATCGATATAAGCAAGATGCCAGAAATAGACCTCAGGGTAACAGTTATGAAGACAATAGAAAGGATGGAGAAAAAGATTAATGGCAACATAGTCTCTAAGGGCAGAAATGAGAACTGATCTGGCAGAACTTAAAAAATGCTAACAATGAGATCCAATCTAATCTAGATACTCTTAATAGCTAGGGTAAACGAGACAGAAGTATGAATTAGTGATCTAGAAGGCAAACTGATAACAAAGAAGGAAAAAGAGGAGGCCTGGGAGAAACAGCTTAAAATCCATGAAAACAGGGTGCCTGGGTGGCTCAGTCGGTTAAGCGACTGCCTTCGGCTCAGGTCATGATCCTGGAGTCCCGGGATCGAGTCCCATATCGGGCTCCCTGCTCAGCAGGGAGTCTGCTTCTCCCTCTGACCCTCTTCCCTCTCGTGCTCTCTATCTCTCATTCTCTCTCTCTCTCAAATAAGTAAATAAAATCTTTAAAAAAAAATTAAAAAAAAATCCATGAAAACAGAATTAGAGAAATAAGTGACACCATTGAAACATTCCAATGTCAGAATTATTGGGGTCCCTGAGGGGGTGGAGAGAAAGAGAGGACTAGAAGATATATTTGAGCAAATTGTAGCTGAGAACTTCCCTAATCTGGGGAACGAAACAAGCATTTGTGCCCTAGAGGCAAAGAGGACCCCTCCCAAGATCAAGGAGAATAGACCAATGCCCCGGCATATAATAGTAAAACTCGCAACTCTTAGAACCAAGGAAACCATCTTAAGGGCAGTTTGGGGGAAGAGATTCGTTACATACAGAGGAAGGAATATTAGAATAACATTAGACCTATCCACAGAGACCTGGGAAGCCAGAAAGGGCTAGTAAGACATATTTAGGGTACTAAATGAGAAGAACATGCAGCCAAGAATACTTTATCTGGGAAGGCTCTCATTTAGAATGGATAGAGAGATACAGAGCTTCCAGGATTGGCAGAAACTGAAAAAATATGTGACCACTAGGCCAGCCCTGCAAGAAATATTAAGAGGGGGGGTTCTAAACAAAGAAGAAAGACCCCAAGAGTGTTATAGAACAGAAATTTACAGAGACAATCTATAGAAACAAGGACTTCACAGGCAACATGATGACAATAAAATCATATCTTTCAATAATCACTCTCAATGTGAATGGCCTAAATGCTCCCATAAAACAGCAGAGGATTGAAGATTGGACAAAAAGACAGGACCCATCCATATACTGTCTACAAGAGCCTCATTTTGAACCTAAAGATGCATCCAGACTGAAAGTGAAGGGATGGAGAACCACCTTTCATGCCATTGGACCTTAAAAGAAAGCTGGGGTAGCAATTCTCATATCCAGCAAATTAGATTTTAAGTTAAAGACTGTAGTTAGAGATACAGAAGGACACTATGTCATTCTTAAAGGGTCTATCTAACAAGAAGATCTAACATTTGTAAATATCTATGCCCCAACATGGGAGCAGCTAACCACACAAGCCAACTGTTAACCAAAATAAAGAGACATATTGATAATAATACATTAATAGTGGGAGACCTCAACACTCCACTCTCAGCAATAGTCAGATCAACAAAGAAACAAGAGCTTTGAATGACACACTGGACCAGATGGACCTCATAGATAGAGACAGAACATTCCACCCTAAAACAACAGAATACTCATTCTTCTTGAACGCACATGGAACTTTCTTCAGAATAGACCACATACTGGGGCGGCAAATCAGGTCTCAACCGATACCAAAAGACTGAGATTATTCCCTGCATATTCTCAGACTGTAATGCTTTAAAACTGGAACTCAATCACGAGAAAAAATTTGGAAGAAATTCAAACACTTGGAAGCTAAAGACCACTTTACTTAAGAATATTTGGGTCAACCAGGAAATCAAAGAATAACTTAAACAATTCATGGAAACCAATGAGAATGAAAACACATCAGTCCAAAAACCTATGGGATACTGCAAAGATGGTCCTAAGGGGAAATACGTAGCTATCCAAACCTTACTCAAAAAAAAAAAAAAAATAGAAAAATCCCGAATTCACCAATTAACTTTACACCTTAAAGAACTGGAGGAAAAAAAAAAACAAGAACAATGAATAATGCCTAAGCCACACATTAGAAGAGAAATGATTAAGATTAGAGCAGAGATCAATGAATTAGAAGCCAGAAATTCAGTAGAGCAGATCAATGAAACTAGAAGCTGGTTCTTTGAAAGAATACATAAGATCGGTAAACCACTGGCCAGACTTATCCAAAAGAAAAGAGAAAGGACCCAAATTAATAAAATTATGAATGAAAGGGGAGAGATCACGATTAATACTAAGGAAATAGAAACAATTATTAGAAATTATTATCAACAACTATATGCCAATAAATTAAGCAACCTGGAAGAAATGGATGCCTTCCTGTAAACATATAAATGACCAACACTGAAACAGGAAGAAATAAACAACCTGAACAACTGAATAACCAGTAACAAGATTGAAGCAGCGATCAAAAACCTCCCAAAAGACAAGAGTCCAGGGCCTGATGGATTCCCTGGGGAATTCTACCAAACATTCAAAGAAGAAATAATACCCATTCTCCTGAAGCTGTTTCAAAAAATAGAAACAGAAGGAAAGCTTCCAGACTCATTCTATGAGGCCAAGCCAGACAAAGACCCCCAACAAAAAGGAGACTTTCAGACCAATATTCCTGATGAATATGGATGCCAAAATTCTCAACAAAATCCTAGCTAATGGGATCCAATAGTCCATTAAAAGGATCATCCACCATGATCAAGTGGAATTATCCCTGTGATGCAAGGGTGGTTCAACATTCACAAATCAATCAATGTGATAGAATACATTAATAAGAGGAGAGAGAAGAACCATATGGTCCTCTCAATTGATGCAGAAAAAGCATTTGACAAAATACAGCATCTTTTCCTGATTAAAACTCTTCAGAGTATAAGGATAGAGGGAATATTCCTCAATTTCATAAAATCCATTTATGAAAAACCCACAGTGAATATCATCCTCAATGGGGAAAAACTAAGAGCCTTTCCCTTAAGATCAGGAACACAACAAGGATATCCACTCTTGCCACTATTGTTCAACATAGTAGTAGAAGTCCTAGCAATAGCAATCAGACAACAAAAAGAAATAAAAGTATTCAAATTGACAAAGAAGTCAAACTCCCTCTCTTTGCAGATGACATGATACTTTATGTGGAAAACCCAAAAGACTCCACCCCCAAATTACTAGAACTCATACAGCAATTCAGTAATGTGGCAGGATACAAAATCAATGCACAGAAATCAGTTGCTTTCTTATACACTAACAATGTAACTGTAGAAAGAGAAATTAGAGAATCGATTCCATTTGCAATAGCACCAAAACCCATAAGATTCCTTGGAATAAACCTAACCAAAGAAGTAAAGGATCTATACTCTAATAACTACAGAATACTCATGAAAGAAATTGAAGAAGACACAAAAAGATTGAAAAACATTCCATGCCCATGGATCGGAGGAATAAACATTTTTAAAATGTATATGCTGCCCAGAGCAATCTATACTTTCAACGCCATCCTGATCAAAATACCAACAACATTTTTCAAAGTGCTAGAACAAACAATCACAAAATTTGTATAGAATCAGAAAAGAACCCGAATCGCCAAGGAAATGTTGTAAAAGAAAAACAAATCTAAGGGCATCACGTTGCCTGATTTCAAGCCATATTTCATAGCTGTGATCACCAAGACAGCATGGTACAGGCACAAAAACAGACATATAGACCAATGGAACAGAATAGAGAGCCCAGATACGGACCTTCAACTCTATGGTCAAATAATCTTCGACAAAGCAGGAAAAAAATGTGCAATGGGAAAAAAGACAGTCTCTTCAATAAATGGTGCTGGGGAAACTGGACAACCATATACAGAAGAAAGAAACTCGACCATTCTCTAACACCATACACAAAGATAAACTCAGAATGGATGAAAGATCTCAATGTGACACAGGAATCCATCAAAATCCTAGAGGAAAACATAAGCAGTAACCTCTTCGACTTCGGCCACAACAGCTTCTTTCAAGACATGTCTCCAGGGGCACCTGGGTGGCTCAGTCGGTTAAGCATCTGCCTTCAGCTCAGCTCATGATCCCAGGGTCCTGGGATCAAGCCCTACATCAGGCTCCCTGCTCGGCGGGAAGCTTGCTTCTCCCTCTCCCTCTGCCTGCCGCTCCCCCTGCTTGTGCTCTCTCTCTCTGCCAAATAAATGAATAAAATCTTCAAAAAAACAACTTAGAATCTTATTAAAAAAAAAAAGACATCTCTCCAAAGGCAAGGGAAACAAAAGTGAAAATAAACTTTTGGGACTTCATCAAGATAAAAACTTCTGCACAGCAAAGGAAACAGTCAACAAAACAAAGAAGCAACACATGGAATGGGAGAAGATATTTGCAAATGACACTACAGATAAAGGGCTGATATCCAAGATCTATAAAGAACTTCTCAAACTCAACACCCAAAAAACAAATAATCAAGTCAAAAAATGGGCAGAAGACATGAACAGACACTTCTCCAAAGAAGACATACAAATGGCTAATAGACACATAAAAAAATGTTCATTGTTAGCCATCAGGGAAATTCAAATCAAAACCACATTGAGATACAACCTTACACCAGTTAGAATGGCAAAAATTGACAAGGTAAGAAACAACAAATGTTGGAGAGGTTGTGGAGAAAGGGGAACCCTCTCTGTTGCTGGGAATGCAAGTTGGTACAGCCACTTTGGAAAACAGTGTGGAGATTCCTCAAAAAATTAAAAATAGAGCTACCCTAGGACCCAGCATTTGTACTCCTGGGTATTTACCCCAAAGACACAGATGTAGTGACAAGAAGGGTCATATGCACCCCAGTGTTCATAGCAGCAATGTTCGCAGTAGCCAAACTGTGGAAAGAGCCGAGATGCCCTTCAACAGATGAATGGATAAATAGTTGTGGTCCATATATACCATGGAATATTACTTAGCCATCGGAAAGGATGAATACCCAACTTTTGCATCAACATGGATGGGACTGCAGGAGATGATGCTAAGTGAGATAAGTCAAGCAGAGAAAGTCAATTATCATATGGTTTCACTTATTTGTGGAACATAAGGAATAGCAGGGAGGACATTAGGAGAAGGAGGGAAGAATGAAGGGGGGGAAATCAGAGCAGGAGATGAACCATGAGAGACTATGGACTCCAAGAAACAAACTGAGGGTTCTAGAGCGGAGGAGGGTGGGGCGATGGGTTAGCCCTGTGATGGGTATTAAGGAGGGAACATAGTGCATGGAGCACTGGGTGTTATACAAAAACAATGAATCATGGAACACTACATCAAAAACTAATGATGTACTGTATGGTGATTAATATAACATAATAATAATAAAAAAAGAAGAATGTGTTTTTAGAATTATCTTTAGAGTTTATTGAGAGTGGGATTGTGAGAACTAGGGTTTCTTACTGTGTCTGTCAAACTCACTTAAAAATGACTGCTTTCCACATTTGAAATCTATACTTTTTTTTAACATTAACTAGTTGTGTGATATATTTTAAGCAACAAATATTGTGAATTTTCAATTTTTTTTCCTTCTCTAAAAGTGCACATTCAACCTTCATCAAATTTCTTTTGCTCCAGAAAGGCTGAAAATGGGCAAAATATGAGGAAAAAAAAACAATATGCTATCATCATCAAAATGTAATATCTATATTGAAACCTAACCCACAATGGAAATATAAAAAAAAAAAGAAAGAAGGCAAAAGAAAAAAAAAGGAGAAAAAAGGAAAAGTTGGTCATCTACCAGTTATTTTAAGCAGTTTTTGGGCAGGTGAAAACAATATCTGTTGTTTGATTTTTTTTTTCAGGGAAGTATTCCCCTTATCACTTTGGAAAGAAGAATCATTTTGCTTATTCCTTGCCTAAATTGAAATCATATGACCTATGGATGCATGAATATACATTTTATTTCTTCTTGTTAAAAGCTGATCTCCCAGAAAGTGCAAAAGAGCCTAATTACAATATTTGGGAAAGGGAAAAGCCTGCTGTGGATAGTGTGAAACCTACTTTATTTTGTGGAATAACTGCAGCAGCCACAACACACCAAATATTTTGTCTCATTTAGTTTAAGTGAAAAGAGCAAGACAAATGCACCCAATCTTCTTCATTGCAAACGTAGGCCAGGCAAGCTCTTCATTGCTTCATCCAAGCTTTTCATGGAGGTTCCTATCATTTAATGGTATTCCTAGACTTAGGGCTTTAAACACATAAAGCTTTCTACAGCAAAACTGACATTTTGGATAACTTCACTGATTAATCATTCCAACTGAGCTCATCTCATGGGCTCATGTCTTTAAACGATTATAAACTTGTAAGTTTAGTAAGGACAGCACTAAAAGGACAGTAATCCTCCTTAGGACATGATTATTAACATGCCCTTTTTAATAGCCCATGGCAAAAAATATGATGTTAAATTTGACATTATTTTGGATTTCTTGGTGACTAAAATGAAAATGAAATTTTTTGATGTTTTACATTAATATCCTATGTATCTTCACTAAATTTGGTATAGTTTGGTGTAGTACCAAAAGTACATATTCCATTTCAAAGTAAAAGAGAGAAAAGGATCTTTTCAGTGCCTTTTGTTATGCCATTGAAAATAAAGAGTTAACAGTGTTACCCTCTTTTGTCTTGTGTGCAAAAGATAGTGGATGCTTGGATAAAGAAGATGTGGTGTGTATATATATATATATATATATATATATATATATATACATACAATTGAACATTATGCAGCCATCAAAAAATAAAATCTTGCCATTTGCAACGATGTGGATGGAACTAGAGGGTATTATGCTAAGCGAAATAAGTCAATCAGAGAAAAACAAGTATCATATGATCTCACTGATATGAGTAATTTGAGAAACAAGACAGAAGACCATAGCGGAAGGGAGGGAAAATGAAACAAAAAAAACAGAGAGAGAGACAAACCATAAGAGACTCAATCTCAGGAAACAAACTGAAGGTTGCTGGAGTAGAGAGGGGTGGGAGGGTTGGGGTGGCTGGGTGATGGACATTGGGGAGGGTATGTGCTATGGTGAGTGCTGTGAATTGTGTAAGACTGATGAATCACAGACCTGTACCCCTGAGACAAATAATACATTATATGTTAATATAAAATAATTTAAAAAAAGATAGCAGGTGCTTTGGGTGTTTGGAGCACACCTGGTTTTCATGCAAAGAAAATGTGTAATTTGGGCTATCAAGTGAATAATTAATGTCAAATTAATTCAAGACACTTTCTTAAAAAAATCACATGTGAAATTCTTTACTTTCTCTAGGAAATGCTGAAACAGGCATTCTTATTCTGAGTCTCCCTGCCCCCTACACCAGGAAGTTCTTTATCTCAGAGATAAAGAGCTTATGCTGATTTCTCCTAGAAAAACAAAAGAAAGTAAAACATCATATTTGCTATTTGTTTTTTAAGAATTCATCTGCTAGTGTAAAATGCAGGTTTTGTGATATACTACAACTTTAGCTGACATAGTGCTTTCCAGAAGAGGGCTATTCCCTGTGACAGAATCACAAGGATTTAAAGAAATGTCCATGTCAGAGTATTTGCCCATAGTTGAAATATTAACAGCAATCTCTTAAGATAAGCAAAAGAAGTTATCTTGTCATACCTTTGGCTATATAGAATCTCAAATCTTGAAGCAATGTCTAGATTTAACCCCTGGCTTTCAGGGAATGGGTTGGGCTGTTGTTTGACCAGTTTTGCTGTTGAGTAATTCTGCTTTGCTTGTGTCTGCAGACACATGTCCTATTTTTCAGATAAACCATTTTTATCTTAAATGTTCCTCCTCCCCTGGATGTTCCCTCTCTCCCTAGGAAGACATGAGGATAGTCAAGATTTCTTCCAAAGTATTTAAGGAGAATGTGAACAAATAAGAGCTTAGAATGGAATTCTGTGGATTTAAATGCCAGCATTTTAAAATAAATATTAAAACCAACTAAAAGATAAAATGGGAACGGGAAAACTTACGTGAACTTAAAAGTTACAAACAGGTGTTGTGAGGAGAAATATCTTAACTCCTAGGAAAGTGATATAAATTGTACATGTTTAGTCATACCAAAATAACAATTTTGGGAATAATATACATATATACATACATATATACAGTGTGTATATAAATATATACCAAACCCAAATATTGATAGGTCAATCACATTGCACTTTTTTAAAAAGATTTTATTTATTTGTTTGACAAAGAGAGAGAGGGAGAGCACAAGTAGGCAGAGAGGCAAGCAGAGGGTGAGGGAGAAGCAGGCTCCCTGCTCAGCAGGGAGCCTGATGCGGGGCTTGATCCCAGGGGATTGTGACCAGAGCCAAAGGCAGATGCTTAATGACTCAGCCACCCAGGTGCCCCTATCACATTGCACTTTTGAGTGAGTATCTTTTTTAAAACCACTGAAGCAATAAAAAAAAATTGTTCTTGTTGTCTTTCATGCCTGATTCTCTCAGATATGTAATAAATCACTAGGGGATTTACATTCCAACCTACCCCCAATGATCTTTTCTTTAGCTAATGATCTTTTCCTTTCCACTTGAGAACTATGCCATCAAATAACCACCGGGTGAGATAATCTCCATTGATAGCTCTCTAAGGGGTACTATAGTGCATAGTATATATATTCTATATTGATATTTATATCTATATCTATAGTTTTAATTCCAGTTGTCATAGACTGTCTTTTGAGCGACCTAGGAAAGACACTTAGATTTCATTTCTTTTTCAAAGACAGCAGTTTTGGTGGGCTCTTTGCACTTTTATCCTCCCCATGTTTTCCAGTAATGCTGGTCCTACTGCCCCTACCACCATCAACCCATATAAACCTTTTTAAAATCTTTCAACATTAAATGCCTAGTCATTGCAGAAAAAAATCTACCCTATTTCCAGAGAAGGGGTTTCACTTTAAATACTTCACCTTATTTCTCCATGCACTCTGAAATCCAGCTCCTGGCCAGGCTTTAGGCAGACGAATACCAGTGCTGCTCTGGGTCCTGCCCCGTGGGTTCTGAGAGAAGACCAGCCCCTCTCCATGCAGCCAGTGAAGAAGAGACCTTCAAATCCAGGTCAGTCTCCATCAGTGGACACTACAGGATTGCTGGTGCCTACTGTTAGGTTCTCCTCTGAGATAAGCATACCTTCAAAAAGCTATTTTTATTTTCCTTAAACACAACACTGATCTCAAATCTTAAAAAAGATATTTCTCCTATACTAAGGATTTGGCCGTGTCCTTTAAGTAAATTAGATAGGTATTTGAGCAGCACCTTTCAGTAATTACCTTGGCAAAACCACTCCAAATGGTAATGTTTTCCTTTGGGGATCTCAAAAAGAGTAGTTTGGTATTGTTTAAATTCCTTTTGTGACTCCTAATCATTCTCTGATATAAACAGGGAGAATTATTCAAAGTTAGCACAATATTAAATAAACAAAATATTCAAACATGTTGTTACTAAATGCAAGAATGAAGACAAACCTTTCTGAATGTGTGGCAATATGTTATGGATAATCCTTCTTTGAATAGTTTCTGATCACATTTTAGATTACACACCCAGCTATTCTTTATCTTCTCATAAATTTTGTCTGAATTGAAATAACTATGTCCACTTCTAATCCCAGCTCATGGGGAACATCATTGAAAGTAACTAAACACTTCAAACTTCTACATACTTTCTTGTCATTCTTGTTAAACAAGGTCAACCAAATAGTTTACATTTCAGCAAATGGATTTGAATATTGCCTTCATCTTTGCATTGTCCTTTTTATTCTCTTAAAACTGTTAATTATATATATGTATATATATATAAACATGCAAAAATAAACAGAAATATATCATAAACCTATTTAACCAACAAGCAGAGTTTATTAATTGCAATATTTTATGGTATTTGTGTCAGATTTTCTTAGGAAATAAAATATGAGGCCTATTCTTTCTATTCAATTCATCACTTTTATTGGAAGCAACTATTATCTAGAAGCACACACACAAATACACACACACACACATATGTGCATATACATATAATTTTGTCAAATTAAAAGGAATATTTTTATAACATACAAATGTCTCAAAAATACTACAGATTATTTTTTGTCGGTTTCTAAAATGTACATAAATTATTCATATTGTTTGTATCATATTGCCCCTTGTTTTTTTCCCTTAGTATTTATCACTTCAATATTTATACTGAATATATATTCCATATATAAATATATATTCCATATATAAATATATATTCCAAGAACTAATTAATTAATTTTAAAGGCTAAATATTATATATATTACTATACAATATATAATATTATATATTATATTATATATTACTGTATATTACCACATGTGCAGTTCAGGACGAATGACCCCAGAGACTCAAGTTACCTAACAAACAGGTTAATGGAAGGGATGAAGGTGAAACCCAACTCTAGTTTCCATGGGTCCCAGTGTCCTCAACATTTCTTAGTGCTGGTTTGGTTTCCTTATATTTTAGAGGCATCTTTTAAAACTGGATTCTCGTGCTATTATGCAATCAAAGAATCTATTTTATATTTATTTTTTCTGTTAAATTTACTGTGATTACTGTTATCATTGATTTTTTTCTAACATGTTAGTATTTTCTGCTTAAATTTTTTTCTTAGCTTCATTTTTCTCCATTACTGTTTTTCTTGAATTAGTTAAGTTTTATTCAATTTATTTTGTTTCCTTTATTGGTTTAGTTGTAATTCTGTTTTATTGTTTAAGAGTTAGCATTGCATTATCTCATGCATACTTCAATTAAAATGCTTCTAGCTTGTTATTAATACGGCATGGATTGCACATGAGAACAATACATACAGACTTTAGAATGATTTACTACTGTTTATTCTCTCATTTCACTTTTGATTTCTCCTTGTGTTTGGTGTTCTGCAGTTTGATTATCCTATAAGTGGATGGGTTCTCATTCCTTTCTAGTTACTCTGTTTAGGAATCACTCTGAAATTTGGTGTGATATGCAGGGTTTTTTTGTCTGAATTCCATAAGAAATCATAATCATTGTCTCTTTGAATATTTCTTTTCCTCATTCTCTCCATGCTCTCTTCACAAATATGTTACATTTTTACATTTTTTTAATTTATCATCTTTTTACAACTCTAAATTGAACTTAAAGTTGTTTTTCTAGGTCAGTACTCTCATTCGTCAATTATGTCTTCAGCAAGATCTAATCTGTGGCTTGAGATTTTCAGGTTTTTTTTCTTTTAGCAATTTTATTAGTGGTATTTTCTAAAACGTTCTTCCTTTATTGTCTATATTGTTATTGCTTTCATCATAGCAAATATTTAACCATTGCCAAATGTTTTTTTGCATCTGTTGAGATTATCATATGGATTTTCTTTGCTAGTTTGTTGATGTGGTAAATTATATAGCTTGATTTTCAAATGTTAAACCATGCTCTGTGGGAAAACTCCACCTTGTTATGATGTATTATACTTTTAACATATTTTAAAATTAGTTTGTAATATTTAAGACTTTTGTGTCTGGTTCTGTGAGACATTATGTTCTGTGTGTTTCTTTTACTGTGATGATTTTCGGGTTCTGGTGTCAAGGTAACCCTGGCATCATAAAATGAGTTAAGAATCTGGAAGGGCTTATGCAGAATTGGCATTATTTTCTTCTTATCCTTTTGGTCAAATTTGCTAGTGAACCTATCTGAGTTTGAAGTTTATTTCTTGGGAAGTTTTCAACTATGAATATGATTTTTAGGTACATCTGAAGTTACAGATATAATTTTTTTCATGATTAAGCTTCAGCATATCATGCCTTAAAAGAATATTCCATGTCATCTAATTTGTAAAAATAACTGGCATTAAAAGTCTTACAGCACTATTCTTTCTATCTCTATTGGTTCATTAATGACATTTTCCTGATAATAGTAATTCAGATCTCTTATTGATTGACTGTTTGATTGAATGGTTGTGAGAAAAGTCCAAAAGTTGACCAGCTCTGTTTAAAATAAACAAACAAAAAAATCCCCTTTGTTTAATTTCATTTATTTTTACTATAATTTTTCTGTTTTCCATTTCATTGATTATTGTTTTTATCCTTATTCCCTGTGTACTTCTTCCTTTGGGTTTAACTTGCTTCACCTCTAGCTTCTTAATAAGTTTAGGTCTTTAAAGTCATTGAAACGCAATCACCAGAGCGCCTGTGTGGCTTAGTTGGTTAAGCATCCCACTCTTTATTTCAGTTCAGGTCATGATCTCAGGGTCATAATCTCAGGACTGTGAGATTGAGCCCTGTGTTGGGCTCTGCTGGGGGAGCAGCCTGCTTAAGATTCTTCCTCTCCCTCTGCCTCTTCCCCCTCTAAAAAAAAAATTGAGAGAGAGAGAGATTTACCAAAGATGCCAATAAGAGATAAAAAGATGCCAATAAGAAATAACATGCATATCCATATATTTACTAATGAAATTAATTTTGTAACTGAAATCATCCCACAAAGACAATTCCAGGCCCACATCGATAGATGGCTTATCCATGAATGTTCACTGCAGTTTTATATGTAATATCCATAAGTTGGAAATAATCCAAATGCCCATCATCAGGTGAATGGATAAATAAACTGTGGTATACCCATACAATGGAAAGCCATTCAACAATTAAAAGTAATGGATAATTTATACACAGTATGGCATGGATAAATTTCAAAATATTTATTCTGAGTGAACAAATCCAGACAAGAGTAAGTACATATTATCTGATTCCATTTATATGAGACTCTAAAAAAAATACAAACAGAAGTACAGTGACAGAAAACCAATCCATGGGAAGGAATTACAAAGGGACATGAAGAAACCCCTGTGGGTAATGTATAATGTAGATAATCAATTATTTTGATTTTCATGATGGTTTCCACACAGGGGAAAACTTAACCAAATTGTATATTTTAAATGCATGGGGTTTTAATTTTGTGCCATTTGTATCTCAATAAAACTTTAAAAAGAGAAAGAAAAAATTTAGGCTCCTTACAAGAAAATGAATTTCTATACGTAAATTTGTCTTGATTATGCATTGGCATTTCTTTCTCCATCTTCAAAACAGCAGGAAAAATAGTCATTCTGACTTGCTTATGTAAATTGTGAAGATCAAATGGCATAATATGTAAAAATGCTTTGAAAATGTGAAGTGCTGCAGAACCATAAATTGTTATAAATGATCTGGTTAGATTTAAGCATTACAATTCATGATGGGCTGCATTTACATAGTGTGTGTGTGTGTGTGTGTGTGTGTGTGTGTGTGTGTGTGTGTGTGTGTTGGAAGTGGCTGTTGGGATTGTTTTAACTTTTTCTCTCTTCCTTTTGTTCCTGGTCTTGCTATTTCTTGTAAATTTAATGATGTTTCACACTCCCTCCCTAGCTCTTTTCAGCCTGTTGGCAGCAACTCCTGGCTGTATTTCACAGAAGGTTCTGATTCCTTCCTTGCAGGTGCTTTGCTTTAGTGAGAAATACAAAAAGGTAACTTAAGTGGGGGAAAACATAGCAGCTAGAATTTTCTTTGGTCCCTTGGGATAAGGGAATGAACGAAACATGATGGAATTGGCATGCAGGTAATATTTTAAAGGGCGGCAGCCTGAATGAGGTAGCATGACCATCTGGTAGATGTAGCACAGCATCAGAGTGTCCAAAAATTTGATTTTTTTTACTAACTTTGTTATTCCTCTGGCCTCAGAGTTTCCTTCAGCTTCCATACAGGGATGAATGTCTCCAAATTCTCAAATTGGCATTGTGTAAAAACTCAAAGATCAATGTTTACTTTATTGGAGCTGGGAAGGATGGCTGCGAGAAAAATGAATTAACATTTTTTTTCTAGCTGTTACTATGGTCTGCATACAGTAAATATTTTTGCTTCTATTTGGAATTGAATTCCAATACTGACTGGGAAAAAAAAAAGTTAGTTTCCTTCCCTCAGGAGCTCTCCTTCTTAGCTTCTATAAAGTAAAAATCTTTCTTTGAGCCTTACAAACATATGAACAAAACATACAAACACTACTGATACACACAAGCATACATTAATGTCACTAGTGGCCTTGGGTTGAAATATCCCCAGAAGAATATTGGAAATATGATAGTATGAAATTACTAGACAGGAATGGGGCAATAGCCATGATCAGATGCATATCCCCTCAATAGCAGCCAATGAGTTTCTTGCTAGAGTTGGAGTTGATAGAGCTCCCTATCTACATATCTGTAGTAGTCTGCTTCTCCTTAGAATTTAGAGGAAGAGCTGATATCCTTTTTTAAATCTCTGGGCTTACTGACCAGTGTTAAGATTTATCTTGGTGACAATTCATAGCTGAAAATTAAGTGTCTGTGTATTTCATATTGTAAAATCAAACAAATCTCCTCCTTACTGCTATGTTAGATAAACCACCTCCAGGTTTGGGGAGAGGTAGCATTCCTGCAGAGTCTGTATGGCCAATTCATTGTCCTCTGCCTTCCCATGAACAGAATGAAGAAGGGTGGTGGGGGTTGCTTGGTACCTTAGGGGAGAGATGAGTTCATAAAGATGGAGACCATTTCTTTCTCCTCCCCTCAGCCTTCAACTTGTGTGTGTAGAAGGGGATATATTTAATCTGCTCACCTCAAATTTGAGAGTGCCTTAAATCCTTGTGAAACCGGAAGGGTCAGCATTTTATTTCCTGTCTGGTTGTTTCTGAGTCACCTCAAATCTGTCAGAACAAGAAGAAGCGAGGAAGAGGGCAGAGCAGCATAGCAATTTGGGAAAGGGCAAATACTGCTCACCGGAGTTTTCTGAAGAGCCAAATATATGTGTTCTGTGGGCTCAGGGAAGTGAAAGAAAGGAACTGAAAGCAGGGCCTGGCTGTTAAGTTTCCCATCCCCACCCAAGACTGTCCAGTGCAACAAAGACTGAAGAGCATCATGAGGGTGTACAGAGTCAGCCTGGCATTAGTTAAGGGAAGCAGCCACATTTCTCCTGCATGATCTCTAATATTAAGCCTGCGGTAAGAATCTGCTGGGTCCCCTGTGACCAGAAAACAGATTCTAAAATAGAGAAGAGAGGTAGCCACCATAAAAGTAGGTCAGACTTTGATACCCAGCATTTGGAGTCAGCAGGGCTATAGCTACAGACAGTAATACAGCTGCCCACACCCACCCAGGAACCTTTATGCATTTAAGTGGGTTTCCTCATACACGCAGCCTCTGGGGCAATAAGAAAGAAAGTAGAAAGAAAGTTTCTTTATAAGGTTACTTTTTAAAAAAGTAACCTTATAAAGTGCAGCCTGAGCTAAGCAAGGCGGGGAAGCTTTGATTATTCAAAGAGGACAAGACTTGAACAGGAAATAACTCTAAAAATATTGAAGATACCCAGAAAAAAAACAGGTATTAATTGAGACCTTTAGTTTGCCTGTCATCTTCACTCACTTCTCATTATTGTAAAGAAAATGAAAAAGTGGGATGCTGGAAAGTAAAGTTGTTATTCACATTTACAAAATCTGTATCTCCATTAACTCCACTAAGTTGACATTATTAAAGAAACCAAATAAAATGAATATCAAACAAACAGCACAGATGCAACATTTTCGCAATTAAGTGTATTCATTGCCTTTCACTGTTCTTCCTTCTGTGTTCCTTATTTCAGTAAGTTCTGTTACTGTCCATATGGTTAATCAAGGAAGAAACCTTTTCCTCTTTGACGGCCGTTTTAGTTAGTTTGGGCTGCTGTAACAAAGAACCACAGATTTGAGTGTCTTATAAACAGTAGATATTTATTACTCCTCGTTCTGGTGGCTGGAAGTCTGAGGTCAGGTTGCCAGCCTGGGCAGGTTCTGGCTAGGATGTGCTGTCTGATTTGTGGGGAGCTGTCTTCTTGTATCCTCATGTGGTAGAGAGCCAGCCCAGAGAGCTCTTTCTGGTCTCCTTGATCAGGGTACCAATCCCATTCATCAGGGCTCCACCCCCATGGTCTAATCATCACCTTCATACCACCACACTGGGGATTCAGATTTCAACATCAACATTTGGAGAGGGGGATAGAAACATTCATTTCCTAACAAACGGTGCCATCCAACTATCACTGCGTCTGTCAGTTTTTCCTCCTAAACATCTCTCGGGTGTATTTACTTCTGCTCACTCATCCCCTTTGCCATTACCTTAGCTCAGGCTTGTCATTTCTCACCTGGTTGTCTCGAGGGCCTCATAACTGGCTCCCTGCCATGAGGGTGAAAGTAATCTTTTTAAAGCATTATGTGATCACTCAACACCACCACCATCCCCCCTTAACAGTCTGCATTCTGCAGTTAGAGTTAGTCTCTTTGTTGCCTTCGAGATGAATTTTAAACTCACAGGTAATGTCAAAGATGAGCTCACAGATGAACTTCAAAGATAATTTACAAAGTCCTTCATGGTCCATCTGCTAGTTAATCTCCCTTCCTTTTGTCTTTTCCATCACACTCTAGCTCAGTGGCCTGAAAACCATGCCCCAAAGAATGCTAGGCCTCTACAAAGCACTTCCAGAGGCTACTGAATGTGTGTATGCTGCCTGTGTGTCTTTGTATCTTGTGAGTTTGTGTTGAAGGGTGCTGAAGCCTTGGGGCAGAGCCAGACTTCAGGATTGCTTTACAACCTCACATTCAATCAGACTAGCTACCTATGCAGGAAAGGGAGAGAGTTCACAGGAGTATTTCTCTAAAGAAAGAGTCCCACAGCTTCATAACTATTCAAACAAAACAAAAACCACTTTTAAGACCACTACTCTGCCATACAGAGCCATTAACAGTGTCTTGGACATACCATTACACTTTCTTTTAGCAGGTCCATTAACTTTCAAATAATTTCATTCTGGAAGACTACTATATGTTTCTTTGCTTTTTCATCCATTAGTCACTCGGGTAATTCCCGCTGATTTTTAAGCTGTCTGTCCAGAAGTCATATATGTTCGGGAAGACTTTACTGAGTTTACAACTGTCTTTGCTTTCATTATTTTTTTAAAGCATTGATCAGGGTTGATTATAATTATCTATTTGTATCCCAGACGGGATGGTCTCCGAAGCCAGGCATTCTGCAGATCTCATCATACCATTCAGATATCCTAAAGGACATCTATTTATTTTCAATAAACTCTGAATAGAAAAGTTCTATTAGTCAAAGCGAGTCTTGGAAAGAGAGGGGAGATTCATTTACTCCATCACCGTTCTCCCAAATGCAAACTCAAATGACACTGCTTTGAAGAAACAAGTGGGCAAAAACTGTATTTGCTACTAAAGCAGTCCTCGTCTTTTGCTTTTTCTTTCTGAGGAAGTTTTTAAATTTTTTCTGTTATGTTTCACTGCCCGCTCTTATAGACATCTTTCTATTTCCGTATTTGAGTCTTCAGAGTTGCTGGGTGCTTTTTTGCAAGTATTTTTTGCTAAAGAAAATCTTTAATGAATAAATTATGACATTCATTTGCTTGATGGAAAATAACCTCAAAGCCCTATAAATAAAGAATGCTTATTTGTTTACTTAATTTATCTTATTCCTATCTCCTTGGCAAAAATATACTTTTCAATATTTTTAATAAAGTATCAGATGCTTTACCTTCATTTGAAAACCTATTTAAATATTTTTCTTATAGATTTATGACAAATATGAAAGTAAGACCAATAAGCAGACCTAAGATAATGTGATTTCAGTGACAACAGAGTAAAAATAAATGAGGATCACTGCAGAAGCTTTTGTTTTTGAATAAAACTCCATTTACACAGAGACATGAAATTATGAGCAATTAAAATTCAAGCATGCTTGAATTGAAAGGAACTTCTATAAGGCAGCCAAAGTAAAGGAATGGCAGGTGACCTTTCATGTATTCCTGGGGGGAGGGGAAGAAAAGAAATGGTGGAATAATTACAGAAAGCTGCATTTAATGAAAATGATTTTGAATTATTTTCTTTCAGGAAATAAAAGAATTTACATTTCTGGGTATCTGATTAGAATGACCCAACTTATTAAAATTATCTGCTTTCATTTAAAGAAAGTATTAATCAGCAAAGGCCCTGGTATTTTGGGTTTTTTGTCCTATATTAGGGCTTTTCAATCTGTAGAGCCTAATAAATCAAAACACCTTCAGGTACGCAGCTGTTGCCAGGCAGAACCTCATTCACATTCCAGGTCCACTCCCAGAGGCATGTGACCTTGAACATGTGACCTTGAACAGTTTGTATTTTCTCTCTGACCCCTATAACTGTCCACTGACAAATAGAGGTGAAAATCCCTACCTCCCATGTTCCTTTGGGTTTTGGAAGCAAGGCCTGCAGTATACCAAACGCAGAGCCTGACAGGTGGCATACCTCAGTGGGTATTGACACTTCTCAGAATGATGTTGCCATTCAAGCCAGTGACTTGCTGGGTGTTGTTTTCATGTTGGAGCAGTTTGAATTGTGGCTGTGATGGAAAAGGCTCGGGTGAGCAGGAAGAGGAGCTAGAGCTGTGCAAAGGGTTATTTGTATATATGGGATATTCACATATCCTAACTTGGAGAGGAACTGAGCACTGCAAATGAACAAGAGTACCCATAAATAGAGATTTTTTTCTAGTTGACAGGCTGCTGATAAAACAGCTTTTACTCTAATATGAGAAGCAAGTTAAGCAAACATATGATTGAAGCTGCAGTGTGAAAAGGAATGCAAAAAGATGCTTGTGAAGGGGAGAGGGCTGTAGGTGTGATGGTACTAGCTTTCATTGAACTCCATATATACTACATGTATAGTGTGTATAAATAGCAGGTGTACTCATGTGTATATATAGAATATATATGTGTATATGCAAATATATGCATACACACTCACACACATCTCTCTATTATGTATTGACCAATCTACCCACCTAGAACCCTTAGGATAGTACAAGGCCCATAGTGGAGAATTAAATGAGGAAACTGATTAAAATGATTATATAGCATAATAAAGAGTGGGACTTCAAGAATGATTATCCCTGCAGAAACTTTATGGATAGGTAAAGGAAACATCCTAGGGCTTAAATTTTGAATATTTAAACACACACACACACACACACACACACACACACACACACAATGTTTGAAACAAATAGTAGGTAAACAAATATCATGAAAGAAAGAACTAAGTAGGAGACATGCTAGGATGTTATAACATCATTAATCGTACTTTCTCTATGTCATATGATATTGCTGTTCAAACTCTCCTTTTTAAAATTCCTCCATCATCATTAAGCTTCCTAGCACCCAACAGTGTTCTTTTTTATTTACAAAATTTTGACTCTCTTCTAAATCATGTTTTATTTTTCCATTACCTCCTTAATATCTCTTCTGGAATTTAGTCTTGAATTCCTGATAAATATGGGCACCTGTCTACTTGCTACGTGTGGATCCTCATCCCTCGTTATTATTCCTCTGAGAGCACCTGGGATTTCCTCTCCTCAGATTTTTAAACTTGCTGTTTGTCTCTTCTTTCATCTGTTCATTAATAATTCTCTATGGGCTCCTTCATATTCAAATATACTTCTGATTCTCTTTTTTAAAGATTTTATTTATTTATCTGAGAGAGAGCATGCACACGAGCAGGGAGAGGGGCAGAGGGACAAGCAGACTCCCCACTGAGCAGGGAGCCCCAGATATGGGGACCCTGGGATCATGACCTGAGCTGAAGGCAGATGCTTACCCAACTGAGCCACCCAGGCACTGCAATCTACTTCCAGTTGTTCCCATCATTCAACCTGGTTTATAGTTTGTTTCCACAAAAGAATTTCCACCAACTCATATGGAAGCAACCTCCTATTTCTGAAGTGACTCCATACTCTCTTTAGTTTTCAAGGCTGCATGCATGGACTTTGTAGCATTGTGAAGAGCACCCTGGAGTAAGATAGACCTGAATTCTAATTCTCACATGACTCTACCAATTATTTTTTCTGGAGAAGTTATTCACAGCCTCTGAAACCTCAGTTTTTCCATTGGTAAATTTATGAAAATGAAAGTCTCATCTTAGGATGTTTTAGGTTTCCATGATATAATACATATGTATATGTGGTTTAAGGTGCTTTATTTAAAGTCAGCACAGATATGTAGATAAAGCACTTTGAATACAGACATCTTTACATATGCACAATGTAATTATCATAACATTATCTTTAATCATTATCCAGTTTCTAGCATGCAAAACAGTACCTAGTTGGCATCATTATTTTCATATTACCATCATTCCATGAAGTAATACATGTGAACGTGCCCATGATAGTACCGGCGTGTTACAGTAAAACCTCTATGCATGTTGGGTGTCACATCCCTTCTTCCAATGCCCCTGTTTAAAAAATAGGAATTGCTTCTCTGACTTTTTATCATCTAACTTCTGCCTTTTCATTACTTATTAGCAATTATATCAAAAGGTGAGATGACAGAGGGAGAGTGGGCAAGACCAGAGTTAGCCTGTCGGTAATTATGAACAGCTCTTGGAAATGTTTAGTGAGGAAGGGTATCCACTCTATCAAGGAAGGGGGTTAGGGCTAGAAAAAAGTGGGGGGTGAATTTGTTTTCTCTATGAAACTCCTTTCACAGAGAGTAAAACTGAGAATCACCTTAGAAGATTTGTAATTCCTTTTGTGTGGCATAATTATGACCTTGCATCTCAATTCCTAGCAAGACATTAGGAAATTCCTTATTACATTATAATCTTAATCTCATTTCAGATGTAGATGCAGGTTGAACATTTCAGTGTCAGAGAGACCAGTTTAAGGCAAGGCTTATGTTAAATGTGCGTGGCAGGTAAACCACACTTTCTAGGGCGCCTGGGTGGCTCAGGTGGTTAAGCGACTGCCTTCGGCTCAGGTCATGATACTGGAGTCCCGGGATCAAGTCCCGCATCGGGTTTCCTGCTCAGCAGGGAGTCTGCTTCTCCCTCTGACCCAACCCCCTCTCATGCGCTCTTTCTTTCTCTCTCATTCTCTCTCTCAAATAAATAAATAAAATCTTTAAAAAAAAAACCCACACTTTCTAGAAAAAAACAAAACAAAAGACAAAACAAAAGCCCTCTACAAGTTAATTATGTGTTTGGGACTTTGCATTTTGAGGAGAGTGAACAGTAAAATGGCTTTTTAGGGAGAAATGATTATAGTTCGCTTTGCCCATTCAGTCTCTTAAAGGAGTGCAAAAATTAGGTTTTGTTCTGCTTTATAACTTTCAGATGGCAGAAAGCCTGCCAACCTGTCTTCATTCTGTTGCATTAACTCTCCCAAATACTCCCTTGCCCCTGATGATATTAAGTATCAAGGACTTTTTGAGTCCTTTACCATGGTTCTCAGCATCCACCAAGCTTCTGGGAAGCTCTGAAATATTGTTTGTAACCTCCATTATAAGACCCACTAAGGACAGAGAAATGATGAATGTTATACTTTAGATGGCACAGAAGTGACATCCACAGACCAAATGACTTGTATGATATTATCATACCTTTTCTTCATTACTCAGGCAATGAATATTAATTTTCAATTGAGTGCAAAACTGTTGTGATTTATTTTATCCCTATTGGTTAAAGTCTAGGGTGGGTGGGGACGCCTGATTGCAAGCTTTCATCATTTTGAAGCTATAAAAGTAAAGTGAAACTAGGACAAACGGAAACACTGAGTATATAAATACAAGAATGGCTAGGAGAGTTAGGGACCCTTGTCACCACCAGGCGACATGGAGATTACAGAGGATGATTTTGCCTTCTAGCTTTGCCTAAAGTTACAAGATTTGAACTAAGTTAAAGGGTCACAGTACAAATGAAATAAGTAATTTGCTTTGGGTTTTGTGAACATACATATTTTTTTCTCTACTTGCAAGAAGTGTTATAATGTGCTTACCAAAATATTGGAAACATTCTTCACCGCATCATTTCGCTCCTCTGGATAGTGTTAATTTCTTTTTATAACCTCAGAGAAAAACTTCTTTATGATAGGAAATTCAGAAAATACTAAATATCACAAATGAAATAAAAATGATCTGTAACCAACCAGTCAGAAATAACCACTACTAAAATTTTGTGTGTAGTCATATTTTTCTCTTTTTATATATGTTCAGGGTTATATTTTTATAATGTGCATCATCTTTTAAATTTTATGACATTATTTTTCATATGTGTATGCATCTTTCTACAGTATTTTTAAAGAGATATATTTTTAATATATATATTATATTAATCAATCCCTCTTTCTGCATATGTATTTGGCATTTCACACAGAGCAATTAGAGAGAATGCTTTGACTAATCTCCATATATATAAATAATTTGGGATGTATTTTTCTGCATTACATAAATCTCTATGCTTATAAATGATTTGGGGCACCAAAGGTAGAATCACTGCATGATGGGGCTATGGATGGTTTAAAGACTTCAGCGTATATTTTCAAATTTCCATTCAGAAAATGTGTGTAATGTGTGTGTCCACATTAGCATATTGAAATGCACTGCAGAAAAATCAGTGAATAAAAAGATAGTGAATAACAAATGGAAGACAATAATTGATTTTAAAAGATTTTAAAAATGAAAAAAATTCCCTAAAATTTGGGGAATATAAAATTCAAGCTTGAAATTAAGGAACAGGTAGGGGCACCTGGGTGCCTCAGTCGGTTAAGCATCTAACTCTTGATTTCACCTTAGGTCATGATCTCAGGGTCCTGGGATCGAGCCCCGCCTCAACTCCATGCTCAGCGGGGAGTCTGCTCCAGATTTTCTCTCTCCCTCTCTTCTGCCCCTCCCCCACCATGTTCCCCCCCCCTCTTTCAAATAAATTAAGAAATCTTAAAAAAAAAAAAGGAAACTAAGGAAAGGGTAAAAATTGTTAGGGGTTGTTTCTATTTGTTTTTCCCCTAAAGGAAAGGAATTTTGGGGACAACACAGAGCTATTTCTCTGATTAGATACACTCCCAGTGCTCCTGAGAGCACAAACCAATCAGCCTCATTCTCCCTTTCCAAGAGAAAAGCAGTTGCGCCTGGTTTTATGAGACACCGTAAAGGGTTCAAGCACAGTACATATGTGTGTGCAAATTACAGTGAGAGCCCAGAGAAGCCTCAAGGGGAATTACATTAAAGATGGAGATTTTTAATGAGCTAGGAAAATGAAAAGAGTGCACAATTCTATCAAAGATTTCTCCTACAAGTTCTACTTACAATTGGGAATTGGTGTAAGAGAACTCCACACTGTATTTCTAAATCACATGCTTTTTATGTGCAAACCTTTATATGTGACATGGAAGCCTGTCGTATAAACTTGAGAGTCTAAGATCATTACTGTCTGAATTATTCATCAACACATACTAATTAAATTTTCATACAAGAGCAATTTGTCCTTTGGAAAGGACAGAGAAGTTGATTTTTCTAATAGTTTTTATGTAAAAATATGCCAGTTATTACAAATGGTTCTTTTTTTTTCCTTTAGCTGGTACTTCATGATGCACTTTGACAATCTGCATATGTAAATTCCATTCAGTGCATATTTTTTTATCGAGTGTGTCTAAGTTGATAGCACAACTAAGTTGGTAGTTAAATTGTAGAGTGGGGGAATGCTGTAGGAAAGAATTTTATGTAGCATAACAGAAAAGGACTTCAAGAATGATAATTACCCTTGACAATATGGCACTATTTTATAATGGTCACTTACTGAAAGGACAGAATTTGCTCAAATTGTTAATACCATTTCCATATTCACACTTTAGAGCCCCCATTAGGTACCACTCATTGGGATTTTTCTTTATGTGCTCATTTACGAAGGGATAATGGCTGCAGCATCAGCAGAATCAACAGTGATAGCAATCCAAAGCTCTTACAGAAAGATTAACTTAATCTGTTAGAGAGCTTCTTTTCTGTCCTCTACTCTAGCAATGACTTTCAGCTAGCCCCAGCCCCTAGCCCAATAGCCAGGGGCACACACACACACACACACACACACACACACACACACACACACACAAACAAGGTTTAAAAGAGCAACTAGATTATAAAAGATCCAGCCCTAGAACTCTGCCAAACCATGGGGGAGCTGCTCAGAGTCTCTCTAGGTCAGAGGGGCTAGGGAGTACCAAGGTTTATGTTCTAGTATTTATCAAAATGTGCTGAACGCAGCTTTGATTGAGATTAAAAATATAATAGGTATTAAATATTTATGTTATTTTTATAGATATAAATTTTTATATATGTAAATATATGAAATAACATATATTAAATAACTATATATTGTATATAACTATATATGCTATATATAAAATATATATAACACATATTAAATAATGTATTATATATACGCTATATAAAAATATATAGTAGCATATAATATATTTTATATATATTTATATAACATATATAATAAATAAAAAATATATCTATATATATATAAAACTATGTATATATGCCAGGCATTTTGCTGGGTGCTATACATGCATTATCTCTGCATTTTAATCTTGTGGCTAAAGAAATAATTCCAGCTAACATTTATGTGACACTTAATAAGTGTCAGGCAGGGGCGCCTGGGGGACTCAGTCCGTTCAACATCTGCCTTCAGTTCAGGTCATGATCCCAGGGTCCTGGAATCGAACCCCACGTCTGGGGCTCCCTGTTCAGTGGGGAGTCGGCTTCTCCCTCTGACCCTCCCCCCTGCTCTCTGTCTCTCATGCTCTCTCCTCTCTCTCAAATAAATAAAATCTTTAAAAAAAAAATAAGTGTCAGGCATTCAACTAAGAACTTTACATGTGATGTATCATTTAATCCTCTCAAAACCCTACAAGGTAGGGGCGCCTGGGAGGTTCAGTTGTTAAGCATCCGCCTTTGGCTCAGGTCATGATGCAGGGTCCTGGGATGGAGCCCCACATAGGGCTCTCTGCTCCGCGGGAAGCCTGCTTCTCCCTCTCACTACCCCTGCTTGTGTTCCCTCTCTCACTATGTCTCTCTCTGTCAAATAAATAAATAAAATCTTAAAAAAAAAACCCTACAAGGTAGATCCTATTATTATCTCTCTCTCTTTTTTAATATGAAGAAACTGAGGTGCAGATAAGCCCAATGTCACAAATCTAGAAAATAGTGTGCACAAGATTCATTTTCAGTTTGACATGAGCAAATACCTCTAACCTCCACAGATACAGCTTTGTTAACCAATTGTGTGTTTGTTTGTTTGTTTGTTTTTCCGTTGCCCTTGCTGCACAAAATACCACTAAGTCAGTTTTTGGGGGGGCAAAATTTATATAAACATGACGAATCTTATAGTGGTACATTGTGCTCTGATTCTAGCCCCAGTATCATTTTATTTTTCTATCTTAATTTCCCTTTGCCAAATATCTTCAATAAATATATATATTATATATGTTAAATATAAAATATCTGCTTATATTGTTTGAACTCTATATATGTCTTTAAGTTGTTCATGGATTAACTCACATTAGGAGATCATAGCATAAATTAAGAAATTCAGAAAATTATCCTATTGATTCCACACAACAGCTTTACTGTCTTGTTAAGTAGATATTCTAAAGTTGCGAATCCTGAGGCTGAGAGATACAAAATGATTTGACAAAGACCACACCACTTTTAATTGCATAATTGGGCTATGGTTCCTAAAACCCAGTCCCTTTCATTCAACATTCATTCAATGGATACTTATTGATCACAAACTTTAGTTCTTCTTTCATTAAGCTTCATTAAGCTTTCATTCAAAATACCAGTTTGTAATGTTGGTGTCACTCAGGTCTTTGTACTAAATATGCATTAAGGAGAGAACAGCAGACGTTTTGATGCCAAGTTCTGATGTTAGCTACGGAGTCTTTGTCACAGGTATGCCTCACAGGCCTGTGTGCAGAGCACTGATCTCAAGGAAGCGTTGGTGAAAATCATGTCTGACCCAATGCAGGGTAGAGCTCCACTGTACAATATGGTGGACAGTAGCCTCATGAGGACTTGCAATGTGGTTGGTCCTAATTCAGATGTGTTGTATTCATAAATCACATATCAGATTTTGAAGACATAGTAAGAAAAAGGGATGTAAGTATATCACCGATAATTTTTATATTTCTTAAAAGTAAATGATGATATTTTGGCTTAATAAAATATATTGTTGAAATTAATTTTAATTATAAATGAAGTAAAATTAAAATTAAACTCACGTGTGTATTTTTACCTTTTTAAATTACTAGAATTTTTTAAACCACATATGTGGCTCATATTTTGGTCAACACCAATCTAGAGCATAAAATATTTTAACTTTTATTTTCTATTTCTCTCATATTTGACTATTGAAGAGATTGTAGGATATAGTAACTATAATCTGAAAACTCAACCATTTTGCAATACTATGATGAATTTCTATTAGGCTCTCTTAGGTTTACATTTTTGTCATTGATTAGTTGGGACTTTTCAAATAGTTTGGATAATAATCCATTAAGGTATACCATTAGCAAATATTTCTACCAATCATAACATACCACAGTTTTTGACTCTTTAATGTGTCTCATAATTTATAGAATTATGAGAAGAAGTCTCATAATTTATAGTTCTGTTAAGGTAATTTTCATTTTTTTTTCTTTTGGTCAAATCTGTCATTCTTTTTCTCTATGGCTTCTTGGGTACATGTGGTTTAGGAAATACTGTCCTCATACCAAAATTACAATGTTATTCTGTATTTCTTTCTAATGTCTTTTTTTTTCTTGACACTTAGGTTTTTAATCACCTAAAATGTATTTTTTGTGTATGATGTAAATGCTTTCACCTACTTTTAAAATTCTCATATAAGGTTAATAAATTATTGTTAAAAATTGAAAAGCCTATCCTTCCTATTTTTATTTTAAATGTGATCTTTATTATATACCAAACTCCCTTACATCCATGGGTCTATTTCTCAATTATTAATTATTTTGAATTGATCATTGCCATGAAGCAGATGCTTGTGTCTCCTCTCCCTGCAAATTCATATGTTGGAACTCAAATCTCAGTGTGATGGTATTTAGGGGTGGGGTCTGTGGGAGGTAATAGGTCATGAGAGTGGAGTGCTCTTGAATGGGATTAATGTCCTTAGAAGAGGTGGGAGAACCAGCCAGCCCTCCATTGGCCGTGTAAGGATATAACAGAGATTGGCAGTCCGCAACCCTGAAGAGGATCTTCACCAGAACCTGACTAGGCTGGCGCCCTGATCTTGGATTTCCAGTTTCCAGAATTACATATATATAATGCATGTTTCCTATTCTATCACTAGGACATTTAGCATAATGCTGTAAAGCGGCAGCATTTATGGTCATCTTTGAGTTGTTTTTGACATTCAGATGTTTTCACCATTAAAGATGATTTTTAGATTTCTAGTACCTGTGCCTTATTAAATTAAGAAGTTTCATTATCTTTCTATACTCATGTTCTGGTAGGATGCAGCAGTAAACAAACAAACCAAAACCCTCATGTTTACAGGGAGATTTTAATTTTTAAAAAAATTTTTAAAGAATTTATTTGTTTGAGAGAGAGAAAGGCAGTGCATGAATACAGGGAGGGGCAGAGGGAAAGGGAGAGAGAGAATCTCAAGCAAACTTCCCACCCAGTGCAGAGCCTGATGTGGGGCTGGACCTGGGGCTCGACCTCACGCTCTGGAGATCATGACTTGAGCTGATCAAGTCATGATCCAAGAGTGGGGTGCTTAACCGACTGAGCTACCCAGGTGTCCCCGGAGACTTTTAAAAAATTGGTTTATTTCACTGGTTTGAAAGAATACCATCATTGTTATTTTTAATTTCATTAATTTGTATCATCATCATTATTAATTATTATTATTATTTTTAGTGACTATACCTAACCCCTTACATCTTCTTTCATCAAACTCAAACTCTTCCTTCAGGATTTATCACAAATATGTCATGTCAACACTCCCAGAGTGGGACCAATTCCATTCTACTGTGCTCCTATAGAATCATCTTCTATATAATTCTTACATACACTTACCACGATAGTTGCACATCTATTAGTAGTCATGTGTCCAAATAGCTATATACCTAATAATTACATATATAGTTAAAGCTGGATATGTAACTATTTTTTAAATAAAGATTTATTTATTTATTTTAGAGAGAGGGAGCAGGGGGGCAGGGTCAGAGGGAGAGGGAGAGAGAGAATCTCAAGCAGACTCCCTGCTGAGTGTGGAGACCGACGTGCACCTGAGATCATGACCTGAGCCAAGTTGGACACTTAACCAACTGAGCCACTCAAGTGCCCCTGGATTTGTAACTTTATGTTGCCTTGCTTGGCATCACTATTGCCTCATAGAATTAGAGTGGCATAAGTTTTGCTGTGTAAACCTAAGAAAAGTTCCTTCTTGAACATTCTGTAGTTTCTTTGTTTTCTTGCAGGCTCCTCCAGTGCTATTATTTTATATGTTTTTACCTATATCCTTAAAGCTAAAAAAAAATTGTTTAAACCATTGTGTTTTTAATCTCTATTATTAATGTGAATCCAATGATCTTGGAATTTATTTCTCCTCTACACAACATAGAGAATTTACTTTTTTGTGACTCCCTTTCCCAAAGTGTATGCATTGTCATGTCTCATGAATCTTTATGACTTCAGCAGTCAACCCTGTCATACACTGTTAAGTAAAGACTTTTTGAATTTTTATTCTAGGCTTTTACATTTTTGGCTTCTTAGTACATTGTCAGAATTTTATTACAGTTCAGTAGAATAAAATATATTATTTCCCATATCATAAATATTAACAACTTCTTTCTACAAAAAATGACATCAGAACTTTATCTGATAGTGTTTTTGATAATTTCTAAAATAAAACCGCAGTAAAGCAAGAGAGTTGATACAAAGTAAATGTTTTCAAAAGAACAGGTACAAAACACATTAAAATGTAAGAAAATTGTACCTTTTCTTAAAATCCAGAACATTGTAGAATCATCAAATGTGAAAGTGGTTTATTTATGCATCATTTTTTATTTGCTTTTGTTCATTAGTTGGAGAAAAAAAATAAGTTTTCTTTATTTTTAAGATTTTATTTATTTTTTGTTAGAGAGAGGGAGAGAGAGAGAGCACAAGCAGGGGGAGCGGCAGGCAGAGGGAGAAGCAGGCTCCCCGCTGAGCAGGGAGCCTGTCGCGGGACTTGATCCCAGGACTCTGGAATCATGACTTGAGCTGAAGGCAGATGCTTAGCCAACTGAGCCACTCAGGCATCCGAGTTGGAGAAAATTTTAATACGCTTCATTTCTAAATTAAATCTTGTTTATTTTTGAGACATGAAATTTTCACTTTTCTTTCCACATGTTCTTTGTGAACTATATAATTAAACAAACCCATTTAAAGAGAGTCTGTGACTGTTTCTCATAGAGCTATAAAAAGGTTGTAATGCAGAAATTTATAGTTGTATTGGATTTTAGAAATGAGCTGGTGTTTCTCATCTAAAGCATCTTTTCATATCTTGTGTAATAAGTTTTTATCACAATACATGATTATGGGAAATTTCAAACAAAATAAAATAACTAATTATATGGCTCTCTCACTCAACAATTATCATTAATGGATCATTTTGTACCCATGTTTGTCATATATATTGAACATTTTTTGTCTTTAGTCGTGATTAAAGGCTCATCATTTTCTTCACTGACCATCTTAAAAAATCCTGATCTGTTTCCTCTGCTTTTGTGCCAACACATTTTTTTTTAAGATTTTACTTATTTATTTGAGAGAGTGTGTGAGAGAGAGGGAGAGAGAGCATGAGTGGGGGGAGGGACTTAAGGGAAGGGGGAGAATCTTTAGCAGATTCTGTGCTAAGCGCAGAGCCCACCTGGAGGCTTGATCTCATGATCATGAGATCAAGACCTGATCTGAAACCAAGAGTCAGACGCTTAACTGACTGAGCCGCCCAGGCACCTCATGTGCCGACACCTTCTAATCTGTTCCTGTATTGTCAGATTGATCCATCAGTACCTTGGTCTAAAATATTCCATGCCTCCAAATCATCTTAAATATAGAAGACCCTTCTTGGCTTTCCCCTGCTTTCATCTTGTTTCACCCCATGCCACTCTAACACACACCATGTCTATCAGTTGCCATGAACCAAGTTGTACTTTCACCAACTACCCCTTGCTGTCTCACTGCTAAAACTTTTCATATGCTATTTTCTCTGCCCACACTGCCTTTAACACCTCCATTTTATTCATCTGCACAATTACTACTTGACCTTCAAAGTTGTTCTCAAATATTTCATCCTGGGGGATGTTTCCAAAAACTGTACCCCAAACCTAAGTCTACATTAACTGCTTCTTTTGTGCTTTTATAAGATCCTCTATGAAACTTGATCAAAGTTTTCATTACTAGGCATTATATTTTAATATTAGTTTTTGTTTCTCCCTCATTAGACTGATGTCAGTTACTTCAGCTGATTAGCTCTTACTCCTCTATATCTAATGTTAATAGCCAACACCACACACCAACATGCAACATGCTAAAGTACATATTATCCTGTGTGTGTGCATATGTGTTATGTTTATATCTTGAGGATGATAAGCTTCTTAAAGAACTTCCCCTATGTCCGTTTCTCCTGTCTCTTTGATCATATGTAGCTCGGGTGGAACACATGCAACGAACCAATAGTGTGGCCAGTTATTAAAACTCCACATTGAGTAGTGGAACGAGCAGAGAGAAGTAGGTGAAAATCATGGATCTGTCAGTTACTAACTGTTTACACTTGCAGATCTTATTTAAGCTATGAGTTTTAGTTTTCTCATCCATCAATAGGCATAATGTCATTTGCTTCATAGAGCTATTGTCAATTTAACTGAGTTAATGTTTATAAAGTGTTGAATGCTATGTAGGTCACATTTATCTAACTTAGATTATGTGAACTTCAAATTGTGGGATAGAGCTACATTAATATTCCCACTTTATGAATAAAATTTGAAGTGCTGCAAATCTTCTTTATGGCCAGTGTATTGTTGGATGTTGTTCTTGTTATAAGATAACATAGCTTTAACTGGTAAATAGAAATATCTACTTTTATTGGTTAGTATCCTATGAACCTTACTATTGATGATATACAATAGTATTTCCTCAAGATATTTTGTAAATACTATTCTTATAATTTAAGGTGTTTTTTATATTGTATAATAATTTCATCCCGATGTTTATAATTCATATGGTATCATTAGTGCTGACAAAAGCATCTAAAACCAGTAACTTTGGAATTAACAGAAATAAAATCAGAAATTCAAGAAAAAATCTCTAAGAAAAATGCCAAACTACCACAAAGTCAAAATGTTAATTTAGGAGATAGTGCTCCTAAAAGTTGGAGGTAATGCTAGATTTTTTTTCCTTAAGTCCTAAGGCATGTACCTGTAAGTTTGCAAAAATCAATCTATATTCAAGGGCAAATCATGGAGAAATTGGAAAAAATATTCATAATAAGACTGCAAAATGGAAACTACCATAGTATGCCTCTAAGACATCTTATTTTTTTGTGTATTAGGGCACAGAGAATTCCTGATGTTTGAGAAAAAATGAAAAGAAAATTTGCCCATCAAAATTTTATTAAATATTAAATGCATGTTTCAAAGCAAAAAACACATTTGCAGATTTATGTACTCCAAGAAGATACTTTCCCTTTTGTATTTATTAATATAAGGGAATCAGTCTTGAATTAAGTGAGTTTTATTTTTATGCAAGCAACATAACTTTTTCCTTCCTGAACAATTCCTAGTACGCAATTGACATTTATGATTATGGTACTGAATTATTGATTTTGCTTTAAGTCAAAAGTTAAGTTCCCTATGAACAACTTTTGAATTTCATTACTTGGTGTGAATAGTGTCATTTCTCTGGAAACTTTTTGGATGTCTGTATTATATTTAGACCCCCTCCTGCTTTTTGCTGCTCCCCAACCATAGCCCTAAGGTCAGGACAAGTTGCTGGGTGCTAAGACATCCGGTCTCAGCAGTTGGTTCTATCTTCTGCCACATCCCTCAGTTCTCTTGTGGGACACAAGGCAGGCATGTGTGGCCAGCTCCCCTCGTGTCTGTTGGTCCAATTCTTTTCTGGAAGGGATAATTGCTTGGGGTTGCGGGTGGAGAGCACATGAATCTTCTCACCATTGCTTGAAAATTAGGTGTCAATGTCTAGTTGTAATCTTGTGAAATCACTTTTGAAGCAATATCTCAGGTCTCTGTTATCAGAGATATTAAAAGATATGATTCTAATGACCCAGTTTTTCACCATTTAAATATTTTTGCCTTTTAATGAAAGTCTAATTTTTTTAACAACTAAAGAGACAGATTATCCCATTCAAATCTCTTATTCTGCGTGACAAGAGATGTATAACTTATATTTTCATGTTCTTTATCACGTTTTGTACTACATGTTACCTAGCTATCTGTAGGAAGAAAGCATCACTAAAATCTTGCAGAATGAATTATTCGGAGAAAAAAACACTCGCATTATTTAGGACTCATTAATACAATAAAACCACAGATATATATCTAAGGACTGCTTGATGTCAGGGGGCTGACAGTTCTTGAGTAGCAAGTATTCTTATTTGTGAAATACTCTGTCAGTCTTTGAAATTGTCAAAGGCCTCAGCAGCTCAGAGTATACCAGAAATATAAGCAGACAGGGTGAGTTATTATTTTTAATGTACAGATGTAGTAAAAACCAGTTGCAGAACAAGATGAGTGCAGGGTATTTTTCAAGTTCTATTAATAGATACATGCATAAATTTCTAAGACAGTCAAATACCACTACTTATATTTCTTTTTTTTAAATGCACTGCTAAATTTGTCTTGGCACATTAGCATTATGAGTCTCAAAGTTTCTTCTTTAAAAATATGCTACCCATCTGCTGCTTCTGTATTTCTAAAGAGGCCATTGCTTTTGAAATATAGATATACTTCTCCTATTCCAGGGAAAGTTTACTTAAGTACATCAGAGTGGAAAACTGCAGCAATTATATGGATTCTTGAGTCAGAAACATAATTTTTTTGCCAGAAGTATTTGAATATATGATTAATACTTCTGGCTGACTCAATCAACCTAACTTCCCTAGGTTCATTGAGTTATAAACCAAAAGGTAAATAGTTGCATCTGGGTATTAGACATAAAGTGAATTACATTTCAAGAATTACTGTTTGAATATACCATAAACCCTAACACACTGGGATCAGCACACAAAAGGGGAGTTCATTTGACCGTCAAAGGCTGCGATTATTTTTATTTCTGACACCAGATGGCGCTCGGATATTTTTAATCGGCTTTGCTCTTTCTTGTTTCAAATTTTTCCGTTCATCTCTTCTTTCCAGGAAGTTTTTGCTTGAAAGATTGAAGTTCATATATGTTTTCTCTCATGTAAAATTTAATTGAAGGCTTTCATGTATTGATTAAAACTCACAGCCTATTTTCACTTTTTTTTTCTTCATTGGGCAATATTGTTTAAGAATACTGAATATTACAGGAACCACTGATAAGAGTCTCTGTATTAGTGACCTGAGGGAACTGTCAATACTGCACTATCTAATCATTTAGAAATGCAATTCATTTAGAAACTGCTCTAATTTTTAAAGCAATTTTAGCTTGGATTTCATTCTTCTGTCTTACTAGTATAAAAAGAAATACACAGGTAACTAGGAATTACATTTATCCATCATCCAGAAGAGAGCCCTGTCTATGTGCAAATGAGTTTCATATGAAGCCCCAAGGGTGTCTGAAATTATTCCTCTTACAAACACTCTCTTGTTCTGCCTCATTCTCACATTTCCAGATCTGTGTCCCTTTATTCCACTTAAACCATCAAACAGATAATAGCATAAAATTAAGCTCCTTATTATAAAGAGCAACGGCCATTCCTGCTTTTCTTTTTCCTTTTCTCTCTCTCTCTTCCTTTGTCTTTGAATCGATTAGAATTACTTTTTACTTGGGAGACAGGGGGCATGTTGTAACCAATCTGTTCTATATGCCGTGACATTATTTTTTTTTTTTGCATGTAGGCTTTAAGCCCTTACAGTAGTCTATTTTCTTGGAATTATAATTTATCAGCCACCTTTGAGACTTCACTGATTTGAAACAGGAGTTCTCAACCCCCAGGGTAAGAGAGAAGCACATACTCCTCCGATGTATATTGTAGAAAACTGACAAAATGCAAAATTGAAGACAACTTGTGGTTAGTTTTTGGAATTTCTATTCTCTATATCTGGTTTTTAGTAGAAACCAGTGGGGAAAAGGTAAAAATTATTAAATGCAAGTTACAGAAAAGAGGCAATAATGCCATCCTTCACAATCAGGTTCAGTATAAGAATGAAGAGAGACTGCATTTTAAAAAGCTCTATCATGTATCCTCCTGCTAAAATGCAAATTGTTCCTCTCATTATGATGAGCACCTTATCCAGCTCAAGATGTCACTTCGAAGCTGTTTTTCTCCTGTTAATAGTTGAGAGGGTTATTGACCAAAATGCATTGACTGACTTTAAGTTAATGGTAGCACATAAAATGGGAGAATGGTCTTAGCACCACAGGATTCTGGAGAATTTTGATCCTGTCTTTTCCAGGGAAGTTTACATTATCATCTGGAAATATTCCTGCACAAAGTGTTTTCTTTGGAACAGTTTCCCCCTTGGCAGCTCTTTCCTGATGCATAGAAACTTTAGTTAGAATCAAGCTTAAAAAAAAAGAAAGATTCTTGAAATGTGGCAAGATTAGGGAAACATACCAGAGAAGAGAAGGCATTGGGCCTTTTTTTCGACTGCCATAACATTAGGCCTTTCCATTAGTCAATCTGCACTCATTTAAGGTCTCCTCCAGCTTAACAGAGTTTTCCCACTAGCAAAGGTGATTTGAGTGGTAAGAGATCATACACTGTGGCCTAGCCCAACTTAACCAGCAAAGAAACCACAGTAGAATCAGATCTATAAATACAAAGAACAAATGGTTTGTCAGAGGGAAGGGGGTTTGGGGGATAGGCAAAATTGATGAAAGGGAGTGGGAGATACAAGTTTCCAGTTATGGAATAAATAAGTACAGCATAAGGAATATAGTTGGTGATATTGTTAAAATGTTGTAGGGTGACAGTAGCTACACTTATGGTGAGCATAGGGTAATGCATAGAGAAGTTGATTCACCATGTTATACATCTGAAACTAAGGTAACATTGTCTACTATACTCAGATAAAAAAAAAAAACACCGAGAAACAACAACAACAACAAAAAACAAAACAAACAAACCTAGTAAAAAAAAAATAGTGTCTGGTTAGAGGGACTTTTTCCATGCTTGTGGTAGAACCAGCATTTGAGAGGGACCAAGAGGCCAGGTGCTGACTTCCATAGTGTTCCTTCTTTATCACATGAAATTATTTAAATGGTAATTTTGCTCAAAATCCCCCAGGGCCCCTCATTTCCTTCAGAGGAAAAGCTGTTTGCCTTTATAGATCATATGGTGCTATGTCATGTGACATCTCATTCTGTTGCCTTTCACCTTATCCCCTCCCCCTTGACTCCCTTAAAATCACCCTGTTCCAACAATGCTGGCCTCCTTGCTATTTCCCTCAAACACAGACCACAATGGCAAGGTTGGGATATTATTCACCCAGATAGTGCAATGACTAAATTTCTTTAAGTCTTTGCTTAAATTTATTTTCTCAATGAAATGAATGCTGACCACCCTACTTAAAACTACCCTTGCAGCACTCTGGATTTTTCTTACCCTGCTTTCCATAATTTTGCATTTATTAATTCATAACATATTATATAGTTTACTTATTTTGCAGGATTTTTTTTTTTTTTTTTTTTGGTGAGCCAAGATGGAGATACAGATAAACAATCACAGTAGTCTGATAAAAATGGAAATAATATTCCTAAATATACATCAGTAGAATGCCTTTTCTATTAAATTTAAATATGAAGAGATGTCATTGTCCTTAGATCCAACTTTAAAAAAGATCCTAATTGTCACTATATATGAAAATGTCTGAGAATCCAGGTCTCCCTTATGGTAGATTTTCCTATTTTCAAATGCATAAATAAATGAAAACAACCCAAATGAAAGCAAACAGAGGCTCTTTATTTGGAGCTTGCTATAGTAAAGCAGCTAGGCACCATCACTTGTGTTTGGCAGAGACTGAAAATCAAGTAGGGAAGTGAGAAAGCTTAATAAGTAAAAAATAGGGAAGACTTCAGATATGCTCTGATTAGAGGTCGTTGGCAAAGACCAACATGGTCAAGTTCCCTTCAGCTTGACTGAATTTTAGAGAGGATTCTTCCGACTGTAGGCTCGTAACTTCTCCTTTTGTAGAGCATTTCTTTTTTTAAAGAAAACTTGCAATTGTAAATCTCTGCTTCTTTAAACTGTAAATCTACAACCCAAGAATGCCTTTCTCAAAGACCTGGGATCCAACTCTTCAATATATCATCATCAAGAAAGACCGGGGCCCCAATTTTTGGGGGGCGGAGCAAGATGGGAGAGGAGTAGGAGACCTGGATTTCATCTCGTCTCATGAATTCAGCTGAATAGGGATCAAACCATTCTGAACACCTACGAACTCAACAGGAGATCAAAGATAAGAATAGTAACAACACTCTGAACAGAAAAGCGAACACTTTCTGGAAGGTAGGACGTGCGGAGAAGTGAATCCGAGGCGATATTCAGGAGGATAGACAGCGGGGGAGGGGGTCTCTGTCGGCCGCTTCTGGCAAGTGATAGAGCCGCGGAGCACAAAATTGGAACTTTTAGAAGCCACTCCGCTGAGGGACGTCGCTCCAGTGGCTAAGTGGGGGGTGGAATCCTCGCAGGAAAGTGTGGTCTCAGGACCCTCAGGGTCAGAGAAAGACCGGGGGTGACTGAGTGCGGCAGAGCTCCCAGGTATCGGAGCGGGGAAGCCGGGTGCAGAGACGGAGCCGAGACGTGGGCTCTCAGCTCGGGGTTGCCATAAACTGTGATCCGTGGCCCAGTCGGGCCACTGCTCCTCCAGCAGGGACCAACAAGCGGCAGAGCCGGGGAGACTCCCCTTCCTCCCCCGGGAGGAGCGGCGCGGAAGCACACCGCAGGGATCTGCTGGGTTTGGAGACTCCACACGGGGTCGGGTGCCAGACATAGAAACGCTCGATCACAGGCCGGGTGAGCACGCAGTGCGGCCGGAGACCGGGGAGACGGGAGTGACTGCTTTTCTCTGGGGGCACTCTGAGGAGTGGGGCCCCAAGTTCTCAGCTCCTCCGGGCAGAGGTTGGGAGGCCACCATTTTCACCCTGGTCCTCCAAAGCTGTACCAAGAGCTTGCAGGGAACAAAATCTCCTGAGAGCAAACCGGAGCAGCTTGCTTAGCCCAGACTCACAAGGGCAGGGCAATTCCGCCTCCGGCAAAGACATTTGGAAACCACGGCAACAGGCCCCTCCCCCAGAAGATCTGCACGAACAGCCAGCAAGCCAAGACCAAGTTTACTGATCAAGGGGAACGGGAGAACTCCAGCGCTAGGGGAATACTACACATAGAATTCATGGCTTTTTTACCATAATTCATTAGTTTTTCAAAGTTAATATTTTTAACTGTTTTTTTTGAATTTTTCTTTTTCCCTTTTTCAAACATCTTATCAAACCCTTTTTTAAAAAACATTTTTTATTTTTCATTTTTAGAGTCATATTTTTATCCCTTCATAGTAGTTACCCTTATTTTTGGCATATATATATAAGTTGTTCTCTCTTTAAAATTTTGAGATACAATTTCTTCTAACAGATCAAAATATACCCTAAATCACTAGTGTATGGCTTTGTTCTATTCTCCTGCCTGATCACATTCTCTTCCTTTTTTTCTTTTTTTTCTTTTTTCTTTTTCTTTTTAAATCTTCTTTCTTTTTAAAAACAACTTCTTGTCTTATCAATTCCTTTTAAAAAATCTTTTATAATTTTCATCTTTACAGTCATCTTCCATCCCTTCATTGTATCAACCCTTATTTTGTACATATATAAGTCTTTCTTCCTCTAAAATTTTAGCAGGCACTTTCTCCTAACAGACCAAAATATGCCCAAAAGCTAGTGTGTGGCACTAATCTATGCACTAGCCTCATCATATTTGATCATATTCTGTTTTGTTTGTTTTGTTCTGTTCTGTTTTTGTTTGGTTTTATCTTTTTCTTTTTCCTCTTTTTTCCTCTTCTTTCTTTCCCTTTCTTGTCCACTGGTTACAGGTCTTTTCTGATTTGAATAGAGTATATTTGCTGGAGACGTTGTTAACTTGTTAGCATTCTGTTCTCTCATTCATCTATTCTCCCCTGGACAAAATGACAAGACGAAAAAAATCACCTCAGCAAAAAGAACAAGAGGTAGTACCGTCTGCCAGGGACCTCTCAATATGGACATTAGTACAATGTCGGACCTAGAGTTCAGAATCATGACTTTAAAGACACTAGCTGGGCTTGAAAAAAGTGTGGAAGTTATTAGAGAAACCCTTTCTGGAGAAATAAAAGAACTAAAATCTAACCAAGTCGAAATCAAAAAGGCTATTAATGAGGTGCAGTCAAAAATGGGGGCACTAACTGCTAGGATAAAAGAGGCAGAAGAAAGAATCAGCGATATAGAAGACCAAATGATGGAAAATAAAGAGGCTGAGAAAAAGAGAGAGAAACACCTACAGGATCACGAGGGCAGAATTCGAGAGATAAGCGATACGATAAGACGAAACAACATTAGAATAATTGGGATCCCAGAAGAAGAAGACAGAGAGAGAGGGGCAGAAGGTATATTGGAGCAAATAATAGCAGAGAACTTCCCTAATGTGGGGAAGGAAACAAGCATCAAAATCCAGGAGGCACAGAGAACCCCTCTCAAAATCAATAAAAATAGGCCAACACCCCAACATCTAATAGTAAAACTTATGAGTCTCAGAGACAGGGAGAAAATCCTGAAAGCAGCTCGGGAGAAGAGATATGTAACCTACAATGGTAGAAACATTAGATTGGCAACAGACCTATTCACAGAGACCTGGCAGGCCAGAAAGGAGTGGCATGATGCCTTCAGAACACTAAACGAGAAAAATATGCAGCCAAGAATACTATATCCAGCTAGGCTGTCACTGAAAATAGAAGAGGAGATAAAAAGCTTCCAGGACAAAAACTAAAGGAATTTGCAAACACAAAACCAGCCCTACAAGAAATATTGAAAGAGGTCCTCTAAGCAAAAAGAGATCCTAAAAGCAGCATAGATCATAAAGGAACACAGACAATATACAGTAACAGTCACCTTACAGGCAATACAATGGCACTAAAATCATATCTTTCAATAGTTACCCTGAATGTAAATGGGCTAAAGGCCCCAATCAAAAGACACAGGCTATCAGATTGGACTAAAAATCAAGACCCATCAATATGCTGTCTGCAAGAGACTCATTTTAGACCAAGAGACACCCCCACATTGAAACTGAGGGGGTTAGAAAACCATTTGCCATGCTAATGGACACCAAAAGAAAGCTGGGGTGGCAAGCCTCCTGTCAGACAAATTAGATTTTAAAACAAAGACTGTAATAAGAGATGAAGAAGGACACTATATCCTACTTAAAGGGTCTATCCAACAAGAATATCTGACAATTGTAAATATCTATGCCCCTAACGTGGGAGCAGCCAATTATATAAGGCAATTAATAACAAAAACAAAGAAACACATTGACAACAATACAATAATAGTGGGGGACTTTAACACCCCCCTCACTGAAATGGACAGATCATCTAAGCAAAAGATCAACAAGGAAATAAAGACTTTAAATGAAACACTGGACCAAATGGACTTTACAGACAGATTCAGAACATTCCATCCCAAAGCAACGGAATACACATTCTTCTCTAGTGCCCATGGGACATTCTCCAGAATACATCACATCCTAGGTCACAAATCAGGTCTCAACCGGTACCAAAAGATTGGGATTATTCCCTGCATCTTTTCAGACCACAATGCTTTGAAACTGGAACTCAATCACAAGAGGAAAGTCGGAAAGAACTCATTTCCATGGAGGCTAAAGAGCATCCTACTAAAGCATGAATGGGTCAACCAGGAAATTAAAGAAGAATTAAAAAAATTCATGGAAACCAATGAAAATGAAAACACAACTGTTCAAAATCTTTGGGATACAGCAAAGGCAGTCCTGAGAGGAAAGTATATAGCAATCCAAGCCTTTCTCAAGAAACAAGAAAGGTCTCAAATACACAACCTAACCCTACACCTAAAGGAGCTGGAGAAAGAATGGCAAAGAAAGCCTAAACCCAGCAGGAGAAGAGAAATAATAAAGGTCAGAGCAGAAATCAATGAAATAGAAACCAAGAGAACAGTATAACAGATCAACGAAACCAGGAGCTGTTTCTTTGAAAGAATTAACAAGATTGAAAAACCCCTGACCAGACTTATCAAAAAGAAATGAGAAATGACCCAAATCAACAAAATCATGAATGAAAGAGGAGAGATCACAACCAACACCAAAGAAATACAAACAATTATAAGAACATATTATGAGCAACTCTATGCCAGCAAATTAGATAACCTGGAAGAAATGGATGCATTCCTAGAGATGTATCAACTACCAAAATTGAACCAGGAAGAAATAGAAAACCTGAACAGACCTATAACCACTAAGGAAATTGAAGGAGTCATCCAAAATCTCCCAAGAAACAAAAGCCCAGGGCCAGATGGCTTCCCAGGTGAATTCTATCAGACATTTAAAGAAGAATTAATACCTATTCTTCTGAAACTGTTCCAAAAAATAGAAATGGAAGGAAAACTTCCAAACTCATTTTATGAGGCCACCATTACCTTGATCCCAAATCCAGACAAAGACCGCATCAAAAAGGAGAATTATAGACCAATACCCTTGATGAACATGGAGGCAAAAATTCTCACCAAAATACTAGGCAATAGGATCCAACAGTACATTAAAAGGATTATTCACCACGACCAAGTGGGATTTATCCCTGGGCTGCAAGGCTGGTTCAACATCCGCAAATCAATCAACGTGATACAATACATTAACAAAAGAAAGAACAAGAATCATATGATCCTCTCAATAGATGCAGAAAAAGCATTTGACAAAGTATAGCATCCTTTCTTGATCAAAACTCTTCAGAGTGAGGGTACATACCTCAACATCATAAAGGCCATCTATGAAAAACCTACAGCGAATATCATTCTCAATGGGGAAAAGCTGAGAGCTTTTCCCCTAAGGTCAGGAACATGACAGGGATGTCCACTCCACCACTGCTATTCAACATAGTATTAGAAGTCCTAGCCACAGCAATCAGAAAACAAAAAGAAATCAAAGGCATCCAAATCGGCAAAGAGGAAGTCAAACTCTCACTCTTTGCAGATGATATGATACTGTATGTGGAAAACCCAAAAGACTCCACCCCAAAACTGCTAGAACTCATTTAGGAATTCAGTAAAGTAGCAGGATATAAAATCAATGCCACAGAAATCAGTGGCATTCCTATACACCAACAACAAGACAGAAGAGAGACAAATCAAGGAGTCGATCCCATTTACAATTGCACCCAAAACCATAAGATACCTAGGAATAAATTTAACCAAAGAGGCAAAGGATCTGTACTCAGAAAACTATAAAATACTCATGAAAGAAATTGAAGAAGACACAAAGAAATGGAAAAACGTTCCATGCTCATGGATTGGAAGAACAAACATTGGGAAGATGTCAGTGCTACCTAGAGCAATCTACACATTCAATGCAATCCCCATCAAAATACCATCCACTTTTTTCAAAGAAATGAAACAAATAATCCTAAAATTCGTATGGAACCAGAAGAGACCCCGAATAGCCAGAGGAATACTGAAAAAGAAAAGCAAAGCTGGCGGCATCACAATTCCGGACTTCCAGCTCTATTACAAAGCTGTCATCATCAAGACAGTTTGGTACTGGCACAAAAACAGACACATCGATCAATGGAACAGAATCGAGAGCCCAGAAATGGACCCTCAACTCTATGGTCAACTCATCTTTGACAAAGCAGGAAAGAATGTCCAATGGAAAAAAGACAGTCTCTTCCACAAATGTTGTTGGGAAAATTGGACAGCCACATGCAGAAGAATGAAACTGGACCATTTCCTTACACCACACACAAAAATAGACTCCAAATGGTTGAAAGACCTAAACGTGAGACAGGAGTCCATCCAAATCCTAAAGGAGAACACAGGCAGCAAACTCTTCCACCTCAGCCACAGCCACTTCTTCCTAGAAACATTGCCAAAGGAAAGGGAAGCCAGGGCAAAAATGAACTATTCAGATTTTATCAAGATAAAAAGCTTTTGCACAGCAAAAGAAACAGTCCACAAAACCAAAAGACAACCGACAGAATGGGACAAAATATTTGCAAATGACATATCAGATAAAGGGCTAGTATCCAAAATCTATAAAGAACTTATCAAACTCAACACCCAAGGAACAAATAATCCAATCAAGAAATGGGCAGAAATCATGAACAGACATTTTTCCAAAGATATCCAAATGGCCAACAGACACATGAAAAAGTGCTCAACATCGCTCAGCATCAGGGAAATCCAAATCAAAACCTCAATGAGATACCAACTCCCACCCTTCAGAATGGCTAAAATTAACAAGTCAGGAAACGACAGATGTTGGCAGGGATGTGGAGAAAGGGGAACCCTCCTACAGTGTTGGTGGGAATGCAAGCTGGTGCAACCAGTCTGGAAAACAGTATGGAGGTTCCTCATACAGTTGAAAATAGAGCTACCATATGATCCAGCCATTGCACTACTGGGATTTACCACAAAGATACAAATGTAGGGATCCGAAGGGGTATGTGCACCCCAATGTTTATAACAGCAATGTCCACAATAGCCAAACTGTGGAAAGAGCCAAGATGTCCATCGACAGATAAATGGATAAAGAAGAGGTGGTATATATACACAATGGAATATTATGCAGCCATCAAAAGGAATGCGATCTTACCATTTGCAGTGACGTGGATGGAACTGGAGTGTGTTATGCTGAGTGAAATAAGTCAATCAGAGAAAGACATGTATCATATGACCTCACTGATATGAGCAATTCTTAATCTCAGGAAACAACCTGAGGTTTGCTTTGAGTGGTGGAGGTGGGAGGGATGGAGTGGGTGGGTGATAGACATTGGGGAGGGTATGTGCTATGGTGAGCACTGTGAATTGTACAAGACTGTTGAATCACGGATCTGTACTTCTGAAACAAATAATGCAATATATGTTAGGAAAAAAAAAAAGAAGAAGAAGATAGCAGGAGGGGAAGAATGAAGGGGAGTAAGTCGGAGGGGGAGACGAACCATTAGAGACGATGGACTCTGAAAAACAAAGTGAGGGTTCTAGAGGGGAAGGGGGTGGTGGGATGGGTTAGCCTGGTGATGGGTATTAAAGAGGGCCATTCTGCGTGGAGCACTGGGTGTTATGCACAAACAATGAATCATGGAACACTACATCAAAAACTAATGATGTAATATATGATGACTAACATAACAATAAAAAATTAAAAAAATCCTAATGATGTAATGTGTGGTGATTAACATTACAGTAAAAATTATTAAAAAAAAAGAAGAAAGAAAGCCCGGGGCCCCATCTCCTAGTTTCTGTGGGAGAGTAGGAGCTTATCTTTGATAAGGATTAGTAAACACAGATGGACTAATCACATTGGCCTACCTTCTATTCAATTCCTCCAATATTTTTCCTGTAGCTCATTCGACCATTTAAAAATCCTCACACCTTTTGTTTCAACAGTTCAGTTCAATCTCCTCTCTCTCAATAGTCTTGACCTCTATTGAAATAGTCTTGAATAAATTCTTCCTTGACATTTTAACTAGTGTCTGGTGCAAGTTTTCCTTTACAGAATGAGGAAGCTGCAGGCAGTCTAACTAGAAGCTAGGACATTCTATGTGATTAGTTTGAACAGTATATTTGGTTTTCTCTCATTGTTCCTGAGTTGGAAGCAAAAATTAGGGAAGATGACAGTCATTGACCAAATCCTTATCATTTGGGCACGTTGCTGCAAAGGTATGGTTTGATTTTCTGGACTAATTGCTGGAGAAGTTGTGAGTCAGAGTTCTGTTGCCATGTATGTTCTGGCCATTATCTACTTGTTTATTTAGTTTCTCACAAGAACACTGATGTGTCTGGCTAAAGTAAGAAATTCCAACATTAGGGCAAAGAAAAGATGAAGTGTGTGTTATGAACATGTATATTCCACTAAGCTATCTCTTCCATTCATCCTATGGAATATGCAGGAGAATCCCAGGTGAGAGAGAGTAAAGATGTAACACTAGGCGCCTACTCAGAGAAAACTGAGAAGAACCTAATTTATTGCAATGCTCTTTTGGGGTATGACAAGTTGAAGTTACTTCTTCACTTCTCACAAAACTAGAACTGAAATAGGACACTTTACTGAAGATTATCATTCCACAAGTACGGGGATATAGTTTCAGTGGGATGGTCAAGAAAGAAAATGACTTGTGTGGCATGTATAGGTGTGTTGTTCACAATCCAGTGGGAAACCCAGTGGAGAATGTTTTCAACATGGCTGCCACTATCATGGACGAAACCAGTGGATACCCAGCTTGTCCTAGAAACAAGCACAAAGCTTCTACAATACAAAGGAGGTACCCAAACTGAACAACAGAAAGGCTTAGGCTGTAAAGTCAGAATGAATAGAATCACTTGAAACTGGATAACTTAGAGCTGACCAAGTATTACAGTGGATGATTTCTTATCCTCTGCTTTGCTTGATGAAATTTTAGTCAGGCTTCTCTTTCCTACAGGTCCTGAACTCTGCACAAAAAAGTAGAAGTTTCCTGCCATGGACTGAATGGTTTTTCCAACCCCCTCCCCCACTTCATATACTGAAATTCTAATCCCCAGTGTGATGGTATCAGGAGGTGAAGCCTTTGGGAGGTGATTAGTCATGAGGACGGAGCCCTCATGAATGGGATTAATGTCATATAAAAAGAGACTTGAGAGCTTGCTCTCACTCTCTGCTTTCTACCACGTAAGGATACAACATGAAGACAGCCATCTACAAGCCAGGAAGTGTTCCTCACCAGACAATGGATCTTTTGACACCTTAATCTTGGACTTCCCAGCCTTCAGAATTATGAAAAATACGTGTTTCTTGTTTAAGGTACTCATCTACGATAGTTTGTTATAGTGGTCTGAACCAAGTGCCTTCTAATCAGCTTTCCCTGGGAGTCAACTAACCACACAGTGAGACCCTTTTCTTGTCAGACCCCACTGGTCATTTCCCCTTGTTTGTTCAGTTTCCCCTCCAAAGATTCTGCTTATATATGTTTGCTTTTTCTTTATCCTCTTAAATTAAAAATGTTTGGTTTGATTTGAGATAGTTGCAGAATTGTAGGCACAGTGTTCTCCCCGCTGCAATAGTCCCTTTTCTTCCTTGCAATAATCCTTTTGAAGAAAATTGTCTCCTTACTAAGTCCTGACTTGTTTTTCTTTGATAGAACCCACAGGAGTACTATATTAAGGAAGACAGTCAACATTTCTGGAGAGTTTACTCTTGGCAGGTAATGCCAGTATGTGCCTTACACAGATTACTTCGTTTAAATATTCCAACAACTCTGTGAAGGAGGTATTATGACTGAACATTTTACAGATGAGGAAACTGAGGAATGGACAGTTTACTTGCTCAGTGTGACATAGCTGATAAGTGGCAGAGGCCAGACACAGAAAGGAACAGTTTGGCCCTGTAGCTCGTCTCTTAGTGGTCACACTCTTATCTCCAGAAAGGAAGACCTACACAGGAGGCCTTTCTCAAGAGACTTTCTCATTGATCTGATACAAGTAGCAGTTTGGGATGGCATGTGTTTTAGTTTTTAAAGAGGGGAGGGGATTTTTCCCTTCTCAGAAAGAAAAGCCTATTAAAGGAAAACTTTTTCTTCCTTGTTCGTTTATGAGACTTAGGGACAAGTCTCTTCTGTTTGTTCTCAGCTCTTTCCCTTTCCTGATACGTGGTCATAAAAAGAACCAGGGGAGTTCCCCTTGACAGTTTCCTCCATGTTTTATGCAGCTGAGTTAGAGCTTGCTTCTGCTAGACAGGAACCCTCAAGCTTTTTCTGTCTGTGGCTGGTTGGGCAAGTCTAGTTGACCCCGATCTGTAGTTCCAGCTTTTCAATTATTAAAGAAGGGAACTGGGCACAAGAAGTTTCATCTTAATCCTGGTTTTAAGCTGCATTCTGCAATGTGATTACTTTATTTTTTAAGATTTTATTTATTTATTTGAGAAAGAGAGAATGAGAGACAGAAGGCACAAGAGGGAAGAGGGTCAGAAGGAGAAGCAGACTCCCTGCCAAGCAGGGAGCCCGATGTGGGACTCGAGCCCGGGACTCCGGGATCATGACCCGAGCCGAAGGCAGTCGCTTAACCAACCGAGCCACCCAGGTGCCCCGCAATGTGATTACTTTTAATCAAGGAGTTGTTTTTCTTTTCAGGTGGTTCCTGTGTCAATTTCTCAGTTGCTTCAGAATACTAAGGGGGGAAGGGTTGTAATTAATTGATACCTTAAAAGAATGTGCTTCCAATTTCATGTTGCTTTACCAGTTTGAAAGCTTTATGTGAGGTAAATCTCTCATCTGCCTTTCTAACAGACTTCCTGCCTCGTGTGTTGTGATCTCAGGGTTTCCAGAGGCAGTGGGGCTATAAATTTTATTTTTTTATTTTTTAAAGATTTATTTATTTATTTATTTGAGAGAGAGAATGAGAGACAGAGAGCACAAGAGGGAAGAAGGTCAGAGGGTCAGAGGGAGAAGCAGACCCCTCGCCGAGCAGGGAGCCCGATGTGGGACTTGATCCCAGGACTCCAGGATCATGACCTGAGCCGAAGGCAGTTGCTTAACCAACTGAGCCACCCAGGTGCCCCAAATTTTAGTTTTTTAAATTCGTGAAGAGATGAAAGTGGTGCTTATGGTAGAAACTTTTAGTAGAATCACTTGGAACTGGATGATGTAGAGCCCGTAATGGCAGAATTATTAACAAAAGGAGCATAAGATGCCATTGTATGAAATATACAAGACTATATATTCTCTTAGCATAATTGTGTTATTTTCACATATGCATCTAAATTTCAGCAGAGAACATTTTAAGGAATATAACCTATGTGGAACCATTATACTATCAGATTGAAGTTCTCGATAACAAATGACAAATACTGTCTATGTTGAATACATTCAGAATTTGGTACCTGGCTTCTGGTGTCTGATGATGATCATGGTAGTGTTTTTGTGTAGTCTGGGCATAAATACTTAATTTGGGCCACTATCAACACCATATAAGAGTCAATAATTAATTGTGCAGTAGCTATAAAATAAACATATGTAAATGTTTTTTCTTATAAGCGGATTTTTTAATAGAAACATACCTGCATCCAAGATTATATCAGCTGACAAAGTAAGCTTTAATATTTCTTTTTTAAAAATTAAATTAAATTAAATTTTTTAATGTAGTGTTCAACGATTCATTAGTTGCATATAACACCCAGTGCTCATCACAACATGTGCCCTTCTGTCTCATAAGCTTTAATATTTCTAAGACTTTTGTAAGATTGTGGTTTTGTAGCTGAAAATCTAGAAAGATCTCTCTAGAAGAGATCTTCAGCTACAAAACCATAGTCTATTGTCACTTACTAGCTAGTATCTAGTTACAAGGATAGCTTTAATCTCTCCACATCTCCCTCTGTTTTTTCATCTACTAAATGAAGGTGATGATACCTGCTGTGAGTAGATGTTTATAGTTTTCATACTCAGTATCCATTTGCTCATTCTGATGCTGTCAGATTTCTCTTGAGATCCTCTCCTTTGTTCTCAGAGAAGTTGTTTGGATAAAATGGACTCTAGTTTTAGTTGTGTGGCTAACTCAGACTACTTTAAACCAACTAGATTATGCCAGTAAGAAAAGGGTAGATGATTGTATTTGGCCAATAAAGCATGAAGAGACAGTGTCACAGCATCTGGGAATAAAGTTTCTTTTCTTTTCCATAGATGTTGTGAAAAGAGATGTCCACTAGGCCTCTAGATAATGGGGTTGAGGATAACTTGCCTAGACATAAGGACTAGGGAGTCCACACTGGTGTTTGTTAAGCTGAGTAGGACCAGTGTGTGAATGAGACCAACACATGAAAAAGTATAGAAATGAGAGAACCACAGAAACTACATTTGATACCTTGATGACCATTAATCTTCAGATCAAAACTTTTCACACCTATTTCTGGACTTTTGTTTACATAAACTGACTATCTTATTATTTGTTTTTTTTAAAGACATCTAATATGTTGTTAGATAAGTTGTTGTTTAAGTTGTTGCCTTTAATTCAAGAATCTAAACTGATAGCGTTGCCTTTAATTCAAGAATTTAAGTTGTTGCCTTTAATTCAAGAATCTAAACTGATAGCGTTGTTCCAAGGATAAAATAGCCACTTTACATAGGAGAGCTATAACTCTAAATGTTGTAGCATCCCTCTATAATTATGGTGTTAAGGGAAAAGAATAAGAATATATCCTCATTAATAATCAGGTGTTTATGAAATGTAGTTTAGGGAGCATGTAGTTTAAGCAACAGTTTATATGAGCCCATATAAAAATGAGGAAGTTTGGGTTGCCTGGGTGGCTCAGTCGATTAAGTGGCTGCCTTCGGCTCGGGTCATGATCCCAGGGTCCTGGGATCTAGCTGTGTCAGGTTCCCTGCTCAGCGAGGAGTCTGAGTCTGCCTCTGCTCCTCCTTGCTTGTGCTTTCTCTCTCTCTCAAATAAATAAAATCTTTAAATTTTTTTTAAGAATGAGGTTCGACCTCATTTTGCCATTAAGTTAGAGAGCACACTCTAGCAAATATGTTGAATGAAATATTTAAAATGAACAAATGTGTGTAACTGAGAAGCGAGGAAAGTAAATACTAGGCTTTGCTTTATACATTTAAATATCAGGATAAATTTTAACAAATAGAATCAGTGGCTAAAAGTGGACCCTCTTATTAATTAAATTTGATAGCATCCTATATTGAATTCCCTAATACTTTCCTATCTTAAAATAATATCTAACTTACCAGTACTTTTCACACAGTGTTATCAGCATTCTAAGAGTATCATCTAAGTTGAAATCAGAACTTTAATTCATGTGGTACACACTTATTAGTTGGATGTCTATTAGTCAGTTCTTGACTTTGTTCTTTAGGTAATTTACATGAAGCAGGTGTAAATGTAAGGGGATGGCTTTGTTTATTAAACTGAATTTTTAAGCAGGCTTTACTTTTAAATATATATATATATATATATATATATATATATATATATGCATTAGGTTTGCATGATTTCATGGCATCCACATAATTCATTGGTTTAATTAAGCCAGTGAGAAAAGAAGAACAAACTATTGGCTCTTTATCAGTTGATCTAAACAAACGGTTTATGAAAGTAAAAATAATAGTTAATAAAAGTAATTTATAATTTTTCATGTGTTATATCAAAAGGAACAGAGTATTCATGAGGTTTTAGCTATTAAAATCAGAAGTTTCATTTGCCCTGTCGAATATCTTTTTCTATTACAGCCATAGGTCTGTCTCACCACAGTAAATGGATATTGTTTTATCTATTGTGTAGAAAGATACTTTCAAAAATTAAATCACACATTTACAGGGAGATATACATATCTATACATCCACAGGAATAGATTTTTCTCTCATAGCCATCAGAGGATACCAACACTGCTGACACCTTGATTTGGGGTTTCCAGCCTCCAGAACTCTGAGACAGTAAGTTTTTGTTGTTGAAGACACCCAATTTGAGGTATTTTATTATGACATCTCTAGCAAACTAATACAATCACCAAAAGGGAAGCCTTCAAAGAGGGATTCAACCAGAAATTGCCTCCTCACCCTTGGAACAACTTGATATTAAGATGGTGGTTTCCATCTTGTACTGTCTGGAAATAAAAAGGGAATGGTACAAATTACGAATGTTCTTTCAGAAGTATTTGTTTCTTTAAACTCCAGTGATTTATTCCTAGGGGTTCTAAGAGCACTTTAGAGGTGCAAGGCCAGATGAATTCATTTATAATCTATCATAATTAATGGCTCTGATTAGAATAGTTACTATAGTTCTGTGTGATTCAGATCCTTCTACTACAGAAATTGTCATTTTTCTTTTCTCTCTTTCTTTCTTTCTTTCTTTCTTTCTTTATTTCTTTTTTTCTTTCTTTCTTTCTTTCTTTCTTCTTTCTTCTTTCTTCTTTCTTTTTTTTTTTTTTTTTTACCACCACAGTACAACAAAAGGTGAAATGCTTCCTTTACAACTAGACTTACTTTGCAGGATATAGTTAATGGTATATAACAAGAGTGGGAAAAGTTTAGGGAATAGCTGTGCAGTCCAGTGAGATAGGAAAGAGAAGGAGCTGGGTGACCAGAGGTGTAACTTTGTGGATGCCTGGACCAGGAAACTTGAGGAGAAGCCTAGGGGCAAGACTCTCTGGTGAGGTTAAGACTTTGTGACCTGATAAGAGTGAACAGATGAGTATCATGGGGCCTCATTGCCCAGCTCAATGGAGAGGGTTAGAGCATTGCTCTGGGGCCTGCTTCTGGGGGCTGGCAGCTAGTGATTATTTGGAGCTTACATTTGTATGCATGTTTTCCTTCTATTACAACAAAATAGGAAGGCAGTACAAATAAGTTTCTTAAATGTGAATGCATCCTCCTAGTGAGCAGGTGGAAAAGGTTAACACTGGTGGTCTTCAGAGTGTTCCTGTGTTCATTCTTCTGTAACCTTTGCTCACCTTTATTTTAACATGTTTCAAAACTTGTCTCAGATACTGCACTCTTTCTCTGACACATGCCCCCATTTTCTGTAAGTGAACATTTGAGCAATAGCTTTCTTTGTTTCTATACTAAGACTCTAACTTTTACACTAAACAAATGGTTTCCTGAACCTCTGAGAATGTTCATGGTGAAAATAATATCCTGATTCACAGACAAGGTCACTGAGACCCAGAAAAATACAATGAATTGGCAATGGTGACATTTGAGCCGGTTTCTGAACTTCCTTTTAGACATTGCTCAGACCCTGGTTGTCAGTAATGGCTAGTGAAATTGGGAAGAAGATTGACATAGTTTGTCTTCAATATAACCCCATTTTCCTCCTTGAATTCCTGATCCATTTTCCTTCTTGAGAATGTTATCTTGTTCTTAGCTGGTGACATGCCAATCACTCCTAAGCTTTTACTCTTAAAGGTGATGCTTGCTGACTAGGACTTACTGAAGATGGCACACCACCTGGAGACACTGCATTGGAAAAGACAACTTGATGCTGATAGTATTAAAGACCTACTGCTGGCATGGCAGGCAGTGGGATTGCTACTCCGTGGGAGACACTGCTCAGAAATCCCTCCAGTTACATCCAGGCTTTCAACATTACTTGCTTAAAGACGCATCCTCAAATGTTATTCAACCCAGATAACCCTCTCCCATGTTAAAGGGTTCAGTTATTTCCCCTCAAGTTCCTTTAACAAGTCTGTATAGGTTGGGTATTTGACTATCTTTGGAGCTCTGTTAATGCTATGATTAAGTTACAGAGCTGACCCTCAATTTTCTTTGCCCTCTAGCTGCAGGAGATATGATTTATATGCTGCTAGGCAGGCCCACCAGCTCCTGTATATAGTCTTTAATGGACAGTTAATTATTTCCAGCCTTACATTGTCTCTCTTCCAAGTATCAGTTGTCTCCAGCAACAATCATTCATTTCCATTATCTTTATTATTGTATCTTCCATATTTTTCAAATGACTGATTTATAATTGTCTATACCTTCTACAGGTATACCTTCTAGTTCACCAGCAGTGAGTTTTTGTAATTTTACAACCACCTGTGCCTGCAGCTCACTTTGTTTCACCCGTCCGCTCTAATAGAGTAACACATTGCCAGCTGTAGTGTGGTTCCCAAAGACCCCATTTCTGGTATTTATACTTGTATAATCCCCTTCCCTTGAGGGTGGGATAAACCTACTGATTGCTTCTAATAGAATATGGCAAGTTGATGGGATGTCACTTCCATGACTGAGTTACAGAAGACTGTGACTTTTGCTGGTATTCTTTCTGTCCTTCTCTTTTGCTTGCTGTGATGCCAACAGCTTGTCATAAGGTATTCTATGGAGAAGCCCCCTCATGGCACAGAAATAAGAAAGGATTCCAGCCAACAGTTTACCAGGAACTGAGACCTTAGTTCAACAAGCCATGAGGAACTATATCCTGCCAACAGCCATGTTAGTGATCTAGGAAACAAATCCTGTCCAGTAGAGCTTTGAGATAACTGAACTTTTAAGAGACTCAGAGGCTGAGAATCCAGCTAAGCTGGACCCAAATTCTTGACCAGAAACCGTGAGATAATAAAAGTGAGATAATAAGCCACTAAGTTTTGGGGTAATTTGTTGCACAGCAACATGCAACTAATGCACCAGCCCTGTGGTGAGCGATTGTTATAGCCAGCCTACAAAATGGCCCCAAATGACTGCTACCTTCTATTATTCACACCCTTGTGTAGTCCCCCCCACATTGTATGAGGATTGCTCTCAGAGATCCATATATACTGTGGATCTATATATACTATGGCAGAAATTTTGAGTATGTCACTTCTGAGGTTATGTTCTTAAAGGAGTGTGGCTTTGGTCTTGAGCTCTCACTCTCTTGGATCATTTGCTCGGGGGGGAACCAGGTGCCATTTCTTGAGGCAGCTCTGTGGAGTGGCTCATGTGGTGAGGCACTGAGGAACTGAAGCCTGCCAACAAGCATGTAGCAAAACTTGGAAGCAGATCCATTAGCCTCTGTGCAGACTTTAAATGAATGAAGTCCTGCCTCAGAGCTCAACTGCAACCTTAGGAGATAACTCTAATCCAGAACTACATTGTTAAGATGATTGTGGATTCCTAACACTCAGAATTTGTGTGAGATAACACATTTTTTTGTTGTTGTTACAAACTGCCAAGTTTTGGAGTAACTTGTTATGTAGAAATTGATGACTAATACTGTGATTCATCACTAGGATAAAAATTGTAGTGTCTGCTTACTTTGGCCAGTCCTAAACTGAGGCTTACATAGAGATTAGAATGCAGGAAGTTTATTGGAGAGTGCTGTCAAGATATCAGTTTATGGACAGAAGGAAAAGAAACAGGAACGAACAAAGGGAGAATTTGTCCTCTGGTGCAATCATAAGAAAGCTTCAGATTAACCAATAGAGCAATCTGAAATTGGGATATCCATTCAAAATTAATGAACAATTTGAGTGGGGGATCAAACCTTAACTGGCATCCGCAATTAATTGGAGATAGGATGCACTGGGATGGGTGCATGAAGCTTGGGTAAAGGACCTCTTTTCAGCTGAGCAAATTCCCAGAGAGGACTAACTGCTGAGATCTATCAACTACTGACCTTCCTGAGAGACAGCACATTACAGCAAATACAACAGTGAATATGGCATAATTCATCCCCTCAAAGGAGAAAACCACACTAGTCATATAAAGCAAAAATTAAATAATACGATTTAATATGGTTCAATGCAACTTTTCTGAACTAGAAGACGTGAAGCTACATTTTTAAAGGCAAAAAAAAAAAAAAGGAAAATTAATCCAGGATAGTGAAAGCTAAGAGATAAGCTAGTAAATTAAGAAAATAATAAGAGACCTTTTAAATCACCTTTATGTAAGTAAATTTGAAAACATCATTAAAAAGTTATTTAGCTAGGAATATATAATTTGTAAAAACTGGGACTAGAAATAGAATATCCGAACTGAATGACTTCAAAGAAAGTTTCAGAACAATTCCTTTACTTTAACCAAAGCAGAATACATGGAGTGTTTCAGAGAAATTTTACCATCTTTTAAAGGAAAGATTTGAATGATTTAAAAATTCTCCTAGAGTATCAAAAAAGAAAGAAAATTTCTAATTCTTTCTATTATGTGGGTGTAAAATCAAATTTTTCACAAAAATTAAAACTACAGCTTACTTATGAATATGAAAGTAAAAACACTAAATGAAGTATCAGCCTCCAGAAGTAGATTAAAACAGTAATATATTTTTAAACAATAGGTATTATTTCAGAAATGCAAGGGTAACACAAAATTAAGAAATGTTTTGATATAGTTTATTAATTTATCTAAGAAGAAAAATCATTTTTATCAACTCAAATGTTTAAAAAAATCAGTCATGTTACCAACATAATAGACAAGATGCTCTGATTTTGAAATTGGAATAAATATATGTTGTATATAATAATCCAAAAATTAAAATAACATTTATTAGTAATTTCCTTATACTTTGTACTATATTAGATTATTCTTCCATATATGGTACTTAATATTTACAACAAAAATGCTAACCATTACTTTCTCTATGTCTTCAATAGTTAAAGACACTGTTCATGATTTTATAAGTGGTACACCAAAAATTAATAATGAGAAAAACATGTAGAAATCACATCAAATTTGGGAGCTATTTTTCTTTATAAAACATAGGACCAATATATTTATAAAATATTTCACTTTGAAATTTTTCTGCTACAATTACCTGTTCATCCTTTCCTATAGTAGATTTTGAGGCCTGTTTTCAGTCACAGAATGAAGATGACCCAGAATGGTGGTGGTACAAGGTGTGAAGGGTTGCTCGAGGGATGATTCTTTCTGCACAAGCTCCTCCATCTGACAGAACTCCACTTTAAAGTCTACTCTGATAGTCAGATAACCCACTCACAGAATAACACCCCAGAATGATGTGCCACAGCATCACAGAGCTGTTAAAAGTGCCCCTAAAGGTGTTTCATGTGCACTAACCTCTCAAATAGCATAGACTCTAGTATCTCCTTTCTCATTACATGATCTTTCTTATTTCACATCTTCCCCAATGATACATAACTGATTTCCTTTTGGCAATAAGCAGTAATGGTAAAGGAAGAAAAAGAAAATATTTGACTGCCTGAAGCTGCAGACAATAATATAACCTATTATATTTCATTCAGTAGTTTCTAATTTCTTTAGATGTGTCAATATTTACAAAGATAAGGCATTTGCTCTCTATAATGTTTATTCACTTTCAAGATAATAAGTTAATTGGAATTTTGATAAATTTAACTTGAAAATATATTTACAAAATATGTTAAATATATTTTGTTCTCTTTTATTGGAAAAGCAATAAAACAATGTAGCACCCAAGGAGAAAAACCTGAAATTGTGATTGTTTACAGCTTACCATTCCACTGAAATTTTATTAGTAAAATTAAATGCATAAAACAAACCAAACCTTTTTTTCCAGTTTGAAAAAAATACATATATAGGCTTTTATTTTTGTTTGAATAATAACTAGAAGCCATACATTTTTACTGGCCTAAACACAATAAATTCTTGTTCAATTTGTGTCTTTTCTTCCTCCCTTTCTTATTGCTTTAGAGTTTCAAGGAAGTATAGATGTACCACGAGATTTGATTAAAGAACTTTTTTTTTAAGTCTGTTCTATAGGGGAGAGTACTAGATATCTGCATGGTATTTCAAAGTGTCCATGAGTGGGTGGCATTGCAAGGGACCACAGAAGTGATCATAGCTTCTTAGAAATAAATATTTGAGGACAAAGTTTCATGCTGATTAGTAGTTCTTTATTGTTTTTCTTAGTTGTATACTTCATATTTCAGTTACATAAATATTTTCATTTCCCATAGCCCCATGTGCCACAGTGACAAATTAACTTTTTAGCAAATATGCCAGTTATTTTCCTTCCTTGGGCAAGAACAGCAATCTTCTTTGGAGGGGGAAACTCATAAATGGGTGAAGAGACATTTGCTTTCTCTAAATGTATAGCCTTGACATACATATACTTTTCTTTATTTTCCAGAATACCTTCTCTATCTATATCATTCTACAAGGATACTTTATAATAGGATACTATTATCCTAGTCCTTCTGCCTACAGATTAAATATTCAAGCAATATAAACACTCTGAGAGAAATCATAAGGAGATTTATAAGTAGAAATAAAATTTAACATTTTAAAAATATTTTTAAAAATTGGAAACAAAAATAGACTCTCTAAAACACTCATTTAATTTTCTTTTTCCAAGAAAAACCAGGACTTTTTATGATTTTTTTTAAGATTATGTTGAAGAAAAACCAGAGATTTAAAAGATGAAGAATGTGATGCCTAGAAAAATTCAGTGACTGTTGCAATCTTGTTATGGAAAATTAGATTTCATTTAGGAGACTGTGTGTGGAATCTGGTAACACATCCTGGTTCCAAGCATCTATTGGCATGAGGTGATATGCATAAGGGTTTTGATAATTTATTTTTTTAAGAAAGAATAAGGAGAATCAGAATGGTGAGAAAGTAGTTAGGGAGACCAATTTTGAAGGAAAAAGGAGAACATAGTGGCACAGATGCTTGGAAGGAGGAAGGGAGAAATGAAAATGAAGGGACGGGTATGAGAGTTGTCCCTGACTCTCACAAGATTGGTGTTGAGCACCTGTGGGGAGAGAAGTTGTGTTTTGAAACAACATAGGTCTCCTCTCAGGAAGGTTGCAGACCTAGAAAAGAGGGGTGTATTAGTTGAAAAATATAAGTACATGTGTGCATTTTAGAAACCCTCTCTGAAATCCTCCAAATTGTTGAGGATACACTGAGAGATGTAGGTTGAGTTTAAATATTATGCTAGACTGAGCTAGCAAACTAGTACGATTCAAATATGTTATTTGCACCCCAAACTGGTGAAGCTAAAGACAAGCATGTTATTTTTACACAAAGCAAAAATGAGTCCTGCAGTTTCCAAACCTAAGCAAAACTATGATTGGCCTAAAATAAATATTTTCTTATTAGTTTGCATTATGTGACTAGGGCTTAGCACCTAACATACAAATGATCATTATATGTTGTTAAATTTCTGGTTTGTTATGGTTTACCTAAACCTTTTATCTGCCTTATCTTTCACTCTTTTCCTACAAATATCTATTTGTAAATCACTTCTTAGGCATTTGTGGGCAATACAAAAATATTCACTTAGATAAAATTGAGGGTAAGCTCCATGATGACAAAGGACTTGGTTTGCTTTGCATATAGCTCCATCCCTGGTCCTTAGAACAGAATCTAGCTTTTAGTAATACTAAATACATACTTGCTGGGGCACCTGGGTGGTGCAGTCAGGTGAGCATCTGACTCTTGGTTTTGGCTCATGCTGTGATCTCAGAGTTGTGAGATTGAGCACTGCATCCAGCGCCATGCTTAGCACAGAGTCTACTTGGGATTCTCTCTCCCTCTGCCGCTCCTGCTTGTGCTCATCCTCTCTCTAAAATAAAAAAAAAAAAAAAAACTTTAAAAAACCACACATACTTGCTGAATGAATGAATTATAAAAAAATAGATTGTTTTAAAATTTTTATTTAGTGTAGTATCTCTTAAATTAGAAAAAAATGACTGCATTTATCTTCATAAAATTTAATGATTGTATACTGTCCTGTCCTTAGTTGATATTTAATAGAATGGTAGATAGATACATTCTTCACAGTACTTCAAACCATATTTCTTTTCTGGATAAAGACAGCATGATAAAAATAGAGTCAGTAATCAAAAGCTTTCCAACAAAGAAAAACCAGGACCACATGACTTTACAGGTGAGTTCTACCAAACATTTAAAGAATTAATATTAAACTCTCTTAAAAAATAGAAGGGGGGGTGGAGCAAGATGGCAGAGGAGTAGGAGACCTGGATTTCGTCTGGTCCCAGGAATTCAGCTGGAAAGGGATCAAACCATTCTGAACACCTACGAACTTAAGAATAGCAACAACTCTCTGAACAGAAAAGTGACCACTTTCTGGAGGGTAGGACGTGTGGAGAAGTGAATCCGAGGCGATATTCGGGAGGATAGACGGCGGGGGAGGGGCCTCCGTCGGCCGCTTCTGGCAAGTGATAGAGCCGCGGAGCACAAAAATGGAACTTTTAGAAGTTGGCTCCGCTGAGGGACGTTGCTCCAGTTGCTAAGCGGGGGGTGGAACCCTCGCGGAACAGTGTGGTCTCAGGACCCTCAGGGTCACAGGAAGACTAGGGGTGCCTGAGTGCGGCAGAGCTCCCAGGGATCAGAGCAGGGAAGCCAGCTGCAGAGACGGAGCCGAGGTGGGCTCTCAGCTTGGGGTTGCCATAAACTGTGATCCGTGGCATAGTCGGGCCACTGCTCCTCCATCAGGGACCCAACAAGCGGTGGATCCAGGGAGACTCCTCTTCCTCCCCTGGGAGTAGCTGTGCGGGAGTGCACCGCAAGGATCTGCTGGGTTTGGAGACTCCACACTGAGTCAGGTGCCAGAGACAGAAATGCTCGGTCACAGGCTGGGTGAGCATGGAGTGCGGCCGGAGACCGGGGAGATGGGAGTGACTAACTGCTTTTCTCTGGGGGAGCACTGAGGAGCGGGGCCCGAGTTCTCGGCTCCTCCGGGGTGGAGATTGGGAGGCCGTCATTTTCACTCTGTACTCCAAAGCTGTACGGAAAGCTTGCAGGGAACAAAAGCTCCCGAGAGCAAACTCGAGCAGACTACTTAGCCGGGATAGGCAATGGAGGGGCAATTCGGCCTCCAGCAAAGACATTTGGGAACCACGGCAACAGGCCCCTCCCCCAGAAGACCAGCAAGAACCACAAGCCAAGACCAACTTTACTGATCAATGAGAACGGAAGAACTCCAGCGCTAGAGGAATACTGTACATAGAATTCATGGCTTTTTTACCATGATTCTTTAGTCTTTCAAAGTTAATTTTTTTTAACTTTTTTCTTAATTTTTCTTTTTCCCTTTTTCAACCAACATCTTATCAATCCCTTTTTTAAAAAACATCTTTATTTTTCATTTTTAGAGTCATATTCTATCCCTTCATAGTAGTTACCCTTATTTTTGGCATATATATATAAGTTGTTCTCTCTTTAAAATGTTGAGATACAGTTTCTTCTAACAGATCGAAATATACCCTAAATCTCTGGTGTATGGCTTTGTTCTAGTCTCTTGCCTGATCACATTCTCTCCCTTTTTTTTCTTTTCTTTTTTTTAAATCCTCTTCTTTCTTTTTTCAAACAATTTCTTATCACTTCATTTTATAAAATCATTTACAATTTTCATCTTTACAGTCATATTCCATCCCTTCATTGTATCAACCCTTATTTTTGTACATATATAAGTTTGTCTTTCTTTAAAATTTTGGGAGGCACTTTCTTCTAACAGACAAATTTTGTGTGTGGCACTGATCTATGCACCAGCCTGATCATATTTGATCAAATTCTGTTTTGTTTGTTTGTTTGTTTTGCTCTGTTTTTGTTTGTTTTTATCTTTTTCTTTTTCTTTTTGTTTCTTTTTCTTTTTTCTTTCTTTCCCTTTCTTTTCCCCCGGTTTCAGGTATTTTCAGATTAGTTTAGAGTATACATTTCAGATTAGTTTAGAGTATATTTTCATTGGATGTTGATACCCTGTTAGCATTTTGTCATCTCATTCATCTATTCTCCTCTGGACAAAATGACAAGACGGAAAAAATCACCTCAACGAAAAAAACAAGTCGCAGTACCGACTGCGAGGGACCTACTCAATGTGGACATTAGTAAGATGTTGGAACTAGAGTTCAGAATAAAGATTTTAAAATTACTAGCTGGGCTTGAAAAAAGCATGGAAGTGATTACAAAAACGCTTTCTGGAGAAAAAAGAACTAAAATCTAACCAGGTTGAAATCAAAAAGGCTATTAATGAGGTGCAATAAAAAATCAGGCTCTAACTGCTAGGATAAATGAGGCAGAAGAGAGAATTAGTGATATAGAAGACCAAATGATGGAAAATAAAGAAGCTGAGAAAAAGAGAGATAAACAACCACTGGATCACGAGGGCAGAATTCGAGAGATAAGCCATATGATAAGATGAAACAATATTAGAATAATTGGGATCCCAGAAGAAGAAGAAAGAGAGAGAGGGGCAGAAGGTATATTGGAGCAAATTATAGCAGAGAACTTCCCTAATGTGGGAAAGGAAACAGGCATCAAAATCCAGGAGGCACAGAGACCCCTCTCAAAATCAATAAAAATAGGTCAACACCCCGACATATAATAGTAAAAATTACGAGTCTCAGAGACAAAGAGAAAATCCTAAAAGCAGCTCGGGAGAAGAGATATGTAACCTACAATGGTAGAAATATTAGATTAGCAAGAGACCTATCCACAGGGACCTGGCAGGCCAGAAAGGACTGGCATGATACCTTCAGAGCACTAAACGAGAAAAATATGCAGCCAAGAATAACTATATCCAGCTAGACTGTCATTGAAAATAGAAGGAGAGATAAAAACCTTCCAGGACAAACAAAAACTACAGGAATTTGCAAACACAAAACCAGCCCTCCAAGAAATCTTGAAAGGGGTCTCTAAGCAAAGAGAGAGCCTAAAAGCAGCATAGACCAGAAAGGAACACAGACAATAGACAGTAACAGTCACTTACAGGCAATACAATGGCACTAAAATCATATCTTTCAATAGTTACCCTGAATGTAAATGGGCTAAATGCCCCAATTAAAAAGACACAGGCTATCAGATTGAATAAAAAAACAAAACCCATCTATATATGCTGTCTGCAAGAGACTCATTTTAGACCGAGAGCACCCCAGATTGAAATTGAGGGGGTTGAAAACATTTACCTTGCTAATGGACATCAAAAGAAAGCTGGGGTGGCAATCCTTATATCAGACAAATTAGATTTTAAACCAAAGACTGTAATAAGAGATGAGGAAGGGCACTATTTCCTACTTAAAGGGTCTATCCAACAAGAAGATCTAACAATTGTAAATATCTATGCCCCTAACATGGGAGCAGCCAATTACATGAACCAATTAATAACAAAGGCAAAGAAACACATCAACAAGAAGGCAATAATAGTAAGGGGACTTTAACACCCCCCTCACCAAAATGAACAGATCATCTAAGCAAAAGATTAACAAGGAAATAAAGACTTTAAATGACACACTGGACCCAATAGAATTCACAGACATATTCAGAACATTCCATCCCAAAGCAATGGAATACACATTCTTCTCTAGTGCCCATGGAACATTCTCAGGAAGAGATCACATCCTAGGTCACAAATCAGGTCTCAACTGGTACCAAAATATTGGGATCATTCCCTGCATATTTTTAGACCAGAATGCTTTGAAACTAGAACTCAATCACAAGAAGAAAGTCCGAAAGAACTCAAATACATGGAAACTAAAGAGCATCCTACTAAAGAATGAATGGGTCAACCAGGAAATTAAAGAAGAATTTAAAAAATTCATGGAAACCAATGAAAATGACAACACAACTGTTCAAAATCTTTGGGATACAGCAAAGGCAGTCCTACGAGGAAAGTATATAGCAATACAAGCCTTTCTCAAGAAACAAGAAAGGTCTCAAATACACAACCTAACCCTACACCTAAAGGAGCTGGAGAAAGAACAGCAAATAAAGCCTAAAGCCAGCAGGAGAAGAGAAATAATAAAGATCAGAGCAGAAATCAATGAAATAGAAACCAAAAGAACAGTAGAACAGATCAACGAAACTAGAAGCTGGTGCTTTGAAAGAATTAACAAGATTGATAAACCCCTGGCCAGACGTAGAAATGACCCAATCAACAAGATCAGGAATGAAAGAAGAGACATCGCAACCAACAACAAAGAAATACAAAAAATTGTAAGAACATATTAAGAGCAACCATATGCCAGCAAATTAGATAATCTGGAAGAAATGGATGCATTCCTAGAGATGTATCAACTACCAAAACTGAACCAGGAAGAAATAGAAAACCTGGACAGAACTATAACGACTAAGGAAATTGATGCAGTCATCAAAACTCTCCCAACAAACAAAACCCCAGGGCCAGATGGCTTCCCAGAGGAATTCTACCAAACATTTAAAGAAGAATTAATACCTAATCGGGGTGCCTGGGTGGCTCAGTTGGTTAAGCGACTGCCTTCGGCTCAGGTCATGATCCTGGAGTCCCGGGATCGAGTGCCAGTCCCTGCTGAGCAAGGAGTCTGCTTCTCCCCCTGACCCTCTTCCCTCTCGTGCTCTCTATCTCTCCTTCTCTCTGTCTCAAATAAATAAATAAGATCTTCAAAAAAAAAAAGAATTAATAACTATTCCTCTGAAACTGTTAAAAAAATAGAAATGGAAGGAAAACTTCCAAACTCATTTCATGAGGCCACCATTACCTTGATCCCCAAGCCAGCCAAAGACCCCATCATAAAGGAGAATTACAGACCAATATCCTTGATGAACATGGAGGTAAAAATTCTCACCAAAATACTAGCCAATAGGATCCAACAGTACATTAAAAGGATTATTCACCGTGACCAAGTGGGATTTATCCCTGGGCTGCAAGGTTAGTTCAACATCCGCAAATCAATCAATGTGATACAGTACATTAATAAAAGAAAAAGCAAGAACCATATGATACTCTCAATAAACGCAGAAAAAGCATTTGACAAAGTACAGCATCCTTTCTTGATCAAAACTCTTCAGAGTATAGGCATAGAGGAGACATACCTCAATATCATAAAAGCCATCTATGAAAAACCTACAGCCAATATCATTCTCAATGGGGAAAAGCTGAGAGCTTTTCCCCTAAGGTCAGGAACACGGCAGGGATGTCCACTCCACCACTGCTATTCAACATAGTATTAGAAGTTCTAGCCACAGCAATCAGACAACAAAAAGAAATCAAAGGCATCCAAATTGGCAAAGAGGAAGTCAAACTCTCACTCTTTGCAGATCATATGATACTGCATATGGAAAACCCAAAAGATGCCACCCCAAAACTGCTAGAACTCATACAGGAATTCAGTAAAGTGGCAGGATATAAAATCAATGCACAGAAATCAGTGGCATTCCTATACACCAACAACACGACAGAAGAGAGACAAATCAAGGAGTCGATCCCATTTACAATTGCATCCAAAACCATAAGATACCTAGGAATAAATTTAACCAAAGATGCAAAGGATCTGTACTCAGAAAATTATATATAAAATACTCATGAAATAATTGAAGAAGATACAAAGAAATGGAAAAACATTCCATGCTCATGGATTGGAAGAGGAAACATTGTGAAGCATTGTATCATTGTCAATACTACCTCGAGCAATCTACACATTCAATGCAATCCCCATCAAAATACCATCCACTTTTTCAAAGAAATGAAACAAATAATCCTAAAATTCGTATGGAACAGGAAGCACCCCGAATAGCCAGAGGAATATTGAAAAAGAAAAGCAAAGCTGGCGGCATCACAATTCCGGACTTCCGGCTCTATTACAAAGCTGTCATCATCAAGACAGCATGGTACTGGCACAAAAACAGACACAGAGATCAATGGAACAGAATCGAGAGCCCAGAAATGGACCCTCAACTCTATGGTCATCTCATCTTTGATAAAGCAGGAAAGAATGTCCAGTGGAAAAAAGACAGTCTCTTCAGCAAATGGTGTTGTGAAAATTGGACAGCCACATGCAGAAGAATTAAACTGGACCATTTCCTTACACCACACACAAAAATAGACTCCAAATGGTTGAAAGACCTAAACGTGAGACAGGAGTCCATCAAAATCCTAAAGGAGAACATAGGTAGCAACCTCTTCGACCTCAGCCACAGCAACTTCTTCCTAGAAACATCGCCAAAGGCAAGGGAAGCAAGGGCAAAATGAACTATTTGGATTTCATCAAGGTAAAAAGCTTTTGCACAGCAAAAGAAACAGTCCACAAAATAAATGAGTTCAGCAAAGTTGCAGGATACAAAATCAACATGCAATCACCAGTTGAACTTGTATACACCAACAATTTATCTGGTAAGGAACTTAAGAAAACATTCAATTTATAATAGCATCAAAAAACAGTTAAGAATAAACTTAGCCAATAAATATATGCTGAAAGCTATAAAACAGTGATGAAGGGGCTTAAAGCAGACACAAATAAAGGGAAAGACATTCCATGTTCATGGCTTGGAAGATATAATATTGTTAAAATGTCCATATTACCCAAAGTGATTTACAATATCAATGCAATCCTTATCAAATTTGCTGTGTCAACTTTGATATAAGTAGAAAAAAAAACCCACAACAATTCTAAAATGTATGTAGAACCACAAAATATCCCGAAAAGCTAAAGCAGTTTAGAGCAAAAAAGAACAAAGCTGAAGGCATCACAGTTTCTTGTTTAAAAATATATTACAAAGCTATAGTAATGAAACCACTGTGATATTGGCATGAAAAGAGTTATACAGACCAATGGAACAGAATAGAAAGCCCAGAAATTGGATGCCAGCCCTTTACCTGTAGTGTCATTTGCAAATATCTTCTCCCATTCCATGGGTTGCCTCTTTGTTTTGGTGACTGTTTCCTTTGCTGTGCAGAAGGTTTTTATCTTGATGAAGTCCCAAAAGTTCATATTTGCTTTTGTTTCACTAGCCTCTGGAGATGTATCTTGAAAGAAGTTTCTGTGGCCAACGTCAAAGAGGTTACTGCTTATGTTCTCCTTTAGGATTTTGATGGATTCCTGTCTCACATTGAGGTTTTTCATCCATTTTGAGTTTATCTTTATGTATGGTGTTAGAGAATGGTCCAGTTTCATTCTTCTGTATATAGCTGTCTAATTTTCCCAGCACCATTTATTGAAGAGACTGTCTTTTTTCCATTGCATATTTTGTCCTGCGTTGTCAAAGATTATTTGACCAAAGAGTTGAGGGTCCATATCTAGGCTCTCTATTCTGTTCCATTGGTCTATATGTCTGTTTTTGTGCCACTACCATGCTGTCTTGGTGATCACGGCTTTGTAATATAGCTTGAAATCAGGCAACATGATGACCCCAGCTTTGTTTTTCTTTTTCAACTTTTCCTTGGCAATTTGGGGTCTTTTCTGATTCTATACAGATTTTAGGATTGTTTGTCCAGCACTTTGAAAAATATCATTGGAATTTTGATTGGGATGGCATTGAAAGTATAGTTTGCTCTGGGTAGCAGAGATATTTTTAAAAATTTTATTTTATTTTGTTATGTTAATCACCATACATCATTATTTTTTATATTTTTTAAATTTTTAAAAAAATTTATTATGTTATGTTAATCACCATACATTACATCATTAGTTTTTGATTTAGTGTTCCATGATTCATTGTTTGCATATAACACCCAGTGCTCCATTCAATATGTGCCCTCTTTAATACCTATCACCAGGCTAACCCATCACCCCCAGACCCTCCCCTCTAGAACCCTGTTTGTTTCTCAGAGTCCATAGTCTCTCCTGGTTTGTTTCCCCCTCCGATTTCCCCCCCTTCATTTTATCCTTCCTACTATCTTCTTTTTTTTTTTTAACATATAATGTATTATTTTTTTCAGAGGTACAGGTCTGTGATCCAACAGTCTTACACAATTCACAGCACTCACCATAGAAGGACATTGGGGAGGGTACGAGCATAGACATTTTAACAATGTCTATTCTTCCGATCCATGAGCATGGAATGTTTTTCCATCTTTTTGTGTCTTCCTCAATTTCTTTCATGAGTGTTCTTTAGTTCTTGAGTATAGATCCTTTACCTCTTTAGTTAGGTTTATTCTGAAGTATCTTATGGTTTTTGGTGCTATTGTAAATGGAATCATTTCTCTAATTTCTCTTTCTACAGTTGCATTGTTAATATATAAAATATTAAGGAGGGCATGTACTGCATGGGGTACTGGGTGTTATATGAAAACAATGAGTCATGGATCACTACATCAAAAACTAATGATGTATTGTATGATGACTAACATAATATAAGAAAATTAAAAAAAAAGAAAGCCCAGAAATTAACCCTGAAAATATGGACAATTAATTTATGACAGATGAGTCAAGAATATGCAATGTCTCTTTAATAAATGATGTTAAGAACACTGGATATTTACATACAAAAGAATGAAATTGGACACATAAAAATCAAATCAAAGTGGATTAAAGATTTAAATGTATGATAAGAAATCATAAAACTCTATAGGAAAACAGAGAAAAAAACCTCTTGATATTTTCTTGGCAATAAATTTTTTGATATAACACCAAAAGCAAATGTAACAAAAGCAAAAATAAACAACTGGGACTGCCTCACACCAAAAACCTTCTGTCCAGCAGAGGAAACCACCAACAAAATGAAAAGACAATCTACAGAATAGGAGAAAATGTTTGCAAACCATATGTCTCATAAAGGGTTAATGCCCAAAACACATAAGAAACTCATACAACTGAATATCAAAAACAAAATGATCTGATTAAAAAAATGAATGAAGGAACTAAATATACATTTCTCCAAAGAGATACAAATGTACAATAGATATATGGAAAAAGAAAAACATTACTAAACATCAGGGACATGCAAATCAAAACCACAATGAGATATTAGCTCAAACTTACTAGAATGGCTTTTATTAAAAAGAACAAAAAAAAGATTAAAAATGTTATAAAGTGGACGTGGAGAAACGGAACTTTCATACACTGTTGGTGGGAATGTTGATTCAGCCACTATGGAAAAGGGTATGGAGATTCCTCAAAAAACTAAAAATAGAACTGTCATATGATCTAGCAATACCAATTTTGCATATAGAGCCAAAGGAATTTAAGTTAATGTCTTGAGGAGATGTCTGCACTTTCATATTAATTACAGCATTATTCACAATAGCTAAGACATAGAATCACCCTAAATATTCATCAATGGATGGATGGATAAAGAAAATGTGGTTTACACAAAAAATGGAATATTATCTAGCTTTAAAAAAGGGAATCCTTTTATTTGCTACAACATGGTTGAACCTGGAGGACATGCTAAAATAATCCAGAAGAGCAAATATGACATGGTACCATTTATATGAGAATCTAAAATAGTAAAAGTCACGGAAGTAGAGAGGGGAATGGTGGTTGCCAGGGACCAGAGGGAGGGCGATATAAGCAGGTATTAGTCAAAGGATACTGTTATGGTTTTACACGATAGGTAATTTCTAGAGATCTATTGTACAATATAGTGTCTATAATTAACAATACTGTATTGTATACTAAAATTTTTGCTATGAGAATAGATCTTATGTTACATATTCTTATGACTACTACTGCTGCAGATGATAAAATAAGGGAGCAGAAAGAAACTTTTGGATATAATGGACAGGTTTATAACATAGATTGTGGTGATCATTTCACAGAAATATATTTATTTCCAAACTCATCAAGTTGTATAAATTATTCACAACATTCTGTCTGCAAAACAAAAACAAAAACATTCGTGGTATGCTAGCATTGAAATAGTATGAGATTTTGAATCAAACAGAGCTGAGTTCAAATCTTTAATTATGTGATCATAGGCAAATTACTAACTTTGTGAAGCTTGTATTTTTCTTTTGCAAAAATTTTTTCATGGTGGCTGTTAGAATTAGATTGTCATGCATATATACTGAATTATTGCATAGAACAGAACCTGACACAAATTAATATGAGTGTCTATTCTTTCTATCAGCTATGAGTAAACATTCCTTTTGCCTATGGCCATATAGATGGGTAAGTCAAAGAGGGCATAACAAGTTCTCCAATTTTCTATAGAGGAAGCCTAAATTCAGGCTAACCTGTAGCAAGCTAATGCACTCAAATCACCTTTTCTTAAGGTGGTTCATGTCTTAGAGAGCATTGGATATCTGTCTTCTTTAGCCATTGCTAATTAAGGGTGTGGAGTATGGCTCTGCTAGATGAAACTGATGAGTAGACAACAAACTACTGGTTCAGGGATCGAATTATATATAAATCATTCACAGGATCATAAGATGACAAGATTTTCACACTCAATCCTATGAATATTATGGATCTTGAGTAGTTTATCTCTCTAGACCATGAAAATCATTTCATCCTGGCTTATCAGAAAGACAATTTTAACATGGAAGCCCCCTTTCTTGGGAAAACAAAAAACAAAACAAAAAACAAAAAAAAAGGTTTTTATGAAAGACACCAGCATGGTGTCTATGAACGTTCCTTATGGAAGACACCAGCATGGTGACTCATTACTCTGACTGTCACTGGATCCATTGACTAGATATGATATACAATCAGATTTGTTTCTGGAATTTTACTCACATTAGAGTTTGGCTTTCTATTGATTAAGAGTTATAATTTGATAACTACCAAAAAAAATCTCTCAGTTCTTGAGATCTTTTCTTAGTTCAGTGTTTCCATCCATAAGGGATACTGCCTCTACTCATTGTATGATCTGGTTAAATTACCTAGAAATATAGTTGTTACTTCTTCATTTGCAGAGTAGGAGGGTCATAAAGTCTATCGATGGCTTCTGCCTTAGACCTGGTCAGAAATAAACAAGAATTTATTCTTTACTGAATTGTCCAACTTGGAGTACTTTACAAGAAGATGGACAAATATAAGTGGGAGAAGATGAAGATAGAATTCAAAATTGGATCTATATTGCCTAGAGCTGAGCAAGGTGAAGAGAAATGACAGAAAAGAATTAGGGATGATTCTGGGTCAAGCAAGGACACAGAAAGTTCTCATCAGATGGCTTTTTAAAATTTCATTTCTGGGGCACCTGGGTGGCTCAGTTGGTTAAGAGTTTGCCTTCGGCTCAGGTCATGATCCCAGGGTCCTGGAATTGAGCCCTGTGTCGGGCTCCCTGCTCAGTGGAGAGCCTGCTTCTCCCTCTCTCTCTGCTTGCTGCTCTGCCTGCTTGTGCTCTCTCTCTCTCTGTCAAATAAATAAATAAAATCTTTTAAAAAAATAAAAAAAATAAAATTTCATTTCTGTCTCTCTCACTCTCTCCCCATACCCTCCTCCTTTCTCTCCATAATTATTTATTGACTACCTATAGTGAGTTAGGGGATCATTATGAAAATAACATTCAAATAAAAGAATTTGCTCTGAGAAAAACTTCATGCTTGGGATAGTGTATTTTTATATTCATAAGTGCTCAAATTTTTTGTTTTTTTCATTCCTTGTCCTTATCCCCAGGTATCATTATTTTATTCCATGATAAGTATATAACCACAAATATTCACTAATTTTATCCAACTTCTCAAACTTTTCAGAGTTGGCTTTCATGTCATGCATTTACTTTCAGTTCTTTGGATACAAATTTTTTTCTGGTGTTCATCTTCTAGAAAAGATACTAACCACTTCACTCTCAAAGATGTTCTTAAAGTTTATTTATCCTGAGCAATTCTTTTTTTTTTTAATATTTTATTTATTTATTTGTCAGAGAGAGAGAGACTGAGCAAGCAGGGGAAATGGCAGGCCGAGGAAGAAGCAGGCTCCCCATTGAGTAAGGAGCCCCCTGTGGGACTCAATCCCAGGATCTTAAGATCATGACCTGAGCTGAAGGCAGACGCTTAACTGACTGAGCCTCTCAGGTGTCCCCATCCTGAGCAATTCTTACACTTAGTTTTGATACAGTACAGGAAAAGCAACAGAATTCATTTAGCTAAAGATATATTTAATTTAACAAAAAAATTCTACTTTCCACTAAAAAGAACAAAGCCAATACATTGTATATTTAGAATAGGTGAGATGCTCTTATACAATTAAAACTGAGCACTCATTTTTTAAATTATATAGCTATAACATCTATAATATTTGGGAGAAGAAAGGAAATAAAATACTCTTTTCTATATTGGAGAAAATATAAAGGAAAAAGTCAGGGATAAGGTCTAAGGAGGAAAAATGGTGTATTTATATTTACTCAATTTTTTTTTCCAGAAATATAATGTAGAGTTCCCACTGAGCTTTGGAAGTAGTTTGGAGCATTAAAGGAAACTTTAATCATTCATATTGCACCCTCTGGAGAGGTCATTTCTCTTATGTGACTGCACAATAAATGAAGGTGCATATTCTGGACATCTGTAGCCAGCTTGACTTTTTTTTTTTTTTTTTTTTTTCCTTTTCTGGCTTGCCTGAGAGGTTTCTGGACAGCATCGGCTATTGTGGATAAAAATGGAATTCTTCAGTTCTGTAATATAGAGATATTTTCTCTTGTGACTCTGACCTCTTAGATCTTCCCTTTATTGTTCCAAGCCACAGCCATAGATTTAGTGCTAAGGAAGCCTCCCATTCCTGGTATAAGTAACTATGAGATAAACGACAGTGTGCTGTGACTTTTTATTCCAACAGGCCACTATCTTCTCTGTACGCTTGTACATTTTTCTTTTAAGAAAGTGCAGCTCTGAAGGCCCCTGGACATCCTGGCAAGCTTTTCCATTACCTGCAGCAATCAACAAGCATTGCTACCTTAAGTAAGTAAGGTATGCATATAGAGGTGCATGTCCTTAGATTCTGCTGCAAAATACATAATGAAAATTTCCTTGATTCAGTTAAAACATAGGTGGTTTCTGTACGCTTTCATATGAGAGTTCCCGCTCTCCTAATATATGGTTCTCTCATTGGTAGGAAGAAAACTTTACAATTTAAAATCATCCCTCTAAGTACTTTTTGCTTTGCTCATCTGCCTCTTTGAGGTATCATGTTCACCATTCATTGTCCTTGGACAAGCCACAGAAACTGAGAGCCTCAGATACTCATTCAATGTAGAGTGCTAATACATTTGTTTCATATGAAATCAAGATGATCAGATGATAAAACTTTATGTGAAAATTATAATGAGCAAGAACACTTAATGCAACTTTTTATCAACCCTATCAAGATGGACTCAAACTTTCAATTTTATCTACTGAGAATGGTTCCTCTATATAGGGCTCAAAGTAGGCTATTAGGTTTGGTTAGCAATTACTGGGTTTTATGCTTAAATTTGTTCCTCTCTTTTCTTCAAAAATTAGAGAAGCCTGCATTCACAACTTTACTTCTCTTTAAGCACAAAATAAACCAACAAAAAAACCATGATAATTAAACCCATGAGATAAATGTCACAGTGGATAAGGAGAGAATAAGCTTTTATAAATCCCCTGAAGGCTCAAAAGATTAAAATCATTATGAATCCAATATTCCTTTCCTTATTCTTGGGGTGAGGGGGAGACCTAGGAAAACAACAATGATGACATCAATGACAACAGAAACAAAGTAACATTATTATATAGTCTTCGAAGACATAGTTGAAAAAGCTATATGCCACTTTCTTGGGTGGTTTAAATTACTTGTGAATACAACAAGTGAAAAAAATCTCACCTGTCCCTATAAAAACTACAAAGTTGTCTCAAAAGAGGGGAGGATGGTATGATTTTTAGGAAAAAAGAAGAAAGTGTAACGTGTATCTAAAAATAGCAACACAGTGGAGAGGTAGAAAGAAGGAAGGAAAAGAGACATATTACTTTCAAAACTTGGTAAAAGTTCTTTTCCCTTTCTCCACCATGTGACAGCAGTCTTCTCCTTTACAACATCTGACACTTATAATTATCCAGTCACTTGTAATTAATTGGAATAATTTGTCCTTTGGCTTCCCCCAAAGGGCAAACTTCATGAGAACATGGACTGTGTTTGCTTACACACTGTACCAACTCTCTGCCAGATTGTGAAATATACAGTTGGAGAATATCCAGTAAATGTTTGTTGACTAAATCTCTGAGTGATATGGTTGTTTGGGAGATCAAAAGAAATGTGCATAGGAAATTCCTTTGTAAATAATAAATTAATGATAGCTTGATAACTTTATTTGTATTGTACATGTGAGTAGGGCCAAAGGAAAAAATGAACTAATGCTAATGCATTAAGGAAATGTTATTAAAATATATGCAAAACCCAGTGCAAACTTGAGAGCATATATTTCAAGATTTAGAAGTGCATTATTATCTCAAGTTAACAATACCTTTCTCTTTAAAACTACACATTCAGAATGTATTGCCCAGTGATAGTATTTTAATTATCTGCATGTTTTTGCTTCATCCCTCAATAGGTTTAGCTGTTTTTTCTCTTTTATTTAGTCATCACACACTTAGGTAAAGATGAACAAAAAACTTACTGCATGCCTGTAGAGACCAGGAATGGGAAATAAGACATGAGGCAAAACCAGAAAAGAAACAACTTAAGAGCAAACTTAAAACTGATTTATCTTCCTGATTCAGATACCTATATAAACACGCCTCATGTGCATATTCATTAGAAAAGTAAGACAAATTGACTGTCTTACAGTCTGTCTTGTATCCATAATATTGGTCCAGAAATACAGTACAGATTTTTAATAGTACAAAACATTTTACTTGGCTGAATCTCATAGACCATTTGTTTACTCTATCAAAATTGTCATCAAAACACCTGGGGACTGGGGCGCCTGGGTGGCTCAGTTGGTTAAGCGTCAGACTCTTGAATTTGGCTCAGGTCATGATCTCAGAGTCCTGAGATGAGCCCTGCATTGGGCTCTGCGCTGAGCATGGAGCTTGCTTAGGATTCTCTCTCTCTCCTTCTCCCTCTGCCCCGCCCTCCTTCTCCCCATCCCTCTCTCTCATTCTCTCAAATAAATGAATACATCTTAAAAAATCAAACACCTGGGACTTATTATCAGAGAGAGAATATGAAATCTGTTTTTAATTTTTACTTCCACTGTTTAGAAATACTAAAATATTTTTAGGCTGATAATATTGATTGCAATATTTCTCCTTTTCTCTCAAACCAAGGTAGGAGATATTAGAAATCAAAATAAAATAGACTCTCATCCTTATGTGAGAACCTTGGTGAAATTTTATGTTTCTGGGTTACCAACCAAGCCAGCTTTGATTTTTACCTTTCAGAGCTAAAAGACCTATTTCAAAGTTTGTTTCTAGGCTTATGTTCCATGGTATTCGTTCTTGCCAGTGAGTTGTACCAAAAGCCACCTGGCTTCACAAGACCTAGAATATGGCCCTCATCCTCAAAGGATAACAAAAAGGGGAAAAGGACATGTGAGCTGTGCAAGCCAACTAGTATATGGAAGTAAACTATACTCTGGTTTGGAAGATTAATGTAGAGAGAGAAAAAAAACCAACATCCTCTCATACAGTTGCCAAGGGCAACCACAGTGTTTTTTTCTATAGTTAGCTTCCATTTATAAAGTTATTTTACAAAGAAATAACATGTATTAAATAATTAGTCTTCCTAATTTTTATGCATATAGCATCTTGGATGGATCAGAAAAACATGAAAAGTAAGTAAAAAAATCCATAAAGAGATTAAATAAATTTTTATTAACTTCAAGTAGGGAGAAAAAAATAAAACCCTTAATACTTAACAATGCATACCTAGGTTGTAAACCTACAAAAGGAAGCAACAGTTATCTGTAGTTGGGAGAGAGGTATCAGGAAGGGACCTACGGGGGGCTCGCAGGATGCTGTCAATCTTAATCTATTGACTGGCATGTTGGTTACATGAACTTTGGTATATAATCACAAATTAAACTATACATTTATGCTTTATGCATTTGTCTTATGTGTGCAACTTCACATTAGAAAGTTTAATAATCGATTATTCTATCATTGGAATTTTTGTTTAAACTAACGAATTAGAAAATCACCACTCTTCAAAATTAAAAGAGGTGACATAAAATTCTAGTGGGTAAATGCAATCCCTTCAACACAGGTAATTAGCTACATAGAGATATAGATGGTTACAGTTATACAGAGCTATAGAGTTAGGGAACTAAGGGAGGAACTTGTGGGTGGATGACCCCTCCATTCCCAAGTGTTTATTTGTATACATAGATTAATTTTTTTGTTTAAGTTTTTTCCCCCTATTTTACTGAGACATAATTGACATGTAACATTTTATAAGTTTAAGGTATACAACATATGATTTGATCTGGGTAAGTCCATTGATTTAATGGGTAGCTGAGGAGCAGGCTACAAAAGACCTGAACCTCTGTGGCAGTGGTTAGGTTCTGACTTTTACAGATAAGGAGAATGTACACAGGATTAACAGCGAAAGAGGGAGAGGGAGAGAAAGAGAGAATCTTTCTAAATTCAGTCTACCCCTACATTTTGGGTCTTGTGATCTGAGAATCAATCTTTCAACTTACATTTAGAAATACAGTATTGATATTCCAGTGACTACGCTTCATTCAACTATTGACCCCGTCTAATATGCATGGGCATATAGAGACATATATATAATTAAATTGTATATCATGTTCACTAATAGGACCCCCAATGGGAAAGGAGAAAAGTGCAAACTTAATGTTGGTAAAGCCTGTGAAAATCTAAAATTTAATTGATTTCCAATGTGGAGGATCCTGATTTGTGTAACTTAGAGCTATAACTATCCATTATTTGTACTTACCAATTCATGTATAAAAGTTTTATAGAGGGTAAGTAATGTTTCATCTGTACCTTCCCAAAGCATAACTGGTGTTACTCAGTGACAGTTGGAGAAAGTGAGCCAAAGCAAACAGATTATTTCTCCCCCCCAGGAACACACTAGGGTTGTTACCACCAAGAATATTGCTAAACAAAATTTCAAAAGGACAGACTTGACAGTTCACATCTTCCTGGTTGCCTTCTGCTCCACCATGACATACATCCATGAGATACCCAAAACTCTTTGTTGTTCTCAGTTGCTCATAGTTTTGTTCAAAATAGTCCCAGTAATTTATTTCAAAACTTCCATTTCTTATGCTTTAAATTTTTATTCTTTTATCTGATTAGAAAAACTCACTGTCATGTGTAAGTAACCAATAATTCACTTTTTCATGGTTCTTGCCTGTTTCCTTAGTTTCATAGTATCAGGCATAGTATTTTCCTGGCACTTACTCCACCTATCTCACCTCTTACCCCTTCTCCCCTTATCTCAGAATAATTCAAACATGAGAAAAAGAACACAAAGTGTGTTAAGTTGACCTCTAAATCTGATAGGTAACAATCTTAAACTATGTTCTGCAGAACGTTCATATCCCTTGATATAGTAATAGATATTCTCCAAAATGAAAGGTGTTTAAAGTGAAATAGGTAATAGGCACAATAACATATTAAAATATAAATAAATATATAAAATTTTCTAGAAGCACCTATTAATATTAAAACCACTCAGGACTCCTGATTTAGGTGGACTACAGCTTGGCAGATAATGGAAAATTTTGACTTATCTTGCCTCTTGATGATGTTTATGTTGTTTTATTCCTGGCCATTGAGTTCACAATGGTGGATATAATCTTCCTTGCTACAACCCTGGATGGTTATTCAGTGCTGGCCCCTGGGATCCATGTTGGACTCTAGGTTATGGCTTAATGGCCATGCAGGTCTTTTGTTGTTCTAGCTGTATGTAATCCATGCCCAGCATATGACTGAATGCACAATAGACCTCTAGGTTTCCTTGACAGATCCATTATCCACTTTACAGTGATTCTTGTATCTGATTTTAGTGTCTACATTACACACACACACACACACACACACACACACACACACATTCCCATGTATTTACAAATATAATGAAATGCAAATGACATTCTGGACACATCTTTATTGACTATTCCTTTTATGTTTCCAAAAAGGCTTTGAAAGAATTACTGAATTGATGCAATTGACAAGTGCTTTAAAGAACCAGTTAATTAATATCTGAATATATATGTTTCCTGGGAGTTTCATATACGTCTTCATTTTGGCTTTTAGATATTTTTCATTTAAAAGTCTAAAATTCTAAATAATTGAGCTTCCGTATTAGTGAAGTATATAAACTTTGCCTCAGAAACCATAATGAAAGACAGGGTTTCATACAGGGTTATAAGAAATTTCGTCTAGACACAATATAAAAGTACTAAAAGGTCAAGATTTCTTTTCCAATTGTCTAAAGTTTCCACAGCTTTGGGCCAAGAAACACTCCTTTTTTTTTTTTGTACTTGCTATAAACTTTAATATAAAATAGTACAATATATCATAATATTAATTATAATTTTTATATTGGTTTGTAAACTGATTGAATACAGTTCCAAAAAGAAGTACCAGAAATATTTGGAATATTAGCAGCATGGCTGAAATGATGAACATGGGGCTTCCTAAAGAGACACTTTGAAAGGGTAACACTAATCTGTAAGTATTTCCTTAGTATTACTACTTACTGGACCTTCTACATCTTTGCACACAGACAGTTAACAATTGTTCAGTTGAACTAAAATGTCCCATTAATTACTTAGACGTGAATATATTGGTAGTCTGCAGACATGATGAAGACACACTCTTTAGAAGGACCCCTTGAAAAGCAAGGAAGGGTAATGCATAAAACATTAATAATTTCTATCTCTTTAACATTTAATACTAGTAACAATGTTATTCATTCCCATGGTGCTTTTAATTTTCAGAGTGCTATAAGTATATAAGGCAGAGGTCTCTACTTTATAGATAAAGAACCTGAGAAAACAACAATTAAGTAACTCAGCTAAGGTAATTCTCATGTTGCTTCTAGGATTTGAAATCAGCTACTCTAACCCAAATCCTGAATTTTTACAAAATCTAAAACCCAGCTGACAAAGCCTGAGAACATTACATATTCCTGTGATTTTTTAAAATTGGAATTGAGAAAGTCAGTCTTTTTCAAGTGATGATTGCTGTCAGTATGAGATTCAGGAGCAATTGGTGGTCATTGTTCCTCCCTTTGTAGAAAAAATCAGTTTTGTGATGAAATAATATACAAAGGGTAGACAGATGTAGAGGGTCCTGACAGCATTGAATACGCTCGTCCATGAGTTTCTGAGGTTGAGCTGCATGTCTGTACCTTACCAAGCAGGCTGTTAATCTTTCTTGGATTGTAAGGGCCTATAAATCTCTCCCTTTCCATGAGATGGGTTTGTGTCCCTTGTGTAAAATTTCTTGACTAATTCATATAGCTAGCCTGAAAAGTTCAAGAATCTTGATACCATTCTCTTCTGTTCAAATTAGGAATCTATTCTCTTTGCTGAAAATAGAAAATATATTATTGATTTATTTTTTCCTTTTTCTTTTTTTCTTTTTTTAGATGACTTAGTGGTTAGTTCACCCCTACCCTGGGAGTTATTCAAAGGATGCATTTCCTTCTTTTCTGGCAATTTTCATCTATTGATACTACTCTTCACAGAACAATTCAGGTATCCATTTTCAACTTAAACACTATGTGACGCTGATACTTCACAAAAAGAATTTATTACACAATTAAAAAATAGCTTTTTCCAAAATAAAGATCTTTGAATTAAAAGCTAGATCACTTGGGAGGTTGATTTCCTTCAACAGTGATTTATCCAAACCTTATCACATTTAGAGTATGGGTTGGGGGTGGAGACTGTGGAAACTGGAAGGGGATTGTAATACAAAGAAAGAGGAATTGATCTCTTCTTATCTTAAGCCTATGTCACAGTATTTATCCAGGAATAGGTGTGATCATCCCAACCCTTCTTCCCAGAATGACACTAATTTTAGATTCAAACTGCTTTGTCATCTTTCAAATTCTCCCAGGAATTCAAAGACCCAATTTGGAGAGCGGTCTTTGGCTATGGTTGAAGAGAGGGAGAGCTATATACCTTAATAATAATTGTCATTTGGCATATATATTGTTTAGACTATGTTTGTACATGTAAAAGTTTGTTTCTTAGAGAAGATGCATTTGTGACCTTTTCAGTCTGCATGCCATTAAATATATCTGCCCTAGTAAAAGGAATACTTGAGAGTTTCCTTAACTGCCCACAGGATGGCATCAGAGTTCTCTTCATAAATCCAAAGGTTAGTGCTTGTCTCTGACATTTATGTACTAGACTCTTAAAGCAGAAAGTTTCAGATCTGAAGATTTGAGTATTCATAACATCTTTATTATGGTTGGTCCTCATATCTCCATTTTGATGCTAATTCTGAGTGTAGTTACATGGGTGAATAATCAGCACAGCACTAAGAGGAAATATAAAACTTGGCCTGAGCAAGCTTGAATAAATGTGAGGTTTTAAAGCACATAGTAAATGTAAGGAGAGGGAAATATAGTTTTCTGATGGCAGGGGTAGCAGTAGCTGTCTTGATGATTGGATGTTTAACAGAGCATATAAATTCAGCTAGAGATAGTTGCCAGGAGCAGTTGCATAATTCACAAGAAGCAAGTTTGCATCAAAGTAAGTCAGTGCATCCACGGCTTGCATCAAACTATACTTATTCTCAAAGAGGCAATATCTAGTTTCTTCAATATTCAAGGGCTGTAAAAACAGAAGTAGGAATGGACAGTTGTTTTCTCAGAACAATCAAGAGCAAACTTAATCTCAACTCCCAAGATGTACTCCAGATGTAAGAAATAAGGGCAAAAAGATTTTTTTCCAAATTTCAAGTGGAAATAAAAATCTCTAAAGGCCTGGAACCCAGGCCTCTTATAGTTATACTGCAAATCAGATCTCTGACCAGGCATCCAGGTAGCTACTTTCATTTTTCAGAAATGCTGCATGATATTGAATGGAGCCCAAAATGGAAATCTCTGGGAATAATCCTCTCATGGTGGATATTTTGCTAACCTCATATATGATTTGAGGCAAGCATTTTAACTAATCTCTGTCTTAGGTTTTTGTTGTTGTTGTTTTGTTTTAAATTTCTAAACTTAATAGGTGGAAGCATATGGTCTCTAAGACACCTTTGGGCTCTCATGTTTTATGAGTATGTTTCTTTTTTCATTGTTTCTGAAATTCAGTATTTTTATTAAAAAACACATTCTCTTAGATTACAAGTAGGTCTGCGTGTAAGTTACTTGTTTAGAATTCAGGGTGATCTTTTTCCATGGATGTAATAATACATTTAGAGATTATTTTTCCTAGTTAAACAGCAAGCACTAGTCAATTTCATGATGAGATGATAGTTCATAATGAGAACTACAGTTTAGTAAGTAATATAAAAACTATTACTTAATATTATTCATTCACTCTTGTAAAGGAGATACAAAGAACAAAAGCTGGGGTTCATTAGTAGGAAACTGGAAGAACCTCTGACAAAGGGAATTTCAGCAAGGAATGAAGTCTAGAGAAGGACTTCAACTCTGAAGAGTAAAACTGAGACGAGGTTTGGAGAAATTTCATTGATAAAGGCTCTAGAGCATAAGCAACATTTTCTGAGCAGGAATAGCTCTTGGAGTTCTGGTTTTTCAAGGAGGAGAAATGAATTGATATGCATAAATTAGATGTGACCATTCATATATGTACTTGAATTTCTAAATCACCTTGCATAAAAGTATTATATCACTGTTTGATAATCATATACTCATAAAACAAATTCTTATCCCACAGTAAGTAAATAATAAAAATTTGTTAAATAAAATTGAATCCAAATCTTTTTAAACTGCATTGCACATGAGTAGGATATTTTACAAGACTTAACATGCAAAGATGGTTTAGACCATCTTTGCTTTTAAGCTCATTTATAACACATTAAAATACATTGTACACTGATCATGAAAATATTAACAACAAATAATTTTAGTGTGGATGAGAATAAATTAATTTATACAAGACATTGGAAAATCACAGGATCTGACTTTTAAGTAAGAAGTTGGCCATATGGTGGGGGAGGAAAGTTTAGGAAGAGGATGGATACAAAAAGCAGGGATATGGCTGAGCATTCAGCATATTGGGAACAATAAGTAATTTTCAAAGTGAGTGGTGGTAATAAAAGGAACTGGAAAGGTAGTTTAGATTAAGAAGGGTCTTGTATTTAAGCTACACAGATTTTTTTGTGATTAACAGAAAATCTTTGGAGGATACTAAGCATGAAAGTTAGACACAATTTTTTTTTTTAACAAAGATCTATCTGGAACAGTGTAGCATGAGAAAAAGGAGACAGTCAGTATGCTTTGGTAATTAGCAGAGAGTTTATGAGCATTTGAACTACAGATGAGATTCCAGAAATATTTAGTTATAGGATTTAGTGGTATGATTTCAAGAAGAAGTCTCATTTTTGAAAGGAAAATATACTTTTTGAGTGAACTAGGATGGGTTATGCATGTAGTTAACATGAGTTGGGGTGAATAATGACTTGTGCAGGAATTGTTTGAATTCATTCAGTAAGCTGCTAAAACAATAAACAGTGCAAAGTATACCCTTGACCTCAAAGACACCAATGAGTAGATGCAACTCTCTCCTGTTCTTTCATAAAGGTCATCCTAAAGTGCAGTAACCTCAATCGGTGGATTTAAAAACTTCAACAGTCTCAAATGGACTTAAGAATCCAACATTCAGAAAACCCCAGACGCCCAAGCTTGATTACTTTTGTGTGAGTGACTGGAATGGGAGAACAGTGAATACTTAGTGATACTACTCCTTAGCACAGAAGGAATGTTTGCTGAAATAGAGTTAAACACTTCTGTATTTGATTTCTCACAGAATCATCAAGCCCATGGCAGGCCTAAATTGCCTACTTTGTGGAGAAAAATATAGCACCATACAGAAATATTTTATTAAGTTTAGCTAGAGGCATTTATTCCATTATCAGTCAGAGAAAAGATAAACATGAAGCTTCTCTATTCAATTTCTGTATAATCTCACATGTTCCACATTGGAGCACATCTAGTAATTATATGCTTGTCATATATTAAACTTTCTTTCTATGAAATATTTTGTAGAAGCATTGCATAATATCCGTGTGCCTCACATCACACAAAACTGAATTGGAATATTCAAAATGTGCATAAATTACTTAAAGAAGTTATTGTATAATAAGAAGAGATAGGAAAGTGTCATAGGGTTGGATGCAAGTCACATCAGTGGTGGGTGATGTTAACACAGAATTTCAATTAATCCTATATTCGTGGTAATAGGAATTGATAAATGACTTGGGAAGGCCAACTGTCTATGGAGATAATACAAGGCTATTCCTCTACCTAGTTCAATAGAAAATCAGTAAGATCACTGTTACTTGCAAAGTCAGAGCAAACATGTTAACAGAGAGGGTAATAAGAAATGTGTGGCTGTGAGAAGATAAAACCAGATATGAAATAGTCTTAATTTCAAAAAGAAACAGAACAAACTGACATGAACTTGAGGATTGACATAAAGGCTGGCTTTGAAAAAAGATTGTATTGGAAAAATCAATTTTACAGTTACTCTCCATGTTGCATCTACAATGTGAACAGTACCTCACAAGATGGTGGCATAGGAAGATCCTGAACCACTTCCTCCCATGGACACACAAAATCTGTAGCTACATATGGATCACTTCCCTCTGAAAAAGATCTGAAAACTAGATGAACTGCTTTTCCACAATAAAGGATTACAAGACCACACTGAGATGGGTAGGAGAGGCAGAGACATAGATCATCAAAAATCCCACCCTGTGTGCAGCAACACACAAAAAGGGAGGAAGCCGATCAGTCTGGCACTTCTCCTGGAGGAGTAAGGTGTTGGTGCCCCACATCAGGCACCCCAGTCCCTGGGATACATACCAGAGAAGTGAGCTCCCAAAATGTCTGGCTTAGAAAACCAACAGGGCTAAAATCCAAAGTGCTATAGGAAACTGAGATTCCCCCTTTAAAGGGCTCATGTGTAGTTTTACTCACTCTGAAACCCAGCAAAAAAAAATAGCAGTGTGAAAAGCACCTAGATAGTATGTGAAGGTGATTCATTTGCAAATCTAAAAGCAATTTCTGGAGGGGCAGGAAACAGTTGAAATGCCTCAAAGACAGAGGTGCTAGCAGATACCATTTTTTCCTCTACTCTGCCTTCCCTGGCGAATTCTACCAAGCATTCAAAGATTTAATACCTATCATCAAACTCCTCAAAAAAATCGAAGAGGAAGGAATGCTTCCAAACTCATGTTACAAGGCTAGCATTACCCTCATAACAAAAGCAGATAGACACCACATTAAAAGGAACTACATGCCAATCTTCATGAGGAACAGAGACACAAAAATCCTCAAAAAATCCTAGCAAACCAATTTTAAAAATATATTAAAAGGATCACAAAATGATCAAGAATCTGTTAGGATGGCTGTTATCAAAAAGACAAGAAAAAACACGTGTTGACAAGGATGTGGAGAAAAGGGAACACTTGTGCACTACTAGTGGGCATGTAAATTGGTGCAGCCATTATGGAAAACATCGTAAAGATTTCTCAAAAAAGTAAAAGTAGAACTACCATGTGATCCAGTAGTTTTACCGCTGGGTATCTATCTGAAAAAAACAAAAAAAAACAAAAACAAACAAACAAAAAATACTACTACCTCAAAAAACTATATGTTCCCCTATGTTTATTGCAGCATTATTTACAACAGCCAAATTATAGAAACAGTCTAAGTGCCCATCTGTAGATGAATGGATAAAGAAGATGTGCTATATATACAATGGAATACTACTCAAATATAAAAAAAAAAAAGAATGCAATCTTGCCATTTTTAACAACATGAATGGACCTTGAGTGTATCAGGCTAAGTAAAATAAGCCAGACAGAGAAAGACAGATATCATTGGATTTCATTTATATGTGGAATCTAAAACAAACAAAAACCAAAATCCAAATTCATAGATGCAAGGAACAGAATGGTGCTCACCAGAGGAGATGAGAGTGAGGGGGGCAAAATGGGTGAAAGAGGTCAAGAAATATAATCTTCCAGCTATAAGATAAATAAGTTATGTGTATATAATGTACAGCATAGGGAATATAGTCAATAATATTATATATGGAAACAGATTGTAACCAGACTTATTATGGTGATCATTTCATAATGTATACAAATGTTGAATCACTATGTTGTACACCTGAAACTAAGGTAACATTGCATGTCAGTTATACATCATTTTTTTTAAAAAAGGACATGGTTTTCTTTTTTTTTTTTGAAGTATAATTGACATATTAAGACAGAGTTTTTTTTATTATTATTCACTTAATCATTGTAAAAGTGAAAATACATTAAACTTTTAAATCCTAGATTCCTAAGCTGTAAGCATGCTCATAACTTGCCTTTCCAGGGTTCATAAATCTTTTCGGATTATCTAACCCAATAGACCATACTGCTCATGGAGCTTTAACACCTCTGTTCATATTATCTCCAGATGTCATTAGCATATTAATGTCTTCAGCCAAGCCATTAATCAAAAATATTGACCAAGACACAGCCAAGAATATCAGTTCTATAGCAGGCCACTAGGGCTCCTGATATATTAATACATGTATTATATACCCATTTCACAAACTTATGATTTCTATACATTTGCTAATTTAATCCCCCACCTTAAGGAAGCTACTATCATCACCTTTGCTTTATAGGCCAAGAAGGCAGAAATACTGAGAAGTACAGCAGCCAAAGTGATAAAGCCAAGAAATGAAGCTGGGATTCAAACCAGGTGATCTGAGCTGCATGCATTACCTCATTATGAAGAATGTTCTGCTTCAGGATTCAGTTGGTGAAGAGCAGAATTCCTAAGTTAGGAAACATCTGGTATAAACCTTTAGGACACAGAACAAGATATGGAAGAGGGGATGCTCTAATTAATTAAATGAAATTGATTCAACTCATACAGTTAAGGTCAATGCAAAAAGCAAACTCAGTAAAAGGAAAGAAAGCAAAAGATAACAAAAAATTAACTTAATAAGAAACAATTCTAAATACCCCACATTTGGAGGATGGTTATAGCCTATCCTGTAGGCATTAAAAATGGTATCTCCAAGCATATGTGCTAATGTGAAGATGCACTTTTTGTTGTAATATTAAATTTAAAAAACAAAGAGTTATAGGGGTGCCTGGGTGGCTCGGTCGTTAAGGGTCTGCCTTTGGCTCAGGTCATGATTCCAGGTCCTGGGATTGAGCCCTGCATCAGGCTCCCTGCTCCGCGGGAAGCCTGCTTCTCCCTCTCCTACTCCCACTGCTTGTATTCCTTCTCTCACTGTGTCTCTCTGTCAAATAAATAAATAAAATCTTAAAAAAAGTTATATATACAAAATGATTATAAATTTATAGAACATACTGTAATGTAGCAACGATATTACCAAATTATTAATATCATAATATGCCAGATTTTTTGTGGCGGGAACTATGAAAAAAATAAAAATTAAACAGCAATTTAAAAAGATAATAATAATATGTGATAGTTTAAATCCAGTTGTCAAAAATGACAAGGCAAGTCTTTTACCACTTAAGATATGAACAGCATCAAGGATGTTAAGTACATTTTTTTGGTGGATTTTTTTAAAGCAGGACAGAAAAAGTAAGAGAGATAAATTCTTTTAATTTGAAAAACACTCAAATGTCACATAAATAAAAACAGGATAAATAAGTTACAAAAATGAGTTCAGCAAAAAGTTGGTTTTAGTATTTTTATATTGGACTTTTTAAAACAAACAGCATGATAGCACAGAACACTTTATTTTCTTATTTAAGTAGAAAAGAGCATTGACTTTAAAATTCTTCACACTGTGGAGCTTCTTGAGAATCTGTTTGTATTACAAATTTTAGATGGAATGCAGAACAATTTTGTAGTTCTTATTTCACAGACAGTTACCCCAAACACCTTTTTTGAATACCAACTAGGGGTATCTACTGTGGAAGACTTCAAGATAAACTACTGCTCTTGCCCGCAAATAAAATAAATAAATAAATAAATGCTATAAATGCTGTCTATGATGTGAAAAAGTGTCCAAAGAAGTAGAAATCCAGTTATATTACAGCATAAAGGAAGGACTCACATCATCTGGATGTAGGGGATTCTTTCAATGGTACTTGCTACTTGAACAGTGAGTGATGGGTAAAATTGTAATAGATTGAGTTTTAGGGGAGTGTACTTTATTAGAACACACTGCATGAATAAAAGACAGGAAAGATTACTAGAAGTATGTTTAAGGAGTTAAGTTTGATTAAAGGATAGGTTATGTGTAAAAGTGGGACTCGTAAATTAGTGAGAAACAATTTTGAGAAGGTAGTGACTGTACTAGTTAAGGATTTGGCAGTTTGGTTTTATTCCTGAGAGGGAAAAGAGAAAAGAGGATAGAAATTGATGATTAAGTATCAGGTAATTATGTGTTTTTATTTTATCATCCTTTCAACTGCAAAATGGGATTACTGAAAGTGAGTCTCATGTTAGTTGCTCAAGGTAATATACTTTGCAAGGAGCAGAACTGGCGTCAGAACCCCCAAGAATAACTTCAAATCACAAGCTCTTTCCATTGTATTATACCCTAACATTTTTAACTCCCTCTGACAGTTGGAGCTAAAATATTTCAGAGCAGTGGAAAAAAAAAAAATTATACCCTGCATGCAATTTTCAGTGACCCTATGAAAGGGAATAATAGCCACTTGGATTCTTTGAAAGGGGACAGTAGTCCACTTAGATCCTTATCTCCTGCTTTTTTGTTTGTATGTGTGTGTGAGTTTTGTTTTTTGCTTTTTGCTCTTTTTGTTTGTTTGTTTTCTGTTTTTGTTTTGTTTTGTTTTTGTATTTTGTGGTCCATACAAATTTTAGGATTGTTTGTTCTAGCTCTGTGAAAAAGGCTGGTGATATTTGGATAGGGATTGCATTAAATGTGTAGATTGCTTTGGGTAGTATAGACATTTTAACAGTATTTGTTCTTCAATCCATGAGCAATGAATGTCTTTCCATTTCTTTGTGTCATCAATTTCTTTCATATGTGTTTTCTAGTTTTCAGAGTACAGGTCTTTCACCTTCTTGGTTAGGTTTATTCCTAGGTATCTTATTGTGTTTGGTGCAATTGTAAATGGGATAGATTCCTTAATTTCTCTTACTGCTGCTTCATTATTGGTGTATAGAGATACAACAGATTCCTGTATATTGATTTTGTATCCTACAACTTTACCGAATTTGTTTCTCAGTTCTAGCAGTTTTTTGGTGGAATCTTTCAGGTGTTCTATACAGAATATCATGTCATCTGCAAATAGTGAAAGTATTATTTCTTCCTTGCTGATTTGGATGCCTTTTATTACTTTTTGTTATCCATTTTTTTTTAACCAATCCAATTTCTTTATACTCACATTTTATATTTAGCTAAAAAGACTTAGGTTGCTAAATAAAATCTCACTGCCAATATTCTTATTTTGTCACCTATATACAAACTCTGGATATTTCATTTTATGACGAATTTTCTGCTCAGTCAGTCTAGGGAAAATCCCCTTTCCAGGGGTGTGAGCTTCTTTAGATCGTATCTTCCCTTTCTCTGAGAGAAAGAAGAAAGAATTAAAATAGTGGAGTCGTATAAGTGTGAATGTGGATTTTTTTCCTAATAAAAAGAAGGTAACTTCTGACTACTGTATTAAGGAAAGGCATCTTCCTTTTTCTCAAGCAGTTTTCTTTTGATTAGGAAATATATTTGTTCAGAGTCTTCTAGCATTTCCTAAGGAACAGCTGCCAGTTCACTTTCATAACCTGCCTGTTTTAGCAGTCATGCGCACTGTCCAAAGAAACAACCATACATTGAGTACAATATAAATAATGGTATTAAGAGATTTACACATCTTCATAAAATGTATTAAAACATTTATCATAGGGGCACCTGGGTGGCTCAGTCGTTAAGCATCTGCCTTCGGCTCAGGTCATGATCCCAGCGTCCTGGGATCGAGCCCTGCATCAGGCTCCCTGCTCGGTGGGAGGCCTCCTTCTCCCTCTCGCACTGCCCCTGCTTGTGTTCCCTCTCTCACTGTGTCTCTGTCAAATAAATAAATAAAATCTTTAAAAAAATTTATCCTAAAGGAAACATTGAATTTATTAAAATTTCAATTTACTCACTATAGTTATTGTTCATATACTCTTAATGATAATACGAAAATGAAAGTAGACATTCAGAGTTCCCTCTTTCATTTTAAGTGGAGTACCAATTTAGTCAACATGGATTTGGCAAATGCTTGCTCTGCTACATTGCTGACTTAAAATAAAATTAGTTGTGTGATAGTCTTCAACTTTGGTCTTTTTTCCCCCAGCTTTACTGAGAGAGATGACATATAACATTGTGTGAATTTAAGGTGCACAACATGATACTTTGATACATGTGTATATTGTAAAATATTTACCACAATAAGGTTAGTTAACATAGCCTTTACCTCACATAATTGCCATCTTGTTGTTACTATGGTGAGAGCAGTCAAGCTCTGCTGTCATAGCAACTTTCAAGTATACAGTATGATATAGTCACTGTGCTTTACATAGCTCTCTGGAAAGTATTCCTCTTAAAACTGGAAGTTTGTTACTTTTGACGAACATTTCCTTTTTTTCCTCCACTTTTTAGTCCCTGACAACCACCATTCTATTCTCTGTTTCTGAGCTTGATGTTTTTTAGATTTCATGTGAGAGATCATAGAGTATTTGTCTTTCTCCGTCTGGCTTTTTCACTTAGTATAATACCATCAAGGTCCATCCATGTTATCACAAATGACAGGGTTTCCTTATTTTACAGACTGAATAATATTTTATATATATATATATATTTAATTAATTATTAAAACTGAATTTGTTTATTAGTTCCAGCAGTTTTGTGGGGGGACTCTTGGATTTTCTACATGCAAGATTATATCATCAGCAAACAAAGACAGTTTTACTTCTTCCTTTCCAATCTGGATGTCTCTTGTTTCTTTTTCTTGACTAATTGCTCTTGCTAGGACTTCTAGTACTATGTTGAAAAGGAGTGGTGATAGTGGGTATCCTTGTGTTATTCCTGATCCTAAAGGGACAGTTTTCAACCTTTCACTATTGAATGTAATATTAGTTGTGGGTCATATATGGTATTTATTATGTTGAACTATGGACTTCAATCTTTCTAAAGAGAGAAATCTCATCCAGTAATATTGAATATCCCTGTTGAGATCTTGATGCACACTTAGCAATCTAAAACTTTTTGTTGATATTTTTATGTTCTTTATGAAGGCCAGGGTATGATGAAATAATGAATAGTATTAAATCTTAGATAATAATAAATTTCCTAAGTTTATTTAAATCACAATCAACTATCTAAAATTTCTCTGGAGATAAGAAATATTTCTTAAACTTGGTAACAAAAATTCTGAGGAAGTGTTTCATCAGGAAATACATTTGGGAACTCTAAGGACATAAGGGCATTTGTCAACAGAAATGGAATTTTCATAGAACACAAAAACGTATGTTACAGCCAGTTTGAGGTAATTAACATTAGCAATAGAAGAGCAGAATGTTGAATAGACAGAGGAGAAGTTTGAACAGCTGACAAACTCAAGGTGCTGTTTCATTATTGGTCTGAAAGCATAAACATCCTGACTTGATCCTCTCAGATAGTCATGTGTGATGGACATGTGCATGCCCCATTTTAGGTATGATGGCATAGGTTAAAACCTATAATAATGTGTTAAGTGTTAAATGTTTTTTCCTGGGGATGCCATTTTAATTAATTCTGAATTCTTCTGGCTAGCTCAAAAGAAATATTGTTCACATTTTGCATAAAAGAACATAATTGTAAAGTAAACACAAAGACAGGTGTTCTGTAAAGCACAAGTTACTTTTTTCTTCCTATTATGATCTAACAAACCTCCAGGTTTCCAATTCATTAAGTAGAATCTATTACTTAAAAATATAGCTCATTCTCATCCAGTTTTCCCAGTATGTCATGTTTGTTATTTTTATAATCATCTATGGAAATTTTTATCACATACAAGCTGAAAAATGTTGTTTTCATTCATTACATGTGTTTGTAAAGCCATGTGGCAAAGTAATAACAATATTTTAAATAAAAAGTTCAACAATTCATAACTTCTTTTAAAAAAATCATGTGTAATTTTAGGACACCAGGGAGGCTCAGTCGGTTGAGCAACCATCTGACTTTTGATCTCAGCTCAGGTCATGATTTCAGGGTCCTGGGACTGAGCCTTGTGTTGGGCTCCATGCTCCACAGGGAGTCTGGTTGAGGGTTCTCTCTCTCCCTCTTCCTCTACCCCTCCCCCCACTCATGCACACACTCTCTCTAAAATAAATAAATAAATCTTAAAAAATCATTTATACTTTGAATTACCTTCTATAATGAAGTTGTAGTTTACATATTAAGTCACTTGAAATTTTACCAAGTGCTTTACACCATTGCCTCATTAAAGATTAATACAAAACTATTGTAGTAAGCCATGGCAGAATTTCTTGATATTTAGAAAGGCTGTTGTTCTGCTAATTATACTTGTACTATAAATAAACCTCACAAATTAATAAATAAACCTCATTTCTCATATCAAGGTAAGTTACCACAGCATACTGTAACACTATAGAAGTGCTAAAATATGTCATGTACATCTTGGTAGGATATACACTCCTGACCAGCAATGAAAATAAATACCAGTAGATGTTAAATATGTATAGCTATTGACTTTAAATATACTTAGTGATTTCTTCCTTTAATCTATCAATAACTTTGTTTGTTACAATTTATATTAAAATAAAACATCCTTCAAAATTTTGAAGTTAGATAAACACCGTATCTAAAACAGTACAATGAAAGGTCAGAGTGGAGTTTGGATACCACACAAAATATCAGGGCTAGGTAAGCAATCAGAAGTTCCAATAGCAAAGATTAGGGGCACATCTGGAGGTCCACATGGGTGGAGTAGACATTAGGAACAGTGGGCAGAGAGGTAGGGGTAGAAATGTCAACAGGAAGTTTAGGGTAAACGTTAGACTCTATTCCTACAGATGGGAAAAAGTTAGACTCTATTCCTACAGCTGGGAAATCAGGACAAACAAGAGCCAGCATTAAAGCTGATATTACTATTTTACTAGTTTAAGTCACATTATATACTAAATGAGTTATCCTCAAAATATAAAATGGGATTAACCAAGAGTAGATTGCTCAGTGGGCTTGGCTGTGAAAGTTAGAGAAATGCAGGTATTAGTAACAATTAGATAATTTACTCAAAGGACGCCTGGGTGTCTCAGTGGTTAAACGTCTCCCTTCATCTCAGGTCATGGTCCCAGGGTCCCCACATCGGGCTCCCCGCTCAGCGGGAAGCCTGCTTCTCCCTCTCCCACTCCCCCTGCTGTGTTCCCTCTCTTGCTATGTTTCTGTCAAATAAATAAATAAAATCTTAAAAAAAAGATAATTTACTCAAAAACCCTTCTGTTGGACCTTCTCCAACAAGAATATTTCCTTTTTCTCAAATATATTAGTGTGATGGTTCAGTGTTTATAGAAGATTTTGTGTCATATAAGAAGTGTATAAAATCAGACTTATTTCAACATGCCTAAAAGAGTACTTTTAATGTAATGGGCATTAGGATATGTCTGTTCATTCATTCATTCAATCATTTACCATTCATTATTTTTTAAATTGAATTTATATAGTGTTCCAGACACTCTTTCTGCTCTGGACACATCACAGTGAGCAAAGCAAATCCAGTCCTTTTTTTTCCTCTCATGAAATTTGTTTCTGTAAGAGTAAAGCAATAATAAAAATTATAGATAAAAAAGTAAATAAATCAACAGTCATATAATACATGCTATGAAGAAAAATCCAGCAGACTAGAGGGTAAATACTGAAGAGAGTAGTGTTTCTGGAGTGTTTGTGCTATTTCATACTATTGTGTATAGGACAGTCTGGGAATACATCCCAGAGAAGGTCTTATTTGAGCTGATATGTGGATTCAGAGGAGCAACATATACATAGGTATGGGGAAGAAAGAATAGTAAACACAAGGGTTCTGGACTGAGACTGCCAGTATTTGGGGAAACCCCAGAGGCCTGTCTGGTTGACTGAATCAGTGGGAGGAGCAAGTAAGTGATATGACATGAAGTCACACAAGTTGTGCAGTCAGGTTAAGGAAAACCTTGTCAACTGTGAAGAAAACTTTGAATTATATTTTGTGTGAAGTGGGAAGCCATTGTAGGTTTCAGAGAAAGTACCAGCATGACTTCACTTGCACTTCATTTGGGTAATTCTGGCTGATAGGTGGAAATAAACTTATAGAACAGTAAGAGGGAAGCAAGAAGACAAGTTCAGAAGCTATCAATGTGTTTATTAAAGGCTATTGTATTCAAGCCCCAGATAATTCCTCCATTTAGCTGTGGTTTCAGGAGAAAGAAGCAATATGTTGATTAACCTATTGTGTTCCCTGATGATGTCACACTAATCGTACTTAAAAATATGAATAATTCAAATCTATACAGCACCACTAAGAATTGAAGGCATTTCAGGCTCCATCTTATGAGTAAGAAAATGGAGTCTGAGAGAGGTTCCTGAAACTCATGATTAAACTAGAATTACTACAGAAAGGTAGTGATTAAAACATACATAAACTTTGGAGTTACACACACTTTTGTTCAGGGCTTACATCTGATACATAACAGCAGAGTCAGGTCACATTGTCTTTATGCTTCAGTTTTCTTTATAGCTTTCTGTAAAATGGATTTAAGTGAAATATTTACCCCAAAGGGGGGGATGTTAAGGTTAAATGAGATGATTTAATGATTTATATTAAAATGCTTATTACCATGCCTTGAATATAAGTACTCAATTAAATTTAGCTATTTTTCTTATTGTCAACCTCAAAAGTCATCTTCAAACATTCAAAGATTCCAACAGTCTGACAGTTGGTTCAAGATAAAGCTGCACCAGCAAATCATAGATCTGGCTCCTAACCATAGTCTATCAGTCTAGTTTTATCTTGACATAGGGACATTGCCCTCTTTTAGTTGGGAAGATTTTGTCTTCTGGACCCTTAAATCCTTTTCTATATACTGGCATCATCCAAATTTTTTGCACTAGAAAATTTCTTCCTTCTGGATTCCAAAAGCCTCTGCTTTAAAATGTAAGGACTCCGGGGCACCTGGGGCACTCAGTCGTTAAGAGTCTGCTTTCAGCTTAGGTCATGGTCCCAGGGTCCAGGGATCGAGACCCACATCATTTCCCTGCTCGGCGGGAAGCCTGCTTCTCCCTCTCCCACTCTCCCTGTTTGTGTTCTTGCTCTTGCTGTGTCTCTCTCTCTGTCAAATAAATAAATAAAATCCTTAAAAAATAATAAATAAATAAAAAGTAAATAAATACTCAGCAGGATACATTACACAATGTGAGAAATCATGTTTTACATTCTCCCTGGAAAGATCAACACTGTTGCCATAGTCAAATACATTTCAAAATGTATTCTTACACCCAGAGCACCATTCCATAGACAGGATACCCATAACAAAGCAGTATATATTTAGACCCTATACATTCTCTTATCTTTGGATTTAGCAAGACGTGCACTATAATCCAATTAGAAAGTAAAATGGGCTTAATTACTTAGCTCAGATCAAAGAACATAAGGAGGCAAAGAATCTAATTAAAATTAATAATATAATGGGCAGCTTTATCTAATTCCTAATCTAGGGCATTTCATCTTAATTTAAACTCAGTTCTCAAGTTCACAACAAGGTCCCATCATTGTCACTGATTGCTATGAAATCTGATAACACTGTGACAAATCCTTCCCATGTATGTGTATTTGTTTCCTGATTCTAAGTAATAGATTTAACTCTGTTCAACCAAGCGAGGTCAGAAAGTTCACTCTACTACATGTTTATATTGAATTTCATTAGCTTCCTATCTCTTATTTTAGCCTGATTAATATTCTTCAGATGTTATTGAGTAGTGCAAATGATCTATGAAATGTACGCAGCCACAGGCTATATTTACGTTTAGTGGGAGCTGTGCCTAACTTAATCAAGAACTTTCCTAGATGCCTCTAATCCTCACTTAGGATACATTTGCAAAGTACTATTTATTTTAATGTTTCTACTAAATTGATCCCCCAGTAGAGTCCAAAGAATATATTAAAATAATTCTGTTGGCAATATGTAAAGAAAAAAATCTATTTAATTTATGGATGTACAATCTCCACTGTTAATGTGTGTGTGTGTCTGTGTGCATGCACGCATGCTCACACAGGCCCAACATAGGTATTATAAATCCAAAACCAAAACAGACCGAATTTTTACCTTGGTTGCTGAAGCAAACCTGAATCAATCTCTCAGTTTCCAGGTAGAAATGATCTATTTCTGTCAATTGTTAGTTGTCTTAAATATCTTTCCAAAAAGCGAAATCAAAACATTTTGCTATTAAACATATACATTGGTCATAAGCCTCATTCTTATTTAGAAATTTTTTTAAAATGCATTTTGATGTTTAAACACCAGAAATTGGGTCTGCAGTCAAAAATATAAAAGAACTCAGTAGGATTACAAAGCCCCTTAGAAAGTCAAGGGCAGCTTCGGGAAAACAACTATAACCAGCTGTAATTATCCAGGTAAGAAAAAAGTGATGACAAACAACACACTAAGAGCCACAATGGATGGCTTTGATCAGAATCAAAGTGGGAAGAAGTGTAAAAAGGAAAATAGAATTTAGGAAAAGGTTGCAAGTTAGCCTCTCAGTGTGTAGAAGCCTGCCTAATGAGTCCAGATCTCCAAGGTATTCCAGAGAAGAGAAAAATAGACTGTAGAACTATTCTTTGGTGAAATATTTGCCAAAAAAACCTATTTCCTGGGAAAGTCTGATTAAGCTCCTTTAAGAAGACAAACTTGCTTGAACTGATTGGCTAATACCTCAAAGTGATTGAAATATGTGGTTATAAAAAGCAGGGTAATTCTATTGTAAAGAAAATTTGTATAGTCAATATCCCTCTTGTAGTAGCACTTAAACTTAAGCACTCCCTGGTGTTCCACCTGGTTTATACAATTCCCTAAGAACCCACATAATCAAACACTCCCCCACTAGTAGAGGTTTGAGCCACAATATTTTCTTGCCCTTGGGAATGTTTCTCTTGATTGTAATGCAGTTGGTTTCTGTAAGTGTTACACAGTGGCTCTATGTCAATTCAGCAGGAGAGATTTTTGGTACCTATTGAATTAGGTGCTTTCTTGCCCACTGTGTATTAAATCAGATAAACTAAATATCTTTAATTGAGTTATGGATAAACATTTTAACTATAAAAGTTCATCAATTTTGAGATAGAGATAGAAAGAATTGAGCATACTGAACAGATTGAACAGGATGATCTGATTAAATTCCTCACACACCAAAAATTTTTTTTAAATGAATTACAAGACTGATGACCATTAAGGAAAATTCTGTACTTCCATAGAATTAAATGTTGTTAGGATAATTCAAATGCCAAGTGAGGAAATGTCATTGTTATCTTGACACATTTGCCACAGGGATGAATTAGTTTGTAGTGTAGAGTACATAAAATGGAAATGTTTTATCAAGCAGATGAGCATTTATTATATTTTTAGTGGATATACTGTGACATCTTTATTTTTTTAAATGCATTCGGTTGTATATAGTTAATTATGAAGAACAGAGAAAAATAAGTGAATAATCTCATGGCACAAAACATAAAATCTTGTCTTTCTGATTGGATTATCATGTCTGAATGTCAAGATCATTTTAGATTAATCAAATATAACCTTCAGCTTCCCCACTACTTTGACATGGCCTTTGAGTCCCTTTGATAATACATTTGGATAATTGGAAATATTTTTGTCATTCATACTTTACCACATAAAATAATTTTAGAGTCAGCTACTTTATCTTGCATAGATACTAAATCCCTAGAACATCAAAACATGTTAATATAAAAGATTCTTCATCAGGTTGCTATGAACAGTGATTCTTCATAATTGTTTAGAATGTTTGCTATGTTGTAAAGGGCCATGAAATAATGAACCTAATTTAGCTTAAGCCAGCAGTTTGTGAATACTGATTTTATTCAAGGCTTTATGCCAGTCATTTTGGGGAGACAAAAAAAAAAAAAGAAGAAGAAGACACAACGTTTCTTACTCTCAGGAAGCTTAGGAGATAACCTATTAAATGAATGCAATGAGAGCTAACAAGGTGGTTTCTTGAGGAAAGAGAAAGAAAGGACTCCTTTCTGACTTGTAAATAGGGCTGGCTCAGGTAAATCTCCATGGAAAAGACACCACTTAACTGACCTGACAATAATTGCCGGGATTTTGACAAACTAAAAGGAAGAAGAAATGTATACCAAATGTAAGCATTTTTAAAAAGACAATGGGATAGAAATGCAGAGTGTTCTTGCAAAATGATCACCTTTCTAGTTGGAGCCTCAGTGGTATACAGAGAAGGGATGGAAGGAAAGGTAGGCAACAAGAACTGGGACCACATCATGAAAGCTTTTGATTGCCATGCTTAAGAGATTAGGTTTTATACTCCAGAACCCACTTGTCCATCATGCGGCACAATACCTACAAACAGGATTCTAGGAGCAAACAGTGGTCTTTCAAATTCCAGCCCCCAACATGTACCCATTTAGGTAAGTATCAAGTATTTAGATAGGCTTAAACAATATGATTGACCTTTCTGTGTCTGTTTATCCATCTAAAAGATTGAAATGATAATAATACCGATGTGTTGCTTTGAAAATTAATTCAATTAAATCAGCTAAATAGCTTAGAATAGAGCTTGGCACATAGCAGGTGTTCCATAATGTTAACCTTTATTAACTTTGAGCCAGAAAGTGATTCATAAGACTACATTTGATAAGGTGAAATATGGGAAATTTCAAAGACATTCTTATTGGATTCCTCTTCTGGAAGATTTATTGTGCGATTAGAAATTACTTAACATTCCAACTCCGCAAGGCCACTCATGGTCACTAGCATAGATTGTGACTACTGAAATCACTGATTTAAATACTTCATTATGCATATTGAAAGTTATAATTTCTAACTCTTAATGAGAAGTATATATTTCTTTTCAGACACATACTTCAAGTAGGTTAGTAGATAAAACCAGAAGTATATACCACAATAACTGAGGGTTTAAAAACAAAACCTAAAAGAAAAAGAAGAAACAGAAAGAAAATAAAATTAATTAAATTTAATAATGTATACTTTTTGGAAAACAAACAAACAAAACTTAAAACGACTTTTTTTATCCATTCTAAATAGAGGTAATTATATTTTTGCCTTTATACCTCTCCAAATTTACTTCATTTGGAAAAAGATACTCTCTTTTCCTTAACAAATTTTATACAAATTATATTTTCCTCAAGTTAACATCTTATTCTCCGTTAGTTTTCTCTGTTTCATATTTTTACAAGAAGTCATCTAAATGTAAGTTGGCTTTCATGCTTTTATTTAAAATGCCTAGCATCCTGAATCTTTTTTATTCTATATTAAAAAGATATGCTGAAGAAGGAAAGAGTAAATATTGTAAAATATGAGACAATTCTGAAAAATTATAAAGGACAATTGGTTTTAGTTGTAGCCTTAAAACCTACTTAAGTCAAAGGAAATCAAATATCACTTGAAAGGGATTTTTGAGGCAGTGGGAATAGTTAAGAATGCTGGGAAGAATACACCAAAGTAAAAGTTAATAGAATTACTGGTAGAATGTTAGGCAACCCCAAAGTACCAGAGTTAAATAAAAATAATGAATTTACTGAGCATTTAATATGTACCTGGTGCTATAATGCTCTACATGAATAATGTCAATTAACCATTATACTAACACCAGGGCATATTTACCATTATTTTCACAATTTTGCAGATGAATAAAATGATGTCCAGCAATTTGTACTCTTTTATGTAGTTAGAAAGTGATAGTGGTGATTTGAACCACAGAAAGCTAATTTGGGAAAAAACAAAAACAAAAAAAACACACACTTTACTAAATTTCACACTGAAGAAAATCACTTAATAAAAAACAAAGAACCAGAATATCTGCTCTGATTACCTATTGCTATGCAAAAAAATTTTCTAAAACTTAGGGAAATAAAACAAGGACAACATTTATTTTGCTTGTAAATTTGCAATTTGAACAGTGCTCAGCAGAGATATCTTGGTTGTACTTATCAATTAGAACAACTTGAAATCTCAAGGCTACAATCATCTATAGGCTTAATCATTCACATATCTAGTGGTTGATGATTACTTCTATCTGAGACCTTAGCTTGGGCTTTTAACTGGAACACTTAAATGTGGCCTCTCCATGTGGCCATGGCTTCCTCACAGCATCATGTCTGGATACCAGAATGATCCTCTCAAGCGAAAGCCAGGAGGAAATTGTGTTAGCTTCTACTGCCTTGGAAGTGAAGTAGCATCACTTCTGCTACATTCTGCTTCTTTAGGTAGCCAAAGAGCTCTATTTCTAGGAAAGAAATAGACTTCACTTTTTGATGGGGTAGTAAGAGTAAGGTTCTAGAAGAGCAGGAACTGGAATTGTTGCTGTGGTAATGTTTGGAAAATACAATCTGTCATAATGTTAGAGATGAATGAAGAGAATGAGGCACTAAAGTTTTCAATGGAAGAGGAAGTAACTATTAAGAGGGAATCTTCAATAGTAAGGGAAGTCAATGGTAGATAGGCGGTATTGACAAAGCCAGTTTTCTGAAAATGTGGAAGCTGGGTTGCCATGTACAATGTGAATGGGAGAGGAGAATGTGATCAATGGAGTCTTGCATATTCTTGGCTCATATCTACTTCCTTAACCTTACCTCATATCCCATGATGGGCTGTGCTCCAGGCAAAGTGACTTTTTACCAAGTCCTTGTGTTGGTATGCTCCCTTCATCCATAGCATCTCTGGACATAGTGTCCAAAACTTGGGATACAATCTGCTTGGGATACAATCAATCTCCACCTTTGTTTACTTGGTTTCCTACTCTTTTATTTATTTAACAAGCTTATTTTTTGAAAGCTTCCATGTAGTATTTAGAGGAAAATATAGGGTCAAGGAAATTCACTACACAAATGAGAAAATCATTTTAAACCATCAGTGAGAAAGAATTAATTTGGTCTTGTTGTTTGTGTCAGTTAGGGTAGGCCAACCTTTGTAACAGACCCACAATGTTTGACTGCTTGCCTGACTATTGAGAAGTACCATGTGCTATTTACCAGTTGTATAAGAAAAAAGAAAAAGGATATGCAAATGATGATTTAATGATGCAGCTTCAAAGGGGGCTGCAGGGAAAGGGAAACCTAAAATCATTAGACTCCCAAGATCATAATTACAGACCTGATTTTTGAGCAGGGAATTTCCCAGACTTGAAATTTTTAAAAAAAATCCGAGTATAAAAGAAACTGAATAAAAAAGGAAAGATATCACTCATTCCTTTTTCTTACCTTAAATATTCTTTTTATAGAATTAAATCTTAAACATTATTAAAGTATAGAAAATGTTCTATTAAACTTGACTATTTTTTATGTCTTTATATATCTTTAGGGTATGACTATTTTAAATGATAGATTGCATTTTTAAATCTTGACAGAAGGGTTGTAAACTATTTCTACCAGTTCCTTCTTCCCTTTCTGTTCAAGGGCCAATTATTTCTAAAATGGTAGCTGAACACTTGCAGTAGACACTTCTTAGTTAAACTTGGTGCAGTGAGACTATATCAGTCAGGGTCTTGTGAAAAGCAGATGGCACGTACAAAGGAGTATAGAGAATTTAATGATGGTACCATTTACTAAAGCGTATGCAGGACTAAGGAAGCCAAGAAGGGACTAGCAAAGACCAGGAGGGGAAAGGAGACAGTGGTTTTCATGAACTCCTCAGAGCTGTTATAAGAAAAGAGCTTCCCAACTAGAGTAATGCAGCCTCTGCCTATCCTCTGCTTTATAAAAACTGGGCACAAATCCCTCTCTCTCTCTCTCTCTCTCTCTCTCTCTCTCTCTCCTCTCCCACACTGGTTTCCTGCCAGGAAAGTCTTTCTTTTCTTTTTTTTTTTTTTTTTCAGGAAAGTCTTTCATTGGCCAAACAAACTAAAAGGAAGACAGGTAATCTGACAAAATCCATAGAATTGAGCCTCCTGGACTGGTGGGGAATTGTGGGAAATATACCCTAAGGACAAACAGAATATTTACAACATACACAAGAACGTTTGTGAGAGAGATATTAATAGTGTATATAATAAAGCAAGTGCATTTATGTATTCCTGAAATCTATATTTTGTTTAATGAGAAGTGTGTGAAGCACAAATTTGAAAATTTCAAAGAGAAAAGGTTGAATCTGTATAAGATCTCCTTATTAAAAATAAATAAGGGTTTTTGAAGTGTGTTTTTTGAGCCATTGCCTGACCAAGATGAAATAGAGCCGCATAGGGGATGCCAAGACTAACAGCCAAGAGCCCTGATGAAACATGAGTCTGTCTGTACTCCATGTTCACTGAGAGGAAGAGGGAAGAGAGAAGGAGTTAGAATGGGGGCCTAGAAGAGATACGATGTCTCAGTTTTGCAGTAAGTATTGCCAGAATAACAGTCAAGGTACCCAGACAGATGATCAGAGTCCAGAATTTCAAACCCCTTAGCATCATCACTTGACACTTAATTGGCATCAGTATGGCTGAGAATGGCCATAACTCAGGATTATATATACCCACAGGTCCAGAGGAGAAAATTGGTGATGGATCAAGCAAAGAAGATAAGAAGGGATCTTGGCAGGCAGGCAGGCAGGCAGGGCTCAGAGGAACTTGGCAATAGGCAGAGATGAGGAAGTCTTATGAAATTTTTGATTGACCATTAGAGAGGTCCATCACGGTAGCTTGATTAATATCATGCAGATGGTTGATGGATGAATAGAAATTAAATTCCAGGTATTTTTGTCTCAAATAAAAATTCTTTCTGTAGTAACATATGGCCTGCAGCAAAGAAGAAATAATGATATCATCAATTAAAATCATTCTTTACCAAGTCTGGAAGTTTTCCTAGCAACAGAATCTCTTTCAGCCAAGGCAACAATAGAGTTGCAATGTATAGTTGTAAAGCTAACAATACAGCTGTAGTGGATCACAGCATATTTTGTTGAAAAGTTAAACACTGGGATAGACATTTCGTCTTTAAGATGTCTATCTCAGATTAAATTTGCAAGCCAGATATTTTTATATTTTAAAGGAACAATTTTATACAGAATTGTTTTGTTACCACATCTGCAACTATTTTTTTTCCTAATGAGTGACAGGTTAAAATGAATTTACTGAATGTTTACTGAATGTTAGCCGAACCCAGTGTGGTAATCATTTCATAATATATGCAAATAAAACCAAAATGCTCTACTCCTTAAACTTATGCAGTGATATATGTCAATTTTTTTCAATAAAACTGGAAAAAATTGGCATAAAAATACAAACTTTAGCTGATCCAATTTAACGCTTCTTGCTGTTGCTATTTCTTTTCAAATAAGGGCAAATAAGCTGCTATTATTATTGCCAACAGATTTCATACATAGACACAACGTTCAAGCTTCAGTTGAATGTTCTGGATATAAAATAAAGTGAAATATAAGTTTTGGTTCTCAAAATTTCCTGTAAGACAAAAAATTAAGTTGCATGACTTAATTCTGAAGGAGAAATAACCTTAGCAGTATTTCATATTTGTTAACTGACAATGTGTTGAGTTGATATGTGAACTGAGGCATAATCTTTTACTAATCATCATTTTTCTTTTCCCCTCTTATCACCCTCATCAAAACCTGCAGATAAAAGTATGCTTAGTGCTGTGTCATCAGATTTAATTGAAATGAGGTTTGAAGGTCAGAAATAAAGAAAATTAGAAAACATAACTTTAAATAACGTTTCAACTTAAAAAATATGAGAATCACATGAAATTGCACCTTCTGAAAATTTTGTCCAACAGGCAATCTTGCCTTCTCTAAAGACACATGAAATGCATTTCCAAGGAAACACATTGTTTTTACTGCTGGAATATGGAGTTTATGAGTCAAATGGAGTCACTCAGCAAAACTAAATATCAGCATAATGATGTTTACAAACAGCATTATGTCTTTGTACCTCTGTTTTGCTGTAGCTCAAGGGCTTCTGCGGATTGTCTTTCCAGTCTCCCTAACACATCTGAAACATAGAAGCAGATATGGACCCAAACATCACATTTTGTATGTGAAAAAATCACTAACATAAAGAGATGATTAAATTGTTTCAAGCTTCACTTTAGTGCCAAAGCTCAAACAAAATTCTGACTTTCTGAATCTCAGTTTTATTTACTACCCTGAACACCAGGAAAATTCTTTTCCTTTCTAGCTATTTCTGAAGTTCAGCATTGTTGGAGGGGATGGGAGGACACATTGCACAGCATAGTGGTGTCATGTATGATCAAATTCAATCTACTCTCCTTTAAAACCACCCTAAAGCAAAGTTAAGGTACTGTTCATTTCTTCAGAGTGCACAGAACATCAAGCACATTTTCTCAAAATAGCTTACAGCAAATGATTCATTAGACTGAATAGCTTCATGAAATATATTCCCTGTAGCTTATTAAAAAAAAAAAAGGAATTCTGTTCATGGAAGGCCACACAGTTAGAGAATATTACAGTTGAAAAGAACTTTTTAGACCTCCTTATCCAATTCTCTGATTTTATAGATGAAGACCAGCGAGGAGATATTACTGGCTCAAGGTCACACCCTGGGTATTTTCTTTCCAGGGCACTTTCAATCAAACAGAGCATTGTGGCTGGGTTTTTCCCAGTCTTTTCAGGAAGTGAAGATAAGTGTGCTTGTCTATACAGCTAACATTCTTTGTCATTCTTTTTTTCTCATTCTTTGGCTTGTTGTTCTCATCTTTTTTAGTAGTCTTTAGGTCCACTCAAGTGAAAACCTAGAATACACTTGGAAGGTTAACAAAGAACTTGAAATTCCTCAAAACTACTTTTTGGTCACTTCTGTCCTGGACTTCTAGCTGATCCTCTTTCTGCAGGTCTATGGAAGGACATTTATTTATCTCTTTTGTTTTTAAAACTTCTGTTTTAATTCTGTAAAGTGTTGTTAATCCTTCTTAAATATAAAATATTCCCAATTTTTTATATCTTTACTACCCAAAACTGTCAAGCTAAAAATTAACAGTATCTCACCCTTAAATGATGTTAAAATATGAAATGATTCAGAAATTGAAGTAACAAGGGTATACTCAGGGCCATGAAAATGTTACCTGTGAACCTAGAGAAATTAAAATAGGAAAAGCAAATCTAATGCACTACCTTTTGCATAATTTCCATTTTCTTTCATTATTGTAAGATTATTGTGCATTCCCGCTCTTAAGAACATTTAATCAGAGGGCTACTAGGTAACCTGTGGTATCCAAGTGGATTATACTTTTCCTAATAAAACTGAGGTGGTTTTGTTTGTGTTTGTTTTGTATTTTAAACTGGATAATGATGTCTTTTTAGCTCTGCTGAATCTGTACTCTGATCAGTAGCCTGTGCTTAAGAAGCCATGAAATTGTAAATGTGAAGCATATATCACCTTTTTTTTTTAAGAGAGAGAGAGAGAGTGAACATGTTATGTAGGGGGAGGGAGGGAGGAGGAGCAGAGGAGAGGGAGAGAGAAAATCCCAAGCAGGCTCCACACCCAGCATGAAGCCCGACACAGGGCTCAATTTCATGACCCTGAGATCATGACCTGAACTGAAATCAAGAGGATGCTTAACCTACTGAGCCTCCCAGGTGCCCCACATGTCACATATTTTGATATAGAACTTCTTCATATATGAGATATCCCAAATTCATGTGGAAATACCACATTTCACCAGCTCCGCATGTATTACTCCTTGTATAATAGACACATTCACTTATGTAAAAAATATAGATATTGATTCTTTCCTTAGCAAAAGAGAGGGCATATGATTTGAATCTGGCCCTGAGTACCTAAGACTTAATATTTTTCTCTAGTATTGAGAGGAAAAAACTATCTTCTTTGGAAGCTGCTTGTGTTAGGTTGGATTCCCATAGCAGCAGACACTTGGGCAAGGATTTGAGGGAAAGTAGTTAATTTGAGAAGTGATCCAAAGAAGCACTGCTATGGGAAGAGGAAAGTGTGCAGAGCAGGACAAGAGAACAGTTGAGAATATGCTAATGAGGAGATTACTGCTTTGGGAAACTGGAGTTCAATCTCATGGGGAATTTCTGGACGATGGTGCAGAACATACCTCAAAGCTGAGGGCTGCTCCAGGAGACATTAAATCCTTCACTCTTCCAGCTTCCTCTTGTTCCAGCAGCCACAGAAAGCCCCTAGGCAGAAAGATTGCAAATGCTTGAGATAAGAAGTCACTGGCATGTGTGGGAAATATGAGTACCAAGGGAATATAGACAGGACATCAAGCTTCTACTACATTGTTAAATTGGAAGGAAGAGACTCTTGGCCTGCTGGTGACTATATGGATCTCTGGGAGTAGTGAGCCTGCCTGAGGTTAAAATCAATACTGAGAAAAGCAGAGCCAAAGAAAGGCAGAGAGGAAGATATAGGAAAAAAAAAATCTAATCAGGTCCTCTGCCCATTTTTTAATCTGAGTTTTTTCTTTTTTGGTGTTAAATTATAGGAATTACACTTGTGAGCATAGCATAGTGTCTAATAAATTTGTTGAATCACTATGCTGTACTCCTGAAACTAATGTAACATTACGTGTCAACTATTCTCAACTTAAGAAAGGAAAGATGAAGAAGAAGATTTTGAGAGAAATGGAGGTTGAAAATTGTTTCAGTCCTATTTTTCCAAAGAAGACAACCAAATGGCCAACAGATACATGAAAAGATGCTCAACCTCACTGATCATCAGTGAAATACAAATCAAAACTGCAATGAGATATCACCTCACACCTGCCAAAATGGCTAAAATCAACAACACAAAAAACAACAGGTGTTGGCAAGGATGTGGGGGAAGGGGACCCCTCCTGCCCTATTGGTGGGGATGAAAACTGGTACAACCACTCTTTTTTTTTTTAATTTTTTATTGTTATGTTAACCACCATACATTACATCATTAGTTTTTAATGTAGTGTTCCATGATTCATTGTTTGAGCATAATACCCAGTGCTCCATGCAGGACATACCCTCTTTAATACCCATCACCAGGCTAACCCATCCCCCACCCCCCTCCCCTCTAGAACCCTCACTTTGTTTTTCAGAGTCCATCATCTCTCATGGTTCATCTCCCCCTCCAATTTCCCCCCCTTCATTCTTCCCCTCCTGCTATCTTCTTCTTCCTTTTTTTCTTAACATATATTGCATTATTGGTTTCAGAGCTACAGATCTGTGATTCAACAGTCTTGCACAATTCACAGCGCTCACCATAGCACATACCCTCCCCAATGACTATCACCCAGCCACCCCCTCGCTCTCCCCCGCACCACTCCAAGAACCCTCAGTTTGTTTCCTGAGATTAAGAATTCCTCATATGAGTGAGGTCATATGATACATGTCTTCCTCTGATTGACTTATTTCATTCAGCATAACACCCTCCAGTCCCATCCACGTCGTTGAAAATGGCAAGATCTCATTCCTTTTGATGGCTGCATAATATTCCATTGTGTATAAATACCACCTCTTCTTTATCCATTCATGTCAATGGACATCCTGGCTCTTTCCACAGTTTGGCTATTGTGGACATTGCTGCTATAAACATTGGGGTGCATGTACCCCTTTGGATCCCTACATTTGAGTCTTTGGGGTAAATACACAGTAGTACAATTGCTGGATCATATGGTAGCTCTATTTTCAACTTTTTGAGGAACCTCCATACTGTTTTCCAGAGTGGTTGCACGAGCTCGCATTCCCACCAACAGTGTAGGAGGGCTCCCCATTCTCCACATTCCCACCAATATCTGTCATTTCCTGACTTGTTCATTTTAGCCATTCTGACGGGTGTGAGGTGGTATCTCATTGAGGTTTTGATTTGGATTTCCCTGATGCCGAGTGATGTTGAGCAATTTTTCATGTGTCTGTTGGCCATTTGGATGTCTTCTTGGAAAAATGTCTGTTCATGTTTTCTGCCCATTTCTTGATTGGATTATTTGTTCTTTGGGTGTTGAGTTTGATAAGTTCTTTATAGATTTTGGATACTAGCCCTTTATCTGATATGTCATTTGCAAATATTTTCTCCCATTCTGTTGGTTGTCTTTTGGTTTTGTGGACTGTTCCTTTAGCTGTGCAAAAACTTTTTATCTTGATGAAATCCCAATAGTTCATTTTTGCCTTTGCCTCCCTTGCCTTTGGCAATGTTTCTAGGAAGACATTCATGCGGCTGAGGTTGAAGAGGTTGCTGCCTGTTTCTCCTCAAGGATTTTGATGGACTCCTGTCTCACATCTAAGTCTTTGAACCATTATGTGTGTGGTGTAAGGAAATGGTCCAGTTTCATTCTTCTACATGAGGCTGTCCAATTTTCCCAACACCATTTGTTGAAGAGACTGTCTTTTTTTCTACTGGATATTCTTTCCTGCTTTGTCAAAGATCAGTTGACCATAGAGTTGAGGGCCCATTTCTGGGCTCTCGATTCTGTTCCATTGATCTATGTGTCTGTTTTTGTGCCAGTACCGTACTGTCTGGATGATGACAGCTTTGTAATAGAGCTAGAATTCCAGAATTGTGATGTCGCCAGCTTTGCTTTTCTTTTGCAACATTCCTCTGGCTATACGGGGTCTTTTCTCGTTCCATACAAATTTTAGGATTATTTGTTCCATTTCTTTGAAAAAAAGTGGATGGTATTTTGATGGGGATCGCAGTGAATGTGTAGATTGCTCTAGGTAGCATTGACATCTTCACAGTGTTTGTTCTTCTAATCCAAGAGCATAGGATGTTTTTCCATTTCTTTGTGTATTCTTCAATTTCTTTCATGAGTATTTTATAGTTTTCTGAGTACAGATCCTTTGCCTCTTTGGTTAGATTTATTCCTACATATCTTATGGTTTTGGGTGCAATTGTAAATGGGATCGACTCCTTAATTTGTCTCTCTTCTGTCTTTTTGTTGGTGTATAGAAATGCCACTGGTTTCTGTGCATTGATTTTATATCCTGCCACTTTATTGAATTCCTGTATGAGTTCTAGCAGTTTTGGGGTGGAGTCTTTTGGATTTTCCATATAAAGTATCGTATTATCTGCAAAGAGTGAGAGTTTGACTTCCTCCTTGCTGATTTGGATGCCTTTGATTTCTTTTTGTTGTCTGATTGCTGTGGCTAGGACTTCTAATACTATGTTGAATAGCAGTGGTGAGAGTGGACATCCCTGTCGCATTCCTGACCTTAGGGGAAAAGCTCTCAGCTTTTCCCCATTGAGAATGATATTCGCTGTAGGTTTTTCAAAGATGGCTTTTATGATATTGAGGTATGTCCCCTCTATCCCTATACTCTGAAGAGTTTTGATCAAGAAAGGATGCTGTACTTTGTCAAATGCTTTTTCTGCATCTATTGAGAGGATCATAAGATTTTTGTTCTTTCTTTTGTTAATATATTGTATCATGTTGATCGATTTGTGGATGTTGAACCAAGCTTGCAGCCCAGGGATAAATCCCACTTGGTCATGGTGAATTATCCTTTTAATGTACTGTTGGATCTTATTGGCTAGTATTTTGGTGAGAATTTTTGCATCCATGTTCATCAAGGATATTGGTCTGTAATTCTCTTTTTTGGTGGAGTCTTTGTCTGGTTTTGGGATCAAGGTAATGGTGGCCTCATAAAATGAGTTTGGAAGTTTTCCTTCCATTTCTATTTTTTGGAATAGTTTCAGGAGAATAGGTATTAATTCTTCTTTAACTGTTTGGGAGAATTCCCCTGGGAAGCCATCTGGCCCTGGGCTTTTGTTTCTTGGGAGATTTTGGATGACTGCTTCAATTTCCTTAGTGGTTATAGGTCTGTTCAGGTTTTCTATTTCTTCCTGGTTCAATTTTGGTAGTTAGTACATCTCTAGGAATGCACCCATTTCTTCCAGGTTATCTAATTTGCTGACATAGAGTTGCTCATAATATGTTCTTGTAATTGTTTGTATTTCTTTGGTGTTGGTTGTGATCTCTCCTCTTTCATTCATGATTTTGTTGATTTGGGTCATTTCTCTTTTCTTTTTGATCAGTCTGGCCAGGGGTTTATCAATCTTGTTAATCCTTTCAAAGAACAAGCTCCTAGTTTCGTTGATCTCTTCTACTGTTCTTTTGGTTTCTATTTCATTGATTTCTGTTCTGATCTTTATTATTTTTCTTCTTCTGCTGGGTTTAGGCTTTATTTGCTGTTCTTTCTCCAGCTCCTTTAGGTGTGGGGTTAGGTTGTGTATTTGAGACCTTTCTTGTTTCTTGAGAAAGGCTTGTATTGCTATATACTTTCCTCTCAGGACTGCCTTTGCTGTATCCCAAAGATTTTGAACAGTTGTGTTTTCATTTTCATTGGTTTCCATGAATTTTTTTAATTCTTCTTTAATTTCCTGGTTGACCCATTCATTCTTTAGTAGGATGCTCTTTAGCCTCCATGTATTTGAGTTCTTTCCGACTTTCCTCTTGTGATTGAGTTCTAGTTTCAAAGCATTGTGGTCTGCAAATATGCAGGGAATAATCCCAATCTTTTGATACTGGTTGAGACCTGATTTGTGACCTAGGATGTGATCTATTCTGGAGAATGTTCCATGGGCACTAGAGAAGAATGTGTATTCTGTTGCTTTGGAATGGAATGTTCTGAAAATGTCTGTGAAGTCCATTTGGTCCAGTGTGTCATTTAAAGTCTTTATTTCCTTGTTGATCTTTTGCTTAGATGATCTGTCCATTTCAGTCAGGGGCGTGTTATTGTCCCCCACTATTATTGTATTGTTGTCAATGTGTTCTTTGCTTTTGTTATTAATTGCCTTATATAATTGGCTGCTCCCATGTTAGGGGCATAGATATTTACAATTGTTAGATCTTCTTGTTGGATAGACCCTTTAAGTAGGATATAGTGTCCTTCCTCATCTCTTATTACAGTCTTTGTTTTAAAATCTAATTTGTCTGATACAAGGATTGCCACCCCAGCTTTCTTTTGGTGTCCATTAGCATGGTAAATGGTCTTCCACCCCCTCACTTTCAGTCTGGGGGTTTCTTTGGGTCTAAAATGAGTCTCTTGCACACAGCATATCGATGGGTCTTGTTTTTTAATCCAATCTGATAGCCTGTGTCTTTTGATTGGTGCATTTAGCCCATATACATTGCGGGTAACTATTGAATGATTTGAATTTAGTACCATTGTATTGCCTGTAAAGTGACTGTTACTAGATATTGTCTGTATTCCTTTCTGGTCCATGCTGCTTTTAGGCTCTCTCTTTGCTTAGTGGACCCCTTTCAATATTTCTTGGAGGACTGGTTACGTGTTCACAAATTCCTTTAGTTTTTGTTTGTCCTGGAACATTTTTATCTCTCCTCCTATTTTCAATGTCAGCCTAGCTGGATATAGTATTCTTGGGTGCATATTTTTCTCATTTAGTGCTTTGAAGATATGCCCGTCCTTTCTGGCCTGCCAGGTCTCTGAGGATAGGTCTGTTCCCAATCTAATGTTTCTACCATTATAGGTTACATATCCCTTCTCCCGAGGTGCTTTCAAGATTTTCTCTTTGTCTCTGAGACTCATAAGTTTTACTATTAGATGTCGGGGTGTTGACCTATTTTTATTGATTTTGAGAGGGCTTCTCTGTGCCTCTTGGATTTTGATGCCTCTTTCCTTCCTCACATTAGGGTAGTTCTCTGCCCTAATTTGCTCCAATATACCTTCTGCCCCTCTCTCTCTGTCTTCTTCTTCTGGGATCCCAATTATTCTAATGTTGTTTTGTCTTATCGTATCGCTTATCTCTCAAATTCTGCCCTCGTAATCCAGTAGTTTTTTATCTCTGTTTTTCTCAGCTTCTTTATTTTCATCATTTGGTCTTCTATATTGCTGATTCCTTCTTCTGCCTCATTTATCCTAGCAGTTAGTGCCCCATTTTTTATTGCATCTCATTAATAGCCTTTTTTGATTTTGACTTGGCTAGATTTTAGTTCTTTTATTTCTCCAGGATGGATGTCTCTAATAACTTCCATGCTTTTTTCAAGTCCAGCTAGTATCTTTAAAGTCATGATTCTGAACTCTATGTCTGACATCGCACTAATGTCTGTATTGAGTAGGTCCTTCGCCCACGGTACTACCTCTTATTCTTTTTGTTGAGGTTAATTTTTTTGTCTTGTCATTTTGTCCAGAGGAGAATAGATGAATGAGAGAACAAAATGCTAACAGGTTAACAACGTCCCCAGAAAATATACTCTCATCAAATCAGAAAAGACCTGAAACCAGGGGAAAAGAAAGGGAAAGAAAGAAAAAAGAAAGAGAAAAAAAAGAAATGAAAGAGATAAAAGCAAAGAAAAACACCAAAACAAAACAAAACAAAAAACAAAATATGATCAAATATGATCAGGCTGGTGCATAGATCATTTCCACACACTAGATTTTGTGTGTATTGTAGTCTGTTAGAAGAAAGTGCCTCCTAAAATTTTAAAGAAAGAAAGACTTATATATGTACAAAATAAGGGTTGATATGATGAAGGGATGGAATATGACTGTATAGATGAAATTTATAAAAAAAATTTAAAAAGGAATTGATAAGAAGATGTTTGAAAAAAGAAAGAAGAGGATTAAAAAAAGGAAAGAAAGAAAAAAAAAGAAAAGTAGGGAGAGAATGTGATCAGGGAGGAGACTAGAACAAAGCCATACACTTGAGATTTAGGGTATATTTTGATATGTTAGAAGAAACTGTATCTCAAAATTTTAAAGAGAGAACAGCTTATATATATATCTGCCAAAAATAAGGGTAACTACTATGAAGGGATAGAATATGACTCTAAAAATGAAAAATAAAAATGTTTTTTTTAAAGGGATTAATAAGATGTTCATTGAAAAAGGGAAAAAGAAAAATAAAAAAAACAGTTAAAAAAATTAACTTTGAAGGACTAATGAATCATGGTAAAAAAGCCATGAATTCTATGTGCAGTATTCCCCTAGCACTGGAGTTCTCCCGTTCTCCTTGATCGGTAAACTTGGTCTTGGCTTGCTGGCTGTTCGTGCTGATCTTCTGGGGGAGGGGCCTGTTGCCGTGGTTTCCAAATGTCTTTGCCGGAGGCGGAATTGCCCTGCCCTTGCCGGTCCAGGCTAAGCAATCAGCTCGGGTTTGGTCTCAGGAGCTTTTGTTCCCTGCAAGCTTTCTGTACAGCTTTGGAAGACGAAAGTGAAAATGGCAGCCTTCCAATCTCCACCCTGGAGGAGCTGAGATCTCGAGGCCCTGCTCTCTAGAGAAAAGCAATCACCCCTGTGTCCCTGGTCTCTGGCCGCACTCCATGCTCCCCTGGCCTGTGACTGAGTGTTTCTATCTCTGGCCCCCGACCTCGTGTGGAGTCTCCAAACCCAGCAGAGCCCTGCGGTGTGCTCCCACGTCATTCCTCCCAGGGGAGGAAGGGGAGTCTCCCCGGATCTGCCGCTTGTTGGGTCCCTGCTGGAGGTGCAGTGGCCCTACTGTTTCGCCAATCACGGTTTATGTCAACCCTGAGCTGAGAGGCGCGTCTCTGCAGCTGGCTTCCCCGTTCTGATACCTGCGAGCTCTGCCGCACTCAGGTACCCCCAGTCTTTCTGTGACCCTGAGTGTCCTGAGACCACACTGTCCTGTGAGGGTTCCACCCCCAGCTTAGCCACTGGAGCAACATCCCTCAGCAGAGCCAACTTCTAAAAGTTCCAATTTTGTGCTCTGCGGCTCTCTCACTTGCCAGAAGTGGCCGACGGAGGCCCCCTCCCCCGCCATCTGTCCGCCTGAATATCGCCTCAGATTCACTTCCTCACACGTCCTACCTTCCAGAAAGTGGTTGCTTTTCTGTTCAAAGAGTTGTTGCTATTCTTTTCTTCGATCTCCTGTTGAGTCCATACGTGTTCAGAATGGTTTGCTCCCTATCCGCCTGAATTCCTGAGACCAGATGAAATCCAGGTCTCCTAGTCCTCCGCCATCTTGCTCCCTCTGGTACAACCACTCTTGGAAACAGTGTGGAGGTTCCTCAAAAAGTTAAAAATAAAACTATCCTGTGATCCAGCAATTGCACTACTATTTACCCAAAGAATGCAAAAAATACTAATTCAAAGTGATACATGCACCTCAATGTTTATAGCAGCAATATCTACAGTAGCCAAATTATGCAAACAGCCCAAATGTCCATTGACTGAAGAATGGATAAAGAAGAAGTGAGATATATATATATAATGGAATATTACTCAGCCATAAAAAAGAATGAAACCTTGTCATTTGCAATGACATGACTGGAGTTAGAGAAAATTATGCCAAGTGAAATAAGAGAAAGACAAATACGATATGATTTCATTCATATGTGGAGTTTAAGAAACAAAACAAATGAATAGAGAGGAAAAAGAGAGAGAGAAGCAATCCAAGAAGCAGATTCTTAATTCTAGAGAACAAACTGATGGTTACCAATGGAAAGGTAGGTGGGGGGATGGGTTAAATAGGTTGTGGGGATTAAGTTGTGCACTTATTGTGTGTGATAAGACTGCGTGTTATAGTCAAGTATTGAATCACTAAACTGTACACTTGAAACTAATATTGCTATATGATAACTAACTGAAATTTAAATATAAACTTAAAAAAAATTATTTGGGTCCTTTGACCCAGCTGTGCCTAAAGGTCATTCTTCAGACATCTTAGTCACATAAGCCAATGTATTACCTTTTTTCCTCATCTTAGTATGAGTTTCTATAACTTGCAACCAAAGCAAGTCTTCATTTATATATCCATCCTTATAATTTTTAAGCTCAGGTCCTCCTAAAATTTTAATAGTATATTGATAGAACCAGATGTTGTAGGAAGTGCCTCCTGATGCTAAACGAATGGTCCTGCCTCTTTATTTTTATTGTATGAATCTTATTTGTCTTGCTAGTTCTTAATTCTATGAATGTGCTCAAACTTTACTGTTTTATTTGCTGCTTTGGTGAGTGAGGGTCCAAGGGATACTCTGCTAGGCTCTCTAGACAGGCAGAAAATGTAAAGAAGAGTTAAAGTGTAATTTAACTCTTCACACTCTTGAAGAATGTGGAAATGCATGGCCAGAGGCCCTTGAACATATTGAATGTAAAATAAAACTTTTAGAAAAAAAGCAATATTTTGATATTATTAACATTTTTGTAATTGCTGTAATATTTACACTAAAATTGCATTTACTCTACATTCTTTTAATTATTCAACCATAATCCTCTTCAAAGAAAAACTTGAATCATTAAAAAGTTTTCTCTCTAGGGAAGGAAACTATTCCTTGCAAGATGCCTATGCAATTAAATATGTCTGCTTCACCTGGGTATTTAACAGTCCACTCCATTGCTGTATAGTACTAATCACCCAGGAGTAACATGATACATGAAGCTTCCAATTTAATCTAAATTTCTGTAATCCATTTGTGAACTTACCTTCTGGTAGAATAGAGCCCTTGAGCAGAGGCACCAAAGACTTTGTTAGCCCATGACTTTTATTCTAGTTGTTTAGTGGAATGATGATAAATATAAAGCAAAATGCCAAGTAAGCACCACTCTCTAAGATAGAAAAATGCCCTAAATAGATAGTTTGCTGCTAGATATTGTAGACACCCTCTATTTCTCTTCAAATTTTTTTATTATTCTTAGGATTTAAGACAAGGTCTGTGTATTACTTGAACTAGAGCCATTGATATCCATGGAAAATGTCATTTATGTTTAGTTGGTTTTAATAATATTGGACCCACACATATTCTCTATCACATTCCCCATCCCTTCTTTTGTAGACACACTGCTTAAGAGCCAGTAAGTGTGATTTAGATCTTTTGGTCAAATGCCCATGTTCACTTTCACATCCCCAGGTATTTAAATCAGGCATGGGTTCACCATTATTTAGCACTGGATGCTGAATCCAACATCTTTTTCTCGATGAGTCGGATTTGACATGAGGAGGACACCTGGGTGGCTCAGTCAGTTAAGCATCTGCCTTCGGCTCAGGTCATGATCCCATGTCACGTTCCCTGCTCAGTGGAGAGTCTGTTCCTCTCTCTCTTTCTGCCCCTCTCTCCTGCTCATTCTCTTTCTCTCAAATAAATAAATAAAATCTTAAAAAAAAATATTTGACATGAAGACTCTTTTTCTCCTGATCTGTATCAGTTAATTTCCTATATTTTGAGTTCTGGGTAAGACCCAACCAACCTCAGCCTATTTTTACATAAGATAAGGGGTTTATTGAACCAAGAATTATACAGTGCAATGTCATACAAGAAACCATCAAGACTAGGTTGAACTCCAGTCTGATGAATCCTTATGAAATCCTACCTGAAAGACAATTTCCAAGATGATAGTAGATTTTCAATTTGCATCCTAGCCTTCTGTTACCAAATGTTCTGCTTCTGCTTATACCATAGAAATGGCAAACCCAGATCTTTTTTCCCATTTATAGGGGTTTTCCTGACCAACTGGACTAAAAGGGAGATCTGACATAGAAAGAACAAGTTTGCCTTAATATTTGTTAGATGAAGTAGTCACCAGACAGACTCTTGATTACCTGTCTAATCTTAATCCAATACTGAAAAAAAAACTTTTAATAATTACTAATAATTATATTAATCTTTGGTAAGAATATGAAAAAAAAGGGACCTTAAAAATTGACAGCTAAAAGCTTTCAACTTAGCTGTCGTGTTCCCAACTAAACCTATAATCATTTGTAGACTATAAACAAAAATCCAAAAAGGTCACTCTGCAACCAAGGCAGAATAAGACAGAGACAAGCACACTAAGCAACCAAAACAAAAAACAATAACAACTAGTCATTCTCCTCCTCTGCCTAACTTCAGTGATTATTGTTTCTGTATCCTTTATAAATCTATTCCTTCTTTAATTTTTAGATCTCCTCAATAAAAAATTACCAAGATACCCATAGACCAAACTGACCTCACTTCCTGATGCCACCCAACCACAAACTGACATCCATTTCCCTAAACTTGCTGTAAAATCACCCAGAATGAGCGCAAAGACTAAGATATCCCTTTAAACTTTCTCGCACTGAGACTCCCATGGTTCCTCTGGTACATGATTTCATTTATTGCTGAAAGCAGAACAAACATAGCTCTATGTGACTACAGACATATTTCTAGTACTCTCTGGCAGGCTGACTTCAACGTTGGAAATACTGCAAAAATGGACCTTCTAAACCATCTTTGTAAAGTATAGCTTGGAGCGTAGACAGAGCATAGACTGATTGGCCAAAGCTATGATTTGATTCCAAATTGCTTATTAAAAATGAAGTTGGGGTGGTAGGAGGTGCTTCAGGGGTGTTAAGTTTCTATGCAGCAAGAGAAATCAGAAACTGGAAATGCTCCCAGTTTTCTCTAATTAACACCAATAATGGTGTCGATTTTGCTATAATGAAAATATTTTCTCACTTTTGCTACAAATCTGAGCACTGAATTTTTTTTTTTTTTAACCAGTGTGAAAACATGAAACCACTAGAGCAGCAAGAATGAAAAAGGCTGGTCTTTTTAACTTTCCCCTTCCCCTAATGCCACACCCTATTAATTTAGTTTCATTTTAATCCTGTCAGGCAATTCAAGTCAGCAAATGCATAACAAATGACTACTATGTGTCAGGTGCTATACTAGGGGATGAAGGGTATTCCATGATGAGAAACATCACTTCATGGCTTCAGAGTTTACAGGTTAATGGGAAGTGAGAAAAGGGCTAAATTAAGTGTAGATGATTTTGCACATAGATTCAGTGAAATTTTTAACCCTGAGCTAGTCTGATTTTCATAGAGCATACAAGCATTGGCACTTGGCAAAATAATTATATAATTGTAGCTTTCACATTTTTCTCTTAAATGTCATTTTTGTGAAATGAATAACAAAATTACACATAATGAAAGGAAATAATTATTAAACGTTGTCGGGTGTTTTATATTTTACATGCCAAGAGCCTAGATTGTTTCTAAAGAGAATAAAATGAGAAAATCAGTGTTTTGACCATTATCCACAATTCAGGGGTATAATTATAGAAGATTGTAGGGTATTTTATTCTAAGATTCACCTGAAGACACTGTTTGCAAAACTGTATTTGAATGTTTTTACTTGCAGCCTTACAACATAATGCAAAAAAAAAAAAGTTTGTAGACTTGATTTCTTTAGAGGGAAATCAAAATATCTATCAGCCCTCTCAATATATTAAGCTTGCATACTAGGAGACACTGAATGCTAAGTCCTCCACAGCAATCTCTCACTGACATCTACTAAATACAAATTGCTGGGGAGGAGATTCATCTGGTTCATTCATGGGAAGAAGCAGCACACAATCCAAGATGGAGAATTGTAAAGTGGGTCATCCTCACATGTTAATTTCTGTGAAATGAGTAAACAAAATATATAGGGAATGCATAGGTTTATGTTGTAGAAATATATTTTAACTTCATCCCTTGGCAGGTCCTTTAGAAAATGCATATTATAGTTCCAAACTATTGCATGTTAGATTTTCTTTTAATCACTTTTTAATAGAGTTGGCATTATCATCTAATACAGCTAGGCATAAATACTCACAGATATTTGTCAAATGTTTAGTAGGAAACCTGGACCATTACAAACATATCTCTCATAAAAAAAGTAATTTTCATTTTCTTCCCAAATGACAGTGCATTATTAGACTCCATCTCTAAAATGCCTACAAGCAAATTTAATTAGTCAGTTAAATGAAACTGTCAGAAATTTAAGAAACATTTTTGTAGTAAATTATAGCCCTAGGTATTTCTTAATTTGCTTTGTGTAACTTCAACAAGAAAGTGTGTTTATAATATTCTATTTGTTCAGCATGGATGAAGGTCACTTCACATTTACTTTCATCTTCAAATTGCCTGGTCATTTCACAGCTGTTTGAATTTTGATAAGAGGGAATCAGTTTGGAGGATTCAGAGAAAGGAAAAAAGAAAAATAATAATAACATTTGGCATTTATGAGGTTTATAATAATTCTGCTCTTGGAAACTATGGAACAAGACTGATGTTTTTGTTTCAAGTCATAAGTTATGGAAATTAATTCTACAGACAAAATTAATAGGTGTAAAATTATGGTAATTACAGTCATGGTAACCAGATATCTTTATGCATTAAAAGCCAGGTCCTGTACTGTGGGTCAAGAATGGTATCGCAAAACCATAGCTCATGATTAAATAAACCTTTTTATGTAGTATATTTAAGCATTGTACTAAAATTATTCAAAATGCCTTCAATAAAGAATGATACTCTCCCTCCAACCAGAGAAAAACCAGAAATAAAATAAATGAAAAGCTAGGAGTCCAGTAGGCAGTCATACATGCGATTATAAAGACCTATTCATCGACATGGCTTTTCTTCACCTTTAATCATTTTTTTTCTTTTTAATACAGTTAGGAACCTGAAAATCTTCCATCATTTCCTTTGAAGTTTTATTTTAAGATAAGAAATATAGAATTCACTTGAATATTTCTCAGTGAGGTACTTTGCTTTGACATCAGATCTCTTTGTGCCTTTTGTCATCTTCTTTTAAGTGAAATCCCTAATTAAAAAATTTGATTTGGAAGAAGAAACTGTGAGAAAATAATATATGTAAGGAAGTGCAGCAATAAAAATTAATTATTCCCATAGAGAAAACAATAGTTGATATAGAAGTCAGCACATGAACATCTAAGTTTCAGTAGGAATAATATATGTTTTTAAGCAGCAGATATGTAACATAAACAAAATATTAGAGTAAAATATAAAATGTGATTAATTTTTTTACTGTTTTCATTTAAAGTAGGCTGAAGTTAAAACTATATATTCCTAACAGAAAGTGAGATCCTCGCTAATTTTTTTTCTTTCTAAAAAGTTTATGGAGTTTATTTGGATTTTAGAGGTACAGCAAGATGTATTTTTTGTTAATGACTTTGCAGCCTAGTAAAAAGCTGTACATTATAGCATCCTCCCCTCTCATTTCTTGTTTTACTCACAAAGGAACCCTGGCAACTTAAGACTCATTATCAGAAATTCTAAAGCTTATGCAGAGAAAGACATGTATCACATGACCTCACTGATATGAGGAATTCTTAATCTCAGGAAACAAACTGAGTGTTACTGGAGTGGTTGGGGGTGGGAGGGATGGGGTGGCTGGGTGATAGACATTGAGGAGGGTATGTGCTACGGTGAGCGCTGTGAATTGTGCAAGACTGTTGAATCACAGTTCTGTACTTCTGAAACAAATAACGCAACATATTTTAAGAAAAAAGAAAAAGAAGAAGATAACAGGAGAGGAAGAAAAGGGGAGTATGTCAGAGGGGGAGACGAACCATGAGAGATGATGGACTCTGAAAAACAAACTGAGGGTTCTAGAGGGGAGGGGGGTAGGGGGATGGGTTAGCCTGGTGATGGGTATTGAGGAGGGCACGTTCTGCATGGAGCACTGGGTGTTATGAACAAACAATGAATCATGGAACACTGCACCAAAAACTAATGATGTAATATATGGTGATTAACATAACAATAAAAAAATTTAAAAAAAAGAAATTCTAAAGCTTAGGGGAAAAAAAAGAAAAAGAAAAAAAAATATCTCTGGATTTGCATTTTTAAGACCTAGGATCAAGAAGAAAATTCCCTATTTCTTAACTGTGGCACCAACTCCGTATCTATCTCTTGGCTTCTTTGATCTTTAGTTTTCTCATTTATGGAAGGTGTATGCTAATACTTATGTTAAAGACTTGTGAAGTTTGGATCAAATAAACAGTGAATGTGTAGCAGTGAAAATATTCTGGACTGATTTTATAATTTTTAGGGTTATTTGTCTAATAGAAGACACAGGGTAAGACTGCACCTTAGAAATGAGAGGAAGTAGCCACCCTTGAAAGGCTGTTAGTACTACCAATGTTAAAATTAGGAATTAATGAATAGGATTTCTGGCATTCGGGATACATGGTAATAAAAGGTAGACCTTACTGTCTATGCTCTGAACTTTGAGTGATCCATCTTTGCTTGAGTATAATCTAGAGTTAGAGCAGACAGTTTTGTCACATGGTGAAATGCTAAAAACTAGGCAGAGAAACACCTCTGTAGAGACCATATTCTGGCCATGTTGATAATATTAATAATTATTATGATAGTTAATCTTTATTAAACACCCACCTGCTGGTTGCTGTTAAGTATGTTGCATATATTAAATTAAATCTTCACACCACTATATGGTGGACACTATTGTTGTCCCCATTTCACTGATGAGGAACCTGAGGATGAGGAAACATCCACCCCATATGAATATTCTTTCTTCATTGCAGATTTTGAAGAATCAAGATATGATTTTATTGAGTTGTGCTTGTGTTGGGAAAACTGAATATCCACATGCAAAAGCATAAACATCAACCTCTATCTTATGCTATATACAAACATAAATTAATAAGAATTAAAGACTTAAACAAAAGACCTGAAACCATAAAACCTCTTGAAAAAGCATAAAAGAAAACTTCTTGACTTCTTGGAAATGATTTCTTGCATTTGAAACCAAAAGCATGGTCAGCAAAACCAAAAATAGACAAGTGGAATTGTAATAGACTAAAAAGCTTTTGCACAGCAAAGGAAACAATCAATAGAATGAAAAGGCAACTTGTGGAATGGGAGAAAATATTTGCAAATCATCTACCTGATAAGTAGTTATTATCCAAAATATATAAGGAATTCCTACAAGTCAAAAACAAAAGACATCATTTTTAAAATGCACAAAGGAATTGAATAGACATTTCTCCAAAGAAGACAAACAAATGGTTAACTAGTTATGAAAAAATGCCCAAGATCACTAATTTTCAAAGAAATGTAGGTCTAAACCACAAAGAAATATCACCTTATACCATTAGAGTGGCTGTTATCAAGAAGTCAAAAGATATTAAGTGTTGATGAGGATGTAGAGAAATTGGAATCACTATAAACTGCTGGTGGGATAGTAGAGTAGTGTGGCCATGATGGAAAACAGCATGAAGATTACTCAAAAAATTAAAAAAAATAGAACTACTGTGGGATCCAATGATTCTACTTCTGGGTATATATCCAAAAGAATTGAAATCAGAATCTCAAAGAGATATTTGTGCTGCCATGTACATTATAGCAGTATTCACTATATCCAAGATATTTAAGCAACCCAAAAGTCTATTGACAGATGAATGGATAAAGAAAATGTGGTATGTACAATACAATATTATTCAGCCTTAAAAAAGAAATCTTACCATTTGCTACAATATGAATGAACGTAGAGAAAATTGTGCTAAATGAAATAAGCCAGTCACAGAAGAATGCATACTAAATGATTTCACTCATACGAGGTATCTAAAATAATCGAACTCATAGGATCAGAAAATTGAACTCAATAGGATCAGAGAATAAAATGGTGGTGGCCAGGGCCGGGGGTGGAGAGAAATGGAGAGTTTTTGATCAAAGGGTATCAGGTTTCAGTTATGTACGGTGAATAAATTCTAGAGATTGGCTGTACTACACAGTGCCTATAGTTTTCAATTCAATATTTTTCTTAAAATATGTTAAGAGGATAGATCTCATGATAGGTATTCTGAATATGCACACACACACTCTCAAAACATAAAACAATGTAGGGAAATTTTAGAGGTGATGACTATGTTTAATACCTCAATTGTGGTGATGGTATCACAGGTGTATGCATATGTCCAAACTCATAATTATACACTGTGTGCAATTTTTGTATATAAAACATACTTCAATAAAGCTTATAAAAAAGAGTAGTGGCAGTGTATTATTATATTCTGTTAGGAGAATATTCTCTTGATTCGAGGCTACTCAATTCCTGGATTATAATGGACTGGAGTCTTTCACTGTCTACCACAATGCTCTGAACATCTGGGAAATATCCTGTAGATTAGGTTAGATGTGAAACATCTTTGCAAAGATACCTATATAAAGTACTTAAAGAACTTAGCACAGTGCCTGGTTTATAGGAAATGCCTGAAAAATATTGGCTATTGGTGTCATTGTCAACAATAGCACAATTAGATGTCTGCCACTCTCTAGAAACTGTACTGCATGGGAATATAACCATGAACAGCAGAGACATGACCTCATGCAGTTTATTGTTTAGAGATGTTTTGTCCAATATATAGCCCATGGAGCTATTTAAATTTAAATTAACTAAAATTAAACAAAATTAAGTTAGTTTCCTAGTCATACTACTCATATTTCAAGTATTTAATAGCCACATGTGGTCTGTGGCTACTATGCTGGATAGTACAGACTAGAAAAGATTTCCATCGTCACACAAAGTTCTACTAGACAAGGCTGCTCTAGGGATTTCTTCCTCTTGGTTTCCCTGGATGTATCACTCTAAGATCAAAATTTACCATGGTACCAGGTTTGAGGCACCATTCCCATTTTGTAAAGCTTTGAAAGGAACATTTGTGTTAAGATGAATTGCTCTAGAAGCCCACAGTAGTGTAGAAATATCCTACCAGATTCATACATAAGATTTTTTTTCCCTTAGGTTTGGCTATGAGCCAGGGAAAATTCTTGTCCACAAAACGATGGTACATTTAACAATCAAAAATGGCAATATTTTTATTTGTGCAGCCATCATGGCTGAAAGAAAATAAACTATAACCCAACACATCATGGAACTGAGAATACTGATGAAAAAGAAATACAAATTGATCATTCATTCATAAATTTTCTGTGCAGGACCAGCTATGAACCAGATGCTGAGAGCCAGTGCCTCAGTTTTCCTTTGTGGATACGCCTGTTGCCACTCTAAGCCAAGACATTGGTACATAACCCAGAGCTTGCCAAATCATGTAGTTATTACCAGTGTCCATAGTGATACATTCAAGGATGGACATGAAGGGAATGAAATTTAATTCTAGGGATTCTATTGGAACTTTTGGAAAATAGGTAGATGGGAGGATGATGCAGGAGTAAAGTTGTCTGACGCCATCACAAGAGAAATAGCCTGAGAATAAAGGAAAGAAAAGGCAGTGAGTCTTCTATCTAGCCCAAGTGTCTGGCAGTACCCTAAACCAATATTACTCTACTTTTCACAGGCTACTTTTTTCTTAAAGTATTCATTGCATGTCTACCATCTGAAACCAAATCATCCTGATTTTAAAAACTAATAAAGTTTGAAGCAAGATATGCCCTTAGAGATCATCTAAATATGCTTATTTTTTTTTCCTATTAAGGAATACCCACTGGACTATAAGGAAATAGACACCCTTTATGTTCTTGGAAGTGTTGGTCAAAGCAAACAAGCATAAGCACAAATTTCTTTGAAGTTTTATGATTTACTTCAATATAGCATAAACATTTTCCATTTCACTCCATAATGTTGTTGTTTGGTATATTTATTCCTTTGGTAAAGTGAATAGTTTTACAGGGGCTTAACAAATACAGATGAAAATAACATTATATTGGAATAAAAGGTTTAAATGTGCCAATTTTCTCATTAATCTAAGTATCATTGAAGAGTTGTTTCAAATGTTTCCTTCCCCTTCCCTTTCCCCTCCTTTCCCTTCCCTCTCCCCTTCCTTCCCCTCCCCTCCCCTTCCCTCCCCTCCCCTCCCCTTTCCATTTCCCTTTCCCTTTCCCTTTCCCTTTCCCTTCCCTTTCCTTTCCTTCCTTCTTTCATAATTTTTTCTTTTGCCTAACTAATTACTTTGGGATACTACTATTATTTTTCCCCATCTACATTGTAAGTATCAGTCCATTTTGGTATATAATATTCAATTAATGTGGGGAGTTTTAAACCCTAAGGGGGGTTTTTAAGTTATTTTAAATAAACTGGATACTCCAAGTATATAACTTCTACAATAAGGAGAAAGTTGCTGGTAGCCATAATAATATTTATTGTTATTAATCATTATTAAGACTAATGCTAAGGGAAAATAGTAATTATTCTGCAGTTTTGGATAAACTCTACCTCACCCCTAACTCAACAACTGTATGTTCTCTGACACAAACTTAAATGTCAACATGTAATGACTTAAATGGTAGTCATGCATCTTATGAGTCAGAATACCAGCAGTTGGACCAGAGACCAATGGAAAGGTGTTAACACATATAAATGAACTATGCATCAGTCACAAGAGTTGATGAATGAAAATCAAGAAAAAGAGAGTCAGAGAAGGTAATAGTGTTACCATCTAAATATATATATACACATAATATACATATACATATGTATAACAAGGTATATAATATGTATATATAACAAGATATACAATATATACATATATATATATATATATATATATATATATATATATGACAAGAAGACTATGTCTGTAGATTTCAGGTATTACTACTCCTTTACTGATGCCATCCTAATTGTAAAAGTTGTGTTTAGGCATTTATCAATAACATTTGAATATTATGGACTCAATGTCAACAGCAACCCAATTATGAATATATATGTGCACATTAGGTATCTTAGACCTGTTGTTAGTAAATTTTATTTATTTATGTTATTACTCTTATTCCAATTCTCATCAAGCCCTCTGCTAATTATGTACTTGGCTTTCCTTGTCACAGTGCATGCAGGAAGAGAAGGTGCTGGTTCTATAAATGCAAATATTCTGATTCCCATGGTAGTTCTGTTGCCTGTATAAATCTATGCATTTTCTTATTGCTTTTAGTTATGAGTGTTGGAAACTTCTTAGTTGAAACTCAAAGGAATAATTGAGATTGTGTTTGCCCAATCAAGTTTGTAAGCATGAAAATTGGGGCTAGTATTTGGGCTATACTTAATTTATCAAAGTAAATCCTTTTAAACTGTATTGGGAAAGGTTTCTGCTAGTGGTTCCATAGACCTTGCTGATTGTTTTCCCTTAAATACCTATATTAAAAATGAAAAACAATAACAACAACAACACACTAGACTCAGGAGAGTAAGATAGTTTATTATCATTGGCCAAAAATTGCTTTAATAAATATATAAATTTATAATGCCTGAGAGAACAGTACTCCCTCAGATGTGGCATCAATGTACAGAGTGCAAATTAAAAACTATTTATAATGGTCACATGAATCTCTCATTGTTGTCCTTCTTGCTGGATGGTGAGTACCTAGATATAAGGAAGTTAAACTGATCTGTTGTATGCTTGCAGCAATTAGCAGATTGCTTACATATAATGTTATTTAATATATAAATGGTAGATTCATTAAGGCAAATTGAAAGTGAAAAGGACTATGGGTATGTGAATTCAAGCAGAAAACCTAACTTCAAAGTTAGACATTTCTTTTGTGTACTTTGATCCACACTAAAGAACATCTATAATGAATGACCCTGTTTTTAACATACTAGTATCCCTTTTAAACTACAAGATAGGTTTGTTTCAGTGAAGATTATTCTTTATTTCTTTCATGTTATGCCTCCAACATTTTCTTTTCTCCAGGTCTCTAGTCCTGTCCATTTTCCCATAACTTCAAACTGGTATTGATGGAGGAAGTTAACTAATTAATTCCCTTTAGACTCAGCAATAGCTGGACAACTTCAGTTGCTATTGAAAGGTAGACATTTGTTTTGCATTTTTCAGTTCTTGTACATAAGGTTATCCTATGTTTGCTAAGGTACAACTGAAGAATGCCTTTTGAAATTTGTTTTGGGGTACTGATATAATACAAATCATAGCCAGTTTTGCCTTCTTTGATTCCTAATGGATTGTTGTCAGGTTTTTTCTTCTTTTGAAATATCCATGAAAATCTTTATTCTTCTTAATACCTGTGTTTTAAAAGTTTTCTTTATGCATTTTGATAATTATCTAAATCCTCTAAGACTGCATTAGCAATTAGAAAAAATCTGGTTTGAAAAGAAAGCTTTGATTGTGATGTCTTAATGAGGACATTTAGTAATGCTTTAGCTTTTACCAAAGGCTATTTTCAATGTCCTTGACATTGAAAATTTCTTTAGGTTTTCAGGATGATACAAAGTAATGCATTATTTCTATGTTCTAGCTTTTACAAGAGCAAGATTTTACTACATCATTCAAAAGAAGTGTTCGACCTTATTCAGGGGCTAAAAACTGACTCTGGGTACCAGTGATGTCCCACCAATGTAGTCACAACTCATTTACACAAATGCTGTTGTGACTTGTAGTTCCCTTTTTATTTTTGACTTGTGAGATATCAATTTTTTTTCTGGTAAAATTTGTCTTGTCAAGAAAAGTTAATTTGTATCTATTTAAAATTAGTTTTATTTAAATTTTCTGAATCAATAACTTATTGCATTATATTTGCATTATAGTTTCATGTATTTGGAAGTGCTATTATGGCATACATTAGATACAAGTCATGCTATGAGGAAAACAGGAATTGAAACTTTAGAATTTTAAAATTAGATATAAGGTTAGTCTTCTAGGAGAAGGGATTAACTAGTAGTCTAATGTGAAGCATACAAAGCTACAGCATTGGCTTCTAGTTCAGCTCTTCTTGATGACCTCAGGCTTCCCAGCAAAAGATAAGAACAGAATTTGTCTGAAGTAATGAAAGTGATACAAGTTGGATGGATATCAGTGTCATATTTCCAAATGAGCAGTCTGCTCTAAATAATTCTTGCATATAGAGAATAGTCTTGAAGCAAAGGAGGAAAGAGATAAAATAAATATAAATAAGTCTTTAAATATATTTTTTTGTACTTACAGAGTGTTGTCCTCTTTCTAGGGACTGCATGCACTTTGTATTACTATTGAAATAGTAATACCAAGAAAGTTATTTAAGCTCATGAATGAATGTATATAGATAATGCTTTCAGAACTATATATTTTTGCCAGGCTCTGTCACAAATCTATGACACTAGTCAAACGGAAGATTGAAGTCACAGAGATTTTACTTACAATGATAAAAAAAAACCATACATTTGAAGGGCTCATATTTAGCCCCCAAAATATTAGCCCCCAAAATAGTTTCCTCGCTTTAGCTTTTATAATGAAGACCATTTATGACACCACAACAACCAGTTTTCATTCACAGCCCGTGATTCCCAAGGTCTAATCACATGAAATTTATTGATATTTAAGACTTCACACATGGACAGACTTCTAAACTTTTATTCATGCTATAAGGTTTGTGTGGAATACCCTACAAATCTTTCCTTTCTCACATGGTAAAATGCGAGTCATTCTTCAAGATAAATGGCAAAATGAACTAATTAATATTTAAGATTGAATCTGTACTTTCCAAATTTGAATTATATGGTCTTAAATTTAATTTATCCACTATGTGTTTTTATACATTTTGATATAAATACTTGATGGGCGCCTGGGTGGCTCAGTTGGTTAAGTGACTGCCTTCGGCTCAGGTCATGATCCTGGAGTCCCAGGACCGGGGGAACCCACATCGGGTTCCCTGCTCAGCAGGGAGTGTGCTTCTCCCTCTGACCCACTTCCCTCTTGTGCTCTCTATCTCTCATTCTCTCTCTCTCAAATAAATAAATAAAATCTTTTAAAAAATAATATAAATACTTGATGATTTATGTTAAAAACTGTTTAGTAAATTTGGGATACTTCCACATGTTTAATTCAGTCCAGCCAGATGCAAGGAAAGCATCTTTTAGTAGCTCATCTTAAAAATACATAATTTGGAATTTATTTTGCAACTAGGATCAGTAACTGATACCAGGTCTCCAAAATAAAAACAAAACAAAACAACAATGACAAAAACAACAAAACACTTAAAAATTGGATGAGATACATGAAATTTCTGTTTTCAGATACAAAGAACAGTGTATAAGTGTGATTCCTAAGAGAAGAGAAATAAATGAAGTGAGCTCCACAATTGTATATGCTTTCTAACTCTAGAGTCTTTTTGGACCTCTGTAGAGGACATAAAAAATGTCAAAAAGCTGAGGAGAGAGAGATCCAAGATTGGGGCTGCTGTGGTAGCTGACATTTGAGGGGAAAAGTACCAGTAAGAAGAAAGCTCTAAAGATAAAGGACTCCATAAATCTACATAGTAATACCCTTAAATTCATGGTTGAATACTAAGTTGAACATGCATAGTGAGAAAACTCTACAAAGTCAGACAAGAGATATCTACTGGGAAAGGATAATTACCAAGAATTTGTAAGTTGGAAAAGTACAAAAGATCATGTAAGGATAAGAGAAGGTTGAATTCTGACCTTCCAGAGTAGAGAGACCTCACTGACTACACAGGTGTATTCAGTAGAAACCCAAGAAAAATGATGCCATGGGAAAATGACTAATTTAGCTCTAGAATAAAATCTACTCTGATAAATTCCGACAGTGCTTAAAAACAAGCATCAAAAGATCACGCTTAACTGCAAGTAAATTAACTGTTGTAGAAAAAGAATAACTATTAAGAAAACATCAGAAAAAATTCACATACTCAAGAACATAGCATTTGTAATGACAAGAATACAATAAAAAATTACTAAATATGTGAAGAAGCCAGAAAATATCAGTAGTAACTAGAAACAAAATGAACCCAGGAAATAGATTGCAAATTAACAAAGACAATGGAATAAGCAGAAAAGAATTTTAACACAATTATTAGAATCAAGTCTATTTAAAAAAACAACAGAAACAAAACAAAAAACTAAGAACCTAGCTGTGTAACTAGGAGAGTCCTTAGGAACACTGTGGCATATCTTTTGGTGCATAGGCAGTCACTGCCTTTTGTTCTTTTTTGATATGTACCATACAAACATGAATTGTAGGACAATTGGAATGGTTCTATAAATATAGAGCAAAGTAGACATTAGGATAAGGAAATATTATTAGATTTGATAATGATAATGTCAATCTATAATGTAGAAATAGAAATTTTAAAGGTTATATAGTACAGATTAAAATTCTATCAAGTGGGGTGCCTGTGTGGCTCAGTTGTTAAGCGCCTGCCTTAGGCTCAGGTCATGATCCTGGGATCCTGGGATTGAGTCCTGCATTGGGTTCCCTGCTCAGCAGGAGGCCTGCTTCTCCCTCTCCTACTCCCTCTGCTTGTGTTCCCTCTCTCGCTGTGCCTCTCTTTGTCAAATAAATAAAATATTTTTAAAAAATTACATCAAGCAAAAACTGACAAGGAGAAAAATAAATAAATCCACAATTATAGTAGAGATGTCAACACTCTTTATTCTAAAACTGATAAAACAATTAGTTGGTAGGAGAATACTTGAAAATACTATCAACTAGTGCACCTAACTGACATCCATAAAACACTGCGAGCAACAAACAGAAAATACACATTCTTTCCAAGTTCACAGAAATGGATTATATATTAGGCCATAAAACAAGATTTAATACATTTAAAAGAATTGAAATTGTCTACAATATATTCTCTGGCCATTACAGAATTAAATTAGTTGTCAATTTATTTTTTTTTAAATTTTTATTTATTTATATCAGAGAGAGAGAGAGTATGAGCAGGGGAAGTGGCAGAAGGAGAAGGTGAAGTGGGTTCCCCGCTGAGCAGGGAGCCAGATGTGGGGCTTGATCCCAGGACCCTGGGATCATGACCTGAGCCGAAGGCAGAGGATTAACTTACTGACCCACCTAAGTACCCCAATTAGTTGTCAATTTAAAAGTAGAGACCTGGAGCGCCTTAGTGGCTCAGTCACTTAAGCATCCAACTTGGTTTCAGCTCAGGTCGTGACCTCAGGTTGGTGGGATTGAGCCCCACATCAGGCTCCATGCTCAACACAGAGTCTGCTTGAAATTCTCTCTCTTCCTCTCCTTCTGCCCCTTTCCCCCATGCTCGTACCTGCTCTCTCTCTAAAAACAAAAACAAAACAAAAAATCTTTAAAAGTAGAGACCTGAAAAATTCCTAATCACTTGAACATTAAGTAACATAATTCCAAATGACCAAAAAAAGAAATAAAATTTCAATATTGATGATAATGCAAACATAGGATATCAAACAATACTAGAAAAAGATGACCAAGTTAAACCCGAAATAAGTACAAGGAAATAAATAATAGAGAAATAAATGAAATTAAAGAAAAACAGAAAGCAATAGAGATAGTAAAATCATAGCGTGTGTTTTTAAAAAATATTAAAGTTGATAAACATGTAACAATGCAGATTAAGAAAAGAAAGAAAACAAATCACCAATACAAGGAAATCAGAGGAACGAAACAGCAAAATCCTTAATCAGGAAACAACATATAAAACAAAATTAGGTGGAGGGTCTTAATGAGCTCTAACATACGAGCCAAATGTGGACAAACCACTAAAAAAACAAAGTCCTACATCTATGTGGGAGGAAGGCATGACCTTGGAGAGCAGCTGAGGTTCTGAAAACAGAACTTCAAAATGTCAGTAGGTAATTCCTGGAGAGTAGATTCACCAGTTTGAGAGCAACAGTTGAAACCTAGTGGGATTTTGCTCTCTCCAATACTGGGAGATTGCAAGGGGCCCCAGGTTAGGACTGACGGAGCTGAAAGAGTGTACTTCATGTGAAGTCTTGAAACTGAGCTCTCAGGGCTTCCATCTAAGAAGGGAACAACATTAATGATATACTTTTGGGATTAGAGTAAAGTTTGAGTAAAATAGGAACAAACAAGAAAAGGAAAGAGAAATCTAAATGAAACTTGTGGAAGGGAACTTTGATGTGAATTTTGACCCCTCCAAATTCATATGTTGAAGTCCTACTCTCCATTATCTCAATGTGACTGTATCTGGAGATATAGGGCCTTTAAAAAAGTAGTTGAGGTAAGAGGAAGTTGTATAGGTGTTGCTCTAAAACCATCTGACCATTGTCTTTGTAAGAGATAAGAAAACAGAAAATGCAAAGCCCAAGGGACAACCTTGTGTGGACACAGCAGTCAGCAGCCATCTGCAAACCAAGGAGTTAGGTCTCAAGAAATCAAACTTGCTGACACCTTGGTCTTGGACTTCTAACCTCCAGAACTGCACAAAAAATAAAAATAATAAATAAAATAATAAATAAATAAAACATAAATAAATAAAACATAAATAAATAAATAAATTTCTGTTGTTTAAGCCACCCAGTCTGGAATTTTGTTATGGCAGCCCTAGCAAAATTATATAGGAACAGAACAAGGAAATCAGAAAGCAAGCCACTAGATTGTTTAACCCTATACATAAATAACAGAAGAGAATGCTCAGTGGTATTTAAAGGATTTCCTAACATGTGACTCCAAAATTTTAGGAAATCAAATTTCACATAAAAATTGGCAATAGAAATATATCAATATCAAGTCATATACAAATACAATATACATTATAAGAAAAAAGGTAATAAGTTGCAGACTAACGTTCCTACTAATAGTGAAAGCAGACCAGAAATATGTACCTGAGGAAACGGATGCACAGTAATTAAATTATAAAAAGCACAAGAGTAAATTAAGGTAACAGATGATGACTCAAAATAAATAGAATATTAAAAATGAGAGGAAAAAAACTTAAGAAGTGAATAAAGAGTTAAATATTTGAGAATAAGTGACAATTATTAAAACTATATGAAGAAGAATGAACATATGAAGTATAGAAGTCCTTGAAGAACCGAAGTAAGGAAACAGAACAAAGTATATTTTAAAAAGTCGGCAACTCAAGAAAGTTTTCCTGACATTAAACTTAAGAAAAAAATAAAACACGTATTCTGCACATTTTTAAATTGTATTATTTGTTCGGGTGTTGAGTTTTACGTTCTTTATGTATTTTGGATACTAACACTTTATCAGATATGTCATTTGCAAATATCTTCTCCCATTCCATACTTTCCCTTTCAGTTTTGTTTCCTTTGCTGTGCAGAAGCTTTTTATTTTGATGTAGTCCTGATAGTTTATTTTTGCTTCTGTTTGTCTTGCATCAGAAGACACGTCTATAAAAAAGTTGCTACAGCCAATGTCAAAGACGTTACTGCCTGTGCGCTCTTCTAGGATTTTTATGGTTTCAAATCTCAGTTAGTTCTTTAACCCATTTTGAGTTTATTTTTTCTGTATGGTGTAAGAAAGTGGTCCAATTTCCTTCTTTTGGATGTTGCTGTCCAGTTTTCCCAACACCATTTGTTGAAGAGACTGCCCTTTTCTCATTGGCTATTCTTTCCTGCTTTGTTGAAGAATAATTGACAGTATAGTTGTGGGTTTATGTCTGGGTATTCCATCCTGCTCCACTGATCTATATGTCTGTTTTTGGTGCCAGTATCATACTATTTTGATTACTACAGTTTTATAATATAACTTGAAGTCCAGAATTGTGATGTCTCCAGCTTTACTTTTCTTTTACAAAATTGCTTGGCTATTCAGGATCTTTTGTGGTTCCATACAAATTTTAAGATTGTTTGCTCTAGTTCTGTGAAAAATGCTGGTGGTATTTTGGTAGGGATTGCATCATGTGTAGATTGTTTTGGGTAGTACAGACATTTTAACAATATCTGTTCTTCCAATCCATGAGTATGGGATATCTTTCCATTTCTTTGTGTCATCTTCAGTTTCCTTCATCAGTGTTTTCTAGTTTTCAGAGTACAGGTCTTTCAACTCTTCGGTTAGGTTTATTCCTAGGTATTCTATTATTTTTGGTGCAATTGTAAATTGGATTGTTTTCTTAATTTCTCTTTCTGCTGCTTCCTTCTTGTTGTATAGAAATGCAACAGATTTCTGTAGATTAGTTTTGTAGCCTGTGACTTTACTGAATTTGGGTATCAGCTCTAGCAGTTTTTTTGGTAGAGTCTGGTTTTTCTACATAGAATATCATGTTATCTGCAAATGGTGAAAGTTTGACGTCTTCTTTGACAATTTGAATGCCTTTTCTTTCTTTGTTGTCGGATTGCTGTGGCTAGGGCTTCCAGCATTATCTTGACTAAAAGTGGTGAGAGTGGACATCCTTGCATTTTTCCTGACCTTAAGGGGAAAACTCTGTGTTTCTCCATTAAGGATGTTGTTTTATGTGGGTTTTTGATGTAAGGATTTATTATGTTGAGGTATGTTCCCTCTAACCCTACTTTGTTGAGGGTTTTTATCATGAATGGATGTTGTACTTTGTCAAATGCTTTTTTGCATCTATTGAATGCTTACATGGTTCTTATCCTTTCTTTTATTGATATGATGTATCACATTGATTGATTTGTGAATATTGAACCACTCTTGCTATCCAGGAATAAATTCCACTTGATTGTGGTGAATGATTTTTTTAATGTATTGTTTAATTTGGCTTGTTAGTATTTTGTTGAGGATTTTTTGCATATGTTCATCAGGGATATTGCTTTGTAGTCCTCTTTTTTAGTACTTTCTTTATCTGGTTTTGGTATCAGGTAATGCTGTCTTCATAGAATGAATTTGAAAATTTTCCTCCCTTTTCTATTTTTTGGAATAGTTTGAGAAGAATAGGTATTAATTTTTTTTTTAATATTTGGTACAATTCAACTGTGAAGCCATCTGGTCCTGGACCTTTGTTTGTTGGAAGTTTTTTGATTACTGATTAAACTTCATTGCTGGCCATCAGTCTGTTCAAATTTTCTATTTCATCCTGTTTGTTTTGGTAGTTTATATGTTTCTAGGAATTTATCCATTTCTTCTAGGGTGTCCAATTTGTTGGCATATAGTTTGTCATAATATTTTCTTACAATTACCTGTATTTCTGTGGTGTTGGTTGTTATTTTTCCTCTTTCACTTGGGATTTGATTTATTTGAGTCCTCTATTTTTTGCTTTTTATGAGACTGGATAGAGGTTTATCAATTGTGTTGATCTTTTCCAAGAACCACTCTTGTTTTCATTGATATGTGCTATTATTGTTTTAGTTTCTATATCATTTATTTCTGCCATAATCTTTCTTATATCTTTCTTTCTGCTGGTTTGGGGTTTTGTTTGTTCTTCTTTTTCTAACTACTTTAGATGTAAGATTTACAGTACATAATTCTTAAAAAACAGTTATGTAAATATCATTACACCCATTTTTCAGATAAAAAAATGGAAGTAGAAAGACCATATAAGGTAGTCCTTAAAGGCATAAGCTCTAGAGTGTGGCTGCCTGGATTGGAATCTGAGCTCATCCAATAACAAATTATATATGATAACAATTTAATTAACAAAAATATTAAAAATGATAATCATATGTCACACTAATGTGATTGAGTTGATGTGAGCATTAAATAAGATTTTACAGCTAAAATATTTTCTTTTTTTTAATAATTTTTTATTGTTATGTTAATCACCATACATTACATCATTAGTTTTTGATGTAGTGTTCCATGATTCATTGTTTGTGCATAACACCCAGTGCTCCACACAGAATGGGCCCTCTTTAATACCCATCATCAGGCTAACCCATCCCCCCAACCCCCCTCCCCTCTAAAACCCTCAGTTTGTTTTTCAGAGTCCATCATCTCTAATGGTCCGTCTCCCCCTCCGAATTACTCTGCTTCATTCTTCCCCGCCTGCTATCTTGTTCTTCTTCTTTTTTTTTCCTTAACATATATTGCATTATTTGTTTCAGAAGTACAGATCCATGATTCATCAGTCTTGTACAATTCACAGTGCTCACAATAGCACATACCCTCCCCAATGACTATCACCCAACCACCCAATCCCTCCCATCCCCCACCACTCCAGCAACACTCAGTTTGTTTCCTGAGATTAAGAATTTCTCATATCAGTGAGGTCATATGATACATGTCTTTCTCTGATTGACTTATTTCACTGAGCATAACACCTTCCAGTTCCATCCACGTCGTTGAAAATGGCAAGATCTCATTCCTTTTGATGGCTGCATAATATTCCATTGTGTATATATACCACCTCTTCTTTATCCATTCATCTGTCGATGGACATCTTGGCTGTTTCCACAGTTTGGCTATTGTGGACATTGCTGCTATAAACATTGCACTGCACGTACCCCTTTGGATCCCTACATTTGTATCTTTGTGGTAAATACCCAGTAGCACAATTGCTGGATCCTATGGTAGCTCTATTTTCAACTGTTTGAGGACACTCCATACTGTTTTCCAGAGTGGTTGCACCAGCTTGCATTCCCACCAACAGTGTAGGAGGGTTCCCCTTTCTCCACACCCCGCCAACATCTGTCGTTTCCTGACCTGTTAATTTTAGCCATTCTGACGGGTGTGAGGTTGTATCTCATTGAGGTTTTGATTTGGATTCGCCTGATGCCGAGCAATGTTGAGCACTTTTTCAGGTGTCTGTTGCCCATTTGGATGTCTTCTTTGGAAAAATGTCTGTTCATGTCTTCTGCGCATTTCTTGACTGGATTATTTGTTGTTTGGGTGTTGAGTTTGATAAATTCTTTATTGATTTTGGATACTAGCCCTTTATCTGATATGTCATTTGCAAATATTTTCTTCCATTCTGTCGGTTGTCTTTTGGTTTTGTGGACTGTTTCTTTTGCTGTGCAAAAGCTTTTTATCTTGATGAAATCGCAATAGTTCATATTTGCCCTGGCTTCCCTTGCCTTTGGCGATGTTTCTAGGAAGAAGTTGCTGTGGCTGAGGTGGAAGAGGTTGCTCCCCGTGTTCTCCTTTAGGTTTTTGATGGACTCCTGTCTCACGTTTAGGTCTCTCAACCATTTGGAGTCTATTGTTGTGTGTGGTGTAAGGAAATGGTCCAGTTTCATTCTTCTGCAGGTGGCTGTCCAATTTTCCCAACACCATTTGTTGAATAGACTGTCTTTTTCCCATTGGACATTCTTTCCTGCTTTGTCAAAGATGAGTTGACCATAGAGTTGAGGGTCCATTTCTGGGCTCTCGATTCTGTTCCATTGATCGATGTGTCTGTTTTTGTGCCAGTACCATACTGTCTTGATGATGACAGCTTTGTAATAGAGCTGGAAGTCCAGAATTGTGATGCCACCAGCTTTGCTTTTCTTTTTCAATATTCCTCTGGCTATTAGGGGTCTCTTCTTGTTCCATACAAATTTTAGGATTATTTGTTCCATTTCTTTGAAAAAGGTGGATGGTATTTTGATGGGGATTGCATTGAATGTGTAGATTGCTCTAGGTAGCACTGACATCTTCACAATTTTTGTTCTTCCAATCCATGAGCTTGGAACGTTTTTCCATTTCTTCGTGTCTTCTTCAATTTCTTTCAGGAGTATTTTATGGTTTTCTGAGTACAGATCCTTTGCCTCTTTGGTTAAATTTATTCCTAGGTATCTTATGGTTTGGGTTCAATTGTAAATGGGATTGACCACTTGATTTGTCTCTCTTCTGTCTTGTTGTTGGTGTATAAGAATGCCACTGATTTCTGTGCATTGATTTTATATCCTGCTACTTTTGAATTCCTGTAAGAGTTCTAGCAGTTTTGGGGTGGAGTCTTTTGGGTTTTCCACATAGAGTATCATATCATTTGCAAAGAGTGAGAGTTTCACTTCCTCTTTGCCGATTTGGATGCCTTTGATTTCTTTTTGTTGTCTGATTGTTGTGGCTAGGACTTCTAATACTATGTTGAATAGCGGTGGTGAGAGTGGACATCCCTGCCGCGTTCCTGACCTTGGGGGAAAAGCTTTCAGCTTTTCCTCAGAGAGAATAATATTCGCTGTAGGTTTTTCATACATGACTTTTATGATATTGAGGTTTGTATCCTCTATCCCTATACTCTGAAGAGTTTTGATCAAGAAAGAATGTTGTACTTTGTCAAATGCTTTTTCTGCATCTATTGAGAGGATCATATGATTCTTGTTCTTTCTTTTGTTAATGTATTGTATCACGTTGATTGATTTTCGGATGTTGAATCTGGCTTGCAGCCCAGGGATAAATCCCACTTGGTCATGGTGAATAATCCTTTTAATGTACTGTTGGATTCTATTGGCTAGTATTTTGGTGAGAATTTTTGCATCCACGTTCATCAAGGATATTGGTCTGTAATTCTCCTTTTTGATGCGGTCTTTGTCTGGTTTTAGGATCAAGGTAATGGTGGCCTCATAAAATGAGTTTGGAAGTTTTCCTTCCATTTCTATTTTTTGGAACAGTTTCAGGAGAATAGGTATTAATTCTTCTTTAAATGTCTGATAGAATTCCCCTGGGAAGCCATCTGGCCCTGGGCTTTTGTTTCCTGGGAGATTTTGGATGACTGCTTCAATTTCCTTATTGGTTATAGGTCTGTTCAGGTTTTCTTTTTCTTCCTGGTTCAATTTTGGTAGTTGATACATCTCTAGGAATGCACCCATTTCTTCCAGGTTATCTAATTTGCTGGCATAGAGTTGCTCATAATATGTTCTTATCATTGTTTGTATGTCTTTGGTGTTGGTTGTGATCTCTCCTCTTTTATTCATGATTTTGTTGATTTGGGTCTTTTCTCTTTTCTTTCTGATAAGTCTGGCCAAGGGTTTATCAATCTTGTTAATTCTTTCAAAGAACCAGCCCCTAGTTTCGTTGATCTGTTCTACTGTTCTTTTGTTTTCTATTTCATTGATTTCTGCTCTGATCTTTATTATTTCTCTTCTCCTGCTGGGTTTAGGCTTTATTTGCTGTTCTTTCTCCAGGTCCTTTAGGTGTAGGGTTAGGTTGTGTATTTGAGACCTTTCTTGTTTCTTGAGAAAGGCTTGTATTGCTATATACTTTCCTCTCAGGACTGCCTTTGTTGTATCCCAAAGATTTTGAACATTTGTTTTTTCATTTTCATTGGTTTCCATGAATTTTTTTAATTCTCCTTTAGTTTCCTGGTTGACCCATTCATTCTTTAGTAGAATGCTCTTTAGCCTCCATGGATTTGAGTTTTTTCCGACTTTCCTCTTGTGATTGAGTTCTAGTTTCAAAGCATTGTGGTCTGAAAATATGCAGGGGATAATCCCAATCTTTTGGTACCGGTTGAGACCTGATTTGTGACCTAGGATGTGATCTATTCTGGAGAATGTTCCATGGGCACTAGAGAAGAATGTGTATTCCGTTGCTTTGGAATGGAATGTTCTGAATATGTCTGTAAAGTCCATTTGGTCTAGTGTTTCATTTAAAATCTTTATTTCCTTGTTGATCTTTTGCTTAGATGATCTGTCCATTTCAGTTAGGGGGGTGTTAAAGTCCCCCACTATTATTGTATTGTTGTCAATTTGTTTCTTTGCTTTTGTTATTAATTGCCTTATATAATTGGCTGCTCCCACGTTAGGGGCATAGATATTTACAATTGTTAGATCTTCTTGTTGGATAGACCCTTTAAGAAGGATATAGTGTCCTTCTTCATCTCTTATTACAGTCTTTGTTTTAAAATCTAATTTGTCTGATATAAGGATTGCCACCCCATCTTTCTTTTGGTGTCCATTAGCATGGTAAATGGGTTTCCACCCCCTCACTTTCAATCTGGGGGTGTCTTTGGGTCTAAAATTAGTCTCTTGCACACAGCATATTGATGGGTCTTGTTTTATAATCCAATCTGGTAGCCTGTGTCTTTTGATTGGGGCCTTAGCCCATTTACATTCAGGGTAACTATTGAAAGGTATGAATTTAGTGCCATTGTATTGCCTGTAAGGTGACTGTTACTGGATATTGTCTGTGTTTCTTTCTGATCTATGCTGCTTTTAGGCTCTCTTTTTGCTTAGAGGACCGCTTTCAATATTTCTTGGAGGGCTGGTTTTGTGTTTGCAAATTCCTTTAGTTTTTGTTTGTCCTGGAAGCTCTTTATCTCTCCTTCTATTTTCAATGATATCCTAGCTAGATATAGTATTCTTGGCTGCATATTTTTCTCTTTTAGTGTTCTGAAGATATCATGCCAATCCTTTCTGGCCTGCCAGGTCTCTGTGGAGAAGTCTGTTGCCAATCTAATGTTTCTAACATTGTAGGTTACATATCTCTTTTCCCAAGCTGCTCTCAGGATTTTCTCTTTGTCTCTGAGACTCATAAGTTTTACTATTAGATGTCAGGGTGTTGACCTATTTTTATTGATTTTGAGAGGGGTTCTCTGTGCCTCCTGGATTTTGATGGCTGTTTCCTTCCCCACATTAGGGAAGTTCTCTGCTATTATTTGCTCCAATATACCTTCTGCCCCTCTCTCTCTTTCTTCTTCTTCTGGGATCCCAATTATTTTAATGTTCTTTTGTCTTATCGTATCGCTTATCTCTCGAATTCTGCCCTCATGAGCCTCTATTTGTTTATCTCTCTTTTTCTCAACCTCTTTATTTTCCATCTTTTGGTCTTCTATATCGCTGATTCTTTCTTCCGCCTCATTTGTCCTAGCAGTTAGTACCCCCATTTTTTATTGCACCTCATTAATAGCCTTTGTGATTTAGAATAGGTTAGATTTTCGTTCTTTAATTTCTCCAGAAAGGGTTTCTCTAATAACTTCCACGCTTTTTTCAAGCCTAGTTAGTGTCTTTAAATTCATGATTCTGAACTCTATGTCCAACATCTTACTAATGTCAGTATTAAGTAGGTCCCTGGCAGACGGTACTACCTCTTGTTCTTTTTGCTGAGGTGATTTTTTTCGTCTTGTCATTTTGTCCAGAGGAGAACAGATGAATGAGTGAACAGAATGCTAACAGGTTAACAACGTCTCCAGCAAATATACTCTATACAAATCAGAAAAGACCTCAAACCAGGGGACAAGAAAGGGAAAGAAAGAAGAGAAAAAAAAAAAAAAAGGAAAAAGAAAAAGATAAAAACAAACAAAAACAGAACAAAACAAAACAAAAAAACAGAATGTGATTAAATATGATCAGGCGAGTGCATAGATCAGTGCCACACACTAGCTTTTGGGCATATTTTGGTCTGTTAGAAGAAAGTGCCTGCTAAAATTTTAAAGGAAGAAAGACTTATATATGTACAAAATAAGGGTTGATACAATGAAGGGATGGCAGATGACTGTAAAGATGAAAATTATAAAAGATTTTATAAAAGGATATGATAAGATAAGAAGTTGTTTTTAAAAAGAAAGAAAAAGATTTAAAAAGAAAAAGAAAAAAGAAAAAAAAAGGAGAGAATGTGATCAGGCAGGAGAATAGAACAAAGCCATACACTAGTGATTTAGGGTATATTTTGATCTGTTTGACGAAATTGTATCTCAAAATTTTAAAGAGAGAACAATTTATATACATATGCCAAAAATAAGGGTAACTACTATGAAGGGATAAAAATATGACTCTAAAAATGAAAATAAAAAACATTTTTTTTTCAAAAAGGGATTGATAGGATGTTGTTTGAAAAAGGGAAAAAGAAAAATTAAAAAAAAAAACAGTTAAAAAAATTAACTTTGAATAACTAATGAATTATGGTAAAAAAGCCATGAATTCTATGTGTAGTATTCCCCTAGCGCTGGAGTTCTTCCGTTCTCCTTAATCAGTAAACTTGGTCTTGGCTTGCTGGCTGTTCGTGCTGATCTCCTGGGGGTGGGGCCTGCTTGCCGTGGTTTCCAAATGTCTTTGCCGGGGTCGGAATTGTCCCGCACTTGTGAGTCCGGGCTAAGCAAGCTGCTCCAGTTTGCTCTCAGGAGCTTTTGCTCCCTGCAAGCTCTCGGTACAACTTTGGAAGACCAGGGTGAAAATGGTGGCCTCCCAATCTCCACCCAGAGGAGCTGAGAACTTGGGGCCCTGCTCCTCAGTGTGCGCCCAGAGAAAAGCAGTCACTCCCGTCTCCCCGGTCTGTGGCCGCACTCCGTGCTCACCCGGCCTGTGACCGAGTGTTTCTATGTCTGGCACCTGACCCCGTGTGGAGTCTCCAAACCCAGCAGATCCCTGCGGTGCGCTCCTGCGCTGCACCTCCCAGGGGAGGAAGGGGAGTCTCCCTGGCTCTACCGCTTGTTGTGTCCCTGCTGGAGGAGCAGTGGCCCAACTATGCCGCAGATCATGGTTTATGGCAACCCCGAGCTGAGAGCCCATGCCTCGGCTCCGTCTCTGCAGCCAGCTTCCCTGCTCCAATACCTGGGAGCTCTGCTGCCCTCAGGCACCCCCGGTCTTTCTGTGACCCCGAGGTTCCTGAGACCACACTGTCCTGCGAGGGTTCCACCCCCTGCTTAGCCAGTGGAGCGACGTCCCTCAGCGGAGGCGACTTCTAAAAGTTCTGGTTTTGTGCTCCGCAGCTCTATCACTTGCCAGAAGCGGCCGATGGCGGCCCCCTCCCCCGCCGTCTATCCTCCCGAATATCGCCTCGGATTCACTTCTCCGCATGTCCTACTTTCCAGAAAGTGGTCGCTTTTCTGTTCAGAGTGTTGTTACTCTTCTTATCTTCGATCTCCTGTTGAGTTCGTAGGTGTTCAGAATGGTTTGATCCCTATTCAGCTGAATTCCTGAGACCAGACGAAATCCAGGTCTCCTACTCCTCCGCCATCTTGCTCTGCCCCACCTCCAATCTAGCTAAAATATTTTCAAAGCAAAAATAGCAACTGAAAAAATTAAACAGGCAAGGAAGACTTGATTTGAGGCCACTTCAAGAGGGAAAAGACACCACAAATGCAGCCTGAACTCAACTTGGCTGAAATAAAAGGTGGGTGTGTTTCCGAGTGAAGGAAGATCTTAAGCTATCTGTGTTTACTAACCTGCCTTACTGAAAAGAAAAATTTTCTTTTCAGTGAGTTTTAAAAATAACTTTAAAAATTTTAAATGTAACTTTACCTGTATTTTTGTAACAGGAGGTAGGATTACAGTTTGGAGCAAGGCACCCACCCAAATTAGTTTCCTACCCTTTCATAGAGCCTTGGAGATAAGGGCTACTTTGATTATTGCATTTCAAAGGGAATGGCTCCTAGTTCCTTGAGAAAAAGAGTTTTGGGTTATAAAATTGGAAGAGGCTTTTTTATTAAGCAAAAATACCTATTGGAACTGATTAACAAATTCATTAAAGTTGTAGGATATATAATTAACATACAGAAATCAGTTGCATTCCTATACACTAACAATTAATATTTAAAAATGTAATAAAACTATCCCATTCATAATAGCATCAAAAAACCCCCAAAATAAATACCTAGGAATAAATATAACTAAGGAAATGAAAGATCTGGTCTGTCCAGTGAAAACTACAAAATCCTGATAAAGGAAATAGATGAAGATACAAACAAATGGAAAGATGTTTTATGTTCATTGGTCTGAAGATAGAATTATTAAAATTTTCATGCTACCCAAAGCCATCTATAGATTCAACACAATCCCTATCAAAATTCCAATGGCATTTTTCACAATAATAAATATATATATATATATTAACATATGTATTACATATATGGATATCTTTATCTCTATATCTAAAGATATATGTATATCTTTATATATAGATATAAGTATATAAAATATATAGATATATAGAAGTATAAATAAATATAAATATAGAGATATAAAATATAAATATATATTCATATGTGTATATATGTATGTATTTCTAAAATTTGTATAGAACCACAAAAGACCCTAAATAACAAAGCATCCTGAGAAAGAATACATCCTTATTTCAAAATATACTACAAAGCTATGGTAATTAAAACGGCATTGTATTAGTATTAAAATAAATTCATAAACCAATGGGACAGAAAAGAGAGACCAGAAATAAGCCCCTGCAGTTATGTTCAAGTAATATTTGACAAAAAAGCCAAAAACACTTAATGAGTAAATGATAGTATCTTCAACAAATTCTCTTGGGTAAAGTGGATCACCAAACTCCAAAGAATGAAATTGGACCCCTGTGTTACACCACTCAAAAAAATGACTCAAAATGGATCACAGACTTAAACATAAGACCTGCTACCATAAAACTTCTAGAAGAAAACGTAGGAAAAAAGCTCCTTGCCATTGGCCTTGGCAATGATTTTTTGGCTATGACTCCAAAAGCGCAAGCATCTAAACAAAAATCTAGTAAAACTACATCAAACTCAAAATCTTCTGCATAGCAAAAAAACAATCAGAAAAATGAAAAGGCAACCAATGAAATATGAGAAAATATTTGCATATCATATACTGGATAAGACTAATATCCAACACATATAAAAAACTCATAAAACTCGATAGCAAAAAAGAAAAAAAAAAACAAGTAATCCGATTAAAAAATGGGTAGAGGCACTATAGAGACATTTTTCCAAAGAAGACATGCTGATGGCCAACGGATACATGAAAAGATACTCAACATCACTAACCATCAGGGAAATGCAAACCAAAACCACAATGTCAGCATGGCCATTATCAAAAAGACAAGAAATAACAAGTGTTGATAAGGGTGTTGAAAAAGAGAACCCTGGTACACTATTGGTGAGAATGTAAATTGGTGCAACCACTCTGGGAAATAGTATGGATTTTCCTCAGAAAACTAAAAATGGAAACACCATGTGATTCAACAGTTCCACTTCTGTGTATCTGTTTGAGGAAAAAGAAAAGACTAACTTGAAAAGATATATGCAACCCCCATGTTCACTGGGGCATTATGCATAATAGCCAAGATATGGAAACAATCTAGGTGGCTATATATGGATGGAAAGAAATCATATTTTATATTTATATTTATATTCCATTAAAGAGGAGGAAATCTTGCCATTTGTGATAACACAGACCTTGAAGACATTATGCTGAGTGAAATAAGTCAGAGAAAGACATTTATTATATGGTCTCTCTCATATATGGTATCTTCAAGAAAACAGTTAATAGATACAAAGAACAGACTGGTGGTTGCCATTGACAATAGGTAAGGGGTATGAGAAATGGGTGAAGTGACTCAAAAGTAAAAAGAAAAAAACTAGGATGAGATCCCAGCTGCTCAGTGGGGAACTATGGTCGCTGTCCTCATCTGCTGCATCCTCCCCCTGCCACTTGCCCACCCAGCCTCATTAAAAAAAAGAAAGAAAAAAAAAAGAAGAAAAAGAAATACAGTGGGTGAAAAGGCATATGCAAAATGTGTAGAAGGCAGATTTCTAACATGCTTCTCAAAATTTCTGTCTTCTATTGTATATACTAAAATTCCCTCCCCTTGTGTGTGGGTTGGACTCGTGAACATATTCACAGGCATAACTCACAGATACTGTGGGTTCATTTCCAGACCATCATGATAAATTGGATATTGCAGTAAAGTAAGTTAAATGAATTTTTCGGTTTCCCAGTGCATATAAAAGTTATGTTTACACTATAGTCTATTAACTGTTCAATAGCATCATGTCCAAAAAATGTAAGTTCCTTAATTAAAAAATACTTTATTACTAAAACATGCTAATCATCATCTGGGCTTTCAACAAGCCATGACCACAAATTACAATTCACTGTAACAAATATCATAATAATGAAAATGTATGAAATAGTTTGAGAATTACCAAATATGATACAGAGACAGGAAGTGAGCAAATGCTGTGGAAAAAATGGTGCTAATTGATTTGTTCAATGCAGGGCTGCCAAAAACTTCAATTCATAAAAAAAATATAGTATTTATGAAGTGCAATAAAATGAGGTTTGCCTGTACATTACATGACAAAAGAGAATTTTGTGAATTGAATCAAGGTCCCTATCAGTTACTTCTAGGTTAATCAAAAGGGAGAGATTATCCTGGTGGGCCTGATCTAATCACCTGGCCTCTCTAAAAGAGGTTCCAGGCTCTCCTTGAATTTAGACTTGAGGAGGCAGATGTTCTCTCTTTGCTGTTGTCTATAAGAAGCAAAGTGCTATGAATCTACAGCCTATTGGTAATGATTTTTGCCAGCAACCTGATAGAATTTAGACTTGAACGCTTCCCTAATCAGGCTTCCAGATTAAAATGCAATCGGGCTGCACCAGTTTGCTTTCACACAAATGGTGTAGGAGGGTTCCCCTTTTCCTGCATCCTCACCAACATCTGTCATTTCCTGATTTGTTAATTTTAGCCATTCTGACTGATATGAGTGGTATCTCACTGTGGTTTTGGTTTGTATTTCCCTGATGCCGAGTGATGTTGAGCACTTTTTCATGTGTCTGTTAGCCATTTGAATGTCTTCTTTGCAGAAATGTCTGTTCATGTCTTCTGCCCACTTCTTGATTGGATTATTTGTTGTTTGGGTGTTGAGTTTGATAAGTTCTCTACAGATTTGGATACTAGCCCTTTATCAGATATGTCATTTGCATATATCTTCTTCCATTCTGTCGGTTGTCTTTTGGTTTTGTTGACTGTTTCCTTTGCTGTACAAAAGCTTTTTATCTTGATGAAGTCCCAATAGTTCATTTTTACCCTTGCTTCCCTTGCCTTTGGCAATGTTTCTAAGAAGTTTCTGTGGCTGAGGTCGAAGAGGTTGCTGCCTGTGTTTTCCTTTAGGATTTTGATGGACTCCTGTCTCACATTTACATCTTTCATCCATTTTGAGTCTATTTTTGTGTGTGGTATAAGGAAATGGTCCAGTTTCATTCTTCTGCATATGGCTGTCCAATTTTCCCAACACCATTTGTTGAAGAGACTGTCTTTTTTCCATTGGACATTCTTTCCTGCTTTTTCAAAGATCAGTTGACCATAAAGTTGAGAGTCCATTTCTGGGCTCTCTATTCTGTTCCATTGATTTATGTGTCTGTTTTTGTGCCAGTACCATACTGTCTTGATGATTACAGCTTCGTAACAGAGCTTGAAGTCCAGAATTGTGATGCCACCAGCTTTGGTTTTCTTTTTCAACATTCCTCTGGCTATTCGGGGTCTTTCTGGTTCCATACAAATTTTGGGATTATTTGTTCCAGTTCTGTGAAAAAAGTGGATGGTATTTTGATGGGGATTGCATTGAATGTATAGATTGCTCTAGGTAGTGTAGACATTGGAGGTTCCTCAAAAAGTTAAAAATAGAGCTACTGTATGACCCAGCAAATGCACTACTAAGTATTTATCCCAAAGATACAAATGTAGTGATCCGAAGGGGCACCTGCACCCAAATATTTATAGCAACAATGTGCATAATAGCCAAACTATGGAAAGAGTCCAGATGTCCTTGGACAGATGAATGGATAAAGAAGATGTAGAATATATATATAATAGAATATTACACAGACATAGAAAAATGAAATCTTGCCAAATGCAATGATGTGGATGGAACTAGAGGGTATTATGCTAAGCGAAATATGTCAATCAGAGACAGACAATTATCATATGATCTCACTGATTTGTGGAATTTAAGAAACAAGGCAGAGGATCATAGGGGAAGAGAGGAAAAAATGAAACAAAACAAAACCAGAGAGGAGATAAACCATAAAAGACTCTTAATCTTAGTAAACACACTGAGGGTTTTTGGAGGTGAAGAGGATGGAGGAATGGGGTAATGAGGTGATGGACATTGTGGAGGGTATGCGTTGTAATGAGCACAGGGTATTATATAAGACTGATGAATCACAGACCTGTACCCCTGAAATAAATAATACACTATATGTTAATTAATTGAATTTAAAATTTAAAAAAATAAAAAGAAATTTAAAAAAAAGAATAATGCAATCTGGCTAACATGTTGGTTTCATCCTCCTGGGAACCCAAACAGAGAACCCAGCTAAGCCATGCCTACATCTCTGACTGTAGAAGCTGTAACATAATCAGTGTTGTTTCCAGTCACTAGGACTAGCAATCTGTTACACAGCAAGAGAAAATAAACACAACAAACAACTTCTTACTAATGTAATTCAGTTGTGCATATGTGGAGAAATATTGCCTGCTAAATTCAAAATTTACTTCCAAAACTTTTTAGACAATTTATACTTGCACAGTTATTATTTGGTATTGTTATTTTACTTAATTTTAAGTTTTTTGGTTACATAATTTTTGTTACTATTTCAGCTGACACAAAAGAGTAATGGTTGGGTGAAAGAAAGCAAAATATGCCATTTACAGTCAGTACTGGACATTTCAGCAATCTGTGCCTGGAGAGATAATGCACTTTTTAGTTGACCATTATCTAAACAATAACATTGACATGTGATAAGAACTACCTTAGAATATAGACACAAGATTCTTTAAAGCCCTTGCAAAGCATTATGGAATATTATTTAGATATTATCAAAATTTCATTTGATTTTCAGATGATTTTCACATCTCTGTTTAATGGTACACAGTTTAAAAATAGTCCCCATGTGCTAAGATGTCTTCTTATCAATTTTGAAAATCTTTCTGAATCCTTGCTAATTTTTCATTACAAAATTTGATTTAGTTGTTATATATTTTAATTGTGTGATTTTTTTCTGAAGAATTATGTATATAGATTAGGGGTATAAATTTTCAGAAATTAGGAATATTATCTAAAAATAAAATTTTTTTCATAAATATCCACTTGATACTGACACACAGGTATGAGCCATGGTTTGACATTGTGCTTTTTTCTTTTTTTCTTCCTGTTCTAAATAACTTGTAAATATATTTAAAGTCATAATTTTAATTTTCATTCTTTTCCATGTATCTAGCTAGTAGGTTATATAAATTAAATGAGGAAACATTATTTATGGAAAGGAATCCAAACTAACCTAAACCTTTCCATGTGATTGCAGAGGAAATTTTAGGGCAGCAAATGTCCCACACCATTTCCTTAACACGATTGCCTAATTTATTAGTTGGCCTCCTGTATTAATTACCTCTTTTTTCATTTATGCCGGAATTGTATTGATCTAATCTTCGATTCTCTCTCAGGGGCTCCTGAACTCATTCTTGATTCTGTCAAGCCATCTTCAATCTGTATAATTGGTCCCTGTGTGGTTGTAGGTGGATGAACCCACTGTAGGAAGTTCCAGGTACTTTTCACCCTTCTTCAGGGACTTGTAGTCTTCATGTAAGACTTTCTTACATTCTGTCATGTTCACGCTGCATGAGATAACTAATATTTTTTCAGGTCAAATTTGAAAAGAAACACTTTATTATTGAAGCAAATGAAAATATTCATCTGCATTACTGTTGTTATCACTTTACAGAAAAAGCAAGAGACTGAGAGGGAGAATGTGGATGCTACTAATATTTGAAATATGTAATGAAAACCCAATAATAAACAAAAACTCTTGGAAATCTGTGTAGAATATAACTGGTAAATTATGTAGTTCACTATATTTATTAGAAGTTTAGTCAATATGATTTTATAACATAGTCATGTGGTTACAATTTATTTGACAAGCTGTGTTAGAATCTGATTCTTGTTCCTGACTCCAAATGACTAATACTTTGGACAGATTAATTTCTCTCACTGAGAATATCTGAACTCACAGGCCAGGTCATCTATTTATATCATCTATTTATACAAGGGGCAATTAAACCTGAGAGTCAGCATAAGGACATGCTTTCTATTTTGAAATTCAGTTAATCATTTTAGTAACAAAAATACCAATTGACCAAATAACATTTGTTGGCTGATAACCAACAATGCTCAGGGAAGAAGAGTTCTGTTGCTTCTGCAGCTGTTGTTGTATCTTACTAAAGTTCTCTGTTTGCCCCTGAACTCCGGAGCCAAAAACTGTGTAATAAGGTGCAATGAATTTGAACACACATAGTCAGAACCCTTGGGGGGAAAAACCGTCAATATGGAGATAGTTCAAAGATCAACCTGCTCTGAAGAATCAGTTTTCTTGGGAAAATTACATGTTGGCTTCAATGTACCTCACCTTATGGCAGGAGGAAAGAAAGCGAACACTCATTTTATTCATAAGGGTTCACATTCAAAACTCTAGTCCTTTGCACTAAATTCTGTCCTGAGGCATAAACTTAGTGGATATACAATGGGCCCTTATAAAATCAGAATATTTTTAAATCTAATTTCTTGAGAAGAGTAAAACATTGTATATATTATATATACATGCTCAAATGATACAAAGGTACTATCCAGAGCTTGGCATAATGGCTTTCTTTTTTAATTCCCTGCACTAATCACATAAATATATTTAGAGACACAATCTCAATTTTCATCCTCTTGATTATATATGGCTAGAAGATCACTTTGTAAATTGAGTAAAGAAACAGCTTATTAATGCAAACCTAAAGATTTTCATTCTACTTAGAAGTGACCTATTCTGGTCTTTGTGAAGCTGAAGACTTTGGTTTGGAAAACTTCCCACAAATTTTATTCTCAGAATTATTTAATATAAAGCCCAAGAAGCCTCTTTAGACCTTTTGCTGACTTGAGTACTTTCAATTAGAAAACTTCAGGGACTAGCAAGGTTTGATCTTGGCTGCAATAGTGCTAATCTGTGTGGGAATGTATATTCATGTGTATGTGTGGTGCAGGAAGGTGTGTATAAACTATTGTGGTTTGGTTCTGCTTGATAAGGGTGGTGGTGGTGTGGCAGTGAGCAGGCTGTAAACCATTCATTCTGTCTTTTTGGTTTCTTTCTTGTTTACCAAAAAAAAGCTGTTCTTTCTGAAAAAAAAAAGGATTTTTATAATTATTTTTGAGCTTTGAAAAGCTGTTAAAAATGATGTTACAAATCAATTAATAATATCTTAATAGGAGATTGTGGTATCCTTGTTGACATTCCTATTACTTAAAAACATTTAATTAGTCAATAACTTATTGTTTGTTCTTATACTTTGTAAAGTAAAATTGTCACTGTCTATAGAGTATAAACAAATAAAAATACATTCCCTATAGCAGTTTGTCTCAGATGGTGGATACACTATAAGGAAAATAGCAAGATTTACAGTGAGCCAAACTTGGATTGCATCAATGTTCCCACAAAGATTAATTACATAGCCTTGGACAATTTATTTAATTCTGTGATCTTCAGTGTTTTCATTTGAAAATTTGGCGTAATAGTAATAGGATCACATAAATCCTTGCAATAGAGTGTTTTAAATATAACAGTTAAATGGAAGCTATTACTTTGAATTTGGATCTGCGAATGTATTGCCTTTTTCCTCTTTTAATATTTATTTGTATTGATAGTATATAGGTAAATATGATTGAATAAACTATGTAATTGTTATATGTTGATATAGCCTACTGGAAAAAAAATGGAAAATTGTTCTCAAAATATCAACACTCTTTTCGGAAAAAAAGAGAGTCAAAATATAGAAAGGAAATCTTCCAGCAATGTTATCTATAGTACAATTTTTATATTTTCAAATTGCTAACCAAATTAAATCAAATTCTTTCAGAGTACAAGTGTGAAATTCTTGTAGGCACTTGTGTTTACTTAGGTAACTTCAATTAGCATTCTTATTTGTAAAATGTGTGTGCTGAAGGTATCTTCTCTGGTTTTATATATAAGAAATTATTATATTAATTAGATTGTTTCACCCCCAAATTCATAAAGATGATAATTCACATCAACTGATTATTGTAAATCAGAGGAAATCTCACCCATTCTTCTCTAGTTTAACCCCCTGCAGTTATTTCATCTGAGCTCCAAAAGTCCTTAAGGGCTAAATTTATTCATAATTGGTTTTGAAATTGTTTAACAATTGATATTGAACAAGTAGGCCTTAACCATTTCCTCAACTTGAGAAACCTTAGGCAGGCTGAGTCTTGCCTCTAGGTCCTGACTTCTGTCTCACATTGATCCTTAAAGAACGTGGATGGCCTAACCACCGAGGTTCCTCTTCCTCCTTTTTTCTAGAACATTTACTTTCTTTTTTTTAAATTTTTTATTGTTATGTTAGTCACCATACATTACATCATTAGTTCTTGATGTAGTGTTCCATGACTCATTGTTTGTGCATAACACCCAGTGCTCCACGCAGAATGTGCCCTTTTTAATACCCATCACCAGGCTAACCCACCACCCCCCTCTAGAACCCTCAGTTTGTTTTTATTTTATTTTTTATTGTTATGTTAATCACCATACATTACATCATTAGTTTTTGATGAAGTGTTCCATGATTCATTGTTTGTGCATAACACCCAGTACTCCACGCAGAATGTGCCCTTTTTAATACCCATCACCAGGCTAACCCCTCCCCCCACTCCCTCCCCTCTAGAACCCTCAGAGTCCATCATCTCTCATGTCCTAGAACATTTACTTTCTTTTTTTTAAATTTTTTATTGTTATGTTAATCACCATACATTACATCATGAGTTTTTGATGTAGTGTTCCATGATTCATTGTTTGTACATAACACCCAGTGCTCCACGCAGAACGTGCCCTCTTTAATACCCATCACCAGGCTAACCCACCCCCCCACCCCCCTCCCCTCTAGAACCCTCAGTTTGTTTCTCAGAGTCCATCGTCTCTCATGTCCTAGAACATTTACTTTAAAGAAAACATGGCATGTTACATCTTTCTAAAAGCTCTTGCTAAAGTTTTACCTCCTAGGCCTGTCTTTCTCAAGGACCCGGGATCAATTTCTTTGAAAATAGATCAAAGGAAATAAAGACTGGGAGACAGTTTATGTGGGAGGCTTGGAGCCTAACTGAGGTGGGTTCCTTGCACCAAGCTGTACACAATGTCCTCTCATGAAGGAATGAGAAAATTTCCTTTTCCCTGGCTTTGGCCAATTGGCAAACACAGTAGGCCTATAATGCTCCTCACCCCAGGTCTCAAAAACTCTCTTTTGTTTCAAAGCATGGGGTTCAGAATTCGTTCTGGTCTCTTATCCTTGTTGTGTTGAGTAGCATTTGCCTCTGAACATTGACCAGTGCAATTTTTCCTTTGGAAATGTCTACTACATTTAGTTTTAACTTCCATATTAAAAAAATATGTGAAGAGTGATAGAACTATCTTCAGTGAAGACCACTTAAATAAAATTTGCATAAATAATTTTATTCACATTGGTGCGCCTTTAATGAAAAACAGGACAAAAAGGATAGTAAGTAAAAAATGCAAGATATTTCCAAAAGTGGTTGAAAGTAAATCATACAATCACAAAGAACTAAGAGTTAAAATATTTAGAATACAAATTTTGTATAAGTGTTCATAAGACTGTTTTTTATATAATTAGTAAAATTTAGAAACCATTTTAGTATCTAGTATTGAGCTATTATATATACATATTAGCTATTATTTTATAGAAAGGGACTTAAGACTTTAAATGAAGCACAACCTCTGTTTTTTAAAGGGGGCATCTTATAAAAGGTTTATAATTTTGTTTTCAGACCAACAGCAGGACTGTAATGAGGATCTGATGAGGCTGTGAGAGAGAAATTGTTTCCTCTCTCTGTATCTTGGCTCCGACTGACCCTGAGGCCTAAATTTTAGACTACTTAGAATAAACAACTATATTGTGAATCTGCATCATTCTCCACTTATGTGGAGATGTGGTACTTAAAAATGAGTCCCCTTGAGGGCGGAGCAAGATGATGGGGGAGTAGGAGACCTGGATTTCGTCTGGTCTCAGGAATTCAGCTGAATAGGGATCAAACGATTCTGAACACCTATGAACTCAACAGGAGATCGAAGAGGAGAGTAGCAACAACTCTCTGAACAGAGAAGCGACCACTTACTGGAAGGTAGGACGTGTGGAGAAGTGAATCCGAGGCAATATTCGGGAGGATAGACGGCGGCGGAGGGGGCCGCCATCGGCCGCTTCTGGCAAGGGATAGAGCCGCGGAGCACAAAATCAGAACTTTTAGAAGCCAGCTCCGCTGAGGGACGTTGCTCCAGTGGCTAAGCGGGAGGTGGAACCATCGTGGGACAGTGTGGTCTCAGGACCCTTGGGGTCACAGAAAGACCAGGGGTGCCTGAGGGCGGCAGAGCTCCCAGGTATCAGAGCGGGGAAGCAGGCTGCAGAGACGGAGCCGAGGCGCGGGCTCTCAGCTCGGGGTTTCCATAAACTGTGATCTGCGGCCCAGTCGGGCCACTGCTCCTCCAGCAGGGACCCAACAAGCAGCAGAGTTGGGGAGACTCCCCTTCCTCCCTTGGGAGGAGTGGCGTGGGAGCGCACCACAGGGATCTGCTGGGTTTGGAGACCCCACACGGGGTCAAGTGCCAGAGATAGAAACGCTCCATCACAGGCCAGGTGAGCACGGAGTGCGGCCGGAGACCGGGGAGATGGGAGTGAATGCTTTTCTCTGGGGGCGCACTGAGGAGTGGGGCCCCAAGTTCTCAGTTCCCCTGAGTGGAGATTGGGAGGCCACCATTTTCACCCTGGTCCTCCAAAGCTGTACCAGAGCTTGCAGGGAACAAAAGCTCCTGAGAGCAACCCAGAGCAGCTTGCTTAGCCCGGACGGACAAGGGTGGGGAAATTCCACCTGCGGCAAAGACATTTGGGAACCACGGCAACAGGCCCCTCCCCTAGAAGATCAGCAGAACAGCCAGCAGGCCAAGACCAAGTTTACCGATCAAGGAGAACGGGAGAACTCCAGCGCTAGCGGAATACTGCACATAGAATTCATGGCTTTTTTTTACCATGATTCATTAGTTTTTCAAAATTAATTTTTTAACTGTTTTTTTTTAAATTTTTCTTTGTCCCTTTCCCAACCAAAATCTTATCAATCCCTTTAAAAAAAAACATTTTTTATTTTTCATTTATACAGTCATATTTTATTCCTTCATAGTAGTTACCCTTATTTTTGGCATATATATATAAGTTGTTCTCTCTTTAAAATTTTGAGATACAGTTTCTTCTAAAGATCAAAATATACCCTAAATCACTAGTGTATGGCTTTGTTCTAGTCTCCTGCTGATCACAATCTCTCTTTTTTTTCTTTTTTTTAAATCTTCTTCATTCTTTTTTCAAACAACTCCTTATCGTATCAATTCCTTTTATAAAATCTTTTATAATTTTCATCTTTATAGTCATCTTCCAACCCTTCATTGTATCAACCCTTATTTTGTACATATATAAGACTTTCTTCCTTTAAAATTTTAAGAGGTACTTTTCCTAACAGACCAAAATACGCCCAAAATCTAGTGTGTGGCACTAATCTATGCACTAGCCTGATCATATTTGATCATATTAGGGTTTTTTTTCCTATTGTTCTGTTTTTGTTTTGTTTTTTTTTTTTGTTCTGTTTTTGTTTTTATCTTTTTCTTTTTTTTTTCTTTCTTTCTTTCTTTTCTCTTTCTTTTTTCTTTCTTTCCCTTTCTTTTCTCCTGGTTTCAGGTCTTTTCTGATTTGTATACAGTATATTTGCTGGGGACGTTGTTAACCTGTTAGCATTTGTTCCCTTATTCATCTATTCTCCTCTGGACAAAATGACAAGACGAAAAAAATCACCTCAGCAAAAAGAACAAGAGATAGTACCGTCACCAGGGACCTACTCAATACGGACATTAGTACGATGTCAGACCTAGAGTTCAGAATCATGACTTTAAAGATACTAGCTGGACTTGAAAAAAGCGTGGAAGTTTTAGAGAAATCCTTTCTGTAGAAATAGAAGAACTAAAATCTACCCAAGTTGAAATAAAAAAGGCTGTTAATGAGGTGCAATAAAAAATGGGGGCACTAACTGCTAGGATAAATGAGGCAAAAGAGAGAATCAGTGATATAGAAGACCAAATGATGGAAAATAAAGAGCTGAGAAAAAGAGAGAGAAACAACTACTGGATCACGAGGGCAAAATTCGAGAGACAAGCGATACGATAAGATGAAACAACATTAGAATAATTGGGATCCCAGAAGAAGAAGAAAGAGAGAGGGGGGTAGAAGATACATTGGAGCAAATAATAGCAGAGAACTTCCCTAATGTGGGGAAGGAAACAGCCATCAAAATCCAGGAGGCACAGAGAACCCCTCTCAAAATCAATAAAAATAGGTCAACACCCCGACATCTAATAGTAAAACTTACGAGTCTCAGAGACAAAGAGAAAATCCTGAAAGCAGCTCAGGAGAAGAGATATGTAACCTACAATGGTAGAAATATTAGATTAGCAAGAGACCTATCCACAGAGACCTGGCAGGCCAGAAAGGACTGGCATGATATCTTCAGAGCACTAAACGAGAAAAATATGCACCCAAGAATACGATATCCAGCTAGGCTGTCATTGAAAATAGAAGGAGAGATAAAAATCTTTGAGGACAAACAAAAACTGTAGGAATTTGCAAAGACGAAACCAGCCCTCCAAGAAATATTGAAAGGGGTCCTCTAAGCAAAGAGAGAGCCTAAAAGCAGAACAGATCAGAAAGGAACAGAGACAATATAGAGTAACAGTCACCTTACAGGCAATACAATGGCACTAAATTCATACCTTTCAATAGTTACCCTGAATGTAAATGGGCTAAGGCCCCAATCAAAAGACACAGGCTATCAGATTGGATTAAAAAACAAGACCCATCAATATGCTGTCTGCAAGGGACTCATTTTAGACACAAAGACACCCCCAGATTGAAAGTGAGGGGGTGGAAAAAAATTTGCCATGAAAATGGACACCAAAAGAAAGCTGGGATGGCAATCCTTATATCAGACAAATTAAATTTTAAAACAAAGACTGTAATAAGAGATGAAGAAGGACACTATATCCTACTTAAAGGGTCTATCCAACAAGAAGATCTAACAATTCTAAATATTTATGCCCCTAAAATGGGAGCAGCCAATTATATAAGGCAATTAATAACAAAAGTGAAGAAGTACATACATTGACAACAATACAATAATAGTGGGGGACTTTAACACCCTCCTGACTGTAATGGACAGATCATCTAAGCAAAAGATCAACAAGGAAATAAAGACTTTAAATGACACACTGGACCAAATGGACTTCACAGAGATATTCAGAACATTCCATTCCAAAGCAACGGAATACACATTCTTCTCTAGTGCCCATGGAACATTCTCCAGAATACATCACATCCTAGGTCACAAATCAGGTCTCAACTGGTACCAAAAGTTTGGGATTATTCCCTGCATATTTTCAGACCACAGTGCTTTGAAACTAGAACTCAATCACAAGAGGAAAGTCGGAAAGAACTCAAATACATGGAGGCTAAAGAGCATCCTACTAAAGAATGAATGGGTCAACCAGGAAATTAAAGAAGAATTTAAAAAATTCATGGAAACCAATGAAAATGAAAACACAACTGTTCAAAATCTTTGGGATACAACAAAGGCAGTCCTTAGAGGAAAGTATATAGCAATATAAGCCTTTCTCAAGAAACAAGAAAGGTCTCAAATACACAACATAACCCTACACCTAAAGGACCTGGAGAAAGAACAGCAAATAAAGCCTAAACCCAGCAGGAGTAGAGAAATAATAAAGATCAGAGCGGAAATAAATGAAATAGAAACCAAAGAAGAGTAGAACAGATCAATGAAACTAGGAGCTGGTTCTTTGAAAGAATTAACAAGATTGATAAACTGCTGGCCAGACTTATCAAAAAGAAAAGAGAAAAGACCCAAATCAACAAAATCATGAATGAAAGAGGAGAGATCACAACCAACACCAAAGAAATACAAACAATTATAAGAACATATTACGAGCAACTCTATGACAGCCAATTAGATAACCTGGAAGAAAAGGGTGCATTCCTAGATGTAACAACTACCAAAATTGAACCAGGAAGAAATAGAAAACCTGAACAGACCTATAACCACTAAGGAAATTGAAGCAGTCATCCAAAATCTCCCAGGAAACAAAAGCCCAGGGCCAGATAGCTTCCCAGGGGAATTCTATCAGACATTTAAAGAAGAATTAATACCTATTCTCCTGAAACTGTTCCAAAAAATAGAAATGGAAGGAAAACTTCCAAATTCATTTTATGAGGCCACCATTACCTTGATCCCAAAACCAGACAAAGACTCCATCAAAAAGGAGAATTACGGACCAATATCTTGATGAACATCAATGCAAAAATTCTCACCAAAACACTAGCCAATAGGATCCAACAGTACATTAAAAGGATTATTCACCATGACCAAGTGGGATTTATCCCTGGGCTGCAAGCTTGGTTCAACATCCACAATTCAAGCAACATGATACAATACATTAACAAAAGAAAGAACAAAAATCTTATGATCCTCTCAATAGACGCAGAAAAAGCATTTGACAAAGTACAGCATCCTTTCTTGATCAAAACTCTTCAGAGTATAGGGATAGAGGGGACATACCTGAATATCATAAAAGCCATCTATCAAAAACCTACAGCGAATATCATTCTCAATGGGGAAAAGCTGAGAGCTTTTCCCCTAAGGTCAGGAATGCGACAGGGATGTCCACTCTCACCACTGCTATTCAACATAGTATTAGAAGTCCTAGCCACAGCAATCAGACAACAAAAAGAAATCAAAGCCATCCAAATTGGCAAAGGGGAAGTAAAACTCTCACTCTTTGCAGATGATATGATACTGTATGTGGAAAACCCAAAAGACTCCACCCCAAAACTGCTAGTACTCATACAGGAATTCAGTAAAGTAGCAGGATATAATTTCAAGGCACAGAAATCAGTGGCATTCCTATACACCTACAACAAGACAGAAGAGAGACAAATCAAGGAGTCGATCCCATTTACAATTGCACCCAAAAACCATAAGATACCTAGGAATAAATCTAACCAAAGGCATAAAGGATCTGTACTCAGAAAACTATAAAATACTCATGAAAGAAATTCAAGAAGAAACAAAGAAATGGAAAAACGTTCCATGCTCATGGATTGGAAGAACAAACTTTGTGACGATGTCAGTACTACCTAGAGCAATCTACACATTCAATGCAATCCCCAACAAAATACCATCTATCTTTTTCAAGGAAATGTAACAAATAATCCTAAAATTTGTATGGAACCAGAAGAGACCCTGAAGAGCCAGAGGAATATTGAAAAAGAAAAGCAAAGCTGGCGGCACCACAATTCTGGACTTCCAGCTCTATTACAAAGCTGTCATCATCAAGACAGTATGGTACTGGCAGAAAAACAGACACATAGATCAATGGAACAGAATCGAGAGCCCAGAAATGGACCCTCAACTCTATGGTCAACTAATCTTTGAAAAAGCAAGGAAGAATATCCAATGGAGAAAAGACAGTCTCTTCACCAAATGGTGTTGGGAAAATTGGACAGCCACATGCAGAAGAATGAAACGACCATTTCCTTACACCACACAAAAATAGACTCCAAATGTTTAAAAGACCTAAATGTGAGACAGGAGTCCATCAACATCCTAAAGAGAACACAGGCAGCAATCTGTTCGACCTCAGCCGCAGCAACTTCTTCCTAGAAACATTGCCAAAGGCAAGGGAAGGAAGGGCAAAAATGAACTACTGGGATTTCATCAAGATAAAAAGCTTTTGCACAGCAAAATAAACAGTCCACAAAACCAAAAGACAACTGACAGAATGGGAGAAAATATTTGCAAATGACATATCAGATAAAGGGCTACTATCCAAAATCTATAAAGAACTTATCAAACTCAACACCCAAAGAACAAATAATCGAATCAAGAAGTGGGTAGAAGACATGAAAAGACATTTTTCCAAAGAAGACATCCAAATGGCCAACAGACACATGAAAAAGTTCTCAGCATCGCTCGGCATCAGGGAAATCCAAATCAAAACCTCAATGAGATACCACCTTACACCGGTCAGAATGTCTAAAATTAACAAATCAGGAAATAACAGATGTTGGCAGGGATGTGGAGAAAGGGGAACCCTCCTACAGTGTTGGTGGGAATGCAAGCTGGTGCAGCCTCTCTGGAAAACAGTATGGACGTTCCTCAAATAGTTGAAAATAGGGCTACCATACAACCCAGCAATTGCACTACTGGGTATTTACCAGAAAGATACAAATGTAGGGATCCGAAGGGGTACGTGCAGTGCAATGTTTATAGCAGCAATGTCCACAATAGCCAAACTGTGGAAAGAGCCAAGATGTCCATCGACAGATGAATGGATAAAGAAGAAGTGGTATATATACACAATGGAATATTATGCAGCCATCAAAAAGAATGAGATCTTGCCATTTGCAACAACGTAGATGGAACTGGAGGGTGTTATGCTGAGTGAAATAAGTCAGTCAGAGAAAGACATGTATCATATCACCTCACTGATATGAGGAATTCTTAATCGCAAGAAACAAACTGAGTGTTGCTGGAGTGGTGGGGGTGGGAGGGATGGGGTGGCTGGGTGATATACATTGGGGAGGGTATGTGCTATGGTGAGCGCTGTGAATTGTGCAAGACTTTCGAATCACAGATTTGTACTTCTGAAACCAATAATGCAACATATGTTATGTTAAAAGAAAAAGAAGAAGATAGCTGGAGGGGAAGAATGAAGGGGAGTAAGTCAGAGGGGGAGACGAACCATGAGAGAGGATGGACTCTGAAAAACAAACTGAGGGTTCAGAGGGGAGGAGGGTGGGGGGATGTGTTAGCCTGGTGATGGGTATTAAAGAGGGCACATTCTGCGTGGAGCACTGCGTGTCATGCACAAACAATGAATCATGGAACACTACATCAAGAACTAATGATATAATATATGGTGATTAACATAACAATAAAAAATTAACAAAAAATGAGTCCCCTTTCCATGTCACTTTTGGGTATACCTGAGCAGACAACTTTGGCCATATTAGAACATAATTTGTAAGGTTAATTTTCTTTTCTTTTAATTTGTTTTTAAATTTTTTTTATTTATTTATTCATGAAAGTCAGAGACAGAGAGAGAGAGGCAGAGGCAGAGGGAGAAGCAGGCTCCCCGCCGAACAGGGAGCCCAAAGCGGGACTCGATCCCAGTACCCCCGGATCATGACCTGAGCCGAGGGCAGACGCTTAACCATCTGAGCCACCCAGGTGCCCCTAGACCATAATTTGTACAACAATTTATACAAATAGTGGTACCTGTGTGGCTCAGTCATTAAGCGTCTGCCTTCGGCTCGGGTTATGATCCCAGGGTCCTGGTTCGAGCCCCGCATCGGGCTCCCTGCTCCACGGGAAGCCTGCTTCTCCCTCTCCCACTCCCCCTGCTTGTGTTCCTGCTCTCGCTGTGTCTCTCTCAGTCAAATAAATAAATAAAAAATAAAAAAAAATATACAAATAATAAAACTAGAGATAACACAATCAAAAGACATTAGCTGTCATTTAATATATTTGATGCATATACTATTAAACAAAATTTAATTTTCAGGTATTTGAGGCTTTCCCTTGATACTGCTTTCTTTTCAAAAACTTTTGTCTAGTTGTCATTTATTTTGTTTTATTTTTTTGCAACTTTATTGAGACATAATTGACATGTAACGTTGCATATGTTTAATGGGTACAAAATGTTGATTTGATACATTTATAAACTGCAAATTTATTACTACCATCTCTATTAGCTCACACTTCCATCCTATTAAATATTTATCATTTCTTTTGGGGATGAGAACATTTAAGATGTACCCTCAGCAAATTCTAAGTATATAATAAAGTATTAACTATAAACACTGTACTATACAGTCCCCAGAATTTGTTAATCTTATATGAAGTTTGTACACTTTGACCATTATTTCCCCAACCCCCTTAAGCTTTCTAATTTAACTCTGACATAGAACATTCTTTATAATTTTAAATCCATTCACATTATATTAAGACTTGTTTTATGACCCCGCATGTGGTCTGTCCTATTAACTGTAGCATGCACAATTGAATATAATATATATTCTGCAGGTTTAGGTTGTAGTGTTCTATAAATGTCAGTTAGATTCAGCTGGTTGATTCAGAGCTTCTGTGTCTTTACTGATATTTTTATCTAAGTGTTATATCAACTACCGAGGCAGAGATCTTAACTAATAGTGTATTTGTGGAATCTATTTCTCCCCTAACGCTCTCAATTTTCTTCATGTGTTTTTAGGCAGTCATTAAATGTGTATACATTTATAATTGTCATGTCTTCCAGATGAATTGTTTCTTTAATCATTATGTGAGATCTTTTTTTTTCCCCTCTGGCAATCAGATTTGTCCTGAAGTCAACTGATAATGAAATCATTAGCTCAAGTTTTTTCATGTTTACTGTTTTCATGGTGTATATTTGTCCATCCAGTTGTTTTCAGCCTATTTGTGTCTTATTAAAATTTTTCTTCTAAAAGTAGCATATGATAGGGCATGATTTTTAGACATACTATCAATATACTTTTTTAACTAGAGGGCTCAGGGTATTAACACTTGTTGTAATGATTAATATGGTTGGAATAGATCTATCAACTTATTATTTGTTCTTTGTTCCCTTCCTTGTTGTTCCTCTGTCTCCCTGTGCATGCCCTCTTTTAGATTATTTGTTGTTGTTTTTATTTCATTCAAATTTATCTTGATTTTTTGACTATATTTCAGGTGTGTGTGTGTGTGTGTGTGTGTGTGCACGCGCGCGCGCACACGTGCGCATGTGCTTGCCCTAGGGATTGTATTATAACACAAACTTTCACGGTTAACTTAGAACTGATATTGCAAAACTTAAAATGTTAAAATATTTACATTTATAGATACCTTTAATATCCTCTCCAATGACTTTTATGCTAGAGGAATGATATATATTACACCTGCATATATTCAGAATCATACAATGTTATAATATTTGCTGTAAGAAATCACATATATTTTATTTTATTTATTTATTTTTTAAAAAGATTTTATTTATTTATTTGAGAGAGAGAATGAGAGATAGAGAGAAAGAGCATGAGAGGGGGGAGGGTCAGAGGGAGAAGCAGACTCCCTGCTGAGCAGGGAGCCCGATGCGGGACTTGATCCAGGGACTCCAGGATCATGACCTGAGCCGAAGGCAGTTGCCTAACCAACTGAACCACCCAGGCGCCCAGAAATCACATATATTTTAAAGAATTTAACAGGAACAATCATTTTTTGATAAATATTTTCCTCAAGTATTTACCATTCCTCTTATTATATTATTTCATCCTCACAGCTCTGCATTTCCATCTGGTGTCATTTCTCTTCTGCCTGAAGTACTTACCATTTCCTGTAGAGCAGTTATGCTCTTGCCAAATTTTCTTAGTTTCCCTTCATGTTAGAATGCTTTATTCTTGAAGGATATTTTTATTGGTCATTTTTTCTTTACCTCAGTTCTTTTCCCTTTTGTTCTAGTACTCCAAGAACACATTTGATAGATCTTTAGGTAATATTTTACTCTGGCTGCCTGTATCTGAGTTCATTTTATTGCAATTTTTTTCTCTTTTCTTCAGATTATATCATTTCTGTGGACTCGTCTTCAAGTTTGCTGTACATTTGTTCTCATATCTATATCTGCTATTGAACACCAAGCATCCTAGATAGATAGACAGATAGGTAGATAGAAAGATATATAGTTAGATAGACGGATTTTTTTTTTAATTTCAGAAATTGTAATTTTCCGTTCTAAATTTTCCTTCTGGTTCCTTTTTAAAGTTTCTATTTCTCTACTGTACTGAGTAATCCAATAATTTCAAGTGTGTCTTTCTTTGCTTTATGTAGCTGAATTATAATAACTAATTTAAAATATTATTTGATAATTTCCATATTTGCATCATCTGTTTTAGTCATTTTGGGCTGCTAGAAGATAGAGTCATCAACTGGGTTATTTAAAGAAACATTTGTTTCTCACAGTTTTGGAAGATGAGAATTGCACCTTTCAGGTGCCAGCCTATTTGGTGTCTGGTGAGAGCCCACTTCCTGGTTTATGGAAGGTCATCTTCGCCTGTGGTCTCATAAGGTGGAGAGAGAGAGCAGAAGAAAGGTCCCTTATGACTCTTAAAGGACACTAATCCCATTATTGAAGGTGATACCTTTGTAATCTCATTTAATTCTAATTACCTTCGAAAGACCCCACCTTCTAAAATCATCATAATGGGGATAGGATTTAAACATAAGAATCTTGGAGGGACACATTAGCCAACAGCAACATCTCCTAATTGTCTTTTTCTTGAGAATGGGTCACATTTTCCTAAATTATTGTATGTTGAGTAATTTGGGGTTATTTACTGGATATTTTGAATATTATGTTGTGTAGACTCTGGATCCAGTTATAATCTTTTTTTAAAGATTTTATTTATTTATTTGATAGAGAGAGAGAGCACAAGTAGGCCCGCTGAGCAGAGAGCTGGACGTGGAATTCAATCCAAAGACCCTCGGATCATGACCTGAGCAGACTGAGCCACCCAGGCGCCCCCGGTTATACTCTTCTAATGAATTTCAGTTTTGTTTTAGTAAGCTCTCCAATTAGTTTCAGACTGTAAATTTTGTCTAGTGTACAGCAGTTCAAATTATACATTGTTCTTTATTGTCTTTGCTACATTGTTAGCAAACTAACTACAGGTTAGTCTGAACAGTGCTTCAAATCTCAATTATCAATGCTTTTGCTATGCTGACTTGGGTTTATTCAACCTGTGTGTAGTTCAGGGGTGAATAAACTGCCATAACTATCTTTGTGTAGGTTTTTGTGTGGGTGTACGTTTTAAACACATTCGGGTAAGTACCAAAAAGTGTGATTATTGGATCATGTAGAAAGAATATGCTCAGTGTTCTACGAAACTGCCAAACTATCTTCCAAAGAGGCTGTACCATTCTGCATTCCCACCAGCGAATATAATGGAAGTTCCTGTTGCTCCACATCCTTGTCAGCATTTGGTATTGTCAGTGCTTTGGTTTTGGTCATTCTTTTTTTATTTTTTTTATCTTTATTTTATTATGTTCAGTTAACCAACATGTAATGATATCTCATTTTTCTTTGATTTTCACTTCCTTAATGGCATATGATGAGCATCTTTTCATATGCTTATTTGCCATTTGCCTATCTTCCTTGGTAAGATGTCTGTTCAGGACTTTTGCCCATTTTTTAATTGGGTTTAATTTTCTTATTGTTGAGTCTGCCTCTTTTTTATAATTATCTTTTCCCGAACTCATTCCCACTCTCCTTAAAAATGGAAGATAACCTTACATTTTACAATCATTTCAGAAAACTACCTTATTGATGTGCTGAAATTAAGTAGCATAAGTCTTGAAAACCAGAAGAAAGATAAAGGCTTCAAATCATTATAATTATCTAACCACTCTATTCATGCAACTTTGAAGTAAGTGCAAAATAACATTCCAATTAAGATGTGCTGCAAGCCCTAGAATATTCATTGTTTTAAAAGAGACAAAAGCAAGCATAATGAATTTTATTAGTAATAGTTAGAAATGTATTTCCTTTTTTATCCTGTTTTGCCCAAATAGATTTTCTTTTTTTTTTTATTTTTCAGTTTTATTTAATTTTTTTAAGTTTTTGTTTTAATTCCAGTTAGTTAACATATGGTGTTATACTGGTTTCAGGTATATAATATAGTGATTCAACAATTTCACACATCACCCATGCTCATCACAACAAATGCTCTCCTTAGGCCCCCATCACCTATTTAACCCAAACTCCCACTCCCCTCTGATAACCATCATTTTGTTCTCTATAATTAAGAGACTGTTTCTTGGTTTCTCTTGTTTTTCCTTTTGCTCATTTGTTTTGTTTCTTAAATTCCACATATGAATGAATTCATATGCTATTTGTGCTTCTCTGATTGATTATTTCCCTTAGCATTATACTCTTTAGCTCCAACTATGTCATTGCAAATGGAAAGATTTCATAATTTTTTATGGCTGAATACTATTCCATTTTACACACACACACACACACACACACACACACACACACACACACATCCTCTTTATCCATCAATGGATACTTGGGCTTCTTCCATATCTTGGCTAGTGTAAATAATGTTGCTACAAACATAAGGGTGCATCTATCACTTTGAATTAGTGTTTTATTATTTTGGTAAATACCCGGTAGTGTGATTGTTGGATCATAGAGTGGTTATATTTTTAACTTTTTGAGGAACGTCCAAGTGTTTCCCAGAGTGGCTACACGACTTTGCATTCCCACTAATAGTGTATGAGTGTTCCTTTTTCTTTATATTCTCTTGTATTTTTGATTTTAGCTATTCTGACAGGTGTGAGGTGATATCTCATTGTAGTTTTGATTTGCATTTCCCTGAAGGTAGGTGATAATGAACATCTTTTCATTGGCCATCTGGATGTCTTCTGTATTCTGAAAACTATAAAGCACTGATGAGAGAGATTGAAGACAGCACAAAGAAATTGAAAGATATTCCATGCTCAAGGGTTGGAAGAACAAATATCATTAAAATGTCTATACTACCCAGAGTAATCTACACATGAATGCAATCCTTATCAAAATGCCACCAGCATTTTTTATAGAACTAGAACAGTCCTTAAATTTGTATGGAACCACAAAAGACCCTGAATGGCCACAACAATGTTGAAAAAGAAAAGCAAAGCTGGTGGCATCAGAATTCTGAACCTCAAATTATATTACAACACTGTAGTAATCAAAATAGTATGATACTGACACCAAAAACAAACACTTAGGTCAATAGAACAGAATGGAAAACCCAGATATAAACCCACTACTATATGGTCTATTCATCTTCAACAAAGGAGGAAAGAATAACCAATAAGAAAAGGGCAGTCTCTTCAAAAAATGGTGTTGGGAAAACTGGAGAGCAACATGCAAAGGAAAGAAACTAGACCATTTTCTTACAGTATACACAAAAATAAATTCAAAATGGAGGAAAGACCTAAATGTGAGACCTGAAACCATAAAAATCCTAGAAAAGAACACAGGCAGTAACCTCTTTAACATTGGTCGTAACATTTTTCTAGATATGTCTCCTGAGACGAGGGAAACAAAAACAAACTATTGGGACTACCTCAAAATAAAAGGTTTTGTACAGTGAAGCAATCAGGGGCACCTGGGTGGCTCAGTTGGTTGGGCATCTGCCTTCAGCTCAGATCATGATCCCAAGGTCCTGGGATCGAGCCCTGCATTGGGTTCCTTGTTCTGCAGGGAGCACTCTACTCCCTCTCCTCCCCTCTTGTACTCTCACTGTCTCTCCTTCTCTCTCTCAAATAAATAAATAAATAAATAATGTTTAAAAAACAACTTAAAAGGCAATGTACAGAATGGGAGAAGATATCTGTAAATGACATATCCAATAAAGGGTTAGTATTCAAAATATATAAAGAATTTATAAAACTCAACACCCAAAAACAAAACCAATAACACAATTAAAAAATGGGCAGAAGACATGAACAGACATTTCTCCAAAGAAGACATCCAGATGCACTAATAGATTTTCTTTTGAGTGATTCAATAAAGCAATAAGAAAGAAAACAATTCATTTATTTTTATTTATGCCAAATTTTAATCCTGTCTCTTTTGCTCAAAATCTCTAAGCCTCAGTTTGCCCATTTTTAAAGATGGAAATAATGTTTGTTTCCTGTTAGATTCATGTGTAGATTAAAATAGGACATTTTTATTGGTCATGGTCTGTCCACCCTTAGTAATATATAATAAATGTTAGCGGGCATAACGATTAGAATAATTGTATATGTGATTTGAATAAAACCTTAAAAAAACTAGATTCCACTATGGTTGATCCACTTCCACATGCTTAAATTTTTTTTGTTTTCTATTACAGCACTAACTAAAAGGACACTGCTGTTTAACTCTGAAACATTTGTTTCTAAGGTTCTTTTCCTCAGGTGAAAATGACATTTGTTTGACGTGTTCAGAGCATCTCTGAATATATTTGAGGCTCCAACTGCCTTTACATTATCCTTCCCTTTATTTCTCTTTGGGAGTATATAAATTGGTCATGTTACCTTGAACAAATTGGACTGGGGACACTTTCATTTGGTTCAGAGATTACATTATATTTTGGAATTGGAGAGGACCCAGAGGTTTTCCTGCTTGTTATTTTTGGCGTGCATTACATTATGCCCGTCAGATCTCTCTGAGCACATGTGCACATTGATCAAAACAGCAAAATGATTAAAGCAATACATCAAGCGACAATCTCCAAACAACATGAAAACCCCAAAGAGCTTCCTTTCCTAAGTTAGACAAGTACAAACATTTAGTATTCATTTTACAGTGTTAGCAAGAAAATTTGAAAAACTTAGGACGTATAGTTTCACATGGTCAAGGTTGATACTCAGTGAGCTATTTGAGAAATAGCTAATTTGTTTCTTTTTCATTAAGAGTGATGTTCACATAAATTGGGTACAAGTGCCCACCACAATTCCTAACATTTTCATTACTAGATTTGTTTCATGATCCTATATAGTAATAAATGCATTGTACAGCTTAGGGCTTATTAGGATTAAAACAAAAAAAAAAAGAAAAAACCACCCCCCCACAATTTCTTATCAAAGTGGTTAATAGTTATAAACAACATATGTAAATTTTATACATTATAATTATCTTCATATATAGAAAAATAAAAATACATTAAAGAACATTTTTTAAAATAGTTTTATATTTATAGTAATATTCTACAGTATATATTCAAAAATGTATAATACCACAGAATAAAAGGAAAATAAATGAAAACAAAACATCAAGCTACTGATAAATGTTACTAGTAATTAAATTAAAATGAAGTTATATGGAAGAGAGCAAGCCTGATTTTGGACACAAAAGGTAGATTTTGATGGGAAACCTCATTCTATAATCATTTCTCAAGGGAAAAAAATTCCTTGAAACAAACATTATCCAGAGTGGATGTATCAAACTGCTTTGAGTAGAATATTTAAAGGGCTCAAAAAACCTTTGATGATCTGGTTACTTTGATGATCTATGATCCAGAATGTGCAGCTGGATGGGACCATGGGTATTGGTTACTGGGCATCTAGGGATAGGAAAGAGAGTATTTAGTGACTGGGGAAGAATTTCAGTAATGCTTCAGCATATGTGAGCAAAAAATAAAATAATACTTTTTAAAGTTTGCTACATATACTCCTGAGCAAATAAAAAATAAAAATAAATGAAGAGGTATCAAATCATCTTGCATAGGAAGCTAAAGGTGATGTTAATTTTGATAACAGACTGAAGGTAACTATCATCACTCTCAAAATCACTTAGCCTTCTTCTTTTATAACAATTACCTCCTGACCATAGGTTCTTTCTATTCTACTTGCAATATGCTAAGTCTCTGTCTGGCTGGCTGCATCTTGTCTATCTCAACTTCTCGTTTTATTTTCATCATCAGCTTTTACTACTAATCTTTTCTTTTTTTACAGATCTGTTTATTTTTTATCTCTCTCCCCTAGAATATAAGCTCACTGAAAAAAGGGTCTTAAGCCAATCACTCTCTCACCAGTGCCTAGGACAGTGTTAAGCACAAAGCAAATGATTAATATGCTTTCTTTTTAATGGCTGACTTATGGGGTATTTTTGTGTGGAACAAATTTTATCAATGAAAATACCTGGCCCTCTTGGGGTCAGTGTTGATTAAAAAGCTGATAGAATAACCTGTTTACGTAAATAGATGATAAGATTTCTTCTTATAGCTGGAAGAAATTAAGTCCATCTTCCACTAAACACCCCAATTCATAAAAAGAAAACAAATATTCCTACAATCCCAGTTTATTATTTTCGGAAAACATTATGCACTTCTTTGTGTTCCTGGCTTGCTTTGTCATGTCCCCTGGCTCAGGAATGTCCTTCAACCTTCTCTACCTCTATCCAAATGCTCTTTCTCATTCAGGTGTCAACTCTAAAGGCAACTCTACATGGAGGCTTCTGTAACCACTTCAATCAAAATTAATGACATGATTTTCTCTTCACCCCTCTGCAATATAATAATACACTGCATGAATTATAGATAGCAAGGCCTTTACTCTGACTTATGCTTTAACTTTTTACATGGAAAATTTCCTTATATAGCAAGCTAATTAAGAAAAGGAACAACATTATTTCTGTTTGCATCATTGACTATACCTAGCAAAGTAGCCTATACTTAACTATAGTGTCTTGAATTAATAAAACTAATGAAAGTAAACTCAGGTGAATTTAGTTCTTTTCACAGTCCTATGACAAATAACTAGAAAATGAAAAAGCATTTCTAAATAGTATCTTCTGACAAATAAGGAAAAAATGTAATGCAATTTATATTTATAATAGATCTTTCTTGTCTTAGTCTAAATTTTCAGATACAGTGGTGGTAGGGGTGGAGTAGAAAACAATCTATTATGAGAAGGCAAAAATGAAGGTTTTTTTTTTTTACAGTATAAATGGAATAAAACTGGTAAAATCTATATTGAGGACAATTTGACAATATGCATCAAAGTTTTTAAAATGGGCATTCTCTATGTCTAAGCAGTCCTATTCTAGAAATTTAACTTAAAGTGATAAGTAGCAAAATATGCACAAAAATGTAGCTATAATATGTTCATCATTAAATTGTGTATATTATTGAAACACTTTTGGCAAACCAAATTTCTCAAAATAAGGATTTGGTTAGAAACATCATGTTGTATCAGAGCACGGGTGATGAAGCCAAACTGCTTAACTAAAATTGGGCTTGATCACTTACTCTCTGTGATCTTGGACAAATCACTTAACAATGCTTTCTATGCTTGTTTCCTTGATTGTAAAATATGGATAGGAACAATGCTCATCATAGAGGGCTGTTGTGAGAATTAAATGTACTAATAGCGATATTGTAGAGCAATGTTTGCTTTATTGTACAAGCTAAACATTAAGCTAAGCTAGATATTCTATATATATATGGAAGTAAATTTTACAAAAATGTTAGTAGTGGCTATCACTAAATTGTAGGTTTATAGATTCCTACTTCTTATTTATATGTTTTAAATTTTCTATTACATATCGACATTTGTTTTGCAGTAAGTATAGCAAACATTCTAAAAGAGCATATTCATGTCAATTTTTCAAACACTGAGTGACAGTGTTTGGGAAGCAAGAAATAATTATACACATGAATATTTATAGTGAGAAGATTCTTCATAGTCAGCCTTCTTGCAAACTGCAGTAACTTTGTAGCATGACTTAAAAGTAACTACCCTTTCCAGAGTTTATTAATGCTTGGCACCCTCTATATAATCCTTCAGTTTGCTTGACTTTGCTGAGAATAGGTAGCTGAGTTCAGGGACCATCATGGTGTTAATTTATCACTGGAAAAATGAAAGAGTCCTTCCAATTCTTCACACATTATTTTCAGTGTGTTTTGACAAAAGGAATGATGATTCTGCCTGGTGAGACAGCAAGGCACAATAACACTCAGGAGGGTGGCTATATTTTTTGACATTTGTACAATTTGGGGAGAATACTACCTCCTTTTCATTATTTATTTTTCTAAATATGTCTGGGGAAAAATATGACCATTGGAACATTGAGCATGTCTATTCTCAGCCTGAGCCTCTTAGCAAAAAATTGTAGTATCCTGAGGTACAATAATTTCTGAGAGTACTTTCACCTCTCCATCTCTGTAACTTCATGGGTAACAGCCAGAGTTTAATGAAAATATTTTTCAACTAGCTTCTACCTACTTTTAAGGCTCTTATTTGATTCCTCCACTACATACTTTATCCTTCTGCTTCTTTTCCTTATACATATTAAAACATTTCAGAAAGGATAGATTTTGGTAATGAATTTTAGTTGGCCCTGTCAAAGCAAATATTGCACCAGACAAAGTCAAACAGGAAAGGAAAACTTTATTCAAATCTATTGCAATAGAAGAGACCAGAACTCAATCTGTACACACCTCTACTGAACAAAGGTGGGAAGCTTTTTAAATATTGGCAAGAGAGAGACAGATGAAGGGCTATCTGTGTTTGCTAATTAGCGTTACCCAAAACAAAAGTAAACTTTCTCATTTGTTCATGACAAGATACAGTTTTACAACTTGGAGCAAGGCATCCATCTCAGTTGCGCTCCAATCCTCCCATCTCAGTTACACTCCAATCCTCCCATAGAGACAGGGAGACAGGTGCCCTCACTTCCTTGATGATTACGTTTCAAAGAAATGGCTGCCAGGTCATAGGCAGTTCTGGGTTATAAAACTGGCAAGAGGAATTTTGAAAGATTTACATCTGAAAGAGGAAGAGAAAGAATTTACAAGTTTTTCTAAAGTAAATCCTCTAAGAAAAGGGAGGTAAGGGACCTAGAATCACAAAGAAGCCTGTCTAGCTGAGGGGAATGTTAAGGCTCTCATTGTAAGCATTTAATAGACAATGTAGCATTTTATTCTATGTCAAAAGGAAAAGACAAAAATGAATCCAGAATTTATATTGTTATTTATTGTTTATATTAATTTTTTCACACACTGTCTCACTGAAGTCTCATCACACATGTTATGATACATCTGCTATTACCTTCAGCCTTAATTTACGTTTAACCATTCTTAAGAGCAGAAAGTTTAAGGGAAATTTCTACAACACATACATATGACAGAACTAGCATTAAGTTTAGGTGTCTTTATCCCAAGTGCTGTCATTACTCATTTTTGCATGAAAAAGCAGTTTTCAATGGCCTGTGATCTTCCAGGCATTAGGCTAACTCTTGGGATTGCAATTATAAACAAAACCAGTCTCCAGCATAAGAAATCTTTAGTAAACCTCTGTAACAGGAGGGACAAATGATACAATACAATCTCTTCCTATAAAAAGCTTAAAGTAATTTTGGCATATCGAGTCAATATCTTGGCAATTTAAAAAAATGTTATAATGTATAAGATGTCTCATTGATTATTGCCCTATGAATGCTTAATGTGTTTTTTTTCTTCAATAAAGGTTAGACAGTTGATTTTGTATTTTTCTTAGATTTCCTGGATAAATAAATCTATAAAGCTATAACCAAATTTCACAAAAACATTCTTGTCCTTACTACTTGGGAAGACCATTGACATTCTTAATTTTCTTTCTACTTTAAAAAACATTAATAGTGACTAACTAAAATGATTTTATTATCTTCGATTTTGAAAACACATCTCTCTACTGTTTGAAGGGAAGAAATATCCTCTTACTTATTTTGTCTGATTACTTAATACTTGGACAGTGCTAAAAAGAGTAACTATTACTCTTGTAGGTTAGATGCTCTTAAGAAGGCAAAGGGGGAATCAGATTGGGCAAAGTGAGAAGTAGGCCTGAGATGCAAGAGTTGAAGCTGGGCTGGTTCCTGAAAGTTGTCCGGGATTGTGGTGAGGGAAACGGGTTTATATATTAGAGTTAATTAGTTATTGGATACTAGCTTTCCTGGGGACATACAATATAACATAGAGTTGGATGGCTCTCTCGAGTCATTTTTGAAAAGAGGTAATTGCTGGAGGCTGTTATTTGGAAGCACTCTTAGCCATTTGCAGAATACATATTTCAGTCATGAATAGGGATTGGCTTGGAAGTTTAAGTAACATTATCAGTGTTACATAGCAAATACTTGGCCTTCAACTGAGGCAGTTTATTTTCATAGCTTCTGCTGTTAACCATTCTCTCAGAGTATGTGACCCAACAACAACAGTAATAGTAAGAATAAAAATAACAAATTTTACTCTTAGTAATATAAATTTTAAATAAATATTAATATTAATTTTAAATTATCTAAATAAAGTGGGAAGGATATTAGAGAGGCAAGACCAATCTGCTTTGAGATAAAGTATTCTAGAAGTATAAGAAATACAGGTACAAAGAAAGGTTCCTGGTACATGAGTGACAGGTATCTGGGAAACAGTCAAAAGTTCACAGAAGTCTTGTTTCAACATAATAGTAGCCAAGAAGATCAGACTGAGCAGTGGAAGGAGTGGTTATAGTAATGTGAGTTTCTATGCTGCTAAAGAGGTAAAAAAGTTGACTGATAATAGTGTTGGCCTTATAGGAAGTTGGGCATCATTGTCTGTGTAGAACAAGAGTGTCCCCTGGGAAAGTACAACCCACCTTCTCCAGTCCAAGAGAGATATTCTTTAAAACTAAACATAATGAAATAAAGAAGGTTTTCTGTTTATAAATCAAGGATATTGTTTTAGGGTTTAGGTTGTAATTTATTTCAGGATGTGAGCTGGAAACACATTGCCAAACTCACTCAAAAAAGCAAAGATGGAAAAATAGAGCTTCTTTAGAATCAGAAAAACACAAGAGCCCCTGTTTGTTTTCTGTCTCTTCCCAAGGAATTTTTTTAGATATATTGTGATCAATACCATAAAACAATTCAGAGCTTGCTGAAGAGGATTGATTAAACTATACATGGTTTTTAATGAAAATCTGCCTATCTAAATGGACAACACAATATGGTAACATTAAAGTTGTAAAGATACTTCAAAGTTAAAGAATGTTTAATTCCATGTAGTAAATTAAAACACAACAATGAATGTCGTCTGCTAGATGGCACCCAGGTTTTTCAATTAGCAGTCTATAGTAGTTAATAACCTACAGTTATTTTTGACTTATTGGACACAATGCTCTGCACTCACAAAATGTAATCTTAGGAGCCCAAAGTTCTTTGTACTTAGAAATTCAAGAATGTAATCTATCAAACAATATGCAGAGACACATTTTTATTTGTCCTTACAACAAAAGAACCAAAAGGTCAAGAGGCTTATTAAAAGTCACATGGAGGATAGGAGCATCTGAGTGGCTCAGTCATTAAAGTATCTGCCTTCGACTCAGGTCATGATCCCAGGATCCTGGGATCAAGCCCCACATCGGGCTCCCTGCTCAGCAGGAAGCCTGCTTCTCCCTCTCCCACTCCCCCTGCTTGTGTTCCCTCTCTCACTGTCTATGTTTCTCTGTCAAATAAATAAAATCTTTAAAAAAAAGTCACATGGAGGATCTTTTAATTTGGATTCGAAGAAAGGCAACTTTATAGAAAAGTCGCAAGTAGGAAGTTAAAAGTTGTGATCAAATACTGAACAATTACTTAAGGCCATATAATGACAGGTTCTAAATGGCAATTTAAGTTGGATAGACTTTAATAGTCAACAAGAAATCTTTAAAAATTGATTAACAGTGAGAATGGCATGTTTAAAATGGTGCTGTATGAAGAGTATAATATCATGCATGACAGGTCAAGGTGTCAAGAAGACCAATCAATAAAATAGTAGTGGCACCTGGGTGGCTCAGTCGTTAAGCATCTGCCTTCAGCTCAGGTCATGATTCCAGGGTCCTGGGATCGAGCCCCACATCAGGGTCCCCACTCCTGGAGTAAGATAATGGGAATGGAATAAAAGCAATATATTGCTAATTTTATATATATTTATATAATTATTTTCTCTATATAAAATATAGAATACAAAATTATATACAGCATATATATGGTATGCATTTTTTTTAAAGATTTTATTTGTTTATTTGTCAGAGAGCGAGAGAAAGCAGAAGCAGGGTTTGAGGCAGGTAGAGCAGGCAGAGGGAGAAGCAGGATCCCCAATGAACAAGGAGCCCAATGCAGGACTTGATCCTAGGATCTGGGGATCATGACCTGAGCCGAAGGCAGACACTTAACTGACTGAACCACCCAGGCTACCCTATGGTGTGTATCTTGAGAGATATATATATTCATCAAAGCTTGTGAATCAATAGCTCAGGCATCATGATTGCTTTAGAGATATGCATGTGAATAAAAGCAAGCCAATAAGAACCTTAGGGAAATTTGGTGGAGTAATAGGGAGAGAGACTCTTTTGTTCTGGAATTGCTGTGCAGATAAAATGTAAGTATGGAGCTGCTGCTGGACAATTTACCACCACAAGAAAAGATCCTACTTGAAAGGAGCCAATGTAAAAAGTGAGAGGAAGACATTTGCAACAACATGGATGGAGCTAGAAAGTAAAATACTAAGTGAAATAAGTCAGTCAGAGAAAGACAAATACAATATGATTTCACTCATATGTGGAATTTAAGAAACAAAACAAGCAAGCAAATGGGGGGAAAAAGGTGAGAGAGAGAGAAATCAAGAAATAGATGCTTAACTATAGAGAACAAAGGATAGTGACCAGAGGAGAGGTGGGTTGGGGGATGGGTTAAAAGTGATGGGGATTGAGGAGGGCACTTGTCCTGATGAGTAGAGAATGAGGTGTGGAATTGTTGAATCACTATATTGTATACCAGAAACTAATATAACACTGTAGGTTAACTAACTTGAATTAAAAGAAAAACTTAAAAAACAAGTGAGAGGAAGAATCCTATTAGCACTTGAGCCCTGTGTTCAACAATACCTCAAGCTGTATAATCTAAATGTTTAAGTCATATGCACATGTCACTTTTTAGTCAAACCATCTTTAGTTGATTTCAATCACTGACAAGTAAAAAAAAATCATTTTTAAGAAAGTCATAAATCCTAGGGAACAGAATTTCTAGAGAGAAGTGGTAGGGTTTTAAGCAGCAATTTTATGTGCTACACAGTTGAGAATGCCATCAATTTTGTATTCATGATGCTTAACAGCACAGTCTTACTGGACTAGCACTGTTCAGAGTAAGGTCTCAAGAGTCTGTGTAAGACTCTGTGAAGTAGATGAGTGATGTGAATAAGCAGCATGTGTTGGCAATTGTTTTGAGATATTAGGTGAAGACCAGTGAGGAAAAAGAGTACCCAGAGAACTAGGATAGTTGAAAAGGTGTTTATTCAGGAATGAGGGCACTGGAATATGTTTGGAGGTAAAGGCATTGCTGAAGTCAGAGCCAGCCAAAGTAGAAAAAAGGTCTTTGAGCAAAAACGGAAGGTATGTACATAAATCTTAAGGGCATTTATTACAGCATTATTTCTAATAGAAACCTCTCAAAACAAGGTAGGTAATATTAAATAATTATCACAAAGTAAATTTAAATATTTAATATATGAAATACTTGCAATAAAATGTTATGTGAAAAGACATTCTATATGGAATTGATTAGTCTTGTAAAAATAAGAATGCATTTTCTCAATTTTCTATAATAATTTCTGTAGTAAAATATTTTCTAAGCAAATGATGCATAAAAGGCAAAAAAGGGAAATGAGGTAAAAATTTATAAAAAATGTAGCATTCAAGAGGGAAAATGAAAATTAAATAGGATGTCAAGTCATCTATTTGTCATTTTAATGAACTATGCATTGGTTAACATGAGCCAGATACTAGTTTGTTTTATAAATATTAGCTCTTTCCATCCTTATATCAACTTAATAAAGTAGACAACTTTATTATCTATTTAAAGATGAAGAAAAAGATTCAACAGAAAGAGTAATTAACTTAGTTAACATCACTCAGCTAGCAAGTGGAGAAGCTGAGATTTGAATTCAGACAAATCTGGCCTCAGAGTCCATGAACTTAAAAGCTATTGCAGGTTGCCTGAAAGGTTTTTGTTTGTTTTTGTTTTTTGAATGATGCCATCTATCTATCTATCTATCATCTATCTATCTATCATCATCGATCATCTATCTATCTCTTTCATCTATCAGTCTATTTATATCTATCATCTAACTATATTTATAATATTTATTTCTCACTTAAATTCTTTCACAGGAAAACATTATATGGATTTCTCTAACTCATTATTTTTTTTTAATATAGAAGCTATCTTTTTCCCATCTAGACTCTTTTTTTATTTTTAAATTAGGTAGAATTGAGTAAAAAATACACAGAGATTAAATCTGGTTCAGATGAAGTTTAATTTGATGTGACACAACACTGATATTAAGGAATATTAATTAATTAATATTAAGGATATGATGTGATGGAAATTGTCTGGACTAGTAGACATGTTTCTGGATATTATCCTTAATCTCCCACTGGCCATCTAGGGATGTCAAGAGAAGAGTCTCTCAATAACTCCAAACCTTTAAAATAAGGGGGTTGGATCTGTGAGTTTATATTTTTCCTCAGATTCAGAAAAATGTTGGCTATTATTCCTTCAAAACTTTTTCTGACTTCCTTCACACTTTTCCAGCTTCCTTTCACTATCCAATTATACTTATGTGAGGCTTCTTGATGGTTTTCCCACAGGATTCTGATGCCCTGTTAATTTTTTTTCATTTTTTCCCTTTTGTGTTTACTTTGGCTATTTTCTATTCTTTTTCTTCTTATTTACTAATCTCTGAAATTATAGTTTCTAGCTCTAAAAATTCAAATGTTTTTTCTATTCCATGTCTATCCCTATTTAATATGTGCAACCTTTCTTCTAGCTTTTGAACATATGGAATACATACTGAAATCCAGTGTAATGATAGTTTAAATGTACTTTGCTAATTCTAACACTGGAGTCAGTTCTAGGTCAGTATTTTTGTTGATTTTTCTCTTCAGTGTAGGTTATAGCTTCCTGATTTTTTGAATGTCTATTAAATTTTGGTTGGATGCTTGACATTGTGGTTTGTGTAGTAACTATTATAAATATTTTTTTTATCTTAATCTGGGTCGTATTTAGGTTACTTAAAAATAGTTTCATTCTTTCTGGTCTTGCTTTTAAGTTTCAGTAGGTGGTACCAGAGCACCAATTAAATTAAGACTAATTTTGTCCAACTACCTGGCAAAACCCTTGTTAATATTCAACAAAATGCCCTGAGAATTATGAGATTTTTCCATTATGATGGGTAAGAACAGGAACTACTTCTGTGTAAATGTGAAGATCTTTGGGGGGTAGAGATGTTCTCCTTTTAGGAAGTTTTTTTTTTTTTATCTTGTCATCCACTTTTCATTTACTAGGAAACTAGGTAGTTTCCTCCTCTGCATGCTTTGATCAGTAGTCAGCTAAAAACAAGAGGGCTGTCCTCTCCAGATCGTTGGGGAAAAAAAAGTTTTTTTAGCATGTGTCCCTCCTCTCTGGTGCTCTGTCCTATAAATTGTAGCATCTTTTTCCTCCCTTGGAAACCTAGCCATCTCTTCAACTCAAGGAACTATCAGGTTTAGTTTTCCCCTTTTATGCCCCAACCTATTCTGTTGCCTGGAAATTCTTTGTAGGCAATAAGCTGGGGCAATGATAGAGATCACTTTAATTTAGTTCCCACATCTTAGAGTCACTCTCCATTGTTAGCCCATGTTCAGCATCTATAAGAATAGGAAACATTGTTGCCTATATTTTGTCTGGTTATTAATTTTCTCAGGTGGTAATGGTAAATCTAGGCTTATGGTGCTTCATTTTCATCCCAAAAAGAAGTCTAAAATGAGCATTTGGGATAGGAAATCTCCAAAGTCCCATTTATCTTAACATGCTATTATTTCATGGGCAGTAAGAACACCAAAAAAACTTGGAAACATTTAGTTACTTAAAAACTTCTGAAATTTCCAAAGAGAGACTAGATAAAAGAATGAATATTTATGTTTAGGAAAGATGTAATGTTTTGGTAAGACTAGAAAATAAAACTTGTTTTTTCTAAGATTTTTTTTCCTAAGATGTTTTTAAAATAATAACAATCGTGATAAGAAAAAAGGAACAATAAATGGCAAAATAGAAGCAGAAGTAGAACATTTTCAGATCTTATCTAAAATCATGATTCCTATAATAATTATATTTTGTCAATTTTAGCAATGTCTGTTTCACATATATTTTGCATCAGCTTAGGATTTTACAACTAGAATAGACCTCTAAAGATGTACTTTACCACTTCCCCTGCACCAATCACTATTGTAAATAAACTGATATTGAGGAACAGGGGCTCCCAAACTTCTGTGTTGTTCAAATAAAGATTCTTTAGCCCCACTGCTTCAAACCCCTATTCCATTATATCCTATTTACCTTACTTACCTAACCATAAAAATTACTTTGGGTTTCTTTTTTTCTTTTTCTTATCTTTTCTTTTTTTAAACTTAGAATAAAATATAACTTTAATACAGTTTTGGTTTACTTTTAAAAATAGTATTTATATACGCCTTTAATGCAGACCCAGGGATATATGTTTGTAACAAGTGTCCAAATGATTCTGATGCAAGTAGTCAGTTGGCCACACATTGAGAAACACTGACTTTCTGGAGTTGTATAATGATAGGGCAGAGTTGTATTATAGAAGTGTATTGCTCAATAAGTGTTAGTCACATCATTTCCAGTCCTCTATAACTTTCTACACTATTATTATTATTATTATTATTATTATTATTATTATTATTATTGTTAAGTGGATTAATATGGAAGAGAGAAAGCATCCAGAAAATTTATGTTTATCCAACATTTTAACATTTAAACTCATTTTATACACAGAATAACATGGATTAATATATCAAGACATCATCACAAAGATTTGTGCAAATTCCATCTTAAAAATCCATTCTTGAACTCAGTAATCACATTCTCCTTTCTTTCATAGTCAGTGTTCTAAAAATAGTATCTGCTTTTACTATTTGCTTTTATGTCCTCACCTTCCTATTATGCCTCATGAATGTATTGTGTGCTTTCACTTTTCAGAGAAATCACTCTTGCTTAGGTCAACTAAAAAAAAAGATCTATTAGTCATTTATTCGTTACATTATATTGTACATAGCATAAAGTCTTAGTTGACTTTTCCAGCATTGAACATTATTGAAAAGATTTTTAAATTATTCTCCTTTCTTGGTCTTCCAAACCATATTATTCTCCCATTTCTATTTATACATTATTGGCATTTCCTATACAGCCCTTAAATATACATCTCCATTTCTTAATCTCTACTCAGTTTGGCCTACTTATTTTTATCCATAAATATGATTGCCCATTCTCCAGTGCAGACAACTTTCCTGAATTCCCTGATGAATTTTTCCATATGGTTATATCAGAACTACCCAAATCTTATTAAACCACTTCATATTTCAACCTCTGCCAAAGACTACTTCTGTCACAACCATTGCCTATTTTGGTGAATAACTAAAATTACCAGAAGTTTGTTTATCTAAAATAGAAATTTTGGAATTTTTTTCCTATAAGCTTATTCAAATCACAGCATTCACACATTCAGTTTCCACTGGACACTACAGCAGCATTTAAAAATTTGCTCCATTCAGCTATTTGGACACTTCTTTATTTTTCTGCCATGCAAGTAACAGCAAAGATGCTTAAAATCTTAATCAAATTTGGTTGTAATCATATTTATTCAAAGTTATGATTTAAAAATATAAAACATTATCTGATTATAAAACTATTGATTTTAGAAACAAATAGAAGTCTTTTGCAATAGTACAATTACCACATATCTCTTCAATAGCACATAACTAGCTTTTCACATCTACACATTGAATTCATTTTGATTTCCTTACTGAATTGTTTTCTTTACACCTTGTACAGAGATTTTGACAGATTTTTTTATTTCAAAACATGTATATGCTCTTTTAGTTAGACTAGAATTCTAACTTCACTTTATATTAAAATAAACTTTTAAAACAGAAACTTGACACATTAACTTCTGTCAGGCTTTCTAGGTTGGAATTTAGAGTTCTTTGATGTCTCACACTGTGCTTTTCTTTCTTTATCATTTTCTAGTGAGTTTCTGTATTTCCTGTCTTGTTATATAACCTACTCATGTACACGTGTCAGACTTTTTCTTAACACATATTAGTAAGAAGGACCCAGCAAAGTGAAATACATAAAGGTGTATTATCAAAAACACAAATTTCATGGCATTTAAAAAAATAACTTAAAACTTTGTATTTCTTAAATACGTCCTTCACTCCACTATTATATTTATTTTTCTCTCAAATGGAAAAAAAAAGTGCATTGTTACAAATGGCAAAATAAAGTCTATGTTTATAGGAAAAGAAGACATGAAGAACTGTGTACTTTTTTTACCACTCCTAATTCAAGAAACTTAGTAGCATGAGTCCCAGAAGTGCTTTAACCAAATGTTGAATTTTGTTCAGAAATGGAAGCACACGTAATGAATGAACACTTTATGTCTAAAGGGAAGAAGGACACTCTAAACAACTTCTGACAGGAAAAAATTCAACAGCGAATGTAGATGTTTATGGTGCTAAATAGTCTATTGAGAGTAAATTACAGACTGCTGAAGGTCAGTGTTCCTCCTCTGAGAACGATTGGAAGGAGGAATCAAATGTCTACTCTATCACTATTCATGGAATAAAGCTATTCAATGTTTTCTTAATGTACTTTTCTCTATCTTAGCCTTAAGCTTGAAAAAATATTTTCACCTATTCAGCTATAAAAAATACAAGTTTATAAATTAATATCAAGCATGGTGTTTTTAAAATGACAAAAATACAAGGTAGGAAAGATTAAAGATAATGGCATTGCTTGTGAGCTACTTATGTTTCAGAGCTGCATTAAAACAGAGCAGAACAAAGCAAAGCAAAATGGTAAAACACTAGTGTAAGGACTAAGAATCATAACCACACTCCTGAGTCTGGTATTTTTTAAGAAAAATACAACTCACTGTGTAGATAACAGTAGGGAACATTTAGAAAGAACAACCAGAATAGGAAAAAAAATCTCAAAGCCATAGTTTTCAGAAATGGATTAATGTATTACTTGTCAAAATTCACTAACATGTGTGTATTCATCCATATTAAAGAGAAAAAGTAATCTCACAGACACCAGGAACTAAGCTTTGGTTTCTATTATGTTACCTGAGTAAAATATAAAAGTGTGGTTTATCATTTTTATATAGCTAAATCCTCAAACTTGGCAGAAAAATAATATACTTTTATTGTCCTAAAAGAACTTTTTTTTTTTTTTACCTCAAGACATTATTTCTGAGAAATAGATGAAAGCTTATCTAGCCAGTTAAAGAATAACTTGGTCAAATTAATTTTAACCAACAATTTCATGTTGAAATGCAATCAAAACCTACATTTCTCTCTTCCTTTTTCTCCATGTTCCAAATAAGGGTCTCTCTTTCAAGATTCTGTCAAATAATTTCTGTCTTATTGTTTGTTGTTCCAACATACTAAGGGCCATCAGTTTGGGGAGGTAAAGAATTCAGGCTGGGAGAAGGAGCATGTTGAAAATGTTAGCCACATTTCTTTGCTGTAGGTATAGTAGTCACTCCACTACACAAAATTTCAGAAAATATTCTATCTATCCATCTATATATATCATCTGTTTATGTATCTATTTCTGTCTTAGCTTTGTGTAAGTGGTGTTTAGGAGAAATCTGATATTTCAAAAGATATATTTGATATTTTATTTTATTATTTTTTTTATTTTTTTTAAGATTATTTATTTATTTATTTGAGAGAGAGAGAATGAGAGATAGAGAGCACGAGAGGGAAGAGGGTCAGAGGGAGAAGCAGACTCCCTGCTGAGCAGGGAGCCCGATGTGGGACTCGATCCCGGGACTCCAGGATCATGACCTGAGCCGAAGGCAGTCGCTTAACCAACTGAGCCACCCAGGCGCCCTATATTTGATATTTTAGATTTTACTAAATGGATTCTTTAAATTTTATAGGCATGCGTAAGGTCTTTGTTTTCATCCACTATTTTTTAAATTTATTATTATTTTTTTTTTTTTAGAGAGAGAGAGAGAGCACAAGCAGGGTGGAGAGGCTAAGGGAGAGAGAATCATAAGCAGGCTCCACGCCCAGTGCAGAACCCAACGCAGAGCTCCATCTCAAGACCCTGAAATCATGACCTGAGCCCAAATCAAGAGTCAGACACTTAACCACCTGGGCCACCCAGGAGCCCCTCATCCACTATTTTTTCTGGTAATTCAATAATTTCCATTAACAAATGGTCATAATACTATTATTTATTATTACTACTAACACATTATCATTGTGGTAGTACATATTTCACTAGAAAATTCCATTTTTATTTTATATTCAAATTTTAACTATATTAACATCATTTAGATTAAATTCAGATATCTAACTGAAACATTACCAACCACAAGCTCATTCAATTGACTCCCGTGTCTTCTTGACTTCCCCCTTGGTTTTTATAAGCATTGCTTTAATTTCTGGCAGTACAAAGTGCACAGGGTCATTTCACTTATTTACTGCCTCAGTCCTAGAATCAGTCATTTCTCCAAGAAGCCCTAGTTCCTTTTACTGAAGAATAGTATTAGAAAAAAAGATGCAGGTATTAGGATGGTCATTATTGCTGGAGTATTGTTGCTTATAGATAATTTCAGCTGCTAGAAATATATGTATGTATGGTAACCTGCATATATACACATCTATAAATATTTTTATATGTATCTATCTATATCTATATTAAGTTAATGAGTTCATATTGATTTATCTGAATCTAATCCATTATCACATGGATAATTTTTAGCCTTCTATGCTTGCTATAATCTCCGAGGCCAACAGTAAGAAATCTGGCTGATCTGTTTCTTAATTGTTCAATTCCATTATGCATATCTAGTGATTTCAGAATTGTTCATGCTGACCTCCTTGGGAAACAACTTTATCAACTCAACTAGAGTACAATGCTTATATACCATTCCTTTTGCATTTAATCTTACAGACTCCACTTATTTCCAAAGTTAGTTAGATCAGCTTCTTTCCCCCTACCTTCTTCAGTGAGGTTGTTTCATATACTTGTAATACAGTTAAATCTTCTGCTACATCCTACATTCCATCCTGTGACCCCCTCACCTCAAAAATGACTTTTTAAACTTGCAAACATTAAGGTCTAATCTTTGTACTCTAAAGTTCCATGACTTTTAATAAATACATGATGTCATGTGTACCACCATTACAGTATCATTCAGAAAAATTTCAATGACATAAAATTACAGTATGCTTCACCTAATCAATACTATTTTTCTCCTAATCAGTCCCACTTTCTTCTTCTTGGCAAGCATCCATATGTTTACCATCTCTAGAGTTTTGACTTTTCCAGAATGTAATATAAAGGGACTCATACATTAAGTAACATTTCACTGAGCAATATACATAGAAGATTCATCCATCTTTCATGGCATATTAGGTAATTCCTTTTTTTATTGTTGAATAATATTCTATTATGTGAATATACGATACTTGTTTATCCATTCACCTATTGAAAGAAATATCAATTGCTTCCATTTTTAGCAATTTTGAATAAAGCTGCTATAAATATTGGTGTGTATGTTTTATTGTACATTGAAGTATTCAAAGCATTTGGGGAAATATCTGGGAGTACAACCATCAGATTGTATGGTAGTGCTATGTTTAACTTTGTAAGAAATTTCCAACTTTCTCCCAAAGTAGCTGTACTTTTTTGCATTTCCACCAACAATAAATGAAAGTTTCTGTTGCTCAGTATTCTTGAAAACAAATAGTATTCTTTTTTTTTAACCATTTACCAAGTGTGCAGTGGCATCTTATTGTTGTATTAATTTGCATTTCTCTAAAGAGAGTGATGGTTAGCATCTGTTCCTAAACTTAGTTGCTATTTGTATATCTTCTTTGTTGAGGTGTTTATTCAGATCTTTGGCCCATTTTTTAGTTGGGTTGTTTGTTTTCTCACTGAGTTTTTAAGAGTTCTTTGTAATATTTTTGATACATATCTTTTATGAGATATGTGTGTTTACAAATATTTTCTCCCAGGCTTGGCTCATCTTTCATTCTCTAATAGTGTGTTTCATAGAGCAGAAGATTTTAATTTTACTAAGTCCAACTTATTTGTTTTATTGGCTATTGCTTTTGATGTTATATCTAAGAACACATCACCAAACAAAACATCACCGGGGTTACATAGATATTCTCTTGTTTTCTTTTAGAAATTTTATAGTTTTGATTTTGCATTTAATCTATGATCCATTTTAATTCATTTTTATGAAAAATGTGAGGTCTGTGTCTAGATTCATTTTTTTTGCATGTAGATGCCAGTTTTTCCAGCACCATTCATTGAATAAACTCTTCCTTAAATTGCATTTGTGTAATTGTCAAAGGCTAGTTGGCAATATTTGAATGGGATTATTTCAGGACTCTCAATTTTTTTCCTTTGATGTATGTATCCCTTCTTTTACCAATACCTCACTGTCTTGGTTTGTACAGTTTTACTGTGGTAAGTGTGAAAATCGGTTAGTATAAGTCCTTCAACTTTTTTCTGTCTAGGTCTTCACCTTTCCACCTGAACTTTAGAATCAGTTTTGTTGTTGTTATTTGTTTTGTTTTAATATCTGAAAAATAGTGTGCTGAAGTTTTTGTTTGTTGTTTATTTCTTTTTTAACCACAAAATGGTATTGACTTTCACCAAATGCTTTTTTTAGCATCGATTGATATGGTCCTATAATTTTATTCTTTAGCTTTGTGGTGTGGTTTACAGAGAATAATTTTCAGGTATGAAATCCATTTTCAAACTAGGTATAAATCAACTTAATTGGGATGGCATTGAATCTATAGATAAAATTGGGAAGAACTGTTATCTTAACAAAAATGAGTCTTCCAATCCACAGACGTAGACTATCCATTTATCATTTAGATACTCTTTGATTTCTTTCATTAGTATTTTATTTTTATATACATATTCTGTACATTTTTTGTTAGATTTATACCTTTGTATTTTATTATTTTGGTTCTATTATAAATGACATTTTTAAATTTCAGACCTCAGTTTGCTGATTGTTATGGATAGAATGTGTTTCTCCAAAAATTCATATGTTGATGTCCCAACCCTCAATGTGACATTATTTGGAGATAGGGCCTTTATGGAGACAATTTCAGTCAAATGAGGTCAGAAGGGTAGAACCCTAATCCAGTAGGATTAGTGTCCTTGAAGAAGAAATACTAGGAATGCTCTTTCTCTCTCTCCATCTCTCCCATGTAAGAACATAGCAAGAAGGGAGTCATCTGCAAACCAGAAAGGGAGCTCTCACCAGAACCTGACCATGCTAATCTCAGATGCCTAGTCTGCAGAACTGCGAGAAATAAATTTTTGTTGTTTAAGCCATCCAGTCTGTGGTATTCTGTTATGGCAGCCTAAGTGGACTAAAACACCGATGTGTAGAAAAAGAAGTAACTTTTGTATATTGACCTTGTATCTTGGAACCTTGGGACCTTACTATACTCATTTGATAGTTCCAGATATTTTTTTATAGATTCTTTGGGATTTTTACATTACAAGCACGGTATTTGACAATAAATAGTTACAAATAAATAGTCCATTTCCAAACTGTATACTTTATTTCTGTTTCTTATTTATTGCACTAGTTAGGATTCCAGTATATTGTTGAAATGAAAGTGGTGAGAACAAGCATCCGTTTCTTGTTCCTGATCTCAGGGGGAAAACAGTTTCTCACATTAAATATGTTGTTAACTGTATTGTAGATGTTCTTTATGAAATTAAGTAAGCTCTCCTACATTCCTAGTTTGCTGAATTTTCTATCACAAAGGGATGTTGTGTTTTGTCAAATGTTTACTGCATTGATTATTATGAACATATGATTTTTCTTCTTTAGCTTGATTATGTAGTGGTTTACATTGATTTTCAAATGTGAAACCAGGTTTGCACACCTGTAATACATTTTTGCTTGTGCTTTGTGACTCTTCCCGTACATTGTTGGATTAAATTTGCTGCTATTCTGTTAAGGATGTTCTATGCAGTATTCATAAAAGATATTGGGCTGTAGTTTCTTTTGTAATATATTTAACTGGTGTTGATTTTAGGGTAATGCTGCCTTGGGATATCTTCTTGGAGAATTGATTAATTTATCATTATGCAAAGCCCTCTTATCCCTGATAATCTTTGCTCTGAAGCCAGTTTTGTGTGAACTTAATAAAGCTACTTCAGCTTTTTTTTTTTTTTGAATGAATTAGGAAGTGTTTCCTCTGTTTCTAATTTCTGAAAATTTCAGAAAATTGCTGTAATTTTTTCCTTAGGTATTTTGCAGCATTCATTGAGAAACCACTGACTTTGTTGCTTTCTTATTTGGAAGGTGGTTGTTAATTCAATTTGTTTAATAAATATAAGTCTGTTAGGATTATCTATTTCTCTTTGTGTTTTTGGTAGTTTTGTCTTTCTAGCAATTGGTCCATTTCAAACAAATTATCAAATTTGTGGGCATTTTTGTAACCCTTTTAATGTCCATGGCATCGCTAGCAGTGACCCTTTTTCTTTTCTGATATTGCTAATTTTTATCTTCTCTTTCTTCTTGCTTAGCCTGGGTACAAGGATATTGACTTTATTGATTTTATAAATGAAACACTTTTTGGTTTCTTCAATTTTTCCTTTGTTTTCAATTTTATTGAATCCTTCTCTAATTTTTATTATGTTTTCTTTTGCTTGCTTCAGGTTGAAATTGCTCTTCTTTCTCTAGTTTTCTAAATTGGAAGTTTAAGTTATTTATATTAGATCTAGGGTAGATTCCTCCAAGGCTATGAATTTCCCTCTAAGCAATGCCTTCACTGTATCCTACAAACTTAAATAAGTTGTATGTTTATTGATTCAAAACTTTAAAAAAACTTCCTCTTGTGTCGTTTCTTGGACTTGTATTTTTTTTATAATATTTTTATTTAAAGCCTTTAAAAAAGATTTTTTTATCTCTTTTTTTTTTCTTAACATATATTGCATTATTTGTTTCAGAGGTACAGATCTGTGATTCAACAGTCTTGCAGAGTTCACAGCACTCACCATAGCACATACCCTCCCCAATGTCTATCATCCAGCCAACCCATCCCTACAACCACCCCCTACTCCAGCAACCCTTAGTTTCTTTCCTGAGATTAAGAATTCCTCATATCAGTGAGGTCATATGATACATGTCTTTCTCTGATTGACTTATTTCGCTCAGCATAACACCCTCCAGTTCCAACCACGTTGTTGCATATGGCAAGATCTCATTCCTTTTGATGGCTGCATAGTATTCCATTGTGTATATATACCACTTCTTTATCCATTCATCTGCCGATGGACATCTTGGCTCTTTCCACAGTTTGGCTATTGTGGACATTGCTGCTATAAACATCAGGGTGCATGTACCCCTTCAGATCCCTACCTTTGTATCTTTGGGGTAAATACCCAGTAGTGCAATTTGCTGAATCATATGGTAGCTCTATTTTCAACTTTTTGAGGAACCTCCATACTGTTTTCCAGAGTGGTTGCACCAGCTTGCATTCCCACCAACAGTGTAGGAGGGTTCCCCTTTCTCCGTATCCCCGCCAATATCTGTCATTTCCTGACTTGTTAATATTAGCCTTTCTGACTGGTGTGAGGTGGTATCTCATTGAGATTTTGATGTGGATTTCCGTGATGCCGAGTGATGTTGAGCACTTTTTCATGTGTCTGTTGGCCATTTGGATGTCTTCTTTGGAAAAATGTCTGTTCATGTCTTCTGCCCATTTAAAAAAGATTTTTATCAGGGGCGCCTGGGTGGCTCAGTCATTAACCGTCTGCCTTTGGCTCAGGTCAGGATCCCAGGGTCCTGGGATCAAGCCCGGCATCAGGCTCCCCACTCCACGGGAAGCGTGTTCTCCCTCTCCCACTCCCTCTGCTTATGTTCCCTCTCTCACTGTGCCTCTCTCTGTCAAAAAATAAATAAAAATACTTATAAAATTAAAAAGTAAATAAATAAAAAAGATTTTTATTTAATTACCACGTATATGGTGATTTTCCAGATTTCTGTTAGTGATATATAGATGAACTCTGCTGTGGCCCAGAATTGGATTACCTTGGTGAATGTTCCAAGGAAACGTGAGAAGAATGTATATTCTGCTGTTGTTGGATGGGTTATTCTGTAAATGTCAGTTCAACCATTATTACTAGAATTGTTCAGTTCATCTGTATCCTTACATATTTTCTTCCTGTTGGATTTGTCAATTATAGAAGGGTGTTGTTATATTCCAGTATAATAGTGAATTTTTCTTTTATCTTTTTTTTTCTTTGAATTTCTATCAGTTTTTGTCTCATATTTTGATGCTCTGTCATTAGGTGCTACAACTTTAAGATCATTGTCTTCCTGGAGAATTGACACATTTATTATTCAGTGCTCCTTTTGTTCCTTTAATCTTCCTTATTCTTAAGTCTGCTTTGTGTAAATGTAATATAGCCACTCCATCTTTCTTTTTTTATTGAAGTATAGTTGGCATACAAGGTTGTATTAGTTGTAGGCATACAACATAGTGATTCAACAACTCTAAACATTACACTATACTCACCCCAAGAAGTGTAGTTACCATCTGTCATGATACAATGGTATTACAACATTATTACACCCCCAACTTTCTTTTGATTACTGTTAGCATGGCATATCTCTCTCCATTCCTTTTGCTTAATTTTTTTGAGCATTTATATTTAAAATTGGATTATTTTAGTTAATATAAATTGTAAAATTTAAAAACTATTCTTATACTAACTAACTTTAATTGTTATATTTGGATTATTCACATTTAAAGTGATTATTAGTTTAGTTACTTTAATTTCCACAATGTCTGTAACTGTTTTCTACTTGCTGCATTTGTTTTCCAGGTATCTTTTTTAAAAATCTTTTCTGTCAGATCTGATTTTTTTAAATTTTTAATATTTGTAGAAATTGTCCTAGAATTTAAAATATATATATTAAACCATTGGAAGTCCACCATCAAATAATAGTATATGTGTAAAGCAGATGCCCTATAACAAAGTATTCCCGCTTTGTTCTAGTCTCCTGCCTGATCACATTCTCTCCCTTTTTGTTTCTTTTTTTTAAATCTTCTTTCTTTTTTAAAACAACTTCTTATCTTATCAATTCCTTTTATAAAATCTTTTATAATTTTCATCTTTACAGTCATCTTCCATCCCTTCATTGTATCAACCCTTATTTTGTACATATATAAGTCTTTCTTTCCTTAAAATTTTAGCAGGCACTTTCTTCTAACAGACCAAAATACACCCAAAATCTAGTGTGTGGCACTGATCTATGCACTAGCCTGATCATATTTGATCATATTCTGTTTTTTTTTGTTTTTTTCTGTTTTTGTTTGTTTTTATCTTTATCTTTTTCTTTTTTTTTTCTCTTTCTTTTTTCTTTCTTTCCCTTTCTTGTCCCCTGGTTTCAGGTATTTTCTGATTTGTTTCGAGTATATTTGATGGGGACGTTTTTAACCTGTTAGCATTTTGTTTTCTCATTCATCTATTCTCCTCTGGACAAAATGACAAGACGAAAAATATCACCTCAGCAAAAAGAACAAGAGGTAGTACCGTCTGCCGGGACATACTCAATATGGACATGAGTGTGATGTCGGACCTAGAGTTCAGAATCATGATTTTAAAGATACTAGCTGAGCTTGAAAAAAGCATGGAAGTTATTAGAGACACCCATCCTGGAGAAATGAAAGAACTAAAATCTAACCAAATCGAAATAAAAAGGTTATTAATGAGGTGCAATAAAAAATGGAGGCACTAACGGCTAGGATAAATGAGGCAGAAGAGAGAATCAGCGATATAGAAGACCAAATGATGGGAAAAAAAAGAACCTGAGAAAAACAAAGATAAACAACTACTGGATCACGAGGGCAGAATTCGAGAGATAAGCATTACCATAAGACAAAACAACATTAGAATAATTGGGATTCCAGAAGAAGAAGAAAGGGAGAGAGGGGCAGAAGGCATATTGAAGCAAATAATAGCAGAGAACTTCCCTAATGTGTGGAAGGAAACAGGCATCAAAATCCAGGAAGCACAGAGAACCCCTCTCAAAATCAATAAAAATAGCTCAACACCCTGACATCTAATTGGTAAAACTTACGAGTCTCAGAGACAAAGAGAAAATCTTGAAAGCAGCTCAGGAGAAGAGATATGTAACCTATAATGGTAGAAACATTAGATTGGCAACAGACCTATCCACAGAGACCTGGCAGGCCAGAAAGGACTGGTATGATATCTTCAGAGCACTAAACGAGAAAAATATGCAGCCAAGAATACTATATCCACCTAGGCTGTCATTGAAAATAGAAGGAGAGATAAAAATCTTCCAGGACAAACAAAAACTAAAGGAATTTGCAAACACAAAACCAGCCCTCCAAGAAATATTGAAAGGGGTCCTCTAAGCAAAAAGAGAGCCTAAAAGCAGCATAGACAAGAAAGGAACACAGACAATATCCAGTAGCAGTCACCTTACAGGCAATACAATGACACTAAATTCATACCTGTCAATAGTTACCCTGAATGTAAATGGGCTAAATGCCCCAATCAAAAGACACAGGCTATCAGATTGGATTAAAAAACAAGACCCATCAATATGCTGTCTGCAAGAGACTCATTTTAGACACAAAGACACCCCCAGATTGAAAGTGAGGGGGTGGAAAACCATTTACCATGCTAAAGGACACCAAAAGAAAGCTGGGGTGGCAATCCTTCTATCAGACAAATTAGATTTTCAAACAAAGACTGTAATAAGAGATTAGGAAGGACACTATATCCTACTTAAAGGGTCTATCCGGCAAGAAGATCTAACAATTTTAAATATCTATGCCCTGAACATGGGAGCAGCCAATTATATAAGGCAATTAATAACAAAAGCAAAGAAACACATTGACAACAATACAATAATAGTGGGGGACTTTAACACCCCCCTAACTGAAATGGACAGATCATCTAAGCAAAAGATCAACAAGGAAATAAAGACTTTAAATGACACATTGGACCAAATGGACTTCACAGACATATTCCATTCCAAAGCAACGGAATACACATTCTTCTCTAGTGCCCATGGAACATTCTCCAGAATAGATCACATCCTAGGTCACAAATCAGGCCTCAACCAGTTTCAAAAGATTGGGATTATTCCCTGCATATATTCAGACCACAATGCTTTGAAACTAGAACTCAACCACAAGAGGAAAGTTGGAAAGAACTCAAATACATGGAGGCTAAAGAGCATCCCACTAAAGAATAAATGGGTCAACTAGGAAATTAAAGAAGAATTAAAAACATTCATGGAAACCAATGAAAATGAAAACACAACTGTTCAAAATCTTTGGGATGCAGCAAAGACAGTCCTAAGAGGAAACTATATAGCAATACAAGCTTTTCTCAAGAAACAAGAAAGGTCTCAAATACACAACCTAACCCTACACCTAAAGGAGCGAGATAAAAAACAGCAAATAAAGCCTAAACCCAGTAGGAGAAGAGAAATAATAAAGATCAGAGCAGAAATCAATGAAATAGAAACCAAAAGAACAGTAGAACAGATCAACGAAACTAAGAGCTGGTTCTTTGAAAGAATTAACAAGATTGAAAAACTCCTGGCCAGACTTACCAAAAAGAAAAGAGAAATGACCCAAATCAACAAAATCATGAATGAAAGAGGAGGGATCACAACCAACACCAAAGAAATACAATTATAAGAACATATTATGAGCAACCCTATGCCAGCAAATTGGATAACCTGGAAGAAATGGATGCATTCTTAGAGATGTATCAACCACCAAAATTGAACCAGGAAGAAATAGAAAACTTGAACAGACCTATAACCACTAAGGAAATTGAAGCAGTCATCCAAAATCTCCCAAGAAACAAACCCCAGGGCCAGATGGCTTCCCAGGGGAATTCTATCAGACACTTCAAGAAGAATTAATACCTATTCTCCTGAAACTGTTCCAAAAATTGAAGAGGAAGGAAAACTTCCAAACTCATTTTATGAGGCCACCATTACCTTGATCCCTAAACCAGACAAAGAACCCATCAAAAAGGACAATTACAGACCAATATCCTTGATGAACATGGATGCAAAAATTCTCACCAAAATACTAACCAATAGGATCCAACAGTACATTAAAAGGATTATTCACCATGACCAAGTGGGTTTTATCCCTGGACTGCAAGGTTGGTTCAACATCCACAAATCAACCAACGTGATACAAACTTTAACAGAAGAAATAACTAGAATCATATGATCCTCTCAATAAATGCAGGAAAAGCATTTGACAAAGTACAGCATCCTTTGTTGTTCAAAACTCTTCAGAGTATAGGGATAGAGGGTACAAACCTCAATATCATAAAAGCCATCTATGAAAAACCTACAGTCAATATCATTCTCAATGGGGAAAAGCTGAGAGCTTTCCCCCTAAAGTCAGGAACACGGCAGGCTCTTCAACATAGTATTAGAAGTCCTAGCCACAGCAATCAGACAACAAAAAGAAATCAATGGCATCCAAATCGGCAAGGAGGAAGTCAAACTCTCACTTTTTGCAGATGATATGATACTTTTTGTGGAAACCCCAAAACTGCTAGAACTCAAACAGGTATTCAGTAAAGTGGCAGGATATAAAATCAATGCACAGAAATCAGTGGCATTCCTATACACCAACAACAAGCAGAAGAAAGAGAAATTAAGGAGTCGATCCCATTTACAATTGCACCCAAAACCATAAGATACCTAGGAATAAATCTAACGAAAGAGGCAAAGGATCTGTTCTCAGAAAACTATAAAATATTCATGAAAGAAATTGAGGAAGACACAAAGAAATGGAAATACGTTCCATGCTCATGGATTGGAAGAACAAACATTGTGAAGATGTCAATGCTACTTAGAGCAATCTACATATTCACTGCCATCCCCATCAACATACCATCCACTTTTTTCAAAGAAATGGAACAAATAATCCTAAAATTTGCATGGAACCAAAAGAGACACCGAATAGCGAAAGGAATGTTGAAAAAGAAAAGCATAGCTGACGGCATCACAATTCTGGACTTCCAGCTCTATTACAAAGCTGTCGTCATCAAGACAGTATGGTACTGGCAGAAAAACAGACACATCGATCAATGGAACAGAATAGAGAGCCAAGAAATGGACCCTCAACTCTATGGTCAACTAATCTTTGACAAAGCAGGAAAGAATATCCAATGGAAAAAAGACAGTCTCTTCCACAAATGGTGTTGGGAAAATTGGACAGCCACATGCAGAAGAATGACCTGGACCATTTCCTTACACCACACACAAAAATAGACTCCAAATGGTTGAAAGACCTAAATGTGAGACAGGAGTCCATCAAAATCCTAAAGGAGAACACAGGCAGCAACCTCTTTGACCTCAGCCGCAGCAACTTCTTCCTAGAAACATTGCCAAAGGCAAGGGAAGCAAGGGCAAAAATGAACTATTGGGACCTCATCAAGATAAAAAGCTTTTGCACAGCAAAGAAACAGTCATGAAAACCAAAAGACAACCGACAGAATGGGACAAAATATTTGCAAATGACATATCAGATAAAGGACTAGTATCCAAATCTATAAAGAACTTATCAAACTCAACACCCAAAGAACAAATAATGCAATCAAGAAATGGGCAGAAGACATGAACAGACAGTTTTCCAAAGAAAACAACCAAATGGCCAACAGACACATGAAAAAGTGCTCAACATCACTTGGCATCAGGGAAATCCACATCAAAACCTCAATAAGATACCACCTCATACCAGGCAGAATGGCTAAAATTAACAAGTCAGGAAACGACAGATGTTGGCGGTGATATGGAGAAAGGGGACCCTCCTACACTGTTGGTGGGAATGCAAGCTGGTGCAACCACTCTGGAAAATAGTATGGGAGTTCCTCAAACAGTTGAAAATAGAGCTACCATACGATCCAGCAATTGCAGTACTGGGTATTTACCACAAAGGTACAAACGTAGGGATCCGAAGGGGTACGTGCAGTGCAATGTTTATAGAAGGAATGTCCACAATAGCCAAACTGTGGAAAGAGCAAAGATGTCCATCAACAGATGAATGTATAAAAAAGTGGTATATATACACAATGGTATATTATGCAGCCATCAAAAAGAATGAGATCTTGCCATTTGCAACGACGTGGATAGAACTTGAGGCTGTTACGCTGAGTGAAATAAGTCAATCAGAGAAAGACATGTATCATATGACCTCACTGATATGAGGAATTCTATTCTCAGGAAACAAACTGTGTGTTGCTGGAGTGGTGGGGGCGTGGGAGGGATGGGGTGGCTGGGTGACAGATATTGGGGAGGGTATGTGCTATTGTGAGTGCTGTGAATTGTGCAAGACTTTTTCATCAGAGATCTGTACCTCTGAAACAAATGCAATATATTTTAAGAAAAAAGAAAGAGGAAGTAGATAGCAGGAGGGGAAGAATGAAGGGGAGTAAATTGGAGGGGGAGATGAACCGTGAGAGACGGTGGACTCTGAAAAACAAACTGAGGGTTCTGGGGGGGGGATGGGTAGCCTGGTGGTGGGTATTAAAGAGGGCATGTTCTGCGTGGAGCACTGGGTGTTATGCACAAACTATGAATCATGGAACGCTACGTCAAAAACTAATGATGTAATGTATCGTGATTATCATAACAATAAAAAAACCAACGTATTCTCAATTCCTCCCTCACACTACTCATGACACCATTCTATTATTTTTATTTACACATACACTACTACCCTCCACTGTATTGCTACTAGTATTATTTTTAACAAATATTTGTTTTTAATTCAATAAGAATGAGCAAAAGAAAATATTTCATTTGTCTTCATTTATTCCTTCCTGATGTTCTTTCTTAATTCACATAGATTCAAGTTCCTGACCTATATCATTTTTTTTTCTGCTGAAGAAGTTATTTTAACACTTCTTACAACTTCTGCTGACAATGAATTCTTTCAGTTTTGTTTGAGAAAGTCATTTGTCCTTTACTTTTGAAGGGTAATTTCATTGGATACAGAATTTCAGAATTTGAGGTTAATAGTTTTTCTTTCAGTACTTTAAATGTTTCACTGTATTTTTGCTCTATAATCTTCAGATTAATTTTCAGTGTTTTAATAGGCCTGTGTCTTGGGCCTGTGATCATCATAAGTGTTTCTCCGGTGGCATAGCATCATCCCCTTCTAACTCCCCATACTTTCTTCTTTTAAATCTTGACAATAGCTGACCCAATTAGGTAAAACAAATGTTAGAGCAGGCTAGGGTAGGAGAAATGTCCTTGCCCCAGCTGAGATTAGGCTGTGGTAAAGTCTTTTCCTCTGAGCAGCTCCCTTCTGTTGCAAAGAAGGCTCTTGCTGTGTTTTTCAATGATTACTCTTTCCTTTCCTCTATCAGATCTAGGAGGGGATTTTTTCAGCTCTTCAAGGTGAGAACCTGGTGGGCTTCCTGAAGATGTACAGCCCATAAAAATATGGTTAGCCTGCTTAATATTTTGGTTTGAAGGACTTTCTTACTTTCATGCTAATCAATACTCAATGATTCATCAAAATCATTATAATATTATTATTTAAATGTTCCTCTCTTCTTTTGCCTCAGCAGTTTATGCTTCAGAACAGCATATTTTGACTACACCTCTGGATGCAGTTCTGTCTCTAGATTTTGAGGTAGCAGTTTGGTGTGACCCTGAGCTCTTTGATAAGTCTCAAAACATCATTGAATTTCAGTTTGTCCAGTTTTTTCTTGTTATTAGGATATAAGTGGTAACTTTGAGTGTCTTTAGATAATGGAACTGAACTAGAAGTCCTCTGCTTATAATTTTCGTATTTACTTTGCAAAAAAAAATATTGGTGGATCATTTTAGCAATTGTTAGAAAACAGACCTTACAACACAATAGAGTTTAAAAATAATTTATAATACACTTAAAAATTTTTTTGAGGTTGCACAACTTTGTATTTAGCATCTATCAATTCAGAAGAATCCACTTCGAGGTAGAATGTTCTGTTTACCTTTTATTTTGTCTGTAACAATTCTTAGGTAAAAATAATAATTTGAAATCATTTTTGTGTGACTTGAATAAATTAATGTAAGATTTTGGGTCTACAGAAGGAAATAAACATGGTTTAGGACCAGATTAAGAAAAGTTAATTTAAGATGTATTAATGGTAAATTAATCTCTAGTTTTCAAATATGTTCATACAAACCTCATTTCTTGTCTCGTCACACTAATTTTCCATAGCTCATATAGCCTTAGAATCAGTAGAATTTCTACTAAGGAAATTAGAAATAGTAACCAGACATCCTGCAATTCAGCTACCTATTTAGAGAGGAATCACCTTGAACTAATAGAATCTTTCAAGTTTTAAAAATTATCAGAAGGGGTGCCTGGGTGGCTCAATCGGTTGAGCATCCAACTCTTGATTTCAGCTCAGATCATGATCTCAGGGTTATGGAATCAATCCCCAAGTCAGCCTCCACTCTCATGCTGTAGTCCACTTGTCCCTCTCCCTCTACTCCTCCCCCTGCTCCCTGCTCACTCATTATCTCTCTCTCAAATAAATAAATAAATAAAATCTTTTAAAAAATAAATAGAGATTATCAGGAAAGAGAGGAGAAAACATAAATGGAATGTTTGAGTTATCCTCCTCTGTTTTTTGAACAGTTTCTTGAAGATCTCCAGTTTTTCTTATATTTGAAGAAAAAGTAGAATAGTGGAAGTTCAAGTATAATATGGCCCAAGGGAATATGGATATGAAATAATTTGAAATGATAAACTCATCTCTTTCCCAGCTCCTAAGGAGATGTTTAATGGATTTTCAACAGAAGCTTCATAACACTGCACAGTGGGCAATAAGTTTTCATCTGAATTCAAAGGAGAAAATGACTCTTTGATCCCAAAGAGGTTAAAATGCCCTTCCCTTTACTACTAAAACCACACAGAAATGTAAGACAAAGCATGCAGTTGAGAGAGAGAGAAAGGGAGAGAGAGAGAGAATGGAAGTATGAGTAAGTGAATATAAATTCTACTATCATTCCCATTAACAAGTTATACAGGAAACAAACATTTTACATAACAATTTGGAAGGAAACAAGTCTTCTCTATATTTCAGTAAATAATAATATCATTAAAAAGACTGCACTTTAGGCAAGTTTTGTATATAAAAATTAAGAACATTTTTTATTGTGTGTGTATAGAGTACAAAAGTAAAGGGGAAATGCAATATGGAAATCCTGCTAGGTTTTGAGAATATTCAGGAAAAAAAAATTGGGGCCAAAGCAGAAATATACTCTTGACCACACTCTTTATAATTCACCTTCCTGTGTACAGTGAGGAGAAATAAGTTTGATATTAGAACTCACTTCAAAGCATTGAAGCTTACAGTCTCTAATTATGTGTAGTAAAAATATATGTTCTTGTTTTTAGAGTAAGGTTTCAATCATTTTCTAAAAAATCATTTCATTTTTAAAAATTTATTTAATTTCTATCAACAGGTTTTGACTTACACAAATAGTTTGGTTGTGTGAAAGTCTCATGATATTTGAGTCACAATTTTGGTATTTGGTAGTGACTAGGATATGTATTTCAACAAGATATTTTTCTCCTGTATATTACGAATTTCAGTATGAATATAGAAGACAATGGAAATATAAAGAATGACAAACACCACCAAATTTAAATAGTATACCAGCTAATTCACTGGAAAATAAAGATAATAATAGACCTGTTGAGTTCATGATTTGGCAAATCTTTTCACATTATCTGGATGATATTTTCCATTATGTTTTTATATCACTAAACTGTTCCTTCCATAATTCTAGGTTCTGGAATAAAAGAGAACAAAATCTATCAATAACTTCAGAGATGACATCTTCCTTTTGTAACTAAAATAAATATTTTTAAAACAGTGTTATTTATGTTGACAACCATTCCATCATTCCATAGTTATACATTTATTTTAGATTAAAATTCATATTCAATTTACTTTAATTTCTAGCATAAAGAATTTATTATTTGCTTATTATATATGATATAATTACCATTATTACAGAAGTGACTGCAGTTGATTTGACTATATTATGACAATTATATTAAACAAACAAGCCAAATAAAGATATAAACTTGTTAGCAAATATTCCTGTAACCTATTTGTTTGTGAGGAAAATGTGCCCATCGGAACCTTGAGACACATTCTTTCTGTAAAACTCTATTTCTTAAATAATCAAGAAGTCCATTTCCCACATATACAGCTACAATCAACAAAGCTAAAATTATCTTGTCTAAGTGTTACACAGATGAATTATCAGACAAATCATAGGTGTGGAAAGAGTAGAAATAGGTCAAAATAGAGAAAGTGTTCTCTAAAATAAATGCAAATGTTTCACCTTCACCAATATTTGAGGAGAGAAGACTATGTGTCATCTTAAGAGTTATCATGTTCCTATTTTCTTTGAAATACACAATCTGAGAAGAACTTAAAGGAAAAGACACAACCCATTAGCCATATTCATTTTAAATTTAAAATCATTTTGCACAGAAATTCTTAAACATTTCCATTTTATCTAAGACCTATCTGTAAGGCTCCACAGAATTAATCAATAGTTCTAAGTAAATTGTAATCAGATGTCTGATTTTAGTGTGTGCTATATCTTGTCAGTATAAAACTCTGACACTTTAAACCACTTTCTCAAAAATAAGCATTGTATGTACAAATGGCAACAGTCAAATATTGTGTATTTGAAAATAGTCATTTGTCATACATATTCAACTACCCTATTTGTACTAACATTTTTAAAGAAATAGTAAGTTTCTATGATATTGACTTAACTTTTATCACTATCCAGCCATATATATAATATCAGTAAAATTGAAACATATTTGAAACTAATCATACTCAGACTAACTAGTAACTAATCAGATTATAGTTCCTATGCTATTTAAGTTGATATTTAGTTTACATATAGACTTTCTGGTTAAATCCAAATATAGGCAATAAATAGCTTAAAGTACATTTTTTGCTTACATGTGAAAATCTAGTTAGATAATAAGTAATCAGCATCAAGGGGAGACCAAAAATTTCCATTGTGAATCCTCACAAACAAATTCACATTTGACTTCATTCATTGGTATTACTAAACTTTCTTAGACTAATTTACCATATATTTGTATTAGGACCACTGAATGAGGGCTAAGATGGAAAAAGGGAGGAAACTAGAATATGATCAGTACTGTCCAGATGATTAGCTATTTTCACATAAGTTAACATATAGTGTGCATACTTCTAACAATTTTACTTTGGGCCCCACCTGCACCAAGATTTCCTTTCCAAAGTTTCTGTTCTTTTGTTTCCAAAGTGTAAGCAGTTATTCCCCAATCTCTTCTCTCCCTAGTCCCTAGCACCCACCAATCTGCTTTCTGTCTCTAGGGATTTACCTCTTCTGGATATTTCATACATATGGAATCATGCAATATTTGACTTTTTGTGTCTGTCTTCTTTAATTTAGCATACTGTTTTTGAGGTTTATTAAGGTTGTAGTATGTATCAAGAATTTATTCCTTTTTATGGCTGATTGATATTATATTATATGCATATTCCATAATTTGCTCATCTATTGATTAGTTGGATATTGGATTGTTTCTACCTTTTAACCATTGGTTGAGTACCTGTTTTCAATTCTTTTGGATATATATGAGAATTGGAATTGCTGGATTAGAATTGGTACCAATTCTATGTTTAACTTTTGAAGAACTACCAAACTGCTTTCCACAGACCATCGAACATTCCCACCAGCAACGTGTGGACACTCACATTCTTAAAATCATGCCAAAAAGTATCATGGAAAATTTTGAAACAATACCTAGAATTATAGTTCTTCTTGAAATGGTTCTTAAAATATTTGTTTATTGAAAAATCAAAGAGTTATAGTCACCATCAGGAATACTAGTCAAGTTTTCAGATGTGTTGTTAGAGGCAACCACATCATGACTACCTAGTGACCATCAATAAAGAAATGTTAAATTGAGTGTCAAAACGTGTCTCAGAATTAATGAAATAAGAAGTTCTAAACATCATCCTTTATTTAAATGTACTTAAGATAGTTTTTGGGTTTTTTTTAATTAAGGATTTGAAAATAACCAATGTTTAATAATTATTATTGTGAAAACATAAAAAAATAAGTATTTACAAAAAAATTACCCTAATCAAGCTAAATTCACTCTAAACAATACCACTTAATGCAAAAATGTTTCAGGTTTTATATCTGTATGTTTATTTTAACTCTTAAATTTTATTATGAATTTAAATATTAACATATATATATTAGTAGGCCATGGAATTGTATCTTCTGCACTTCTCTATATTCTTAATAGTATATTTCAAGAAAGAGTCCCAAGTTGGCAGGGCCCTACATAAACAAGACAGATCCACGTTCTGGCGGGCCTAGAACTTTTAAAATTTTATAGTTCTTTTTAGGAAAAATAATAAGAAATAAAAATAAAAATATTTTAATATTTTAATATTTATCCAGAAGTTTTATTTTTATTTATTTTTTAAATTTTTTAAAAGATTTTATTTATTTATTTATTTGAGAGAGAGAGAGAATGAGAGATGGAGAGCATGAGAAGGAAGATGGTCAAAGGGAGAAGCAGACTCCCTGCTGAGCAGGGAGCCCAATGTGGGACTCAATCCTGGGACTCCAGGACCATGACCTGAGCTGAAGGCAGTCGCTTAACCAACTGAGCCACCAAGGCACCCTATCCAGAAATTTTTTAAAAAGCACAGTGAATTACAAATTTTGGAATCTGTTGATTTGCATAAGCATCAAACACTCCTAGGTAATTGGTTACAATCCACAAAAGGGAGAAGTCTTCAAGTTTGTGTTTTCTTGGCTTCACAGAAAATCTGCTCATATCTGTACCAAGGACCACTCACCATTGTCTTCTATCTATTTGCAGTCTAGAATAAAATGGACTGAATCCAGAAGCATGATAAAAGCTGTGAAAATGACTTTGGCATCCAAGAGGTCACATATGTTTCATAATGGAATAATTTTGCTTATGGAAAATACCTGTGAGAATGTCATGAATTGCCACAGCTGGAAAGTTTAAATGTATCTAATCTAATATTCTTACTTTAGAGTTGAAGAAAATGAGTGACAGAGAAGTAAATTAACTTGCATCAGATCATAATTCTAGCTAAAAGAAGACCAGAATGCAGGTTTTGCCTAATTTTAACATAGTTATCTTTCTACTTTGGAAGAAAAAGAACACTCCTGGGGTGGCCTGGATGGCTCAGTTGGTTAAGCGTCTGCCTTTGGCTCAACTTATGATGAATATCCAGAATTATTTTAACTCTTAGCACTACTGAATCATACAAATTGATCCAGTTAAGGAAACAGGGAAGATGATGGAGGAAAACAACGAAAACCAGAAGCTAATGGGCACTGACTACATGTTAGTAATTATGCTCTGTTCTTTATAATATAGTCTCATATTTAATAACCACAGTATTGCTGTCCTCATTTTATAATTGAGATACTAAAAAGCTCAAAGATGATATCTGGCTTGATTTAGTTTTATTTCCACTGCCAGGTGCCTCATGAAAACAAGGAGCCCTGAACACTGCTGCATGTATGTGTTTTTGGCATTTATGCTTATGCATCCCTTCTTGAGCTTCCATAATATGTCTTTTTTTAAAAAAGATTTTATTTATTTATTCATGAGAGACAGAGGGGGAGAGAGAGAGAGAGAAGCAGAGGGAGAAGTAGGCTCCCAAGGAGCAGGGAGCCTGATGTGGGACTCGATCCCAGGACCCTGGGATCATGACCTTAGCTGAAGGCAGACACTTAACCATCTGAGCCACCCAGGCGCCCTTCCATAATATGCCTTATTCCTCTGAGAAATTATTAATTTCCCTTTGAAAACAAGATAAATGCCAACATTCTTCCCAAACATACCAGGAGGATGTGTCAGGGCATTCACACACAAAAAGCTACAGCAAAAATACTATGTGACAAGTGTTATATTAGTGGTAATACCAAGTGGCTTAAGGGATCATCAAAGAGGTAAGTCGTTCCAGGATGTTGTGACCTCTGAGACAACATCTAAGAAGACATTGCATTGAAGTGCCTTCTGAGTAACTGATGATAAAAAGACATATAGTCCAAGTAAACCACGTGAAGTTTGAAAAGCATATCCCAGCTTGGCTAAAGTAAAAGGTTTAGTTGCAAACTGATGCAGAGGAATGCCGATGAAATGGTTAGGACTCATCTAATGAGGGGTCTTGCTTGTTAATGCAAGCAGTTGGGGTTCCAATTAATAGCTAATTGGAAATGTGCTAGAGATTTTTATTATGGTGGTGTTAACAAAGAAATAACTTTCAAAAGATTACTTTACCCTTGATATAGAGGATGAATATGACAAGAAAAAAAATGTATGGCAGGAAGACCAGCAAAGAAGTTATTAAAATCAAGATGTGAGCAACTGGAAATGGAAGTGATGTATATCCTAACTATAATATCAGTATGGCCTTTTTGAAGGCAGAAATATGGTTCTTGGGGTGCCTGAGTGGCTCAGTAGTTAAGTGTCTGCCTTTGGCTCCTGTCATGATCCCAGGGTCCTGGGATCAAGCCCTGCATCGGGCTCCCTGCTCAGCGGGAAGCCTGCTTCTCCCTCTCCTACTCCCCCTGCTTGTGTTCCCTTTCTCGCTATGTTTCTCTCTCCATCAAATAAATAAATAAAATCTTAAAAAAAAAAAGAAATATGGTTCTTTCTTCATGGTAGCTACTCTACATTTTGTCTCAGTTCTACAAATACAGAAGCTGCTCCATTAGAATATACAAGTGAATGTTTATTTTCCAGATTCTCTTGCTTCTCACTAGTACACCACTCTCTCCTCTGAACTGACCTTTACTCCCCCAGTCAATAGACCATGAGACAGTGACATCTTCTTTTGATTCCTCAATCAATAAGTAGGTGGCTTAGGAAAGATTAACAGTGATGATCTTCATCCTTTGTAAGTCTGCCGTTGTCATTCAGACAGATGAGAAGATGGATAATTAGATTACAGTCACATTCAAAGTAGTGAAACAAGATTTTCATGAAAATAGTAAAATAGAACTTTTTAATTAGGTTCAAATACTTGTATTTTATACTATACAAAACACAACTTGTTAGCTATGAATCCAGTTGCATTTTATTCCTTTACTTATCTGCCAAACCAAAATAAGACAAATGTAGTATTCTCCAGATACTATGTTAATGTAGAAATAGTTGATTGGTGATTTGCGTTTTGGCTCATTATGGAGATTTATAAGAATTTAAACCTATTTTATGGTGATTGAAATAATTAAAGTGATCTATATTTCTATAACATTTGAATTGATATATGTTAAGCTTCTCTAAATACTAGCCATTTAGAAAGAAATCTTTCAGAGAGATCATGAATCGAACAGTTATTTAGCCACATTCTGAAATTTCAGGAGCAAGTTAGGTAGAGTAAGTGGATTAAGTTAAAGTTGGGAGAAAATCACATATTTGTTATCCTAATATAGATTTTTTAGGTCTCTGAGGATGGGTCTGTGGGTGTTAAAGATCTTGGCTGGAACACCTGCTAAGTTGAGTGGTTTTCTACCTTCGGATCCTATTTGCTGCAAGAGGTAGTTGGAGAGGGCAATGAAGATGCTTATAGAAGCAGCATGTCTCAAAGTTTTATGAAAAGAAACTAACTTTAGAAGTCTGTCAGAAGCTTCTAGGGGCACCTTGGTGGCTCAGATGGTTAAGCGTCTGCCTTCAGCTCAGGTCATGATCCCAGGGTCCTGGGATTGAGCCCCACATCGAGCTCCTGGCTCAGCGGGGAGTCTGTTTCTCCCTCTCCCTCTGCCTCTCCCCCTGCTCATGCTCTCTCTCTCTCTCTCCCTCTCTCTCTATCTCTGTGTCTCAAATGAATAAATAAAATCTTAAAAAAAAAGAAGTTAGTCAGAAGCTTCTAAAGGATAGATTTTTTAAACTCCAAGTACAAACCCATTGAATTAGAATTCCTGGTAGCAGGATGGCAAATCTGCATTTTAAACAATGATTTTTATGCACTTGAGTGCTTAAACAATGGTCTTCAAACTTTGGCTCATGTTACTCTGAAAAGAAATTTAAAACGTATATCTTACACATTTAATGTTTTCTTCAAAAAATTTAACAATTTTTTGTGATGAAAATGCTGAAGATTTACTCTCAGAAAATATCAAGTATACACTACAGTGATATTAACTATAGTGAAATGATTGATGTGTTAATTAATTGTGGTAACTATTCTACAATGTATCTATCAAATCATCACATATGCAATTTATGTATAATTTGATCAGTCAATTATACCTCAATAAAGCTGAAAAATAATATTTAAAATGTTTAATAAGTAATAAAGTGATTAACAAGTTATAACAATTTTAAATATTGTTACTCCTCATATATTATTTACACTAGCATATTAGGAAAACAATATATAATTCTTATACATATATCCAGAGTGCTTAGATAACTTGTGATTTGATATCCACTGTCATCATTTGAAAACTTCACTTTTATAGTTATAAATTATTGCATTTTCCCACTGAATGCATATTTATAATCTGGTTAATTAATTTTATCCTAATGTAATAGTATTTAAAACAATATTTTGTTGAGGGGTGGAGCAAGATGACAGAGGAGTAGGAGACCTGGATTTCGTCTGGTCTCAGGAATTCAGCTGAATAGGGATCAAACCATTCTGGGCACCTACGAACTCAACAGGAAATTGAAGATAAGAAGAGTAACAACACTCTGAACAGAAAAGCGACCACTTTCTGGAAGGTAGGACGTGCGGAGAAGTGAATCCGAGGCGATATTTGGGAGGACAGATGGCAGGGGAGGGGGCCTCCATTGGCCACCTCTGGCAAGTGATAGAACCGCAGAGCACAAAATCGGAACTTTTAGAAGTCGGCTCCACTGAGGGACGTCGCTCCAGTGGCTAAGTGGGGGTGGAACCCTCGCGGGACAGTGTGGTCTCAGGACCCTCGGAGTCACAGAAAGACCAGGGGTGCCTGAGGGTGGCAGAGCTCCCAGGTGTCGGAGCGGGGAAGCCGGCTGCAGAGATGGAGCCGAGGCGCGGGCTCTCAGCTCGGGGTTGCCATAAACTGTGATCCACAGCCCAGTCGGGCCACTGCTTCTCCAGCAGGGACCCAACAAGCGGCAGATCCGGGGAGACTGCCCTTCCTCCCCTGGTAGGAGCAGCGTGGAAGCGCACCTCAGGGATCTGCTGGGTTTGGAGACTCCACACGGGGTCAGGTGCTAGCCATAGAAACGCTGGATCACAGGCCAGGTGAGAACGGAGTGCGGCCGGAGACTGGGGAGACGGGAGTGACTGCTTTTCTCTGGGGGCACACTGAGGAGCGGGGCCCCGAGTTCTCGGCTCCTCCGGGGCGGAGATTGGGAGGCCACCATTTTCACCCTGGTCCTCCAAAGCTGTACCGAGAGCTTGCAGGGAATAAAAGCTCCTGAGAGCAAACCAGAGGAGCTTGCTTAGCCCGGACTCACAAGTGCGGGAGAATTCCGCCCCCGGCAAAGACATTTGGAAACCACGGCAAGCAGGCCCCTCCCCCAGAATATCAGCATGAACAGCCAGCAAGCCAAGACCAAGTTTACCGATCAAGGAGAACGGGAGAACTCCAGCGCTAGGGAAAGACTGCACATAGAATTCATGGCTTTTTTTACCATAATTCATTAGTTTTTCAAAGTTAATTTTTTAACTGTTTTTTTTTTTTAATTTTTCTATTTCCCTTTTTCAAACAACATCTTATCAATCCCTTTTTTTTTTAAAAATTTCTTATTTTTCATTTTTAGAGTCATATTTTTATCCTTTCATAGTAGTTACCCTTACTTTTGGTATATATATATAAGTTGTTCTCCCTTTAAAATTTTGAGATACAATTTCTTCTAACAGATCAAAATATACCCTAAATCACTAGTGTATGGCTTTGTTCTAGTCTCCTGCCTGATCACATTCTCTCCCTTTTTTTTCTTTTTTTTCTTTTTTCTTTTTCTTTAAAATCTTCTTTCTTTTTAAAAACAACTTCTTATCTTATCAATTCCTTTTATAAAATCTTTTATAATTTTCATCTTTACAGTCATCTGCCATCCCTTCATTGTATCAACCCTTATTTTGTACATATATAAGTCTTTCTTCCTTTAAAATTTTAGCAGGCACTTTCTTCTAACAGACCAAAATATGCCCAAAAGCTAGTGTGTGGCACTAATCTATGCACTAGCCTGATCATATTTGATCATATTCTGGTTTTTTTTTTTGTTGTTTTGTTCTGTTTTTGTTTGTTTTTATCTTTTTCTTTTTCCTTTTTTTTTTTTCTCCTCTTTCTTTCCCTTTCTTGTCCCCTGGTTTCAGGTCTTTTCTGATTTGTATAGAGTATATTTGCTGGAGATGTTGTTAACCTGTTAGCATTCTGTTCTCTCATTCATCTGTTCTCCTCTGGACAAATGATAAGACGAAAAAAATCACCTCATCAAAAAGAACAAGAGGTAGTACCGTCTGCCAGGGACCTACTCAATACTGACATTAGTACGATGTCAGGCCTAGGGTTCAGAATCATGACTTTAAAGACACTAGCTGGGCTTGAAAAAAGTGTGGAGTTATTGGAGAAACCCTTTCTGGAGAAATAAAAGAACTAAAATCTAATCAAGTTAAAATCAAAAAGGCTATTGATGAGGTACAGTCAAAAATGGGGGCACTAACTGCTAGGATAAATAAGGCAGAAAAAGAATCAGCGATATAGAAGACCAAATGATGGAAAATAAAAAGGCTGAGAAAAAGAGAGATAAACAACTACAGGATCACGAGGGCAGAATTCGAGAGATAAGCGATATGATAAGACGAAACAACATTAGAATAATTGGGATCCCAGAAGAAGAAGAAAGAGAGAGAGGGGCAGAAGGTATATTGAAGCAAATAATAGCAGAGAACTTCCCTAATGTGGGGAAGGAAATAGGCATCAAAATCCAGGAGGCACAGAGAACCCCCTCTCAAAATCAATAAAAATAAGTCAACACCCCGACATTTAGTAGTAAAACTTATGAGTGTCAGAGACAAAGAGAAAATCGTGAAAGCAGCTCAGGAGAAGAGATATGGAACCTACAATGGTAGAAACATTAGATTGGCAACAGACCTATCCACAGAGACCTGGCAGGCCAGAAAAGACTGGCATGATATCTTCAGAGCATAAATGAGAAAAATATGCAGCCAAGAATACTATATCCAGCTAGGCTATCATTGAAAATAGAAGGAGAGATAAAAAGCTTCCAGGACAAACAAAAACTAAAGGAATTTGCAAACACAAAACCAGCCCTCCAAGAAATATTGAAAGAGGTCCTCTAAGCAAAAAGAAAGCCCAAAAAGAGCAGAGATCAGAAAGGAACACAGACAATATACAGTAACAGTCACCTTACAGGCAATACAATGGCACTAAATTCATATCTCTCAATAGTTACCCTGAATGTAAATGGGCTCAATGTCCCAATCAAATGACACAGGCTATCAGATTGGATTATAAAACAAGATTCATCGATATGCTGTCTGCAAGAGACTCATTTTAGACCCAAAGACACCCCCAGATTGAAAGTGAGGGGGTGGAAACCCATTTACCATGCTAATGGACACCAAAAGAAAGCTGGGGTGGCAATCCTTCTATCAGACAAATTAGATTTTAAAACAAAGACTGTAATAAGAGATGAAGAAGGACACTATATCCTTCTTAAAGGGTCTATCCAACAAGAAGATCTAACAATTGTAAATATCTATGCCCCTAACTTGGGAGCAGCCAATTATATAAGGCAATTAATAACAAAAGCAAAGAACACATTGACAATAATACAATAATAGTGGGGGACTTTAACACCCCCCTAAGTGAAATGGACAGATCATCTAAGCAAAAGATCAACAAGGAAATAAAGACTTTAAATGACACACTGGACCAAATGGACTTCACAGACATATTCAGAACATTCCATCCCAAAGCAACGGAATACACATTCTTTTCTAGTGCCCATGGAACATCCTCCAGAATAGATCACATCCTAGGTCACAAATCAGGTCTCAACCGGTACCAAAAGACTGGGATTATTACCTGCATATTTTCAGACCACAATGCTTTGAAACTAGAACTCAATCACAAGAGGAAAGATGGAAAGAACTCAAATCCATGGAGGCTAAAGAGCGTCCTACTAAGAATAAATGGGTCAAACAGGAAATTAAAGAAGAATTAAAAAAATTCATGGAAACTAATGAAAATGAAAACACAACTGTTCAAAATCTTTGGGATACAGCAAAGGCAGTCCTGAGAGGAAAGTATATAGCAATACAAGCCTTTCTCAAGAAACAAGAAAGGTCTCAAATACACAACCTAACCTTACACCTAAAGGACCTGGAGAAAGAACAGCAAATAAAGCCTAAACCCAGCAAGAGAAGAGAAATAATAAAGATCAGAGCAGAAATCAATGAAATAGAAACCAAAAGAACAGTAGAACAGATCAACAATACTAGGAGCTAGTTCTTTGAAAGAATGAACAAGATTGATAAGTCCCTGGCCAGACTTATCAAAAAGAAAAGAGAAATAACCCAAATCAACAAAATCATGAATGAAAGAGGAGAGATCACAACCAACACCAAAGAAATACAAACAATTTAAGAACATATTATGAGCAACTCTATGCCAGCAAATTAGATAACCTGGAAGAAATGGGTGCATTCCTAGAGATGTATCAACTACCAAAATTGAACCAGGAAGAAATAGAAAACCTGAACAGACCTATAACCACTAAGGAAATTGAAGCAATCATCAAAAATCTCCCAAGAAACAAAAGTCCAGGGCCAGATGGCTTCCCAGGGGAATTCTATCAGACATTTCAAGAAGAATTAATACCTATTCTCCTGAAACTGTTCCAAAAAATAAAAATGGAAGGAAAACTTCCAAACTCATTTTATGAGGCCACCATTACCTTGATCCCAAAACCAGACAAAGACCCCATCACAAAGGAGAATTACAGACCAATATCTTGATGAACATCAATGCAAAAATTCTCACCAAAATACTAGCCAATAGGATCCAACAGTACATTAAAAGGATTATTCACCATGATCAAGTGGGATTTATCCCTGGGCTGCAAGGCTGGTTCAACATCCTCAAATCAATCAACGTGATACACACTTTAACAGAAGAAATAACTAGAATCATATTATCCCCTCAATAGATGCAGAAAAAGCATTTGGCAAAGTATAGCATCCTTTCTTGATCAAAACTCTTCAGAGTATAGGGACAGAGGGTACATACCTCAACATCATAAAAGCCATCTATGAAAAACCTACAGCGAATATCATTCTCAATGGGGAAAAGCTCTCAGCTTTTCCCCTAAGGTCAGGAACGTGGCAGGGATGTCCACTCTCACCACTGCTATTCAACATAGTATTAGAAGTCCTAGCCACAGCAATCAGAAAACAAAAAGAAATCAAAGGCATCCAAATCGGCAAAGAGGAAGTCAAACTCTCACTCTTTGCAGATGATATGATACTGTATGTGGAAAACCCAAAAGACTCCACCCCAAAACTGCTAGAACTCATACAGGAATTCAGTAAAGTAGCAGGATATAATTTCAAGGCACAGAAATCAGTGGCATTCCTTTACACCAACAGCAAGACAGAAGAGAGACAAATCAAGGAGTCGATCCTATTTACAACTACACCCAAAACCATAAGATACCTAGGAATAAATCTAACCAAAGAGGCAAAGGATCTGTACTCAGGAAACTATAAAATATTCATGAAAGAAATTGAGGAAGACACAAAGAAATGGAAATACGTTCCATGCTCATGGATTGGAAGAACAAACATTGTGAAGATGTCAGTGCTACCTAGAGCAATCTACACATTCAATGCAATCCCCATCAAAATACCATCCATCTTTTTCAAAGAAATGGAACAAATAATCCTAAAACTCCTATGGAACCAGAAGAGACCCCGAATAGCCAGAGGAATATTGAAAACGAAAAGCAAAGCTGGCGGCATCACAATTCCGGACTTCCAGCTCTATTACAAAGTTGTCATCATCAAGACAGTATGGTACTGGCACAAAAACAGACACAGAGATGAATGGAACAGAATCGAGAGCCCAGAAATGGACCCTCAACTCTATGGTCAACTCATCTTTGACAAAGCAGGAAAAAATGTCCAATGGAAAAAAGACAGTCTCTTCCACAAATGGTGTTGGGAAAATTGGACAGCCACATGCAGAAGAATGAAACTGGAGCATTTCCTTACACCACACACAAAAATAGACTCCAAATGGTTGAGAGACTTAAACGTGAGACAGTAGTCCATCAAACTCCTATACGAGAACACAGGCAGCAACTTCTTCCGCCTCAGCCACAGCAACTTCTTCCTAGAAACATCGCGGAAGGCAAGGGAATCAAGGGCAAAAATGAACTATTGGGATTTCATCAAGATAAAAAGCTTTTGCACAGCAAAAGAAACAGTCCACAAAACCAAATACAACCGACAGAATGGGAGAAAATATTTGCAAATGACATATCAGATAAAGGGCTAGTATCCAAAATCTATAAAGAACTTATCAAACTCAACACCCAAGGAAAAAATAATCAAATCAAGAAATGGGCAGATGACACGAACAGACATTTTTCCAAAGAAGACATCCAAATGGCCAACAGACACATGAAAAAGTGCTCAACATCGCTCGGCATCAGGGAAATCCAAATCAAATCCTCAATGAGATACCACCTCACACCCGTCAGAATGGCTAAAATTAACAAGTCAGGAAACGACAGATGTTGGCGCAGATGTGGAGAAAGGGGAACCCTCCTACACTATTGGTGGGAATGCAAGCTGGTGCAGCCACTCTGGAAAACAGTATGGACGTTCCTCAAACAGTTGAAAATAGAGCTACCATACGATCCAGCCATTGCAAGACTAGGTATTTACCACAAAGATACAAATGTAGGGATCCGAAGGGGTACGTGCAGTGCAATGTTTATAACAGCAATGTTCACAATAGCCAAACTGTGGAAAGGGCCAAGATGTCCAATGACAGATGAATGGATAAAGAAGAGGTGGTATATGTACACAATTGAATATTATTCAGCCATCAAAAGGAATGAGATCTTGCCATTTGCAACGACGTGGATGGAATTGGAGGGTGTTATGCTGAGTGCAATAAGTCAATCAGAGAAAGACATGTATCATATGACTTCACTGATATGACGAATTCTTAATCTCAGGAAACTAACTGAGGGTTCCTGGAATGGTGGGGGGTGGGAGGGATTGGGTGGCTGGGTGATAGACATTGGGTAGGGTATGTGCTATGGTGAACACTGTGTATTGTACAAGACTGATGAATCACGGATCTGTACTTCTGAAACAAATAATGCAATATATGTTAAGAAAAGAAATAGAAGAGGAAGATAGCAGGAGGGGAAGACTGAAGGGGAGTAAGTCGGAGGGGGTGACGAACCATGAGAGACGATGGAGTCTGAAAAACAAACTGAGGGTTCTAGAGGGGAGGGGGGTGGGGGGATGTGTTAGCCTGGTGATGGGTATTAAAGAGGGCACATTCTGCGTGGAGCACCGGGTGTTATGCACAACAATGAATCATGGAACACTACATCAAAAACTAATGATGTAATGTATGGTGATTAACATAACAATAAAAATTAAAAAAAAAATAAATAAAACAATATTTTGTTATGGGCAATTTAAAGGCAATGTAAAAAACTAAATAATATTGTAACTACCCTCATTGCATAATATCTAGTTTCAATAATTAACTTTGTATGGGTAAACATGTTTCATATATACCTCCATTCCTTTTTGTCTTATTGTATTGATTTTAAAGCAAACCCAAGACATAATGTTATTTTATGTGTAAATATATATGTATTTATTTCTGAAAAAATAACGATTGCTTTTTAAATACACCATAGTCCATTCCAAAGCACTAAAAATAAGAATAATTCCTTAATGTAATCCAATATCATGTCATTTTTAAAATTTTCTTGCTTTTCTCATAAATGTTTGTGTATATTTTGTTTGTTTGTTGAAATAGGATCCAAATAAAATCCACACATTTTATTTGGTTGATAAAGTTCTGACTTTTCTTTCAATTTGTATCATTGCTGTTTAATAGAACTGGCTGTAAACATGGAAATCTTCTGTAAAAATGATCTCCATCTGTGACTATTGTGACCTTGCAGTATACTAGATGAACCAAATTTTTAACCTAATTTTTATTGATTTAAATTTAAACAGCCACATGTGGCAAGTGGCTACAGTATTAGAAAGTGAAGGTCAAAGATATGACTCTGTCTTTTTTTTACTTACAATTTATCTGTTTTAACAATTTAAATTTTAACAATTTATGTGTTAAAAATATGAATATTTTAATATAATATAATATATTATATAATAAAATATAATAATAATTAAAATATAATAAAATTTTATTTTAAATTATAATTAAATTATAAAATTATAAAAATTATTTTTATTTTTTATTTTTTAAATAATAAAAATTATAAAAAATATAAAAATATAAAAAAAGATTTTTTTGTCTATTCAGTATCCCATAATCTGGATTCTATTGGCTATATTTTTGAGATGGCATTTGGTATCTTCCTCTGTCTCATATATTGTCTGTAAATTAATATTCAGATCTAGAAGTCTGATCAATTTAAGACTGATTTTCAGGAATATGTCATAGATAGTTGCTATTGTATTCTTCCATTAGGAGGCCTCTTGCCTAATTGCTTCCTGTTAGTGATCATTGCCTAGATCCATAGCTTCATTTGTGGTTACAAATGGTGATATTCTAATTCTGTCCTTATTTTCATTAAGACTGGAATACTTGTATAAAGAGAAATGCCTTTCTTAATTATTTAGCTATCCAGAAATGTAGTTTGAACAGAAAGGTGAAATAAATTCTTGATTCTTACTTTTCAAAATAGACAAATACCACAAATACCATATAATTTCAGTCATGTGGATTTTAAGAAATAACTGGGTTCTTTAGAATTTTATGATCTTAATCAATTATTATTTTTTATTGCCATTATGATATTATAGATTTAAATAAATATGATGTATCTCAATCTATTTAAGTTATATTTCTTCTTGAGGATAAAATTTTTCTATTATTGAGTCAAATGAAACTTGCCTCCTGAGATCATTTACATGATACCAGGGAGTCTGTGAAAACTTTTTTGCTTTATTATGTAAGATATTCAAGGCTAATCTAGTGTATTTCCTGTTCTAGATCTGCAATCAGCCATCTCTGAGAAACTGTGTTTTACTTTAGTTGAAGAGTTTTAGAGACCCCAGTTTGGTCACTGAGTTGGCCATTTTCTTTCTTGACACTTTCAAGGGACAAAGAGAACAACAACAGAAAGAACAAATTTAAAAATGCCATTGTGACTTAATACTAATACTTCCAAATCAAATTTCAGTATTTCAGAGTTGTTACTTAAGCTTGTTGAACTTATATCTCTTTACCCTTTGTCCATTTCAGAAAATCTATTTTTTAAAAGATGTCAGTATAAATTAGTCCTGTTCTGGGTGCCTGGGTGGCTCAGTAGTTAAGCGTCTGCCTTCAGCTCAGGTCATGATCCCAGGGTCCTGGGATCGAGTCCCACATCAGGCTCCCTGCTCAGGGGTAGACCTGCTTCTCCCTCTCCCACTCTCCCTGCTTGTGTTCCTGCTCTTGCTGTGTCTCTCTCTGTCAAATAAATAAATAAAATCTTCTAAAAATAAATAAATAAATAAATAAATTTGTCCTGTTCTTTACCCCACAATACATACATAATATTTTCTGGATGAAAAAATGAAATTATGTATAAAGCATTGAATTTTCAATAATATAAAGAAACCTTCTACAGAACAATGTTAACTGTAAAAACATACAAAAAAAAACAAAACAAAAATTCAACTGAGTAAATTTTAAAGATCTTATTAGCTTTATTCAATGATTCATCAGTTGGGCAGCATCCAATGTAGCAGACAGAAAAGAAGCTCCAGGGAGCTGTACAAAATGAAAGACTTTTATTAGCTGAAGGGGACAGGAGCAAAGAAGTTATACTAGGCAAAAAACCAGATTGGTTATGGCAAAACCAGTTTTCTTTATGGGATTGCGAGAGTTTATCAGGGAGATTACCTAACTATCGCTGATCAGAAGATATCTGATTGACTATTGCTCTGAAGAACAGATTCACAGCAGCCTTACTCTCAGTTTCAAAGGGGAAAAAAACACTTTACTGATGTTTTAAAAATCTAATAGAAACAGAAAGAAAAGGGAAATCTGCGCACTGACCTGGAGGCCATTAATGTCAACTAATCTCATGCATCATGAGTCTCACAAATCCTTCAGCCTGCCTCTGTCCTTGCAGGTTGGGGTGGTCAGTTAAGCAGCACAAATCACAGGAACCTCCATCCTTATAGTACAACTGTGAAGGAGTTTGGGTGAGGTCCCCCCAAAATGTGCCACTTTAGCATGCAGACTATTTTGAGCTAAAGGCAATCAAGGCTGGATGAGCTCATAAAAAACTTTTGCCCCTCACTTAAATATATAGGAGAATCCAAATTGGGGAGTCCATCCCAAAAATGATTATTACCAGAGACAAATTTTATATGAGTGACCCATCTGTATCTCAAGACAAACATCTAATTACCAAATGTCTACAATTCTTCTTATTGCCTCATGAATGGCATTCCTTCCCTTTGAAGTACTAGCCACCTACCCTGTTATCCTTAGTTTAGGATGACCTATACATGTCTCATTTTCCCTGACTGTCCTTGGAGTTTCATGTCTGTGTGAATTTTCCACATGTAGGAAATTAAATTTGGTTTTCTCCTGTTTGTTAATCTGCCTCTTTGTCAGTTGGATTATTAGTCCAGCTATAGAGACCTTGAAAGGATCAGGAAATTCTTCCTCCCCTACAGTTGGTTTAAGATACCATCTCTGGGAAAACTGAAATTAGTTAAGTTTTGTTTTGATGATGTGGGGCTTAGTATAAGTGACTCCGTTTTGGTCTTGTCTTGTTTTAAACAACTGGAATAAATCTTATTTTCTAATACTACTTTTTACAATGAAGTCCACACTTTTTTTTTTTGTAATCTAGATATATATCTGTACTTAGCCCATTAGAATAATCTAGGCCTTATCAGCTAAAAATAATACTGGAGAAAAAAAATTTTCCCTTCAAGCTTCTAGGTTTTTCAGCTGGTCTACTAATTACATTGACATAAGACAGATTAACAGGAAAAAAAAAAATTACATACTTACAGGAACCTCACAAACACATGGGACTCCAAGGCTGTCAGGCCATTGAGGCTTATATACCAACCTAAGTTAAGGAGATGGTAGTAGGGTTCTGGGGCTTTAAAGGGAAGGAAGATAAATCACAGAAAGATGAGAAGAGCAAATGTTTTTTAACAATTGTTTATGCCATGCAGGTAAGTTTTTCTGATATAAAAACTTCTGGTAATAGCTCTCTTCCTGGTAGAGGCCTCCTATCTAAATTCTTTTAGACAGTTAAGGGAGAGATACAAAACTTTTTCTGAATCTGGTGGTTCTTAATTATTTTTATCTCAAAACAATCCTCATGCCAAAGTAGTACATTTTGGAATGGCCTAATCTGTTCCTTCTCAATAGGACATAAATCTATTGTGATGAAACATGTCTTTGAAACTGTAGTTTATATTCATGAAAATAAAAACTGTGAGCATAATTCATCTAACAAATACAAAATGCTTGAAGTTTAAGAAATTAAGAAAAGTCATATATTCACTTAGATTTAATAGGGATCAATGGCTGGTTTTTGAGCTGAGACATTTAAAATATACTTTTCAGGTGAATAGTATGTATATTATAAAATGGACTGTGAGGTTTAGGTTTACTTATTTGGAAATAATATTTGTACACAATAAATTAGAATTTCAGGTCCTCGAATGTGTTTCTTTTCATTGATTCAAAATGAGAGACCTATTAATACATAAAAAAGCAATCCTCAATCTCATTTTTAATAAAGGTAGGGTTAATAAGAGTAGAGGTGAGTTGATCTTGTTGTGTTACACCTATATTTTGGTGTCCAATACAACATTATATGTCTGAATGAGACTTTAAAAATGATTAGATTTTAAAATTATGTTTCTATAAGCAGAAAGACTTTGACTCGATCCCAGGACCACAGGATAATGACCTGAGCCAAAGGCAGATGCTTAACTGACTGAGCCACCCAGACATCCCAGAAAAAGAAAGATGAGACATAGTTTTGTGACACAGAAATCATTTTAGGTCCCCAGCTGTTTTCTATTTTCCATGTTCTATGTCCTATGGACTCTATTTGCCTAAGCACACTTCTTACAGAACTTCCTAGTAGGTGTCAGAATTATAAAGAAATGCAAAAACCTCACTAGTTAAGGATTTTAAGGGAACTCAAGGAATACAAAAACTAACTCAAGGAATACAGGAAATAGCCTAACCATATCAGATACAATAAATGAGTGGTAAAACTCCCAGCACTGTTGCATTGCTTACCGCAATAAGCCAAAGATTTCGTCTGGTTTAAACCGGCTCTCAGAAGCATGCTCACAGCCCCTTCTCCTTGTCCAACAGTTACCGTTGCATCATTATAATGTTAAAGACCCCACCCTATGAGGAGCATAATCTTTATTAACTTAACATGGGATGCCTATATAGGTATGTTTTCTAAGTATACTTGCACAACCTTACCCAACTTTACATACCATGACAAAGCTCTCCTTTCTGAATATTCATTCAAAACCCTAAATAAAGAACCTGCTCACCCCTGCTCAGATAGTCATGGCCTTCTTATTTGTTAAAAATAAAGTTTCCTTTTTGTGACAACTCCACCTAGTGTAATCTCTAAAACTCACTAAGGAACAAACTCCTGTTAGTTTGATTACATTTCTAGATTGCAGGGGTTTTCAGTCCTCATAAAGGTGCATCAGCATCACCTACAGAGGTGTAGAGGAGGAAAAATAATTTTTCTTTACCCTTCTAGGTTCTTGGCTAAGACCTGCAAGGAAGGACAGATTGTCAGAGGAAAGAAAGCCAACCTTTTTTTTTTTTTAAGACCTTATTTATTTATTTGACAGGGAGAGAGTGAGAGAGACAGAGAGCAAGCACAAGCAGGGGGAACAGCAGGCAGGGGAGAAGCAGACTCCCTGATGAGCAAGGGGTCTGATGTGGGACTCGATCCCAGGACCACAGGATCATGACCTGAGCCAAAGGCAGATGCTTAACTGACTGAGCCACCCAGACACCCCAAGAAAGCCAACCTTAAAGTAGGTTAGTAAATGCTTTATTCATTTTATTCATTTTATTCTTTTCCTTACTGAGGAATATAGCTGGGAGACAGTTTTTCAGATTGCTCTGAAGAACTGCTCTGAAGCTTGTTAGCTACAGGGGATTACATATACAAAAGGGAAAAAGGGTTTTCCAGATACTTGCATATCACAAGGTATAATTTGTTATGGTTGTAAAAATTACGGTTTTCTGATTTCCACCTAGACATGAGTAAAACGTTTAGGTCATCCTAATACATTATGTTTCTATCATATCTGATTTATTTAAAAATATTGCCTGCATGCCTCTGCTTACCTGGTTTTCCAGTTCTTTCTGTTTTTGATGTCTCCTTGTCTCCTTGAGGTCACTTTAGAGGACACAGAAGGTTGATACCTGTCACCTATTGCAGTTTTAGTGTGCTAGATTAACAGGAGCAAACAAAAAGAAGTTAAATAACATGTATATACCTCCATGTATATGAGAGATACCCAGGAAAGCTCCCTGAAATGGCCCAAGCCATCACCTTAAATACCTTTTTCAAGTACAAACAAAAGAAGATGTTGGAGGCTGAAGAGCCAATTCTTGGAGGTTGTCAGGTGAAGTGCAGTAAAGTGTACGATTATCATGAAGATTTAAGTCCATGCCTCTCCGTTGATAAGCATTTCTAGAGATCTAGTCCTTTTCCTGGTACAGAGGAAGACTCTCTTACAAATGAGATTTCCCCTTACAAATGTAAATGTTTCTTAGAAAGTTTAACATCTATTAGGTTTTCAGTTTATCCTAAGCTTGCTATTTCTTAAAAATAACGTTCAAGATAATATGGTTTCCAAAGAGGCATATTTTGGGGTGCCTAATTCTGCTCCCCTTAAAAGGTCCCATATGTGACAATTCTGATTACTCTGATTAAATAAATTTGGAGTCCTACTCACCCTTTTAGGTTACAGGCAGTCTGATGTCTAACTTGGATAAAGAATTCCAGAAGAATCTACACTGCTGTGGAACATGAGGTTTTCTTGTTATTGTATTTTTTAAATGAAAAAATAATGGATTATAGAATGACTTAGAGAAAAAAAAAAACTTGTCTAATCTGTATCCTGAAAAAAGTTAATGCATGGCTGTTCTAAATACTCTAAAATAAAAATACTAAATGTATATAGATTGCATTTGAAAGAAGAATTAAGTTCTTCTTAGGAAACTTGATTTTGTATTACCTGGAGGGTAAATATACACAAATATTAGTGGAAGTAAGTAGCAGATTATTTTCACCAACATTCTAAAATGATTCAGGAACAAATGGAATTCAGATATCTATTTTGCTTTTTATGGCGAAACAAGAGAGAGAGATGACAAAGTGAGATGGAAGGTTGGTGGGTATATATGGCTTTTCATGTATTTTACATTTTTATTCTTAGATGTAGACACTTTTAGGTTTTTCATATGTTCATAATTAATTGATCCTTTATCATTATGAAATGTTTTTTTAATCACTGGTTGTGATATGTGATTTATAATAAGTGATGAGGGAACAGAAGACAAGCTGAGGACAAAGCAGAAGCTGACACCCCTCAACCCCCACCCCCCATGGGATATATGCGACATTCCTCAGGCACTCTTGGCTGCCCTAAGCTAAGGAAAGGAAAAACAAATAGTTATAGAGATCACAATCCTGAAACCTTGAGTCTCCCTCAGTTTACAAATGTCTTAGCAATCTACAAGAACAAAGCATTTCTCTTAATAACCTAGCTTCCAGAAAGAAATGTAGCTACAATTAAATGTACTTAAAGCCTCAGCCCATCAAAAGATACTTGAAGCAGGCAGAGTATAATGTTCCTCCAGGAAGCTCCCAACTGTCTTCAAATTAATGCCTTGCTAGAGGGAAAAACAACCTTGACTTGACAACGGCAAGGTCTCTCTTATCCTGTGAGTCTTCTTTAACATATGAAAATCCTTTTGAAACCTCCCTTTTCCTTACTTCCCCCAACCTCATAGTATATAATCAGTTGCCACTCACAACCCCATTGCAGTAGCTTTTTCTGCCCACGGGTCCTGTCCCCATGCTTTAATAAACCATCATTTTGCACCAAAAAAGTCTCAAGAATTCTTTCTTGGTCGTCAGCTCCAGACTTCACCCCATGGAACCTCACCTATATTCCAAAACCTCATCAATAAGAACTATGTGTTTGGTCTTTGCCTTGTTTCTAAACAGAGCTCCGCAAATCCTTGGAATTTCCTGTGTGATAAGGGCAATGGGAACATCTTTTGTTATAATATTTGGTTTCTTGTCCTCAGTTCCTGAAATAACTTCAGAGCCTTAATGATAAAGTGGGTGTTTTGCTATACATAACAAACCCCTTTCTACCACAACTGGGTGTATGTTAATAAAATGACTTTCTTTATTTTTTAAAGATTTTATTTATTTATTTATTTGAGAGAGAGAGAGGAGAGAGAGGGAAAAAACACAAGTGGGGGGAGGGGCAGAGGGAGAAGAAGTCTCCCCACTGAGCAGGGAGCCAGAAGCAGGCTGGATCCTAGGACCCTGAGATCATGACCTGAGTTGAAGGCAGATGTTTAACCGACTGAGCCACCCAGGTGCCCCAATAAGATGACTTTTAGAAATCCTTTAAAGGTGGGAAATTGGTTTCCATGGGAGCCAACCTTGTGAATAGTGTGAACTTAGTCCCATCCCCTGACCTTGCAGGTAAAAGAGAGGGTCTAATCACCAATGGCCATGGATTTAACCAGTCATACCTATATAATGAAGCTTCCACCAAAACCCAAAAAGGAGAGGTTTGGAAGACCCTCCAAGTTGGTAGAGATTTGAGGGGAACAGTCTGTTCCAAGAGGGCATAGAAGCTGTGTCCCCTTTGTCCCCCCCCCCACCTTGCCCTATGCAGCTCTTCCATCTGGCTTTTTCTAAGCAATATCCTTTAATAATAAACCCATAATTAAGTAAGTAAATGTTTCTTTGAGTTCTGTGAGTTGATCTAGAAAATTAATCAGGTCCAAGGTAGCAGGGGTCATTGGAACCTTCAAGCTATAGCCAGTTGGTCATAAGCACAGGTGATAACTTGGGCTTTCAACTGGCACCTGAAGGTCATGCGGAAACGAGGTGTTCTGTAGGAAGGAGTCCTTGACCTGTAGGATCTAATGCCGACTTGGATAGGTAGCATCAGTTGATGGAATTTAATCCAGTTTGTGTCCAGAGAATCCTTGGTAGTACATGGGAAAACCTCCCTTCCTTAACATTAGAATTTAGGTCCCAGATCCCTTTTACTGGTAAAGAGGAAAATTACCTAGAGCAGGCCCAGGCCTGCAGGCCTCAGAAGATGGAAAGTTACTAGAAATGGCAAGAGATAACCAGAAGTCCCACTGGGAGCAAGAGATAAACAGCTGTTCCTGCTTCTGTAAACAAGCTTCCTGCCACAAGCCGCCTAAATGCTGCCCTAACTGCTGTTCCTGCCTAAAGCACACCCCCGCCCTGTTTAAACCCACCTACTAGCAGTCAGCACAGCCCTTGTAACCTGACCCCCTGCCTTGCCCTATAAAAAGCTCTATAGCTCCCCTGCCCGGGGCCCAGAATTTCGAGTGGCAGCTGGTATGGGTCTGCCAATGTAAAATAAGCCCGAGTTCTACTTCTCCAGGTGTCCCTTGGTCTCTCACCAGTCTGATTTTTATTTTGCACAGCACCAGTAATACATTTTTTATCCCAAAATCTAGGTTTGATATTCAGACTATTATGCCAGCTTTCTCATCAATTTTTGCATGTCATATCTTTTTTGATCGCTTTACTTTTAACTTTCATATTACTTTATATATTATATATAAACAGTATTGTTGAGTAGTGCTTTACCCATTTTGATTATCTGTGTCTAGTATTTGGTTTTTAAGAACAATGTTAATTTACTGTAATTATCAGTATGAGTAGGTATAAGTGTTCATCCTTGCTGTTCATGTTCTATTGTCTTATATGATTTTTGTTCATTGTAGTCTCTCCTTCTTGCCTTCTTTTGGATTGCACACACTTTAGTATGCTAGTTCATCTTAATTTATCCTAATATTATTTTATCCTAATCGTTTTTTATCCTAATATTCTAATTTATTATCACTTCTTTGATTTCCTTTTTTGGTGCTTGCAATCATGTTTACATCATGCAAATTAATCTAGATTTTCCATAGGCAAACTGACTTCAAAGATACAAAGAAAAAGGAGGGTTTCAAGTCATTACAAAATAAGTAATCAGGAGATAAAAGCATAATTCCTTAGACTTTGTCTGACATATTTTAAATACTTTTTTTTTTTACTAAAAATGACTAACCTTTAAATGGACTTCTGTTTGCTGTTTTGATATAAATCTTTTAGTACTTCTTTATAGTAACAAAATCATCTTTAATTAAGAAATGTACTTATTTTACACAGATTTAAAATAGACTAAAATACTATTTACTATAACAAGTACAAAGGGATTGTTAGTTTATTCTAACGCCATCACGTTTTATCTAATGGAATTCACATGTTCGATGATATAATTTTATATAGGTAAAATTTTAAATAACAGAGTATTATATGACTATAGATATCATAAAAACTTGTAGTGAAAGCCATAATGCTATTTCAGGTAGAGAATCACCAAGGTATGTGGTAGTAAAGTATTAAAGCTAGTGGTTTTCAAAAATTACAAAGATGTATTAAAACAAGATAGTCATGGGGTTAATTCTGGTTGAAAAGAAAATGAGTACGTTGGAGAAAAAATAATGAATAGAACTCAGTCATGGAATGGTTATGGCAAGGTGTTGGTGGAGGTTAGGGAGGCACCTGGGTTGATGGCCACAGTATCTCAGACAGTTATTTAATGCTTTTAGGATATCTGGGATCTTATATCATTGCTTAATTTCAGGTAAGAAAATCATAGCCTGCACAAATAATAAAACAGGGACACTATCTCCGTTCAATTCATGTCATGTCTGTATAAGTGCCTCTTGGCTATGACAGTTAATAGGCACTCTTTTATGGCTTAAACTTCAAACAAACCTACAGGTTTGAGACCCATTTTATTTTATTTTATTATTTTTAAAATTTTTAATTTATTTATTTGACAGAGAGAGAGAGCACAAGCAGGGGAGGAACAGAGGGAGAAGGAGAAGCAGACACTCCGCTGAACAAGGAGCCTGATACAGGGCTCGACCCCAGGACTCTGGGATCATGACCTGAGCTGAAGGCAGTTGCTTAACCGACTGAGCCACCCAGGTGCCCCGAGACCTATTTTACAGATGAGGAAAACCATGCCTTTCAGGCACCTGAAGTAAGAAGACATGGGAATTTAACTCAGGTCTATCCTATTTTGATATCAATTATTTTTATACTATAACCTCAGTCACTATTATTTACATAATTTTACCAAAGCTAGCTAAGAGTTAATACAATAAAGAGATATTGAACCATATATAACTTTTCAAAAAAGCACAGTATAAAGATATATAAAAATAGAGTAGTGGGTTGCCAAATTTTTGTAGCATTTTATTTTGATATATATATTTAACATAATATACATATAATGCATCCAAGATTGTGATGGTTTGTTCCATAAGTTACTGAGATTTCCAGTCTCTCTTGTTAAGGGGGCTAGATGCCCAGAACTGTGGCCATGAGTGCTGAAATTGAAGATCCCCTGTCTATTAACCTAGAGTTAACGGGGCTATTCATCTCAAGAAGATCCACAGGATTTGGGGCAATGAACACTTTAAGGGTGACTCCAATACTGGTAACTAGAGTTCTTTCCTTGGTTTCTCATGCATTTCTGGATGCCATGTATAACTGTTCGTGTGCCCCCCACATTCATATATTGAAATTCTAATCTTCAAAGATGACGGTATTAAGAGATGGGGCCTTTGGGACATGCTTGTCATGACAGTGGAGCCCTCATGAATGGAATTAGTGCTGTACGAAAAAGAATCCACAGAGATCCCTTGCTCTTGCTATCATGAAAAGACGTAAAGAGAAGGTACTGGCTAGGAACCAGGAAGAGAGTTTTCACTGGAACATTACCATGTTGGCACCCTGATCTTGGACTTCCCAGCATTTACAGTAGTGAGAAACAAAGTTCTGTTGTTCACAAGCTACCTAGTCTGTAATATTTTGAAATAGCAGCCCAAATAGACAAAGACACTGGGCCTCCAAAGATTCTGACATGATTCTAGAAAGGATTAAGACCTCCAGCATATGACTGAGAAACAATCTTTTCCATCTCTATGAGTTACTTAAAGTCATATTTAGCTGATTCAAACAATAGACATGTGAAGTTGTTGTCGTTGTTTCTGGATCATTTTGTTGTGTACTATTGTTTTATTATGATAGAATCATAAGACTGAAAGATTTAAAAAAATTTATTTCAGTATTTTTCAAAGTGTTATGAAATATTAATAACATGCAAAAATTAATATTTAGGGTCATAACAGTTTTTAGTATATATAATTAGTATCAGAATACATCATAAGTATCAATGATAAATATCATTTTATAAATCCTACATGTGTTTATTAAGGGCAGTGTTAAAGTTATTTTATAATATGAGGCATAGTCAAAACAAGATTGAAAACTGCTGCTTTAATCCCATATGCTTTGCTTAAATACCCAGAGATAGAAAATTCACTGCCTACTCCAACCAACCAACTGGATGTTGAATGAATTCTAAATAAACATAAGAGTATACTTCTTTTGTTGAATTGAAATACACCTTTTTCAAATAAAAAAATATTTTTTTAGAGATGAGTGAAATAACAAGTCTCAGATAACAAAACCAGACACTGGAGGCCCAGAAGACACCCCTGTTCCTGTGGGATCCCAGACCAGTCAGGTCTCCAGGGTAGACAGCCCAGCCTCTGGTGCCAGACTGCTTCGTTGGCCATTGGCATGCTCTGGCCTCTCCTGTCTGGCCTGGCCCATCCCTGCCAGGGCCCAGCGCCTGGTGCCCATCAAACTGTGTTAGAGATTGATGATGTTTAGCTGTACCTCTTTCTAATAAGGGCCTGAAAGTCACAGTGGCACTTCTGGGACTGGGAAGCAGTCATCAGCTCTATCCTTCCTACAGGGCCTTTTTAAGCATTAAACGATGTGCCTAACCTTTATGCTCCACCTTGTCTAAGTGTTTGCATTTCATTTGACCATTTATAATAACAAAATATTCCTGACCCTCATAACCCCGGCCTGTCTTGCTTTTCTATATCCAATAAATATAAATATATTATATTGTAAATATATAATTGCAGAAATAGTTATAATGATTTAAAAGGCTTTCTGATATTTATCAAAATCTTTTGTAACTGCAGATACATGCACACAGTATTATAATGAGCTATTATCAAATTATTTGTAGCTCTTAATCAGTCCAGACAATTGAAGGAGAAATATACATTGTCTGGAAAGTGATATAAATGCAGCAACCTATGGAAATCTTATTTGTCAACATTCTCATTTGCTATCTGGGCCAGGCATTTGATCCTATAGAATTTGCAGGTTAGAGTACTTTTAATGGATACACTGTATATACCTAAAGGCTGAGTAAAAAGAGAAGCAGGAGCAAATAGAAAATTACCATATAAAACCTGACTGTCAGTTCCAATTTTGATCTTTCTACTCTTATTACTCAAGGTTAAGCATGTACACCTTAGATCTGCTGCTACAGGCAAGCAATTCCAGGAGGGGTAAATAGCTTGATTTCCCAAATATCTTTCTTTTGCTGCAGATGGGGTATGGCCCACTTTCCACAGCCAAGTTTATCTCTGTGGTAAGACATCAATACAATTTAGTGTCATGGGCAATTTGTATTGGATCAGTTACATGCTGGCTTAATAGAGCAGAAGTTTTGACATTATTATGAAACACTTACATCATAAAAGTTATGAAAAATCATGTCCGTTGGCCTAAAATAATTTGACATTTTACTCTGCTCACTAGAAGAAGCCAAATTATAGATTTTCTTTTTAATGTTGAAGGGTTGATTCACTTCTCATTAATTAAATCTCCAAAGTATTTGGAATTAAGCTGTCAAGTTTTATAAATGAAGCAAAAGGCATTCTAATTCGTCATTCTGAGTATCTTAGAATTTAAATTACACCTCTAGGAGAAGGAAAGAACACTACAGTTGTGCTTGCTATTTGGATATCACTACGGAAAGGAGAGAAGAATATATTTCTATTACACTGAGATAAATAATAATGAAGTGGGTATTGACAGAGAAGCATCTTTCAGCTAAAGTAGTGTGCTGAACCTGTTTGCAGTATCTAGTCAGAGTACTTTGCAGGGAGAATCTGGGCATGTCCATTAGAAGATTTATGTTGTAAATTCACCCCAAACACAGTATATCTTCATAAATTGTTCTTAGAACTGAGACCTCCTTGATTTTTAAAACTTCATGGTAAAACACTTCAGAGATGGGAACCTGGGTGGCTCAGTCAATTAAGTGTCTGCCTTTGACTTAGGTCATGATCCCTGGGTCCTGGGATCAAGCCTCACATCAGGATGATTGCCCAGGGGGGAGCCTGCTTCCCCCTGTCCTGCTCCCCCTGCTTGTGCTCTCTATCTCAAATAAATAAAAATATTTAACAACAACAACAACAAAACACTTCAGATACACTAGAACGGCATCCTCAAATTAAATCAAGCTAGCAAACATTTTGTAAGTGTGTGTGTGTGTGTATACACACTGAGACCAAGAGAGGAGACAGAAGAAATAGGAATGTGCCACTACCCAGAAGTGTAAAATCTACTAGGGCTCCAGGAACATGATATATGTCAAAGCCAGTTAAAGACACCACAAAAACAAAAACAAAAATAATTAGAGGATATAATTGAACCTCATCTGTGGAAAGCATAACATTTTAAATGGGCCTTGAGGAAAATATAGGATTCAGATTTTTCAAAAGAAGAAAGAACTTTAGAATGGGATTATTAAATATTAGTGGCTTCTCCAAATTTCCTTAATTCTGAGAATTATTTAAAGAGTGTCTTAGTTTGTTCAGGGTATCATGACAATATCACTAAGTGGGTGGCTTATAAGACAAATTTATTTCTCACACATATGGAGGCTGGTAAGTTCAAGATCCAGATGCCATCGGATTCAGTGTCTGGAGAGGCCCTGATTCCTTGTCCATAGAGGGCCCTCTTTTTGCTATGTCCTCACAAGGAGGAAAGGGGGTTTCTTTCATAAGGTTTCTTTCTTTCACTAATCCCAGTGTCGAGGTCTCTGTCCTTATAACCTAATCAAATTCCCAAAGGCACCACTTCCAAATGGTATCACACTTGGCATTAGGATTTAACATATGAATTTTGGAGGGACACAAACATTTAGTCTAAAGCAAAAGGAATGTTGTTTTTTTTTAAAGATTTTATTTATTTCTTTGACAGAGAGAGAGAGACAGTGAGAGAGGGAACACAAGCAGGGGGAGTGGGAGGAGAAGCAGGCTTCCCGCTGAGCAGGGAGCCTTGTGGGGGGCTTGATCCCAGGACCCCGGGATCATGACCTGAGCCAAAGGCAGACTCTTAATGAATGAGCGACCCAGGCGCCCCAGCAGAAGGAATGTTAAAAAGTAGTATATATGCTATATTCATGAATTAAGAAAATCACTGAATGGAAGGAGTGGGGTGGGAATCAATATTTTTAATAAAAACAAAGAAAACAAACTGAAAACCTTGATCTACCTTCCCATTTTCTGTTCTCTTTATAGAAAAACTCTGAAAGACTGTGTAGTAGTCTTCATGAACCTAATTTTGGTATTTCCTCCTATATTCTTTTGAATACATAAGAAAATCAGACTTTTCCCCACCATTTTACTCATAGTCTTAGGAAGGTCAAGAAAGGTTTCTGTGTTGCCAATTCCAGTATCAGTTTTCAGTCTTCATTAGTGAGTGATCAAATGTCTCAGTGTCAGGGTAAAACCAGGAGATTTCTGAGTAAAATGGGACAGTTGGTCACCTCCTCCTTTTTGAACTATTTTCTTACTTGACCTGAGGAACCAAACTCTTGTTCCTTGTCCTGCCACTGTCACAGGCCACTGGTTGGCTGGATGCTGTCTTTCTGACCTCATTGTTTTCATCCTGCGTCTCCATCACTCAGCTCATACCACTCTGGTGTCCATGCTATTCCTGGGCCACCCGAAATAATACCATCAGGATATTTGCATTTTTCTGTTCTTTGCCTCTAACGCTGTAATACGGTACCTATAAATATCTGCTTAATTCTCTCTGTCATTTGATTCAGGTCTCTGCAGTAATGTCACCTTCACAAAGGTACCACCCATGACCATATACTTGCATATATCACACACATGTTCTCTGTTGCTTTCAGCTTTATTTTTCTTCATGAATGTTATCACCATCTGATCTTATTATATTTAGATATTATAAATATATATAATATTTTAACATATTAACATATTTAATGTGATAAAACAAAGGTAATAACATTAAAACATACGTGTTTTTCCCAATAGAATGGAAACTGTGAGGGTGAGGGATTTTTCTCTGCTTATTCTCTCATCATTATACCTCTAGCACTTAAGATAATGTGAGACGAATAACTGAAGTTCAAAGGTATTTGCTGAGTGAATAAGTGAGTCACTGCTGTCTTTCAGACACTGTTCTAGATGTTTACACAAAATAACTATTTGGTCCTCATAGCAACCCACCGAAGACGGCAATATTATTGACATTTTGCGAAGGTCAACTCCAAGTAAAATGGTGAGACAGATTCAAACCTAGATACTCCAGATTTTATAGTTTTGATATTTATTGATTGATTGATTGATTGAGAGAAAGAGAGCATGAACAAGTGCTAGGGGAAGAGGTGCAAAGAGAGAAGGAGAGAATCTTAAGCAGGCTCCACACCTAGCGTGGAGCCCAACTCAGGGCTCAATCTTATGACCCTGAGATCACTACCTGAGCTGAAATCAAGCGTCAGTCATTTAACGAACTGAGCCACTCAGGCTTCCCCAGAATTTTGGTATTATTTGGAATTATACTACACTATACTGCCTTTTGTGGGCTTATAGAATAACTGCAAGTGAGGGAGTGGCTGGTTACTATGGTTAGGTTGATTATTTGGAAATTGAGTTATAAAAAGGCAAAAATTCTAGATCATATGGTAACTCTAAGTTTTGAGGAACCACTAACCTGTTTTCCACAAGGCTACAGCATTTTACTTTTCCACTAGCAAAGTATGAAGGTTCAAATTTTTCTATATCCTGATAACACATTATGCTAAACAAAAGTAGACCAACACAAAAGGTCACATTTGATTCCATTTAAATGGAATTTCCAGGTGTCTGGGTGGCTTAGACGGTTGAGCATCAGACTCTTGATTTTGGCTCAGGTCATGATCTCGCAGCCATGAGATAGCGACCCACGTCAGGCTCCATGCTCAGCACAGAGTCTGTTTGAGATTCTCTCTCTCTCCCTCTGCCCCATCCTCACCACCCACACTCTCTCTCCCTCAAGTAAATAAATAAATAAATAAATAAATAAATAAACAGATGAAATTTCCAGAATAGGTTAATTCATAGTGATGGAAATATTATTGGTTGTCAGACTAGGAAAAGAAGGGAATGGGGGTGACTGCTAATGCATAACAGTTCTTTTCTGGGGTGAGGAAAAGTTTCTGGAATTATATAGGAGTTGCACTACCCTGTGAATATCACTAATAACAACCACTGATGTGTACAATTTAGAAGAAGTAATTTTATGGTGAGTTATATGGCAGGTGTATCTCCAAAAAGGGAAAAATGACTAAAGGTTATCAAATGATTGAAATAATTAAATTATTTATTTGCTGTTAGTAGGAATTTCTTTATAAATTAATTTTGTCAAAATATGATCATGTCAAAGAAAACTAAGGACAAATACTTCACTTTTTCATACTATTATAAGTTATTCTGGTATTAAATATTTTAATAAAAAAAGGAATTTCTAATTATATGTTCTGTTTTCTAATTTCCATGAAGACAAATACTCTTGTCTTATTTCCACTGGTGTATCTTGATATTGATGAAGGTATAAATTACCAATAGCAATGCACTTGATTTTTCATATTGATGTTGTATCCAACAATTTTCCTGAAATCTCTTATTCTAATATTGTCTTCATATACTAATGGATTTTTTTTATTGATGGTCATATTTTCTGTAAATATTTTTCCTCTTTATTACTCTTATAACTACTACTTATTTTTTTATTTTATTTTAGTGGACAAGATCTCCAAGAAATACTGATTATAAGCCCTCATATCAGATAACCATATAATGTTATGAATTTTAGAGAGAATATTCTAATATTTCACTTTTAAGTATTGTGTTTGGTTTAGAATTTTCCTAGATCCCTTTCATTTGGTTTTGTAAATTACTCTCTATCCCTAAGCTGTTGAGAGTTTATTTTTTATTATGAGTTTGTGACTTAATATCAGATGTGTATATTTGTATCCTGATAAAATTTACATACAGTAACTCCTTTAATGTCAATGTGGTAAATTGTATTAAAAAGCTGTCTAATAGGAAAACACTCTTGCATTCCTTGACAATCCCATAAAGAATTAGGATGTACTTTTAAAACTGGTTGATGCTGTCTCCTGAATCTTATTTATGATTTTCTTTTAATCTCTATTTAAACATAAGCTTGAATGTAATTTTCTTTTGGATTGTCCTTGTCTAGTTTTCATCTGATAAGATTACCTTACTAAATGAACTTAAATGCTTTCCCCATTTTATTAGTTTCTGGAAGTTTATGTAAGGGAGAGTTTTTTATTTCTTTCCCTTTTTTTCTACATTTAGTATTATTATTATTATTGTTACTTTGGTTCTTGAAGTTTATTCAACTTATTAACTCTGGCTTAATTACTGATATTTTTAAATTTGATTTTATACTATGGGTTACATTTATTAAATAGTAAGAAGTTGAATTAGATTTTCTTTTTTAATTTATTTTGTTTAAGTATATTTTTCTAGATAATTTTCTATATGTATTCAATTTTTTAACATTCTTTCACCTTTATTTAGTTCATATTCTCTTTTTAATGTCTAACATTGGTAATCTAGGCCTTCTTTTGTTTTCTTTCAAAGATCCAGCTGCTGTTTTTCTTTTTTAATTTTTATTTTTAATGAAGAATGGCTTTCATTCTTCTTAGTGGTTCCTACCATTTCTTTGTTTTCCATTTTGCAAATCTCTGCCTTTAAGTCTATTTGTTCCTTCTATCCACTTTCTCTAGGATTATTTTATTACCCTTTTTCTAACTTCTAGAATTGGAAGCCAACTCATTACTTGCAAAGTTTTTCTTTTCCAATGGAAATACCTAAAACTATAAATTTTAATGTAGTTATCATAGTTACATCCCTCAAATTTAGATGTATTTTAATTACCTTCTTTCTCAGTCCTAAAAATATTTGGTAATTTCTACAATAATTGTTCTTTTACCTGCAGATTATATAGTAGTTTGTGTTTTTTAAAAATATTCTTTTTTACTCATTTCTAAGTTTGTTACTTTATGGGAAGAAACTATGGACTGCACATTATCAGATCTTTAGTGTTCGTTGACAACAACACAATGAGGTAGATACTGTAATTATCCCCACTTTGCTGATGATAAACTGAAGCACATAGCAGGCAAGAAGAGTACTGATTATTACACAAAGAGTGGAATTGGGAATTAAACCCAGGCAGTCAGTCTGAGATATTTCTTAGTGTTATTTCTTCTTTCATCTTTCTAGGCATTTTCATTATGTTTTTTCAGATTTTATATAACATTTTATTACCTCCACTTCTCATAGAGTTGTATCTCCTTTTTGTTGGGTCTGATACCTCCATTATTAATCCTCTCATATGGTTCTTAATTTTATTACTGTGATAATTTTATGTTAATTTGTAGCCAGGTTTTTTTCGTAGTAAAGAAATGTCAATTGTTTTCCACACCCAGGTCATTATAAAGAAGACATGATTTCCTGCATTAGCATAGAAATGAATGGTGTACTGAGATTTTCCAATCTTCTTTAATGGAGGGACAGTTCTTTCTGTGTCTAGTGTTCCAGAGGGATCTCATCTCCAACTAGTTCCTTGCCTTACACTGGCCTAAGACCATATTTATTGTCTCTATGAGAGAGCTGGAACTCACATTCTCAGCTGCAAAAAGGAGGGGGAAGTTTTACCTTTATGTTTTTAATTAAGCTATTTATTAATTTAACATAGTCAATGAATTAGGCATTATTGTTATATTTAATCTATCTCTGAAGGTTTTTTTTTATTTCTGTGATTAAATTAAAATAGATCTTTCTGTTTCAGCTTATATTATATCACACATAGAAGGATTAAACTGAAAGATGGTAATGGAATCATATTCAATCAGACATCTATCCTAAGACTTTTGTTCTTTTCATGTGATCAAATAAAGATGAGGTTAGTAGAGTGGGCCCTGATCCAATATAACTGTGTCTCTATAAAAAAGGAAAAGTTAGACATAGAGACAAACACAGGAACAAAGTTATGAGATGATGAAGGAAAAGATTAGTATGATAAAACTGTAAGCCAAAGAGCCCCAAAGACTGCCAGTGAACCACCAGATGTGAGGAGAGAGGCATGGAACAGATTCTCCCTCACAGCTCTGAGAAAGAACCAACCATATTGGCACCTTGATTCCAGACTTCTAGCCTCCAGAACTGTGAAACAATACATTTTTGTTTTTTTAAGTTATGTAGTTTGTGATACTTTGATAAGGCAGCCTTAGGAAACTGACACAGGTTTTGTTTGGCCAAGGGCATCACAAATACCCGTCTTGTCAAAGTGTTACCCTTTTCTTACATGTGCCTGAGAGAAGTATATGAAATAGGATAATAATTTGGAAAAGTACTTGGTTTTTATTAATAAATGTTTGTTTATTAATAAATAAATTAGTAAAAAGCTAAGGTAAGATTCAGTAAAGCAAAATGGATCACAAAGACAACTTTTTTAGCTTAGACTAAAAAGAAACTGTAGTAGATAAAAGTACTTGCATTTTTCACTAAGGTCTTAGCTGATTACCACATTTTACAAAGGATGGCAAATAAAACTTTGTCAAGACAATTCTAGGTCACCTCAGACACTTTGTAGAAAATAGACATTTGGGGGGAGGGTTTGGGAGATTTCCAAATCTATTTATAAATCTAGCTTCATGGAAGCAAAAGTATGTCCTCTGGATTTAGATTATTTGGAATAGCAGGGGAAATGCAAACTGTCCCTGCTTTATGAAATGTTATTGACTTGATGAACCAAAACAGGACTTTTTCTTGGGACTGAAGAGAAATTTTTACTGACTTGTCACTGGAAGAGGGAGGAAGAAGTCTATTGGTGCAGAAAGAAACAGTACTTTCTTTTATCTAAAGGCCAACACCATGTAATGTAAAATATTTATAGCTCTTTTTTCAAAAGTATAGGCTCAGTTATTCTGAACAAATCTTTGTTATTTTTATAAAGTTCTGACTTCCAAAAGAATTCAGTAGAGTTATTTGAACTAAATGGGCCCAATCTGCCTATTAGAATCAAGGTTCTATTTTGCAGGGTAGGCAGACCTGAGCTTTTGATGAAGATAATGATAGACATATTAAGATGTATCAATGTACAAAGCAGGATGCTAAAGAAATGAAATCTGCCCCATGTGACATGACTATTAACTAATAATCCAAGCAAAGCTGGTATTTTTTTTTCAAAATCTTTATTTTGAAACACAGTATTATACTTCAATAATATCTCCGTGCCTTCAGGATCCTCCTTAACCAAGGTTTATATTTGTTAGGAGAAGTTAAAAGGTATACTATTTATTTTCAAACCTACATTTAGGTTGTGTGATGAAAAGCAAACCATCTAGGTTACCAGGGAGGGAGAAAAAAAAAAAGCAAACAATAGAATCACAAGATGTGTCTAGATACTTTATTTGGCACAGTTTTATTCTAACATTCTAAAATTCCCTCTGTGTCAAAAGATTTGAAAGACTGGAAATTACTTTTCCTAACTTTTCTGCCAACAGGGTTTCAGTTAGAGTTAGCTGATGAAAAGAACTTCGTAAGATGGAAAGTGGAGTAAGAAAAATAAGCTATTATTCTTAAGTGAAAGCTTAAAGCAGGCATGTGTCATATGTATGTGATAAATGTGGGGGTTTTGCCAGGGCTGTTCAAGCATCTCCTTGAGAATCCTGCCTTCTGGTGCTTTAGAAGCTGCCATCACCTGGGGTGCCTCTCTTGAGATTTTTGAACTTTCCAGTTTTCTGAGAAACAGATACATCCTCATTAACCTTTAGTCCCTCAGCCCTTCTAATTGTAGTTTAAGCTTCAAATTCTTACTTAAAATACATAGAGTGGTTCATGTATAAATGATCAGTTGTGAGACAGAGAAAAATCAAAATAATATGGTGTTAAAAATCGAGCATTGAATTAAAAGTAACTTGACACATACGGAAACATAGTGATATAAAGAATAATGAAGGAAAAAGAGACCATAGAGAGAGAGAGATTTATGGGAGCTTCACATAATGGAAATCCCTATGATAGATTTTAAAACAATACTTAAAATAATTGTGTATAGAGATAAAAGACAAGATTGACAATGGTGATCTGAAGATTTGTGTTTAACAAGTTCCCGGGTATTGCTGACGCTACTGGTTTAGGTATTACATTTTGAGAAATACTGCTTTAGAGAATGCTGCCAAAGTGTGGATCCCCTTTCTGTTGTGGGGATGCTGTCAGCAGTTGGATATCTGTTTAATTCAGTTTTATCTGCCCATCCTTTAGCTTCTGTGTACTTCAATCCTAATAATTCATACTGCAACTTCTTCAGATAACTTTATTTTGCCCAGACATGGAAAGAGCCAGAACTACTTGGTAATTTTTGTCCCCCTTGAGTATCCTGTATTCAAGACATATTGGTAAAGGAATACAAAAGCATGGCTCTTGTTTGAGGTAGGGGACAAACCCATCAGTGCTATTTATAAGCCAGCGTTTCCTGTGGCAGCAGGGATTCCACGTGGGATCATCATGCTTGGCCTCTTTCTCTTTCCTACTCCACATCCGTGTTCTTCCTTGTTTCTCTTTGACTAACTTCCTTAATAACTCAAGTGTACATGTACCTGAAAACTCCAGAAAGTATAGCATCACCAACAACTGTAGGTTGTTTTTAATTATGGGTTTTTATTACCTCCTAGTTATGATAATTTATTCCTATCTCTTGTTATAAATTATAACTTTTGAATGAATGCTGGACATTGTTTGACAAAAAAATGCACTGCCGGGTAAAATATCCATGAACTGCATGTGGCTATTTAAATTTAAACTTAAATTTAAGTAATTGAAGTGGAATAGGATTGAAAATTAAGTTCCTAAGTCATAGTAGCTAACTTTCAAGTGTTCAACAGCCATATGTGATTAGTGGCTATACATTTGGTCAGGGCAGCTTCCACAGTGACAGAAAATTTTATTGGAAAGGGCTATTCTAGAGACTTGGGTTGATATCATCTTCCTACATTGAGGGTTTATCTGCAGTCTGATCATTATTCCAATTGGGGATAGCAATAATTAGACATTGCATTTAATTTTTTTAAGGTATATCATTTTTGGTTCGCCTTTACTCTTAAGATGTGTCCTATATGAGGTCTCAAATAATAACCTGGTGGTCTTTTAACTCTGATCTTTGTATTCCCAGCACAGTGGAATTCTTGAAAGTCTTTATTCGTTTTATTGCTTTTTAGCTGGTACATTTTTCCTTGTATACTAAATGCCTCATGTACAGTCTGAGAAAACTGAAAATACTTTGGGGAGGTGAGGAGGAACTAGGACAGATTTGGCTTTACTTTTCTGCAGTTCTTTTTTTCTATAGGATCTTGTCCCCTCAAGTTTGGACTGCTTTAGCAGCCCTGAACTTCAGCTTTCTCTCCCTAGTCCCATGGCTCTCCTAAAGACTCTGGGCTTAAGAGCTCTGTTTGCTTGCTCAGCCCAGTCTTAAGAAGTGATGAAGACTTGAAGAAAGAAAGAAAGCCTCACAAAATGTTGAGATTACTTCAGAAAAGTTTTCATCTCTGGTATCTTGGCCTTTCGATTCTAGGCTGCATGCTCTTCTATGTCCTTATTTTGTAGCTCAAGTATAATAAAACTATCTTTGTTTCTCCCCTAATTCTTTTTTTAAGTTTTTATTTTAATTCCAGTTAATTAACATACAATGTTTTATTAGTTTCAGGTGTACAATATAGTGATTCAACAATTCTGTTCACACCGGTGCTTATCACAGCAAGTGCCCTCCTTAATCCCCAACACCTAGTTCCCCCATCCTCCTACCCACCTCCCATCTGGTCACCATCAGCTTGTTCTTTATAGTTAAGAGTCTGTTTCTTGGTTTTTCTCTACTTTTCCCCCTTGCTCATTTGTTGTATTTCTTAAATTCCACATATGAGTGAAAGCATATGCTATTTGTCTTTCTCTGACTGACTTATTTCACTTAGCATAATACTCTCTAGCTCTATCCGTGTTGTTGCAAATGGCAAGATTTCCTTTTTTATAACTGAATAATATTCCATTATATACATGTGTGTATATAGAGATATATGCACACAATGGAATATATTATATATGTATAATCTTATATATTAATATATATGTATATCTTCTATATTATTCTATATAGGTGTATATAGAAGATATACATATATATCTTCTTTATCCATTCACCAATTGATGGACACTTCGGCTGTCCATCAATTGGACTGCTATAAACATAGTGTATCCATAATGCTGCTATAAACATAGTGTATCCATAATGCTGCTATAAACATAGTGTATCCCTTTGAATTAGTGTTTTTGTATTCTCTGGGTAAATACCCAGTAGTGTGATTGCTGAATCATAGGGTAGTTCTATTTAAAATTTTTTTTTAAATATTTTATTTATTTATTTATTTGAGAGAGAGAGCACGAAAGGGGGGAGGGTCAGAGGGAGAAGCGGACTCCCCCCTGAGCAGGGAGCCCAATGCGGTACTCGATCCAAGGACTCCAGGATCATGACCTGAGCTGAAAGCAGTCGCCTAACCAACTGAGCCACCCATGCGCCCCTATCTTTAACTTTTTGAGGAAACTCCATACTATTTTCTACAGTGGCTGCACCAGTTTGCATTCCCACCAGCAGTGCAAGAATGTTCCTTTTTCTCCACATTCTCAACAACACCTGTTATTTCTTGTGTTGTTGATTTTAGCCATTCCGAACAGGTGTGAGGTGATACCTCGTTGTTTTGATTTGCATTTCCCGTATGGTAAGTGATGAACATCTTTCCATGTGTCTCTTGGCCATTTAGTTGTTTTCTTTGGAAAAATGTCTGTTCATGTCTTCTGTCCATTTTTTCATTTTGTTATTTATTTTTTGAGTGTTGAACTGTATCAGTTGTTTATATATTTTTGATACTAACCCTTTAATTGAATATGTCATTTGCAAATGTCTTTTCCCATTCTGTAGGTTGCCTTTTAGTTTTGTTGATTGTTTCTTTTGTTGTGCAAACGTTTTTATTTTGATGTAGTCCCAGTAGTTTATTTTAGCTTTTGTTTCCCTTGTCTGGAGAGACATATCTAGAAAAAGGTTGCTACAGCTGATGTCAAATAAGTTTGCCTGTGTTCTCTTCTAGGATTTTTCAGGGCTTATTGAATTCTTAAGTCTGTAGTTGGGTATCTTTCATCAGTTTTAAAAAATTCTCAGGCATTATATCTGCAAATATTGCTTCTGGCTTATTTTATTTCTATCTTTCTGAGTCTCTATATTATCCTTTCTTCTGTATTTACTATTTTTGTTTCCTGCCTCCAGTCTGAATATTTTCCCCAAGCCTATCTTCCAGCTCATTATTTTCTCTTATTTTTATCTGTTCTCCTGTTAAAACCATTACTTTTTATTGATCTTTTATTTTCCAGCTCTCTGCCAAATTTTCTATCTTGTGTTTTATATTCTTAAATATGTTGAACATTATCTGGATAATTACATCATATTGATTTCTTTTGGATCTGTTTTTATTTTTTATTATGTTCTTGCTTTGTATTAAGATACCTTGTTTTCTTTGTTGGCTAAGGGGTAAAATGGTACTGAATATAATAGATAAAAATTGTAGAAATAATTAAAATACTGCAATTAGTTTACATCCTTCTAAAGAATAATTTTTTTACTCTTGTCAGGTGTCAACGGCTATAGCAATCCCAGATAACCTTAATCTTTTCATAGGAGTTTAGAATATTTGAAGCAGGGATGCAGTTCTTAAAAGTGCCAGTATATTTTCAGTTCACCCTTACCTCTAGAGATTAGCACTTTGTTGTCTTAAAACAAAGCATAACAGGTTTGAAGGCTTCCACAACTGGGGCATGTAGGTGGCTCAGTCAGTTAAGCATCTGACTTTTGGTTTCAGCTCAGGTCATCATCTCGGGTTCCTGGAATCAAACCCACGGCGTGCTCTGCACTCAGTGCAGAGTCTGCTTGTCCCTCCCCCTCCCCACCTTGTTCTCTCTATCTTTCTCTCAAATAAATAAAATCTTTTACAAATTTTTTAAAAAAGATTTTTAAAAAGCTTCCAAATTTGCATACACCTAAATTTTATTTTGTTGTTGTTATTGCTCTTCATCCTCATAAAGGTGTAAAAAGTTGTTCAACTTTTCAATATCTCAGCTGCCTTGCCTAGAGTTACCAGATGTTTGTCAGAGAAAAGCAGGTAAAAATATCAACATTATCTCCTTTTGATTCCTAATTATCTAGCATCTTGGCTTCATAATTCTTTACTGCCTATTTTTCCCATTAGTGGATTTAAAAAGCAAACAAGCAAACAAACAAATTTTCCTATGTGTCTAGTCTTTCTCAATGAGAGGTTTGATCCAAATTATTTAGGTCACTATTACTCTATATTTTGAGTATTTGTGAATATCACTTTAATGCAGACTTTCTTTTTCCAAACAAAGAATATATACACACTATTTTTAACTTACCCACATTCTACAAATAGCTTAGTGCTTTAGTACACACACTGATACACACATACTGAATTGTCTATAGTAAATGACCTATGAAAATGTCTTTCTCCTAATTATACTCACTATCTTCAATATCTGGATAATCACTTATCTTCTGGATTTTTTGCTTGCTGGAGGCTGATGATACAGTCATGTCAGCATCCATCACAGTGCTTATATAAAATATTTGGCCAGATATATTAATGATAATATAGGCAACTTTTCTGTATTTGTTCAAAGGGCAGACTCAAAATTATAATCTTTCTTAGATATTTATATAGCTATGTTTGTTCAGTTCTGTGTGGTTAAGTATATTGTGTGGCATATTATGGTTGTGTTGGCTAGGACTCTAGTATTTATTAGCCAAAAGACCAAAGTTTTATTGGCTACATACAATTTAAGTTCAAAATTTTCTCAGGTAATAGTACTAGGTGGTGGTTTCTTTAAGTGCTCATTCAGATACCTCAACTCCTTACCTCTACGAGTTGACCAACTCCTAGCACCTTGCCATTATAGATTGCTTCCATGAAGAGAATGTAGGAGGATACATGGGAGGATTTTATAGTCCAGGCAAGGCAGTAAACAAGAAAAAAAAAAATTCACCTACCACTCACATGATATCATTACTTTAATTATAACTCAGACTTCTCTATCCCCAGGGATATGGAAAATGCAGTCTAGCTGCATTCCCATAGAGAAGGAGAAATGGGCTTCAGTAAATATCTGATGATCTCTGCCCCAATACTGGAGAAATTTTCATCTCTATAGTGTGTAAATAAGCATGCTATGGTCTTCTGGAACAAATTCTGTCTTGTTGACTGCCCCAGAAAGAAGATGAGTAAAGAGGAAAATATCAGAAAATGACAAACTGAGATGTTATAGTTACCTTCATTTCTGTTGAAAAGAATTTCTAGGTTGTCCCTCTGCAATAGACACATACATACACACCCATACATCAACAAAACACAACAAAAAACAAGATCAAAACTGTTTTCCTATGTATTTATTCTCTTCCCTGCAGTATGCTATTACATGTTTTCACTGCTAATAGTATTACTGAAGTTCAGTAACTTAATGTTTTGTTCTTCTAATACTTAATGTGTGAGCTACACATATCGTAAACATAATTAATGTAAATGAAAAACAATGTACATACCATCATGCAAAATGTTGAGAAAGCAACACTGTTAAAAGTTTTCAGTTAATTATTTAAATAAATTATAGTATTTTTAAGATTGCTTTACTTATTTTATCAGTGTTAGCTGAAGTTTCAAGTGTGCAGCAGAATTCAGCAAAGTGGAATATGTTTTTAACTCTATAATACATTCCCAATACGTTATTTAAGTTGACCGATTTACCCTGTCTGTTTCTTATATTGTTAAAAGTTTTTAAAAGGGATTGATTGATACTTAAACCTGCTAAAACTCAATGATAAAAAGTATATAAAAGAGTTTCATTCCAAGGGATCTTCAGTTCCTTAGTAAACCTATTTATACAAAAATGTTCCTAAGAGAGGTCAGTTACATATGCATTCAGCCTTTCTCACTGATAAGAGTGGAAAATTAACTTCAGTTAACATTAATAAAAATAAGTTATACTTGAATATATTTAAAAACATTTTCTGCATTCACAGTTATAAAGGCTTAATTAGAAATAATATAATAAGTATTTCTGTTATTAAACATATTTTACAAGAAAGGAGCTTAAACATTTGAAAATTATACATGGAATATCTGCCAACATATTAAGTTGCATAGTTCACCATTTATTATTTATTTCTCTAAAGTAGGTAATTAACTGCCAGAGAAGAGATGCATGGGTTGAGGGATATGATATCCATGTCTAGGGTGCTTTGAGGATAAAATAACTTTGTTGAAAAGATATTTAAAATTTAAAAGTATATATAGCTAAATGTGTACTTTTGTGGCAATTCTCCATGGTACTTTATACTTCAAATATATTTTAGTGGAATTTTTATACAAGCACATATTGATAGAGTCATTTATATTTTTCTATTGCTCACTATGGAGCCTGGAATTTAGAAAAATGCTAGTGAATACCTCTGAGCCACAGAGTTACATCTGAATAAATTATAATTCTTGTTTTCCAGATGCTGTCTCTTATGCTTATATATGCATTAATCTTCGAACAGTCCTTTCTTGGCATGCTTGTTCCAGCACAATGCTGTTGTATTGTTCTTAAATTCTTGTTTCACAGCCTTACTCATTTTCTTGGTTGTACTATAAATATTTCAGCTATTTTCTAGCTCCCCATATATATATAAATATTTTTCCCCTTGTCAATGAAATTATTCAATAATTGCTTTTGATTGACAGGACAATACTCTTCAATATAAAGCTAGTTTTTCTTCTTTAGTAAACTTGCCCTTTAAAAAATTCCTCTTTTTTTTTAAGATTTTATTTATTTATTTGAGAGAGAGAGAATGAGAGACAGAGAGCACGAGAGGGAAGAGGGTCAGAAGGAGAAGCAGGCTCCCTGCCGAGCAGGGAGCCCGATGCGGGATTCGATCCTGGGACTCCAGGATCATGACTGGAGCCGAAGGCAGTCGCTTAACCAACTGAGCCATACAGGCGCGCCCTTTAAAAAATTCCTAATAAATATTACTTGTTTAGAGAATTTAAGACTTTAAAGATACTATAACATTATTTTTAGTCATTATACTGAAGCATTGCTCCATTGTCTTTTAGTCTTTTATTTTTATTTTTTTAATTATGTTATGTTAATCACCATACATCATTAGTTTTTGATGTAGTGTTCCATGATCCATTGTTTGCGTGTAACACCCAGTGCAGAATGTGCCCTCCTTCTTTAAGACTAGTGCTTAGAAGCCTGATATCAACCTGATTCTTACAATTTAAGGATGTATTTATCTATCTCTTTTCTCCTATTTTAAAGCCTTTGATAAATTTTTTTCCTGAAACTTGAAATTTTATCAGGATATTACTCTGTATGGATTTATTTTTATTTATTATAGTATTCAGAAAGTTGGGGATTTTCTTTTAGATAAGATTGTCATTTCTGGGAAGTGGATTCTGAGGTAGTGGAGGAAATAAGGATTTCAATTTCTGCTTTTATTGTTGCTGGTTGACTCCGTAACTCTAAATAATAAAATTATAATTACATATTTAGTTCCTTATTTGTTAATTATAAACAAAGTTTGTTATTTACTACTATGAAACTTGAAAAAATTATTACTGGTAAGTTCCTTAGTTATACATATTTTTTAATGTGTAATATATATATAATTATATATATAATACATAGTTATCACCATGTGTCATGACCTGTTACTTTTAGACAGTATCCCAATGGATATGTCAACATATCTATCTCCAAACATTATTTCACCGCTTCTTATTCCCTATGTCTACCAATTGTACTATTGCAAAATTCATAGAATTTGTACTCTGGTAAATAAAATCAAATTTTCCAGGATATATTTATAGGTTAATATCAATTTTTAAAGCCAAATTTGTGATTATAAATATTATGTACTCCAGAAGTAGAATAATGAGTTTGGGCTTATAGAGATATATGTGTAATTCTATATCATTATAATACTGCTTCCCAAGGGAGAAAGATATCTAATGAAAATTTGGAGAGGAACATGAGAAAAAATTCATAAAAAAACACTTTTAAAATTGAATTTCATTAAATAGTTAACTTCTCACTGATATCGTCTTGCATTTTTATCATAAGTACCTGATGTTTGTTTCCTTCTAAATCATTACATTTGAAAAAATAAATCATTATATTTGAAATAGTTTCCTTTTTAATACTATTTTAGAGTGAATTCTTTCTATGTTTGATACATAACTCACATCTTAGAATTTTTAAATTTCTATCAAGAATGTTTTTATTTGAAGTCTTGACAATTATTTTGGATTTTACTTCATCTTGATCAAAGAATATGTTGAATTTTTAATTTCTAGAAAGTGGCTTTCCCTTTCCTTTAGTATGTACTGAATTACATAAATTGTTCCAGGGAGACTGAATAGAAGGTTACTCTGTATTTATAATCATTTTTGTTTTAAACTATTTCAGCCTAGTTGGAAAACTGTTTCATTAAGGACTTTTCCTAGTCATCAGAGCATAATATATTTCAGACTGACTCATTTTTGAAACAATTTTTAACTGGAAAATATATATATGAATCAACTATTTCACAATACGTAACATGGATACCTGGTTCTTGAAAGGAAACATATAAAGTGAATTCTATATTCATTCCAACTTTCTCTCTAAAGGCATGTTAAAAAACACAGAAAAGTAATGCCCAAAGAGCAATATGCATTACTTGGGCAGAGAAAACTGATCAGAGTTTAGGGTAACTGAAATAGGATTCCGTGCAAGTTAGCAGAAATAAGAAACCCACACAGAAAGGAAACTCCATGAATATACAAATAGGTCTCCTTGGAATTTTTGCAGTATGATTAGCTAAACATGTTCAAGGTAGAGGTTCTGGGATCAGATAGAAATAAGGCATTGGATTTCTGACTATACAGAGAGAGGAAATCCTACACGTGCATTTAGTTGAGCCCTAGAAAGGCAAAATCTCAAAAGTAGAGCTGCTGTAGTCTTTCTTATAAACAGAACTAAACTAAGGTTTCTAAGAAAACTTAAAAACAAGTATTGGCAAGCTGAGTCTACCAATAAATTATCTGTCAACCAGGACAAACTTAAAACTGTTGAAAGGCAGATAAGATCATAATTTTAACAGTAGCATCCATAATGTCTGTCATACAATACAAATTACTAAGCATATACAGAAGCAAGAAAATTTTACTCTACTCATTCTGAATTTTACTCTACCCATATATTATTATTGTTAAACTGAAAGTCATTATGTTTAATATAAATAAAAAACAATACAATATATTGTGTATTAACTCACATACTAAGCATTATTAATGGTCATTTTTTTAGCTCCCAGTTTCTTTCTGGTCATATTTCCCTCCAACAATCAACAAAAAAAAATGTCCTATAGATCACTTCTGAGGGTGAAAAATTCTTTCAGCTTTTATTTATCTAAAATGCTTTTATGTTATCTTCATTTATAAGTAGCTATTACATTAAAGGATTTTTTTTTACTTTTTTCTTTTAGCACTTTTTTCTTCCACCTTTTATTTTTTCCTTTCAGTTTCTCATGAAAATTTAGTACTCACTCATCATTTTGTCATGATGTATTATTTTCTGAACCCAACTAAATTGTTTTCTGCATTTTGACTGATGTATATGTTGTATATTATTATATGATTTTTACCCTATATATAAAATTGCATAATACTAATGTAAGAGATACTGTGATAAATTCAGAGTGGATTTTGTAATCTCAGTGGAAACAATGAAATAAATAAGTACATAGGTGAAATAAAATAAAACAGTGACTAAAGCTAAAAAAATAAAAGTACAGAGGAATGGAATCTAAAATATACTTGTTTTTTTTTTTTTAAAAGAGAAATCAAGAAAGAAGAAATAAAGAACAGGTGAAACAAGTAGAAAACAGCTAGTTAGTGGACTAAAAAATTAAGCAATCAGTAAATACATTGATATTAGGCCAATATAATCTAATTTAAAACCAGTTATTGTCAGGCTGAGTAAAGAAGTAAGATGCAAATGTATTCTGCCAATAAGAAGTGTACTATCAACACAAAGACACAACTAGTTTAAAAGAAAAGAGATAGGAAAATATGTACAATCAAACACTCAGCATTAGAGTATCAGAATGGTTATATTAATGCTAGAATAAGGAGGTTTCATGAAAAAGAATAATATCAGAATTACAAAAAGTCATACCTTCCTGATGAAATAACCAATTTAATAAAGAATTTAAAATATTCCCAAATGTTTATGCACCTAATAACAGTGTCAAAATATATTAAGCAAAAATTGCCAGATCTAAAGACGGGAAGGAAGAAAACTTACAGTTAGAGATTTTAACAATCTTCTTTTCTTTTACTATTTGAAAAAAATCATTAAACATCAGAAGATTTGAATATTATCACAAAATTTAACTTCATGATGACCAGATTGAAGAACTCAAAATGAAAAATTAAAAATATTTTTAAATGATTGACAATAAAAACATAAAGTAACAATTTACAAAATGGAGTTTTCCATTAGAAAGTTTAAATATTTACATTTAAAAGCAGTGCTTAGAAATTTTAAATGTTTACATTAAAAAGGAAGCTAACATTTATTATGTGAGTTTCCACTTTAAGAAGCTCTCAAAAAAAACAAAGTAAGTAGAAGAAAGAAATTAAAGTTAATTGCAAAAATCAATGAAGCCAAAACTACTATTTTAAAAGTTACTGAAAATAATAAACATCCAAATGGAATAAGTGAGAGAGAGAGAGAGGATAAGAGAACACAAATACACAAATTACAATATTGGGAGTTAAAGGAGGAATATTATCTACAGCTTTGCGGCTGCTAAATGCATTTTAAGGGAATATTACAACAAATTTATTTAGAGGATATAAATTCCTTAAAGATACAAATTACTTTTGAAGTAAGAGAAACATGGATAAACTTATACCTGTTAAACATTTCGGTAGATTGTAATTAAAGTTTTCTTACAGAAAGGAAACTCAAGGCTGAGATGAGTATTCTGGTAAATTATATCAAACATTTAAAAAATAAATGACACTAAACTGACAAAATTTTTTATTTTTTTTAAAAGATTTTATTTATTTATTTATTTGAGAGAGCAAGAATGAGAGACAGAGAGAGCACATGAGAGGGGGAAGGGTCAGCAGGAGAAGCAGACTCCCTGCTGAGCAGGGAGCTGGATGTGGGACTCGATCCTGGGACTCCAGGATCATGACCTGAGCTGAAGGCAGTCTCTTAACTGATTGAGCCACCCAGGAGCCCTAAACTGACAAAATTTTTTAAAAAAATTAAATAGGAGAGAATACTCCCTACTTGTTTTTGAGGTCAGCATCATCCTTGTACCAAAACCTAAAAAAAAAACATTATAAGCAAATATAACCAAAGATCAATATTCTCCATAAATATTAACGCAAATATCTAAAAAGATTATGTTTCATATGAATGAGGTGCTTATTCTCATATTGCAAGCTTGCTTTAACATTTGAAAATGAACATGGTCATCTCAATGATTGCAAAAAAAAATCAATGGACAATATTCAACACTATTCATGGTTAAAAACTATGGAAAACTCACAATAAGTGAGGCTCCCTCATCTTGATAAAAGGCATTTAAAAAAATCCTACAAGTAATATACTAAATGGTGAATGATTAATGACATGATGACAATATCATATGGTTAGATTAAAAGCAATTCCATAATCTGAAACTGTTTCTCTTCATTGGTAGAGTTAACCGCATTAAAGACACAAACCAAACAAGTAGAGAAATTGGTTTTATTCATCCTATTGCATTAGGAAGAGCATCCCAGATTTAAAGATCAGACTATCTTGGTAGAGTGGTTTCACCTTAGGCAGTTAAAAAGAGGAGTAGACAAATTATAGTTGAGGTGCATTTATAGTTGAGATTGTTTTTGTAATCAGGGGTAATCTTAGTTAACAAGAAATGTTTCTCTGTCTAGCTAAGTTCATAGTACAAACACTATAGATGATAAATCTGACAGAACAATTACTGGTAAAGAGATTGAATTAATTATCAACCCCCTCCCAACAAACAAAAGCCCAGGACCAAATGGCTTCACTGATGAATTCTACCTAGCATTTAAAGAAGAATTAATACCAATCCTTCCCAAACTCTTGCAAAAAATATAAGAGGAAAGATAAATTCTAAACACATTTTTCAAGGCCAACACTGCTCTGATACCAAACCAGAGACAGACATACAAAAAGAATAATACAGGACAATATTCCTGATGAGCATAGATGCCAAATCCTTCAATAAAACATTAACAAACCAAATTCAACAGTACATTAAGAGGATCATAATCAAGTGGGATTTATTCCATGGAGGCAAAAATAGTTCAACATCTGCAAATCAATAAATGTGTTACACCACATTAACAAAATGAAGGATCTAAATCATGCTATCATCTAAATAAATGCAGAGGAAGCATTTCATAAAATGCAACATCTTTTATGGTAAAAAACTCTCAACAAACTGCATAAAGAAGGAACAGACTCCAGCACAATAAAGCCCATGTATGACAAGCCCACATCTAACATCATACTCAATAATAAAAAGCCGAAATTTTTTTTCTATGTTCAGGAATGATCAAAGATGCCCACTATCACCACTTTTATTCAACATAGTACTAGAAGTCCTAGCCAGGGCAGTTAGGATAAAGAAGTAAAAAACTTTCAAATAAGAGAGAAAAAAGTGAAGTTGTCTCTGTTTTCAGATGACATGATCTTATATCTAGAAAACTCTAAAGATGCCACACATACAAAAAAAAATGGTCGATATATACAAAAAAAATCAGTAAATTTGCAGGATACAAAATAAATATCAAAAATCAGATGTGTTTCTTTACACTAATGATGAAATATTTAAAAAATAAATTAAGAAAACAATCCCTTTTAAAATAACATCAAAACAATAAAATACTTTGGATAAAATTTAACCAAGGAGATGAAAGAACTATATACTGGAAACTACAGATCATTGGTGAAATAAATTGAAGGGGACACAAATAAATGGAAAGATAGTCTATGCTCATGGATTAGAATAGTTAATTTTGTTAAAATGTTCATAACACACAAATCAATCTTCAGAATCAAGGAATCCCTATCAAAATTCCAATGGCATTTTTTCATAGAAAGAGAAAACAAATACTAAAATTTGTGTGAGACCACAAAAGACTCCAAATAGCCAAAGCAATCTTGAAAGAGAAGAGCAAAGCTGGAGGCATCACACTTCCTAATTTCAAGCTATTCTATAAAGCTATAGTAATCTAAACAGTATGGTACTGGCATAAAAAGACACAGATCAATAGAACAGAATAGGGAGCCCAGAAATAAACCTATGCATATATGATCAATTAGTTTTAAACAGAGGAGTCAAGAATATACAATGGGTAAAACTGGGAAAATTGCATATCCACTTGCAAAAGAATAAAACTGGACCCCTATCTCACACCAGACACAAAAAAATTAACTAAAAATGATTTAAAACTTAAATGTAAGACCTGAAACCATAAAACCCCTGGAAACAAACATAGGAGCTAAACCCTTTGATATTGATATTGATCTTGGAAATGATTTCTTTGACACAAAAAGACAATGGCAACAAAAGCAAAAATAAACAAGTAGGATTAAAACTAAAAAGCTTCTGCACAGCAAAGAAAACCATCAACAAAATGAAAAGACAACTTATGGAATGTGAGAAAATATTTGCAAATCACACAGCCAACAAGGGGTTAATATCCAAATTATACAAAGAATCATGTAACTCAATAGAAAAAAAAGTAACTCAATAAAAAATGAATACCCGATCTGAATAGAAAGCTTTCCAAACAAAGAAAACATACAAGTGGCCAACAGGTACATGAAAAGGTATTCAACATCTGTCCTTGTTAGGGAAATGCAAATCAAAACCATGATGAGATATTACCTCACACCTCTTGGGATGTCTATTGTCAAAAATACAAGAGATAACAAATGCTTATAAGAATGTGGAATGAAGGGAACGCTTGTACACATTACTGGAAATGTAAACTGGTATAATCACTATGAAAAACAATATGTAGGTTTCTCAACAAATTAAAAATAGAACCGGCATATGATCTAGCAATTCCACTCCTGGGTCTATATCCAAAGGAATTGAAATCAAGACTTGAAGTGATATTTGCACTACCATTTTCTTTGCAGAATTATTGACAATAGCCAAGCTTTGGAAACAACTTGTGTCCAAGTCTTTAAAAAGAAAGAAATTCTGTCATTTGCAACATGGATAAATCTGGAGGCCATTATGCTAAGTAAAATAAGCCAGACAGAGAAAGATAAATACTTCATTATATCACTTGCATGTGTTATCTAAAAAGAAAAAAAAAATAGTTGACCTTATAGAGAAAGTATAATGGTGGTTTCCAGGGACTGAAAGGGACAGGGGCTGGGGTTGTGGATATAGGCAGAGGTTAGTAAAAGGGTACAACCTTTCAGTTATAAGATGAACAATTCTGAGATTGACTGTATAACACAGTGTCTATAGTTGATAATATTGTATGATTTGTTTGATTGAAATTTGCTGAAAATAGAACATATGTCTTCTCACAATAAATAAATAAATACATACATACATACATACATACATACATAAATAATAGATAATTTTTTAAAAAGGTAGATTAATAAAAAACAACTGGGTTTTCCACAGTGGGAGAGGAAGTCTATTTGCATATCCATCAGTTACCTGAAATTTACAGACATGTGAAATAGCACAAAGATAATTAATAGAATCAGAGTCTATCTGATAACCTAAAAGGATGTTAGTTTTTTTTACTGAAAAAAAATTGTCTCTAAGGATTCCCCTCCTTTTCATCAAAGATAATTTCAAAGCAGTATTTTTCTTGATCATAAAATAAAGCTGATTTCCTTAGTTTTGTTCTGATTACTTACAGAACTGAAGGAAACATGGTGATTTACCATGTAGACCTTTTTAAGTTTGCTTTGCTATAAGTTTTCATATGAAATCTTAGATTGGACTTTTAAAATCTCTTGAGGCTAGGAAGCTAATCCTAGAACTATCTATATTTCACCTGTAATACTTAAAGATTGGGTGAATTTCTCTGTTTTCAAGGCCCTCATATGTCTTAAATTTCCTGAGCCTGCCAAGAAAAACCTTCCTTGCTCACCTATAAGGCTAGAACTCTGGTACTTAGGAATCCATGATAGTTTTCCCAGCAGGGCTTTATAAGCTTTGCCTCCATAATTAATCTTAGCTCCCTTCAAAGCAAAAATCACACCACATTTAAACAGGCAAGAATGACTATATTTAAGGCTATGCCAATAAAGGAGAGAGGCCAAGAATACCTGGCATAGCCCTTTGCCAACAGTCTCTTTGACAGAGTAGCAAGCACTTTCAGGGAAGCGCCAGAATAAACAAAAATCTATTTGTAGATGACAAAAGACTCCTGTGGTCAATTTATTACTAATAATTTTCAAAAGTGAAAGATCTGATACAAGTTCATTACACACATAATTCATATGGCAAGGAAATTTGGTCTTTTCTATGGCATGCAAAACAAAACAGTCAATGCATAGAAGTTTAGACAAAATAGCTATAAACATAATAATGAAGCCTATTTTCAAAGAACAGTGATTACATCTATCTTATGGAAATGGATAAACATAATCTTTACAGAGAAAACAATCTTCAGATATAACATCTAATAGTCCTGTCACAATATGCCATGAATATTGCAAACATTTATAGTTAGAATTATATCCAGATTATCAAGTGAAGAGATTTAGTAAGTTTGAAGAGAGTCCTAAACAACTATATGTCAATAAGACTTCATAGGTAAGTGATGTGAATCCCTAATTGAAAAACATTGATCTGAAACATACTGGATTCAAATTAAAGAAAATCGCAACCAAGTTAATATTTTAAAGAATAACTGAAACTATTTCTGAAAATACTATATTTTTGTATGAAATCAGGCAAAGCAACACCAGGACTCTCATATATAGAAACATCATGGGTAGCAAGGGCATTGATTATTCCATACAACATATAATTTTTGGAATTTTTACTTTCATAATATTTTACCCATAGAGAATTAACACAGGGAAAGCTAAGCATTTCTTCCAATTTCAGAGCACTTCCTATGCAAATCACAGCATAGGAAATACAATTATTTTTTATTATTTTTTTTTTACAAGGTAAGAGGGCATAGCCCTGGGAGACCTCAAAGACAGTTTTGGGTGCATGATATACCTTTTGGGATGACAAAATGTCAAAAGTTGTTAGGAAGTTTGAACACTTAATTAAAAGGATCTTGGGTTAGTGAGTAACAATACTCAGCTACGTATTTAACTAATGTGATGATAAGATATTTAAAAAATAAACATAGAAAGTAACATGATTGTAAAGAAGAATATCTTTAAAAAGTGAGAAGACTTTGTTGTCTTAAATAATCAAGGACTTGATAAAGTCAACATTAAAGTGATAGTTCATTATTCTGATAATGACACAGTATCTTTGCCTTTTAGGCAGATTTTTCAAAAGGTAAAGAAAACCCTTTTCAACCTCTCACTAAAGAAAGAACCAATAACCCAAGGAAATTTGGTCATTTTTACAGAGAGAAAACCAAATCTTAATTTTGCATCAGTATAATTTTTAAATTAATGCTCTTTTTAGACAATCTTAATAAATACACCAAACTTCAGCCAGCTTTGGCCAGGACAAATGAAATTTACTTGCCAGAAACCTTCTAAAAGTTTATATATTCTTTTAGGTCTTGTCATACATTTACCTTTTTTCTCATTCTGGAAAAAACAGTCATTTTACTCTAGAACAAAACTGTTCTCTTTTTCCTTGACAAAAACACATTCTGTATACCTGGCATACGAAATTGCTCCTCTCTACCACCATTGCTTCTAGTAGAGTCTTTTTGTCATTTATGATTATGACTTTTAACTACAGTTACTTCTATTTCCCAGATAAAATTATGAGGTGGATAATTATGAACTTTTTTCACACACCAGAATTTTATAGCAGACTAGCAGAGATCATGAATCTACTCACACATTTTTTTTTTTAACAGCCATACACTTACTTCAGACCAAATACACACAGACTTTTTGTACCATAAAAATAAAGGGAAAAGGTATATAAACTTAAAATTATGCTTCAGTATTTTATCTTACTGGAAACAATCTATATATCTAATGACTACTCATTCATTAACTTAATGTAGCATAAGTCTAGGATTTTATGTTATCCAAGGATTTTGAAAACTATCTTAAAGGTGACATACTACAAAACTTAATTACTGTTGAATTAAAATTTGTCAGATGACTGATTCAATTTGATTAAACAAATTTATATTTGCATCATCTTAAACATTTAGTATGAGTAATCTTAGCTTATTTTATTAGTAAACCTGTACAAAGGCACTTGTTTTTGTTTGGAGAACATGCCCAAGTAGAATAAAAATGTATGCTTGTACTGTATTTAACATTGGTAACTCAAAAGACATAGCTGTTTTTGTTAAAACAATATTAAATAAGTCTTGTTGGCCAAAGACATACCCAAAATTATGTGAACTTGAATCTAAAAACATTCTGTTGGATTCTATTAGAATAATTTCTTTATACATTAAAAATATTAATTAAATTTCCTTAATTTCTGAAAATTTTAAGAATATTCAGTTTATTGGGTGCCTGGGTGGCTCAGTCAGTTAAGTGTCTGACTCTTGATTTCAGCTCAGGTCATGATCTCAAAGTCCTTAAATCAAACCCTGCATTGTCTCTGTGCTCAGTGGGGAGTCTGCTTCTCTCCTTCTCCCTCTCCCCCTCCCCTTCCCCCTACACACACACACTCTCTTAAATAAATAAATAAATAAATCTTTTAAAAATATATTAAATTGAATCTTAAGTGCTTATTTCAGAATAGATCTCCATTGAGGGATTTTATAATTTAATATCAATGGAAGGAGGATAATATTACACATATATTACATACATACACATGTATAAACATACGGACAGACACAAATAGCTTATAGCTTCAATTCTAAATCTAAATTTGTATAAGAGCCGGCTCTTGTCCTTACCCCACATTTATGTTTTTAGCATGGTTATGTTTCTGACAGATGGGACAATTTAGATTACCTTCTTAAAATGACAGCTGAACTCCATCAATATTTGCAAAAGACAGCTTTAAGAATTTCTGTATTATGATATGTAATAATATGTAGACTGTGAACTATATTTTTGGTGAGGGTCCAAGGAAAGGGGCCATCTGAGCATCCAAAGATTATCTGAATGGAAAAAAAAACTGTCCAGTTTATTTTCAGTTATGTTTTTCAATCTTAGATGATAACACCTGTTATGTCTTAAATTCCTTAAGCAGAGGTTCTGACTCTAAGGAAGGTTAAGTAAAGGAATGTATGCTGGTGATTGAAGAAGAGTTGTCTTGGGAAGTGTTTATCTTAGTACATTCATCAGCCAACGAGTATCTTTTAGCTTTGGGGGTAACTGCTAATTCCTTAGATAAAGCCTGCAGTAGGTTAGTAACTCAGGTTTCTTTATATATATATATATATATATATGTTCAGTTAACCACTGTATACACATAATTAGTCCTTGATGCAGGGTTCAACGATTGATTAGTTAAGTATAACACCCAGTGTTCATCACAGCACATGCCCTCCTCAATACTCATTACCCTGTTACCCCCTCCCCCATCTTCCTCCCCTCTGAAACCCCCAGATTGTTTTTTGGGGTCCATAGTCTCTCATGGTCCATCTCCCTCTCTGATTTCTCCCCCTTTGGATTTCCCTCTCTTCGCCTATGGTCTTCCATGCTATTACTTATGTTCCACATATGAGTGAAACCATATGATAATTGCCTTTCTCTGTTTGACTTGCTTCACTTAACATAATCTCCTCCAGTTCCATCCATGTTGATGCAAATGGTGGGTATTCATCATTTCTGATCGTTGAATAATATTCCATTGTGTTTTCGAAGGATATCCCTGCAGCTGTCATTAACCCCATTTGTTTCCCCTAATGGGGTGAAGGAGCATTACCATGAGCAAAATTGTCTTATGGTCAGTGAAAGATATTAAAGGGCAAAGGTGTGTAGGTATGGAGTTAGAGACTTTGAGGAGAGTGAAGAATACAGATAATCCAATTGGAAAGTACCTATTTTCGCAAAAGGTTTACTGGGATAGTAAAGTTAAGCAGAAAGATATCCAGGGCAGTGAGATGACCTAGTGAAACAAAAGGGTGTTTAGACAAAGTCAAGGCACAAGGTAGATTGATTATCAAGTCCCACCACAGATACGGTTTGCCTATTCTAAGGGAGGGTTGTAGGATAACAAGAGTAATGTGTTGCTCTTGTGTCCAGTAGGAAAATGGAAGGGTATCCATTTATGACAATGATTATTTCCCCTTGCTTATTGAGAATTAGTTGTAAGAACAAGGGGAATGGTTGCCCAAAGGAAGATCATTGGGAAAGTGGGTTTCTGTACTCTTATTCCCTTTTGCATTTTAAGGCCATGTCCTATAACGCCCTCCCCACCACTTGTTTTTTAACAACATCTACATGTGTGTTCCTTCCTAAAAGGATTTTGCAGCAAGATTTTCCTGGTTTAGAAGGGAAAAGGCTTAGAAGGATTGAGAAGGGTTTAGAAGTTGCAAATAAAGGCACAAATTTGCATTGTGTTGTTCAGTTTTTCTGTAATGGAGTCCTCATGGTGTTAAGCTAGTGTATGCATTTCAGAGATAGGAATATTCCACCAGTTTGCTTTTTTGGTATAATATCTCTGATTTTTGCTGTAAGCTCTTAACAAAACTAATGTCAATGGGTGGAAGTGATTCAGTTATGGAGAGCAAACCCACAGTAGTTCTTTCAAATACATTTTAATCTATGTCTATAACTGAGTTGGATTCATCTCTTTGTTGTCTGCAAACTTGCATCTTTGTCCAATAAATTTTTATCCTCTCCTGTGGTTTTGGCCTGTGTATAAACTTTAAGCATGTTCTAATTTCTTTGATGGTCTATCTCCTGAGCCCACTAGCAGCTGTACAAGTGGATATAATTCATGGAGCCTGGGAAAATATGTCCAGAGAACCAGTCTGAATTGATTACTAAATTATTTTCTATTCTTACAGAGTTCTGGGAAGTCTTTAACAATATCATGAAAATCTGAGTGAGACCAAGGCATAAGGTGTTGGGATGGGTGCTCACGTCATTAATCATTCATCACAAGTAGGGACAAGCCATAAGGCAATTTAGGGTGGGAAATTGGAAAGCAGAAGGATATAATGGAGCCAGAGAAGGGTAATGAGGAGGAATAGAGCTGAAAGCAAATAAGGGAAACTAGCATAAGGAGGAATAGTTGGTGGGAAAAGGGATGGGGATAGTCTGTGTGAGGAGTTTTGAAGGAAGAGAGGGCATGAGTTTGCTGGAAGTAAAGGAGGAGTCTAATGGTGTTGAGAGACACAATCCTGAGTAAAATTCTGCCAAATGGAAGTAATGAACTCAGTTGATGCTGTGGTGGTGAGATATATAATTTACAGGGATATTGAAGGGGGTTTAAAAGTGAGTTGGAGTTTCCTTTAGTAACAAGGTTAAACAAAAGTTAGCAAAACAAAAACAAAAACAAAAAAACTAAACCAAAAGAGCACTGAAAAAAAGAATTAAAATTAAACCCTTACCATGTAGCCATGGACAAAAATGTCTGGAATATAGGGGTTGGGAGCTGAACTGACTGTGGGATGCCCAATATGTAGATCACAAAAGGCTCCAGAGGCCTCAGTACCTGAGTAGAGGAAAAAAGGCTATACAAGTGGATGGGACTTCCGGTGCCGTGCACATTGTGGCACCAAAGAGTCTAAACCAAAAACAAACAGCTAGGGAAATTAATTTCATTCAGATTCCTGCCCTAAGAGTAGAACATCAGGTCTGAAGATTAGAATGTGTCTCAGAGGATGGTTTTTGCCTTAGACTTTTATAAGAAGGAGTAGAAAAGGTATATGTGGGGTGATTTTACAGCTGGCTTTGTTTTATAATCAGGGAGTCTCAGTCAACTAGGAGATATTTATCTCTGTCTGACTAGTTTCAGGGGGACAAATAGTTCAGCTAATCATTTATGATAGAGAGAATGGGAATTTGAAGCATTTGTGCCTTGCCTTGTCATAGATAAACAAGGGGCTATATATGAGTGTCATGTAAGTCATATTGGGAAAAGATAGTTCTTTGCTGTAAACTATTTTCTAGAACATAAAGTGATAGAGGATTTCTTAAGTGTTGTTATTTTCCAGGAATACAGAGCTAAGATAAAGTTTAACATCATCAACCCATGTGTATTTATTGTTTAATATTTAACAGTTATTTGGCAATCTGCTTACTCATTTTATCCTATTTTTTATGTTTCCTTCTTTTTTGACTTTCTTTACAGAAAATATGTCTTGTTTTCTTGTGTTTTCTGTAGGTAGTGTGGACATTATAAATGTTATTTTGAAAACTATAGCTGGCTTTCAATATATTAAATACAAATCTATTTATATAACTCTAATGAATGAAGACAACACAAAGTTATCACTTTCAAGGTAATGTACAGAGCCTACCTTCTTTTGCTGGCACTTCCCTTATTTCTAAGTCAACATAATATTCAATTATAAGCCTAGACTGAAAAAAAATATATGAATTTGTACTCCAATATTTTATTTAAAACACAAAGACTTTAAAATAATTTTCCATTCAGTTAATAACCCATAAATATTATAGCTTTTTATGCATAACTATAGAATTATGTTAACATTTAATTTCAGTGCTCATTGTCAATCTTTTTGTACTGTTTGTTGTGATGTTCTTTCATCCAAACCCAATGCCAAACATCCATAACTATACTAGTAGTCATGATGTCTTCTGTATTTTAGTAAATAACAGAAGCATAGAGATCAATATGGCTGCAGAATCTAAGGAATTTTATTGTTCTTACAGTGTCTGTCAGTGGCATACTCAATACCAAGGAGCATGATTTTAGGCACACACATACATACTTTTACCTTACAGTATACATACATTGCTCTATCCATTTCAGTTTCCTCCCAGCAATCGCCTCACCAAACAATAACCGACATCTCATGTCAAGTTTGATGAACATGATCAGGAAGGACTAATGGAGAATAACAAATCCCAAAGATAATTGTTTCAAGAAAGGTGTTTTTTAGAAGTCTCATCCATTGATTTCAAGGGCCCTGATAGATACCAATCAAATAGCACTAAAAAGTCCCCATCTGAATCAAGGCATCTTGATTTGAAACCATAGCTACTAAATAATGCATACAAAGGAGAATTCCAGAGTTTTCCTTACAACCATTCAAAAGGAAGAGGAGTTCACAATGTAATTTGAGAGCCTTGTACTCAGGGAAATGAAGTGCATTAATAATAATATATCAAACATATTTACTGAAGTCTTAATTTGAGCCTTTTGCTGAACTACTATCATAGAACAAGAGAAAATCATGAAAATAGTAATCAGGGAGAACAAGAAACAGGCCTAAAAGCCAAGGCAGATTAACTCCATGTCCCTTTAAACTGGGAAAGCTGATTTGCATTAATTCATGTTCTCAATCCATTATTGTTTTTTAAGCCTATTCTATCAGGGGTGCCCGGCTGGCTCAGTCTGTAGAGCACATCACTCTTTGTCTTGGGGTTGTAGTTTTGAACCCCACATTGGGTGTAGAGATTACTTTAAAAAATCTTTAATCCTACTCTATCATAACAGCTTTTTTCATTCTGATGCTTTATTTTGACTGACATTTGTTTGGTTAGATTAGTTCTTTAATCTTCTTAAATAGGCAAGGGTGTTGCTAGAGTTCTTGTGAAACTGAGTATTTTTTCTCTGAGGTCTTTACGTGTGAATGACAATTTGTCAAGTACGGGTCACTTAGATCCTAAATTTTCCACTCTCAAAATCCCAGTGTCTTCTTATGCTTTATGTCAATAAATAGAATTCTAAATCCAGTCTCTCTTTTTATCTAATTAATTACTACTACTACTACTACTAGTGTAATAGAAAAACTACTTTTTCTTTATAGGTGATTCCAGATTTATTTTTGTTGTTTTTTAACTTGTTGAAATTCAAACATTTTTCCTCCCCAGGATACATCTAGAGAGGGAGTGCTTTTGTAATTTTTTCTCCTGCCAAACACCAAACCCTTTCAAACTTAAAACTTATATTTTTCTTCAGCTCCCTGATAGTAAACATAAAGTGTATCACCTCTAGAAGTGAATCAGCTGGATTTGCAGCATCTGCTTCTTACTAACTCTGTAGCAAGTTATTTAAAATTCCCTGCAAACTTCCTCTCAACAGTTGTTAAGTGGATGTAAGATTGTATATTATAGAAGTTTCCTGGGGATTAAATGAGATAATGGTAGATGCAAATCACAAATGATTCATATATGGTAGTGGTTATTATTTGTGATTATTGGTTTTGTTTCTATTATTCATGGTTTCTTCCATTGAAAGCTTATAATTCTTAGGATTTCTATCATCTTCTCAGAATGTCAATCACTATTTTATCATTCATCTATTATTTTCTTCTTATCTTTAACTTTCCTGTTCATTGTGTGTGAAATTATTAAATGTGTTCTCCAATCATTTTATTTACCTCAGAATTTATTACCTCCAAAGAAGTTTTTAATGTTTATTTTGTATTTTAAGTTTTTCTTCTCTCTTGATTTTTCTTCCTTCCTTCCCTCCCTCCCAATTGCCAGCTCCCATTGCATCTCTGCTTTAATTTCAAGGTGTTCTTTCTTTAGAGCTCCCTAGTCTTATACAGAGAGAATTTTTTGAAAGACATGAACATCCCCAAAATCATCAAGGCATTGTTTCCTTTTCTCTAGTTTCTGCTCATAGGTCTGCTTTGTTTTTGTTTTCATTTTTGAGTTCAGAGAACTATTCCAGTGTTGATACAGTTCAGGTGCATAGTTACCACCACACGGTAGCTTCATCCTTTCAGACTTCAATAAGGTGGTCAGGTTGATATATAAAGTCTTTACTTGCAGGTCAAAATTTGAAAGTTGTACTTAAAGTCATTTGAAGTATTTTACTGGCCTGAAGTTAGGTCTCCTTTTCTCCTGTGTTTTTGGATTTTTGATTGAGCTAGAGAGTTAGATGCAGTTTGAAGTTACCATTTCAACACTACAGTTTGTGAGTGCTCTACTCTCAGCAAGCTAAGCTTAGTCTCAGCACTTTTCGTGGTGTTTTCCCTACAATATGTATGCATTTCAGGAAGTAAGGAAGCATTGCATATGCCTACTTCCTGCAGTGATGTATGTTGGCAGTCTCCCAATGCCAGTGAGAAAAGAGCTGTTGACAAAGGTTGGAGACAGAACTTTTAGCACTCATGGGATAAAATGATAACTTCTGTGCACTTGAGGGAAAGTTGCCTATTTTTCCTTCTCTTCTAAATTTTAGCTTCTAGTTCTCACAATTTGGTAAAGTCAGATGTATTGACATAGTCTTTTCCTACTTTCTTCTTGGCAACTATTCTAGCTTGTTAAGATTGCAGTTGAATGTGGGATACTATTGGTATAATTTTTTCGTTTTATTTTTGGATGTCTGTTCAGCTTCATGACTGTAGTTGCATGTGCTATGTGGTTCAAGAATATACTTTTAAATTCATCTCCATCCACAATGCCACTTGTTTAAATTCAGGATGAGATTTTACATATGTCCTTTATTTTTTTTATTACACTAAACCTTTTTCTTTCTGTGTGTTTAAGAGAAAACTTGGTAAGAAGTATATCAAGCCCATATAGTCTGTTAGCCTGCTAATTTAAAAGTTTGTCTTTTTAAACATTCCAGACTACTACAACTTGATATTCCACAACTAAGTATTCCTAGGGAAATATTCCTACAGGAATGTTCCTGCAATTGAATTTCCTAGGGGAAATGCTCAGACTGTACATGGCAAAGACTGTCAAATAACCCCAGTGTCCATTTATCCATTGTCCTCTCTCTTTCTCTGTTTTTTTTTTTTTTTGTTTTGTTTTGTTTTTTTTTTTTTTTTAGTGAAGCAACACTCCCTCCCTCTCCTCTGATCAAGATTTAGCCGAGAATGTAACTGTCCACCAGAAACCATTTCTCAGACTTTACTGCATCTTGCTGAGGAAATGTGAATAAGTTAAGGCTAGTGAGGTGCATATGAGAGGGATGGAGGCAATCTCATAGCTTTATGTACTTACATGCTTTCTCTGTTTTTTTCCCCCACCCTATGTTATGGGAACCAATCCTGGAGGCTTCCAGCTTTAACCTCATAAACACCTCTAACACCCTGAGCAATGGAAGAAGAGAAATATAGAAGGACGATCAGTCCCTTCATGACCTCAAAAATCCAAGCCCCTTGGCTATTGTAGCCTACTCACCCATGGACTCTTTTATGATAAAAAAATAAACTTCAATCTCATTTAAAGCTCAACATTCTGGTGCTGTTTTTATTATAACAACTTTTACTGTATCTTAACTAATACAAAGTACTTCTACACAGTGTGCTTTTAATTGAAGGAAAAAGACCACAGTGAATGACTCATAAATTTTTATATACCACTTTCACAAGAGCAGGCTCATGATTACTAAAATGACTTCATAGGAAGTCTCTAATAACTTCCAAGAGTTTACGTTGCTTTTAAGGCTTTCATAAGGAGGACAGCAAAAATGAATGTGCTTCTGCTTGTTTGTTGTTGGTGTTGTTTCTAATGGAAGGATGTAAGTCCATCTACTCTTATTTCTTGGCAATGAGATGGTTGATAGGAAACCACTAAGTGAAATCCACACCCAGCCAGAAGGTCTCACAACAGCATGATGTTATGTTTCAAGAAAAATGTAAAGGGATTAGAAAAACAGAAAAGAACTAGTAGCCTTTTGTCAATGACATCTTCTATACTCTCACAGACCTACCATACTCAGAGGGATATTTTAAAAACTGAATTTTTTGCCGTTTGTAATAGCATAAGCATCACTTTTTAAGATAAGCCTGACATCCTGTAACTTCTCTTTTTTTCCCATCCAGTGGAGATGTGAAGTCAATGGCAGATTCATGGCTTTGAATTGAATGTCTTTTGAACACGGACTATATCAGTTTCCTATGGAGTTTCACAAAGGAAAAATTTTGGCAATGAGAAAGGCCTCTGGCATGTTAGGAACAGAAAGGAACATATATGCTTCAGAAATAGCAAACAGCTTGCCTGCCAAACCAATCCTGTGGTGCACTGCTTTCCTTGAAACTCAAAGCAGAGAGGAAACCAGTAGAGTCCTTTCTGGCTTAAAGCTGTGTCCCCTGAATCTGTGCTAAAAGAAAAACCCATGACCTCCATCTCTCAGTGAAAACCTTATGCTTCACTGACTCTCATTTAATGTGAATTTCCATGTCCTTGCATATAAAAGCAATACTTTGAAGACTTTAAGAAACAAACAAGGCATTGCAGTGAAATGTAAGTATGAATGGTTATTAGGTATCATAAACATGAATAGTATGCTGGAACACAATTTTTAAGAATAATAAGCACTATATAGCATGTTCTGTGCTAAGCATTTGACATGTTGTTATTAATCTTAAGGATTCTAGGATATACAATGTTATCTCCATTTTACAAAAGAGGAAACTTGAAGTTAACAGTCCCAAAGGAATATAGCTAGTATGTGGTGGGTATGAGCTAATTCACTCCTACTTAATTCCCAAATCTGTGTTATCTCCATTGTATTTTGTTGTCTATACCTTAACTACTACACAGAGCAATACAAATTATTTGGCATCTGTGATTTATAAGAAATACGTATTTAATGATTCAATGACCAAAATGCGTTTCTCATATATATTTGGTATTCCCCCACCGTTTCTGGTTCCAACTCCTAAAACACTTGGAATTTCCTAAGTGAGACAGTGATAAAGATGTCTTATGTAAATGAGGTGACTTTTGGATCCCATTCCTTGACCTCTGGGGAGGAGAGAGGGCTGCAGGTTTATTTGATCAATCATGCCTATATAATGAGGCCTCCATAAAAATCCAAGAGGGTGGGGATTAAAGAGCTTTGAGGTTGGTGAATACTTAGAGATACAGGAAGAAGTAGGCTCCCCAGAGAAGATGAGTAAACTGTGCCCTTTCCGCATGCCTTGCCCTATACAGATCTCCAATCTGACTGCTCTTCAGTTATATTTGGGTTTGGAGAGCTTTCAGATTGTTGAACTAGAATGCTTCCACGTGCCACTCTGCAGGGCCCAGCTCCAGAGGATAGAAACTCCCTTTGTTTAAGACCTCACCCTACTTATCTCTTCACATGGCTGTTGATTCCTATTCTTTAATAGCCCTTTTAATAAACCAATAATCTAGCGAGTAAATATATTTCCTGAGTTCTATGAGCTGCTCTAGCAAATTAATCAAACCCAAGGAAGGAATCATGGGAACTTCTGATTTATAGCCAGGCCGTCAGAAGTACTGGGCAACTGAAGTGGAGAGCAGTCTTGTGGGACTGAGCCCCTGAACTGTGGAATCTACTGCTATCTCAGGGTGAATAGTATTGGAATGGAGTTGAATTATGGGACACCCAGTTGGTGTCTGAGCATTGCTTGGTGGGAAAAACCCATACCTGCACACACATTGTAATTGATACTAGAATCACTTTTAGCATCTAAGTACTAAGTGCCAGTGGCACCAAAGAGGACTAAGAACTTTTTTAAAAGAGCATGATCAAGAACTATACAACTATAGACGTTTTTTCCAACTCTTTGAGCTGAAGTTTTGAACTGAAGCCAACAAAAATCACACCAACCTTGAAAGCTTACCAGGCAATAAGCCATTTATGAAATGTGACAGTAAGAACTATCCTTGGTAATTTTTTATCCTTAGTAACATCATTTTATACTCTACATTTTGCTTCTTTTTTAAAATCCCCAGAATATCAAAAGTCAAAAGGCACAGTAAGGAAAAAAAAATCATGACAAAATAGGCCATTATGACATGAAACAGAAACAAACAAACAAACAAAACAAATCTAAAATAACATCTTTCAGGAACATTTGTTTTGGCTTCTCAAGAGAAAGTAGTGTTCCCTAAGCTTAAGAAGGCAATGCTGACTGAACAAAAAAACAGTAACAACAAATGATTGAGGACTATTTATTTTTGTAAGGCAATTGTAAGGGACAGAACCTTGGAAGCATCTGGCATAACTTATTCCTGATTTTCCTAGCAACAGAGTCAATGCAGTCATAATTGCCAAGCCAGAACTTGTGGGTTTTTGAGTCAAAGCCCAGCTCTCAGCAAATTGATTTTGGTTTCAACTAATTGCCTGGCACTGGAGGCATATGAAGGTAAATTAAGTCTTTTGAACTCTTGGATATGGGATCTAATTCTATTTCATTTAACCTTTCTGGATAATGGTTTACCCATTCAGAATATATTTTTACCATTTTGAGCCCCCTTCCAATCTGTTTGAAAACTTCTTGATACCTCCCACCCAATATCCAATTACTTCATTTTGCTTTCTGGTCACCTAGTCTTTTATTTTTGTCTACTGAATAATTTGAGGTAAGCTTCCTGGAAAGCTAATGGCCCATGTATTAATGTTCCCTTATACTCTCTTTCTCCTATGAAAAATACCTTTCTAAGTCATAAGTTATGCCAACTCTTGCTCTTTGTGTCATTATATTATTTTATTAAATGTCACTGTGGTTATAGATTTGACTAGAGAAACAACTGTCTAGGGGATGAAGAATATAAGTGTGGAGTAAAGATCCCTGTACTTCAAAATGGTATCGTTTGTGATTTGAGTTTTGATTAACTTATGTAACTTTTCATGGGTTTACTTCTATCTTAAAGACCCTTTTCTCTCCTCGTTCTTTTATTTCTGGCTCTTTAATATTCTACCATAATTTAAACATTTTTCCTTTTCATCCTTTTCCCAAAACTGGGATTCTTATTTTGTATTCTCTACATTTGTAATATCAGTTCATATAATGCAGTTGGGCAAAATAGAAACTTTGGTATTTTCTTTTCCTATAGTTTCCGTATTCACTCATTTATTTACCTAGCCATCCATCATCCATTAATTTATTAATTTACTATTTATTTTATTTTTTTAAGATTTTATTTATTTGAGAGAGCATGAGCACATGAGCAGGGGAAGGGTAGAGGGAGAGGGAGAAGCAGACTCTCCACTGAGCAGGGATTCCAATGGGGGGCTTGATCCCAGGACCTTGAGATCATGACCTGAGCCAAAGGCAGATCCATAACTGACTGAGCCACCCAGGCACCTGTATTAATTTACTATTTAAAAAACAAGTATTGATCTGCCAATTTCAGGTGCCAGAGTTATAACAGTAAAAACTTAAAAAAAAAAAAAGGTGGCCCTGTCTTAATAGCACTAGCGTTTTAGAGCAGAAAGATAAAGAATTAATTAAGACAAACAAGTAAAAACACAATATGAAATACAATAATAGATTCTCTATAGAAGTAAAGAAGAAACCAAATTATGAAGCAAAATGAATGCTGGGGAAAAGCAGGCCTATTTTTTTTTTTTGTGGGGGGAGAGGATGATGAAGGCAGAATTCTTTAATAAGATGACATCTGAACAGATCAGTAAAGGGGGTGAAGAAGACAGCCATACAGATAACTACATGAAGCAAGAGCATTATAATTAGAGATAAGAGATTTTCAAAGGTCCTAAAGTAGCAGTGTTCTTGATATTGTCCAAGGAATGTTAAGAGGTCAGTATTGTTGGAATAGGGTGAGTGAAGAGAATACTGGTAGGAAATGGAATCACAGAGGTATGGAAGGATCATATCAAGTAAGGTTTTATAAGTCGTAGTAAATATAGTTTTATCTATGGATGTACAGTAAGTCATCTAAACATAATTAATTCATTTGTTCAGCTGGGAATGGGTTTCCTTTTTCTTTTCTTTTTTTCGAGTTTTAAGAAATAATTGGCATGTCATATTGTTTAAGTTTAAGGTATACAATGTATTGATTTGATACATCTATATATTGCAAAATGATTAGCACCACAGCACCACCTAACATTTCTATCCCCTCATATTAATTACTATTTCTTTTTTGTAGTGAGAACACTTAAGATTTACTCTCTTAGCAACACTGAAGTATATAATTCCATAGTATTAACTATAATCACAGTGCTATATATTAGTTCCCAGAACTTGTTAATCTTTTAAATGGAAGTTTATGCTCTCTGACCAGTATCTCCCTATTTCTTGCTTATATTCAGCTGCTGGTAACCACTTCTACTCTCTGTTTCTCTGAGTTTGGCTCTTTTTAGATTCCACATATAAGTGATATCATACAGTATGACTTACTTAACTTAGCATCATATCCTCAAGTTTCATTCAAGTTGTCACAGATGGTAGGATTTTCCTCTTTTTCATAATTGAACAATATTCCATTGTGTTACACTATGTAGATTATTGTTCAGTTATGAGAAAAAGGAAATCCTGCTATTTGTAACAACTCAAACGAACCTTAATATATATTATGGGTATATGTATAATGTGTGTGTATATATATATTATACACTATATATGTTATATATTTTATATATGTGTGTATATACATAGTATATATAAATTGTGTAAATATAATATGTGCTTATATGTAACAAATATATATAGTGTATATAAAGTGTGTATATATAGTATGTACATACATATATGTACATATACATATATGTATGTATGTACGTAGTATGTATATGTATATCTCACACACACACACACAAACATCCCATATATACACATACTATGTATAGAAATAACTGCACTCCAATGAAGATATTTCTATAAGATTCTGATCTCAATTCCTTAGGATATATACCCCCAAAGTGGGATTGTTAGATTTTACGGTAGGTCTGCTTTTAGCATTTTGATATTTTGTCCAGAGAAGAATAGATGAATGAGAGAACAAAATGCCAACAGGGTAACAACATTCCCCAGGAAATATACTCTAAACAAATCAGAAAAGACCTGAAACGAGGGGAAAAGAAAGGGAAAGAAAGAAAAAAGAAAGAGGAAAAAAAAGAAAAAGAGAAAGAGAAAAACAAACAAAAACAGAACAAAACAGAAAAACAGAATATGTTCAAATATGATCAGGCTGGTTCATAGACAATGCTGAACACTAGATTTTGGGTGTTTTTTGGTGTGTTAAAAGAAAGTGCCTCCCAAAATTTTAAAGCAAGAAAGACTTATATATGTACAAAATAAGGGTTGATACAATGAAGGGATGGTATATGACTGTAAAGATGAAAATTATAAAAAAATTTATAAAAGGAATTGAAGAAGTTGTTTGAAAAAAGAAAGAAGAGGTTTTAAAAAAAAAGAAAGAAAAAAAAGGGGGAGAGAATGTGATCAGGCAGGAGACTAGAACAAAGCCATACACTAGAGATTTAGGGTATATTTTGATCTGTTAGAAGAAACTGTATCTCAAAATTTTAAAGAGAGAACAACCTATATATACATATGCCAAAAATAAGGGTAACTACTCTGAAGGGATAGAATATGACTCTAATAATGAAAAATAAAAATGTTTTTTTAAAAAGGGATAAGATGTTGGTTGAAAAGGGAAAAAGAAAAATTAAAAAAAAAAGACATTTGAAAAAAAATTAACTTTGAAAGACTAAAGACTCATGGTAAAAAAGCCATGGATTCTATGTGCAGTATTCCCCTAGAGCTGGAGTTCTGCCGTTCTCATTAATCAGTAAACTTGGTCTTGGCTGGCTGTTCTTGCTGATCTTCTGGGGGAGGGGCCTGTTGCCGTGGTTCTCAAATGTCTTTGCCGGAGGGGGAATTGCCCCGCCCTTGTTGGGTCCAGGCTAAGTAATCTGCTCCGGTTTGCTCTCGGGAGCTTTTGTTCCCTGCAAGCTTTCTGTACAGCTTTGGAGGACGAGAGTGAAAATGGTGGCCTCCCAATCTCCGCCCCGGAGGAGCCGAGAACTCGGGGCCCCACTCCTCAGTGTGCCCCCAGAGAAAAGCAGTCTGTCACTCCCATCTCCCCAGTCTCTGGCCGCACTCCGTGCTCACCCGGCCTGTGACCGAGTGTTTCTATCTCTGGCTCCCGAACCCGTGTGGAGTCTCCAAACCCAGCAGATCCCTGCGGTGCGCTCCCGCACCGCTCCTCCCCGGGGAGGACGGAGAGTCTCCGTGGATCTGCCGCCTGTTGGGTCCCTGCTGGAGGAGCAGTCGCCCAACTATGCCGCGGATCATGGTTTATGGCAACCCTGAGCTGAGAACCCGTGCCTTGGCTCCGTCTCTGCAGCCAGCTTCCCTGTTCCAATACCTGGGAACTCTGCTTCACTCAGGCACCCCTGGTCTTTCTGTGACCCCGAGGGTCCTGAGACCACACTGTCCCATGAGAGTTCCACCCCGCTTAGCCACTGGAGTGACATCCCTCAGTGGAGCCGACCCTACAAGTTCCGATTTTGTGCTCCTCCGCTCTATCACTTGCCAGTGGCAGCCGATGGGGGCCCCCTCCCCTGCCATCTATCCTCCTGAATATCCCCTCGGATTCCCTTCTTCGCACGTCCTAACTTCCAGAAAGTAGTTGCTTTTTTGTTCAGAGAGTTGTTGCTATTCTTTTCTTTGATCTCCTGTTGAGTTCGTAGGTGTTCAGAATGGTTTGATCCCTATTCAGCTGAATTCCTGAGACCAGACGAAATCCAGGTTTCCTACTCCTCCACTATCTTACTCCACCCGCCTATTTGGGTTTTATTTTTAAGCAATGCCTACACCCAACGTGGGGCCCAAAAGGACAACACTGAGATCAAGAGTTGCATGCTCCACCAATTGAGACAGCCAGGCTTCCCTGCTTTTATTTCTTTAAATAGATTTTTTTACCCTTTTCTTTTTACTTGTCCTTCTGGGATTCCCAAGATGCGTACATTATTTCTTTTGATGTTATCTTATTAATATGCAGGTTTTCTTCATTCTTTTTCATTATTTTTTCCTTTGTTCCTTTGGACAATTTAAGTTGATATGTCTTTAAGCTCACTCGTTCTCTCTTCTGCTTTTTCAAGTCTTCTGTTGAAACTCTCTATTAAATTTCTTAGTTAACTCATTGTATTCTCAGCTCCAAAATTTGGTTCTTTATGTTTTCTATCTCTTTGTTGAACGTCTCAATTTGTTCTTGTATTGTTTTCCTGATATAGTTAAATTGTTTATATATCTTCTCTTGTAGCTCTCTAGGCACTTATAGAACAATTATTTTAAATTCTTTATTGGGCAGTTCTTGGATTTCCATTTATTTGGGGCCATTTCCTGAAGGTTTACTGTATTTTTGTTGTTGTTGAGACATGTTTTCTGATTCTGATCCCTGTAGCTGTGCACAGGTATCTGTGAATTTGTAGAAGCAGTCACCTCTTCCAGACTTTATAGACTGCTTTGGTAAGGGAAGCATTTTACCTATGGGTGGGGGCATGCTGGATCCTACTGTGACCCTAAGTCTAGTGGTGCAGGGCACCATGTGCAGGGATGTGTGGTAATACTGGGTCCTCAGGTCATGATGTCTCTTAAGCTCAAGCTACTCCAGTAGCTCCATCAACAATTGTGTGGTCCTTGGCCAGCACTGTGAGCTGCCCACTGTGGCTGCAAGGGATGGTGGGAACCTACATGGTACATCCAAGGCTGTTAACAAGGGACTAGGACAGGAAGCAGTGATAGCTGGAGCTGATGCTCTCTATACACCCAGCTGTGGGGGCCAAGTACAGGAACTAGTTTTATTTTTTTTTTAAGATTTTTTTTATTTATTCATGAGAGACAGAGAGAGAGAGAGAGGCAGAGGGAGAAGCAGGCTCCCAAGGAGCAGGAATCCCAATGCAGGACTCTATCCCAGGACTCTGGGATCATGACCTGAGCCGAAGGCAGATGCTTAACCATCTGAGCCACTCAGGCGCCCCCAGGAGCCAGTTTTAGACATACTCATAGTGATAGCACAGATAGCAAGGACCAGGGTCAACTATGGGCTCATTGGCAGTTAGACACCCTGACTGTCAGTGTGTTCCCCTTTGGCTTCCTACTCTTTTCCTGGGCATGCATATATTGCATTGGAAGCTGGTTTGGGTCGGGTTGGGTGTGTGCAGGTACACAGCTGGCAGGCTAGCTCCAAGAATAGGCATAGTGTTGGGGGTCAGTCTGGCAGCTTAGACTGATATCTTATACTCATACAGCTGTAAAAGCCACAAGTGACTACAAAACTGCTCCCGAGCTCTGTTGGTTGCGGGGAGATGAGCAGTGCAAGGACGGACTTGGGTGTCTGGCATCTCACATTTGCACAGCCACAACAGATAAACTAAGTCATCTTATATCTTTTCTCATCTCAGAAGACTCTAGTACCTTTCAAATACATTTGTAGAAAATTGAGATTAATTAAGAAGCTATCAAAACAATCGAAGTGAGAGGAATTAGTGTCATGGACCATGATGTTAAGAGTGGAGTAGCAAACCAAGTTTGAATTTTGCATTTATTGAAAATAACATTTGCCGAAGATCTAGATGCAGGTTTTCAGAAAAAGACAGTAGTCCAACACTTTATTAGCAAATTTGAGCAAGTTAGAAAACAAAACTCTAAATTACTGAAATTGGGGTAACTATAGGAAGAACAGGTTTGGAGGATTTCAAATAAAGAGTTCAGTTGGGCATGTTAAATTTGAAATGCTTATCAGAAATTAAAATAGTACTAAGTTGTGGAATTTTGGATCCATGGTAGAGATATGAATTTGGAGAAATCCAGATCTAGATGATTTTTAAACCATGAGACTTGAGAGTGCATCCAGATAGTAAGTGTACATAAAGAAGAGAAGAACCCACCAAGGCCTAGGTCATTCAGTGTTCAGAGCTTGGAGAAATGAAGGAAAGAGCGTGGGTAGCCAAGATTGCCACTCTATTATAACAATCTCCTAAGCATTCTTACTGACAATATTATAGATGCAACCTCTCCAAACCGAACCCTTCTTATCCAATCTATTCACTCCTATAATTAGAAAGATCTTCTTAAAGGCAGCTATAGTTAGTCATATTCCATTCTTGTTTAAAACTATTTGTCAGTTATTCAGATAAAGCTCAAAAATCTTAGACTTCTTGACCTTCAAACTCCTGTGGGATGTCCCAGTATCATCTACAAATACTCCTCTCCTTACTACTTGTACTACATGCACTAGATTACACCCAGTATGTTTCCCCCAGTCTCTGTACACGGCCTGCTTACCCCTCTTCCTAGAACTTCACCCCACTTCATCCTTTTAATCAATTTAACTCCCATTCACATATCATTTCTCCACTTAAATGCCATATACCCTGAGACTTAACCAGATCCCTTTACTTCAGCCCTCATAGCTCCCCTGGACATTGCTTCAAAGAAATTGAAATTTCTAATTATATTATTATTATTGTATTAGTAAATATTTGCCATGCTCATAACTTCAGTAAGATAGTCCTCCTGTTTCTTTGACTCAATTTTTTCCCCAAGGTTTTGTACAAAATTGTGTCACACATAGATATCACTATTTGTTAAATAAACTGTGCAAACTATCTTGATCTCTTAACATGGATGTTGAGAGATGAGGATTAAACAATGTGGGAATGACATCTTTTATAAGGAAAAAACAAATATACGTTACACTACAGCTCATCTAATAATTGTTATCTCACAATTCTACCCCCATCTGTAGAGCTTTCTGATATGTTAACATGGCATATAAAAGAAACCTCAGAGAAATCATTCGTTATCTTCCACTTCATTGGCTACTAATTCACTTACTCATAAAGCTGAGTTTAGTGGATAGTGTTAGCAAGTCAAGGTTGCCAGGCACAGAGGTCCCTGGGCTCATTTGCAAGGTCCCAGAAGCTTCCTTTTTTGTGCAGAGTTCATGATTTTAATCAAAAGACAACCCCTCTTTACTTTCCAATACACTATCCTGAACTCTTTTATACTGTTTCCATTTTTAAGACTCCTCTGCCTTTTCCTTATTCCTCATCTGCATGAGTTACAAGCACGTCTCCAATGACTCTAGTAAGTGAAGACTTTCTTGAACCATTACCACATATGGCAATATTTTCTCCTAAGGCAGTTAAGCCTTTTATCATTTCAGCTTGAGACAGAGGTAACTTATGGCACAGAGTCTCTGGGTATCAGAAACATGATGGATGCTTTGTTTGTCTTGATGGTACCTGGCCTCTATTTCAGGCATGCACCAAAGAGCCTGCTTTGTTGAAAACTCTGAGTCAAGTCAATAACACTCAACAGCAGAACGCTCAGCTGCAAATTGGTGGCTGGCTTTTACTCCCTGCTGTTTTGGTCTCACTTAATTCCCACATGGCTAGTTCTTATATTTGCATTGAATTTGTTTCCTTCAATTCTTAAGTATTCCCTGAAGACCCTCCATATCAATTTAAATCAGAGTATGTTCTCAACCTTATAGTGGTATTATGTTTCCTTATCCTCATTTATTTTTTTATTAAAACACTGAATCATAATTATTTGTTTCACAAACATAATCTCCTATTTTTCCAGTTGCCAACATGTGAAATAAGAGTAATTATCCTCATTTCAACTTTTGATAAACTACATATTCAAGCAAACTTTATATCTATTTTTACATATGTCTAAAAGTTTCTCAAGAACATTAGAATCTGGAAATAAAGAGGTATAAAAAGATATATCATTTGATAACTGTTTTATATGTATATATTAAATAAATTATTCAATGTTTAATTTGCTAAATCTAAAACGGAACAGGAATTTTAGAAATATCTTTTGGTGTTAGCAAAGATGAAAGCTCATAGGTGTTTAAAAGAGGTGCAAACTGCTATATGTCTGATATGCTTGCAGGATCAGGTCTATGAAATATTATTTGTGAAACCACCATTTCTCACAAGTAAAGAGCATTATAAATTTTAGGAGTAACTGGTGGGTTGAAATCTAGTCTTCAGTTTAACATTCTAACAGTGAGGTAAAGGGGGGGAGGAGAAGTTTTAAAGCCAGAATTTAGGGACACCTGGGTGGCTCACTCGGTTAAGTGGCTGCCATCGGCTCAGGTCGTGATCCCAGGGTCCTGGGATCAAGCCCCACATTGGGATCCCTGCTCAGTGGGGAGCCTGCTTCTCCCTCTGCCTGCCGCTCTCCCTGCTGGTGCTCTCTCTCTCTCTGACAAATAAATAAATAAAATCTTAAAAAAAAATAAAGCCAGAATTTACAACCATTGCAGTCTGAAAAATCAGAAATTATGAATTGTTCGTTAAAAGGTGTCAATACTTTATTTTGGAGAATCACTCTCTGAAAGGACAAGAATTGAGATTTGTTATGATTTTATAGAAAGTTTTTGGGTAGATATCTTTAAGTAGCTATTACATAATGGTGAATGCTGATGGTAGAGTAGTAAGAGAACAGTATCTTGAAAAAGTAAATAATTCTGTCATGGTAATTTGTGACTGTGGGATTGTGTTTAGGACAAAGTTGGTTTTGTAACAGCAAGTGCCATATTTCTTTGTGGGCATAAGCTTCCATGCAAAAAAGTACCAATATAGGATATTTTTATTTCTTTCAATTTAGTTTTTCTACTTTTTTATACACAATATAATTAACAAGTGAGAATCTGCCCACATTATACCAGCGAGAACAGAATAACCGAGCTTTAAACGTATTTCAACACCTGCATTTTCAGTTAATAAAGGCATCCAAATGGCAAAATTCTGCACTCTTCATCTTTCAGCCAATTCATTTACATAAGTTAAATTAACAAATCTTTAAAAAAGCATCTTTTTCCAAACACACACCATGCTGGTGGGTGATCTCACAGCTGAGAAGAGCAACAGTTGTGGGTCACAAATTTTAAATGTGATAATTCATTTCAGGAAATCTTGTCCCTAATAACCTACCCATGGTAATTTCAAAACTTATTTGTTTGTTATGTTTGATTTTACAACTGATGATTTTTTTTTTCCCCTGGGCAGCAGTTCTTGACAATTAGGGGTGTTGGTACATTAACTAGGACTCAGGACGATGTATATCTAGCTACATTGATATCTTTATTCCTGGTACCAAGATTTAAAGATGTTTTTCAGAACTCTGAAGCACTAACAAATGAAATAAATGTGTGGAAACTATTATTTTATTTTTTTATTTTTGTAAGCAAGTGGTTGTATGCGAGTGATTCCCAGGTGACTGGTTACTTTGCACCATAGTTAGTCACTTTTTATTTGTGATATATTCTAGTGATAGGGATTTTTTTCTGCTGCTGTGGAGAAATTATTAGATCTCTCCAATTCAGGGAAGAGTTAACTTTAGCATCTATGTGTTTGGAAGCTGTCATCAGGTACTAACCTCTCTGTTGACTAACCCTCCTTTTTGTTCCTGTTGCCTTGCTCAGTCATACTGGTTTGGGACTCAGATCCAAATACAGTCCCTTGTATGATGAATAATCATTCCCAGCAGCTTCAAAGTTGCTGACATTTTAACTTCAGAGACTACCCAGACTTTTTTTTTACTTAAAGGTAGACTATAACATTAACCTAAAATTCAGCACATTTATGAGTTTCATGCTTCCCATAATTCCCATGCTAGGAGGCATCAGAAATTTCAAAACTAGAAGAAAGAGGCATAAATTGTTGTCCCATGATTGAAAATTTATGTACTCATTTTCTCTGCCTTTCTCCTTTTTCATAAGCTAAGGAAACAGCAAGGCTAATCTTGTGATTGACTGAGATAAATATCACTCCACTGCTTAGAATCCTATTATTCATTGTACTCAAGGGAAAGTTGTAATTTCTTAGCAATGCTTATAAGGTCATGCTTTTCTTTTCAGCCTCACTTTACACCACTTGTAATTTCTCAGCAAACTCACAGTATTATACTTTCTAGTTGCCTTGATGTAAACTCTTTTCCAACTATTTGATACTCTGTCTCTCTCCCCTGAGATATCTGCTTGATACCAAATGCTCTTCCTTGTCCGTCTCCACCTCCATTTCTCCAGGCAAATGCCTACTTATCCTTTTGGAAGCAGCATTTTGGTTACCTAGCTGCCTCCTCTGAGAAGTCTGCCCTTCACAATGTCCCATGGTGGGGTCCACAGGTGTTCACGGCACTTACTGCTCTCCAGGTCCCCTCCCTGACCTGACTCCAGCAGCCACAGCATATACTCCTTAATGTTGACTATGTGTAATGTATGCCTCAACAACATTTCCAACTTCTGGCTAGATATAACTCCTTCAAGAATTGTCTGATTAACTAAAAGCTTGAATTGCAAGCACTCTAGAAAGCATAGTGCATTATTTGTTGCCTCCAGTTGCTCATCAAATACTAATTTCTTAACTCCTTTTAATCTGGTTTTCATTCCCACTTCTATGCACTTAATCTCTTAACAGAGTCTTTCTAATTGTCAATCTGGTTTTTCCTCTTTGTCCAACCTTCTTTGACCTTACTGTAGAGAGCAACACACTGGGTCATTTCATTTCTATTAAAAATGCTCCTTCTCCTCAATTTCATAACATATAATTCTCCTTGATACTTTTTCTCAAAATTCTCATGCATAATTCATAGACATTAGCCAAGTTTCTCTTGGGGAACATTCTCTTTATTAGCTTTCCATCTGGGACCTCACTTAGGTCTACAGCCTCAATGTTCACTTCTGTTCCCTGACCCTTAAATTATTCTTTCCTGTCTCACTTCTTTCTGGAGTTTTAGTCTACATGTCTCAACCTGCAGTGATTACCCAGATATTTCCACTTAAATGATCTATTTATTCAAATTCAACAGGCTTTTAAAATACTTCCCTGTACACACTCAGACAAGTTCATCTTCTTAATATTTCAATTCTCAAAGCTGTCTGAAGTCAAAAGCTTTCCTACATTGATCATTGATGGCTAGTTCTGTCTTCCCTTCTAACTCCTGGGCTCCTTATCCCAATGGCTCTATTTCCTCAGGATTTCTTACATGTGTATTCTCTTTCCTTCCTTCTAATATCATTATAGTTGCAACATTAGGTATCTTTTACCCACACTAAAAAAAAAAAAAGGAAAAGCCCTCAATTTACCTGACATTTTCACTTCTATTTTTCATTATTACTCTGATAAAACTTTTATCCTTCTCAGAAATTTTAAGTGACTTCCCATTTTTAGAATAGCAAAAGATATAACAGCTAAACCTAGCATTTCAAAGTCTAAACAATCTTATCTCAAGAAATCTATGGTGATATACCTCCCATCCTCGCATTTCTCAGAGTCTTAAACAAGCCTAACTCATTCTCTGTAAATCCTGTCTTTTCTGCTTTTGAGATACGTTCATACCATTCACTCAAATTGATAATACGTTCATCATGGTCTTGGTGTATCTATTTTCTAAATGCTGAGTTTAGTAATTTTCCTTACAAAATTTTCTTAGCTTATTTTCAGATTATACTCCACACTCATATTACTCTTTGAGACAAGAATTCATAATTTATTCCTTTTCTTTATCCCCTCTGGACACCTAGTACACCTTATATGAGTGCTCAGTAAATACTAGTTGATTTCATTTTGCTGCTAATGAAAATAGAATCTAATTTGATTGTTTTTGATTGGAAAAGTATATCTGGTTGGGCATTTGGTATCATTATTGAGATAAGAAACTAAATCTTCATCATTACCATATATGATTTAAAATAAAAAATACAGACTCGATACTTTTGTGAACAATATCAGAAGGTGAGTCCAAATTAGGTATTTCTAAAATGTTTTTCTCACTTCAATCTGTTTACATGGCATTTAATGAAATGTAGGAAGATAAATCACAATTTTCATGAATGCTTTTTTAATTGTCTCAGTGGTTAGTGTCAGTTTTTGAAAGAGAAGTTACTTTATCATTTTATCTTTGGGATGAACTAATTAGTTGTAAAATCTTGAAGATTCAAGTGAAGTCCCTATAATGTTAATTATTTTCATCTAAAGCACTACCTAATTACAACCTTTTCCTTATATAAATTACCTACACTGATATATAATTAGAGGGAAAGTTTCTTTATTCTCTATTATTGTTTTTTATATTCTCTATTATTGTATTATAATCAGAATTCCTGTTAAATGTATACAGTATCCATGTCTCTTCTTTTTCTTTTTCATTTTTTTCAAGTTTTTATTTAAATTCCAGTTAGTAAACACACAGTGTAATATTAGTTTCAGGTATAGAATTTAGTGATTCAACACTTCCATATATCACCTGGTGCTCATGAATTCTTTTAATGTACTGTTGGATTTGATTTGCTAATATTTTGTTAAGAATTTTTGCATCCATGTTCATCAGGGATATTGGATATAAAAAAAGATATAATTCTTTTTTTTAGTGCGGTCTTTTTCTGGATTGGAGATCAAGGTAATGTTGGCCTCAGAATCAATTTAGAAGTTTTCTGTCCTTTTCCATTTTATTGGAGCAGTTTGAGAAGAATAACATTAACTCTTCTTTAAATGTTTGGTAGAATTTCCCTGGGAAGCCATCTGGCCCTGGACTTTTGTTTGTTGGGAGATTTTTTTACTACCTACTCAATTTCTTAGCTGGTTATCAATCTATTCAAGTTTTCTCTTTCTACCTGTTTCAGTTTTGGTAGTTTATATGTTTCTAGGAATTTATCCATTTCTTCTAGATTATCCAATTTATTGGCATATAGTTTTTCATAATATTCTCTTATAATTGTTTGTTTGTATTACTGTGGTGTTGGCTGTGATCTCTCCTCTGTCATTCATGATTTTATTTATTGGGTTCTTTCTCCATTCTTGTGGATAAGTCTGGCTAGGGGTTTATCAATTTTATTAAAACCAGCAACTGGTTCTTTGAAAGAATTATTCATCTATTCTACTGGTTTTTGTTTATTTGTTTTTGTATATCACTTATTTCTGCTCTAATCTTTATTTTTTTCCTTACTTCTGCTGGCTTTAGTCTTCATTTGTTCTTTTTTCTATGTCCTTAAGTGTAAGGTTAGGTTGCAGAGTTGAGATTTTTCTTGCTTCTGAAGGTAGGCCTGTATTGCTATATACTTCCCTCTAATGACCACTTTTGCTGCATCCCAAATGTTTTGAACCATTGTATTTTCATTATCATTTATCTTCATGTATTTTTTATTTCTTCTTTAATTTCCTGGTTGACTTATTCATTGTTATGTAGCATATTGTTTAACCTCCATGTATTTGTGGTCTTTCCAAATTTTTTCTTGTGGTTGACTTCAAGTTTCATAGTGTTGGTCAGAAAAGATGCATGTTATGATCGCAATGTTTTTGTACTTGTTGAGGCCTGATTTGTGACCTAGTATGTGATCTATTTTGAGGAATGTCACATGTGCACTTGCAAAGAATGTGTATTCTGCTGCTTTAGTATGAAATGTTCTGAAAGTATCTGTTAAGTCCATCTGTTACTGTGTATCATTCAAAGCCATTGTTTCCTTATTGATTTTCTGCTTAGATGACCTGTCCATTGATGTACATGGGGTATTAAAGTTCCTTATTATTATTGTATTATTATCAATGAGTTACTTTGTGTTTGTTATTAAATTCTTTTATATATTTGAGTGCTGCCAAGTTGGGGGCATAAATATTTACAATTGTTACATCTTCTTGTTGGAAGATATTCTTGTTCTTTATTATGATATAATGCCCTTCTTCATTTCTTGTTATAGTCTTTGGTTTAAAATATAGTTTGTCATGGCTACTCCAGTTTTCTTTTGGTGTCCATTAGCATGATAAATGGTTTTCAATCCCCTCATTTTCAATCTGTGGGTGACTTTAGGCCTAAAATGAATCTTTCATAGCCAGCATATAGATCGGTCTTGTGTTATTTTTTTAGTCCATTCTGGCACCTTATGTCTTTTGATTGGAGCATTTAGTCCATTTACATTATTTATGTTCAGAGTAATTGTTGATAGATATGAATTTAGTGCCATTTTATTACTTGTTTTGTCATTGCTTCTGGAGATTTTCTCTATTCCTTTCAAGTCTTTTTCACCTTTGGTCATTCTTTCACACTCAAAGAGTCTCCTTTAATATTTCTTTCAGGGTTGGTTTAGTGGTCACAAACTCCTTTAGTTTTTGTTTGTCTGGGAAGATATTTATCTCTCTTTCTATTCTGAATGACAGCCTTGCTGGATAGAGTATTCTTAACTGCATATTTTTCCCATTTAGTGCTTTGAATATATCATACCACCCTCTTCTGGCCTGCCAAGTTTCTGTGGACAGATCTGCTGCTGATCTTACTTGTCTTTCCTTGAAAGTTAGGAACTTCTTTTGTCTCGCTGCTTTTAGGATATTTTCTTTATATTTTGCAAGATTAACTATGATATATCTTGGTGTTTACCTGCTTTTGTGATTTTGTGTATCTCCTGGATTCAGATGTTTGTTTTCTTCCCCAAATTAGGGAAGTTTTAAGCTACAATTTCTTCAAATAAACCTTCCCCCCCTTTCTCTCTCTTCTGGGACTCCAATGATATGAATGTTTTTACACTTTATGGAGTCACTGAGTTCCCTAAGTCTATTCATCATCTAGTATTTTTCCTTCCCTCTTCTTTTCAGCTTCTTTATTTTCCATCACTTTATCTTCCATATCATTCATTTGTTCCTCTGTTTCTTCCATCTTTGTGGTCATTACATCCCATCAGTTTTGAATCTCAGTTATTGCATTTTTCATTTTGGCCTGACTAGGTTTTAGGTATTTTATCTCTGTGGTACAGGACTCCCAGATGTCTCCTATGCTTTCCTCAAGCCCAGCTGGTGTCCTTATGATTGTTGCTTTAAATTCTGGATCAGGCATTTTATAATATATAAGTAATAATATCACTTATATCTGTTTTGATTAGATTCCCTGGCCATGACCTTTTCTTGTTCTTTCTTTTGGGATGAATTCCTCAGTCTTGGCATTTTGTCCAGGTGTCTGTCTTTTGTGTGTTAGGAAAGCCTGTTATTTTTCCTGTTCCTGAGAGTAATGGCTTTATAAAGAAGAGGTCATATACTAGAGCTTCAGGAAGTGTCTCTTGTGTATGCTGTGTGCACTGTGATGCTGTTTTAGCTGTTCTTTCTCTCAGTTTGGTACTCTGAAGTGTTTCTCCTTGCCTGTAGTGGGGAGTGTTTGGACCTTGGTCAGAGTGAGGTGAGTTTTAACTATGTGTGCTCTGGTCTGCTTATTAAAAGAGAACTTACTTTTTCCTTTTTTTTTTTTTAAACATATAATGTATTATTTGTTTTAGAGGTACAAGTCTGTGATTCAACAGTCTTACACAATTCACAGAGCTCACCATAGCCCCTACCCTCCCCGAAGTCTATCACCCACCCACCCACCCCATCCCTCCCACCCCCCCACCACTCCAGCAACCCTCAGTTTGTTTCCTGAGATTAAGAATGCCTCATATCAGTGAGGTCATATGATACATGTCTTTCTCTGATTGACTTATTTCACTCAGCATAATACCCTCCAGTTCCATCCACGTCGTTGCAAATGGCAAGATTTCATTCCTTTTGATGGCTGCATAATATTCCAGTGTGTGTGTGTGTGTGTGTGTGTGTGTGTGTGTGTGTGTGTGTGTGTGTACCACATCTTCTTTATCCATTCAGCTGTTGATGGACATCTTGGCCCTTTCCACAGTTTGGCTATTATGGACATTGCTGCTATAAACATAGGGGTGCACGTACACCTTCAGATCCCTACATTTGTATCTTTGTGGTAAATACCCAGTAGTGCAATTGCTGGATTGTATGGTAGCTCTATTTTCAACTGTTTGAGGAACCTCCATACTGTTTTCCAGAGGGGTTGCACCAGCTTGCATTCCCACCAACAGTGTAGGAGGGTTCCCCTTTCTCTGCATCCCTGCCAACATCTGTTGTTTCCTGACTTGTTAATTTTAGTCATTCTGAGTGGTGTGAGGTGGTATCTCATTGAGGTTTTGATTTGGATTTCCCTGATGCCGAGCGATGTTGAGCACTTTTTCATGTGTCTGTTGGCCATTTGGATGTCTTCTTTGGAAAAATGTCTGTTCATGTCTTCTGCCCATTTCTTGATTGGATCATTTGTTTTTGGGTGTTGAGGTTAAGAAGTTCTTTATAGATTTTGGATACTAGCCCTTTATCTGATATGTCATTTGCAAATATTTTCTCCCATTCTGTCAGTTGTCTTTTGGTTTTGTGGACTGTTTCTTTTGCTGTGTGAAAGCTTTTTATCTTGATGAAGTCCCAATAGTTCATTTTTGCCCTTGCTTCCCAAGAACTTACTATTTTCAACAGCCAAGTATATTCTATATTAATTGCACAAAGCCTAATAATCAGTTTCTTAGCAAGCACTTTTATCCAATTAACTCTCTTAAATAGATGTTTCGCATTAATGTGGCACATACATAAAATTCTTAGTCACATGTAACATCATATTGATAGAGGAGAAAGTGACAGAGCCTTGAGAAATGTATTTGGTGGCTTTAAGACTGCGTCTTTAGAAGTTGTAATACTTTAGAAATGATTAGAGAATTATTCATACACATAAATTTATGTATGGTTACTAACATAGTCATGGGGGTGAACAAAATATGTCTATACAATTAGTTTGAAATATTAATTTAATTATAATTCTTCTGACCCATTCTCCTTCTTTTTTTGATCTTTATACTACTTGTGTTGTTCTTTGTTCAGATAAAACAATGTTCTAATTCATTTAATCATATGGCAATGACTGATATACTCTATATTCTCTTCATTTTGTCTAGCTTCTGGAGAAGAAAACAAATGGAAAAATAATACAATGATTTGTTTATTGTCTTAGGGTTCCATTATATTGTTCTTATTTATGGGTTCATATATTTTTTACCTTTTAACTTAACGGACAAATTTCATATCCATGTATAGAAACCCAATATATTGCATTACTCTTGGCATATTCTTCTCTTTAGAGATCTATCATATATATGCCCACATTAAATATATGTGTAACTTATAAATATATGTATAAACTAAATATATGTGTAAATATATGTGTAACTACTTAACTTATTCTATCATATATATGCCCACATTAAATATATGTGTAAATATAAGTGAAATAAGTCAACATGTTTCCTACATGAACTTTGGGTTATACACAAAATCAAAAAACAATGTTTAATCTTGGGTTCACTATTTACTAGCATTATAATCTTTATACAATTATATATACATATATACATGTATACATAATATGTGCTTGTATATTTAGTTTTATTTTTTGTTCTTCCACATTGTAATTTTGACTAGTTTTTCTTTAGGTGTACACATGTCTATTAGCACATGTCTAGATTTGTGTAACTACTACAATATACAGAACAGTTCCCTGTATAGAAAAGTGCCATCACTCCCAACACTCACTCCTCGAACATTTAACCCCTGTCACTGACTTATGCTCTGCTATTATAGCTTGTCTTTTGAAGATTATCATATAACTGGAACCATTCAGTAGGTAACCCTTTGGGATTGGCTTCTTTCATTCAGTATAATGCCTTGAAGTTCATTCAAGTTGTATGTATAAGTAATTTTTTTTGTTTTTCCTTAGTAATAGTATGTTAATAGTAATAGTATGGTGTATTACAGTTTTTAAAGTCTATTTATTCAGTTAAAGACATTTGGGTTATTTCTCAAATAAATAAAATCCAAATGTTCCAAATGAATGTAAATGCTATAAACATCTGTATACAAGTATTTGTGTGAAAATGGCCCTTGGCATAAATACCAACACCTGGGATTTTGGGGTCATATTGTAAGTGTTAGTTTAACTTTCTAGGAACTGTCAACCTATTTACAGAGTGATGTACCCTTTTGTATTCCCAGCAGCAATATATTAGAGCTCTCTCTATTTTTTAAGGGTTTTATTTATTTATTTGTGAGAAAGAGAGAGAGCACACAAACTGGGGGAGCAGCAGGCAGAGGGAGAAGCAGGGTCCCTGCTGAGCAAGGAGTCTGATGTGGGACTCGATCCCAGGACCCTGGGATGATGACCTGGGCCAACGGCAGATGCTTAATTGACTGAGCCACCTAGGTGTCCCATGGAGCTTTATATTTTTGCCAGCAGTTTTTATTGTCAGTGTGTGTATCTATATATTTTGTGTATATATATATATATATGTGTGTGTGTGTGTGTGTGTGTGTGTGTATAAAATATATATCTTCATTACATACAAACTTACATATATATACATATATATGTGTTTTATTTTAGCCTGTTTAGTATGTGTATAGTGGTATTAATTGTTAAAGGTGAGGGATATCTTCATTTGAACAATAATGTAAACTGTTTTGTTTCCCATTCTATAAAATGAAGGTGATTAGAACATTTGTGCATGAAAAGATTATGTGAAAAATTTAATTGCTTCATAAATAAATGATAAAGGGAATAATTTTAGCTGTTAGTTACCATGGATTATACACACAGAGTTGATAACTTGAGTTATTTTTGTTGATGAAAGCCTGAGAAAGCAATACATTTGGGACCCAATGATTAAATACAATTTGAGATACTTGTTTTCTAGAAACAGTATTCAATATGGTACTAGTGTCTGTAATCTAAAAAGGAATTCTTATGGACAGAAAAGTGCATCCATCAACTTTGCTAAGAAATAACAAAGATGTAAAGAAGTAAGAAGGAGAATCTAGGTTTTAAAACCCTAGATCTATTGGAGACCTAAGTACACTGTATATACAAAACATTAGAGGATGATCTGAGGATATATGATTTATAGTAGGCTATTTCATTATGTGCATAGTTTTGGAGATGGATCACTCTTCTTTGACTATTTTATAAACATTATATAAAATATTTACTTTTAACTTTTTAAATAATACCAATAATTTTAAAATAGTCATTTTAGAACATTCTACTTTTTCTTTGGATCACCTAAAGAATGAATTTGCCTACCTAAAGGCTAAAAATATGATTTGATGAACTTGAAACTGTAAAAAAATATCGGACAACAGAAATAGTCATTCTTTCCACAAAGTGGAATTTTCAGATTCCTCAAAGTAAACTATTACAAATTCTATTAAGAGGAAAATTTTTTCCTGATAAAAATGTCACTCAACTTTCTAAAGTTGTTCAAATTTTTTTTTTTTATTTTCAAGTACAGTACAGAACTTTAAAGTACAGAACTTGTTTTGGTAACTAATATTTTTAAGATATAATTTTAAATGTCAAACTATCGTCAGTTTGTTTCTGAGTGTGAATTATGATGAATATTGGAATACTACAAAATACACTTAAAACAAATATTGATATGAGTGTAATTACATTACATCTAATTAGGTTGATCTTTTAAGTGCAAACTATTTTCCCCTGGTAGTTTAAAGTTTTTTTATTTTACAAATAGTAAATTTTCAGTGTGTTCAAATGCAGATAAAACAAAGTCAAATTCTCATTTTTAACTTCTATAAAGATCTTTAGTCACTATCATTAGGAGGTGTTTAATTTGGTAAGCAGTCAAACTTTATTATACGCTTAAACTTCTGGATTCAAGCATTTAGCCATTATGTGTTTGGAACAGGGTCTATTCATGAATTTCTGATCCACAGCAGGAGATAAAACTTTATTCGATAAAATTTAGAATTGAACAATCTGATAATACAGATTTTATTTATTTATTTATTTATTTAAAGATTTTATTTATTTATTTGACAGAGAGAGACACAGCGAGAGAGGGAACACAAGCAGGGGGAGTGGGAGAGGGAGAAGTAGGCTCCCGCTGAGCAGGGAGCCCGATGCGGGGCTCAATCCCAGGACCCTGGGATCATGACCTGAGCTGAAGGCAGACACTTAACGACTAAGCCACCCAGGCGCCCCTACAGATTTTATTTATCCATAAAAAAGCCCATTACATTTTGCTGTCAAAGTAAATATACTTAAAAGTGATATTTAACATATTAAAAGAATTCAAGTTCTTCAAGATGACACATGATATAAAAAATAAGTTATAAGCTGTGGTACTGGTGACTTTTGGAGTTAAAAATTGTCACTCCGCAGTTCATAGATATAATAATCCACAATACATCAAAATACTCTTAGCCTATAAAATTGGGAATTATAGCCACAAGTCTGCCCTCATTTCATTTTGTAGACTTGCCCATGCATGTATTGAGCTCTCTATCTATGAATGGCAGATGGTTGATCTCTCTAAGATCCTATAATGAGGAAAGCCTTTGGTTTGATTCTTCTCATTGTAGCCTGACAGGTGTCCTGATGTAACTAATATTCCCTTTTGATTAAGATTATTTCCATATTAAAATATGGCATATATATATATATGTATATATAACCATACAGCTTAAATTTTACTAAAATATTCTGCAGTTCTCATTTGTAATATTCAATATGTTGTATTAAAAATAGACTCCAGTTCGTTAAGTGTCTGCTTTTGGCTCAGGTCATGGTCTCGGGGTCCTGGGATTGAGGTCCACATCAGGCTCCCTTCTCAGTGGGAAGTCTGCTTCACCCTCTCCCTCTGCCCCCTCCCCCCAACTTGTGCTTTCTCTTTCTCTCTCTCTTTCTCACTCTCTCTCAAATGAAGAAATAAAATCTTAAAAAAACAAAACAGAAGCCTGCTGAAAATTCCTAAATAATGTCATGAAAATGACCCACCCATTCTTTCTACTATGTCTCTCTCTGTCCAATGGAGTTACTCATGCCATTGACTACACAATTCCTACCCCCTACCAACTAGAAAGATCAACCTCTCTTTAAAATTTCAGTAGAAATACTATGCAATCATTAGGTGAGAAAAGGATATCTGCCATGCAGTAAGTCAGTTAAGTCAGATCTGGTTCTTAATGGGAGTGACAGTGATTGAGGTCTTCCTTTTCATATCTGTAGCCTGAAGGGATTTTAGTGTAGAGCAAGAACAAGGACTTTGGGGTCCTGTATAATGAAATTCAGGCTCTATCTGTACCACTTGTTAGCTGTATAAGTTACTAAAATGGTAGGGCATTTTTTAAATGAAATAATAAGATGAGATTTATAAAGAACTCCATGAATTAATTGACCAGATATGAAATATTCCTGATTTCTAAACTGTGACAACTAAAATTCTCCATAGAATATTTCCATATTTAGTGCCTATTTAGCCAAAACCATCAGTCCATTAGATTACAAATTCTTTCAGGCCATGCATCTTGTCATATTTATCTTTGTATACATAAAGAACAGCACCCATGGGAGATAAAACTGTATCTTTTCTCTAAAGAAAACCTCCCCTCATTTTTTTTCCAGCCATCCTTATAATGGAATGTCAACTCATATGTATAAAAACAAAATTCCAGTGGATTTGATAACTTTCTTTTTACCTATAGGCAATTCATGGCCCATGGGGACAAAGCTAAGGAATTCTTGTTCCTTCCCTACATTTCTAGGCAATGATTACTACATTCCAGTAGCTTCCCACTGGTTTTCCCCAAGTAATAATCTGCAGTAAAATAATGGCCATATATTAGCCATTCTCAAGTGACTTTTATCATTCTAATAACCGTGGCACACGAACAGGGTACTGAGCTGTCTGTGTTTCAGGACTCTATAGGTGTCTGTCAAATAGTCGTCACCCAGTCATCCTCATCTCCTGGCAGTTCTTGGATCACAAACTTGGAAAGCAATTTCTGTGGTTCTGGGCTTTGCACTTGCTCTTTTCCCTCATTTCCTTCAGACTTTCAATCAAATGTAAAATTCTCAGTGAAGCCTTCCTTAACTACCGATTTAAAATATCTATCCTTGGGCGCCTGGGTGGCTCAGATAGTTAAGTGTCTGCCTTCGGCTCAGGTCATGATCCCAGAGTCCTGGGATCGAGTCCCGCATCAGGCTCCCTGCTCCTTCCTCTGCCTCTCTCTCTCTCTCTGTCTCTCATGAATAAATAAATAAAAGCTTTAAAAAAATAAAATAAAATATCTATCCTTATTATATTCTTATTCCCTTTTCCTGCATTGCTTTTCTCCTTAGCACCTATCATTACCAAGTACATCATGTTTTTATATACAGAGTCCTGGGATCAAGCCCCACATCAGGTCCCACGTCGGGCTCCCAGCTCAGCAGGGAGTCTGCTTCTCTCTCTGCCTCTGCCTCTGTCTCCTGCTCATGCTCTCTGTCTCTCTCTCTCATATGAATAAATATAATCTTAAAAAAAAAAGAATGTAAGCCCATGAGGGCAGGGAGTAGCTCCCATTTTGTTTACTGTAATAACTCCAGGGTTTGAATCAAAGTGTTTTCCAGCATGGCTCTATGTCCTAATTTTTAACCAGTTTGTAGCATGTAGTTGTTTACCTGGAAAATATTTATAGGATATATGATCAAATGACCTGAACTAATATCAATAAAATAACTACTGGGTATGTAACCTTGCATAACGTAACTAGTATATTTACCATCTAAGGTAAGGTGATTGTAATGTGTGCCTAGGTAGATTTAAGATTTCCTTTATACAATGACATGCTACAAACTGGTTAAAAATTCTAGTTTTCATTATGGAAGAAGCAAAAATCATGCAGTTTTGACTTTGAGCCTGTAATTCCTCAATTTACTTCCATATGAAGTGGTCTTAATTCAGGTATTTGCCGGGTTTGGGTCCCACATTTTTTATGGGACAATGTTCACAGCATCATAGTCAGTATTCATTGATAAGATATTAGAACAAGGGTTTGTCAGGTTATATGACAACCACAATTAAATAATTTTCAAACTTATTTGGATTTGGATGCAGAGGATTCAATATTATGGAGCTTATCACAAGGGGATCCATGGAAAGGCTTAGGGGGCAAGAGCACCTGTGAACCCCTGAAGTGTTATATAAAACTTTGAATTCTTTTATATGGCTTGATCTTCCCATAATATTTTCTTTAAGTTTTTCTTCTTAAGTCATCATATTTTCCTTTTTATCCTGAATATCTCATTTTTAACAATTTTGTTTCTTTTATTAAAGAATTTTTAATTAAAATTTACCATATAAAAATTACCATATTAAATTTTACCATAGCTAGGTGAACTTACAAATTCTCCAGACCATGAAAGTCAATGCTGCATAGGGTAACTTTTGGACTCTCTCTCTCTCTCTTTTTTTTCCAAGAGTACTTGGGGTATTAACAAGTGCATAAGAGTTATTCTTCAAGTCAGGTAGAAGATAGTGATATACATTGGCTTTCTTAGAGTTTTGGTGTCAGGAATCATAATGTTTGGATGCCAAAAGCAAAATCAGTGGTGTGGTTATTAGTATTACTATCAACTTCATGCTCAACCCTCCCCTCCCCTTTTCAAAATAGGGAATAGACAGAACTTAAGCTAAATCTTCAAAAAGTCTAGATGCATATTATCTGTCTATTGCATGTATTAACTTGGTCATTTTGGCTCAGTCACAGATATTGTCAGCAGAAAACTGAGCCATCAATACAAAATTGCTGATGGGTTGTGTTTCTATACATAAACAGAAATCAACAGAGAAGCAAAGCTTAGAAACATCTGTATTGCAAGATGTTATATTTTCTCTCATTTTCCTATTGAAATAGCCTCTAAGATGCCAAAAAATTATCAGATTTATGACTTATCTGTATCTGTATATCAGATTGCTCAAATTAACACATGGTAACTTAGTGTTTCAGGCCTAGATCTTTGAAAGAGGGCAATATGGTTGCACTCATTCTTATCATATAAGGTAACTCTGTTAGTCATGATATTTTGAGTGCAAGAACACTGACCACACAAGCTAACTCAAGAAAAGTTTAGTGTAGAGATACAAGGTATGTATTTGAATCTAAGAACAAGAGCCACTAAACCAATAAGTCTTAAGCCAAAGGCTGAAGATCCTATCTTCCCAGCATTGATGCCAAGGAGGGGATAATATGGCACTTACCCCTTACCTACTACAAAGTATCCCCCAATCTACCATCTGGGGAATAGTGTGCTTACTGTACAAACTCAACTGCAAGAAAATATATGGAATTAAAACCAGTATGCCTGTCTTCCAAATGTTTAGAGGCACTGGTCTAACAGTTTTAAATGCTTTAGGTCGATGAGTCCTCACCACAACTCTATGAAGTAGGTCCCAGGATTATCACACCATTTTACAGATGAGAGACTTGAGCAGAAAGAAGTTAGGTGGCTCTCCAGTGTCATACAGCTAGGTAGCAGAGCTGGGATTTGAAACCAGGTGGTCATAATTAACGTCAGAAAGATCTTTAGACAAGAAGCAATTGAATTTTACTGCTAAGTAGCCTAGATTTTAAAAATTCTTTTGGCAATGTCTGCCATCAATTTCAAGCTTCCTGTCCTACTTCTCAGTTTTATGAAGCTCCTTCTTCTTTCTCTGACTCTTTGCCATCTCTGATTTTTTTTTTTTTTAAGATTCTATTTATTTATTTGACAGAGAGAGACAGAGCGGAGCAGGGAGCCCGATGCAGGGTTTGATCCCGGGACCCTGGGATCATGACCTGAGCTGAAGGCAGACGCTTAACTGACTGAGCCACCCAGGCACACCTGCTCCATCCTTTTAGAAAACACTGGGTACCAGCAGTCCTGGGAGGAGGGACAGAGTCAGTGACTCCACAGCCTTTTAACCATTAAATAAGTAATCGTACCACTACCTCAGGGCTCATATCCTGCCTTAGACCTTGAGTTATTCTGGCCAATGTGTAGGTTAAAAGCTACTTTATTCTGAGGTCTCTTCTTTGGCTGACATAAGGCTGTCAATTAGTCAGTTTTATTGAATTTTACATTCAGTCTGACTTTTGGAATTTTAGGTATGGAGAAATTCTCATGCTTAAGGTTTGCTCATGATAATCTTCACAATTTTTTAACACTATAGTGAATCACTAGATTTCTTCTATAATTTAAGTCTGAGGAGGAGCACAGTTGTCTATTTAGTCAGGCATCATAAATGGAAATGTTTATAAAACTGGAGAAAGTTGTAATAACTATGAAAGGAAAGGAATATCACTATATAAGATTCTTATGGAAAATCACTAATTTAATAAAATAAAAGTTTAATCAGTACAGTCAAATTATGTAATTGGAATTATCAATATAAATGGACACTAGCTGCTAAAGGTAGTATAAAGGCTTTAAAAAGATAATATTAATGGTGGCCGATTTCCTTTTAAATTGTTTTTATAAGATTTCATTTTAAGATGATATATCTATGGTTTCTGCACTCTACAAACTCAATAAACATCTCTCTAGATTATGATTTGATGTAACAATTTACTGAATAAATGTATTACATATTCCATATTCTGAGTACTTTCTCTCTAAGGAATCTAAATCATATTTACAAAAGTACAACTAATTTTCTATGTGTTCCTTTGAGGAAGAAGAATAGGTAGGGAAAAAAAGCTTAGAGAAGTAAATCTCATAGCAATGGCCTAATAGAAAAATAACATTTAAAGGCATGGCCCTATATTCTATATTTATGTAATATGGGGTAAGGGATTTAACTTTATCTTATCTGAAATTAATAATATATATTAATTATCGATATCTCTGTGATTTAGGCATAAGATAAGGATAAAAAAAGTGTATAAAATTCTTGAGGAGTCACTAGGCTTTAATTTACCAAACACTATTTATAGTAATTTGTGCCCTGTGTGAAATATAAGTACTTGGGAATAACTTAATTCTCTTAAGTATACGTAATAGAATTGCAATCATTTCTGCCGATCAAAACCTACTTATTGGAGTTATATTTTGTGCTCAGCCTTGTGCATATTGCTAGGATCACAGGCATGGGATCAAGAATCCTTGAAACTCTCTGTAAAGGGACAGAGTCTTAGATAAGGAATGACCACAATAGAACTGCTGAAACCTGCATACTCTTTATTCTTCCAGTTCATCCATCTGCAAATAACCAAGCATTCACAAGAGTGAGTGGAGCAAGAATATGTTATTTCTGCAAAAGAAAAGCTTTTTTTTGGTGACAAAAATAATTCATTAATTACACTGCTGAATTCAGTTCAATAATAGTGGAAAGTAAAATTTGCCCAAGTGGATTTTTAATATGTAAAAAAATCAACCAAAGTTTTCCTTATTAAAATCACATTCTAAAAGTTGTATCTTTTATTTAGTAATATATAATAGAAACTAAAATGTTGGTAGTACTCCTTTGTACAAATATTTTTCAATAAAAATAGGTTTTTCTTAGAACTCTGTGAAGACAACAATGTAAGGCGTATCAATGACAACAAAAAATGACATATATTGAATGTCAATGTATCAACCAGATATTAAAGAAATAATGGTTTGTGATTCCAATGAATCCAATATACTGAGAGAAAGGGGAAAAAAAGAATCTAAACCAGTTGATGCAGTATATATATATAATATATATATATACATATTATATATATGCTTTAATCAAATTATTCAGAGTTACAAATGTTCTGAAGAAGGGAAAAGAGCTAAACCTTGGATTTGGGGAATGGTTTCCAGATGAAATAATACATGCACTGAGTTTGAATTCTAAATGGGAATTTTAATAGTTAAAAAACAGGATGGACATAATATGTAAAGTAAAAATTAACAATCACAATTCTTTTCCAGACTACTTAGATTGCTATGCTTCTTACTCTTTCATCTGCTCTCCTGTCTCTTTCCCTTTCTTCATTTAATTATAGCTGTTTTGAACAAATCATATTTGGGTGAGACCGTCAAACCCTATTTCCCTTTTCCATGGACCATTTTTTTCCCCCTAAAATAAAGGAGTTACCAGTCAACACAACTTCTGTCCCCCTTATTCTGAGACCCCTGACCACATATTAACAACCGCCCAATTCTTACCCTTTGCCTTGTCTTGACTAATCTCTGGTCAGGCTACTGTCCTTCCCATAGATATCTGTTTCTTAGAAACTTTATTTTCAAATATGGTATGCTGGGAGCTCATAAATATGCTCCAATCTCATCACAGAAAAGATCCTATATCTATTCTATTTACCAACTGACCTCCTAACTAAGGAATTTAACATTTCCTGCTTTAAAGCCCCCGAGTATGAAAAGGTTAGTTGGAAGCAAGGTGGGTATTCTGATGTCACTTTGGAGATCCCTGTGTAGCCACTTGGCTCCCTTATCCCAAATTTAGTCTCTGGCCTCTACAACATTACTAATGGTGGAAGGAAGAAACTAAATCTACTCCTCTACTAATATTGGTAGGGAAAATTTTATTCTGATCTGGAACAAGGAATGTGGTCTTGTACCATCCGTCAAAAACATAACTGGGATAAATCTGTAAATATGGGACAAGGAAGGTACCTTTGCTTCATTGGCAATAAGATTTCATTCAAGCTCTTATTCTTTTCATTTTTAACTTTTATTTATAATTTTATTTTGTTTTATTTTATTCCAGTGTACAGTGTTATATTAGTTTCAGGTGTACAATATACTGATTCAAAATTCCATATATTATTCAGTGCTCATCAAGATAAGTGTACTTTATTTTTCTTCACCTATTGCATCTATCACTCCACCCACCTCCTCTCTGGTAACCATCAGTTTGTTCTCTATAGTTAAGATCTGTTTTTTGGTTTGCCTGTCTTCTTTCTTTTTCTTTTTTCATTTGTTTTGTTTCTTAAATTCCACATATGAGTGAAATCATATGCTATTTGTCCTTCTCTGACTGACTTATTTTGCTTAGATTATACTCTCTAGCCCCACCCATACTGTTGCAAATGGCAAGGTTTCATTCCTTTTTATGGCTGAAGAATATCCCATCGTACATATATATACACCACTTCTTTGTTCATTTCTCTATCAATGGATACTTGGGCTGCTTCCATAGTTCAGCTATTGAAAACAGTGCTACAATAAATATAGGGTGCATATATCCCTTCAAATTAGTGTTTTTGTACTCTTTGGGTAAATACCCAGTAGTGCTATTACTGGGTCATAGGATAGTTCTATTTTTAAATTTTTGAGGAACCTCCATAATTTTTCCAGGGTGACTGCACCAGTTTGCATTCCCACAAAAGTGCACGAGGGTTCCTTTTTCTCTATGTCTTTGCCAACCCTTGTTTCTTGAGTTTTTTATTTTAGTCATTCTGACTGATATGCAGTGATGCCTCATTGTGTTTTTTATTTGCATTTCCCTGATGATGAGTGATGATGAGCATCTTTTCATGTGTCTGCTGGTCATCTGGATGTCTTCTTTGGAGAAATGTCTGTTCATATCTTCTGCCCATTTTTTAAATTGAAATATTTGTTTTTTGGGTGTTGAGTTTTATGTTTTTTTATATATTTTGGATATTAACCCTTCATCAGATATGTCCTTTGCAAATATCTTTTCTCATTCAGTATGTTGTCTTTCAGTATTGTTGGTTGTTTCCTTTTCTGTGCAGATTTTATTTTGATGTACCCCTGATAGTTTATTTTTGCTTTTGTTTCTCTTGTCTCAGGAGATGTATCTAGAAAGATGTTATTATGACTGATGTCAGAAAAAATTATTGCCTGTGCTCTCTTATAGGATTTTTATGGCTTTAGATCTACTTAACCCATTTTGAGTTTATTTTTATGTATGGTATAAGAAAGTGGTACAGTTTCATTCATTGCATGTTGCTGTCCAGTTTTCCCAACACCATTTGTTGAAGAGACTGTCTTTTTCCCATTGCATATTCTTCTTTTCTTTGTTGAAGATTAATTAACTGTGTCATTGTGGGTTTGTTTTGGGGCTTTCTATTCTGTTCTACTGATCTATGTGTCTATTTTTGTGACCATATCATACTATTTTGATTACCACAGTTTTGTAATTGAACTTTTCAAAATTATTGCCTTTTCAATTAAGAATAAACAGTTTTATAACTTACCCAGATCTTTTATTTAAAAAGTTAAGCTGAGATACATTGCAATTTATTGTTTAGTTTTTTCCAGTTAAATTTAGCTTTGCTATAGTCAACTAGACAATTAATAACCATAGAAGACACTTGGCATTTTGTAAATCATTACAAGTATGGTTTTTTTTTAATGTGTGTTCGTTTTCATTCATTCTTTTATTAAAAGAAAACAATTCTCAAAATTTGTCTATAACTTATTTGATAATATATATTTAGAGGGAAATTCATTTTTCTCATGTGCCTTTAGTGAAATTTTATTAGTGTAAAAAGCAATTTTTAGTTTTACTGTTAGCTTCATTGGAGAATGAGTGAATTATCTGAATTGTGAGAAATGTAAATCAGTCTTCAAATTATCAGAACACATATTACAATGAAGTGGAGGTGATACATTAAAAATAGTATTCTTTTTCTCTTTTCCTCCTCCTTCTTTCCTTTTCTAATATATATATACGTGTGTGTGTGTGTGTGTGTGTGTGTATATATATATATATATATATATATATATATAATCACTCCTCTAGCTTTCTTTCTCTTTCTTCTCCCTCTTTTGCCCTCTACTATGCAACCTGCTTATCATGGTATGAGGTGGGAACCATCAGTATACTATGTTATTATGCAAATGAAACTTTGTCTCAGGGTCTCTGTCCTATCCAATGATTACTCCCTGTCATTCAATAAGCTCAGCTCTACAATTTTAACTAATTAAAAACACATAAATACCAATTTTCTGATTCTCAATTACCTCCAAACTCAGAGTGTTTGTGCACATGCATGTGCATGCATACATGTGTATGTGGTGGTCAATTAGAGGGAGTTCCATGGCTGATGAATCTAAAACATAAGTTTTGTATTATTCTAGATGCTAATTCATTTTAAAAATCCAATCACAAAGAGAGACAAATGGTCTCCCATCAGACTAATGGTCTTATTGATTTAGAAAATTCATATTTTGGAGCACCTGGCTGGCTCAGTTGGTTAGGTGTCTGCCTTTGGCTTAGGTCATGATCTTGGGGTCCTTGGATCAGACTTGGGCTCCCTGCTCATCGGGGAGTCTGCTTCTCCCTCTTCCTCTGCCCTTTCCCCCCACTCGTGCATACTCTCTCCCCGTCTCTCTCACTTGCTCTCTCTCTCAAGTAAATACAATCTTTAAAAAAAAGAAAATTAATGTTTTGTAATGCATTCAAGAATTTTCTGGAGAAAAATTTGTCTTTTCATTCTTAGTATTATTGCTTTTATAAGGCATTACTATAATAGTTTACATGCCCTAATTTTCTGTCTCTTAAAATGGATAACTTACGCTCTGCTTTTTTAGTGAATTTCACTTGTTAGTGTTGTTTATTTTATCACATCGGGTGACAGTTATCTACTTCACAGAATACTTGTTTTTTATACTGAGTTTATTTGGAAGAGATGTTAGAAAGTGAGAATCTCAATTGATTTAGAACTTATAGAACAGGTTCTTTAAATTTCATTATTGAAATGTAACTTAAATTAATGATCTTTCATACTGAAGAACAATAATAATCATCCAACCTCACTTACACTTACAGTATGCCAGCAACAGCTGCACAGATGTTCATTCATTTAATCCTGTCTTATAGATAGACATGCAGAATGGCCTTGGAATTAGTAAACAAATTAGAGATGCTCTTAAATAAAAACAAGAAGAGCATGTCTATTTAAATTTAATCTTCTTTTTATAAAAATATAAAGCCTATGATGGAATATTATGCAACAGAAAGCTTCATATAGACCTTTGAAATGCTACACATTGCAAAATAATCAGACCTTAGCAATACAATAGGGATAAAATTTGTGACTGATCAAAATAATTACTACCAGGGAGCGGAGCAAGATGGCAGAGGAGTAGGAGACCTAAATTTCATCAGGTCCCAGGAATTCAGCTGGTTAGGGATCAAACCATTCTGAACACCTATGAACTCAACAGGAGATCGAAGAAAAGAATAGCAACAACTCTCTGAACAGAAAAGCGACCACTTTCTGGAAGGTAGGACATGCGGAGAAGGGAATCCGAGGCGATATTCGGGAGGATAGATGGCGGGGAAGGGGGCTTCCATTGGCCATTTCTGGCAAGTGATAGAGCAGCAGAGCACAAAATCAGGACTTTTAGAAGTCAGCTCCGCTGAGGGATGTCGCTCCAGTGGCTAAGCAGGGGTGGAACCCTCGCTGGGACAGTGTGGTCTCAGGACCCTCGGGGTCAGAGAAAGACCAGGGGTGCCTGAGTGTGACAGAGCTCCCAGGTATCAGAGCGGGGAAGCCGGCTGCAGAGACGGAGTCAAGGTGCAGGGTCTCAGCTTGGGGTTGCCATAAACCATTATCTGCAGCACAGTCGGGCCACTGCACCTCCAGCAGGGACCCAACAAGGGGCAGATCCGGGGAGACTCCCCTTCCTCCCCCAGGAGGAGTGGCGAGGGAGCACACTGCAGGGATCTGCTGGGTTTGGAGACTCCACACGGGGTCATGCACCAGAGATAGAAATGCTCAGTCACAGGCCAGGTGAGCACGGAGTGCGGCTGGAGACGGGGGAGATGGGAGTAACTGACTGTTTTCTCTGGTGGCTCACTGAGGAGCAGGGTCCCGAGTTCTCGACTCCTCCAGGGCGGAGATTGGGAGGCTGCCATTTCCACTCTCCTCCTCCAAAGCTGTACGGAAACTTGCAGGGAACAAAAGCTCCTGAGGGCAAACACAAGCAGATTACTTAGCCCAGACCCTCAAGGGCAGGGCAATTCCACCTCCAGCAAAGACATTTGGGAACCATGGCAACAGGACCCTCCCCCAGAAGATCAGCAAGAACAGCCAGCCAAGACCAAGTTTACCGATCAATGAGAATGGTAGAACTCCAGCACTAGGGGAATACTGCACATAGAATTCATGGCTTTTTAACCATGATTCTTTAGTCTTTCAAAGATAATTTTTTAACGGTCTTTTTTTTTTAATTTTTGTTTTTCCCTTTTCAACCAACATCTTATCAATCCCTTTTTTAAAAAACATTTTTATTTTTCATTTTAAAGTCATATTCTATCCCTTCAGAGTAGTTACCCTTGTTTTTGGCATATATATATATATATATATATATATTGTTCTCTCTTTAAAATGTTGAGATAGTTTCTTCTAACAGATCAAAATATACCCTAAATCGCTAGTGTATGGCTTTGTTCTAGTCTCCTGCCTGATCACATTCATATTCTCTCCCTTTTTGATTTTTAATTCCTCTTCCTTCTTTTTTCAAACAACTTCTTATCTTATCAATTCATTTTATAAAATCTTTTATAATTTTCATCTTTACAGTCATATTCCATTCCTTCATCATATTAACCCTTCTTTTTGTACATCTATAAGTTTTTCTTTCTTTAAAATTTTGGGAGGCACTTTCTTCTAACAGAACAAAATACAACCAAAATCTAGTGTGTGGCACTGATTTATGCACCAGCCTGATCATATTTGAACATAATTCTGTTTTTCTCTTTGTTTTATTCTGTTTTTGTTTGTTTGTATCTTTTTCTTTTCCTTTCTTTTTTCTTTCTTTTCCCCCGGTTTCAGGTCTTTTCTGATTTGTTTTGAGTACGTTTTCTGGGGACGTTGTTACCCTGTTAGCACTTTGTTCTCTCATTCATCTATTTTCCTCTGGACAAATGACAAGATGGAAACAATCACCTCAACAAAAAGATCAAGAGGCAGTACTGACTGCCAGGGACTGACTCAGTACAGACATTAGTACGACGTTGGAACTAGAGTTCAGAATTATGATTTTAAGATACTAGCTGGGCGTGAAAAAAGCATGGAAGTATTTAGAAAAACCTTTTCTGGAGAAATAAAAGAACTAAAATCTAACCAAGTTGAAATCAAAAAGGCCTTTAATGAGGTGCAATAAAAAATGGGGGCTCTAACTGCTAGGATAAATGAGGCAGAATAGAGAATTAGTGATATAGAAGGCCAAATGATGGAAAATAAAGAAGCTGAGAAAAAGAGAGAGAAACAACTACTGGATCACGAGGGCAGAATTCAAAAATAAGTGATACCATAAGGCAAAACTACATTAGAATAATTGGGATTCCAGAAGAAGAAGAAAGAGAGAGAGGGGCAGAAGGTATATTGAAGCAAATTAGAGCAGAGAACTTCCCTAATGTGGGGAAGGAAACAATCATCAAATTCCAGGAGGCACAGAGAACCCCTCTCAAATTCAATAAAAATAGGTCAACACCCTGACATTTAATAGTAAAACTTATAACTTTCAGAGACAAAGAGAAAATCCTAAAAGCACCTCAGGACAAGAGATCTATAACCTACAATGGTAGAAATATTAGATTGGCAACAGACCTATCCACGGAGACCTGGCAGGCCAGAAAGGACTGGCATGAAATCTTCAGAGCACTAAATGAGAAAAATATGCAACCAAGAATACTATATCCAACTAGGCTGTCATTGAAAATAGGAGAGACCAAAAGCTTCCAGGACAAACAAAAACTAAAGGAATTTGCAAACACAAAACCAGCCCTACAAGAAATCTTGAAAGGGGTCCTCTAAGCAAAGAGAGAGCCTAAAAGCAGCATAGACCAGAAAGGGACACAGACAATATACAGTCACAGTCACCTTACAGGCAATACAATGGCACTAAATTCATATCTTTCAGTAGTTACCCTGAATGTAAATGGGCTAAATGCCCCAATCAAAAGACACAGCCTATCAGATTGGATAAAAAAAACAAGACCCATAGATATGCTGTCTGCAAGAGACTCATTTTAGACCCAAAGACACCCCCACATTGAAAGTGAAGGGGTGGAAAACCATTTACCATGCTAAAGGACACCAAAAGAAAGCTGGGGTGGCAATCCTTATATCAGACAAATTAGATTTTAAAACAAAGACTGTAATAAGAGGAGAGAAGGACACTATATTCTACTTAAAGCATCTATCCAAGAAGAAGATCTAACAATTGTAAATATCTATGCCCCTAACATGGGAGCAGCCAATTATATAGGGAATTAATAACAAAAGCAAAGAAACACATTAACAACAATACAATAATTGTGGGGGACTTTAACACCACCCCCGACTGAAATGGACAGATCATCTAAACAAAAGATCAACAAGGAATAAAGACTTTAAATAACACACTGGACCATTGGACTTCACAGACATATTCAGAACATTCCATCCCAAAGCAACAGAATACACGTTCTTCCCTAGTGCCTATGGAATATTATCCAGAATAGATCACATCCTAGGTCACAAATCAGGTCTCAACTGGTACCAAAAGATTGGGATCTTTCCCTGCATATTTTCAGACCACAATGCTTTGAAACTGGAACTCAATCACAAGAGGAAAGTCCCAAAGAACATAAATACATGGAGGCTAAAGAGCATCCTACTAAAGAATGAATGGGTCAACCAGGAAATTAAAGAAGAATTTAAAAAATTAATGGAAACAAATGAAAATGAAAACACAACTGTTCCAAATCTTTGGGATAGAGCAAAGGCAGTCCTAAGAAGAAATTATATAGCAATACAAGCCTTTTTCAAGAAACAAGAAAGGTCTGAAATACACAACCTAACCCTACACCTAAAGGAGCTGGAAAGAGAACAGCAAATAAAGCCTAAACCCAGCAGGAGAAGAGAAATTATAAAGATCAGAGCAGAAATCAATGAAAGAGAAACCAAAAGAACAATAAAACGTATCAATGAAAAAATGAGCTGTTTCTTTGAAAGAATTAAAAAGATTGATAAACCCCTGGCCGGACTAATGCAAAAGAAAAGAGAAATGACACAAATCAACAAACTCAGGAATGAAAGAGGAGAGATCACAACCAACACCAAAGAAATACAAACAATTCTAAGAACATATTATGAGCAACTCTATGCCAGCAAATTAGATAACCTGGAAGAAATGGATGCATTCCTAGAGATGTATCAACTACCACAACTGAACCAGGAAGAAATAGAAAACCTGAACAGATGCATAAACACTAAGGAAATTGAAGCAGTCATCCAAAATCTCCCAACAAACAAAAGCCCAGGGTCAGATGGCTTCCCAGGGGAATTTTACCAAACATTTAAAGAAGAATTAATACCTATTCTTCTGAAACTGTTCCAAAAATTAGAAATGGAAGGAAAACTTCCAAACTCGTTTTATGAGGCCACCATTACCTTGATCCCAAACCAGACAAAGACCACATCAAAAAGGAGAATTACAGACCAATATCCTTGATGAACATGGATGCAAAAATTCTCACCAAAATACTAGCCAATAGGATCCAAAAATACATCAAAGGATTATTCACCATGACCAAGTGGGATTTATCCCTGGGCTGCAAGGTTGGTTCAACATCCGCAAATCAATCAACGTGATACAATATATTAACAAAAGAAAGAACAAAAATCTTATGATCCTCTCAATAGATGCAGAGAAAGCATTTGACAAAGTACAGCATCCTTTCTTGATCAAAACTCTTCAGAGTATAGGGATAGTGGTACATACCTCAATACCATAAAAGCCATCTATGAAAAACCCACAGCAAATATTCTCAATGGGGAAAAACTGAGATCTTTGCCCCTAAGGTCAGGAACATGGCAGGGATGTCCTCTATCACCACTGCTATTCAACATAGTATTAGAAGCCCTAGCCACAGCAATCAGACAAAAAGAAATTAAAGAAATCCGAATCGGCAAAGAAGAAGTCAAACGTTCTCTCTTTGCAGATGATACGATACTTTACGTGGAGAACCCAAAAGACTCCACCCCAAATCTACTAGAACTCATACAGGAATTCAGTAAAGTGGCAAGATATAAAATCAATGCACAGAAGTCAGTGGCATTCCTATACACCAACAACAAGAGAGAAGAAAGAGAAATTAATGAGTCAATCCCATTTAAATTTGTACCCCAAACCATCAGATACCTAGGAATAAATCTAACCAAAGAGGCAAAGAATCTGTACTCCGAAAACTATTAAAACACTCATGAAAGAAATTGTGGAAGACACAAAGAAATGGAAAAACATTCCATACTCATGAATTGGAAGAACCAATATTGTGAAGATGTCAATGCTACCTAGAGCAATCTACACATTCAATGCAATCCCCATCAAAATACCATCACTTTTTTCATAGAAATGGAACAAATAATCCTAAAATTCGTATGGAACCACAAAAGACCCTGAATAGCCAGAGAAATGTTGAAAAAGAAAAGCAAAGCTGGCAGCATCACAATTCCGGACTTCCAGCTCTATTACAAAGCTGTCATCATCAAGACCGTATGGTACTGGCACAAAAAACAGACACATCAATCAAAGGAACAGAACAGAGAGCCCAGAAATGGACCCTCAACTCTATGGTCAACTTATCTTTCACAAAGCTGGAAAGAAAGTCCAATGACAGAAAGACAGGCTCTTCAACAAATGGTGTTGGGAAAATTGGACAGCCACATGCAGAAGAATGAAATGACCATTTCCTTACACCACACACAAAAATAGACTCCAAATGTTTGAAAGACCTAAATGTGAGACAGGAGTCCATCAACATCCTAAAGAGAACACAGGCAGCAACCTGTTCGACCTCAGCCGCAGCAACTTCTTCCTAGAAACATTGCCAAAGGCAAGGGAAGCAAGGGCAAAAATGAACTATTGGGACCTCATCAAGGTAAAAAGCTTTTGCACGCAAAAGAAACATTCAAAAAACCAAAGGACAACCGACAGAATGGGAGAAGATATTTGCAAATGACATATCAGATAAAGGGCTAGTATCCGAAATCTATAAAGAACTTACCAAACTCAACACCCAAGGAACAAATGATCCAATCAAGAAATGGGCAGAATACACGAACAGACATTTTTCCAAAGTCATCCAAGCAGCCAACAGACACATGAAAAAGTGCTCCACATCCCTCGGCTTCAGGGAAATCCATATCAAAACCTCAGTGAGATACCACCTCTCACCAGTCATAATGGCTAAAATTAACAAGTCAGGAGATGACAGATGTTGCCAGGGATGCAGAGAAAGTGGAACCCTCCTACACTGTTGGTGGGAATGCAAACTGGTGTAGCCACTCTGGAAAACAGTATGGAGGTTCCTCAAAAAGTTGAAAATAGAGCTACCGTACGATCCAGCAATTGCACTACTGGGTATTTACCCCAAAGATACAAATGTAGGGATCCTAAGGGGTACGTGAACCCCGATGTTTATAGCAGCAATGTCCACAATAGCCAAACTGTGGAAAGAGCTAAGATGTCCTTCGACAGATGAATGGATAAAGAAGTGGTATATATATACAATGCAATATTATGCAGCCTTCAAAAAGAATGAAATTTTGCCATTTGCAATGATGTGGATAGAACTGGAGGCTATTATGTTGAGCAAAATAAGTCAATCAGAGAAAGGCATGTATCATATGACCTTACTGATATGTGAAAATCTTAACCTCAGGAAACAAACTGAGGGTTGCTAGAGTGGTGGGGGGTCGGAGGGTTGGGATGGGTTGGTGATAGACTTTGGGGAGGGTATGTGCTATGGTGAGTGTTGTGAAGTGTGCAAGACTGTTGAATCACAGATCAGTATCTCTGAAGCAAATAATACATTATATGCTAAAGAAAAAAAGAAGATAGGATGAGGGGAAGAATGAAGAGGGGGATATCGGAGGGGAGAAGAACCATGGGAGACTGTGGACTCTGAAAAACAAACTGGGGGTTCTAGAGGGGAGGGGGGTGGGTGGATCGGTTGCTCTGTGATGGGTATTTAAGAGGGCAAGCTCTTCATGGAGCAGTGGGTGTTATATGCAAACAATGAATCATGGAACACTACATCAAAAACTAATGATGTAATGTATGGTGATTAAAATAACATAATAAAAAAAGGACAAAAAAATAATTACTACCAAGATGCTTCAAAATATGTAAGTATGAAATGCATGTGTGAATTCAATTATTCAATTATAGTTTTTTAAATATGCAAATATGGTTGTTATATCCCTCTTGATGCTATAAAAACTGGGAAATATTTAGAACAGCATAATTAAGAAATATGGCCTTGAATTTTAATTTTTAATGTACTTTCATATTATCTTAAGGATACAATAACCACAAGATATAGTATGCTACTTTTTGATTTATGACAAAGATTTACCAATTCTACTATTATTATGTAATCTTTGAGGGAAAAACTTTCAGTAAAACATGTATTTTTAAAGAAAACTATTTTACTGGGAGCACACAATTCCTAAGTGTACAGGTGGAAACTTTTTCAAAATGTGAATATACCCATGCAACCACAGTCCATAATGAAAATACAATATGATTTTGTTACATTTACTTTGAGATGTGAAATATTTTACGCTGTTATAAAATGGTATTCAAAATTTTTACCTGTTATATTTTCCGTCTGGTTAAAATTGACTTTTGAAAATTAACCTTATGCCTAAAAATTCTTTGACAAGATTACTTACTACCTGCAGGAGTTTATCTACTGATTCTATTGGATTTCCTATGTACACATTAGGACTGCACATTTTTTAAAAACTTATTTTTGAAATTTCCCTTTGAGACATTTTCAGAAAATTTGAGAATGTATTAATTCATTCAACTAGATTTAAGGAAATTTGAAGATCACTACTGGAGTTATAAGAAAGAATTTGAAGGGTGTAATTCCAAGGTAATATCTTCTAGAAAAAAGACTGATAATGGACAGGGAGATGAAAATGGACAGAGAAAACTCAAAATTATTTTCAGAAAAAATATTTACACTTTATGAAAGATCTTCAGTTCAAATGAACAAGTATTTAGATACCATGAACATGTATCAGTGAGAACCTATCAAAGAAGATATGGCATATTTAGCATATTAGTACACTTGTTTTTATAAATAATGGTTTGAAATTTTTTAAGGACTATTGTGATGAAGTAAAAAGTTCTCCTACCACAAGTTTACTTTTTTGTGTACCTCCTTTTTCCTCTTTCTCATTCTTTAGCCATTACCACTTTTTCTCTTTTCTTTTTCTTTCTTTGTTTCTTTGTTTCTTTCTTTGTTTCTTTCTTTTCTTTCTTTCTTTCTCTCTCTTTCTTCTTTTTTCCTTTTTTTTTTTTTACCACCTTTTCTTATAACTGTTGTCACTCCATTTGCTTTTCCTTTTTTCCCACCATTGCAGCCTCTACTCAGGTGCATTACACAGAATGCACATGCAGGTTTAAATGCCATGAAAATCGTGAAGAAAAATGAAGAAAATAACCTAACACTGCTATTGGTGAGAAGAAAAACAACCTATATTCATTTTCACATAGGTTTGATTGCCATTTAAATGATCTTTTTTCTTTCACAAAATTCACCTGAGAACAAGATGTTTATTCATTTAGATAATTATGCCAACATTTTATCTTTGAAAATAACTATATTAATTTATAGGTATAATCTCATTTTAACTATTGATGATAACTAGCTGGTATAATAGTAGAAATATCAGAGTATTTTAATTTTATAATCAGTTCAGTCTGAAAGAAATATGAAACTGTGTAAAAGGTCCCCCCCTTTTTTTTCTGGAGAGGATGAGACCCTATTCAATGAAAGGGCTCTACTTATGATCAGAGATCACTTGGAATTGTTGATTTACCATATTGTGATGTGCTACATCATTGAGTAATAGATTTTATTTTTCATTTCATTTAGTCTCAACTTGATGATAGGATCTTTTTCACACATTAGTAGAATGGAAAATTGTTAGAGGCTAAGAACTCATCTTCTGTCATAGTCTCTCATCCTTTGGAGAAACTATTCTAAGTCATATTTTATAGGATTCTTTAAAAAGGTCTGGGATGTACAGTGGCAGATGGCATTAATCAGCTCTGCTGCACCTTCTTTATCAGTTTTTCATCCTTTGGGCTTCACTTCCCTACTCTCTCATTCTGTCTTCTTGGGATCACCTTCCTAATTAATGTCTTGTCTCCAGATCCCTGCCTGAGACTCAGCATTTGAGGAATCCAAATGAAGACACCTACAAACAGGATGTATGAAAACTCATCAAATCACTTTTCTCCATCTGTTAAAATGATTGTAATTTTTTCTTTATTCTATTTACGTAGTGAATATCAGTGATGGGTTTTCTGATGCCATATCAGGAATTCCCATAAATTATTTTTTCTTCTTTCATACAAGATTTGATTAACTGTAACATAATTTAAGATTTTTTTATGTTCATAGGTAAAACAAGTCTTTATCAGGTTAAAATTAACTTGCTATTGAGTTATAATAGTTTTGAATCTTTTTTTGTTTTCCTATCAGACTAAGAGATTCCCAAATATGTAAAAAAAATTTAGATGTAGAAAACAAAGTATTAATAGTTTCAACACATCTCTTTGAATTTTGGTAGATCAAATAGAGAAGTGTTAGATAAAGAATATAGGTAATGAACATAATAGGATATCTGAATCAGCTTTGCCAAATGTTATATCGATATAAATTATATGACAAATCCCAAAAAACTTTTTGTTTAAAAATAAGTTGTCTCTGGGCCCAACAAAACTCAGTAAACAGGTAAACATTTCTGTACCTCATGATAAACAAAATTAAAGCACAAGTAAAATGGTAGCTTATTAAAAGAACAACATTTGTAACATTTATAACCCAAAACTGTGACATCTATAAATTAAGAGCTTGCACATCATAAAGAAGAAAGGAGAGTACTCATAAAAAAATGCATGAACAAACTCTTTAGAAAAAGATATAATTCTCCAATAATAAATTTAAAAATGTTAAAATTCAAAAGTAATACTTTGTTTAAAAATTAATTATAAAATTGATTTTCCTATTGATGAAACAAAGATTATCTTTCTATGTAATTTATAACCATACACCATGAAATCAGCAATTGTAGGAAATCTGTGATTATAAGTTTGCATAAATTATTGAGCTTATTCTGCCAATATAAAATAAGTGGTTATTACATTCGTAAGTTTGTCAATAATTTAATTTTAGGAATTCATTCTACAAGCATAAAAAGTGATGCGTAAAATATTTTGTACTATTTGTAAAAGTGAAAATGTGGAAAGAAACATATGTTTAATAAATAACATAAAACTGGAGGAAGTAATGATTAGAGGTCAATTAGACTATGTTTTTTATAAGTTCTGATGATGTGAGGGAGTTTTTTAAATAGAAATTGAAAGAGATAGAGGAAAGGAAAGAGAAAAAATTTTTTCCAATTTAAGAGACTGTTTAGGCTAAAAGAGACTGCAGACCTACACATTTAAATGTAATCAATGTTTAATTACTTGGAATATCATAGTAGGTTTAATTTTGTTATGCTTTTTTATGATTTTCTTGAATAAATATATATAACAGTCTACCCACAAAAAGTTATTCTTAAAATGAAATACAACAAAAGAGGTTTCCCTTATTGTATTTTGTTTCTTTGATTTCTGGATTACTTTATAATTTATGGCTTTTATTTTATCTCTATATATCCACTATATTGCAGGAAATATTTTGTGAAAAAAAATCTAAAGCCTTTGTATATCAAGCATAAATAGCTCTTGGAATCATCAAGCTGAGGTGTCTTCTTTCTAGGAAATGTGTATAGAGAAAGAAAATTTAAAAAACCATAAATATACATTGATGGACGCTTTGCTTTGACTGAAATCATAGCATGGATTCATAAGCCTCTTATGTAAATAAAGCCTTTCTATTCAAGTTATTTGATTTCTTTTTTCATTTTCCTTCAATCATATAAACAAAAGCTTTTTGTCAAATAATGTCATTCCTGCCAGTTTACACTAATCAAATGAATACTTGATCTTTATGTTACACCACAGAGAGTTTCTTTCTTGGCTTGTGTTTTTTTTTATAATAGAATTGAGGATTTTGTGAGGCAATTGAACCCACTATTTGCTGCCTTGTCTCTCATATTAGCTATTTTACATAAATTGTATTTACTGGGGAGTTATAAATGGCACCCTGCTATCTTCATGAAAAAAGAAAAAAAAAACATTTTCAAACTTTTTTACATTCCCAAGAGAGAGCAGAAATCAAAACATGGGTGAATAAAGAAAGGAGGATGCTTTAAAAGAAATATATTAGAAAAGATACCTGTTTTGAAATTTCAGTTTCTGACCTTTTTCTAGCAGAGAACTATTGCCTTCTTTATTTACCATAATTACCTGTATTATCATCTCAGTTTTTGCCTAGATTTATATTTGAAAAGATACATGTGTGGTAGTTACAGTAGTAACTTTGATGCAGGCAGGCAGGCTGGGCCTGAGGACGCAGAGGTGTTTCTCACAAGACCAGCCAAGGGGGTCCCCGGCATTGCACAGGATAGAAATAAAATGTGAGCCAGCAAAAGTGAAGGCAGAATTCATTGAATAGCATAAGTGACAGGTAGAGAATAGTAGATGGAGTATCTTGGAGACTCTGAAAGAAAAGAAGGATGAGTCTGTTGCTTGGGGTTAGAGGTTTTTATTGGAAAGGGATGTGTTCCTTCAGGAATTCAGGGTAAGGTCTGATCAAACGCAAGTGTCCGGTTGGTGGGAATGCAAGCTGGTGCAACCCCTCTGGAAAACAGTATGGAGGTTCCTCAAACAGTTGAAATTAGAGCTACCTTTCGATCCAGCAATTGTACTACTGGGTATTTACCCCAAAGATACAAATGTAGGGACCCGAAGGGGTACGTGCACCCCAATGTTTATAGCAGCAATGTCCACAATAGCCAAACTGTGGAAAGAGCCAAGATGTCCATCGACAGATGAAGGGATAAAGAAGGAGTGGTATATATACACAATGGAATATTATGCAGCCATCAAAAGGAATGAGATCTTGCCATTTGCAACGATGTGGATGGAACTGGAGGGTGTTATGCTTAGTGAAATAAGTCAATCAGAGAAAGACATGTATCATATGACCTCACTGATATGAGGAATTCTTAATCTCAGGAACAAAGTGAGGGTTGCTGGAGTGGTCAGGGGTGGGAGGGATGGGGTGGCTGGGTGATAGACATTGGGGAGGGTATGTGCTACGGTGAGCGCTGTGAATTGTGTAAGACTGTTGAATCACAGATCTGTACTTCTGAAACAAATAACGCAACATATTTTAAGAAAAAAGAAAAAGAAGAAGATAGCAGGAGAGGAAGAATGAAGGGGAGTAAGTCAGAGGGGGAGACGAACCAGGAGAGATGATGGACTCTGAAAAACAAACTGAGGTTTCTAGAGGGGAGGAGGGTAGAGGGATGGGTTAGCCTGGTGATGGGTATTAAAGAGGGCACATTCTGCATGGAGCACTGGGTGTTATGAACAAACAATGAATCATGGAACACTACACCAAAACAAATGATGTAATATATGGTGATTAACATAACAATAAAAAATTAAAAAAAAATAAAACAAAACAAAGGGTAAAAAAAAAAAAACGCAAGTGTCCGGTGAACAATAGGTGTTATTCCACATATACTGATGAGTGTTGATGTCAGTGTCAGCCAAAGTTTTATTTGAAGCTAATATCCTGGATCATGTTTGGGATCCAACTCTTCTTAGATATTATCAGTTGTTTGGGGCCTGGAATAAAACTCAGAGAATGATTAGCTTCCTTGTTTCCCCCTTGAAGTGGGGACATAACTTCTTTGGCTTATTCAGAGGCACTATATAGAACATGGGTAAATATATAGAACATGAGAAGAAAAACAGCAGAGATAGAGCTGTTCTAAAATGGAGTCCCTTGAGCTTTCCTACCTCAACTTGAGCTCAGATTGCCTTCAAACTCCCAGAAGCATTTGAGAAGTGCAAGGAATACTGGTTGGCAAGTGTGAAAACTGATCAAGGAATGGAGCCTTCTGAATATATCTCTCAGTGATTTTAGCATAAATCTATGGTTACACATTGTAAACATCATTGCTGTTTTTGTCTTTGTCATTCCATGTATAGAAACCTGTTTACTCTTGCCCATAAATCAGATTATATTTCTTTTTCTTGTTATTATCCCTTGCTAGCTTTTCTTAAAATTATTTAACCAAAGGAAACTTTTAAGATGACATTATACACCCATAAGGAGAGCTTGTGAAATGAAGCATCATTAGTTTACCTTTCTTACTGAAAACAAGTCTTATATAAATTACTTTATGCGAAAATATATATATTTCAAAGTATAATGCCATTTTTAAAATAGTTATTCAAGAACAAAGCTTAAAAATAAATCATGAGGAGCACCCGGGTGGCTCAGTTGGTTAAACATATGACTCTTGGTTTTGGCTCAGGTCATGATCTCGTGGTTTGTGAGATCCAGCCCTATGTTGGGCTCCGTGCTCAACAGGTGTCTGCTTGGATATTCTCTCCCTCTGCCTCTTCGCCTGCTTGCTTGCTCTCTCTCTCAAATAAATAAATAAATCTAGATACATCAATCAATCAGTCAATCAGGAAACTACCAAACTGTCTTTCAAATTGCCTGTAACTTTGGACATTCCCACCAACCATGTATGACAGTTTCAGTTTCTCTACCTCTTTTCAGCACTTGGTATTGTCAGTTTTATTTTTTTTTAATTTTTTTAAAGATTTTATTTATTTATTTGAGAGAGGGAATGTGATAGAGAGAGCATGAGAGGGGGGAGGGTCAGAGGGAGAAGCAGACTCCCTGCCGAGCAGCGAGCCCGATGCGGGACTCGATCCCGGGACTCCAGGACTATGACCTGAGCCGAAGGCAGTCGCTTAACAAACTAAGCCACCCAGGCGCCCTGTCAGTTTTATTTTAATAAAATAAAATAAAATACTTTTTAACTATTCTAATGAGTAGGTAGTGGTATCTCATTTTTATTTCAATTTCTGTTTCCCCAATAATTAATGATGTTGAGTCTATTTTCATATGCTTATTTGATACCCCTAAAGTATATCATCTTTGTCAAAATGTCTTTTCATATTTTTGTAATTTATCTGTTTATATCATCTTATTGTTGATTTTAACAATTATTTATATACTCTGGATTTACATCCTTTGTCATAAATGTGATTTAATATATTTTCTCCCAGTTTTCACTTTATGTGTTCATTCTTTTAACAGTGTGGCAATGCAAAAGTTTTTTTCTTAATTTTGATAAGGTTCAAATTATTTTTTTTCTTTCATACATCATGTTTTTGGTGACATAATTAGATAGTCCTTGCTAAATCTAAAGGCATGCATATTTTCTTTTATGTTTCATTCTAGAAGTTTTATTAACTTCTGAATCAAGGTTCAAGTTACGCTTTTGGAGGTTCAATTGTTTCTATTACCTTTTGTTGAAAAGAATATCCTTTTCTTATTAAATCTAGCCAACTTTGTACCTTCATTACAAATCAGGTGACTATATTTGTAGAGGCTTACTTTTGGCCTCTAATCAGATCTATTTATTTAAATTTCAGTCCTTTCACTAAGGGGTGTATTGCCTCACTTTTTTGTAAAATGATGATAGTTACATTACCTATGTTAAAAGATGAACTGAGGCATATTAAAAATTTTAAGAGCTTATTTTAGCAAAAATGAATTGAAATCAGGCAGCACCAAACCAGAAGTAGTTAGGAGTAGTCCACCACAAGGAGCTAGAGAAACACTTCTATAGAGAAAAGGCAAAAACAAAGCAAGGAAATCATCTGATCGTCTGTAGCTTCAAGTCTAGTTAGCTGTTTGTGATTGATTGTCCTTAGGTTTCAATTTATAACCCAGTGGCACTTACAGGCTTAGATTTTGATTTGCTTGCATAGGCTGCCATGGCATGAAAGCCACCTCAGTTGAATGGCGTCCATGTTTAATTAATTTAACACCTACTTTACATTGTGAAGATCAAAGGAATTAATACATGCAGGAACTTCTGATTAGGGGCTAGCATGTAGTGAATGCACTTTATGTGTTAGTTTGTCTATCATAGTATCTGACTTCAAATCAGCAGGCTGTTTCTCCATCTCTCCTTTATGCTCTGGAATTCCCCAGAGGGCTATTTATTAGACAATTAAAGAACAAGTATATAAGTAATCACATACATGTTAAAAACAAATTATTAGAAAAATATGTTACTAACATTTGTTTTTAATTGGCAATTTGTCACTAGAGGCTCCTTGTAATATTTCTCAGAAAACAGGAGTTTCTCAGAATACAGTTTGGGAAATGCGCCTCTAGCAGTTGTGGTATATAAAAATGATTAGCTTCAAAAAGTTTTGCCATACAGCATAAAAAAAAAGAAATAGAGTTATAGGCCTCATTCCTTTTTTTCTGTCTATAGAGAATGTTTCTTTGGGGACACACAGGATTTATCATTCAGTTGCATCTGGAAAGAGCCCAGTTCTAAACATAACTTGAATTTTCCTTTGAATATAAAAGGGCTGTGTAATTTACATTTTTGCATATTTCTGTGTTTCTCAGCACACCAGGTTTCCATTCATCAAAGTAGGATTTTTCATATTGACCATAGCAAAAAACAAGTGTCGCTTCTTCCGTTGCTTCTATTACCTGTCTAATCTCTCTTCAGCACAACCCTCAAGCATTATCAGCCTTAGAAGAGAGTAAATTGAAAAATCAAAGAATGATTTTCAAATTTGTGCACAGCTGCTCTAAAAACCGAATTCCAGCAAGGGGCCTTCCTGTACTTTTTTTCTGTCATGAGGTTTGGCGATAAAAGCATGCCTGTGAGGGACAAAGGGACTCAAGCTCTCAGTGAGGAGAGCTCTCTATTCAGATCAAACACAGACCTCTGGGTGATTGACAGGGGTTACCACCTCCCCTCTGTTCTCCGGCACCCAGCACACCCAGATGTAGTCTCTCTGTCCCTTGTAGGTTTTCTGGGCAGCACTTCTTCAACAAGGATTTTTAGGACTCATCAGTGAGTCTACAGTTTGGTATGTAATGCTAAAAGTCTTGGTAAAAAATGATACTGCGACTAACTATTCTCCTTCATTATTCTAGAAAATTCATTTATGAATAGTTAACAACAAACAAGCATCATCTTCCATTATTATTAAGATTTTTTAATTGTTTTCTTATTAAGAATTTTCACACATATGTATGCGAGAAAACATTTAAAGCATTTAAAAACAACATATCTGTGAACACTTTATTCTAATATTCATGGTTCTGTTACGGCAAATATCAATGAGAGAAATCTCTAGATTATGGAATTAGTAACTCAGGTTTGAAAGATTTGAGAATATTTATGTAATCTCTTACAAGGCGTATTGACATTTATTTATTGTGATATAGAAAAACACCCTAAGTTGGACCCAGTATAAATGAACCCCATGCCATTTAGAAAATGTGTGAAAGGAAGTGTACTCCAGAAGATGCATTATTGAAGATTATACAATGTAATATAAGGTTTGTGTGGGTTGTTTTTTTCAGAAATTCTAGATTATTTTTGAAGGAAAATACCAGAAATAAGAATGAATCGCTCAAAGCAATTTTTTAAAACCTCTTTATTGAGGAATAATTAATGTACAAAAAACTGTACATGTTTAATGTGCACAACTTGGTGAATTTGAAGCAAGGTACACATCTGCAGAACCATCACCACAATCTATGACATAAACATATCCATCAAATCCTAAAGTTTCCTCCCACCTTCAAAGTAATTTTTAGATACATGCTGTGTATTTTATATATACTCTTTTCTAGCATATGAACATGTATGCACACAATACACAGCCACTACATGGATCTGTAATATAATTTACCTTCCCTACGTACCTAAGATATTAATAACTGCAAATAATAATAGACCAAGGGACAGAAGTCAAGATGAATGCTTTCAAAAGGTTAATATATAAGTACAGGGTTAATATATCAGTACTTACTTTTATTAATTAACATGTGTTCCATAAATTCTGAGTGTGATGATGACACAAACAGAAGGCTAACATTGCTTTTGGGAAAAAAAATACGTTATATTTACGTTATGTTGTGTGTTGAATTGTGTCCTTAAAATGATATATTGAAGTACTAATCTGTGCATCTATGAAAATGACTTTACTTGGGGCGCCTGGGTGGCTCAGTCGTTAAGCGTCTGCCTTCAGCTCAGGTCATGGTCCTGGGATCGAGTCCCACATCGGGCTCCTTGCTCCGCGGGAAGCCTGCTTCTCCCTCTCCCACTCCCCCTGCTTGTGTTCGCTCTCTGGCTGTGTCTCTCTCTGTCAAATAAATAAATAAAATCTTAAAAAAAAAAAAAGAAAATGACTTAACTTGGAAACAGGGCATTTGCAGATGTAATCAAGTGAAGAGGACACCATGCTGGATTAGTGCAGGCCCTAAATCCATTCACTAGTACCCTTGTAAGAGGAGACACAGAGATACAGACACACATAGGAAGACAAACAGGTTAGAGTGATATGTCTTTAAGCCAAGGAATATCAACTGTAGCTGGCAACTACCAGAAGGTAGGAAAAAATGCATGCAACAGGTTCTCCCTCAGGGAGAACACCTTGATTTCAATTTTCTGGTCCCCAGAACTCTGAGAGAACAGATTTCTGTTATGTTAAGCCATCTAGTTTGTAGGATATTGTTACAGATGCCCTTGGAAATAAATATGCTGCTTTTTAACTGATATACTATAGAAACAGAATCTATAAAGCATAATTAAGAAAATTAAAAATAACTGAAATTACAAAATCCAGAGGGAACGGTAACATTTATCTGTCCAGATTGTCTTTTTTTAAAACTTTCTTTAGTTTTATATGTTTTATATGTTTATCACATTTGTAGTAAAGTTTATTAATAATTTCCTTTGCAATTTATTGATTTTATATCATAATAAAAGGGCTTTCCCATTATAAAATATAATTCACTTAAATACTTTTACTCTTTCATTTTTATATTTAAATATTACATCTCTTCTCTCCCTCCCCACCTGCCTTCCTTCCTTCCTGTAGTGTAATGAGAAAAGCCAAGCTTTATGCTTCCAACAACCAGCAAAAAGTCTCAATATTACCTATAGTATTTCATCTTTTCTCAAATAACTTAAACGGCTACCGTTATTATACATTACATTGTATATGACAATGACTTCCTTTTGTGCCTTCTGTTCTGTTTCATTGGTCTTCCTCTCTATTACTGACAGACTGTCAGATAGTTTTTAATATAAATATGTAATATTTATATATCTGGGGTCTTTAATTTTCTCATCATCACCTTTTACTTGGTTCAGATTCTCTCAGTTATTATATTAAGTGTAAAATTTCAAATAAAATTTAGAATTACTTTTTAAAAAGCCATTGTAATTTAACTTTAGTAACATATTTAGCATATATAATCAGAAAAATAAAAATAATAATAGCAATTATTAGAAGATATTTCAGTATATGTGTTCTAAAATTTGTATGATCTATATATCTTGTTCTCAGCAAGAAAAATTTAATATGACAAAAAGTTCATTTTACTACATATGTAATTTCATTCCAATCTTACTCTTCAGTTAACTGAATCCATATGACTGCTATTTTTCTCTATGGGTACATCATCCATCTGCACCTACCTCAATCATTAACACTGTCTTGCATCTCTTCACACAGATGAGCTATGATAATTAGCTCAAAACTGTCTACATAATTGTCATCATAAATTTTGTAAAATTTTAAATAGTTTACTGATTTTAATTGCTTTTCTAATTTGGTTAAGGTATTGTCTTTCAGTTTTTCCAATTTTATTTCTTTGTTGTCCTTCATTTTGTTTCCATTTCTTGAAACAATGAAACAATATGATTTAATTTAAGTACTTTGTAATTGATAAATTTACAAAGTAGAATAGCTGAATGATCTCTACTTTTGAAATATATTTCAATTTTTGAGATATTACAATGTAACTACAATTCACCTTTAATTACTCTAAATGGAGCATCTATTAATTTCTTATCAATTTTTAAATATTTTCTTTTTTGTAATATCAATTCATTTCTGCCATTTGTATTCATTATTCATTTTTGTGATTAATTTCTAATAAGAAATTTGGACAGAAATTTTATCTGCTGTGATACAATATTTTTATTATGTTTTTGTTTATTGACAGTATTTATATCTATTTTCATCAAATATCTATTTTTTTAATAGCTTCTTGATTTTTATTCTTGGTTAGAAATGACTTTCTATACTCAAATAATTCATACAGTTCTTAGATTTCCTTGTAACATTTTGATGCTTTTTAAAAAATATTTAAATATTTTATTCATCTGGATTTTAGTTTTGATTATGATGAAGACTGGGAATTCATTTTTCTCCCTCCCTGTTGAATATCATGTGTCTGCTACCATTTATGGAAGTGTGCATCCTTTTCCACTGAATCTAATTTGCTGTATTTATCTATATTAATATGTCATATTTGGGAATTTAATTCTGGTTTCTCTATTCTGTCTCATTGGTTTATATATTCTTACATCAAAACTAAGTTAATTTGATTAGTGTGCTCTCTATATTTTAATATATTTTTATTTAAAGAAACTTTTTGATTAAGCTCCACACCCAACAGGGGGACTAATCTCACAACTCTGAGATCAAGAGTTGCATGCTCTACTAACTGAACCAGACAGGTGCCCCTATATTTTAATATCTTTTTAAGAAAATTCTTCACTAAGTGGTTTAATAGCACTATCATTTATTCTTATTTATCCCCAATTTTTGTTTCAGATACTTCTGCTACACTCTGTCAGTTTCCCTTGGCCCAACTTTAATTCCAGCAGCATGTATATTAGATCATCCTTGGGAATGTAGATATACCTGTCAGACCCTAGACAAAGTCAAGGTCTTCTAAGATTTTTCCATTTTCAGCTCCCAAACTTTTGCAACACCTACAGCCTGTTTGGCCCAAGTTTTATGCAGTCCTGAATTAGTGCCCCCTGATTCATCCTCAGAAAATGAGTGAATAAAAATGGCAGAGAAACACTCCAGCCTCCCAGAAAGCCAGTGCACAGTTCTCTGTACTTTTCTGGTCAGCCAAATGAATGGACCCCCCTCCCATACCCACTTACAGAAACCATAAACATGTCTCTTCTTATGAATACTTTTTTTCCTTTCTTTATTATCCCTCTTCCTTAACTCTTGCTTCTTAAAATCATCTCCCAAATAAAGTACTTGCATTCAAATCTTTCTCTCAGGTTTTTGTCCAAATGAATAAACTAAAACAATTTTTAAGATCATTTTATTTAACTCCATGAAAATCTCAAGATACCATAAAGTTTGGGTACTCTTAGAAAGGTTAGCTAAACCAGAAAACTATATATGGGGTCATTTATCCCATGATCAGTGTGCATGGACCTGAGAGCCAAGCGATGGAAGTAGAAATGGCTCCTTTCACCATTATATCTAATGACTTGTTTCTACATTTTTTTTCTTCTCCTCCTAAATCTTTAGACTCTGTGCATCCAGAGGCCTTTATACTCAGGAAGATGCTTCCATTAGAAGACACAACAATGATTCTAAAAGAACTGGATATTGAGGTCCCCTCCCCCAAAATATAAATTCCTCATGTCATTGAACAAATAGAGCACAATGGAGGTTACTGCATTATCTGAGATAATTAATTATTATCAAGGCAAGTGGGATTGGGCAATAGGAATATATCTCATGTCTAGAGAACTATTTGGGATACCTCATTACTGTCATGACCAGTGGTAAAAATTAGTAAACAATTATAGTAGTTCACTTAAGCTACACCCTCAACACTCAGATATTTCATATACAATAGTTTGAGTTACTCCATCAATTAAAAATCACTGATTGAAAGAGCTATTTTGGACTTTAGGACATATGAAATAAGCAGTAGAATACCATTATAAATAAGATTATGACAAAGTACAAAAATAGAGAATATAATAGTTATCCATATTTTTTACCTTACTGGGTCTGTGTATGTTTTGTACATAAAGCAATGATCTTTTTTCCGGTTATTCCTTTTACCAGTTATCTTATATAAAGATTGTTATTGGTCACTAATTAGATAATTTATCCTTTAAGTTATAGAATATGTAGGGGAGATTGTAGTTAACTAGAGGTGGAATAACTCTCATGCAGAAAGAACTACAAAGGCTAATATAACTTTGCTCATCCATTTTGGGGAGAAATTGAGCAATTTTTTTTCTTGAACAAAAGATGAATTGTTACTGTTTTTATTGTGTTAAAATTTAAGGATAAGTAGATGGGTATAATGAAATGTTGAGTAGACAAAGGCTATACTGTATTGCATATAACCAATTGACATTTGGTACCCATTTCTACTTCTTCTAGTAAGCTTTCATGAAGAGCAGAAGCTGGATAGGTAAAACCAAATGTCTCATCCTCCTTTGCAACATATTTGGATGCAAATAAGTTTTCATTAAATGCATTCACTTGCCAAATTTGTGCCATAGGCTATGGTTTGTGCTGCTTTGTCTATTTCTGTTCTTATAAAAGGTTGGGGAAACTTGACTGTTGAGAGAACACTTTCAGTGGCAAAAACAGCCAGACCCAAAGATCTTATCACCTAAGTCAGTTGCACAAGGCAAGAGCATCATGCATAGCCTTCTGAATTCCATCCCTATCCAAACCTTTTCCTTAAACCTACTTGACTGAATTAAATCCCATATCATTAAACATGCAAAAAGTTATTTTTTTAAAGTTATTTTGTTTCTGTTCGATTACTTGCTTTTGCAATGATACAGACTCATCAGAGATAGGAAAAGAAAAAAAATAAATTTGGGAAAAGGAAGATTAAAAAGCACAAATGTTTACAAAATGTTTTAACCCATGAAAGGAGACATAGAGAAGGAATTGAATGGTAATGAAGGGAGAACAATGTATCTTATGAGGGGAAATGGTTGAAATATTGCTTACAGATAAAAGTAAAATTATATATGTCTAATTATGAGTGCCAGAGAAAGGATATAATTGAATTTAAAAAATTGGCAAATCTCAAATCTCTTCACAGAAAAGTGAAATAATTATCCCTCCTTTTTTTTAGTCATTTATATTTTTGTGTTAAGGTTTAGATGTTTCTGGCACTTGATCTCCCGGGTTGCTTATTTAGAGCTCTATGTTTGCTACTAAACTATTTTATTTAGGAACACATTTTTTTTCAGCTCTTTGAGTTTTTTAATATTGGATTTATTTAAGTAAATGCATTGGAGTTATTCAGTCTGCTCCTTTCATCTCTAAGGTAAGTGAAAGCTACATGAATGAAAAGTATAAAAAGTGAGATTTGAATATTAAGATTCACTTATAGAAAGATGTTATTCCATCTCATCCTAAAAGGCAGTTTATGCATTAATATACAATCCCTTCCCTTATTTTAGAGCATTTAGTTTTAAAAAATGTAATTGCAATTTTTTTTCTCTGCCCCTTTGAGATATAGATCATTTAAAAGACTCCTTCCAGTTTTATAACCCAGGAAGGCCTTTCTCAAGTCGTGAGAGCCATCTTCTTGAAATGTAATGATCAAAGAAGATAATGCCACTATGTCAAGGTCTCTATGGGAGGGTAGGATCCTAACTTTGTTGATGCCTTGCTACAAGCTGTGAAATGACCTCCAGTTGTAAAGATATGAAAAAGTTTCCTTGTGTTTTGGGAAAGGCTAATTGACAAACACAGATGGCCTATGATCCTCCTGCTGCAGCTATTAAAAACATTCCAGCACTTTGTTTCATTACAAGTTGAACTCAACTTGTGTTCTGGATTCTCTGCCCTATTACAGTACTCTCAAATAAAGTCTTGTTTGCTTCCCTTTTTGCTTTGACAGAGTTCATTTATTAACAGATATTAATGTTAATTACAGGGTTATAGGCTTCTATTCCTAAACACTATGGAGATGAGTAAAAAAAAATCATTGTAATTCTTCCTTCTATGGTTTGTTTTTTCCTGGGAAAATACTGAAAGGTTTTGTTTATTTATTTGTTTGTTTGCTTGCCCAATATCTACTCTACTTTTTTTCTAGTGCATTGAATGAGTTGGTCTTGATAAAAAACAGGCTAAAGCAAATTTATTCAGTTTTAGGGTTGATCCTTTTAACTTGCTCCTTTGACTTGCCTTTTTTTTTTTCTTTTAAACATCTGGATGAAATCTTGGGCTTTTGCAATAAGTCTCAGGTAATAAACTCTTACTCTCAAAATCCCTTACTCTCCTCCCTCACGCAAGTTGATGCTACTTTAGGCTGGAAGGTGGTAGTGAATGCAGAAGAGGGGATGACTGGTCTCTCTTGTCCTTTCCTTCCTTCCCTCTTGCAAGCTACTGTCTGTGGCCCCCTGGGGTTAGGCCTAATGGGAAAGGGTTTTTACAACTAGATGAGATGCAATGCAGCAGATCATGAACACCAAAGATAATGCTTTCTCTTATAGGGCACTTTTTTGGATTCCTCATAAATCTCTTTTCTGGGCACTTTGGACTGTAATTCCCTGATATGGGCAATGCCACTTCATCTTTAGCTTATGACCTCCTCCTCCTTGACTTTGTCTTCTAGTGGTCTACTCCTCTCAATGCATCTCTTTTAAGGGTGGATCCTTGTGAAATAACTCACATCCAGATCCCTTCTTCAGTGACTAAATCAGGTCCACAGAAGTATGCAAGTGTCTTTGCTTGACAAAACTTGAAACACGTAGGCGGTTCTCTAGGTAGTTTCCTTTTCTTTTCTGCCAGCCAGCATCTGTGCATATGTGCCAGAAGCACATATGCTTCTCTTTGTGTCAAAGTCACTGGAATTAAAGTAGGAAAGAAGCAGCCTCAGTCCTTTTCAAGGATCCATCCTCCCTGATATCTGCTAAAACCCTATAAAGACATTTTTATTCTGTAGCCTCCCCAGTTTCTTCAGTATCCTTAAGTCAGATCTAGTCTTTCCTAATTAAAATTGTCTAGGTGAGTAACGAGTTAAGACTGTCAAAACCTGTCTCATAGTAGCTTAGCATAGTTTAAGTGGACACTGCAAATTTTTTCCTATGTAATTTAGGGCAGTTATATGGTTTTCATATTAAACTGTAGAAGGATGCAACTGTTTCTCAAGTTTAGGCTTGAGAACCCCAAACCAAAAGTTATAATTAATATCCTCTTACAAATTTTTGCTGGTGAAAATATGGATTTTGGTGAGTAAATGGATAGATAGATGATATTCTCTATCTTTAAATTTTCTTATCGATTTTAACTCAGCAACAAGATGTAAATCTCTTTCTTTACTATTTTATGCCAATTTATATTTTCATTGTCCCCAATTTTCATATATGTTATATTATTTCATTAAGGAAAATATGTACTTATGCATATTCCTTCCTCACTGAATATCCACTATTCTTATTTTTTATATATTTGGTGTTTGTAATGTTACTGAATGCTACTTTCTCTGTGTTCAACTTTAAATTATATCACTAAATTTCTCTATTCTCTGCCTTTAGTATATTTTCTTGCTATACTTCTACCTGTTGTTTCACTTCCCAACATTAAATTTCACTGTATTTCACTGTGATCCTTTAGACCCCAGGAAGTCTGGATTGGGGTTTTGTTCTTAAGTGTTTGTTAGCCAAGCCAAGCACATTTGAGATGTCTCTGTTGCTCATTCTCATGCACAACATAATTGAAGCATAACCAAAACTTGGATTACAGTTTTCTGGCATCTGCATTTAGAATCTGTGATCCTTTGGTGATTTTTGGCTTGAATGTTCATCATCAGGAGAGGTCTTTGGTCAAGTGAACCTATTGTTTCTTTTTTCTATTTAGCTAATTTGAATCTTCTTTTTGGCTGCTTACAGAATTGTTTCTTTGTGTTTGAGCCTCAGTATCTTAATTAAGAGATATTTAGCATTCATTAATTTGTGTTACTTTATTTTGATTATTTTATTTTGGTCAACCTTTAAAAAATTCTATCTTAAATTATTTTGTGTAGTATTTTTTTGTTGTCCTTTATGAACACTATGTATCTAAATATTTGCTGTCTAAAGTTTGTCTCACATATTATCATTGACAAGACCTATGTGTGCTCATGGATTTTTGCTGTTCAATTTCATTAGTATTTGCAAAGTAAATTTCCAAGTTGATAATTAACTCTTTCTTTCTCTCCACTTCTGCTTTCCTTCTATCACATTCCTATAGTTTATGAAATATGACAGAGCTTTTAAAAACTTTTCTTAAATTAAACATAAAGATTACTCATAATAGAGTATAATATCTTATAAAACTCCAATTCTAGAATTTTTAATAAGGAAAAGAAACCCAAATTACATTTTAAATGTTAAGCCTTCACCCTATATGCATTTTTATCTATATAAAATTAATCCAATAAATATAATTTCTTATCATACCAGGCTTTTTAAACTCACTATTTAAAATTGATGTGGAAGTAAGAAATTAATTAGATATGTTATAATAGCTACTTTACTTTTTCTAAATCTTTTTATAGCCTAGAACTAGATATGAGAGCTATTTACAGGGATTAGTTCATGGAATACATTTTATTACATTTAATTTAGATTTATCTCTCAGAAAACATTGATTTTTATTAGGTGAAAACTCAAGGATTATGCAAATATTGAGACCATGTAGAAGATAAATGAGAGTAGTCAAGAAACTACAAAACAAAAATTCCATAGTTAGATTATAGATATATTGTAACAGCTCAACAGTATATATACCATTTAAATGAATCTTAGGTGAGCCTTAAGCAACAGGTTTAAATATCCTTACATGGAGAGTCAAAGATGTTTGCTATTTAATGATTACCATAATGTTCATAATCTATTTAAGTCTTTTTACATTTCAAAAATAGTTGCATTCTTCTATTGTTTAGTATAAAAATGTATGGCTGCTCTAACATGTGTGAAGAATTTAGAGTGTTTGATGACAAGACATTTTCTCTAAATCTCATCCAAATGACATTTCATTTGTCCACAATTTCATTGCCCAAAATGAGCCATGTGTGTAATATTGGAGAGTGCATAGAAGGGGGTAGGAGGATTCATAAGGGAATAAGGAAGAAGAAGAAAATGTTTTAATATTATTCAGATTTACCAATATCTTATACCCCTAAAACTAACATTTCTACCGTGACTTACAGAAAGAGGTTGAAAGACCTACAAATGACAATTTATTAGGAAGTAAAGCAAGAAAGTATTAACTCCAATAACTATTAAATATATAATAATTTGTGGTTCCAAAATATTGTCTTCGCATTCATACATATAAATTATTAGAACCTCTCTCCTCCAGGAGAAGTAGGTTTCTTATTGATGTGCTTTTCAGACACAAGTGAAGTGAAACCAAGAAGTCAAATAGATATTTCAAAATTACAAAATTAATATATATAGTGGCTCCAAATGGAAATTAGTTTTTTATTCCAAATGTGATGGTCCTTCCACTAAATTATACTATCTTGCCAGTATATTCCAGATTTAATAGTTTTTTTTAAGATTTTATTTATTTATTTGAGAGACAGCAAGCTAGAGAGAGAGAGGAAGAGAGAGAAAGCTCACAAGTTGGAGTGGAGGGGCAGAAAGAGAAGGAGAAGCAGATTCCCTCCCAGTTGAGCAGGGAGCAAGACAGGGCTTGTGATCATGACCTGAGCTGAAGGCAGATGCTTAACTGACTGAGCCACCCAGGCACCCCTCAGGTTTAATAGTTTTTAATCACTTATTTTAGATAAAATTTAATTTCTATAGTGAATAACATACCTATTTTTGAATAATGTATAAGTATGGAAATCAATGATGGAGAATTTATTTCACAGGGAATTATGTACATGGATACGTGTTTAAGTTCAGCTAATATGAGTTTAAATTGCACAAAAATTAGACAAGAAATAACCGGAAAAGAATTTAGTAAGAGAAGATCAATAGTTTAAAACCATGGGGAAAGAAATTCTGAGATTATATACTTTAACCCCAAATGAAATAAAGCCATATTCTAATTTAAAACTTTCATAGAACCATGGGCCCCTGGATGGCTCAGTTGGTTAAGCGACTGCCTTCAGTTCAGGTCATGATCCTGGAGTCCCAGGATCGAGTCCCGCGTCAGGCTCCCTGCTCGGCGGGGAGTCTGCTTCTCCCTCTGACCCTCTTCCCTCCCGTGTTCTCTATCTCTCATTCTCTCTCTCAAATAAATAAATAAAATCTTTAAAAAAAAAACTTTCATAGAACCAGAACAAAGTAAGTCTATAAAAAATGAGTTCTGAAAGTGGATTTTTTTATTTGGTTTGGGAAATATTAAAAAAAGTGAACACCAAATTCTGTATAATTCTATTATGATTTTTATTTCATGGAAACAAGTGATTAGGGAAATATTCAATTTTATGGAGAGAATTTTCAGGGCAAATAGACAGTTTTGAGAACCCTCGTCTAATGTGCAAAGAAAAGTGCCTTGGCCTACATTAAGTAGTAGGCCTTTGATTTTTATTACTTGTCAGTATATTTTAAAATATGTTTTGCCTTAAAAAGTAAATGAAATATTTTTTGCCTTAAATTAGTTTTGGAGAGAGAAAAGAGAGTCAAAATGTTGTGCATTTTATATTTGTTCTCTATCAGTATCTTCTATAAAAGCATATGATGTTTGAAAATGTATATATTTACAGTGAAAAGGAGCAGAATATACCACCCTAAAACGTGCTATTTTGGCACATAGATTAATGTGAGCTGAAGGCAATCAAGACCTAGCAGATTCAAGAAAAACTTTTACCTCTCCCTTAACTGTCTAAAACAATTTAGATAGGGGGCTTGGCCCAGAAAAAGAGCTATTACTAGAAATAAAATTTTAGATGAATGACCTATCCATATGGCAAGGCAAACATCTAATTACCCAACATCTGGGCTGCTGCTTCTTTTTCTTTTTTCTTTTTTTAATTTAAAGATTTTTATTTATTTATTTGAGAGGGAGAGCACGAGCAGAGGATAGAGGCAGATTCCCCTCTAAGCAGGGAGCCCAATGTGGGGTTGAATCCCAGGACTCTGAGATCATGACCGGAGCCAAAGACTGAGCCACCCAGGCACCTCAACAACATCTGCTCTTCTTATTGTTCTGTGCCTTACCCCCTGCCCCTTGATATCCAGCCCTATCCCATTCCTTAGCTCAGGATGGCATATAAGCCTCACCTGCCTGACTTGCCCTTGGATCTCATATTTTTATGGAACTCTCATACATAAGAAATTAAGTTTGCTTTTCCTCCTGTTAATCTGTCTTCTGGCAATGTAATTATTAGGCCAGCCAAACAACTTAGAAATGTAGTATTTTTTTCCTCCCCCATATGAATTTAGTGTGACAAATTTAATCCAGAATAAATGTGTGACACACACTATGTTCTTTTCACCCCTTGCACCACCTTCACTAATAAAGTATAGCTAAGTATTTTGTTGTTGATACATAAGATCAGGCTATTCACTAGCCAATATCTGTATGTTCAAACTGTTAGCTGAGGTTAAAAAATAATGTATCAAACTAACATAACTAAGTTGAGAATTTGGACTTGTGTGTAGCAACTGGATTAAGTTTTTCAAAAAGTGTCATACTTGAAATACTTTCAAAAGAATTTCAGATGGTTTTGTTTAGTTCATTGGAAATAAGGACAAGTGAATTTCTTTCTAGTTAAACTGATTTCTTCAGTTTTCTTTCATCAAAATATAAGGGTGGTGGGTTGGGGGTATGAATAAAATGGGTAAAAGGAAGTGGGAGGGACAGGCTTCCAGTTATGAAGTGAATAAGTCCCTGTTGAAAGGTACAGCATAGGGAATATAGTCACTGGTACTATAATAGTGTTATTTGGTAACAGATGGTAGCTACACTTGTGGTGCGCACAGAATAATGTATAGAGTTGTCTAATTACTGTGTTATATACACCTAAAACTAATGTAACATTGTATGTCAAATATACTTCAAAAAATAGTCTATAGTTAAGTACGTTAAAAAAAAGTACTTCGGAGACATCATATTAATTAAATATTCTAGGCTTTAAAATAACTACATTGTGGCAGAGATTATATTTTCTAATTCTGGCCTACCTTTCCATGTCCCTTAACATAACTTTAAGAACACACAGTAATTCTAAACAGATTTAAATACCATTAGAAAATCAATATCTATTAATAGCATGCAAAGCTTATACCTAGCACTATGCTAGTTTCCTTGAATAACATAGTGAAAAAAGAAAATATTTCAAAAGATAGAATAGATTTTGGGGTTAGTGTAGGGAGATTGTTGAATTTTCAGTAAATTATTTTATTTTCATAAAGAATGGGTTTAGAGCAGAGATGTTGAGTCAGCAACTGGATTTATGTATTTGTACTTTATGATAGCTGTCTAGTAGTTAAAGGCACAGATAGAATATGAAAGGGATAGGTTGCAGAATGTAGACAAAAGAAGGGAAACCAAAGCAGCCAGCAAAAGACCTATTTAAAGAGAAAAATCAAGAAAGAAAATTTTGTAATGAGTTTGAGGTAAATGGGCTAACAGAATAGGTAAAGATTTAAGAGAGAATGACAAGACTTATGCTAAAATATAGAAATTATTTTCATGAAAAATAGGATGCAAAAATTGTTAAATATAGCCAAACATTCAAATAAGAATAACTATCTGTGATTTTCTTCCTTTGGAGTTTCTTGTGGAAAGTTTCTTATTATTTAGATATCACAACTTAAGAGAAGCTGCATTAGAAATTGAATAAATGTCTACTGCTGTGGGGACCCAGATCAGTGTGGATCAATTAGGCCTTATTTCTATTTTAACTTGCTCAGTTAACTCAGAAATACAGAAATAAACATTTGAATGGAAATAACTAGCTTTGAAGGAGCTGCTTTGCAAAGTCCATTGAAGAGTTAACATGAGATGATACCAAAAAGTGTCTTCTCAATGTCAGAAAATAGGGTGACATTAGGCAGCAGATACTTATCTGAGGATTCTCTATAAACTGCTATTCTCTATAGACTATGAGCAGAAATAAAGAGAATAGTTGAGGATCTGGGTTAGAAGTTAACCCTAATATCGTGGAGGGAGGACGTGTAGTAGAGATAGCTAGTTCTACAACAAAATGTCATATTCCCTTACATATGGTTGAGCTGATTCTGGAAAGTGGCTGTCTCAGGACTAGTTTTCATAGCCACTTTCTTCTAGGTGGAGCTATAAGAGTATCTCTAACTAATGAAAAGTGAGAGGAAGTGATATGTATAACTTCCAGGCTTAGATAAATAATAAGCAGGTGAACCTTCTTCACCATTTTTTTCTTCTGCCAGTTAGTCAATGGCATACAAGTCGATGTTAAATCCATCAACCTGGGCGCCTGGGTGACTCAGTTGGTTAAGCGACTGCCTTCGGCTCAGGTCATGATCCTGGAGTCCCAGGATCAAGTCCCGCATCGGGCTCCTTGCTTGTCAGGGAGTCTGCTTCTCCCTCTAACCCTCTTCCCTCTCGTTCTCTCTATCTCTCTCATCCTCTCTCTCTCAAATAAATAAATAAATCTTTAAAAAAATAAATAAATCCATCAACCTGAGTCACTAAATGATTAGGAATAGACAACCTCACCCCGTCCCTCTCATCCTTGATCTCTGATAAATATATTTTGATAATCAAGATATAAACTTTATTGTGTGAAGCCACTGAGATTTGGGGAATTACTTACAGCATTACCATAACTCACAAAAATTTCTAGTAATAAATGGAGTTTAAGTAATAGAGCAGGTAGTTTGGAGCATGTGTCCACATGGGGATGGTTGAAAATATTGTCATGAGTGGGTATGAATTATCAGACTCCTGATGTAGATGAAGAACAGGTTGATAATATGTAAAAGAGGAGGTTAGAAAATAGAAGTGGCCAGAAAAACAATGATTACGTCAAGTTCACGATTCATGGTGATGAGTGTTCATTTATAATAGTTACAAAATGCTTATAATTTGTTATACCATTTTTATGTTTATCATATTTATTTCCCACAACCAAACTACAAGGCAGGGGGGATACATTTTATTCTTCATTTTATTTATTTATTTATTTATTTTAAAATTTTCACTCAGCTTTATATTACAATCATACATTTTAAATTCAAACAGGTGACCAAAGACAAAGCATTCAGAATGAGCTGATTACAAGTCTGGTTAACTGAAAACAAAGACTTCTCCATGAAAAATATATAGTTTTCTATGCATTCCTGTATTTAAAAGAGAACTAGATCTACAAAGTAATCAGATTAACAGGTTGTCACTCTAGGGCAGTGTGACATAAGTAAAAGGAAATGGCTTAATTCTTTTTTTTAAAGATTTCATTTATTTTTCAGAGAGAGAGAGAGCTCAAACAGGGGGAGCAGCAGGCAGAGGGAGAAGCAGACTCCCCACTGAACAAGGAGCCCGATGGGGGACTCAGTCCCAGGACCCTGGGATCATGACCTGAGCCGAAAGCAGACGTTAACCAACTAAGCCACTCACGTGTCCCAGAAATGGCTTAATTCTTATGGATACATTAGAATGATGCTGCTTCATAATCTGTTTACAAAAATAAAAATCAATATATTGTCTTGATTTGTAGGTTTTCTTCCCATGTCAATAAAATGAAGAGCTTTGCCTTATCTTTTTCATACAAATAAGTCTCATGGCATTAGCCCATAGGAAGTTTATGGCAAATTGGCTTCTTTCCATGGGCAGACAACGACCCCTCACTGGGTAAGATTGTCAGGTTCCAACCAAGTAATTTTCCAGCAAATACCTTCTCATGTGTTTTGGAATTTTCCTTTGCATCTCAACATCTCCAGTTAACAGCTCCGTTACACCACTGACAGCCATTATTCCTACCACTGGGGCAGCACCTCCCAAGTTCAGACGTAAAAGTTATTCTTCATTTTAAACATGAAGAAACTAAGACATGGAGACGTTAAATAATATTCCACTTGTAAGGTCATAGTTCCAGTATGTAATAAAATCACATTTTTTTCGAATGACATACTCAGACAAAGTTCAACATAATCAAGGAGGTGTAGGAGCCATGAGTTCATGGTATAGAAGTCACATCATTCTGAAAGTAGGATAAAATCCTTTTTTTTAATAAAATTATATGAATACTTTAAAATGCTTAACACTTGGGGCACCTGGGTGGCTCAGTCAGTTAAGCCTCTGACTCTTGACTTTGGCTCAGGTCATGATCTCAGGGTCATGAGATCAAGCTCTGCATCTGGCTCTGCACTGGACATGGACCCTGCTTAAATTTTCTTTCCCTCTCCCTCTGCCCCTCTGCTTCTCCCCCCTTTGTTCTCTCTCGTACACACATGTGCACTATTTCTCTTTAAAAAATTAACACTTAAAATTAGCAAAGCATCATTTAAACTGAAACTTCATTTGACTAAAGGTGGTTAACCCCAAGAATTGTACAGTTGTTGATTTCTGATATATAATACCAGTAGTAATGCATTAAGATTTGCATCATTAGCTGTGATTTCCTCCATTGCTCTTCTGAGCCTTAAAGGGTGGGGGGGAACCCTACTAAGAAAGACACAAAACAAAATACAACCCAAATAAACTGCATGGTAATTCCTAGTAGCTATAAACTCATTTGACTAAGCTGTCTAACCAAACACCTGGGAAATAACTGCAGGTATTGTTCCAGAGCTGATAAGAGATTTTGTTTTTACAGCTTGGTAGAAGTTCTATACTAGGTGAGAAGTCACAGTTTAACTATCCATGTTCTGCTTAAATTATCTATAAATGTGGAAATAGCAGAAGGGAGTAGACAACAGTGACAATTACCTGGAGGAAACAATGAGGACTATGGAATAATACTCAAGAAATAGAGGATAAAAAATGGGGGAGGGAGGTTAAGCCATCCTTGTCAGTTGGTGAATTGGCATCCAAAGAAAAGGTATGTGCTATGGTGAGCGCTGTGAATTGTGTAAGACTGTTGAATCACAGGACTGTACCTCTGAAACAAATAATACATTATATGTTAAAAAAAAAAGAAGATAGTAGGAAGGGTAACATGAAGGGGGGAAATCGGAGAGGGAGATGAACCATGAGAGAATATGGACTCTGAGAAACAAACTGAGGGTTCTAGAGGGGACGGGGGTGGGGGGATGGGTTAGCCTGATGATGGGTATTAAAGAGGGCATGTACTGCATGGAGCACTGGGTGTTATAAGCAAACAATGAATCATGGAACACTACATCAAAAACTAATGATGTAATATATGGTAATTAATATAACAATAAAAAAGAAGAGGTCATCAGAAGGTGCATTGGTATCAATGTAAAGATAAATGCATTAAATGCATACTATACTATACTGTACTATACTATACTATACTATACTATACTATACTATACTATACTATATTATGTTACCTTAGTAGGTAAAGTGATACATATACAATATACATAAAGTATATTACTTTAGTGCATAAAGCACTGTGACTTCAGAACAATGTTAAATGAATGATGAGATACATGGATTGCCTTCAAGTAGTGACTATTGAATTTCTACTACATAGAAGTCATCATGATAGATATGAGAAGGTTCTAGTGTAGGTCTCAGATAGAGCTCCTGCTCTTTGTTTCCAATGTAGTAGGCAAGAAAAGACTATTTCTTTCATATAGACAAATAAAAAGTAACCATTAACTACCTTTCAAGGTAGAATCTATACCAGAATTAATAAATTTATAAGTTTTGGATGATGGAGGGATCTTCTCCTTGGGACGATCAGGGAGACTCCTTGGAGGAGGTGATTTTTGGTTGGTTCTTAAAGATATTTACTTTTTCTAGAGCAAAATTGAGGGAAAGGTCTACTGAACAATAACAGATGCAACAAAATGTTAGGGTAAGAAAGGCAAAATATAGATATGAGATGGAAAATGAGAAGTGTTACAATTTACCTAGAGGTTGAGATCAAGATAGGAACTATACCTAGAAAGAAAATTTTTGTTAAAAATTTTCCACGTCTTGCATTTTTTATATAACATCACTTTGCTCTGAATAGAATCATAAGTTAAAACTTAATAGAAAGTTCAAAGGTGATTAAATACTTAGAAAACTTAAGCAACTTGCAGTATATGTAAGAGGTATGAGTTACACTCAAAAGAGTTTTACTAAAAACCCTGTTCTTTCAGTAGAATACGGTCTTGACTGAGTTTTAAATATAGGAGGGGAAGTTTATGAAAGACTTGGCCACTATGCATAATGGTTATTGAATTTCTTTTGATAGTTCCTAGGGAGAAATGAAACTTAATTTTAAACAAAGAAAACTCATTAACAGTAGAGTTTTAAGCAGGTTGACCTGGTGAAAACACATATGGCCAAATGAAGGAAAGAATGAAGGTACAGTTAAGAGGGAAAATACAAGGTAGTTGAAGATGAAAAATGTTTGAATGCATCGTAGGTCTATTTGAATAAAAGATGATTGGTCAAAGGGTGAAGAGCAAATATTGTGGCATCAAAAATCTCTACTGCTTAGGCATTCTTGGAAAAATGATTTAGTCTTGAATCTCAATTTTCAGATCTATAAAATGAAGTTAGTTATGAGACCTATTTTAGAATTGTCATCTCATTTAAGTAACTCCTGAGAAGCATTTTTCATGGTTTCTGGCGTACAGTAAATGCAAAATGACAATAACTAGTAGAGTTATCATTATTGTCTTTGTATTATCATTCCCTATCACTGTTATTTTCACTTCTATACCTAGGTAAATTTTCATTACACATATTCTGAGAGCTATCAGCAATGAGTTTTTTACACTGGGTGAATAACTAGAGTTGCCTCAATATCCCAAAATGGTCTCCATATTTTATTTTCAGTAGCAATCTGTGATTAATGAAGGGAAAGAAATAACTCAGTGATACGCTTGCCATAAAATTAGGGATCTTTGTTTGTATTTTGGTTCCCCTAAATATTATTATTTATTTTATTCAGAATCAGAAGCACAAACCAGGGCTCCCCTAATCTGGAAGCTTCTTACTGTGTAGCAAGCTAAGGATTTAAAGATTACTGTTGGCAGGATACCAGGAGGCAAACCCTTAGAGAAGATTACTTTTAAGAAGTGCTGTTTTCTCTCTACTTTGATGTGCATATTTCTTTGCCAGATGGTAGTAGTCCCATAGGGAATTACTTTAAGCAATAGACTTCTACTTAACAAAATTTCTCCTTTGGAAACCAATGGATCTTTTCTAGTTGAGTAATTCCATTGAGAAGAAAATGATAAAAACAGTCTTAAATTTAAGTGCACTTAAACTCACATTGTGTGTGGGTGTGTGTAAGTGTGGCATGCACTCAAATATATATGAACCTTAATTTCTGGAAAATTGCTTTTTCTTTTTTTAAATGAAACTCAAATGTAACTCTATGAATTATTTTATTTGTTGGTATTTGCTGATATTACTGAGTATGAACATTTACAGATTTTTAAAAATTATTTCAAAAATACATAAATGATTAAAATATAATGCAATAGTGAAATCAAAGAATAGGTGATAGATCACAGAAGGGATAGAATGAAATATATACATATATATTTGAAAAAAAACATATATTCAAATATATATATATATATTTGTCCTGGAATACAGAAAAAAGGAATACATGGCTTGGAGATGAAATAGCAAGAATTGTTGCTTTGTCATAAAAATTGTCATAAACAATTTTTTATTGAGTATGTAGAGAGGAAAAATTATTTTTCCTATGTGCTTCTAGGTTCTTGGCTGAGACCAATCCCTATAAAAAGACAGATTAACAAGAGAAAAAGAAACAGGAGTTTAATAACATGTATACCTCCTGTATATATGGTAGATATTCAGAAAAGCTGACTCCCTGAAATGACCCAAGTGGCACTTTAAGGAATGTGTTTAACTAAAGACAAAAGAAGATACTGGGTAACCAACTATGGAGGTTATTGGGCAAAGCACAGTAAATGATGGCATGGTTGTTATGCAAATTTGAGTCCATGCCTTCTTCACTGATAAATTACTAGATTTACTCATCCTCCTCTTCCAGGTAACTAGAGAGAGAGAGACACTCTTACAAATGGAGATTTTCCTTATAAACTTAAATTTCTCTTACTAAAGTATAACTAATCCTTGGTTTGCAGAGCTTTCTCTCTGTATACAGTTTCTTGAAAATAACCAGGTTAAGATAATCCTTATGCCAAAGATAATCCTTATGCCATTTTGGGGTACCTAGTTCTGCTCCTCTTAATTGGCAAAGATGGCAACAGCATGTTTCTATCATAATGCTTTCTCTGCAGAACACCCTGTACAGTGTACTCCACTAGGAAGGGCTAAAAGTCTCTCTCTGGATGTCCATCAAATCTGGCTTTACTTCCTTTGCTATGGGTACCAAAAAAGGCTACTTTTCACACTCTCTCTCATAATTAAGTTTGGGTCATGTGACCAGGTTCTGACAAATACAATGTGGATATAACTGATGTGTGCTACATATCAGCCTGGCTGAAAAAACTTCCATGATTTTTCCCTCCTTCCCTTCCTCAACAGCAAAAACAATGGCAAGATGATGCCCCAATACAAACAGAACCTGAATATCCAACTCACTTAATACAGAACTGTCTGTGAGATAGTCTGACCCAAACTGGACCAAGATATAAGCAGGATGTAAATTTAAGCAATGTCAAATAATTGAAATTTTGGGGGTGTTTCTTGTATCTATTGGTATTAAATACCCAGTTGAAATAGCTCCCATCATACGCTTACTCTCATTAATATCTCATCACTTTCTTTTTCTTTTTTTTTTAAGATTTATTTATCTGAGAGAGAGAGAGAGAGGGTGGGGGAGCGATGGAGAGGGAGACAGAGAATCCCAAGCCGACTCTCCACTAAGCATAGAGCCCTACTCAAGGCTTGATCTCAGACCCTGAGGTCATGACCTGAGCTGAAACTAAGAGTCAAATACCTAGTTGACTGAGCCACCACAGCGCCCCTGTCCATCACTTTCTAAACATTTACCCCACTTTATTTTTTTTAGCTTAGTTACTATCTTTTGATATTATATCAGTTTGCTTATTTGTTGTTTGTATCTCTTTCTAGAAGCAGGATCCATGAGGACATTATGGTTTTCATGTGTCAGAGAGGAAGAATTTTCTGCCCCTTTCAAGATCTTTCTAGTTGGACTAAGAAACAAATTGACCTAAGACGAACAACAGGGAAAATCAAATTTAATTTCTTATTTATGGGGAAACCACACTGACATGAAATTCCAAAGATAGGCAAAATGAGGTATACATGTCACCTGGAACTAAGGAGAAGGGGGTAAGGGTCTAAGACTTCAAAGGAAAGGAATTCAATTTACAGGAATATAAGAATAAGAGCATTTGTTTGGTAAGTAGATGTTTGCCTAGCTATGCAGATGGATCACTCAGATAAAATTATCTCTGGTAATAACCCTCGTTCTGGGAAAGATCCCGGATTTAAATTCCTCTATGTGGTTAAGGGAGGGGCAAAAGTTTCCCTTGAGGCTGCAGGGTCTCTATTGCCTTCAGCTCAAAATACTCCACAGACAAAAGTAGCATATTTGGAGGCAACCTGTCCCAAACCCCTTCACACGCATACTGTCGCCCAGGAGCACATAGAATAATGCTTGTCTGTAACAAGAACTCAATTACTTGCTGAATAAATAAATTATTTTATTTCTCCCAAAGTGAAATAAATACTGTCATTAATATCTTTTTTGCACAAATAAGAAAACTAAGATTTAAGAGATTCAAGTAAACTACCTAAGGTGATGTAATAAGTAAAAGAAATTATATTAGCACTCTCAATCACTGCACTGTATTTTAGTTTGATGAAATGAAATGTAATAACACTGAAATAGTGAAGAGCAGTAGAGTATATTTATACCATTGAGGAAAAGAGAAAAATTTTACTCCATGTAATCAGAGAAAGCTAAAGACTGGGGATTTTTACTGTGAGGGAAGTAGCACACTACTCTTCTGAACAGTTCCTAAGAGAATTAATGCATTGGAATAGTGCTAATAAATTATATTCATAATGATTATACTAAATAAGAGAATTATAGAAAAATACTTTATATATTATATGATTCTAAGATGTCATTCTACAGATGAATAAATCAAAGTCCAGTACAGTTAAGTAACTTACCAGAAAGACATTATAAAATTTCTGTTAGAACTGAAATCAGAGGGCACCTGGCTGGCTCAGTCAGTAAAGTGTTTTACTTGGGCTCAGGTCCTGGGATGGAGCCCAGCACAGAGGTCTCCCAGGCTCCTGCTCAGTAGGGAGTCTGTTTCTCCTTCTGTCCCTTCCCTGCTCATGCTCTCTCTTTCTCTCTCTCTCCCTCTCTTTCAAATAAATGAAATCTTAAAAAAAGAAAAAGAACTGAAATCAGGTCCGATATCCAATACAGTGCTATTTGAACCACATCATACTGCCTGATACATACTTTTCTAAATGTTCCTGTCAAAGGTAAATGAAAAATTTAAAGTTATTTGAATAATTTAGTTATAGGAAATACCATATTCCCTGATATTGTTGTACAAATTTGATATTACACTTCTCTCATCACAAGGATTTTCAAATTAGAAAGAAATACACTATATGCTATGTGTTATTTATATTCTCTGTAATATATATTAATCTATATGTTATATGGAATATGGAATCTTTTGCTGGTAAATCAGAAGATAATCTTTTTAATCTTTTAAATACGCAAGAAATAAAAGATAATACATACATAATAAACATTTACATAAGCGTAACATGGTCCTATATAAAGATATGGGTATTTTAATCATTATGCACCATTATGGTATATTGGAGGAAAGAACCAGGAAATGGAGATTCTGAGTGAAAATAGAGAAATTAGAAAGAGTAGAAGCTAGCCTTTATGGGGTACTTATGATATGACAGGCACTAAACCCTTGTTTGACTTATGTAATTCTCTAAGCAATCTTTCATGATAGATAATTTTATCTCTCCAGTTTAAGAAGAAATGTGGGGATTCACAGCGTCTAGATAGACAAAATCTGACTTGCATATGCCTCCCTGGATGAGACTAATTGGAAAAGCAAAGGAGGAGTGCCTGGAACGCTGGGCCTCCTTTGAAGTCTCTTGGCTAAAAGTGGCCAGATTCTTACTGCAGCTCAAAGTTCTCATCTAGGGAGTAAATCTTTAAATTTTGAAGAAAAACAGACACCTGTGATGGTCAAGTACTACACGAACTCTTTGCCTTGCACACACATCACGAGAACTGTTCACCCTTATCACCTACTGCCCCATATATTATTGTCCTGATCATTAGAGTTACACTTTCTTTCTTGTTTTGAGCTTGCACTTGGTGTATTGATAAAACCCCAATAAAACCAGAGACAAAGCTTGGCTCGAGGACTTTCGCCACTGGAGAGTCTGGTCCCCAGCCCTCTTCTTTCGTCTTCTAAGGTGTCTGGAGTAATCTTTTCATTCGCTGTCTCGGGGTTTGCTGGCCAAACCTGACAAAGAAAAACTAAGGAATTGAGATTAAAAATACATACAAGATCGGGGCGCCTGGGTGGCTCAGATGGTTAAGCGTCTGCCTTCGGCTCAGGTCATGATCCCAGGGTCCTGGGATCGAGTCCCGCATCGGGCTCCCTGCTCAGCAGGGAGTCTGCTTCTCCCTCTGTCTTTCTCTCTCTGTCTCTGTCTCTCATGAATAAATAAAAAAAATAAAAAAAAAATACATACAAGATCACATAGTTAACCATGGCAAGGAGTCTGTCCCTAGGCTTATCCTACAAACCATTAGGTTATACCTTTTTTTTAAAGGGCAATGCCATTCAAGTTGGCTTTGTTTTGGGGTAAATTACTTTTTCCAACTAAGTCTAAATTCCCTCTTCTCTCAAACATGAATAATATTTCCTATTTTTTAAAGGTAATCCTTGCATGTGATCTCAGGAATTTTCTATTTGCTAAGTCTTAAATCTCCTGCATGTGCTTATGAAAAGAATATATGTACAGATATATATGTATGTAGATTTTCCCATTAAGATGTGAGCAAGAAATTCAGAACTGTGTGGTTAAATAAAACCTTATTTATATTCTACACAAGACATATTAAGTAAAAATGAGCTCTTTCTCAAACTGCTCTTCCAACTTTCAGCTGTTTTTTTTGTTTTGTTTTGTTTAGTTTTTATTTTGTGTCAATATCCTGAAGAATGATGGTTCCTTCAACTGAATGTAGTCCATTCAGAGTCAATTTCTGTGGACACATGCTATAAATGCTTCCAAAAGAAGGAAGGATCAGATCTCTATTTTATTTTTTTATTTATTTATTTTTTAATTTTTTATTGTTATGTTAATCACCATATATTACATCATTTGTTTTCGATGTAGTGTTCCATGATTCATTATTTGTTCATAACCCCCAGTACTCCATGCAGAATGTGCCCTCTTTAATACCCATCACCAGCTAACGCATCCCCCTACCCTCCTCCCCTCTAGAACCCTCAGTTTGTTTTTCAGAGTCCATCATCTCTCATGGTTTGTCTCCCCCTCTGACTTACTCCCCTTCATTCTTCCTCTCCTGCTATCTTCTTCTTTTTCTTTTTTCTTAAAATATGTTCCGTTATTTGTTTCAGAAGTACAGATCTGTGATTCAACAGTCTTGCACAATTCACAGCGCTCACCATAGCACATACCCTCCCCAATGTCTATCACCCAGCCACCCCATCCCTCCCACCCCCAACCACTCCAGTAACACTCAGTTTGTTCCTGAGATTAAGAATTCCTCATAACAGTGAGGTAATATGATACATGTCTTTCTCTGATTGACTTATTTCACTAAGCATAACACCCTCCAGTTCCATCCACATTGTTGCAAATGGGAAGATCTCATTCCTTTTGATGGCTGCATAATATTCCATTGTGTATATATACCACTTCTTCTTTATCCATTCATCTGTCGATGGACATCTTGGCTCTTTCCACAGTTTGGCTATTGTGGACATTGCAGCTGTAAACATTTGGGTGCACATACCCCTTCGGGTCCCTACATTTGTATCTATGGGGTAAATACCTAGTAGTGCAATTGCTGGATCCTGTGGTAGCTCTAATTTCAACTGTTTGAGGAACCTCCATACTGTTTTCCAGAGTGGTTGCACCAGCTTGCATTCCCACCAACAGTGTAGGAGGGTTCCCCTTTCTCCACATCCCTGCCAATATCTGTCGATCCCTGACTTGTTAATTTTAGCCATTCTGCCTGGTGTGAGGTGCTATCTCATTAAGGTTTGGATTTGGATTTCCCAGATGCCGAGCGATGTTGAGCACTTTTTCATGTGCCTCTTGGCCATTTGGATGTCTTCTTTGGAAAAATGTCTGTTCATGTCTTCTGCCCATTTCGTGATTGGATTATTTGTTCTTTGGGTGTTGAGTTTGATAAGTTCTTTATAGATTTTGGATACTAGCCCTTTATCTGATAGGTCATTTGCAAATATTTTCTCCCATTCTGTCGGTTGTCTTTTGGTTTTGAGGACTGTTTCTTTTGCTGTGCTTTTTATCTTGATGAAATCCCAATAGTTCATTTTTGCCCTGGCTTCCCTTGCCTTTGGCGATGTTTCTAGGAAGAAGTTGCTGTGGCTGAGGTCGAAGAGGTTGCTACCTGTGTTCTCCTTTAGGATTTTGATGGATTCCTGTCTCACGTTTAGGTCTTTCTACCATTTGGAGTCTATTTTTGTGTGTGGTGTAAGGAAATGGTCCAGTTTCATTCTTCTGCATGTGGCTGTCCAATTTTCCCAACACCATTTGTGGAAGAGACTGTCTTTTTTCCATTGGACATTCTTTCCTGCTTTGTCAAAGATAAGTTGACCATAGAGTTGAGGGTCCATTTCTGGGCTCTCGATTCTGTTCCATTGATCTATGTGTCTGTTTTTGTGCCAGTACCATACTGTCTTGATGATGACAGCTTTGTAATAGAGCTGGAAGTCCGGAATTGTGATGCCGCCAGCTTTGCCTTTCTTTTTCAATATTCCTCTGTCTATTCGGGTTCTCTTCTGGTTCCATACAAATTTGAGGATTTTTTGTTCCATTTCTTTGAAAAAAGTGGATGGTATTTTGTTGGGGATTGCATTGAATGTGTAGATTGCTCTAGGTAGCATTGACATCTTCACAATGTTGGTTCTCCCAATCCATGAGCATGGAACGTTTTTCCATTTCTTTGTGTCTTCTTCAATTTCTTTCCTGAGTTTTTATAGTTTTCTGAGTACAGATCCTTTGCCTCTTTGGTTAAATTTATTCCTAGGTATCTTATACTTTTGGGTGCCATTGTGAATGGGATCAACTCCTTGATTTGTCTGTCTTCTGTCTTGTTGTTGGTGTATAGGAATGCCACTGATTTCTGTGCATTGATTTTATACCCTGCAACTTGACTGAATTCCTGTATGAGTTCTAGCAGTTTTGGGGTGGAGTGTTTTGGGTTTTCCACATACAGTATGTTATCATCTGCAAAGAGTGAGAGTTTGACTTCCTCTTTGCCGATTTGGATGCCTTTGATTTCTTTTTGTTTTCTGATTGCTGTGGCTAGGACTTCTAATACTATGTTGAATAGCAGTGGTGAGAGTGGACATCCCCGCCGCGTTCCTGACCTTAGGGGAAAAACTCTCAGCTTTTCCCCATTGAGAATGATATTTGCTGTAAGTTTTTCGTAGATGGCTTTTATGATATTGAGGTATGTACCCTCTATCCCTATACTCTGAAGAGTTTTGATCAAGAAAGGATGCTGTACTTTGTCAAATGCTTTTTCTGCATCTATTGAGAGGATCATATGATTCTTGTTCTTCCTTTTGTTAATGTAATGTATCACGTTGATTGATTTGTGGATGTTGAACCAGCCTTGCAGCCCAGGGATAAATCCCACTTGGTCGTGCTGAATAATCCTTTTAATGTACTGTTGGATCCTATTGGCTAGTATTTTGGTGAGAATTTTTGCATCCATGTTCATCAAGGATATTGGTCTGTAATTCTCCTTTTTGATGGGGTCTTTGTCTGGTTTTGGGATCAAGGTAATGGTGGCCTCATAAAATGAATTTGGAAGTTTTCCTTCCATTTCTATTTTTTGGAACATTTTCAGGAGAATAGGTATTAATTCTTCTTTAAATGTCTGATAGAATTCCCTTGGGAAGCCATCTGGCCCTGGGCTTTTGTTTGTTGGGAGATTTTGGATGACTGCTTCAATTTCCTTAGTGGTTATAGGTCTGTTCAGGTTTTCTATTTCTTCCTGGTTCAATTTTGGTAGTTGATACATCTCTAGGAATGCACCCATTTCTTCCAGGTTATCTATTTTGCTGGCATAGAGTTGCTCATAATATGTTCTTAGAATTGTTTGTATTTCTTTGGTGTTGGTTGTGATCTCTCCTCTTTCATTCATGATTTTGTTGATTTGGGTCATTTCTCTTTTCTTTTTGATCAGTCTGGCCAGGGGTTTATCAATCTTGTTAATCTTTCAAAGAACCAGCTCCTAATTTCGTTGATCTGTTCTACTGTTCTTTTGGTTTCTATTTCATTGATTTCTGCTCTGATCTTTATTATTTCTCTTCTCCTGCTGGGTTTAGGCTTTATTTGCTGTTCTTTTCCAGCTCCTTTAGGTGTAGGGTTAGGCTGTGTATTTGAGACCTTTCTTGTTTCTTGAGAAAGGCTTGTATTGCTATGTACTTTCCTCTCGGGACTGCCTTTGCTGTATCCCAAAGATTTTGGACAGTTGTGTTTTCATTCTCATTGGTTTCCATGAATTTTTTTAATTCTTCTTTAATTTCCTGGTTGACCCATTCATTCTTTAGTATGATGCTCTTTAGCCTCCATGTATTTGAGTTCTTTCCGACTTTCCTCTTGTGATTGAGTTCTAGTTTCCTAGCATTGTGGTCTGAAAATATGCAGGGAATGATCCCAATCTTTTGGTACTTGTTGAGACCTGATTTGTGACCTAGGATGTGATCAATTCTGGAGAATGTTCCATGGGCACTAGAGAAGAATGTGTATTCCGTTGCTTTGGGATGGAATGTTCTGAATATGTCTGTGAAGTCCATTTGGTCCAGTGTATCATTTAAAGTCTTTATTTCCTTGTTCATCTTTTGCTTAGATGATCTGTCCATTTCAGTGAGGGGGGTGTTAATGTCCCCCACTATTATTGTATTGTTGTCAATGTGTTTCTTTGCTTTTGTTATTAATTGCCTTATATAATTGGCTGCTCCCATGTTTGGGGCATAGATATTTACAATTGTTAGATCTTCTTGTTGGATAGACCCTTTAAGTAGGATATAGTGTCCTTCCTCATCTCTTATTACAGTCTTTGTTTTAAAATCTAGTTTGTCTGATATAAGGATTGTCACCCCAGCTTTCTTTTGGTGTCCATTAGCATGGTAAATGGTTTTCCACCCCCTTACTTTCAATCCGGGGGTGTCTTTGGGTCTAAAATGAGTCTCTTGCAGACAGCATATTGATGGGTCTTGTTTTTTAATCCAATCTGATAGCCTGTGTCTTTTGATTGGGGCATTTAGCCCATTTACATTCAGGGTAACTATTGACAGGTATGAATTTAGTACCATTGTATTGCCTGTAAGGTGACTTTTACTGTATGTTGTCTGTGTTCCTTTCTGATCTGTGCTGCTTTTAGGCTCTCTCTTTGCTTAGAGGACCCCTTTCAATATTTCTTGGAGGGCTGGTTTCGTGTTTGCAAATTCCTTTAGTTTTTGTTTGTTCTGGAAGCTTTTCATCTCTCCTTCTATTTTCAATGACAGCCTAGCTGGATATAGTATTCTTGGCTGCATATTTTTCTCGTTTAGTGCTCTGAAGATATCTTGCCAGTCCTTTCTGGCCTGCCAGGTCTCTGTGGATAGGTCTGTTTGCCAATCTAATATTTTTACCATTGTAGGTTACATATCTCTTCTTCTGAGCTGCTTTCAGGATTTTCTCTTTGCCTCTGACACTCGTAAGTTTTACTATTAGATGTCGGGGTGTTGACCTATTATTATTGATTTTGAGAGGGGTTCTCTCTGCCTCCTGGATTTTGATGCCTGTTTCCTTCCTCAAATTAGGGAAGTTCTCTGCTATTATTTACTCCAATATACCTTCTGCCCCTCTCTCTCTTCTTCTTCTGGGATCCCAATTATTCTAATGTTGTTTTGTCTTATCGTATCACTTATCTCTCGAATTCTGCCCTCGTGATCCTGTAGTTGTTTCTCTCTCTTTTCCTCAGCCTCTTTATTTTCCATCATTTGGTCTTCTATATCACTGATTCTCTCTTCTTCCTCATTTATCCTAGCAGTTAGTGCCCCCATTTTTGATTGCACCTCATCAATAGCCTTTTTGATTTCGACTTGGTTAGATTTTAGTTCTTTTATTTCTCCAGAAAGGGTTTCTCTAATAACTTCCACGCTTTTTTCAAGCCCAGCTAGTATCTTTAAAGTCATGATTCTGAACTCTAGGTCTGACATCGTACTAATGTTCGTATTGAGTAGGTCCCTGGCTGACGGTACTACCTCGTTCTTTTTGCTGAGGTGATTTTTTTCGTCTTGTCATTTTGTCCAGAGGAGAATAGATGAATGAGAGAACAAAATGCTAACAGGTTTACAACGTCCCCAGCAAATATACTGTATACAAATCAGAAAAGACCTGAAACCAGGGGAAAAGAAAGGGAAAGAAAGAAAAAAGAAAGAGGAAAAAAAAAAGAAAAAAAGATAAAAACAAAAACAGAACAATACAAAAAAAGCAGAATATAATCAAATATGATCAGGCTAGTGTGTAGATCAGTGCCACACACTAGATTTTGGGCGTATTTTGGTCTGTTAGAAAAAAGTGCCTCCTAAAATTTTAAAGGAAGAAAGACATATATGTACAAAATAAGGGTTGATACAATGAAGGGATGGAAGAAGAATGTAAAGATGAAAATTATAAAAGATTTTATAAAAGGACTTGATAAGATAAGAAGTTGTTTGAAAAATGAAAGAAGAAGATTTAAGAAAAAAAAAGAAAAAGAAAAAAGGGAGAGAATGTGATCAGGCAGGAGACTAGAACAGAGCCATACACTAGTGATTTAGGGTATATTTTGATCTGTTAGAAGAAACTGTATCTCAAAATTTTAAAGAGAGAACAACTTATATATATATATATATATATATATATATATATATATGCCAAAAATAAGGGTAACTACTATGAAGGGATAAAATATGACTGTAAAAATGAAAAATAAAAAATGTTTTTTTTTAAAGAGATTGATAAGATGTTGGTTGAAAAAGGGAAAAAGAAAAATAAAAAAAAAAACAGTTAACAAAAATTAACTTTGATGAACTAATGAATCATGGCAAAAAAAAAAGCCATGAATTTTATTTGCAGTATTCCCCTAGCGCTGGAGTTCTCCCGTTCTCCTTGATCGGTAAACTTGGTCTTGGCTTGCTGGCTGTTCGTGCTGATCTTCTGGGGGAGGTGCCTGTTGCTGTGGTTTCCCAATGTCTTTGCCGGAGGCTGAATTGCCCCTCCCTTGTTGTTCCGGTCTAAGTAAGCTGCTCGGGTTTGATCTCAGGAGCTTTTGTTCCCTGCAATTCTCAAAACAGCCTTGGAGGACCAGGGCAAAAATGGTGGCCTCCCAATCTCCACCCGGAGGAGCCAAGAACTCGGGGCCCCGCTCCTCAGTGTGCCCCCAGAGAAAAGCAGTCAATCCTGTGTCCCCGGTCTCTGGCCGCACTCCGTGCTCACCCGGCCTGTGACCGAGCGCTGCTATCTCTGGAACCCGACCCCGTGTGGAGTCTCCAAACCCAGCAGATCCCTGCGGTGCATTCCCGCGCCGCTCCTCCCCGGGAAGGAAGGGGAATCTCTCCAGCTCCGCCGCTTGTTAGGTCCCTGCCAGAGGAGCAGTGGCCCAACTGGGCCGCGGATCACAGTTTATGGTAACCCCGAGCTGAGAGCCCGCGCCTCGGCTCCGTCTCCGCAGCCGGCTTCCCCACTCCGATACCTGGGAGCTCTGGCGTACTCAGGCACCCCCAGTCTTTCTGTGACCCCAAGGGTCCCAAGACCACACTGTCCCGGGAGGATTCCACCCCCTGCTTAGCCACTGTAGCGATGTCCCTCAGCGGAGCCGACCTCCAACAGTTCTGATTTTGTGCTCCGCGGCTCTAGCACTTGCCAGAAGCGGCCGGCGGAGGCCCCTCCCCCGCCGTCTATCCTCCCGAATATCACCTCGGATTCACTTCTCCGCACGTCCTACCTTCCAGTAAGTGGTCGCTTCTCTGTTCAAAGAGTTGTTGCTACTCTCCTCTTCGATCTCCTGTTGAGTTCGTAGGTGTTCAGAATGGTTTGATCCCTATTCAGCTGAATTCCTAAGACCAGAGGAAATCTAGGTCTCCTACTCCTCCGCCATCTTGTTCCGCCCCCTAGATCTCTATTTTATAATAGAAAAATTTAAACTTTTAAAAGTGTAACTCATGGTGAAAACTATATTTTATGTTGTGACAAAGTCATAAACACATAAGTGTTTTTAATAAATAATGAGAAATATCCTTTCTATGTTCAAAGTATTGCAATTATTTATATTCTCTTCTAATTAAATCCCTGACTTGTCTGTCTATTGTACCTCTGAAAAAAATTGCTGGTCCTGACTGATTACTTTTATTTAATGATATACTAAAGATTACAACCTACAATTTGAAATCACTTATTTAAATGGTTGACAGTGATAATGTCTGATTATATTTTTTTTTCCTTTTTTTCACTAGGGCAATTGAAAGGTGGCTTCCTTCTTTTTAAAATAGAAATATCACAATGTAGTAAACACATATAATTTCTTTGGGCAAAGGAACTGGAAATATACAGATGTTTTCTTTGTTTGTTGACTTGTCTGTTTAGAATAATTCATATTTATTCCTTTGTTGTAACTTGAATATATTTTCTTTTGGGGTGAAATATCAGAGCTTTGTAATAACATTGTCAGTCTAGTTTCCAGAAAAAAAGACATTTTATTGAGCTGTGATTTTTAAGAGCTTTTTGTAATAAGGCACTATTGATAGATGTATGGACTGGGTGATTGGAATCAGCTAAGGATGTCGGGAACCCTGATGTTAGCAATAGCATATCTAAACCTGAAGTTGTGTGTTTCTAAGGGTGGGATTGAAGCCTGGCTAAGTTCTGGGATCACACAAGAGGAGCTCCCACACAGAATCTGTTCTCGCAGAGGGCCAAACCTCTGTCAGAACCACTTCAGAGATAGAAAGATGGGAAAAACATACATTCTAGGTGTGCTCTTTTCCTCATCTTTGATCTCCTGCCAGCACCTCTAATTGGCCAAACTCAAGGGAAAGTCACATGACAATGGAGCCTGAGTAATGTGGTCCATAGACAGTCTGCTGGAGGATATTATAGGATCAAGAAAGATGGAACATGGATCTAAGGGGCAAATGGAGAATAAATTACTACAATCTAAATTTTAAAGGTGAAATAAGGATTATTGTTAAGTTGCAAATAACAAAGTTTTCCTAAGGGTCTCCTGGAACTTCCACTTGCAGTATTTTTGTAATAATTACTTGAGATTTTAAAATTAGTTTTGAATAGCTCTTGACTCATTGTACACATACACACACCATGTTCTATTCACCTCCCTTGTTTTACTGCCTCTCAGAAAGAATAGTGACTTAAGATTGTACATGTTTTCTAAACTTATGTGTGGATCCAAACAGTCAAGACTAATCAAGGTGAAGGTGAAGTTCAAACTCCCTAGCCCAAAGACACATTGTTCATCTTTGGTAGGAAGCATCACATTTGCTCTATTACTAGAGACTCTGGGGAGGGAGAATAAAGGTTAACATGTTGGCAGACCTGTCAAGTGGTTCCTGGAACAAAGAAAGGGGGAAAAACAACCATCAGGGTTCTGTCTGTTTTTCCAAATCAACTATTGCATCTTATACTACTCTAACTTAATGTAACTATTTTAAAAAGTTAGGTAACATTTTATTATTTTTTCATCCAGCTAAGGAGCATAAGGTGTATGGTACATGTAGGTAAAAATCAAATGTAAAAATTGCTGACATTTTGAAAATTTTTAAAAAATGAGAAAATTATATCTTACCTTTAATATTAGAAATTGTAGGACATTTGAAGTATGAAATGTAGTTTGCATAATGCTGTTATTGTGAATCTGTAGTATCTTTCTGAACTTAATTGTGATGGAGTTATTTTTATTAGACATAGCTACCCAGAAGTCTTAGGTGAATAGTAACATTCTCTATGATTTCTATTCTGTCTATGACCATATTCAACCTTTTTAACTGTTTCCATGATGTTGTCATTCTTCTTCCATATATAATAAACTTCTAATGGAAATGACTGACAGAAGAAAAAATTGTATACCCTGTATTCCATCACTGGTCTGGGAATTATGTTTAATATTACATACAAAGGTGGATAAAAACCAAAGATCTCAGAGTTGCAGAGCTGCTTTCACTTTTAGAACAAGTCAGGCTTAATTGCTAGGTGAAAATTATTTTTCCTCCTTAGTATTTTAGCAATGCTTTAGCAATGTTCCCATGAATACATTCTCTCAATTTCCATAGTTATTAAAAATTAAATTATACATTAGGACAATTTATGGAAATAGCAATTTGAGATTTCATTTTTTTTCACTATTGGTACTCTTCTATTCCCCTTTAAAGAAGTAATTAAGATCAATTTTAAGTTTTAGTTCATTGCATGATATCAGAAGAAATAGGGGTGGCATTTACTGGCCTATGTATTTTAGGATAAAAAAATCAGAAATTTTCAAGTACCTAGACAATAATCTTCACCCAATGGGCTTTGGTTATTGTTGAGGAAAATATCAAGTAAATAGAATCACCTTAAGTGATTTGATATTTCTGAAGAGTAAGATGTTTGATGGTTTGGGGGGCTTCTGCGTGTGGCAGAAGATATGGAATGTTCCCAGAAGCATCTCCTCAAAATTATGTGAGTTTATGGTGTGTAGAATGGATCTCTGTAGGAGACCTGTCCCACAGTTCTTGAAAGATATCAGTGGATTATTCCACAGAGATAATGTAGAGTCATAGAATGAGTATTGATAATGACAATAATAATGACTGGAAATGACAGAGGATGTGGCCCCTCCCAGTTTTCTAGCTCCTAATAAACTCCCATGGACATACATTGGAAGTTTTATAAGCAGCTGAAGTTGTATTTATCATCAGTCATCAACTGTGGAGGCTAGAAGATAAAATTGTTTAAGAGAAATAAATGAGAAATATATATATTTCATGATTATGTTCTAGAAACCATTTGCTCAATAATGATTTAGAATGCCCAACAAAAGATATATATCATTGATGCAGCCTTTTTTCTCTTTATAGCAGGATGCAATTTTTTTCTTCATCGAACTATGGCTTGAATTCATCTGTATTTTTCTTTTTTTTCTTTTCTTTTTTCTTTTCTTTCTTTTCTTTCTCTTTCTTTCTTCTTTCTTTTTCTTTCTTTTTTAGTATAGTGTCACAATGTTATGTTAGTTTCGGATATACAACTTAGTAATTTGGCAAGTTTATACATTATGCTATGTTCACAAACTACCATCTATTCTATTACATTGCTATTACAATGTCATTGACTGTATTCCTTATGCTCTCGTTTGTATTCCCTTGATTTACTCATTCCATAACTGGAGATCTGTATCTCCCTCTCCCCTTCACCCATTTTGGCCAACTCCTCACCCCTCTGACAACCTCTTTCCTCTGACAACCACTAGTTTTTTCTCTGTATTTATAGTTCTGATTCTGCTTTTTGCCTGTTTATTCATTTTTTAAGGTTTCATTTATGAGTAGAATTGTAGGGTATATGTCTTTTTCAGTCTGACTTATTTCACCTAGCCTAATACCATCTAGATCTACCCATGTTGTCTCAAATAGCACGATTTCATCATTCTTTATGACTGTGTAATATTCTACTGTATATACACCACATTTTCCTTATCCATTCATCTACTGATGGACATTTAAATAGCTTCTATGTCTTGGCTATTGTAAATGATACTGCACTAAAAATAAGGATGCATATATCTTTTTAAGTTAATATTTTTGTTTTCTCTGGGTAAATACCCAATAGTGGAATTACTGGATGATATGATATTTCTAAGTTTTTGAGGACCACTGTACTGTTTTCCACAGTGGCTGCACCAATTTACATTCCCACCAAGAGTGCATAAGAGTTCCTTTTCTCCACATCCTTGCCAACATTTTTTATTTCTTATCTTCTTGATTTTAGCCATTCTGATAGGTATAAGTGATATCTCATTGTGGTTTTTCTTTGCTTTTCCTTGATGATTAGTGATGTTGAGCATCTTTTTGCATGTGTTGGCCATCTGTGTCTTCTTTGGAAAATGTCTATTCATGTCCTCTGCCCATTTTTTAATTAGGTTGTTTTTTGGTGTTGAGTTGTATGAGTTTTTTATATATTTTGGATATTAACCACTTATCAGATATATAATTTGCAAATATCTTCTCTCATTCAGTAGGTTGTCTTTTTGTTTTGTTGATGGTTACTTTTGCTGTACAAAAGCTTTTTATTTTGATGTAGTTCCAATAGTTAATTTTTGGTTTTTTTCACCAATGCATTAGGATTCATATCTAGAAAATTATTGCTATGGCTAATGTCAGAGAAATTACTGCCTATTTTCTCTTATAGGATTTATTTGTTTCAGGTCTCACGTTTAGGTCTTTAATCCATTTTAAGTTTATTTCTGTGTATTACAAAGTAGTCCAGTTTTATTCTTTTACATATAGCTGTCCAGTTTTTCTAGCACCATATATTGAAAAAATTGTATTTTCCCTATTTTATATTCTTGCTTCCTTTGTCATAGATTGACTATATATATATATATATATATATATATATATAGAGAGAGAGAGAGAGAGAGAGAGAGAGAGAGAGAGATACTATATATATATATATATAATGGGCTCTCTATCCTATTGTTACATGTGCCTATTCTTATGCCGGTGCCATACTCTTTTGATTAATATAGCTTAGTAGAACTTGAAATCTGGAATTGTGATATCTCCAGCTTTGTTCTTCTTTCTCAGGATTACTTTGATGGAATCTTTAGGATTTTTCAATGGATAGTTCATGTTATCTGTGAATAGTGACAATTTAACTTCTTTACTAATATGGATGCCTTTTATTTATTTTTCTTGTCTGATTGCTGTGACTATTACTGCTAGTACTATGTTGAGTAAAAGAGAAGTCTCCTTCCTTGTCTTGTTCCTTAGAGGGAAAATTCTCATTTTTTTATCATTGAGGATGATGTTAGCTGTGTTTTTTTCAGATATGATCTTTATTATGTTGAGGTATGTTCCTTCTAAACCCATTTTGTGGAGAAGTTTTATCAGGAATGGATGTTGAATTTTTCAAATACTTTTCTTGAATGATCATATGATTTTTATCATTCATTTTGTTGATGTGTTTTATCATATTGACTTGCAAATATTGAATCATCCTTGCATCCCAGGAATAAATCCCACCAGATGTGGTGAGTGGTCTCATAATGTATTGCTATATGTGCTTCACTAATATTTTGTTGAGGACTTTTGCATTTGTGTTCATCGGGGATATTGGCCTATAGTTTTCTATCATTTTTAAAAAGATTTTATTTATTTATTTGAGGGAGAGAGAGAGCGAGAGAGAGCATGAACAGAGGGTGGGGAGAAGGAAACATGGGGCCCAATTCCAGGGCCTCAGGATCATGACCTGAGTGGAAGACAGACGCTTAACCAACTGAGCCACGCAGGTGGCCCTGTAGTTGTTTTTGTTTTTGTTTGTTTTTTTATTTTGTGATGTTTTTGTCTGATTGGGGTATCACGGTAATGCTGGCCTTGTAGAAAGTATTCAGAAGCTTTCCTTACTTTTCTGTTTTTTTGGAAGAGTTTGAGGAAAGTATGTATTAACTCTTCTTTAAATGTCTGGCAGAATTCACTTGTGAATCCATTTCATTCTGGACTTTTATTTTTTGGTAGTTTTTTGATTACTGATTCAATTCCGTTACTTGTAATTGGTCTATTCAGATTTTCTTTTTCTTCATAGTTCAGTTTTTGAATGATTGTATGTTTCTGGGAATTTATCCATTTCTTTTAGGTTGTCCAGTTTGTTGGCTTATAATTTTTCTTAATATTCTCTTATGATCCTTTGTGATTCTGTGGTATCAGTTCTGACTTCTCTCTTGTTTCCGGTTTTCCTTATTTGGGTCCATTCTCTTTTTCTTGATGAATCTGGCTAAGAGTTTGTCATTTATTTATTTATTTATTTATTTATTTATTTATTTATTTATTTACCTTTTTATCTTTTCAAAGAAATATCTCTTGGTTTCATTGATTTTTCTATTGTCTTTGGTCTCTACCTCATTTATTTCTGTTCTGATCTTCATTATTTCCTTTCTTCTACTCACTTTGGGCTTTGTTTGTACTTCTTTTTTAGTTCCTTTAAACATAAGGTGAGATTGTTTATTTGAGTTTTTTTCTTGTTTCTTGAGGTAGTCCTGTATTGCTATATACTTCCCTCTTAATAACTACTTTCAAAATCTCTGTGTCCCAGAGATTTTGGACCATTGTTTTTTCATTTTCATTTATCCCTATGTGTTTTTTGTTTTGTTTTGTTTTAATTTCCTTTTCAGTTGCTTCATTGACCTATTGGTTGTTTAGTATGTTGTTTAGTCTCCACATTTGTGTATTTTTCCAGTTGTATGTGTGTGTGCATGTGTGTGTGCATGTGTGTGTGTGTGTGTGTGTGTGTGTGTGTGATTTATTTTAGTTTCATACTGTTGTGGTCAGAAAATATGCACGGTATGATTTTAGTCTTCTTAAATTTATTGAGGCTTATTTTATGGCCTAATATGTGATTTATTCTGGAAAATATTCCATATGCACTTGAAAAGAATGTGTATTCTGTTGTTTTGGGATGGAATGCTCTGTATATATATCTGTTACATCCATCTGATTCAAAGTGTCATTCAAAGACATTGTTTCCTTATTGATTTTCTGTCTTGGTGACCTATCCATTGATGTAAGTCGCTGTTTAAATCCTCTACTAATGCATTACTAACATCAATATCTTTATTTATGTCTATTAATATTTGCCTTATATATTAATGTGCTGCAGTTTTGGGTGTGTAAATATTTACAATTGTTATATCTTCTTGTTGGATTGATCCCTTTATCATTATGTAGTACCCTTCTTTGTCTTTTGTTGGAGTCTTTGTTTTAAAAGTCTATTTTGTCAAATATAAGTACTCTGACTTTTTTTTTCCCCACTTCCATTCATGGTTAATGTTTTCGATCCCTTTGCTTTCATTCTTTATGTGTCTTTAGGTCTGAGGTGAGTCTTTTATAGGCAACATATAGAAGGGTCTTGGTTTTATTTGAGGGGGGTGGGGTTTGTTTTATTCATTCCACCTTTTGATTGGAGCATTTGAGCCATTTACATTTAAAATAATTGTTGATAGGTATGTACTTATTGCCATTTTAAAAAAAAATATTTTCTGGGGCGCCTGAGTGGCTCAGTCACTAAGCGTCTGCCTTCGGCTCAGGTCATGATCCCAGGGTCCTGGGATCAAGCCCCACATCAGGCTCCCTGCTCAGCGGGAAGCCTGTTTCTCTCTCTCCCACTCCCCCTGTTTGTATTCCCTCTCTCGCTATGTCTTTCTCTGTCAAATAAATACATAAAATCTTTAAAAAAAGTAAAAAAATAAAAAAATTAAAAAAATATTTTCTGGTTGTTTTTGTAGTTTTTTGTTTCTTTCTTCTTCTTTTGCTCCCTTTCTTTGTGATTGATGAGTATCTATAGTATTTTGTTTGACTTTCTTTCCCTTTATTTTTTGTGTATCTATCATAGGTTTTTCGTTTGTGGTTACTCTGAGGTTCATATATAATATCCTAAGTATATAACAGTCCATATTAATTTGACGGTCATTTAAACTCAAACAATTCTAAAAAAAAAAATTCTTTCTTTTACCCCTTATCTTTCCTTTTTGCTCCCTTCTCCACCTTTCATTTATGTGTTATCATATTTTACATTTTTTATTCACATTTTTCTTATTTCTGGTTATGGACATTTATTTTCCACTTAAAGAAGTCCCTTTAACACTTCTTGTAAGCCTGGTTATTGGTGATAAAGTTATCTTTTGTTTGGGAAACTCATTAACTCTCCTTCAAATTGGGATGATAACTTTTCTGGGTAGAGTATTCTTGTTTTAATATATCATGCTACTCCCTCTGGCCTGTAAAGTTTCTGTGAAAAATCAATTGATAGTGATTTAAGTTTTCCCTTGTAGGTAACTTTTTGTTTCCCTCCTGTTGCTTTAAGGATTCTCTTTGGTCTCTAAACTCTGACATTTTAATTATTATGTGCTGTGGTGTGGGTTTCCTTGGGTTCACCTTGTTTGGAACTCTCTGTGCTTCTTGGACTTGGATGTCTATTTCCTTCCTTAGGTTTGGGAAGTTTTCAGTTATTATTTCTTTGATAAGTTTTCTACATCTTTTTTCTCTCTTCTTCTTCTTTTAGGACCCTTATAATGTGAAAGTTTGTTTGCTTGATGTTGTCCAAGAGATCTCTTAATCTATCCTCATTTTTTAAAATTCTTTTATCTTTTTGTTGTTCAGCCTGATTGCTTTCCATTACCCTGTCTTTCAAATCACTGATACATTCTGTATCCTCTGATCTACTATTGATTCCCTCTAGTGTGCTTTTTTTTTTATTTCAGTTATTGCATTCTTCAGCTCTGATTGTTTCTTTTTAATCTTTGAAGGTCCTATTGAAGGTCTCACTGAATTCTTCCATTCTTTCTTCGACCCAGTGAGTATCTTCATGATCATTACTCTAAATTCTATATCAGGCATATTGCTTATCTCTGTTTCATTTAAATTTTTTACTGAATATTTTTCTTGTTCTTTCTTTTGGAGCATATTGCTCTGTCTCCCCATTTTACCTGACTTTCTATGTTTCTATGAATTAGGTGAATGGCTACATTTCCTAAAGTTGAGGAAGTGATCTTTTGTATGGTGACACCTATGCCAACTGTGTTTGTTTGGTGATTGGCTGACTGGCTGGAGCTATGGCTGTATATGCTAGTTACTGTTATAAACCATGGATTTTTACAGAGAGAATAATAATAAAAAATAGAAAAGAAAAGAGAAAAAGAACAGAAACAAAGAGAACAAGAAAGAAAAGAATAAAACCAAAAAAATAAATAAAAGCAAAAGAAGACAAATTTTAAAAAAATAAACAAAAAAATAAAATCAAACAGTAATAATTAAATGAAAAAAAAACCCAAACCCCATAAAACTGCAGCTTGTTTTCTGTGCTCTAGCACCACAGGGTGACTGGTGTGGCCTTGTGGACTCTGGACTTACTGAGGTCACAAGTTTACTGTGAGCTGGACTCTGTTGCAGTTTGGACTTATTTTTTTTAAGAGTTATTGATTTATTTATTTGAGAGAGAGAAAGGAAGAGACAGAGCACAAGTGGAGGGCAAGTAGCAGAGGGAGAAGGAGAAGCCGACTCCACGATGAGCAGGGAGACTGATGCAGGGCTCCATCCCAAGACCCTGGGATCATGACCTGAGTCAAAGGCAGATGCTTAACTGACTGAGCCACCCATGCACACCCCATTCTGGACTTTTAAGGTTGAGGGTGAGAGAATGTTCCTGCAATTCTTTGGCCTTTTCCAACTGTGGCTTTTTTTTTTTTTTAGTGTGCTTCAACATGACCAGGAGTGGTCTGGGCTTCAGGACCCCTGGCTTACTGAGGTCGCAAACTTCCTGTAATGACCAAACCAACCAGTTATGGAGTCAAGAACCACCTTAAGGCATCAGGACTGTCCAATTATGTCATCTGAATCTGTCCCTTATGGTGGTCAGAAACTGCTCTAAAGGAGGCCCTTGAGGTGGAAGAGAAGATCCCTGGTCCCTCTAAACTGAGGCTTTTCTTCTGTAGCCAGCACATCAAGTGTTGGTATGGGCCTTTGGACCCTGAGCTCACTGAAGTCACAAGCCCAGAGACTACTGGACCTGCCTGCGAGGGTGTCTGGACTCTGCTCTGGTCCAGGCTTCCAAGATAGGGTAGGGGCATAAGCCATGTCACTTTCCAGTCCCTCTGACCTGGAGAGATTTCCCCCAGGTCCTTTAATGTTCTAGTGTTCTAGTGTTGTCTCCTTTATATACTAGTTGCTCTTTTAAACCCTGTTTTTATGTTTTTCTTCTTTTCTATGCCCAAGGACAGAGAGATTCATTCCAGTACCTTAGTACTATCCTTACCCACTGTTTGCACTGTTGGGGGTGGAGGTTCTCTTTGTTACTGTGTCTCCACCTCTCTTGCTGTTATCCTGCTATTCTCTCTATCTTTGTTCAGTAGCTGTTGAGTCAGCCCTCAGTTCTTCTTCAGGAAGAGTTGCTCTATTGATAGGTGTAGTTTGGGGTGTTCTGTGAAGAAAGTGAGTTCATAGTCTTCCTTCGTCGCCATCTTGAAATGGAACCCTGAAAAGACTAATCATCTGTACTTCAATCACTCTCATTCTTGGAACTATTTTGATATTTCCCTTTTCTTTAATACTCTGCGTATAGTTCATGGTTAAGTCCTATTGGCTTTTCCTTAAAATATATCTAAAAATCCACAATTTCTTTCCAAGTTTACGTCTACCTACATAGTCAAATTACTGTTATATCCAAACTCTTCTCTTGTAATTTTATCTTCATTAGATTTCTCATTTCCATTCTGTGTCCTTACAGTCTTTCTCTACTGAAAAGTCCTTAGGATCCTTCTTTAACATGTCAGTTCATCAATTCCTCAGGTTTTAGGGAGTGGATAGTATACAACAATAATAACAACAATGATTAATATTTGTATAGCTCTTATTATTTTCTAGGTGTTCTAATTTATATCTGTATGAGTATGTGTGTGTGTATATATATTTATCTATATCTATATCTATATCTATATATCAGAGTGTGTGTGTACTAATGTTTCATATATGTGTATATGTTTGTATACATATATACTTATGTTTCATACATTTATAAATAAACATATATTATGTATGTATATGTGTGAGTACATCCACACACACACACACACACACACACACACACATACATATATATATATATATACATATACACATACTTTCTAGTGCTCAGTAAATATGTATTGCCTTATTGACAGTTTTCAACCTTTTCTTAGTTTCTTCTTAGTGCATAGACAATCCCCTTACTCTAGGCCTACTTTTGGGTAAGTTTGTGAATTTATTTGCCTTTTGTAGTTATTGCTTTGTTTTGTTTTTGTGTTTTTTAATATCAACCAATCTCTTTCATATGCCTAATGGATAGAAGGTTTTACTAAACATTGATAGTGACATTTTTACTCTAAGTAGCTTGAGAATATTTTTATCACTTGGAAGAAATATTAAAGATACACTAACATTAAAATCAAATTATTTTATTTTTAGCAGTGTGATTATTAAATATCCCTCACTTCTCTGAGTGTGGGCTTCTATCTATCTTCTAGAGTTAATGAATTTAAATTCATTACATTCTAATAGGTAATAGGTACTCATGGATAGTTGTCATATAATTTGAGGAAGGGTGAATGAATAATGAAGAATAAAACAGAGTGTTTCAGAAAGTTTTAGAGTCTAAAAGAAACAGAGGAAGGAATTTTGCAAAATATAGTAATAAAAACAAATAATTTAATCTCAGGTGACACAACAGATATGGAAAACTTGATTCCATTAGGATATTTCTTATTGCATAATTTTAAATTTTCCATAAAGGGATACTCTATTCTGTTTTTATTGTTATGTTAATCACCATACATTACATCATTAGTTTTGATGTAGTGTTCCATGATTCATTGTTTGGGCATAACACCCAGTGCTCCAAGCAGAACGTGCCCTCTTTAATACCCATCACCAGGCTAACCCATCCTCCCACCCCCCTCCCCTCTAGAACACTCAGTTTGATATTCAAAGTCAAACATCTCTCATGGTTCCTCTCCTGCTCTGATTTCTCCCCCTTCATTCTTCCCCTCCTGCTATCTTCTTCTTCTTCTTTTTTTTTTCTTAAAATATATTGCATTATTTCTTTCAGAGGTACAGACTGTAATTCAACAGTCTTGTATAATTCACAGCACTCACCATAGCACATGCCCAACCAAGGTCTATCACCCAGCCACCCCATCCCTCCCAATCCCCCCAACACCAGCAACCCTCAGTTTCTTTCCTGAGATTAAGAATTCCTCATATCAGTGAGGTCATAGGATACATGTCTGTCTCTGATCGCCTTATTTCATTCAGCATAACACCCTCCAGTTCCATCCACATCACAGCAAATGGCAAGATCTCATTCCCTTTGATGGCTACATAATATTCCACTGTATATATATACCACTACTTCTTTATCCATTCATCTGTCTATGGACATCTTGGCTCTCCACAGTTTGTATATTGTGGACATTGCTGCTATAAACATCAGGGTGCATGTACCCCTTCAGATCCCTACATTTGTATCTTTGGCATAAATACCCAGTAGTGCAATTGCTGGATTGTATGGTAGCTCTATTTTCAACTGTTTGAGGAACCTCCATACTGTTTTCCAGAGTGGCTGCACCAGTTTGCATTCCCACCAACAGTGTAGGAGGGTTCCACTTTCACTGCATCCCTGCCTAAATCTGTCGTTTCCTGACTTGTTAAATTTAGCCATTCTGACTGGTGTGAGCTGGTATCTCATTGAGGTTTTGATTTGGATTTCCCAAATGCAGAGCGATGTTGAGCACTTTTTCATGTGTCTGTTGTCCATTTGGATGTCTTCTATGGAAAAATGTCTGGTCATGTCTTCTGCCCATTTCTTGATTGGATTATTTGTTCTTTGGGTGTTGAGTTTGATAAGTTCTTTATAGATTTTGGATACTAGCCCTTTATCTGATATGTCATTTGCAAATATTTTCTCCCATTCTGTCAGTTATCCTTTGGTTTTGTTGACTGTTTCTTTTGCTGTGCAAAAGCTTTTTATCTTGATGAATTCCTAATAGTTCATTTTTCCCCTTGCTTCCCCTGGCTTGGCAATGTTTTTGGAAGAAGTTGCTGCCACTGAGGTCGAAGGGGTTGCAGCCTGTGTTCTCCTTTAGGATTTTGATGGACTCCTGTCTCACGTTTAGGTCTTTCAACCATTTGGAGTCTCTTTTTGTGTGTGGTGGAAGGAAATGGTCCAGTTTCATTCTTCTGCATGTGGCTGTCCAATTTTCCCAACACCATTTATTGAAGAGACTGTCTTTATTCCATTGGATATTCTTTCCTGCTTTGTCAAAGATCAGTTGACCATAGAGTTGAGCGTCCATTTCTGGGCTCTCGATTCTGTTCCGTTGATGTATGTGTCTGTTTTTGTGCCAGTACCATACTGTCTTGATGATGACAGCTTTGTAATGGAGCTAGAAGGTCGGAATTGTGATGCCGCCAGCTTTGCTTTATTTTTCAACATTCCTCGGGCTACTCGGGGTCTTTACTGGTTCCATAATAATTTTAGGATTATTTGTTCCATTTCTTTGAAAAAAGTGGATGATATTGTGATGGGGATTGCATTGAATATTTAGATTACTCTAGGTAGCATTGACATATTCACAATGTTTGTTCTTCTAATCCATGAGCGTGGAAGGTTGTTCCATTTCTTTTGTCTTCCTCAATTTCTTTCATAAGTATTTTACAGTTTTATGAGTACAGATTCTTTGCCTCTTTGGTTAGATTTATTCGTAGGTGTCTGATGGTTTGGGGTCAATTGTAAATCGGATCGACTCCTTAATTTCTCTTCTTCTGTCTTGACTTTGGTGTATAGGAATGCCACTGATTTCTGTGCATTCATTTTATATCTTGCCACTTTACTGAATTCCTGTATGAGTTCTAGAAGTTTTGGGGTGGAGTCTTTTGGGTTTTCCACATAAAGTATCATATCATTGGCAAAAAGTGAGAGTTTGAATTTTTCTATACCGATTTGGATGCCTTTGATTTCTTTTTGTTGTCCGATTGCTGTGGCAAGGACTTCTAATGCTATGTTGAATAGCTGTCGTGATAGTGGAAGTCCCTGCCATTTTCCTGACCTTAGGGGGATAACTCTCAGTTTGTCCATATTGAGAATGATATTCGCTGTTGGTTGTTCATACATGGCTTTTATGATATTGAGGTATGTAACCTCTATCCCTATACTCTGAAGAGTTTTGATCAAGAAAGGATGCCGTACTTTGTCAAATGCTTTTTCTGCATCTATTGAGCAGATCATATGATTCTTGTTCTTTCTTTGTTAATGTATTGTATCACGTTGATTGATGGCAGATGTTGAAGCAACCTTGCAGCCCAGGGTTAAATCCCACTTGGTCATGGTGAATATTCCTTTTAATGTACTGTTGGATCCTATTGGCTAGTATTTCGGTGAGAATTTTTGCAACCATGTTCATCAAGGATATTGGTCTGTAATTCTCCTTTTTAATGGGGTCTTTGTCTGATTTGGGGATCAAGGTAATGGTGGCCTCATAAAACGAGTTTGGAACTTTTCCTTCCATTTCTATTTTTTGGAAGAGTTTCAGAAGAATAGGTATTAATTCTTGAAATATTTGGTAGAATTTCCCTGGGAAGCCATCTGTCCCTGGGCTTTTGTTTCTTGGGAGATTTTTGATGACTGCTTCAATTTCCTTAGTGGTTATAGGTCTGTTCAGGTTTTCTATTTCTGGTTCAGTTTTGGTAGTTGATACATCTCTAGGAATGCATCCGTTTCTTCCAGGTTATCTAATTTGCTGGCATAGAGTTGCTCATCATATGTTCTTATAATTGTTTGTATTTCTTTGGTCTTGGTTGTGATCCCTCCTCTTTCATTCCTGGTTTTATTGATTTGGGTCATTCTCTTTTCTTTTTGATTAGTTTGGCCAGGGGTTTATCAATCTTGTTAATTCTTTCAAAGAACCAGCTTCTAGTTTCGTTGATATGTTCTACTGTTCTTTTGGTTACTATTTCATTGATTTCTACTCTAATCTTTATTATTTCTCTTCTTCTGCTGGGTTTAGGCTTTATTTGCTATTCTGTCCCCAGCTCCTTTATGCAGTAAGGTTAGGTTCTGTATTTGAGACCTTTCTTGTTTCTTGAGAAAGGCTTGTATTGCTGTATACTTTCCTCTTAGGACTGCCTTTGCCACATCCCAAAGATTTTGAACCGTTGTGTTTTCATTTTCATTGGTTTCCATGAATTTTTTAATTCTTTAATTTCCTGGTTGACACATTCATTCTTTAGTAGGATGTTATTTAGCCTCCATGTATTTGAGTTCTTTCTGACATTCCTCTTGTGATTGAGTTCTAGTTTCAAAGCATTGTGGTCTGAAAATATGCAGGGAATGATCCCAATCTTCTGGTACTGGTTGAGACCTGATTTCTGATGTAGGATGTGATCTATTCTGGAGAATGTTCCATGGGCACTAGAGAAGAATATGTATTCTGTTGTTTGGGATGGAATGTTTCAATATGTCTTTGAAGTCCATTTGTTCGAGTGTGTCATTTAAAATCTTTATTTCCTTGTGGATCTTTTGCTTAGATTATCTGTCCATTTCAGTCAGGGGGTGTTAAGGTCCCCCACTATTATTTTATTTTTCTCAATGTGTTTCTTTGCTTTTGTTATTAATTGCCATATATAATTGGCTGCTCCCATGTTTGGAGCATAGATATTTACAATTGTTAGATCTTCTTGTTGGATAGCCTCTTTAAATAGGATATAGTGTCCTTCCTCATCTCATATTACATTCGTTGGTTTAAAAGCTAATTTTTCTGATATATGGATTGCCACCCCAGCTTTCTATTGGTGTTCATCAGCATGGTAAATTGTTTTCCACCTGTTCACTTTCCATGTTGGGGTGTCGTTGGGTCTAAAATAAGTCTCTTGCTGACAGCCTATCAATGGGTCTTATATTTTATCCCAACTGATATCCTGTGTGTTTTGATTGGGGCATTTATCCCATTTACATTCAGGGTAACAATTGAGAGATATGAATTTAGTGCCATTGTATTGCCTGTAAGGTGACTGTTACTGTATATTCTCTGTAATCCTTTCTGGTCTATGCTGCTTTTAGGCTCTCTCCTTGCTTAGAGGACCCCTTTCAAGATTTCTTGTAGGGCTGGTTTTGTATTTGCAAATTCCTTTAGTTTTTGTCTGTCCTGGAAGCTTTTTATCTCTCCTATTTTCAGTGACAGCCTAGCTGGATATAGTATTTTTGGCTGCATATATTTCTCATTTAGTGCTCTGAATATATCATGCCGTCCTTTCTAGCCTGTCAGGTCTCTGTGGATAGGTCTGTTGCCAATCTAATGTTTCTACCATTGTACATTACAGATCTGTTGTTCCAAAGTGCGTTCAGGATTTTCTCTTTGTCTCTGAGACTCGTAAGTTTTACAATTAGATGTCGGGGTGTTGACCTATTTTTATTGATTTTGTGAGGGGTTCTCTGTGCCTCCTGGATTTTGATGCCTGTTTCCTTCCCCAAATTAGGGAAATTTTCTGCTATAATTTGCTCCAATATACCTTCTGTGTCTCCCTCTCTTTCTTCTTCTTCTGGGATCCCAATTATTCTAATGTTTCATCTTATGGTATCGCTTTTCTCTCGAATTCTGCCCTCGTGATCCAGTACTTGTTTATTTCTCTTTTCCTAGTTTCTTTATTTGCTATCAGTTGGTCTTCTATATAACTAATTCTCTCTTCTGCCTCATTTATCCTAGCAGTTAGCACCCCCAGTTTTGTTTGCACCTCATTAATAGCCCTTTTGATTTCCACTTGGTTATATTTTAGTTCTTTTATTTCTCCAGAAAGCGTTTCGCTAATAACTTCCATGCTTTTTTCAAGCCCAGCTGTAATCTTTAAAATCATGATTCTGAACTCTAGGTCTGACATCGTACTAATATCAGTATTGAATAGGTCCCTGGCAGTCGGTACTACCTCTTGTTCTTTTTGTTGAGGTGATTTTTTCCATCCTGTCATTTTGTCCAGAGGAGAATAGATGAATGAAAGAACAAAATGCTAACAGGGTAACAATGTCCCCAGAAAATATACTCTAAACAAATCAGAAAAGCCCTGAAACTAGGGGAAAAGAAAGGGGAAGAAAGAAAAAACATTAAAAAAAAAGAACAAAACAAAACAAAGCAAAAAAAACCAGAATATGATCAAATATGATCAGGCTAGTGCATAGATCAGTGCCACACACTAGATTTTGGATGTATTTTGGTCTGTTAGAAGATAGTGCCTCCCAAAATTTTAAAGTGGAAAAAGTTATATATGTACAAAAATAAGGTTGATACGATGAAGGGATGGAATATGACTTTAAAGATGAAAATTATAGGGGGCGGAGCAAGATGGTAGAGGAGTAGGAGACCTGGGTTTCGTCTGGTCTCAGCAATTCAGCTGAATAGGGATCAAACCATTCTGAACACCTACGAAATCAACAGGAGTTTGAAGATAAGAACAGTAACAACACTCTGAACAGAAAAGCGACCACTTTCTGGAAGGTAGGACATGCGGAGAAGTGAATCCGAGGCGATATTCAGGAGGATAGACGGCGGGGGAGGGGGCCTCCGTCGGCGGCTTCTGGCAAGTGATAGAGCCACGGAGCACAAAATTGGAATTTTTAGAAGTCAGCTCCGCTGAGGGACGTCACTCCAGTGGCTAAGCTGGGGGTGGAACCCTCGCGGGACAGTGTGGTCTCAGGAACCTCGGGGTCACAGAAAGACCGGGGGTGCCTGAGTGCAGCAGAGCTCCCAGGTATTGGAGCGGGGAAGCCGGCTGCAGTGACATAGCCGAGGCGTGGGGTCTCAGCTCGGGGTGGCCATAAACTGTGATCCGTGGTCCAGTCGGGCCACTGCTCCTCCAGCAGGGATCCCACAAGTGGCAGAGATGGGGTGACTCCCTTTGCTCCCCTAGGAGGAGCAGCGCAAAAGCGCCCCGCAGGAAACTGCTGGGTTTGGAGACTCCACACGGGGTCGGGTGCCAGAGATAGAAACATTCGGTCACGGCCAGTTGTGTGCGGATTGCGGCCAGAGACCAGGGAGACAGGAGTGACTGCTTTTCTCTGGGGGTGCACTGAGGAGTGGGCCCCGAGTTCTCAGCTCCCCCGGGCAGAGAGTGGGAGGCCACCATTTTCACCCTGGTCCTCCAAAGCTGTGCCGAGAGATTGGAGGGAACAAAAGCTCCTGAGAGCAACCCCAAGCAGCTTGCTTAGCCCGGACCGACAAGGTCGGGGCAATTCTGCCTCCAGCAAAGACTTTTGGGAACCACGGCAACAGGCCCCTCAGCCAGATCAACACGAACAACCAGCAAGCCAAGACCAAGTTTACCGATCAATGAGAACGGGAGAACTCCAGCGCTAAGGGAATACTGCACATAGAATTCATGGCTTTTTTACCATGATTCATTAGTTTTTCAAAGTTAATTTTTGTAACTGTTTTTTCTCTTTTTATTAATTTTTCTTTTTCCCTTTTTAGACCAACATCTTATCAATCCCTTTTTTTAAAAAAAACATTTCTTATTTATCATTTTTAGAGTCATATTTTATCCCTTCATAGTAGTTACCCTTATTTTTGGCATATATATATATAAGTATTTCTTTCTTTAAAACTTTGAGATACAATTTCTTCTAACAGATCAAAATATACCCTAAATTACTAGTGTATGACTTTGTTCTAGTCTCCTGCCTTATCACAGTCTCTCCCATTTTTTTCTTTTCTTTTTTCTTTTTTTTAAATCTTCTTTCAGCTTTCAAACAACTTCTTATCAATTCCGTTTATAAAACCTTTTATAAGTTTCATCTTTACAGTCATCTTCCATCCCTTCATTGTATCAACCCTAATTTTGTACATATATAAGTCTTTCTTCCTCTAAAATTTTAGGAGGCACTTTCTTCTAATAGACCAAAATACACCCAAAATCTAGTGTTTGGCACTGAACTATGCACTAGCCTGATCATATTTGATCATATTCTGTTTTTTTGTTTTGTTCTCTTTTTGTTTGTTTTTATATTTTTCTTTTTCTTTTTCTTCATTTTCTTTTTTCTTTCTTTCCCTTTCTTTTCCCCTGGTTTCTGGTCTTTTCAGAGTTGTATAGATTATATTTGCTGGAGACGTTGTTAACCTGTTAGCATTTTGTTCTCTCATTCATCTGTTCTCCTCTGGACAAAATGACAAGACGAAAAAAGTCACCTCAGCAAAAAGAACAAGAGGTAGTACCATCTGCCAGGGACCTACTCAATAAGGACATTAGTAGGATGTCAGACGTAGAGTTCAGAATCATGTCTTTAAAGATACTAGCTGGGCTTGAAAAAAGCATGGAAGTTATTAGAGAAACTCTTTCTGGAGAAATAAAAGAACTAAAATCTAACCAAGTCGAAATCAAAAAGGCTATTAATGAGGTGCAATAAAAAATGGGGGCACTAACTGCTAGGATAAATGAGGCAGAAGAAAGAATGAGTGATATAGAAGACCAAATGATGGAAAATAAAGAGGATGAGAAAAAGAGAGAGAAACAACTACAGGATTACGAGGGCAGAATTCGAGAGATAAGTGATACGATAAGACGAAACAACATTAGAATAATTGGGATCCCAGAAGAAGAAGAAAGCGAGAGAGGGGCAGAAGGAATATTGGAGCAAATTATAGCAGAGAACTTCCCTAATGTGGGGAAGGAAACAGGTATCAAAATCCAGGAGGCACAGAGAACCACTCTCAAAATCAATAAAAATAGGTCAACACCCGACATCTAATAGTAAAACTTATGAGTCTCAGAGACAAAGCGAAAATCCTAAAAGCAGCTCGGGAGAAGAGATATGTAACCTACAATGGTAAAAATATTAGATTGGCAACAGACCTATCTACAGAGATCTGGCAGGCCAGAAAGGACTGGCATGATATCTTTAGAGTAATAAATGAGAAAAATATGCAGCCAAGAACACTATATCCAGCAAGGCTGTCATTGAAAATAGAAGGAGAGGTAAAAAGTTTCCACAACAAACAAAAACTAAAGGAATTTGCAAACACGAAACCAGCCCTCCAAGAAATATTGAAAGGGGTCCTCTAAGCAAAGAGAGAGCCTAAAAGCAGCATAGATCAGAAAGGAACATAGACAATATACAGTCACAGTCACCTTATTGGCAATAAAATGGCACTAAATTCATATCTTTCAAAAGTGACCCTGAATGTAAATGGGCTAAATGTCCCAATCAAAAGACACAAGCTATCAGATTGGATTAAAAAACAAGACCCATCAATATGCTGTCTGCAAGATACTAATTTTAGACCCAGAGAAACCCACAGATTGAAAGTGAGGGAGTGGGAAACCATTTACCATGCTAATGGACACCAAAAGAAAGCTGGGGTGGCAATCCTTATATCAGACAAATTAGATTTTAAAACAAAAACTGTAATAAGAAATGAAGAAGGACACTGTATCTTACTTAAAGGGTCTATCCAACAAGAAGATCTAACAATTGTAAATATCTATGCCCCGAACATGGGAGCAATTCATAAGGCAATTAATAACAAAAGGAAAGAAACACATTGAAAACAGTACAATAATAGTGGGGGACTTTATCACCCCCCTGACTGAAATGGACAGATCATCTAAGCAAAAGATCAATAAGGAAATAAAGACTTTAAATGAAACACTGGACCAAATGGACTTCACAGACATATGCAGAACATTCCATCCCAAAGCAATGGAATACACATGTTCCCTAGTGCCCATGGAACATTCTCCAGAATTGATCACATCCTAGGTCACAAATCACGTCTCAACCGATACCAAAAGATTGGGATTATTCCTTACATATTTTCAGACCACAGTGCTTTGAAACTAGAACTCAATCACAAGAGGAAAGTCGGAAAGAACTCAAATACATGGAGACTAAAGGGCATCCTACTGAAGAATGAATGTGTCAACCAGGAAATTAAAGAAGAATTAAAAGAATTCATGGAAAACAATGAAAATGAAAACACAACTGTTCAAAATCTTTGGGATACAGCAAAGGCAGTCCCGAGAGGAAAGTATATAGCAATACAAGCCTTTCTCAAGAAACAAGAAAGGTCTCAAATACACAACCTAACCCTACACCTAAGGAGCTGGACCAAGAACAGCAAATAAAGCCTAAACCCAGCAGGAGAAGAGAAATAATAAAGGTCAGAGCGGAAATCAATGAACTAGAAACCAAAAGAACAGTAGAACAGTTCAATGAAACTAGGAGCTGGTTCTTTGAAAGAATTAACAAGATTGATAAACCGCTGGCCAGACTTATCAAAAAGAAAATAGAAAGGACCCAAATCAACAAAATCATGAATGAAAGAGGAGAGATCACAACCAACACCAAAGAAATACAAACAATTATAAGAACATATTATGAGCAACTCTATGCCAGCAAATTAGATAACCTGGAAGTAATGGGTGCATTCCTAGATATTTCAACTACCAAAATTGAACCAGGAAGAAATGGAAAACCTGCAGAGACCTATAACCACTAAGGAAATTGAAGCAGTCATCCAAAATCTCCCAACAAACAAAAGCCCAGGGCCAGATGTCTTCCCAGGGGAATTCTATCAAACATTTAAAGAAGAATTAATACCTTTTCTCCTGAAACCGTTCCAAAAATTAGAAATGGAAGGAAAACTTCCAAACTCATTTTATGAGGCCACCATTACCTTGATCCCAAAACCAGACAAAGACCACATCAAAAAGGAGAATTACAGACCAATATCCTTGATGAACATGGAGGCAAAAATTCTCACCAAAATACTAGCCAATAGGATCCAACAGTACATTAAAAGTATTATTCAGCAGGACCAAGTGGGATTTATCCCTGGGCTGCAAGGCTGGTTCAACATCCACAAATCAATCAACGTGATACAATACATTAACAAAAGAAAGAACAAGAATCATATGATCCTCTCAATAGATGCAGAAAAAGCATTTGACAAATTACAGCATCCTTTCTTGATCAAAACTCTTCAGAGTATAGGGATAGAGGGTACATACCTCAATATCATAAAAGCCATCTATGAAAAACCTACAGTCATTATCATTCTCAATGGGGAAATGCTGAGAGCTTTTCCCCTAGGGTCAGGAACGCGGCAGGGATGTCCAATCTCACCACTGCTGTTCAACATATTATTAGAAGTTCTAGCCACAGGAATCAGACAACAAAAAGAAATCAAAGGCAACCAAATCAGCAAAGAGGAATTCAAATTCTCACTCTTTGCAGATGATATGATACTGTATGTGGAATCCCAAAAGACTCCACCCCAAAACTGCTAGAACTCATACAGGAATTCAGTCAAGTAGCAGGCTATAAAATCAATGCACAGAAATCAGTGGCATTCCTATACACCAACAAGACAGAAGAGGGACAAATCAAGGAGTCGATCCCATTTACAATTGCACCCAAAACCATAAGATACCTAGCAATAAATTTAACCAAAGAGGCAAAGGATCTGTACTCAGAAAACTATAAAATACTCACGAAGGAAATTGAAGAAGACAGAAAGAAATGGAAAAACGTTCCATGCTCATGGATTGGAAGAGCAAACATTGTGAAGATGTCAATGCTACCTAGAGCGATCTACACATTTAATGCAATCCCCATCAAAATACCATCCACCTTTTTCAATAAATGGAACAAATAATCCTAAAACTTGTATGGAACCAAAAGAGACCCTGAATAGCCAGAGGAATATTGAAAAAAAAAAGCAAAGCTGGCAGCATCACAATTCCGGACTTCCAGCTCTATTACAAAGCTATAATCGTCATGACAGTATGGTACTGGCACAAAAACAGACACATAGATCAATGGAACAGAATCGAGAGCCCAGAAATGGACCCTCAACTCAATGGTCAACTCATCCTTGACAAAGCAGGATAGAAAGTCCAATGGAAAAAAGACAGTCTCTTCTCCAAATGGTGTTGGGAAATTGGACAGCCACATGCAGAAGAATGAAACTGGACCATTTCCTTACACCACACACAAAAATAGACTCCAAATGTTTGAAAGACCTAAACGTGAGACAGGAGTCCATCAAAATCCTAAAGGAGAACACAGGCAGCAACCTCTTCGACTTCAGCCACAGCAACTTCTTCCTAGAAACATCACCAAAGGCAAGGGAAGCCAGGGCAAAAATGAACTTTGTGATTTCATCAAGATGAAAGCTTTTGCACAGCAAAAGAAACAGTCCACAAAACCAAAAGACAACCGACAGAATGGGAGAAAATATTTGCAAATGACATATCAGATAAAGGACTAGTATCCAAAATCTATAAAGAACTTATCAAACTCAACACGCAAAAACAAATAATCCAATCAAGAAATGGGCAGAAGACATGAAGAGACATTTTTCCAAAGAAGACATCCAAATGGCCAACAGACACATGAAAAAGTGCTCAACATCGCTCGGCATCAGGGAAATCCAAATCCAAACCTCAATGAGATACCACCTCACACCAATCAGAATGGCTAAAATTAACAAGTCAGGAAACGACAGATGTTGGCGGGGATGTGGAGAAAGCGGAACCCTTCTACACTGTTGGTGGGAATGCAAGCTGCTGCAACCACTCTGGAAAACAGTATGGAGGTTCCTCAAACAGTTGAAAATATAGCTACCTTACAATCCAGCAATTGTACTACTGGGTATTTACCACAAAGATACAAATGTAGGGATCCGAAGGGGTACATGCACCCCAGTGTTTATAGCAGCAATATCCACAATAGCCAAACTGTGGAAAGGATCCAAGATGTACATCCACAGATGAATGGATAAAGAAGAAGTGGTATATATACACAATGGAATATTATGCAGCCATCAAAAGGAATGAGATCTTGCCATTTGCACCAACGTGGTTGGAACTGGAGGGTGTTATGCTGAGTGAAATAAGTCAGTCAGAGGAAGACATGTATTATATGACCTCACTGATATGAGGAATCCTTAATCTCAGGAAACAAACTGAGAGTTGCTGGAGTGTTGGGGGGTGGGAGGGATTGGGTGCCTGGATGATAGACATTGGGGATGGTATGTGCTATGGTGAGCACTGTGAATTGTACAAGACTGATGAGTCACGGATCTGTACTTCTGAAACAAATAATGCAATATATGTTAAGAAAAGAAAAAGAAGAAGATAGCAGGAGGGGAAGACTGAAGGGGAGTAAGTCGGAGGGGGAGACGAACCATTAGAGACGATGGACTCTGAAAAACAAACTGAGTGTTCTAGAGGGGAGGGGCTGGGGGGATGGGTTAGCCTCTTGATGGGTATTGAAGAGAGCACATTCTGCTTGGGCACTGAGTGTTATGCACAAACAATGAATCATGGAACACTCCATCAAAAACTAATGATGTAATGTATTGCAATTAATATAAGAATAAAAATTATTTAAAAAAGATGAAAATTATCAAAAAATTTGTAAAAGTTATTGATAAGATAAGAAGTTGTTTGAGAAAAGAAAGAGGAGGATTTAAAAAAAAAAAAAGGAAAAAGAAAAACGAAGAGAGTGAATGTTATCAGGCAGGAGACTAGAACAAAACCATACACTAGAGATTTAGGGTATATTTTGATCTTTTATAAGAAACTGTATCTCAACATTTTAAAGAGAGAACAACTTATATATATATGCCAAAAATAAGGGTAACTACTATGAATGGATAGAATATGACTCTAAAAATGGAAAATAAAAATGTGTTTTAAAAAAGGGATTGATAAGATGTTGGTTGTAAAAGGGAAAAACAAAAATTAAAAAAAAAGACAGTTAAAAAATTTAACTTTGAAAGACTAAAGAATCATGGTAAAAAAGCCATGGATTCTATGTGCAGTATTCCCCTAGCTCTTGAGTTCTGCCATTCTCATTGATCGGTAAACTTGGCTGGCTGTTCTTGCTGATCTTCTGATGGAGCGTCCTGTTGCCATGGTTCTCAAATGTCTTTGCTGGAGGCGGAATTGCCCCGCCCTTGCTTGTCCGGTCTAAATCATCTGCTTGGGTTTGCTCTTGGGAGCTTTTGTTCCCTGCAAGCCTTCTGTACAGCTTTGGAGGACTAGAGTGAAAATGGAGGCCTCCCAATCTCCGCCCTGGAGAAGCCGAGAACTCGGGGCCTCCACTCCTCAGTGAGCCCCAGAGAAATGCTGTGAATCACTCCCATTTCCCTGGTCTCCGGCCGCCCTCTGTGCTCATCTGGCCTGTGACTGAGCATTTCTATCTCTGGCACCCGACTCAGTGTGGAGTCTCCAAACCCAGCAGATCCCTGTGGTGAGCTCCTGTGTCATTCCCTCCAGGGGAGGAAGGGGAGTCTCCCCGGATCTGCCGCTTGTTGGGTCCCTGCTGGAGGAGCAGTGGCCCGACTGTGCCACAGATCACTATTTATGGCAACCCCAAGCTAAGAGTCCGCGCCTCGGCTCCATCTCTGCAGCCGGCTTCCCCGCTCCGATACCTGGGAGATCTGCCACACTCAGGCACCCCCGGTCTTTTTGTGACCCTGAGGGTCCTAAGACCACACTGTCCCAGAGAGGGTCTCCCCCCCAACTTAGCCACTGGAGTGACGTCCCTCAGTGGAGCCGACTTCTAAAAGCTCTGCTGCTCTATCACTTGCCAGAAGCAGCTGATGGAGGCCCCCTCCCCTGCTGTCTATCCTCCCAAATATCGCCTTGGATTCACTTCTCTGCACATCCTACCTTCCAGAAAGTGGTCGCTTTTCTGTTCAGAGAGTTGTTGATATTCTTTTCTTCGATCTCCTGTTGACTTTGTAGGTGTTCAGAATGTTTTGATCCTTATCCAGCTGAATTCCTGGGACCCGATGAAATCCAGTTCTCCTAGTCCTCTGCCATCTTTCTCCCCAGCAAGGGATATTCTATTCTACAGCTCCTGCTGTACTTTAATGCAGAATTGGTTATTTTTTCTCTCCACCGCCTCTTTGTCACTCTCCACCTCCATAAATGGGAACATAATGGGGCATATTTACCATAAGTTTGGATCAATATACTAAAATAGCAATGATTACTCTGGAGTCTTGGTGTGGTCAGAGTTAACAAACTTTGCACTGTATCTTCAGGTAAACAGCCCAACTCCTTCATCAGTGACCACAGGGAATACAAGATTGAGCAGTGTGTGAACTGAGATTTGAAAGATAATTTGGAAGAAGAAAAATGTGAGAAGAGCATGAGAAACACCTCAGTACTGCAAAATATACCACATGATATATTTAGGGAATAACAGGTACAATGCCATACTGCTAAAGTGCCAAGTACTAAGGGAAGGTGAGTTTGGAGAGTGAAAGAAGCAGCATCTAGACAATGTTTGTCATTAAACAAAATAATCCAGTTGTTATCTTGTAATTCAGTGGTTAGAATGTCTGGATACATGTTAGAATTATCCAGGGAGTTTATCACAATTCAAATGCTCATATCTTAATTCTTAATATTTAAAAAATAATATTTGGTGATGTTATCTAAGCACTATTATCTGCTAAAATATCCCAAGGTAATTCTATTGTGTGGCCAGTCCTGACAATTACTGTTACATGTGATGGGGAGAAATTATAGACCTTTATATTTCTTATTAGGAAAAGCAAGAGAGGAACGGAGATAAATTACTGTCAGAAGCACTTTATCTGTAGTGATAAAGGATCATGTAATGATGCTCTGTGGGTTTGCCCTTGGCTAAGGGTAAGAAAAAAAGTGATCCCAGGAGGTAGGCACTGAGTTTTGAAGTCAGGGTATATAATGAAAGAGTATTGCTAATTTTATTTTGTCAAATGTCAGCCTTGGTGTTGTGCACAGTTCTATACAAAAAAGTTAAAGGCAGGGCGCCTGGGTGGCTCAATTGGTTAAGCGACTGACTTCGGCTCAGATCATGATCCTGGAGTCCCAGGATCGAGTCCCACATCAGGCTCCCCGCTCAGCGGGGAGTATGCTTCTCCCTCTGATCCTCCCCCCTCTCATGCTCTCTCTCTCTCTCTCATTCTCTCTCTCAAAATAAATAAATAAATAAAATCTTTAAAAAAAAAAAGTTAAAGGCAGTGTAATAAATCAATCAATGCAGTTTAGCTAAGGGATACTTGAGGGAAAAAGAGAATATCCAATGGGATTGCCTAGGAGACAATTAGAGATTTGAAACTGGAAAACAACAAAGTCCAAGATTTGGCAGCAGCTTTGGGAGTCTTCAGCACAGAGGTGACATTGAAAAACTTAAGTTGGTGAATTTAGTAATATAAGGGACAAAAAATTATACAGTGATAAAAGGAAGTTCACAGCTAAAGTGAAAAAGGTGGTCATGACGCAATAAGAAAGCTAGAAATAACAGAGGCAGTCAGAGAAATACATAGCAAAGAGTTTCAATATTACCCTATACGTTTCCATTGGGGATTCATTTGTTCATCTATTCTCTCATGCATGAGAGAATTATTATAATGAATAAATTATATTAAACTGGATTTGATGATAATTTTGAATATTCTGATATTTAAATTAATATGATATCTATTCATGAATTAATAAATCAACCAGTGGTCAATTGAATAAAGTCATAGAGCATTAGATTAAGATAAAAAATGAGACAAGGCCAATGAGTGTTATAAGAAGGAAATCCTGGATAATTTATTAGATTAACTTCAGCTGAGAGTTGAGGATAAGAGGTGAAGTACATGGGAATAAATGTTGAGTGACTGGATAAAAACTCAACATACACAAATAAATCAATATGATATACCACATTAAGAGAATGCAGGATAAAAAAAACACATTATCATCTCAATAGCAGCAGGAAAAACATGTGACAAATTTAAACACCTTTTTTATGTTAAAAGCTGTATATAGGAGGGGCGGAGCAAGATGGCGGAGGAGTAGGAGACCTAGATTTTGTCTGGTCTCAGGAATTCAGCTGAATAGGGATCAAACCATTCTGAACACCTACAAACTCAACAGGAGATCGAAGAGGAGAGTAGCAACAACTCTCTGAACAGAGAAGCGACCACTTACTGGAAGGTAGGACCTGCGGAGAAGTGAATCCGAGGCGATATTCGGGAAGATAGACAGCGGGGGAGGGAACTCCGCCGGCCGCTTCTGGCAAGTGCTAGAGACGCGGAGCACAAAATCGGAACTGTTAGAAGTCGGCTCCGCTGAGGGACGTCGCTGCAGTGGCTAAGCGGGGGGTGGAATCCTCCCGGGACAGTGTGGTCTCAGGACCCTTGGGGTCACAGAAAGACCGTGGGTGCCTGAGTGTGGCAGAGCTCCCAGGTATCGGAGCGGGGAAGCCGGCTGCAGAGATGGAGCCGAGGCGCGGGCTCTCAGCTCGGGGTTGCCATAAACTGTGATCCGCGGCCCAGTCGGGCCACTGCTCCTCCAGCAGGGACCCAACAAGCGGCAGAGCCGGGGAGACTCCCCTTCATTCCCGGGGAGGAGTGGCGCGGGAACGCACCGCAGGAAACTGCTGGGTTTGGAGACTCCACATGGTGTCGGGTGCCAGAGATAGCAACGCTCGGTCACAGGCCAGGTGAGCACAGAGTGCGGCCAGAGACCAGGGACATGGGATTGACTGCTTTTCTCTGGGGGCGCACTGAGGAGCGGGGCCCTGAGTTCTCAGCTTCTCTGGGTGGAGAATGGGAGGCCACCATTTTTGCCCTGGTCCTCCAAGGCTGTACCGAGAGCTTGCAGGGAACAAAATCTCCTGAGATCAAACCCGAGCAGCTTGCTTAGCCCAGACCGACAAGGGTGGGGCAATTCAGCCTCCAGCAAAGACATTTGGAAACCACAGCAACAGTCCCCTCCCCCAGAAGATCAGCACGAACAGCCAGCAAGCCAAGACCAAGTTTACCGATCAAGGAGAACGGGAGAACTCCAGCGCTAGGGGAATACTGCACATAGAATTCTTGGCTTTTTTTTTTACCATGATTCATTAGTTCATCAAAGTTAATTTTTTGTTAACTGTTTTTTTTTATTTTTCTTTTTCCCTTTTTCAACCAAAATCTTATCAATCTCTTTAAAAAAAAAAACATTTTTTATTTTTCATTTTTAGAGTCATATTTTATCCCTTCATAGTAGTTGCCCTATTTTTGGCATATATATATAAGTTGTTCTCTCTTTAAAATTTTGAGATACAGTTTCTTCTGACAGATCAAAATATACCCTAAATCACTAGTGTATGGCTCTGTTCCAGTCTCCTGCCTGATCACATTCTCTCCCTTTTTTCTTTGTTTTTTTTTTCTTAAATCTTCTCTTTCTTTTCCCAAACAACTTCTTATCTTATCAAGTCCTTTTATAATATCTTTTATAATTTTCATCTTTACATTCATCTTCCATCCATTCATTGTATCAAGCCTTATTTTGTACATATATGTTTTTCTTCCTTTAAAATTTTAGGAGGCACTTTTTTCTAACAGACCAAAATACACCCAAAATCTAGTGTGTGGCACTGATCTATGCACTAGCCTGATCATATTTGATTATATTCTGCTTTTTTTGTATTGTTCTGTTTTTGTTTTTATCTTTTTTTCTTTTTTTTCTCTTTCTTTTTTCGTTCTTTCCCTTTCTTTTCCCCTGGTTTCAGGTCTTTCGTGAGTTGTATACAGTATATTTGCTGGGGACATTGTAAACCTGTTAGCATGTTGTTCTCTCATTCATCTATTCTCCTCTGGACAAAATGACAAGACGAAAAAAATCACCTCAGCAAAAAGAACAAGAGGTAGTACCGTCAGCCAGGGACCTACTCAATACGAACATTAGTATGATGTCGGACCTAGAGTTCAGAATCATGACTTTAAAGATACTAGCTGGGCTTGAAAAAAGCGTGGAAGTTATTAGAGAAACCCTTTCTGGAGAAATAAAAGAACTAAAATCTAACCGGGTCGAAATCAAAAAGGCTATTGACGAGGTGCAATCAAAAATGGGGGCACTAACTGCTAGGATAAATGAGGAAGAAGAGAGAATCTGCGATATAGAAGACCAAATGATGGAAAATAAAGAGGCTGAGAAAAAGAGAGAAACAACTACAGGATTACGAGGGCAGAATTCGAGAGATAAGGGATACGATAAGACGAAACATTAGAATAATTGGGATCCCAGAAGAAGAAGAAAGAAAGAGAGGGGCAGAAGGTATATTGGAGCAAATAATAACAGAGAACTTCCCTAATGTGAGGAAGAAAACAGGCATCAAAATCTAGGGGCACAGAGAACGCCTCTCAAAATCAATAAAAATAGGTCAACACCCCGACATCTAATAGTAAAACTTACGAGTGTCAGAGACAAAGAGAAAATCCTGAAAGCAGCTCGGGAGAAGAGATATGTAACCTACAATGGTAAAAATATTAGATTGGCAACAGACCTATCCACAGAGACCTGGCAGGCCAGAAAGGACTGGCAAGATATCTTCAGAGCACTAAACGAGAAAAATATGCAGCCAAGAATACTATATCCAGCTAGGCTGTCACTGAAAATAGAAAGAGAGAAAAAAAGCTTCCAGAACAAACAAAAACTAAAGGAATTTGCAAACACGAAACCAGCCCTCCAAGAAATATTGAAAGGGGTCCTCTAAGCAAAGAGAGAGCCTAAAAGCAGCACAGATCAGAAAGGAACACAGACAACATACAGTAAAAGTCACCTTACAGGCAATACAATGGCACTAAATTCATACCTGTCAATAGTTACCCTGAATGTAAATGGGCTAAATGTCCCAATCAAAAGACACAGGCTATCAGATTGGATTAAAAAACAAGACCCATCAATATGCTGTGTACAAGAGACTCATTTTAGACCCAAAGACACACCCAGATTGAAAGTGAGGGGGTGAAAAACCATTTACCATGCTAATGGACACCAAAAGAAAGCTGGGGTGGCAATCCTTATATCAGACAAACTAGATTTTAAAACAAAGACTGTAATAAGAGATGAGGAAGGACACTATATCCTACTGAAAGAGTCTATCCAACAAGAAGATCTAACAATTGTAAATATCTATGCCCCGAACATGGGAGCAGCCAATTATATAAGGCAATTAATAACAAAAGCAAAGAAACACATTGACAACAGTACAATAATAGTGGGGGACTTTAACACTCCCCTAACTGAAATGGACAGATCATCTAAGCAAAAGATCAACAAGGAAATAAAGGTTTTAAATGAGACACTGGACCAAATGGACTTCACAGACATATTCAGAACATTCCATCCCAAAGCAACGGAATACACATTCTTCTCTAGTGCCCATGGAACATTCTCCAGAATTGATCACATCCTAGGTCACAAATCAGGTCTCAACTGGTACCAAAAGATTGGGATCATTCCCTGCATATTTTCAGACCACAATGCTTTGAAACTAGAACTCAATCATAAGAGGAAAGTCAGAAAGAACTCAAATACATGGAGGCTAAAGAGCATCCTACTAAAGAATGAATGGGTCAATCAGGAAATTAAAGGAGAATTAAAAAAATTCATGGAAACCAATGAGAATGAAAACACAACTGTCCCAAATCTTTGGGATACACAAAGGCAGTCCCGAGAGGAAAGTATATAGCAATACAAGCTTTTCTCAAGAAACAAGAAAGGTCTCAAATACACAGCCTAACCCTACAGCTAAAGGAGCTGGAGAAAGAACAGCAAATAAAGCCTAAACCCAGCAGGAGAAGAGAAATTATAAAGATCAGAGCAGAAATCAATGAAATAGAAACCAAAAGAACAGTAGAACAGATCAACGAAACCAGGAGCTTGTTCTTTGAAAGAATTAACAAGATTGATAAACCCCTGGCCAGACTGATCAAAAAGAAAAGAGAAATGACCCAAATCAACAAAATCATGAATGAAAGAGGAGAGATCACAACAAACACCAAAGAAATACAAACAATTCTAAAAACATATTATGAGCAACTCTATGCCAGCAAATTAGATAACCTGGAAGAAATGGGTGCATTCCTAGAGATGTATCAACTACCAAAATTGAACCAGGAAGAAACAGAAAACCTGAACAGACCTATAACCACTAAGGAAATTGAAGCAGTCATCCAAAATCTCCCAACAAACAAAAGCCCAGGGCCAGATGGCTTCCCAGGGGAATTCTATCAGATATTTAAAGAAGAATTAATACCTTTTCTCCTGAAACTGTTCCAAAAAATAGAAATGGAAGGAAAACTTCCAAATTCATTTTATGAGGCCACCATTACCTTGATCCCAAAACCAGACAAAGACCCCATCAAAAAGGAGAATTACAGACCAATATCCTTGATGAACATGGATGCAAAAATTCTCACCAAAATACTAGCCAATAGGATCCAACATTACATTAAAAGGATTATTCAGCAGGACCAAGTGGGATTTATCCCTGGGCTGCAAGGCTGGTTCAACATCTGCAAATCAATCAATGTGATACAATACATTAACAAAAGAAAGAACAAGAATCATATGATCCTCTCAATAGGTGCAGAAAAAGCATTTGACAAATTACAGCATCCTTTCTTGATCAAAACTCTTCAGAGTATAGGGATAGAGGGTACCCACCTCAATATCATAAAAGCCATCTACGAAAAACCTACAGTGAATATCATTCTCAATGGCGAAAAGCTGAGAGCTTTTCCCCTAAGGTCAGGAACGCGGCAGGGATGTCCACTCTCACCACTGCTATTCAACATAGTATTAGACGTCCTAGCTACAGCAATCAGACAACAAAAAGAAATCAAAGGCATCCAAATCGGCAAAGAGGTAGTCAAACTCTCACTCTTTGCAGATGATATGATACTGTATGTGGAAAACCCAAAAGACTCCACCCCAAAACTGCTAGAACTCATACAGGAATTCAGTCAAGTAGCAGGCTATAAAATGAATGCACAGAAATCAGTGGCATTCCTATATACCAACAACAAGACAGAAGAGAGACAAATCAAGGAGTCGATCCCATTTACTGTTGCACCCAAAACCATAAGATACCTAGGAATAAATTTAACCAAAGAGACAAAGGATCTGTACTCAGAAAACTATAAAATACTCATGAAAGAAATTGAAGAAGACAGAAAGAAATGGAAAAACTTTCCATGCTCATGGATTGGGAGAACCATCATTGTGAAGATGTCAATGCTACCTAGAGCAATCTACACATTCAATGCAATCCCCATCAAAATACCATCCACTTTTTTCAAAGAAATGGAACAAATAATCCTAAAATTTGTGTGGAACCAGAAGAGACCCCGAATAGCCAGAGGAATATTGAAAAAGAAAAGCAAAGCTGGCGGCATTACAATTCCAGACTTCCAGCTCTATTACAAAGCTGTCATTATCAAGACAGTATGGTACTGGCACAAAAACAGACACGTAGATCAGTGGAACAGAATCGAGAGCCCAGAAATGGACACTCAACTCTGTCGTCAATTAATCTTTGACAAAGCAGGAAAGAATGTCCAATGGAAAAAAGACAGTCTCTTCCACAAATGGTGTTGGGAAAATTGGACAGCCACATGCAGAAGAATGAAACTGGACCATTTCCTTCCACCACACACAAAAGGAGACTCCAAATGGTTGAAAGACCTAAACGTGAGACAGGAGTCCATCAAAATCCTAAAGGAGAACACAGGTAGCACTCTCTTCGACCTCAGCCGCAGCAACTTCTTCCTAGAAACATCGCCAAAGGCATGGGAAGCCAGGGCAAAAATGAACTATTGGGATTTCATCAAGATAAAAAGCTTTTGCAAAGCAAAAAAAACAGTCCACAAAACCAAAAGATAACCAACAGAATGGGAGAAAATATTTGCAAATGACATATCAGATAAAGGGCTAGTATCCAAAATCTATAAAGAACTTATCAAACTCAACACCCAAAAACAAATAATCCAATCAAGAAATGGGCAGAAGACATGAACAGATATTTTTCCAAAGAAGACATCCAAATGGCCAACAGGCACATGAAAAAATGCTCAACATCCCTCGGCATCAGGGAAATCCAAATCAAAACCTCAATGAGATACCAGCTCACACCAGTCAGAATGGTTAAAATTAACAAGTCAGGTAACGACAGATGTTGGCGGGGATGTGGAGAAAGGGGAACCCCCCTACACTGTTGGTGGGAATGCAAGCTGGTGCAACCACTCTGGAAAACAGTATGGAGGTTCCTCAAACAGTTGAAATTAGAGCTACCACACGATCCAGCATTTGCACTACTGGGTATTTACCACAAAGATACAAATGTAGGGACCCGAAGGGGTACGTGCACCCCAATGTTTATAGCAGCAATGTCCACAATAGCCAAACTGTGGAAAGAGCCAAGATGTCCATCGAGAGATGAATGGATAAAGAAGAAGTGGTATATATACACAATGGAATATTATGCAGCCATCAAAAGGAATGAGATCTTGCCATTTGCAACGATGTGGTTGGAACTGGAGGGTGTTATGTTTAGTGAAATAAGTCAATCAGAGAAAGACATGTATCATATGACCTCACTGATATGAGGAATTCTTAATCTCAGGAACAAACTGAGTTTTACTGGAGTGGTTGTGGGTGGGAGGGATGGGGTGGCTGGGTGATAGACCTTGGAAAGGGTATGTGCTATGGTGAGCGCTGTGAATTGTGCAAGACTGTTGAATCACAGATCTGTACTTCTGAAACAAATAACGCAACATATTTTAAGAAAAAAGAAAAAGAAGAAGATAGCAGGAGAGGAAGAATGAAGGGGAGTAAATCAGAGGGGGAGACGAACCAGGAGAGGTGATGGACTCTGAAAAACAAACTGAGGGTTCTAGAGGGGAGGAGGGTAGGGGGATGGGTTAGCCTGGTGATGGGTATTAAAGAGGGCACATTCTGCATGGAGCACTGGGTGTTATGAACAATGAATCATGGAACACTACATCAAAAACAAATGACGTAATATATGGTGATTAACATAACAATAAAAAAGCTGTATATATTGTTATAGAAGGAACTTATCTTAATATAATATAGACCATATATGCAAAGCCCACAGCTAACATCATACTAAGTGCTGAAATGAAAAATATTTCTCTAAGATCTAGAACAAAGAAAGGATGCCCATTTTTGCTTGTATTCAACATAGTACTGTAAGTTTTAGCAAAAACATTTAAGCAAGTAAAGGAAATTAAAGATATCCAAGTTAGAAAGCAAGAAGCAAAATTTTCTCTGTTTGCAGATGGTATAATCTTATATGCAGAAAACCGAACAGCCTTCACAAAAATAAATAAATGAATTCAGCACCATTGCAAGATACAAAATTAATGCTCAAAAATCAATTGCATTTCTACATACTAACATCATCAAATCTTTTAAGATAGTTGTTTAGTACAGTGAAAACATTTGTCTTTCAGAAAATTGACGTAATTCTCATTCTAATTCTTCCGAAGTGCTTTTCTTCATTATTCTCATGTATTATGTGTTATTCCAGCAAAGTATGCATCATCATTTTTTTTCTCAAAATACAAAGAACTAATTGATTAACACCTGTTAGGATGATTATATCCATGTCTAAACTCATTCCTTTTTCAAGTTAGTTTCTTGGGTGGTTGAAACTCTCATAGAGTTTTTTTGTGGCTATAATTTGGTCTAATACAGATTAATATATACTAAACAGTTGTTGTCAACAAAAATAACCTCTTTTACCAAGATATTGGTTTTACAAATGCAGCATCTGTACAACAATTAAATTGATCCTAGAGATCAAGGCTAATTAAGTCTTCAAAACATGGCACCCTGCAAAGCATGGGATGTTTTTAGCTGCCTATGACACAGACATTTTCAAGTTAATTCCAGAGTAATGGATGGGATTGTCCATAAAAATCACAAAGAATATAGATGGCAGAGAGAAAAAAAGGACACTTGTGCCAGAAGACCTTGGTATCTGTATGGCATGGTTATCACAGTCATTATGTTGATTCTAAGTAGAGGAAAACCAGAGAACCTATTCAACAAAGGGCTGTCATTTGCATTTTATTCTATAAAGACAAATGGATAAACATTGTAAAAGTTTATTATACTTATTTAACATAAGCAAGGCACGTTTATTTTATGTAAGCAAAACATACTGGATTGATGATCTGCTTATCTGGCTCATGCAATTACTATAAAATGAATAGTGACAGCATGCTTAAATAGGAAAATAATACTGAGATTCTTCAGGCCCTCAGCTGGATTAAGGATAATGACGGAAATATAGGATTAGGTGGGGCTAAGGCGAAGAAAAAGCCAACTTTATGGCCAGCCCTAAGAAAAATAGTCAATAGACCAAAAGCTGGGACAATTTTTGGCATTCTAAGGTCAGGCATCAGATTCAAAGGTTATATCTTCTGCCTGATCATTAGTAGGATTGTTTTTCATATAGATCCTTGTTATAAGAAATTGTCTAGACTCCAGATGATAACTCAATTCCATTCTCTTGGGGGAGGGGATTAGCTAGCATAGGCAAGGTAAGTGATCAGGGCCTGTTAGGCCATGAGTTAAGAGGTCATTGATGAAGATTTCCTGTGACACCATGTACAGTGTGTGGCTATATGAGTAACTCTTCAGTCACCCAAATGGAAGGAACAGGAACCTAAAATAAGTTGTGTTGATCAGGATTGTTTCAGGAAATTTGGTGGGATAAACCAATCAGTTATAAGCACTAAGGAAGATACTAAGCAGGGCTTGGAATTCAAAGAGCCTACATAAATATTTGCTAAATTCTTTTCCTCCTATGGTAATAGAGTATCAATGACCAGACACAGAATTTAGAATCAGTAAAATCTAGGCTTGAATACAAATTGCTCTACTCATCAACTAACTGTGGAACCAATCCATGACCTAGTGCACAGTAAGTACACAAGAAATAGCAAATATTTTCATGTTTTATTTTCTCCATAGCATCTTTAGGGCATAGTCTATATTATATTTTTCTTCTACTCTTAGTACTTAACATACTGTTTAACACTTAGTGGCATTTCATGAATGTTTGTTCAATGAATGTTTCGTGGCACACTATCAAATTTAGAATAGAGAACTACTTAGCACAATAAGGCATATAGTCATTAGAAAGTCGTTCACCCACATCTATTATCATAGAGAATAATGAAGAAAGGCATTATGTAAATGAATGTACCTCAGTGTCTTCGAAGCCATGAGAAGAGAATCTTATTTTATTTGTGCTAGTCACAAACTCGCTCATTTCACAGATAAAATGTCATTGGGTTCAGAAATATGACATAACCTGGTTTAACTCACACAACTAGTCCTTGTGATAGTTAGGACTGCATAACAAATTTTTAAAAAGCATTATCTATTTGCACCAGACAACTCATACATGTGATTTTTGTCAGAAGTCAAAACTGTGTTATTGAGTCACAATTTGTGTGGTTTTCCCTTAGGAAAAAAGCATCCCAAAAGAATGTGGTTGTGGTTAAGTGTAGAATTAAATTTTTTTTAAAGATAAATGTACTTCTATTTTTTTTAAAGATTTTATTTATTTATTTGAGAGAGAGAGAATGAGAGATAGAGAGCACGAGAGGGAAGAGGGTCAGAGGGAGAAGCAGACTCCCTGCCGAGCAGGGAGCCCGATGTGGGACTCGATCCCAGGACTCCGGGATCATGACCTGAGCCGAAGGCAGTCACTTAACCAACTGAGCCACCCAGGTGCCCAAGTGTAGAATTAAATTTGATTTGGATCTTTAGACACAGGAATGCCTCTTTATAAGCCACCAATTGACCTCTGAACCATTCTCAAACAATTCACCATTGTAGGTCCATGATCTCAGAAAAGGCCAAGTGAGATTCAGTTTGATTCTTGCCTAGAATGCTCCATGAGCAGTGTAGTTCAAAGGTTTCTAAAAGTTTTTGAAGAAAAGACTTTCACCAATGAAACACAGATACCTCAAGGCTGAGGCACACCATTTTTCTTATACAGTATTCAAAGACACAGAGGGAAAAAAAATGCCTAAAACCAAATGAAAATGTTGAAAGGAATGCACTTAGGACATAATTACGAAGATTAGATAAACTACTTCTTTGGTAGTTGCTGTGTGTCTCTATACTGTGTTTATTGTAATTTTACTCACAGTTTTGTCAGAAGGAAGAAGCATGTTGTGATGGCACTGGGTAATTGGCAGTGCCATTTATGGGTCTTCAGTGCTTGCAAATTTACCCCATTGGTTCTCATTATAGATAAAATGAAGATCCTGAAACAACTCTGTGGGACACTATTCATACCAAACAATGTTTAGTGAAAATCATGTTTTGGCTCTCAATGTACTTATTTACATTTCTCAGCATTTGGAGTAAGCAGACTGTGGTTCAAAATATTTCTTTTTTTATTCAATTCCTTTAATCTAGAAATATTTAAAACATGGGAATTGGTCAAATGATTTGAGTGCTACATAAGATTATATTAATTTGGCCAAATTATTTTAAAATAAAAGTATTTAAAATGTATTCAAAATATATGTTTTAAATATTTCTAAATTAAAATATTCCTTACAAAGGAGAAATCCTCCAGAGTTGGATGAGACAGGGTTTTTCAGTAATTCTCATCAAAGTATTAAAGAGAACAGTGGACTTTAAGCCAACATATCTGAATTTCACTCCTGATTCCCTTCTTACACTTCTTGTGTGACCCTTAGCATGTGGTCTCTTACTGAAAGTGGAGAAAATAATCCCCACTTCTTGTAAGGTTTAAATGTACCCTTTAAAAATTTCTCAGCTGGGGGCATCTGGGTGGCTCAGATAATTTAGGGTTTGACTCTTGATATTGACTCAAGTCATGATTTCAGAGTGTTGAGATCAAACCCCATGTCAGGCTCCATGCTGGGAGTGGAGCTTGCTTAAGATTCTCTCTCTCCCTCTCCCCTCTCCCAGCTTGCTCTCTTTCTCTAAAAGAAATAAAAATAAATAAATAGAAACTCCTTAGCTGATGAACAATGGTTCCTCTTATTATTAGTACAAAGGTAGAGAGAGTGAACAACTACCAACACTTTGCCACGCTTTAATCTCTTCTTTAAAAAGAGTTGGAATCTTCAAAACAAAAACATTTTTATAATTATATTAGTAAGAGGTTTTGTTTTTTTCCCCACTTATTACCTCTTCATTTGCACTAGGGAAATTGTTGGAGATCTTAGTCTTCCCTCTTTAATGTGTTTTTATTTTGTTTTGTCTTTTGTTTTTAGCACTATCCACATCAACAAATACGCAAACATCTATCTTTTCATTATTGGCTAAAAACCTTATTATTCTGGCCACTACTGCCAATTGGTTAGGAAGCATTGCTTTTGATATAATATACAGTACAAATTCACAGTTATTTTTTTGTAACGGTTTTAAACCAGATAATAGGAAAAAAATATGTTCAGGCTATTGGTTTACACATATAAAAGATCTCCATTCAGACTGTTTAAGTTTTAGCAAGAAATTACATGTGTTACAATCAGATTAGAAAAACTATCAAGAAGCTACATGTTTTACTCATATAAAATACTACACTGACCTTCATGGTTCAACTATTCTGTTTAATGTTTTTTACTCTGTAAATTCAAAGGCATAAAATATCACATACTGTTTGTTTTTTCTTTTTTCAAAGCAAGCAGCTTTATCAAGCGTAGCTAATTCCTATGTCCCAATTCAAAAGATAATGAGAATCACTTAAAACCATTGAGAGAGTCACCCAGGAATGTGCAGGATGCTGATACCTGTATTCTTCAATTCCAATCATACATAAGACCAATATCTACATATTCACATGGCAACCAAGCATATTAGATGGATGTGAAACATTTTTAAAAAGTGAAGGCTTAGATCTCACCAACCAAGCTTTAAAAGATGACAGAATTTCGCAGGAAATAAAAGGCTTAAAGCTGACATTTCTTGGTAGTATATAAAAAATCCATTGTTGAATGATGTATCAGCAGACAAAGGAATGGTGTTGGATGAAAGTATTTTGTATCTGTGTGACATTCAGTTCTTGACCAAAGAGAGTGCAGTAGAAAGTAGGGTTGATTCTAAGGGTAGGTTCAGGAAGAGATTTCCCAGAGATTATCAGAGGATGGGAACAGATATTCTCAAAAAGAGTCATTTGTCTCTTAATGTCAAATGACAACAATGAGCTCTTTGAGGATTTAAATATTGAAAATTCCTGGGAATTCTACTTTGTAAAAAAGAAAATAACCATTAATAAACAATACTTTTCCTGGGATGACATTTGATATATTGAGATAGGCTAGAATCTTGATTTTGCTTCCAATATACAGTCATCAGCTTGGATTTTCACTTGGAATCATTATCAAATCTTATCTCAGTTTCCAAATCACCTCTTCCAAACTTGTAGGAAGCCACCATTTATATGTCTCTTCCCTTTATTTCATGGTTTATATAACAGATAAAATTAATGCCTTTAAAACCAGTATAATCTCTGTCTCACACTATTCCCACATTGCTTACCTTCTATTATTTCAATTGCTTTTCTTCTTTAGGCCAAAAGATCACTTCCAGTGGATCTTCCAAAGGCCAAATTCAACAGGGCTTTGTAAGATTTTATAAGAATTACTAGTTATTTTTATGATCCAGTAGGACAAAATTGCTTATAGATCCAAAATTATACCCTCAGATTTCATCAATAAGATCCCTATCTCTCAATTTTTTTTTAAATTTTATTTTATTATGTTATGTTACTCACCATACAATACATCATTAGTTTTTGATGTGGTGATCCACGATTCATTGTTTTCATATAACACACAGTGCTCCATGCTGTACGTGCCCTCCTTAATACCCATAACTGGTCTAACCCATCCCCCCACCCTCATTCCCTTTAAAACCCTTAGTTTGTTTCTCAGAGTCCATAGTCTGTCATGGTTCATCTCTCCCTCTGATTCTCCGCCCCTTTTCTTTTTCCCTTCCTTCTCCTAATTTCCTCCATGCTCTTCCTTATGTTCCACAAATAACTGAAACCATATGATAATTGACTTTCTCTGCTTGACTTATTTCATTTAGCATAATCTCCTCCAGTCCCATCCATGTTGATGTAAAAGTTGGGTATTCATCTTTTCTGATGGCTGAGTAATAATCCATTGTATATATGGACCACATCTTCTTTACCCATTCATCTGTTGAAGGGCATCTCAGCTCTTTCCACAGTTTGGCTATTGCGGACATTGCTACTATGAATATTGGGGTGCATATGGCCCTTCTTTTCACTACTTTTGTGTCTTTGTGGTAAATAACCAGGTAATGCAATTGCTGGGTCATAGGGTAGCTCTATTTTTAATTTTCTGAGGCACCTCCACACTGTTTTCCAAAGTGGCTATACCAACTTGCATTCCCACTAACAATGTAAGAGGGTTCCCCTTTCTCCACCTCTCCAACATTTATTGTTTCTTACCTGGTCAATTTTTGCCGTTCTAACTGGTATAACGTGGTATTTCAGTGTGGTTTAGATTTGAATTTCCCTGATGGGTAATGATGATGAACATTTTTTCATGTCTCTGTTAGCCATTTGTATGTCTTCTTTGAGAAGTGTCTGTTCATGTCTTCTACCCTTTTTTTTTTTTATTTTTTTACTTGATTATTTGGTTTTTGGGTGTTGAGTTTGAGAAGTTCTTTATAGATCTTGGAAATCAGTGCTTTGTCTGTAGTGTCATTTGCAAATAATTTCTCCCATTCTGTGGGTTGCCTCTTTGTTTTGTTAACTGTTTCCTTTGTTGTGCAGAAGCTTTTTATCTTGATGAAGTCCCAAAGTTCATTTTTGCTTTTGTTTCACTAGCATTTGGAGATGTATCTTGAAAGAAGTTGCTGTGGGCGATGTCAAAGAGGTTACTGCTTATGTTCTCCTCTAGGATTTTGATGGATTCCTGTCTCACATTGAGGTCTTTCATCCATTTTGAGTTGATCTTTGTGTATGGTGTTAGAGAATGGTCAAGTTTCATTCTCCTGCATGTAGCTGTCCAATTTTCCCAGCACAATTTATTGAAGAGACTCTTTTTTCCATTACATATTTCTTCCTGCTTTGTCCAAGATTATTTGACCATAAAGTTGAGGGTCCATATCTGGGCTGTCTACTCTGTTCCCTTCGTCTATATGTCTGTTTTATGCCAGTACCATGCTGTCTTGGTGATCACTGCTTTGTAACATAGTTTACAATCAGGCAATGTGATGCCCCCAGCTTTGTTTCTCTTTTTCAACATTTCCTTGGCAATTCAGGGTCTTTTCTGATTGCATACAAATTTTAGGATTGTTTGTTCTAGCACTTTGAAAAATGTCATTGGAATTTTGAGCGGGATGGCAGTTAAGGTATAGATTGCTCTGGGTAGCATAGACATTTTAACAATGTTTATTTTTCTGATCCATGAGCATGGAATGTTTTTCCATTTTTTTGTGTCTTCTTCAATTTCTTTCATGAGTGTTCTGTAGTTCCTAGAGTATAGATCCTTTACTTCTTTGGTTAGGTTTTTTCCGAGGTATCTTATGGTTTCTGGTGCTATTGTAGATGGAATCATTTCTCTAATTTCTCTTTCTACAGTTGCATTGTTACTGGATAAGAAAGCAATTGATTCTCTAAAAAAAAGAAAAAAGAAAGAAAGCAATTGATTTTTTTAAAAGATTTTATTTATTTATTCGAGAGAGATGAGAGATAGAGAGCATGAGAGGGAAGACGGTCAGAGGGAGAAGCAGGGAGCTGAGGCGAGCGGTGCCTCTGCACGAAGCCGTTTCTCTCGCCCGGGGGTTTAGGGGAATCGTTTCCCGATGTGGGACTTGATCCCGGGACGCCAGGATCCTGACTTGAACCGAAGGCAGTCACTTAACCAACTGAGCCACCGAGGCGCCCAAAAGCAATTGATTTCTGTGCATTGATTTTGTATCCTGCCACATTACTGAATTGCTCTATGAGTTCTAGTAATTTGGGGGTGGAGTTTTTGGGTTTTCCACATAAAGTAGCATGTCATCTATGAAAAGAGAGAGTTTGATTTCTTCTTTGCCAATTTGAATACCTTTTATTTATTTTTGTCTGATTGCTGTTGCTAGGACTTCTAGTACTATGTTGAACAATAGTGGCGAGAGTGGGCATTCTTGATGTGTTCCTCATCTTAAAGGAAAAGCTCTCAGCTTTTTCCCATTGAGGATATTCACTGTGGGTTTTTCATAGATGGATTTTATGAACTTGAGGATTGTTCCCTCTATCCCTATACTCTGAAGAGTTTTAATCAGGAAAAAGATGCTGTATTTTGTCAAATGCTTTTTCTGCATCAATTGAGAGGACCATATGGTTCTTCTCTCTCCTCTTATTAATGTGTTCTATCACATTGATTGATTTGACAATGTTGAACCACCCTTGCATCCCAGGAATAAATCCCACCTGGTCATGGTGGATGATCCTTTTAATGTATTGTTGAATCCTATTAGCTAGGATTTTGTTGAGGATTTTGGAATCCATCTTCATCAGGGATATTGGTCTGAAATTCTCCTTTTTGATGGGGTCTTTGCCTGGTTTGGGGATTAAGGTAATGCTGGCCTCATAGAATGAGTCTGGAAGCTTTCCTTCTGTTTCTGTTTTTTGAAACAGCTTCAGTAGAATAGCTTTTATTTCTTCTTTGAATGTTTGATAGAATTCCCCAGGGAATCCATCAGGCCCTGGACTCGGTTTTTTTGGGAGGTTTTTGATCACTGCTTCAATATCATTACTGGTTATTGGCCTATTCAGGTTGTCAATTTCTTCCTGTTTCAGTCTTGGGAGTTTATAGGTTTCCAGGAAGGTATCCATTTCATCCAGATTGCTCAGCTTATTGGCATATAGTTGTTGATAATAATTTCTAATAATTGTTTCTATTTCCTTGGTGTTAGTCGTGATCTTTTCCCTTTCATTCATAATTTTATTAATTTGGGTCCTTTCTCTTTTCTTTTGGATAATTCTGGCCAGTGGTTTATCGATCTTATTAATTCTTTCAAAGAACCAGCTTCTAGTTTTGTTGATCTGATCTACTGTGTTTCTGGTTTCTAATTCATTGATGTCTGCTCTAATCTTAATTATTTCTCGTCTAATGCATGGCTTAGCTATCGTTTGTTGTTTTTTCTCTAGTTATTTAAGGTGTAAAGTTAGTTGAAGTCAGGATTTTTCTATTTTTTTTTATTGAGGTTTGGATGGCTATGTATTTCCCCCTCAGGACCACCTTTGCAATATCCCATACGTTTTGGCCAGATGTGTTTTCATTCTCATTGGTTTCCATGAATTGTTTAAGTTCTTTGATTTCCTGGTTGACCCAAACATTCTTGAGCAGATTGGTTTTTAGCTTCTAAGTATTTGAAATTCTTCCAAATTTTTGTGTGTGTGTGTGTGATTGAGTTCCAGTTTTAAAGCATTATGGTCTGAGAATATATGGGGAATAATCTCAGTCTTTTGGTATCAGTTGAGACCTGATTTGTGACCCACTATGTGGTCTGTTCTGGAGAAAGTTCTATGTGTGCTCTAGAAGAATGAGTATTCTGTTGTTTTAGGGTGGAATATTCTGTATATATCTATGAGGTACATCTGGTCCAGTGTGTCATTCAAAGCTCTTTTTTCTTTGTTGATTTTCTGCTTAGATGATCTGTCTATTGCTGACAATAGAGTATTGAGTTGTCCTACAATTAACATATTGTTGGCAATATGACTATTTTGGTTAAAAGTTGGCTTATGTAGATGGCTGCTTCCATGTTGGGGGCATAGATATTTACAATTGTTAGGTCTTCTTGTTGGATAGACCCTTTAAGAATAATGTAGTACCCTTCTGTGTCTCTAACTACAACCTTTAGTTTAAAATCTAATTTGTCTGATATAAGAATTGCTACCCCAGCTTTCTTTTGAGGTCCATTGGCATGGAAGATGGATCTCCATCCCTTCACTTTCAGTCTGGATGTATCTTTAGGTTCGAAATGAGTCTCCTGTAGACAGCATATGGATGAATCCTGTCTTTTTATCCAATCTGCAATGCTGGGTGATTATTTTATTTTATTTTTTTTATGTGACACAGAGAGAGAGACAGCAAGAGAGGGAACACAAGCGGGGGGGTGGGAGAGGGAGAAGCAGGCTTCCCACAGAGCCAGGAGCCTGATGCGGGGCTCGATCCCAGGACCCCAGGACCATGACCTGAGCTGAAGGCAGATGCTCAACCTACTAAGCCACCCAGGCGTCCCACCCTGTGCTGTTTTATTGGCACATTTAGGCCATTCACGTTGAGAGTAATTATTGAAAGATACAAATTAATTGTCATCATGTTGCTTGTGAAAACCTTGTTTTTATAGATTTTCCCTGTAAATTTCTTTCCTATATCACTCTTGGGGTCTTTATCCTTTTATAGAACCCCCTTAATATATCTTTCAGGGTCGGCTTAGTGGTCACACATTCTTTCAGTTTCTGCTGGTCTTGGAAGCTCTGCATCTCTCCATCCATTCTAAATGACAGCCTTGCCAGATCAAGCATTCTTGGCTGCATGTTCTTCTCATTTGGTACCCTGAATATGTCTTGCCAGCCCTTTCTGGCTTGCCAGGTCTCTGTGGGTAGGTCTGACGTTATTCTGATGTTCCTCCCTCTGTATGTAAGGAATCTCATCCCCCTAACTGCCCTTTAGATGGTTTCCTTGGTTCTAAGATTTGCAAGTTTTACTATTACATGCCAGGGCATTTGTCTGTTTTTCCTTGATCTTGGGAGGGGTCCTCTCTGCCTCTAAGACATGAATGTTTATTTCATTCCCCAGATTAGGGAAGTTCTCAGCTATGATTTGCTCAAATATATCTTCTAGTTCTCTCTTTCTCTCTCCACCCCTCAGTGATTTCAATAATTCTGACATTGGAACATTTCATGGTGTCACTTATTTCTCTGATTCTATTTTCATGGATTCTGATTTTTCCCCTGGCCTCCTCTTTTCCCTTTTTATCTATTAATTGGTCTTCTAGGTCACTAATTCGTTCTTCTGCCTCACTTACCCTAGCTGTTAGATTATCTGGATTAGATTGGATCTCACTGATAGCATTTTTAAATTCTGCCAATTCAGCTTTCACTTCTGCCCTTAGAGACTCTATGTTGCCATTAATTGATGTCTCCAGTCTAGCTAATATTTTCACAATTGCTAGCGTGAATTCCGTCTCCGACATCTTGGTTATAACTAAATCCATTTGTAAATCTGTGGCATAAGTCTTAGTCTCTCAGTTTTTCCTATTTTGGGGGTTCCTCCTCCTAGTCATTTTGTTGAGGGGTGGTTGAGGGAATGTATAGAGTCCAGATTATTGACCACAACCCAAGCAAGATGCACCTGTTTTCTAGGGACCTTAGGGTTGCTGGCCTCTTGTTTTCCCAGCCTGTCTTCTGGGGGAGGGGCCTGCCTCCCTGTTACTCAGGCAACCTTGTTTGGGCAGGGTTGCTATGCCTTCTGTGAAGGGGGATGGGCTCAGTGAAAACTGTTTTTTGGGGGCTTTTGTTCTCTGGCAGCTTTCCCTGGTGGTTTTCTGCATCTCTTCCAACAGTCAGAGCAGAAGAGACCATTTCCAACTCTCTGCCTCAGAACAGAGAGAACGCAGTCTGTTCTTCAATGAGCTCTCCAGGCCTCACTATCTCCATTTCTGTCTGTGCTGCTATAAACTGCAGTGTCCTGGGTTGTGTGCCCCTCAGCTGGGCTCCCAGTCCTTGCCTCCAGGTCGAGGCTTGGGGGCACGTCTCTGCCCTTTGTGCCTCTAAAACCGCCAGTCACTCCTGTGCTCCGGGTTTCTGTCCAGGTGGCTGCCCTAAAGTCCTTTCCCTGTCACTACTGGTCTTCGAGTCTGTGCCCCATTCCCAGCGTGGGGGAGGTTATCACTCACTGGAGGTGTAGGATCTGGAGGGCTGACTCCTTCCTCATTCCATTTATCCTCTGATATCTGCCCGCAGAATCACGGCTCCCTGCTTCCTACCTCAAAACCAACTGCCTGTGATATTCTGTTTGTAGAGATCCAGATCTATCTTCTTACATCTCAGGCTGATTTTGTGGGTGTTCAGAGTGGTCTGGTAGATATCCAGCTCAATTCCGGGGACCGGTTGGAATAGGGTCCCCTACTGCTCTGCAGGCTTTTCTCCCATCTCTAATTCCCCTATCTCTGTATTTTAAACAAAATTTAATGTCCCACTCTTCAGCTTCTTTTAACAAACTTTGAAATCTTCTAGGGTTTATTTGCCAAATCTCTGTCCCAAGCACTTAGGAAAGGATCTGGTATAGAATAGCTATTTTATACATGTTTCTTGACTTGCATATTGCATTGATTTGTTACAGATACAGGATTGGAACATACTTCTTTATGTTTTATATTGTTTTGTAACTGCACAAAAATGCAAAAATAATGAAGTATGTTTTCAAATAGCATAGCAGATATGTAGCTCATTGATAAACCAGGACAATGATAATCAAAGTTAAAAAGAACCTCATTTGTGATTCAATGTATTTATTTATTTATTTATTTATTTATTTTTAAAGATTTTATTTATTTGGGAGGGAGAGAATGAGAGATAGAGAGCACGAGAAGGAAGAGGGTCAGAGGGAGAAGCAGACTCCCTGCTTAGCAGGGAGCCCGATGTAGGACTCGATCCTGGGACTCCAGGATCATGACCTGAGCTGAAGGCAGTCGCTTAACCAACTGAGCCACCCAGGAGCCCCTGATTCGATGTATTTAAACAATAAAGGTTTATAGTATTTACAGATACTTATATTTATATTTTTATATTGTAGGTCTGATAAATTTATCCTTTTACTCACTCTTGAGCTTATAGAGAACATGTATTTCCACTTGATGAATTTTTCATTATGAATATCGTCCTTGAAAAAAGTTTATAAATCTCTGAAATGCAGGGATGCCTGGGTGGCTTAGTTGGTTAAGTGGCTGCCTTCAGCTCAGGTCATGATCCCAGGGTCCTGGGATCGAGTCCCACATCAGGTTCCTTGCTCAACAAAGAATCTGCTTCTCCCTCTGCCTGCCACTCCCCCTACTTATACTCTCTCCCTCCCTTTCTCTCTCAAATCAATAAATAAAATCTTAAAAAAAATCTCTGAAATGCAGAATTAAGGCTTGATCACATTTTCACATATCAAATAGAATGTTTTAAATATAAAATTTTGTACCAGGCTTATATTATTTCTATTCCCTAGTTATATAAAGTTATTTAATCTATATTATGGTACCTATAATAACTATATGTTGCAAATTATATCATGAACGAATGTCAGTAAGATAAACCTAGAATGCAATGATGACCATATATTATTTATATACATTCCATAAAATATTTACATAATTAAGTATAACAGCATTTACTTAAAGAAAAATAATCATGTACCCTGAAATTATTCTACTTCATATTCTTTAGTACATATGATTCTCATGAAAACCATATGGAGTATATTCTTGTCCTGTAGATTTATTATCCAAGGAAGATAAGGTCTAGAGATATGTACAAATGCAGAGTAATAAGCAGTCCAGCCAAATTTTGGCTTTGTTCTTAAACTGAGGCACTTAACTCCTAAATTCTCATGATGTAAATTTATTGTTGGACTATATATTCTAGGAAGACATGGACAAATACACTTTTTAAAAGGTCATAGCTAGACAGTCAAAGATGCTGTGAAATGATTATAAAAGACTGAATTTAGGTATTAAACAATCCATAGACATGTAATCAATGTTATAATCTTTATAGATAGTGGTTAAATATGATACTGAATATAGTAAGGTAACATGATATGAACAATTTTGAAAATAATACTCCCAATGAGATCAAGTTTCCCAGGAATTCTATGAGTCAGAATAGGTTAACCATGGGATTCTTACAGAGAAACTGAAATTGAAGCTTGATATAACATTTTACTAGAATACAATTATTTAGTGTAGTGAAGGTTAAAGGATGAAATAGCTTTCTTTGATTTAGGAAACATACAAAGGACAAATGTAGATATATTCTCAATTACATGATACCATAATAAGAATAACTAGATTTATTTCATCACTAAACACTTCGATTATACATGAAAAGAGCTGTGTTTGGTATAATTGTGTTTTATACAGAATACATACAAATACTCATATTTTCAATATTTGGATTTCTGATCCAGTATTTTTATTTTAAATGAATAATAGAATTTGTAGTATTGGATGAATTAGAATTACTAAATTTTAGAGCTTTGGTGTTGGTTTAACACTTTATTTTACAAATGAGGAAACTCACCCAGAGTGGACGAACCAAGAGTAGAATGGGCTTCTACTGATTTCTAATGTAGTACACTTGACAACACTATATTTAGAAACAGATTTGTTTCATGCAAAGACAGAGCCAGATTTTCTCTTAGGGACTGAAAGGTGAGAATTAATTCCGTTGTATACTACACAGCTAATAAGACATTAGCTATAATGGATCCTGAATCAGTGACTTACACAATTTAGATTGATTAGCATAGCTGAAGAGATGAAAGAACAGAATGTTATTTTTGTGTTTAAATGGATAATATTTTGTTGAAAAATAATTTTTACTTTTCATATTTTACTTTCCTTTAAATAAATTTTAAAAGCCCACAATTTCCCATATCTGTGAAAATGTCAAATTTGGAGTCCAATTCTTAATTGTTGATTAAATTACACAATCTCATTTTCATTCCTTTTTGTGTAGTCATTTTCACTGTAAAGATACTTGATGTTGTCGTTAATAAAAGAGGTTTTACATAGGTTTTGCACAGGGGTTTGTTCTCTATTAATTTTGATGCAACTGACATAATAACTTGTTATTATGCACACATGGAACAACTTTCTAATTAGTTGCTTTTGACTTACCACAGATTTTCCACTTCTGTTTTGATTGATAACTCATGATACAATTTCCCTGTAATAATGTATGTGTCTGTTATAATCCTACTTCAAATAATTTTCCTCACTATCAAATGTATTACTGTGTTTGGAACAAGTAAGATTTATTGAGTAAATAAGCTAACAATTAATTATAAAGATGCAAGTTATGTAATAAAATGAAGACTCTATGTTTGTCCAGTAATCTGTGTGAATATGTGCATGTAGGCAAAACTTATTTTTTATTCTTATGAGTGAAGGCTGTATATCTATTCATAATGATAAGGCTTTACTATTTTCAAAATAACTTTACATTCTTGAAATTCTATGTGTGGAGCCAATTTTTAAATTGATATTCCACATTAACATTTTTTAAAGTTTAAAAAGCACTAAACACTAAACATTATATATATAAACCTGTTTTGTATCACATATAATCACATGCTTTTATAATTAATAAAAACTATTTTCTACACCATGCTATTGATTGAATATAGCTTATGTCTGAATTTTATTACACACTAATTGACTAATACTAGTCAATTAGTGACATTGAAGACTGTTACTGTAATGAAAGTATTTTATCAGTGTTGAATTATTCCTTCTGATGCCCTTTAATAATGAAGCAGTCTGACTTGCAGAGAAGATTGTATGGTTTTACCTGAGCTGATTTCCTAGATTTGTTTTCAAAAATAACAAAAGCCTCATGAAAACAGTATTAGGTGATATTACACTTGTTAAAAATAACTGTTTTGAGTCAATATTTGCTCTAGGGGGAGGGGGAGAGTGTATAAAATTTTGTAAAATAGAATAATCAAGATTATCCGCACTACATTTCTTAAATGTGCCATTGATATTACAGATTATTTTTCTTAGGAGTTTCATTCATAGTTAATAACTAAAATATGCATATGGTAGGAAATGATTAGACAAGATAGCAACAAGAATGCCCATCATCTGTCAAAAATGAAGTGCAAGGCAATCAATGTGTTTTGTGTTGGCTATGAGTAGCTGCTGAAATAAATAGAAGATGTGACATGATGTCTCTTTCATCTACAAAAGTAGCAGCTCAGAGGTTATGCTTCATTAGCTTCAAATGTAGCATGCATAATAAAGGAAGAAGGCAGAGCAATTCTTTGATTCATTGTGAAAACCCTATCAGACCCCCTTTCCAGTGATAGTTTATTAAATACATTGAATAATGGAAAATATTCCAAGTAGAACAGAATCAAAACCCTGTGTTTGGTACCTGATTAAAAGTACAGATGACAGGGCTGTGCCTCCATTTTGTGTGATTACAAATTAAATGGCAAAAGATAAGCAGTATTCCTTGAATTTAGGGACATTTTCTTTTCTTTCTTTCTTTTTTTCTTTTTCTTTCTTTCTTTCTTTCTTTCTTTTTCTTTCTTATTGGTTAATTGAATCTCAAAAAGTCACATAAAAATGACTTCATTGCAAAATACAAGACAGTTTTTATTTCTTCAACATGGAGATGGTCAAGTTAAATGTGTAGGACATACTGGAGAAACAGTGACTCCAGTTATATTCATCTTTGATATACCTGGGGATCTTTTGCAAAGACCTTATCTTTAGGCCATCTCTCTCTCTGTGTGGTTCAGTGATTTATTTATTTATTCATTGTTTCATTCATTTATTCACCACTTCTCTCAACACAATCAACAAAATATTTCATTACATTTTTAAGGTTTCTTTAAGCCTTATAATCTAAAATATAAACTTGTCCATTGCTCTTAAGGAGATTACAGTGTATAATGATGTTTAACATTTTTGTGATTTGTAAATTTCCTAGTGTAAAAAATGCCAGCTCCCTTCCTCACCCACATACCTCCACTTTTAAAATAGTCAAAATATTTATTACTTTCTTTGACTAGATTAGTTGATCCTGAATTATACTCCATTATTACCAAATATATCTCTAATTGTAGAATTTATCAGACTCTGGAATAATTTCTGCTTATTTACCTATTGTTTCTCTAGGTCAGATCCTAGGATAATATTCATTACCATTGTACTGTCAAGGTTTGGCAGTTTAGTTAAAGTGGTTAAGAGTACAGAATTGAGTAAGGCCCAGCTCTTGCAACTTTTCTGATCTTGATTGAGTTTCTTATTTCTCCAAGTTTCATTTTTCCCTTTCTGCATGCAAATATACATCTGTATCTCATAGGGTTGTGAGGATTAAACAATTTCCTGGTACCTAGTATTGTATGTTTAAGCTACTATTAATATTAATGATAACTGAATGACACAATGGTATGACTTCAGCAATGTTTAAAATATTTTTTAAATACAATGGTTTAAAATTCTGGAAATAATACACATAATATTAGGATATTCTATGGGCAATGCTCAAAGTTTATATGAATCCAAATAAACAAATCAAACAGGAAAAAAAGAAAAAAAATCACCATATTCTCTCCTGCCTTGTTAATTTTAGATTCATGATTTGCAAAACTATGGAAATTCAGAGAAGGAAGAGATCACATTCAGCTGGAAATATCTAGAACAATTGCTTTGTGAAGGAAATGCTGTTTGATTTGGTTAATTGAATCTATAAGAGCTGAACACTGATGTGGGCATTCCTGTCAAAGGCAAGAGCATATTACAATAAGGCAGTGAAGAAATAGAGCAAAGTATGTTTGGAAGCAGTGGCTGGTATATGTAGAGAGAAGAGAGCAATAAAAGAAAATTTTGATCCAGAATATAGAGAACTGTGAATGTTAGGATGAGGTATTATTGAGTAAGGACATTTTTAAATGGAAGATGATTGGGGAATGCAGAGGAGATTGAGTTTTATAAGCAGGACAATAAATTATTATAGCTATGTTTAAAAGGAAGTAATCTGATAGTATAAATTTAGGATGGATACTAATTTGACTTTTAGATAATCTGTTTATATACTCTTTTTTTGCCAAGTATTCTTACTTTTAGAAATAAAAGTTTTTCACATTTGCTAGTGGGAAACAGGGAGTTCCCTTGAGTAATGAACATGCTTCAGTTAGTGCAGATATTCATCCTCTTGCATAAAGTCCATGATATGCTTATTCTGATATATGTCTGAAATAACTGGTATGAGCAGACTTTGGGAAATGTTGTGATTAAACTGCTAAAGAGAGTCTTCCAGATGTTTGTTATAGTTTAATACATTCTATTGCCACTTAATCTCGGATAAAAACATTAGATAGTCATTAAAAAACATAGTGCTAATGCCTCATATCAATCTCATTTACAGTTTAGCTAAAGGAGTGGCTTGAAACTTGGTTCTTCTATTTTGTGTTGTTACTGTTTTTCAAGTACAGCTTTTCATTGATTTGTTTCAGTCAAACTCAATAGCTTCTGTCAACCAATTGCAAGATCAAGTATGAAGACAGTGGATACATTGTAGCTTTTGATGGGCCAAAGGATCCCTGCCCTGTGAACTATTTGGTGAGTTATGTTTCCTAAAACCAACTGGGTTACAAGTGTGAGGTTACCATGGAGAGTGTTGCCTTTTATTCTTTAGCTTTTCCTGACTAAAGTAAAGTTCAATTCTGAACATAATCACACTGCCTGAGCTCACAAATAAACTAGATTAAAACCTCCTGCAATAGTGTATACTCTTTGAATGAACAGAAGGCCATTGGGGGCATCAAGAGACATATTCTATTGTGCATTCTGATATCCACTTATCATCTAGACACAGTGACATTCCTTTCTGCTCATTAGAAAATGTCAATTATGCAAGTTGTCCAATTGCTTTCATCTACTTAGTGACACCCTCATATTACAGAAATGGAGAGTTTAAGTTCTTAACCTTTGTTTTCTGTGAAGTTGCATTTAAATTATCCATTAGATTTATAATAATAAAGTAATTAATATATTTTAATAAATGAGGAAATAATACCATTACATTTCACTGATCTGAGTGCTTTGATTAATAGCTAATATGCCTCAACTATAAAAATGATAATTATAATGCCTAAGTAGAAACTTTTACCATGCCAAGAAAACAGATTTTAAAATTGATCTAATTAATCTAATTATATCTTTTAACACTTAATATTATAGCAGGTTAGGGACAGAACAATTCCTTTACTTCATTTGGAAAAAACAAGGTTTTGTTTTTATATTTCCGGTATGTAACATTTAGATCAGTCAATAAGAAAAGATTTGACTTACTTTAAAATATCCTGTGAAACTACATCCATATATAACCAATTTCAACAAATGAATTCTTACCTTTTGAATTAATTTTTCAGTCTTGGTACCAATTAACGGACTTTGTATCATTTCATGGGTTGGCTATTTTAGGAGACTTCAATGTGACTGTTTTAACACTTCCACTGACACTTGCTAAGAAAGTGGGAAAAGTGCACTTTTTTTTAAATCAAAAAGCCTTAGGAATATTCCTTTTGGGAAAAGAAGATAGCACTATGTAGCACTATGTGATAATAAGTAGTGAGTAATGTCATCAAAGATCAAAGAATAATTAGAAATCAGAATAATAATTTGAGTTAATTTTTGTTTTGTTTTGTTTTTCTAAACTGACCCTGAAGGCTGAAGGCTAAGGTTCTTGTATAGTTGTTGACTTTTGGCTACTTAACTGTATGATGTTGGTCAATATATTTAACACATGCACCTAAATTCTTAATCTATAAAATGAGCCTCATGATTTGTTTTGCTTTAAAGTTTAAGGTTATAATAAGAAAACATATATAAAAGTACTTTGTAAATGATAATCTTTGAGAAATATAATGCATCAAACTACTTAATAATTATTACTATCTTTTAAAATAAGTATATACAGAATATCATGCTCCCAATTTATCTTAAATTTGTTGATCCCTACTTACAAAAGGCAGAATTAATTAAGCTCATAAATGGCTAGGTCTGGAAGATAATCTAGATAATAGGGAAATTTGCTCATTTTGAGAATTCAAAAAAGATTATACAACATCTTTAGGAAGATTGGACATGAGTTTCTGCTTGTCATGGTTTAGTCATGGGAGGCAATTTCAATTGACATGTCCCTTTGCTTTCTAGGAATCTATTCTTCACAAAGGAAGGTTAAATTAGCCATATTATAAATTATTTAATGTTCTTCCTTTTTACAACCACTTGTTCTCTCAACGTCTTATTACTCCATAATGTATTTACAGATTGTTAAAGAAGTGAAAAGTTAAAATAACTAGTATTACCATTATTTGGCATTTTCTGAGTCATTTCTTCCTGTTTTTAAGAACTGTTGATGAGGGCACCTGGGTGGCTCAGTCGTTAAGCGTCTGCCTTCAGCTCAGGTCATGATCCCAGAGTCCTGGGATCGAGTCCCGCATCAGGCTCCCTGCTCCGCGGGAAGCCTGCTTCTCCCTCTCCCACTCCCCCTGCTTGTGTTCCTGCTCTCGCTATCTCTCTCTCTGTCAAATAAATAAATAAAATCTTTAAAAAAAAAAAAAAGAACTGTTGATGAGACACTTCTTTGATCTTCCCATTACCAATTGTTACTTGTATGCAAGATGATCATTTACTTTTCTGACCTTCCCTCAGCTCAGGAAGTTCACCTCTTTTCCTTTTCAAATAATTATTTGCATACCCAGAACAGCTATTATTGCTGATGTAATTGCAGTTGTTGGTGATGTAATTTTTTTAAAGATTTTATTTATATTCGAGTATGAACAGAGGGGGAGGGGCCCAGAAAGAAGGAGAAGCAGACTCCCCGCTGAGCAGCTGGATCCCAGGACCCTGGGATTATGACCTGAGCCAAAGACAGACACTCAGACCAAAGACGCTCAACCAATTGAACTACCCAGGCATGCCAGTGATGTAATTTTTATTATTATATCTGTTTTACTTTCTGTAAGCTACTTAGGGTAAATGTTAAATGGGAAGTATTTAGAGTGAAAAAGAAAAAGTACACTAAACAGTGATTTCTCTGCACACTCACCCTGAGAAAATTAATCTCTCTCTATTCTGCCTTTTAAAAGAATACTCTTTGTGCCATCATTTAACACTATTAAAATTCTACCTTTTATTTAAGTTGGTTGTTACAAGTCTCTCCCACAAGATTATAAACATCTTGAACACAAGGTTTATTCAACCTGGAGATTGCATGATATCAAAGTAATGGTCTGGCTCATAGACATACCCTCAGTAAATATTAGTTGAAATGAACCCTTTCATCTTTGCATAATCCAGAGAAGTTATAGACTAATAGATATTTTGTGGGACCTATTTAATTCAAATTAAGATAATGATGAGCACCTAATTTGCTTTGGTAATGGTAAAAATCTTTCAGGATTATAACAGTAAACAAAATAGGCATTGCCCTACCTTGAGAATTTTAGTCTAGTGTGAAAGACAGAAAATTAAAATAATAAAATATAGTGAGTACTTTTTAAATGAAAAACTGCCTGAATCAGTACTTTACCAGTTTGGCCTCAATTTTCATTTTTACAAAACGAGATAAACAAATCCTGCTTAAGGTAGTCAATAGGGTTAAAAAAAATAACAAGTATTCTATACAAAGAAGGAAGACGTGGATATGATAAAAAATTAATAATAAAAGATGCTGGAGAATTCACAGAAAGAGGAAACACATAAGACTCTTCGTGTCATTTAAGTTTTCTCTGCACCTTTTACAGATTACGACTATGAACAGGTTATCTCTATACTGTTGTTGGATATGAACAGCAATGTCATTAACATCTAAGGCTTTTGACCACTACTATTGTGGTGAGTTTGCATGCCATGTTAAGTGACTCCCATCTCCAATAGGGAAAAAGTGCTGTTATGCAAATTATTCTAGAATTTGCTTCTTGACTCTAAGATATCAGTGTGAGAATAATCTCTCAGAACTATAGTTCTTTCTAAATCATGAAGATGAGAAGAAAAAGACATTGAGGAAAATTTTTTTGAGACTCTTCCAGAGCAGATAAATACTTCAGTTTGTTATATGATATAACTGACATACAATCTAGTGAAATATTGAACATGACAGAATACAATAAATCAAACTGATATATAAACAGAAAAAATATTATTTTTTTAAAAGATTTATTTATTTATTTGACAGGGAGAGACACAGCAAGAGAGGGAACACAAGCAGGGGGAGTGAGAGAGGGAGAAGCAGGCTTCCCGCCGATCAGGGAGCCCGATGCTGGGCTCAATCCCAAGACCCTGAGATCATGACCTGAACCGAAGGCAGACACTTAATGACTGACCCACTCAGGCGTCCCTAGAAAAAATATTCTAAATGAAATATAAGCAATTTAATACAGCATTATATTAAAAGACTTCTGTGATATGATTTACAACTTTTTAATCTAAGACTGCAAGGATCATTGAAGATGGGAAAAACCACTAATGCAGTTCTCTATATTAATGGATGAATGTAATCACCTTAGATATGAAAAGGACATCTGATAATTTCAACATTTATTCTTGATTAAACAACAAAACTCTTATGAATCTAAATTTAGAGAGAAACTTCTTATCATGAGGAAAAGACAACTGTTAGAAATCAATAGCAAACATGATACCTATTATGGAAGCTCTTAAAAACCTTTCTATTGAAATTAGGAACAAGATATTGAAAACTACAATCACTGGCATAATTTTAGTATTTCCTCATCATGACCAACATGATAAGGCAAAAATAGATTAAGCTGAATTAATATTAAAAAGGAGATAAGGGGCGCCTGGATGGCTCACTCATTAAGCGTCTGCCTTCAGCTCAGGTCATAATCCCAGGGTCCTGGGATTGAGCTCCATACTGGGCTCCCTGCTCCACCAAGAGCCTGCTTCTCCCTCTCCCACTCCCCCTGCTTGTGTTCCCTCTCTAGCTATCTCTCTCTCTGTTTCAAATAAATAAATAAATAAACAAATAAAAATCCTAAAAAATTAGAAAGTAAAAAGATGATAAAATGTATTATTTTTAACCCTCAAATTCAAGGGCATATGTATTGGTGCAGATTTTCTAATTTGTTTATGCCTACTCAAATAAGGAATGTACATTCAGCTTTTACAGATCTACTTGATAGTTACTCATGGATTGATTAAAGAGTATATTTAGAACATATTCTTTTATGCAAATTAAAAAGCATCAAAGAGAACAATGGTTAAATAAATTAATATATCAATTATATGGAACATTATGCAGTTTATTAAATAATGAGTTGTATCTCTCTGTAGTAGATGGAACAGATTGTTCATTATACAGTGTTGAAATATTAAATAATGGATACACATATAACATATATATAATTATATATATATAATTGAAGACTATCATATATAATATATATTATATATATGTGTATAAATATTCTGGAATAGTACTTACATAATGTTTGATTCAACTCAACTCAATTTATTGTGTCTATATTGAAATCTCCACTACACCAAGATTTGTTAGGCATTCACACTTTTTTAAAAAATACTTCCTTTTCAGGGAACTCTCTTACACTGTTGGTGGGGATGCAAACTGGTGCAGCCACTCTAGAAAACAGTATGGAGTGTCCTCAAAAAGTTAAAAATAGAAATACCCTATGAACCAGCAATTGCACTACAGGGTATTTACCCAAAGAATACAAAAACACTAATTCAAAGGAATACATGCATCCCAATGTTTATAGCAGCATTATTAGCAGTAGCCAAATTATGGAAAGAGCCCAAATGTCCATCAACTGATGTATGGATAAGAAGACATGTCTATATAGATATAGATGATATATAGAAATATATATATAATAGAGTATTACTCAGCCATAAAAAAGAATGAAATCTTGTCATTTGCAATGGCATGGATGGAGCTAGAGAATATTATGCTAAGCAAAATAAGTCAGTCATAGAAAGACAAATACCATATGATTTCACTCATATATGGAATTTAAGAAACAAAACAAATGATTATAGGGGAAAAAAAGGGAGAGGAAAAACAAGAAACAGATCTTAACTATAGAGAACAGATTAATGGTTACCAGAGTGGAGGTGGGTGGGAATGGGTGAAATACGTGATGGGGATTAAGGAGTTCACTTGTGATGACTAGGTGTTTTATGGAAATGTGGAATGGCTATATTGTACGCCTGAAAATAATATTATACTGTATGTTAACTAACTGGAATTTAAGTAAAAACTTAAAAAAAATAAAATGCTTCCTTTCCTCAAAGGTTATAGTGCTTAAAAAGAGTTTATCAATGATTAGATAAATTCTTGGTTGTTGAGATAAGACCTAATAAAATTAGGAATATGTAAATGTCATTGTCTGGATATGTTTAATTAAGTATTAAAATAATGCTAGGGAATGATTCTTAATTGTTTTTTTGGGGGGGCTTGAACTCACAACCATGAAATTAAGACCTGAGCTGAGATCGAGAGTCTGAAGCTTAACCAACTGAGCCACTCAAGCACCCCTAATTCTTACAATTTTAATCAAAATATTTGTAAAGTAATGAGACTAATGAATCACTGACCTCTACCTCTGAAATCAATAATATATTTTATGTTAATTAATTGAACTTAAATAAAAGAATCATTAAAAAATTGTGAAGTAATTTTATGGAAATCTAGTGATTTTTAGATGATGTGTTATTGAGGGCCAATATCTGATAATTATCTCAATCAAGGGACAAAAGCTTTTAATTTGTTTTGTTCTCCCACAGAAAACAGTTTACCCTGGTTTTCTCTGATTTTCAAACAATATTCAGAAAATATAGTTGTCAAGACGGAATAACTTACATAATACAAGGGTTTATTTTTTTTAAAGGTTTTATTCATTCATTTATTTAGAGAGATGGAGGGAGTGATCAGGGGGAGGGGCAAAGGACAAATGGCGAGATTTCTTTTTTTTTAATGGCTGAGTAATAACATCTTGTTTATCATGACCTGAGCCTAAACCAAGAGTGGGACACTAACCAATTAAGCCACCCAAGTACCCCAGTACAAAGGCTTATTTTAATTATTTTGTTTTTATTCAGCAACATGTATATTTTGCACATTTTATCAGTAGGGGATTACACCCTCATAGCTCCTTAATCCATCTTAATGCATCAAATTATAAAATACAAATTTGATTTTAAACAATCACTAGATATTTAGTGTATTTATAAATCTATGTTTATATTATTCTTTTTTGTTCCCATTCTAGCACATTTTTTAGGATAATCGTTGAAAAAAGCTTTGTTTCTAAGACCTCAAACTAAGAGACTAAATGAAAACCTCCTAATGCAATTCAGGAAATAAAAAGCTCAAAGTCATACAAAGTCTTAAACAGAATGGGGTAGAGAGAAGAGAGAGAGAGCATGTGTGTCCAAGAAAGCATCTATTCCTAAGATCATCTTCAGTCAAATTTTTGATTAGCAGTCTGAGTTAATTTATAAATTGAAGAATGTTTTGCAAGGTTATTTTCTACCTTCATGGATTCATCAGCATTTTATATACACATCAAGTCTAAGAGTTATAAATTGGATGATATTCTCATTACTGAAAATAAAATTTTATTATTTATCTAACTAAATACTAAGCTCCTGTTTATATTTTCAAGAATTTTTTTTTTTTGTCTTCTGACTTGAGTTAGGCAAATCATTTATTTTATTCATTGCTGACAAGAACACTATTCTGGTGATAATTCTGTTTCTCTGGATAGAGAGCAATGTATTTTCAATCCTTTGTACAGTTTCCCTAACAACCCAGAATTTATTCTTTTACTTGTCACTCCTAGAATGCAAGTGACCATTTTCCATAACTATATACAGTTTCAGGATGTCTAGATGGCTGGTGGTTAGTGTCAATCAAACTATTTTAATGGTGCCCATATGTCCAAGGTATTATATGGATAAGAACATTGGGAACAAATTTTTTTTTAAAGGAAATTATATCAATTAGTAATAAGTTTGGCAAACCCTGAATAGGGTATATGTTTTTTTATTGAGAACAAGTTCAAGCTATTTTCAATCTAGGAAATAAAAGTTGATAGAATTTGCTTCAGATGGGATAGTGTCTTTGTCAGTTTAGGCTTCTATAATAGACTACCGTAGACTGGATATGTTAGACAAAAACATTTATTTCTCAGTTTTCGGGGCTGGGATGTTCAAGATCAAGTGATCAAGTGTCTGGGAGCACCTCCTCTTAGATGACCATTTTTCTCATTATATCCTTACACAGTAGAAAGCAGAGAGAGGAAGCAAACTGTTTTGTTTCTTTTTATAAGACCGCTAATTTATTATTTTTTTTTTTGAGAGAGAGAGAGAGCGAGCACATGCATGGTGAGGGAGGGAAAGAGGGAGAGGGAGAGAGAACCTTAAGCAGGGTCCATGCCCAGCACAGAGCCCAGCCCAGGGCTCGATCTCCCACCATCCATCCTGAGATCATGACCTGAGCTGAAATCAGGAGTCAAATGCTTAACTGACTGAGTCACCCACGCATCACAAGACCAGTAATCTTATCATGAAGGCTCCACCCTAATGACCCCAACTAATCCTAATTACTTCCCCAAAGCCTCACCTTCTAATACCACTGTGCTGTGGGAGGAGGGTTTCAACATATGAAATTTGGGGAACACAAACATTTAATCCGTAACATAAGCTAACTTACTTTATTTGGAATTACTATTTGGTCTTATTTCCTCTTGCTGGCTTGCTCAGGTCACTGTACCCAGAAACTTTCAGAGAGATATGAGTATTGAGTTTAATTATCACACATATTCGTATTCTATTTGCATCTTTAAGGATAATACTGAGCTTAAACATAGCAACAATATCAAGTTTCCTGTATGGGTAACAGAATAAAGTAGGCAAAACCATAGAATACTTACTTTGTGATCTCTTGCTGCAAAAAGCTAAGGAAACTTCAATTAGCTAGATAAATGTATGCAGAGGACCATTACATAACTGGACAGTAGAAGTCTTTTTACAATACGTGTTTTATCTCTAGCTTCATACTATATTGTAACAATATGACTATTTTATATAAAGGTCTGTATCAAGGAAGAACATGACCAGTTACAAATTCTCCTTGAATTAAAAATTTCAAATGCCTTTTATACACTGTAAGGAAAGAATGGGCAACATAGCAAATCTCATCCACCTGGAAGATATATAACATATGTAGAGATTCATAATGGTATTCATAATAACACATAATTCTTGTGTTCTAATAGTATGGTCATGAAGCACTATTACAACAGTTACAGGCTAGTTTGACATATACATATATATATATATATATATATATATATATAACCACCCATATCACTTATTTCTCAGAATAGATTTAACAAATTGTCATTAGACTATTGACAATGTGTAGTGGGAAAGTGGGAAGTACAGTAATTTTGGTATATATTAGAAGTAAAGGTACTAAATTAAAAAAAAATGTTGAATGAATAAATGCCCTATGAAGTAGAATGAACTCAGAATCTAGAAGGCTTGGATTTGAGTTTAAATTCTTAGGTTTGTTCCAAGTTTGATATGTACCAATATGTACCAGTAACTTAATCTTTCAAGGCCTATTTTTCTGTTTTTAGAGTAGAGTTTGGTCAAATTATCTCTAGGACAGTTTTTATAGCACAACTCATGATCAGGACTACATAGATGAAAATAACCAAGCCTGGAATCCTATAATGTAGAAAACTGTGAAGACAATACTTTCAAATAAATGTTTTATTGAATACATTATGCTTACAGCTCAAATTTTTACAAATTAAACAAATCCATTTAACCAGCCGCCAGATCAAGATATTTAAACATTCCCAGTATGTTCAAAGTTCTATTGTTCCATAAACTCACTAAAGCCCAAAGCTAAACACTATGAAGACTTTTATCACCATAAATTTGCTTTTTAAAATGGTAGTATGTTTGGGGCACCTGGGTGGCTCAGTCAGTTAAGCATCCAACTCTTGATTTCAGCTCAGGTTATGATCTCAGAGTCATGAGATCAAGGCCAGCACTGGGCTCCACGTTGGGTGTGGAGCCTGCTTAAAATTCTCTCTCCCTCTCTCTGTGCCCCTCCACCATCTTAAAAAAAAAAGAGAGAAAAGAAAAAATATATAATATGTTTGGCTTTTTTACTTAACAAGAAGTTTTTGATATTTGCCTTTTTTTTTTTGCTTGTAACATTATCTTTTTTTCTTCTCATTGCTGTATGGTATTCATTGATCATGTATTTATTTCTATATATTACTGAATATAATAACTACAAAATATAGTTTATGTGCATATATATTCATATATATTTGCATATATACATATCATATATATATATATTTGTACTATTCCAAATTTATTGACAGTGGAGACTGTTGCTAGTCTTAGCTGTTTTCAAGTGCATTGCTGAGAATTTTCTTATATCTACTCTAAAAGGAATGATTTTGGATGGTAAGTTAATTAAAGCTTTAGTAGAAACTGCTAAATAATTTTCCATAAAGGTTATATCGATACATATCCCCATCAGAATTATATGATAGTTACAGTTGTTCCACATGAGTGTCAAGAAATAATAATATTTATTTTAAAAATTGTAGTTATTCTGTTAAGTGTGTGGTGCTATTTTATTGTGATTTTGACTCGCATTTCCCTCCTGAGTAATGGCGATTAAACAATTTTTATAAGTTTATTAGACATTGCATTTTCCTCTTTTGTGAAATGTGAATTTTAGTTTTTAAATATTTTTCTTCAATTATTGAAATTTAGACATTCCTTTTTAATACTATAAAATATTTTTTTTTTCAAAATATGGGCCAGCTAGTCATGGTGATCAAGCTGTATATTTCCTTTTCTCTTTAAGTTCTTTTTTCAGTAATCTCTACAGCCAACATGAAGCTCGAACTCAGGACCCAGAGATCAAGAGTTGCATGCTTTTCTGACTGAGCCAACCAGGCACCCCAATATTTCCATTTCATATCTACTAGACAAATGAAAGTAAGAAATATATTTGATTATTCTAAATTTTTCTTAACTAATGGGATCATTTTGTTGTTTTATCAAAAGATGTGCATATATATTTTTATTATGTACTTTAAATTATAAGAATAAATGTTATTTTATAATAGAAGCAGATTGTTTGATATGAGAAGTAATAAGTGATGAATTAATTGCAGTTACTTTCTTGTAAGATGTACTATGAAACTTGAGGTGCAGAATGTTACCAAGAAATTAAGTAATTTGAACCACATAGAGTTTTTCAAATGGTTAGTTGCTATTTTGAAGTACAAAAAAAAGCAATTAATTCAAGAACTTTAGATAATTATAGATTTCAAACCAAGTTAGGAGCAGAAATAATTTTTTTATAGTATAAAAGTAGTATAGACCTGTCAGCTGAAAAGATTTGATAACATATTAGTGACTTCTTTAAAAAATGTTTTCTGTTTTCACAATACATGTCAATCTAGAAAGAAATAAGAAACCCTTTATATATTATAATACAGATCCTAAACTTTTGGGGTTATATCTCCATAAGCCCATTGTAAATTGAATATATAAGTCAAAAAATACATTTAATATACCTAACCCTACCAAACATCATAGCTTAGCTTACCTTAAATATGCTCAGGACACTTACATTTGCCTCTAGTTGGGTAAAATCATGGAACACAATTCCTGTCTTATAATAAAATATTGAATATCTCATGTAATTTATTTAATACTGTACTGAAAGTTAAAAAAGGAATGGTTCTGTGAGTACAGAATGGTTGTTAGGTATATCGTCTGTTCACCCTCTGATCGTGTGGCTCACAGGGAGCTGCGGCTTGCTGCAGCCCAGCATATTGAGAGAGTACCTTACCAAATATTACTAGCCCAGGAAAAGATCCAAATGCAAAATGTGAAGTACGGTTTCTACTGAATGCATATCACTTTCCCACCATCGTAAAGTAAAAAAAATCTTGTCAAACCTTGGTAAATTAAGGACTATCTGTACTGGAATTCAACCCACTGGGATAAAGAGATCTCCTTGATTTTTTAGGCGGGTGGTAATTCCTAAAACTAAATCACCCAGAGGCTCTTATTAGAATTGATTCTGAACGATGTTCTACACATTTTTTTTTCCTTTTTTTTTTTAAAGATTGTATTTATTTATTCATGAGAGACAGAGAGAGAGAGAGGCAGAGGGAGAAGCAGGCTCCCAAGGAGCAGGGAGCCTGATGCGGGACTCGATCCCAGGACCCCAGGATCATGACCTGAGCCGAAGGCAGATGCTTAACCATCTGAGCCACCCAGGCGCCCCATGATGATCTACACATTTTCAACCCTAGCGTTTGACATGTGTTGCAGTATCTCTGAACTTGGCATTGAACAGGATGCAGCCTAAGATCGCCCTCTAAACCACACCCTTCCTGTCCTCTATTAAGAATTAGTTCAACACCTTCTATAACAAGCTTACAAACCAGACATTCTCAAAAAGCATCATTAATATCAAATTATATTTAGTAATTGCTAATTCCACCAAAGATTCAAAACGCTATAAAAAATTAATCAGACATAGCATTTTAGGAGTATCAGACTGAGAATACAAAAATGACATTTTGTGTAGTACCTGCGGTAGTTGATGACATATATTTAGATTAGAAGCTTGAAAGTTTGGTGATGACAAGTTAAGGTATATAGTATTTCTGTGTATATATTACATTGGAAATGTTTTCCATTATTGATTTGTTATCAAAATTATAGTAGTGGTCACTTCTTTTTTCTCTTCTTTGTATTCTTTTTACTTATCTTCTCTGTCTGAGCAATTCAGACATAAAGCCACTACTTGGGACCGATAAAGACAAGAATTTGTGCCAGAGATGAGGATGAGGAACCTGATGGCTTGGAACAGGGAGTGAGAGCCCAAATAGGATGAGGGTGGGATCACTTAGGGGACTTCTTAGCATACAGAATCAGAGCATGTATGGGGATGGTCTATAACAGGTGTCACAGCCCCAACAGATTGAGGAGGAAATCCACATGGTGGGGTGGGTCGTAGCCTAATCAGGAGGATGAAGGCGACTTACAGGGATGGAATTCATGATGGAAAAGGGAGATTCACAGAGACTGGTCAAATGAGTACATGTATTAGTGATAATGGGGTGTAAGCATATTATTTTCGAAGAAAGATACTATAAATATGAAAATGGAGTAAACTAGACTAAAACTTATTGGACTATAATTGGAGGTGTAGGTGTAAACTTGTGGTTTTTAAGATATAGGTATATATATGTGTGTGTATATATGTGTGTGTGTGTATCTATATATAGATATAGATATACAGGAATAAATACAGATGTAAATGTCTGTGTATGTATAAATAGTTCTGTCCACTGATAGAACATCGAAGCAGCAACACTACCATAGTAATGGGAATATCTAGCACCTAAATCTTGGCTTGTTAAGATCATTAAAAAGGACAAAGACTTTTGAAAGATGACTGATTCCATGGGGGGGGGGGGAGGGTAAATACAAGAGGAACCTGCAACATCTTTTTGTACCAGAGAGCAATGAAGTGCTCAAAATAGTGTCAAAGGACAGGGATAGGATTTAATGTGCCTTCACTGACCAAATCTTGGACAATGTGAGCTTCAAAGTAAGCTTTCAATAATGATTTTAACCTATTTAATAAAATAAGAACCTATGGACCAAAACAGATACAAATAAATTAAAGACTAATTTAAATTTGAATGAGAGCCAGGATACATCAGATGATAGTGATAATAGGGAAAATGGGAGAGTTGTAAAGTGGGGAGAAGATATTATGTGTTTCCATGAATGGGAGAGTGACAACAAATTCTAAAATTAATATTAAAAATATTACAGAAGCATATCCTAATGCTATATTAGTACAAACATTTATGAAAAGGTTTGCGTCGGGCGCCTGGGTGGCTCAGTTGGTTAAGCAACTGCCTTCGGCTCAGGTCATGATCCTGGAGTCCCGGGATGGAGTCCCAGGATCGAGTCCCGCATCGGGCTCCCAGCTCAGCGGGGAGTCTGCTTCTCCCCCTGACCCTCCCCCCTCTCATGTGCTCTCTCTGTCTCAAATAAATAAATAAAATCCTTAAAAAAAAAAAAAAGGTTTGCGTCATGGACCATGCCTAAAGTATTTTATATATAATTTTATACTGTCAAAAAACATAGGACGTTAGAGTTATCATCATCTCTCCCATGGTTACAGATGAGTAAAATGAGGACTAGAAATTGAAATACCTTCTTCATGTGGCAGAATTATTTACTACATTTTACCATTTTCTCCCTGTATTGTATTGTTCTCTATCTCAAAAACGACATTTGTAGCTTTTAGCTACTACTTTGTGCTGTATGTGTAAGGGCACGCTGGCTAAGAGGTTATTTATTTGTAAATTGCCTTCTTTTTTTAGACCTTTCTTAGAATATTGAGAAATACAAATAAGTCTGGGTAAAGAAAACCATCTTTGTCTAATGCTGTCATTATTAGAGTAAAACCTGGGTTTGAGACTTTACTTCTGAGAGTTCCTGATTTGACTTACTATATAACTGGATTGGGGAATTGCAAAGTGATTTATAACATGTTTTATTGAATTTGATTCTCCATGTATAACTTAGCACAAGTGTTATTTTTTTTGCTGATAAGAACCTTTTCTATTTTTCTATTGCCTAGTTTTTGGAAAAAGGATTTGTTGCACATATTTAAGAAAAAATATACTTTGAAATATCAAAAATATATTTGCCTATGTAAAATATGGCTAAAGTTCTAATTCTTTATATACCATGGATGAAAGTAAATAGCTAACTAAAGTAGATGTATGAATGCTAATAGTCTAATATTCTGGTATGTCTTATGATATCCTTTATATTTTCCTTGTGTTAAGTGAAACTTTACCAGAAGTAGAGCTTGAAAATTATTTAATTGTGCATTGGCATGTAAACTAGATTTATGCCATGTTGATTTGTGGTTTGCAAGGGAGACTTAAATGCCTGGTAAAGTAATATTTATTCAAAATGAAAAAAAGTAATTATAGGTGTAGGAAAAATCCATCTGAATAATAAAGATGGAAAGAGTTCCTTCATGATTGAGGTGATAAGGTTTTAGTCACATTGAGACTGAGTGTCTTTCACACTATTTCTTTCTAACAAGCTACAAGTGTGAACTTCATGGAGAGGGTGAAGCAGACTTGAGCTGGAGGTGATGACAGTTCTGTGTTTCTAACATATTCATAACCAAGAAGTATGATGAATGGATTTTTGGTTAATGCTAAAATATTTCACTATCTTGCAGGTATGGTCTAATACTTCTTTCATGCAAATACTGATTCTGTGTTTTCAAATAATGTGTCAGTCAGGCATGTAAATATGCACTTAGAAATTAAGTTTAATCTGAGAATAAATGGACACTATTGTGTTTAGACAAACCTCAGGCACCTGAGGACCTTCCAAATTTCAAAAAGCAAAAAGCTACAATACTCAGATTTTCCTCTATATGATGAGATTTGATATTTTTTCTCCTAGACATTTTGGATATGTGTCATATGCTAAATCAGTATGTTGTATAAACACAACCTATATATATATATATATATATATATATATGCAAAAAAGTCTATAAATGTGCTTGTATTAATTTTCTCAAAGTGAACACCAACACCTAGATCAAAACATGCTAGTACCAAACCTCAGAAGTTCCCTCTTCCCTCTTCCAGATATTATCCATCTCTTCTAAAGTAACTATTATCCTAACTTCTAATAACATCAATTAACTTTTTAAAACCTATCTAGTTAGGGGTGCCTGGGTGGCTCAGATGGTTAAGTGTCTGCCTTCGGCTCAGGTCGGATCCCAGATCCCGTGGTCCTGGGATAGAGCCCCACATCGGGCTCCTGGCTCAGCAAGAAGCCTGCTTCTCCCTCTTCCTCTGCCTCTCTCCCTGCTCATGCTGTCTCTTTCTCTCTCTCAGTATCTCTGTGTCTCAAATGAATAAATCAAATCTTAAAAAAATTAAAGTTTAAAACCTATCTAGTTACACTAAAAAAATGTGTAATCTTTTGTGCCTGGCTTCTTGTGCTCATTGATAGGTTTGTGAGAACAATTCATGTTTACGTGTGTAGGAATATCAGGACTGGAGGACATGCATTTACTTAGCTTCAGTGGATTTTTTTTCAGACCATTTTCCAAAGGAGTGCTATCAGTTTATATTCACATCAGTAATAATGAGTTTTGTTTGCTCTATTCCTTAGTCAATATTGATATTATCTGCCTCGTCTTTTCATGTTAGCCATTTTGGTGAGGGAGTAGTGGTATCACATTGTGACACTGATTTGTGTTTCACTCTGCACGTCAGAGTTGAGTTCCTTTTCATATTTGATTGATTATTTTCATATCAACATTTCTGAAATTTCTGCTCAAGACTTTTCTCCATCTTACCGTTAGATTTAAAATCTATTTAAATCCATTAAAATAGATTTGTAGTAGTTTTATAGGTTATGGTCATGAATACTTAGAGATATGTATTAGAATTTTAAAATTACAATTAAAATCTAATTAATTTAATTCCAATTAATATCATTGTAGTCTAATATATTAAAATTTTCTTTGTGATTAGCTAGGTCCCATATTTTAAAATATTAATAAGTATATAGTATTCTCCGTTAAATTAAATTTATATAATGGCTGGAACAGTTACTAAAAATGTTTCAAATTATTTTCCCCTCATTTTTATCTATGTAAAGTATGGCATGGACTAGATTATGTCATACAGCTTAGCCACTGTTAAATTGGATATTTTCTCTTATAAATTAGTCAGCTAGTGTGTTGTGGAGAATGGAGAAGTGTGATTGAATTTAAAATCTAGGCCTGTGGTTTTAGAGTACCTAGACTGTTAAAAATGACATTTTAGTCCATATTCACACACATATATTCTCATCATATATTTATATATATATTTCAAATTATGCATTTATATTCAGGGAAGATTTTACAGAAATATTACATATCTATAATGTAATCTAATCTAATAAAATAATATAATAATGCAATAGTACAATTATTCATATATATGAATATTTCATGTATATATATGAAATATATATTTCATATGAATATTTCATATACATATGAATATGGTATATGTGTGTGTGTGTGTGTGTGTGTGTGTATACATATATTGAAACCCCCCTGAATGCCCAATTCTATGTATCCAACCTCCTGGCTAGACATCTCCTTCAGCTGGATACCCAGCAGGCAACTTAATCTCTCCATGTCTAAAACAGAAATGTTGATTTTTTTTCCTACTCTTCCCTTCATCTGTCAAATCCTTCAATGTTTTCCATTTTGATAGTTGGCAATTCTACCCATCCTGTTGTTTAAAATAAAACCCTATACCTCATTTCTGATTTTCTTTTTTTTTTAATTTTATTTATTTATTTGAGAGAGAGAGAGAGCATGTGTGTGTGAGTGAGCAGGGAGAGGAGCAGAGGGTGAGAGAGAGGGACAAGCAGACTCCATGCTGAGCGCAGAGCCTGATGTGGGGCTCCATCTCAATCTCTCCACCATGAGATCATGACCTGAGATGAAGCAAAGATTTGGACACCCAACCAACTGAGCCACTCCTGATTCTTTCTTTTGACTCCAACTCTAAAATTACATTATAAAATACCTCAATTCTCACTTTTACACAACTCCCATTCTAAATAATACTCCCATCCCTATCAAGATTACAATAAAATCTTGACTGGTTTCTCTGATTTACTCTTAGCACTTGATCTTTGCAGAGCAATCAGAGTAGTCTCTTACAAAGGTAAATCACCTCAATCACTTCTCTGCTTACACTCTCAAGTAGTACTCCATTTCATTTAGAATATTTTCCAAATGCCTTTCTCCAACTGATCTGGTGCACTACTGGACTTGGACTGCATCTCATTTAATCAAGGCAGAGTAGGATTGGCTTACATTCCCCTAATGCCTGGCACCAGTTAGTTTGCCACCAAACTAACTTGGCTGACTTCCTCTTTCTCAGTAGCCTCTCCATTTCTATCCTCTCTATCAGGAGATCTGACCTCCTTAAACTTTTTAATCTCCCTTCTAAATTTTGAATTGTCTGTTGGATTGTCTCATCTTTCTCTTCTTGTTTTCCAGGGATAAGAAACAGATCATTTACTTTTTCTCAGTATTCTGTTTCCCATTTTTGTGGTAGCATTTATTCTATGCTTGTTTCCCTTCTTGGTCTTCTTTTTTGATACACAAGGGCTTAGTATGGAATTCAAACTAGAAGAATTGTTATCACTTCTGTAAAAATGTTCCTGCATATTGCCAATCTATTTATCCTATAGCAGATGGAGGCCTGTTGGTATTTTGAGCCTTTCCTTGGTTATTAGCCAGATTTCATTGTCCATTAGCAGTACAAAGCAATTGTAATCATCCATGAAACTTGGTGCACAATCCAAGTCTAAACAAATGACAGTCCCTTGCTTACCACTCCAGGGTCTATATGAGTCAGTAAGATTCTTGCCAGCTAGCTCCTAAAAGAATAACTGACATGGATCTCCCACTGGCCAAACTGGTATCTTCCTTTAAAAGGTGAAGTTTGATCCTAAACAATGAACCAATGCCCAGGCTAGTTTGACTAATAATTGTTGGAATTGAAATCCTGATCAGTCAAGTGCTACCATATACAAAAATTCAAGTAAAATTTTATTTTTAGAACATACTAGATTGTATCATGTTTCTTAATTTCAAAGTAAAACTTGAGTATGGGGTTCAAATAGTATAAAAATAATTTATCATATTTTATTCTAATGGTGTAAGGTAGTTTTAGGAAATTCCTTATGACTTTATTTCTGTGAAACAACCCAACTATCTTCTCTTTTTGTTCATTTGGGGACTATTTCTCACAATCTTGATGATATAGATAATTCCAATTGTGTTTCATTGAAAATGAAATATCTAAAAATATTAATATTTCTATTTTAAGAAGAATTTATAAACAATTGTGTCTGAATATAATGAATGATCATCTCACCAATATTTTGGACTTTTAATAAAACTACAATTAAATTACCCAAGAAATGTGAATGAAGGGGGGAAATCGGAGGGGGAGATGAACCATGAGAGACTATGGACTCTGAGAAACAAACTGAGGGTTCTAGAGGGGAGAGGGTTGGGGGTTGGGTTAGACTGGTGATGGGTATTAAGGAGTGCACATACTGAATAGAGCACTGGGTGTTATAGGCAAACAATGAATCATGGAATGCTACATCAAAAACTGATGATGTAATGTATGGTGATTAACATAACATAATAATAAAAAAAATTACCCTAGAAATGTAACTGTCTATGTTCTCCTTAGAATAACAAGGAATTAACTTCTTCACCTAAAGAGTGATATTCCCTCTTATGTTAATTCAGAAAGTTCCATTTGATTTCTAAATTGGAAGTCCTTACTTGTGTATTACTTGTGTATTTCTATTCTCATCTCAAACAATTTTGAAGAATTACTTCTAGCCATTGGTAATAGCAAATACATTTATTTTTGGAATTTATTGTGTTTTGTTCTTGAGTTTTTTAAGCAAAGAAAAATGTTTCTCTCTTTTCTTCCTTAGAGTAATATGCTTCATACAATTCAATTGCAGAGATCCTGTTTAAAATAAGTATTTTTTCACAACTTGAATTGAATTGTAATTTTTAATTTTATTATATTTAATTGTAATTTTTAAGTTTATGATTCTGACCACAAGTACTGAACTAAAACTATTGTGTGAAACTCAGACCTAATGCAGCTAATGTCCATAAGGCTAAGTAAAAGTCAATTTTTAAAAAAATATAATTGTTTTCACACAAAAAAAGAAAATTAGATTTGCAGTCAATTGACTTGAGAAACCGTTTTCTCCACAACATAATTATCACTTATTGTTTCCATGATTTATCCATTCAGTTTCATCCCTACGAAATGAGCAAAAAAAAAATCCTAAACTATCACCCAGTTTTGTTAGGATCAAAGGGCTATTGTATGTGGTGGTATTTTACGGTGCTTAAGAAGGAGGACCTTGGAATCAGAAGCTGAAACAAATCCCACTTCTGGCCCTTACTACAGGTGTGACCTTACTAAGTTCTCAAAGCCTCATTCTCTCCCTGCAAAAATGGAAATAATTGTAACTTTGTCATTAAAGATTTTCATTTTATAAACAGCTTAATACATGGCAGGGATTCAATAAATTATAATTATATAAAACTATCTTATAAACTTGTAAACGGATATAAAATATAAGATTAATAATTTATCATTATTTTATTCAAGTAATAAGATGAAAGTTATTCTAAAAGAATGTTGTTAATAAATGTGCAAAGAAATGACAGTTATCGTTCAGCCTAATTTTTCAGTTTATCTCATTCCTCTGTTTTGGGAAAAGATTTACATCTGTTTCATAATATTTATTGCATTTTCTTCATAAAATGACATTAAATTGCTAATGATAATTATGACATGGAGAAATCCCTATTGCGGTAAAGAATGCTATGTAATTCTAATAAAACTTGTCATGAGCAGAGGTAACAACTTAATGAAAGACATTATATACAAAAGTTTGAAATATTATTATAGTCCACAAGCAAAGTTTATGCCCTAATTTAGTTGTCTCATTTGCACCTTATCAAAACAATATTGCAATTTTCTTGTGATAACTTTGCTTCAGTAAAACTTACAGGATGGAGTTGTATTGATAATTTAAATTTGATTTTTGCAATAATTATGAGATAAATGATACCAGCATATTTTAAATGTCATATTTCTATAAAAAATCAGGTATATCTTGAGAATATGATTTTCACTTTTCAAGAAAATAATGTGCTTTTTAAGTAGCTCTCTGTATATATTTTTTAAAGATTTATTTACTTATTTTAGAGAGAGAGCACAAGCAGGGGGAGGGAGAGGGACAAGCAGGTTCTGTTCTCAGTGCAGAGACCCACACAGGGCTAGATCCCAGGACACTGAGATCATGACTTGAGCAGAAATGAAGAATTAGATGCTTAATTGACTGAGGCAGGGGCGCCTGGGTGGCTCAGTCATTGGGCAACTGACTGCAGTTCAGGTCATGATCCCAGGGTTCTGGGATCAAGGCCTGCATCGGGCTCCCTGCTCAGTGGGAAGCCTGCTTCTCCCTCTTCCACTGCCCCTGCTTGTGTTCCCCCTTTCGCTGTGTCTCTCCCTGTCAAATAAATAAATAAAATCTTTAAAAAAAATTGAGCCAACCCCGGTGCCCCAGCTCTCTGTATATTTTATAATTATAATAGTTATATTTCACTTTTTATAAAATCGATTCTAAGTCTCTGATGAGATATTCCATCTTTTTATTTTCTGGAAGAGATAATACTGTTAATTTATTTCTTTTTTCTTTTTTTTTATTATGTTATGTTAATCACCATACATTACATCATCAGTTTTTGATGTAGTTTAAAGACATTGGCAGCTAACACAAGATTCTGTATCAAATCTAAGTCTGTATCTATCGTCTGTTTCAATGTGTTGGTTTTAGTTCCAGTATTGTGGTGTTTCAAGTTAAAAAAATCTTGTTTTTTATCTTTTAAAAGTATAAAGACGCCAAAGATGTTATTTCTCCTCATAGAGTGTGCATCTCTTCCTCTGGTAAGCTGGAAAGCTGACAGCCAGAATGAAGCATCATCTAGAGGATCCAAGTCTGTCCTTCCACCATGTGCTGAGACACAAAGATTTGTGAACAAAATAACTGTTGTCTTAAGCCATTAGATGTAGGGGTTTCTTTGTGTTATATAGAAATTAATAATAGAAACAATCAGCAGCAAATAAATTGAACCTATATTTTTTTTTCTCATTCATATGTAGAATTTAAGAAAAAAACAAATGAACATACAGAAAAAAAAAAGAGAAAGGGAGACAAACCATAAAACAGACTCTTAACTATAGAGGACAAACAAGGTTGATGCAGGGGTGGGTGGGGGATGGACTAGAAGGGTGATGGGTATTAAGGAGGGCACTTGTGATGAGCACTGGGTGATGATCAATAAATTCTACTACTGAAACTAATATCACACTGTATGTTAACTAAGTGGAATTTAAATACAAAATTGAAACAAAAAAATTAAAATTAAATCATTGCTTTCCTTATAACGATGTTACTTTGAGCAGAAGCCTTTTAGGTTTACATAGACCTGTAAGGAACGCTAGCTTTGGAACAAGTAGATTTGCCTTAAATTTTTCTACCACTAGCTGTTGACTTTGCAAATTAGTATAACAACACTACATTTCATTTAAAATACTTTTCAATTATAAATTTTTCAAATTCCTTTTCTTTTTTTGATAATTTTTTTAATTTTTTTATTGTTATGTTAATCACCATACATTACATCATTAGTTTTTAATATAGTGTTCCGTGATTAATTGTTTGTGCATAATACTCAGTGCTCCATGCAGAACGTGCCTTCTTTAATACCAATCACCAGGCTAACCCATCCGCCCCCTCCCCTCTAGAACCCTCAGTTTGTTTTTCAGATTCCATCATCTCTCATGGTTCATCTTCCCCTCCGATTTCCCCCCCCCTCATTCTTCCCCTCCTGCTATCTTCTTCTTCTTTTTTTTTCGTAACATATGTTGCATTATTTGTTTCAGAGGTACAGATCTGTGATTCAACAGTCTTGCACAATTCACAGCACTCACCATAGCACATACCCTCTGCAATGTCTATCACCCAGCCACCCCATCCCTCTGACCCCACCCAACCACTCCAGCAACCCTCAGTTTGTTTCCTGAGATTAAGAATTTCTCATATAAGTGAGGTAATATGATACATGTCTTTCTCTGATTGACTTCCTTCACTCAGCATAACACCCTCCAGTTCCATCCACGTCGTTGCAAATGGCAAGAGATCATTCTTTTTGATGGTTGCATAATATTCCATTGTGTATATATACCACTTCTTCTTTATCCATTCATCTGTCAATGGACATCCTGGCTCTTTCCACAGTTTGGCTATTGTGGATATTGATGCTATAAACATTGGGGTGCACGTACCCCTTCGGATCCCTACATTTGTATCTTTGGGGTAAATGCCCAGTCGTGCAATTGCTGGATCGTGTGGTAGCTCAATTTTCAACTGTTTGAGGAACCTCCAAACTGTTTCCCAGAGGGGTTGCACCAGCTTGCATTCCCACCAACGGTGTAGGAGGGTTCCACTTTCTCCACATCCCCGCCAAATCTGTCGTTTCCTGACTTGTTAATTTTAGCCATTCTGACTGGTGTGAGGTGGTATCTCATTGAGGTTTTGGATTTGGATTTCCCTGATGCTGAGCGATGTTGAGCACTTTTTCATGTGTCTGTTGGCCATTTGGATGTCTTCTTTGGAAAAATGTCTGTTCATGTCTTCTGCCCATTTCTTGATTGGATTATTTGTTCTTTAGGTGTTGAGTTTGATAAGTTCTTTATAGATTTGGGATACTAGCCCTTTATCTGATATGTCATTTGCAAATATTTTCTCCCATTCTGTTGATTGTCTTGTGGTTTTGTGGATTGTTTCTTTTGCTGTGCAAAAGCTTTTTATCTTGATGAAATCCCAATAGTTCATTTTTGCCCTTGCTTCCCTTGCCTTTGGTGATGTTTCTAGGAAGAAGTTGATGTGGCTGAGGTCGAAGAGGTTGCTGCCTGTGTTCTCCTTTAGGATTTTGATGGACTCCTGTCGTCCATCTAGGTCTTGCAACCATTTGGAGTCTATTTTTGTGTGTGGTGTAAGGAAATGGTCCAGTTTCATTCTTCTGCATGTGGCTGTCCAATTTTCCCAACACCATGTGGAGAAGAGACTGTCTTTTTTCTATTGGACATTCTTTCCTGCTTTGTCAAAGATGAGTTGACCATAGAGTTGAGGGTCCATTTCTGGGCTCTCGATTCTGTTCCATTGATCTATGTGTCTGTTTTTGTGCCAGTACCATACTGTCTTGATGAAGACAGCTTTGTAATAGAGCTGTAAGGACGGAAATGTGATACCCCAAGCTTTGCTTTTCTTTTTCAACATTCCTCTGGCTATTCGGGGTCTTTTCTGGTTCCATACAAATTTTAGGATTATTTGTTCCATTTCTTTGAAAAAAAGTCGATAGTATTTTGATGGGGATTACATTGAATGTGCAGATTACCCTAGGTAGCATTGACATCTTTACAATCTTTGTTCTTCCAATCTATGAGCATGGAACGTTTTTCCATTTCTTTGTGTCTTCTACAATTTCTTTCATGAGTATTTTACAGTTTTCTGAGTACAGATCCTTTGCCTCTTTGGTGAGATTTTTTACTAGGTATCTTATGGTTTTGAGGGCAATTGTAAATGGGATCGACTCCTTGATTTGTCTCTCTTCTGTCTTGTTGTTGGTGTATAGGAATGCCACTGATTTCTGTGCATTGATTTTATATCCTGCTTCTTTACTGAATTCCTGTATGACTTCTAGCAGTTTTGGGGTGGAGTCATTTGGACTTTCCACATACAGTATCATATCATTTGCAAAGAGTGAGAGTTTGACTTCCTCCTTGCTGATTTGGATGCCTTTGATTTCTTTTTGTTGTCTGATTGCTGTGGCTAGGACTTCTAATACTATGTTGAATAACAGTGGTGATAGTGGACATCCCTGCTGCGTCCCTGATCTTAGGGGGAAAGCTCTCAGTTTTTCCCCATTGAGAATGATATTCGCTGTAGGTTTTTCAGAAATGCCTTTATGGTATTGAGGTAGGTACCCTCTATCCCTATACTCTGAAGAGTTTTGATCAAGAAAGGATGCTGTACTTTGTCAAATGCTTTCTTTGCATCTACTGAGAGGATCATTTGATTCTTGTTCTTTCTTTTGTTAATATATTGTATCACGTTGATTGATTTGCGGATGTTGAACCAGCCTTGCAGCCCAGGGATAAATCCCACTTGGTCATGGTGAATAATCCTTTTAATGTACTGTTGGATCCTATTGGCTACTATTTCGGTGAGAATTTTTGCATCCATGTTCATCAAGGATATTGGTCTGTAATTCTCCTTTTTGATGGGGTCTTTGTCTGGTTTGGGGATCAAGCTAATGTTGGCCTCATAAAATGAGTTTGAAGTTTTCCTTCTATTTCTATTTTTTGGAACAGTTTCAGGAGAATAGGTATTAATTCTTTAAATGTTTGGTAGAATTCCCCTGGGAAGCCATCTGGCCCTGGGCTTTTGTATGTTGGGGGATTTTTGATGACTGCTTCAATTTCCTTAGTGGTTATATGTCTGTTCAGTTTTTCATTTCTTCCTGGTTAAATTTTAGTAGTTGATACATCTCTAGGAATGAATCCATTTCTTCCAGGTTATCTAATTTGCTGGCTTAGAGTTGCTCATACTATGTTCTTATAATTGTTTGTATTTCTTTGGTGTTGGTTGTGATCTCTCCTCTTTCATTCATGATTTTGTTGATTTTGGTCTTTTCCCTTTTCTTTTTGATAAGTCTGGCCAGGGGTTTATCAATCTTGTTAATTCTTTCAAAGAACCAGCTCCTGGTTTCTTTGATCTGTTCTACTGTTCTTTTGGTTTCTATTTCATTGATTTCTGCTCTGATCTTTATTATTTCTCTTCTCCTGCTGGGTTTAGGCTTTAGTTCCTCTTCTTTCTCCAGCTCCTTTAGGTGTAGGGTTAGGTTGTGTATTTGAGAACTTTCTTGTTTCTTGAGAAAGGCTTGGATTGCTCTATAATTTCGTCTCCAGACTGCCTTTGCTGCATCCCAAAGATTTTGAACAGTTGTGTTTTCATTTTCATTGTTTTCCATGAATTTTTTTAATTCTTCTTTAATTTCCTGGTTGACCCATTCATTCTTTAGTAGGATGCTCTTTAGTCTCCATGTATTTGAGTTCTTTCTGACATTCCTCTTGCGAATGAGTTCTAGTATCAAAGCATTGTGGTCTGAAAATATGCAGGGAATAACCCAATCTTTTGGTACTGGTTCAGACGTGTTTTGTGACCTAGGATGTGATCAATTCTGGAGAATGTTCCATGGGCACTAGAGAAGAATGCGTTTTCCGTTGCTTTGGGATGGAATTTTCTGAATATGTCTATGAAGTCCTTTTGTTCCACTGTGTCGCTTAAAGTCTTTATCTCCGTGTTGATCTTTTGCTTAGATGATCTGTCCATTTCGGTCACGGGGGTGTTAAAGTCCCCCCGTATTATTGTATTGTTGTCAATGTGTTTCTTTGCTTTTGTTATTAATTGCCTTATATAATTGGCTGCTCCCATGTTCGGGGCATAGATATTTACAATTGTTAGATCTTCTTGGTGGATAGACACTTTAAGTATGATATAGTGTCCTTCTTCATCTCTTATTACAGTCTTTGCTTGAAAATCGAATTTGTCTGATATAAGGATTGCCACCTCAGCTTTCTTTTGGTGTCCATTAGCATGGTAAATGGTTTTCCACCCGTTCACTTTCAATCTGGGGGTGTCTTTGGTTCTAAAATGAGTCTCTTGCAGATTGCATATCGATGGGTCTTGTTTTTTAATCCAATCTGATAGCCTGTGTCTTTTGATTGGGGCATTTAGCCCATTTACATTCAGGGTAACTATTGAAAGATATGAATATAGTGCCATTGTATTGCCTTTAAAGTGACTGTTACTGTATATTGTCTGTATTCCTTTCTGTTCCATGCTGCTTTTAGGCTCTCTCTTTGCTTAGAGGACCCCTTTCAATATTTCTTGGAGGGCTGGTTTCGTGTTTGCAAATTCCTGTAGTTTTTGTTTGTCCTGGAACCTTTTAATCTCTCCTTCTATTTTCAATGACAGCCTGACTGGATATAGTATTTTTGGCTATATATTTTTCTCGTTTAGTGCTCTGAATATATCATGCCATCTTTTCTGTCCTGCCAGGTCTCTGTGGATAGGTCTGTTGCCAGTTTAATGTTTCTTCCATTATTGGTTACATATCTCTACTCCCGACCTGCTTTCAAGATTTTCTCTTTGTCTCTGAGACTCGTAAGTTTTATTATTAGGTGTCAGGCTGTTGACCTATTTTTATTGATTTTGAGAGGAGTTCTCTGTGCTCCTTGGATTTTGATGCCTGTTTCCTTCCCCACATTAGGGAAGTTCTCTGGTATAATTTGCTCCAATATTCCTTCTGCCCCTCTCTCGCTTTCTTCTTCTTCTGGGATCCCAATCATTCTAATGTTGTTTTGTCTTATCATATCGCTTTTCTCTCGAATTCTGCCCTCTTGATCCAGTAGTTGTTTATCTGTCTTTTTCTCAGCTTCTTTATTTTCCATCATTTGGTCTCCTATATCACTAAATCTCTCTTCTGCCTCATTTATCCTAGCAGTTAGTGCCCCCATTTTTGATTGCACCTCATGAATAGCCTTTTGATTTCGACTTGGTTAGATTTTAGTTCTTTTATTTCTCCAGAAATGGTTTCTCTAATAACTTCCATGCTTTTTTCAAGCCCAGCTAGTATCTTTAAAATCATGATTCTGAACTCTATGTCTGACATCGCAGTAATGTCTGTATTGAGGAGGTCCCTGGCAGACGGTAGTACCTCTTGTTCTTTTTTTGAGGTGAATTTTTTCGTCTTGTCATTTTGTCCAGAGGAGAATAGATGAATGAGAGACCAAAATGCTCACAGGTTAACAACGTCTCCAGAAAATATACACTAATCAAATCTGAAAAGACCTGAAACCTGGGGAAAAGAAAGAGAAAGAAGGGGGCGCCTGGGTGGCTCAATTGGTTAAGCAACTGCCTTCGGCTCAGGTTATAATCCTGGAGTCCCGGGATCGAGCTCCACATCAGGCTCCCTGCTCAGCGGGGAGTCTGCTTCTCCCTCTGACCCTCCCCCCTCTCATGTGCTCTCTCTCTCTCTCATTCTCTCTCTCTCAAATAAATAAAATAAAAATTTAAAAAAAAAGAAAGGGAAAGAAAGAAAAAAGAAATAGAAAAAAAGAACAAGATAAAAACAAACAAGAACAACAACACACACACAAATAAAAAACAGAATATGATCAAATATTAGACTGGTGCATAGATCTGTGCCACACACTAGATTTTGGGTGTATTTTAGTCAGTTAGAAGAAAGTGCCTCCTAAAATTTTAAAGAAAGAAAGACATATATGTACAAAATAAGGATTGATATGATGAAGGGATGGAATATGACTGTAAAGATGAAAATTATAAAAAAAATTTAAAAAGGAATTGATAAGAAGGTGTTTGAAAAAAGAAAGAAGCCGATTAAAAAAAAGGAAAGAAAGAAAGAAGAAAAAAAAGGGGGGTGGGAGAGAATGTGATCAGGCAGGAGACTAGAACAAAGCCATACTCTAGAGATTTAGCATATGATTTGATATGTTAGAATAAACTGTATCTCAAAATATTAAAAAGAGAACAACATATATATATAACTGCCAAAAATAAGGGTAACTGCTATGAAGGGATAGAATATGACTCTAAAAATGAAAAATAAAATGTTTTTTTTTTTTCAAAAAGGGATTGATAAGATGTTGGTTGAAAAAGGGAAAAAGAAAAATGCAAAAAAAAAAAAACCAGTTAATAAAAAAATTAACTTTGAAAGACTAATGAATCATGGTAAAAAAGCCATGAATTCTATATGCACTATTCCCCTAATGCAGGAGTTCTGCCATTCTCCTTGATCGGTAAACTTGGTCTTGGCTGGCTGTTCGTGCTGATCTTCTGGGGGAAGGGCCTGTTGCCGTGGTGTCCAAATGTCTCTCCCAGAGGCGGTATTGTCCCGCCTTTGCTGGTCCGGGCTAAGCAATCTGCTCAGGTTTGCTCTTGGGATCTTTTGTTCCCTGCAAGCTATCCATACATCCTGGAGGACGACAGTAAAATTGGCAGCCTCCCAATCTCTCCCTGGAGGAGCCGAGAACTCTGGACCCCGCTCCTCACTGTGCCCCCAGAGAAAAGCAGTCAGTCACTCCCGTCTCCCTGGTATCCGGCTGCACTCTGTGCTCACCTGACCTGTGACCGAGCATTTCTATCTCTGGCACCCGACCCCGTGTGGAGTCTCCAAACCCAGCAGATCCCTGTGGTGCGCTCCTGCGCCACTCATCCCGGGGAAGGAAGGGGAGTCTCCTTGGTTCTGCCACTTGTGGGTCCCTGCTGGAGGAGCAGTGGCCCGACTGTTTTGCCGATCACAGTTTATGGCAACCTCAAGCTGAGAGTCTGCACCTCGGCTCTGTCTCTGCAGCCAGCTTCCCCGCTCCAATACCTGGGAGCTCTGCTGCACTCAGGCACCCCCAGTCTTTCTGTGACCCCGAGGGTCCTGAGACCACACTGTCCTGCGAGGGTTCCACCCCAAGCTTAGCCACTGGGGTGATGTCCCTCAGCAGAGCTGACTTCTAAAATTTCCGATTTGTGCTCCGCTGCTCTATCACTTCCCAGAAGCTGCCGACAGAGGCCCCCTCCCCCGCCGTCCATCCTCCCAAATATCACCTCGGATTCACTTCTCCGCACGTCCTACCTTCCAGAAAGTGGTTGCTTTTCTGTTCAGGGAGTTGTTGCTATTCTTTTCTTCAATCCTCTGTTGAGTTCGTAGGTGTTCAGAATATTTTGATCCCTATCCAGCTGAATTTTGAGACCAGATGTAATCCAGGTCTCTTACTCCTCTGCCATCTTGCTCCACCCCCCCCGAATCTATACATTTTAAAAGCTTTTTATACCCTATACAAATATTTATGTCTGGGTATAAAGCAGCATCTGAGAAAAGTCCAAATTATTAAAATTGCCTCCAAAATTGAACTCCAAATGACTAAAATTGTCTCCAGTTCCATTTCATTTGCTATCAATATACCCAGTGTCCTGTAGAAATTATCAGTTTTTATTCCAGAGTATATTTATTATATAACACTAATCTTTATGGGATAGAACAAAGCCTGAGAATTTATCCTCCTAGATATCAATAGTTGTACGTAAGTTTATAGGGAATAAGACTGTTTAGTATTGGTTATTGTTACAATGATGTTACAAAAATTGTTACATTTTGTACAATGTTACAAAAACAGATAAATGGAACATAATCATTCAGAAATAAACAACACATCCATGGTCACCTATTTACATCTAAGGAGACATCACAGTGCATTGGGATAAGGGTAACCTTTTTAAATAATATGTACTGGGGTCATTGGATATCTTTTGGAAATCATTAATCTTATACACTATCTAACCCCATAAATAAACATTAACTTCAGATAAATCAGCCTGAATACTAAAGGTATTAAAAAAACTTCTACAGGAAAACAGAATATTTGTATAACCTTGGTGTAGATAAAAAATTCTCAAACAGGACAGAAAATACTGAAGGAAAAGAAAAGGTTAAATTATAGTAAAATTAAGAAACTCCATATTTTAAACAATATCACAAAAAGACTGAAGATTCATATCCAAAACTTTATGTCCATTATAAGTATATACATATTGATATAATCATATGTTGTTCTATACCTAGACATAAATATTTGTATATATTGATACATACATATCAAAAGACTCAAATCCATGATATATTTAAAAACCCTTCACATCACAAGAAATCTAGACAGGCACTTCACATAACAGAAAACAAAAATGATAAATAAACCTTTGAATTGGAACTCAATTTTATTAGTTATCAGGAAAATGTAAATTAAAACTGCAATGCAAATTACTCTACATGCAACAGAGTGACTAACTTTAAAAAAGGCAGGAAATGTCAAATATTGATAAAATGTGGGAAAATTGAATTATAATGGCCAAGTCGAGTAAGTTTGTACAGATAACCTGGATAGAATGTTTGGAAGTATAATCTAACATGTCCACTCTTAGACACCTAACAGAATTATATATATTCTCCATAATGAAAATAACCTAAGATTCCATCAGTGATATACTGCTTCACTGTGGTATATTCACACCATAGAAAACTACATGTATCTCACAAGATATTGGGAAGAAAGTGGCCAAATACAAATGAGTACATATTGTATGATTCCACTAATCTCAGTTTCACATTCTCTATATGTATAATTCAATGAAAAAGATATAAAGAATAGTCCTACTTCTAATTCTGAGGTCACATACTCACCATGCTATTTCAGAGGGTACTGACCTTAATGATTTTATATAAGGATGTTATTTTATTTTTTCATATTTGACACAAATTGACTCAAAGTTCAGTTAAATTTAAGGCAAGAGTTTCTGGTTTAAATTAAACAATAAAACATTCCTCTCAGTTCAGTTTATCTTCTGCTTGTATTTATTTCTGACTAAAACTGATTGTCTTATGCCACGTACAATGTTTCATTGTTTTTCAAGTATTACTTAATCACAATAGGTGGATATTATACCATTTTTATAGTTGAGCAATTTACTCTTACAGACATTAATGAAATTTCTCAATTTTACACCAGTAGAAAATTAGAGAATATTATATCAAGCCTAGTTTTATCACTGTGTCACTAGAGTGTGTTGCCTCTGACAAAGACTCATTCAAATATGATGGCTTGTAATTTATTTTTATTTGAATATCTCTATTAATAGAGTATGACCACAAGAATAATAATAAAAATAAAGGCTTGTGGGTGGCTCAGTTTGTTAAGCATCCGACTCTTGATTTCTGCTCAGGTCATGATCTCAGGGTTGTGAGATCAAGCCCTGCATAGGGCTCTGTGCTGGACATGGAACCTGCTTAAGATTCTCTCTCTCTCCTTCTCCCTCTGTTGTTCCCCCCCTCAAAAAAAAGAGAATAATAATAAAAATAACATGAGTTTAACACCATATATATTATAAAGCACTGTTGGTTAAAGAGCTACTTTAAAAGAAAAACAGTCATTTGGTGTCTTAAATTTTTTTTTGCTTTTTTTTAAAATTAAAATTACATTCTTCAATGTATCACATATTTTATAGCATTTGAGATATTAAATTTTCTCATTGCTAGATTTGGTTGCTTATGATTGCCTGAGTTCAGGTAATTCATAAACTGATATAATATGGAGAATAATTAATATAACAATGGAAAGTAATTTTTAAATCCTTATGTAACTCTCAGAATTACAGTAATGCAATTACTGTCTAAAGGTCACAATACCATTTTGGAAAACATTCATTCAGGACTGAATTAAGCATAAGTCATATTTACTCATGTGATTGATTACAAAAAATAAAATCAGAACTTTTAAAAGCTGGTTTATATGTTAATGTTCACATTGTTGGCATTTAATTTTAGTAAATACACTGATGTTACAGTCTCTAAAGTTGAAAAATTCTTAGAAGGCACTCATTAGAGTACATTTGTGTAAAGTTATCAAAATAATAGAAATGCAGTGTTTGAATGAAGTTATATATTTACTTTTATCCTGAGTTAAATTGAAAAGAACTAATAATTCATATTTTATATGTTTAAAGAACAACTTGCTAATGTCACTATGATGATAGTAATGGACAGAAAGATCCCCATGTACATTCTGAATATTAAATATAATAAATTATTTGTGTATATTTTAAATTTTATCTTCATTGTATTATGTTCTGCATCTCCAAATTTGTTAAACTGATTATTGCCACCAAATAAACAAATGATAGTTAAATAGCATTTCATATTTTAAGATTGAGGATGTAACCCTAGAACTGAAAACAATTGTTCATATATTTGTTTTCAATATCAATGATTTTATCAAATCATTTCCCAACCAGCTGACTTTAGAGGATTAATAAAACTAGACAATAATATGTAATAATGTAAAATTTCATTACAATATTATTTTATTCAATCAATTTTGGTCTTCTTGAGAATTTAAACACCATATGTGCTGGCATTTTTTTTCTTTTCCTTTTCTGTATTTCCATTTTTGTTACTTTATGAAAGAAATATTTTCTAAGAAATTTAATAACATAAAGTAGATGACAGCTGAATTTATAACAAATGTTATCACAACTAAAATACACAAAGAAAAATGACACAGGTATGATTATTATGCAGCTAAATTTTTCTTGGGCGAGGCCAAAATAAGAGAAAAACTTATTAACTGATCTTTCTAGGAGAGGCTTCAACTTTTTTATTTCTATAGATTCATGCCAAGTTATCCAGAGTCCTAAGAGTTATGCAGTATTCTTCCCAGAGTAAAATAGTTTTTTACCATTATGTGCTCTTAAATATTTTATTAGTGCTACTGTATAGAAAGGATTTATTACTTATAAATTATTGTCTTTTATGAAAATGGGTTTAATAGAATATGCACTATTAACAATTGTGTGCATTGATCATTTGAAAATAATAATAGTGGTTTGTTTATAGTCCAAATATTGATTCCATTTCATATGCTTATTAATCTATAACAATTAAGTCTTTGTATCACCCAAATGTTTCTAAGTTGGGAATATAATGATGAAAATGATTCATCAATTTAGAAGAAGAAAGAAGGAAATGGGTTCTGAACTGAAATAGTGAAGTTTATAAAGTTTCATGTAAATGATTATAATTAAAGACTTAAGTTAGGAATACATGGATTCTTTTTGAATTTTCAATGACTTTATATCATTTGTGAATATAAAATTACTTGATACTGGAGATACATATTTCTTTTACTGTGTAATATTAAATTTTTGTGATATTTCTTAGAATGAAACCAAGGTTTACGTCTAGCAATTCTCACATTATGCAATTTATTTTCAAAAGTGGAGTGAGTTACTTCGTTTTAGAAATCTGAGTAAGAAATATTTGAAAATTTCAGTTTTAAGATTTCTAGTAGAGAAAATATAGTTTAAGAAAATGCTAGTACTTATCTACTTCTATATATTACTTATGGCGATCTTTTATCATTTTTATCTATCCCTTCAGGATGACAGATTAACATTTTAGAATAATCTTTTTGAGAAAATTATATTGTTTTCTCACAAAAAAAAATCTTCTAAAGAAATATTCCTCTTTCTAAAAAATTTCCCAACGATTTTCCTGGTTTCCCTTAAATTCCCTTTCCATTAAAAACCCGATACAACAAAAGACCCCCTGCACAAAAAAATGATTTTGATAGTTTCCCAAAGGTTCCCTTTTTTAATCTAATGGATTGTCTTTCATAGAAACCTTCTATTCTCATACTCTTCTAACCAATCTTCCATGGTGGTAGCTTTGTCTTTATTTATTTATTTATTTATTTATTTATTTTTATTTATTTATTTATTTTTTTTAAAGATTTTATTTATTTATTTGACAGAGAGAGACACAGCAAGAAAGGGAACACAAGCAGGGGGAGTGGGAGAGGGTGAAGCAGGCTTCCTGTGGAGCAGGGAGCCCAATGTGGGCTTGATTCCAGGACCCTGGGATCATGAGCTGAGCCAAAGGCAGATGCTTAACAACTGAGCCATCCAGGCACCCCAGCTTTGTCTTTTTTAAATGTAAAATCCATATACCCTCCTTTGCTTAAATATCTTCAACAAATAAAATAACAAAATATAAAATATTTTCAAAAGAACATCATTATAAAGATCATATTTTTGAATATGGCATGCACAATCCATTACAATTCTGCTTTTCTTTTTTATCATTTAGTCTCTTCCCAAGTGTTATAAACATATAACCAGGGAGGCGGAGCAAGATGGCAGAGGACTAGGAGACATGGATTTCGTCTGGTCTCAGGAATTCAGCTGAATAGGGATCAAACCATTCTGAACACCTACGAACTCAACAGGAGATTGAAGAAGAGAGTAGCAACAACTCTCTGAAAAGAGAAGTGACCACTTACTGGAAGGTAGGACTTGTGGAGAAGTGAATCCGAGGCGATATTCGGGAGGATAGACGGTGGGGGAGGGGGCCTCCGTCGGCCGCTTCTGGCAAGTGATAGAGCCGCGGAGCACAAAATCGGAACTTTGAGAAGTCGGCTCTGCGGAGGGACGTCGCTCCAGTGGCTAAGCGGGGGGTGGAACCCTCGCGGGACAGTGTGGTCTCAGGACCCTCGGGGTCACAGAAAGACCAGGGGTGCCTGAGTGTGGCAGAGCTCCCAGGTATCGGAGCGGGCAAGCCGGCTGCAGAGATGGAGCCGAGGCGCGGGCTCTCAGCTCGGGGTGGCCATAAACTGTGATCCATGGCCCATTCGGGCCACTGCTCCTCCAGCAGGGACACAACAAGCAGCAGAGCCGGGGAGAGTCCCCTTCCTCACCCGGGAGGAGCAGGGCGGGAGCACACCGCAGGAATCTGCTGGGTTTGGAGACTCCACACAGGGTTGGGTGCCAGAGATAGAAACGCTTGGTCACAGGACGGGTGAGCACGGAGTGCAGCAGAGACCAGGGAGACGGGAGTGATTGACTGCTTTTCTCTGGGGGCGCACTGAGGAGCGGAGCCCTGAGTTCTCGGCTCCTCCAGGCAGATAGGGAGGCCACCATTTTCACTCTCATCCTCCAAAGCTGTACCAAGAGCTTGCAGGGAACAATAGCTCCCGAGAGCAAACCCAAGCAGATTGCTTAGCCTGGACTGACAAGGGCGGGGCAATTCTGCCTCCAGCAAAGACATTTGGGAACCACAGCAACAGGTCCCTTCCCCAGAAGATCACCATGAACAGCCAGCCAAGGCCAAGTTTACTGATCAAGGAGAACGGGAGAACTCCAGTGATAGGGGAATACTGCACATAGAAATCATGGCTTTTTTACCATGATTCATTAGTTTTTCAAAGTTATTTTTTTAACTGTTTTTTTTTTAATTTTTCTTTTTCCTTTTTTCAACCAAAATCTTATCAATCCCATTAAAAAAAAACATTTTATTTTTCATTTTTAGAGTCATATTCTATCCCTTCAGAGTAGTTACCCTTATTTTTGGCATATATATATAAGTAGTTATCTCTTTAAAATTTTGAGATACAGTTTCTTCTAACAGATCAAAATATACCCTAAATCTCTAGTGTATGGCTTTGTTCTAGTCTCCTGCCTGATCACATTCTCTCCTTTTTTTTTTAAATCTTCTTCTTTCTTTTTTCAAACAACTTATCAATTCCTTTTATAAAATCTTTTATAACTTTCATCTTTACAGTCATCTTGCATCCCTTCATTGTATCAACCTTTATTTAGTACATATAAAAGTCTGTCTTTCTTTACAATTTTAGGAGGTGCTATCTTCTAACAGACCAAAATACAACCAAAATCTATTGTGTGGCACTGATCTATGCACTAGCCTGATCATATTTATCATATTCTGTTTTATTTTTTTGGTTCTATTTTTGTTTGTTTATATCTTTTACTGTTTCTTTTTTTTTCTCTTTCTTTTTATTTCTTTCCCTTTATTTTCCCCTGCTTTCAGGTCTTTTCTGATTTGTTTAGAGTATATTTTCTGGGGACATTGTTAACCTTTTAGCATTTTGCTCTGTCATTCATCTATTCTCCTCTGGAGAACATGACAAGACGAAAGAAACCACCTCAGCAAAAAGAACAAGAGGTAGTACCGTCTGCCAGGGACCTCCTCAATACAGACATTACTGCGATGTCAGACATAGAGTTCAGAATCATGATTTTAAAGATACTAGCTGGGCTTGAAAAAAGCATGGAAGTTATTTGAGACGCCCTTCCTGGTGAAATAAAAGATCTAAAATCTAACCAAATCAAAATCAAGAAGGCTATTAATGAGGTGCAATCAAAAATGGGGGCACTAACTGCTAGGATAAATGAGGCAGAAGAGAGAATCAGCAATATGGAAGACCAAATGATGGAAAATAAAGAAGCTGAGAAAAGAGAGATAAACAACTACTGGATCACGAGGGGAGAATTCGAAAGATAAGTGATATGACAAGACGAAACAACATCAGAATAATTGGGATCCCAGAAGAAGAAGAAAGAGAGAGAGGGGCAGAAGGTATATTGGAGCAAATTATAGCAGAGAACTTCCCTAATGTGGGGAGGGAAACAGGAATCAAAATCCAGGAGGCACAGAGAAGCCCTTTCATAATCAATAAAAATAGGTCAACACCCCGACATCTAATAATAAAACTTATGAGTCTCAGAGACAGAGAAAATCTTGAAAGCAGCTTGGGAGAAGAGATATGTAACCTATAAAGGTAGAAATATTAGATTGGCAACAGACCTATCCAAAGAGACCTGTCAGGCCAGAAAAGACTGGCATGATATCTTCAGAGCACTAAACAAGAAAAATATGGAGCCAAGAACACTATATACTGCTAGGCTTTCAATGAAAATTGAAGGAGAAATAAAAACCTTCCAGGACAAACAAAAACTAAAGGAATTTGCAAACACGAAACCAGCCATATAAGAAATCTTGAAAGGGGTCCTCTAAGCAAAGAGAGAGCCTAAAAGCAGCATAGACGAGAAAAGAACACAGACAATAGACAGTAACAGTCACCTTATAGGCAATACAAAGGCACTAAATTCCTATCTTTCAATAGTTACCGTGAATGTAAATGGGCCAAATGCCCCAATCAAAAGACACAGGCTATCAGATTGGATTAAAAAACAAGACCCATAGATATGCTGTCTGCAAGAGACTCATTTTAGACCCAAAGACACCCCCACATGGAAAGTGAATGGGTGGAAAATCATTTACCATGCTAATGGACACCAAAAGAAAGCTGGGGTGGCAATCCTTATATCAGACAAACTAGATTTTAAAACAAAGACTGTAAGAAGAAATGAGGAAGGACACTATATCCTACTAAAAGGGTCTATCCACCAAGAAGATCTAACAATTGTAAATATCTATGCCCCTAACATGAGAGCAGCAATTATATAAGGCAATTAATGACAAAAGCAAAGAAACACATTGACAACAATACAATAATAGTGGGGGACTTCAACACCCCCCCCCCGACTGAAATGGACAGATCATCTAAGCAAAAGATCAACAAGGAAATAAAGACTTTAAATGACACACTGGACCAAATACACTTCACAGACATATTCAGAACATTCCATCCCAAAGCAACGGAATACATATTCTTCTCTAGTGCCCATGGAATATTCTCCAGAATTGATCATATCCTAGGTCACAAATCAGGTCTCAACCACGGCAAAAAATTGAGATTATTCCCTCATATTTTCAGACAACAATGCTTTGAAACTAGAACTCAATCACAAGAGGAAAGTCAGAAAGAACTCAAATACATGGAGGCTAAAGAGCATCCTACTAAAGAAGGAGTGGGTCAGCCAGGAAATGAAAGAACAATTAAAAAATTTCATGGAAACCAATGAAAATGAAAACACAACGGTTCAAAATCTTTGGGATGCAGCAAAGTCACTCCTAAGAGGAAAGCATACAGCAATATAAGCGTTTCTCAAGAAAGAAGAAAGGTCACAAATACACAACCTAATGCTACACATAAAGGAGTTAGAGAAAATCAGCAAATAAAGCCTAAACCCAGCAGGAGAAGAGAAATAATAAAGATCAGAACAGAAATCAATGAAATAGAAACCAAAAGAACAGTAGAACAGATCAACAAACCTAGGAGCTGTTTCTTTGAAAGAATTAACAAGATTGATAAACCCCTGGCCAGACTTCTGAAAAAGAAAAGAGAAATGACCCAAATCAACAAAATCATGAATGAAAGAGGAGAGATCACAACCAACACCAAGGAAATACAAACAAATATAAGAACATATTATGAGCAACCCTATGCCAGCAAATTAGTTAACCTGGAAGAAATGGATGCATTCCTAGAGATGTATGAACTACAAAATTGAACCAGGAAGAAATAGAAAACCTGAACAGACCTATGACCACTAAGGAAATTGAAGCAGTCATCAAAAATCTCCCAACAAACAAAAGCCCGGGGCCAGATGGCTTCCCAGGAGAATTCTACTAAACATTTAAAGAAGAATTAATACCTATTCTCCTGAAACTGTTCCAAAAAATAGAAATGGAAAGAAAACTTCTAAACTCATATTGTGAGGCCACCGTTACCTTGATCCCCACACCAGACAAAGACCCCATCAAAAAGGAGAATTACAGATGAATATCCTCGATGAACATGGATGCAAAAATTCCCACCAAAATAGTAGCCAATAGGATCCAACAGTACATTAAAAGGATTATTCACCATGACCAAGTGGGATTTATCCCTGGGCTGCAAGGTTGTTTCCACATCCACAAATCAATCAACGTGATATAATACATTAACAAAAGAAAGAACAAGAATAATATGATCCTCACAATGGATGCAGAAAAAGCATTTGACAAAGTACAACATCCTTTCTTGATCAAAACTCTTCAGAGTATAGGGATAGAGGGTACCTACCTTAATATCATAAAAACCATCTATGAAAAACCTACAGCGAATATCATTCTCAATGGGGAAAAGCTGAGAGCTTTCCCCCTAAGGTCAGGAACGTGGCAGGGATGTCCACTCTCACCACTGCTATTCAACACAGTATTAGAAGTCCTAGCCACAGCAATCAGACAACAAAAATAAATGAAAGGTATCCAAATCGGCAAAGAGGAAGTCAAACTCTCACTCTTTGCAGATGTTATGATACTGTATGTGGAAAACCCATAAGACTCCACCCTAAAACTGCTAGAACTCATACAGGAATTTAGTAATGTGGCAGATATAAAATCACTGCACAGAAATCCGTGGCATTCCTATACACCAACAAAAGACAGTAGAGAGATAAATTAATGTTTTGATCCCATTTACAACTGCACCCAAAACCATAAGATACCTAGGTATAAATCTAACCAAAGAGGCAAAGGATCTGTACTCAGAAAACTATAAAATACTCAAGAAAGAAATTAAGGAAGACACAAAGAAATGGAAAAACTTTCCATGCTCATCGATTGGAAGAACAAACATTTGGAAGATGCCAATGCTACCTAGAGCAATCTACACATTCAATGCAATCCCCATCAAAATACCATCCACTTTTTTCAAAGAAATGGAACAAATAATCCTAAAATTTGTATGTAACCAGAAGAGAACCCGAATAGCCAGAGGAATGTTGAATAAGTCAAGCAAAGCTGGCAGCATCACAATTCCGGAATTCCAGCTCTATTACAAAGCTGTCATCATCAGGACAGTATGGTACTGGCACAAAAACAGACACATAGATCAATGGAGCAGAATCGAGAGCCCAGAAATGGACCCTCAACTCTATGGTCAACTAATCTTTGACAAAGGAGGAAAGAATGTCCAATGGAAAAAACACAGTCTCTTCCACAAATGGTGTTGGGAAAATTGGACAGCCACATGCAGAAGAATGAAACTGGACCATTTCCTTACACCACACACAAAAATAGACTCCAAATGGTTGAAAGACCTAAACATGAGACAGGAGTCCATCAAAATCCTAAAGGAGAACACAGGCAGCAATCTCTTCGACCTCAGCTTCAGCAACTTCTTCCTAGAAACATCGTCAACTGCAAGGGAAGCAAGGGTAAAAATGAACAATTGGGATTTCATCAAGATAAAAAGCTTTTGCACAGCAAAAGTAACAGTCAACAAAACCAAAAGACAACTGACAGAATGGGAGAAAATATTTGCAAATGACATATCAGATAAAGGGCTAGTATCCAAAATCTATAAAGAACTTATCAAACTCAACACCCAAAGAACAAATAATCCAATCAAGAAATGGGCAGACGATATGAACAGACATTTTTCCAAAGAAGACATCCAAATGGCCAACAGACACTTGAAAAAGTGCTCAACATCGCTCGGCATCAGGGAAATCCAAATCCAAACCTTAATGAGATACCACCTCACACCCTTCAGAATGGCTAAAATTAACAAGTCAGGAAACGACATATATTGGCGGGGATGCGGAGAAAGGGGAACCCTCCTACATTGTTGGTGGGAATGCAAGCTGGTGCAACCACTCTGGAAAACAGTATGGAGGTTCCTCAAACAGTTGAAAATAGAACTACCATACGATCCAGCAATTGCACTACTGGGCATTTACCCCAAAGATACAAATGTAGGGATCCGAAGGGGTACATGCACCCCAATGTTTATAGCATCAATGTTCACAATAGCCAAACTGTGGAAAGAGCCAAGATGTCCTTCGACAAATGAATGGATAAAGAAGAAGTGGTATATATACACAATGGACTATTATGCAGCCATCAAATAAATGAGATCTTGCCTTTTGCAACAACGTGAATGGAATTGGAGGGTGTTATGCTGAGTGAAATATGTCAATCACAGAAAGACATATATTATATGACCTCACTGATATGAGGAATTCTTAATCTCAGGAAATAAACTGAGGGTTGCTGGAGTGGTAGGGGGTGGGAGGAGTGGGGTGGCTGGGTGATAGACATTGGGGAGGGTATGTGCTATGGTGAGCATTGTGAATTTTGGAAGAATGTTGAATCACAGATATGTACCTCTGAAACCAATAATGCAATATATGTTAAGGAAAAAAGAAAGAATAAGAAGATAGCAGGAGGTGAAGAATGAAGGGGGGGAATTGGAGGGGGAGACGAACCATGAGAGACTACGGACTCTGAAAAACAAACTGAGGGTTCTAGAGGGGAGGGTGTGAGGGGATGTGTTAGCGTGGTGATGGGTATTAAAGAGGTCACCTTCACCTCTGCATGGAGCAGTGGTTGTTAATGCGCTATCAATGACTCATGGAACACTACATCAAAACCAATGATGTAATATATGGTGATTAACATAACAATAAAAAAACATATCCAAACGAGTTGTTTACCACTCTTGCTTCTGGACAAAGTGAGTAGCTTTTATCAGGCTAGTAATCCTATCAAGAGACAGTAGAGAAGACATCTCTGAAGCCACCATAGAGCTGCTGAGACAAAATGGTTTCGAGGGTCAAGATTGCAGAAAGAAAAAAAGAACAGTATGAGTTGAAATTCTGCAAGCAGATTTCCTTTCTGGCCATTTATCAAGACAGATACTGAAAAATCCAGTAGTTATAGCTGACAAACCAGAAGTCTTAGTGGTCTCATAGAGCTGGAGAAACAACAAAAGGAATCTGCACAGCCAGGGTAGACAGGACTAGAGGGAGTCAATAATCCAGTGAGAAGGGAAATGAAGGGTAAGTGAGCCCTGTCCTCAGCAGCTTTTCCCAGGAGTCTTTTAAGGAATTGATATTCTGCCAAACTAAGCAGAATAATGTGGAAACAGACGTTAGTTTACAACCGTCTTACAGTGATGAGGAGACAAATATTGGAATTCAGAACCTTTCAAGGAAGAGAAGCCCAGCGAACTCCCTAGACTCTCAGGTAGGATCCCTGGGGTCTTCACAGGTGTAGGCAGAGCTTAACAAATACTCCAGCCCAGCATCTAGTCTGCTCAGCCTCTAATTAGATTAAGATGTTCTTTTCCTATCCTATATGTCTACGAGAGGATAGGATTCAGGCCTTCTTGAAAAAGATGATTCTAGTCTATCAAAAATTACCCTACAGAACAAGAATCGGAACCAAGAAACAGAGTCACTGACAGATGACCCAAATAATTGCACTTACAAGTCCCAGGTTTGATGCACTTTTGATAGCTATATCAAAAAGGACACAAGAACTTCACCAGAGAACTGGATTATGTGTTTTTTAAAAAAATGATACTACATCAAAAACTAATGATGTAATGTATGGTGAGTAACATACCATAATAAAATAACAAAAAAAAAATAAAATAAAATGTAAGGTGAGTAACATAACACAAATTTAAAAAATGACAATAATAAAAGAAAAGAAAAGAAAAACCTAAAACTGACAAATATAACAATTAAGAATTCAGTGTATAATAGCATGTGGAGCCATCAGAAAAGAGGATTAGTGAAATGAAAGGTCAATAGAAATATCCAGTTTGAATCGTAGAGAGCAGAACAGAAAAAAAGAAAAAAATTGTCAGAAACATTGGGATACAGTGAAAAGGTCTAATATACTAAGAATTGGAGTCTCAGAGATAGAGAGAGGGAGAGAAGTGAGAGAGAAAGCAAGATCAAAGCAATATTCGGAGAAAGAGTTTAATAATTTTTTCACATACATGCCCACTCTTATTCCTATCCTGTTCAAATCATAAATTTTAAATTTTTACCTATTCTTCATAGTGCCTTGTTTTTACTTACCACTGCTCTTACCAATAAATGTTGCCATTCTTTATATATCTATGGTAGTTAGCACAGGAAGTTCTTAAAACTTCTTTTCTAATTGACTAAATGTTTAAAGACATATTTTATAGGACATATTTATCTTCCACTATATAATTTGTTTGCTCTTTAAAATTTTTTTTAAAGATTTTATTTATTTGACAGGGATAGAGAGAGAGCACAAGCAAGGGGAACGACAGGCAGAGGGAAAAGCAGGCTACCTGCTGAGCAGGGAGCCCAATGTGGGAGTCGATCCCAGGACCCCGAGATCAACACCTGAGCCAAAGTCAGATGTTAACTGACTGAGCCACCAGGCGCCCTCTTTAAAACTTTAAATTTTTTTTAAGATTTATTTATTTATTTACTTACTTATTTATTTATTTATTTATTTCACAGAGAGAGAGAGTGTGCGAGGAGGGGCAGGAGGTGAAGGAGAGAGAGAATCCTCAAACAGACTCCCCACTGAGCACAGAGTCCTACATGGGGCTCAATCCCAGGACCCTGAGATCGTGACCTGAGCCGAAATCCAGAGTCCACTGCTTGAACGACTGAGCCACCCAGGTGCCCCCACTTTGTTTGCTCTTAAAGTTAATATTTCAGTCCAATAACACCTGTCTCTAAGGTAATTGGGTAGATGAAAATATAACTAAAGACTCTGTGCTTAGCATCAATTAATTGAATTTAAGAAATCACTTATAAATAAATATTTGTTAAAAGAATTAGAGAATTAAAGTGGAAATGAAATCCCTTGGGTGTGAGAGAAATAGCCTATGTTTTAAACTTATCTCTTTGCAGCAGGGGAAAGCACAATATTCTCCCCCGTCCCCCAATTACCAGTATATAAGCTTCAAGTTCATTTTATTACCGACTTTTATAAAAGTTATGGTTTTATGTCATTAAAGCAGAATGAGACAATGAAATTAAAAGTAAAGTACTATTTTCCACTTTTGGCATTTAACAGTTTATAAATATTATCAATAATATGGCTCTAAACAGCAATGCCAGTGGTGGACTTTCAAAGTGAAATGAAGACAATATGCCATTTCCCATCATGAGGCCTTTAAAGCCTTAAAGAAAACATGATATAGTTAAGTATGTTTAGACTTAAATCCATTCTCAATGCAATCAAATCAGGGAATAGGAAAAAAATAGCCTTTGTCTTCTCTGTCTTGCAGAAAATTACCCTTATACTTTCTAGACCCTCCTGGGTCAAATATGAAGGAAAGCCAATGGTGTATCTTTGGGTTATAGATGATTCTAACAGATGCAATCAATGGAGTTGTTATGAACGTGTTCTTCGAATAAAAGGCATTTGGCATATCCTACGTAATCGATTTTAAAACTGATTTTATTCTTTTAAAAAAATTTTTTATTGTTATGTTAATCACCATACATTCCATCATTAGTTTTTGTTGTAGTGTTCCATGATTCATTGTTTGTGCATAACACCCAGTGCTCCACGCAGAACGTGCCCTCTTTAATACCCATCACCAGGCTAACCCATCCCACCACGCTTCTCCCCTCTAGAACCCTCAGTTTGTTTTTCAGAGTCCATCATCTCTCATGGTTCGTTTCCCCCTCCGACTTACTCCCCTTCATTCTTCCCCTCCTGCTATCTTCTTCTTTTTTATTTTTTTTAACATATGTTGCATGATTCTTATTTTTGAATTTTGGAAAACCAAAAGCCATAAGCAAAAGATTTCTGCTAACACGAAAGATTCTAATTTGCAGTACACTTATCTGACACACAAGGCTGACAGTTTCATCCTTGTTATGGTGTAAATTGGAAGAAACAGGAACAAAATTGATTAACTACCCTGAGAGCAGTAGAACAAAATTAATAATGTAACATTCTCTAGACTGGGATCAGTGGCTTCTTAAAAATAGAGAAAAATCTCCTGAACTATGATCAATTTTACCTGGATTAGAAGGTATTACTTGCAATTAATGACCATGTAACTTTGAATTCAGTGAGATCTGCTAAAAGAAACTATGGCATCCACATCACTTTAACAATTTAGGTGATTTGGTTCAGGATTATTATGATAAAGTGCTTGGGTAATTGTAAGACAATGATGAAATGATGTATAAGTGAGAAGTATGAATTTGAGGATGCTATACTCGAGGTATGCCTTGTTTCTACTAGAAATAAATAGATTTTTGCTGTATTAGAAGTATATAACATGTAACATTGCTATAGTTGCAGATATTTTAAAAATAAATGGTTTTAATGGGTTATAATATTTATACTTATAATTTTTATTTCATTATATTTCCATTTCTCATCACAATATCATAGAAATGAATTTTCATTTATTAAACTTACTTTAGCATCTTGTCATAATAGCATCATTTCACAGAATGACTATTCTGTGAAATGTATTCTTCAGAAGAATACTAAGGCCTAAGTATAGGATTTAATACCAAAATATTTTGAACACGAAGTGGTGAACATTTCATTCATTCTGACTTTAACACAAGATATAGATATGTATACATTTTTAAGCTAAATTTTTCCCTTTAGTTAAATATAAACATTGTTATTTGTCTCAGTATTTGCATTTCGGATTGAAAGTAATGGTTTTAGGCTTAGATATAAAACATTTGGGGCACCTGGGCAGCTCAGTCAGTTAAGTGTCTGCCTTTGGCTCAGGTCAATATCCTGGAGTCCCAGGATCAAGCCCTGAATTGGGCTCCCTGCTCACCGGGGAGTCTGCTTCTCCCTCTGCCCCTCACCACACTCGTGTTCTCTCTCTCTCTCACTGTCTTTGTCTCTCAAATAAATTGATAAAATCTTTTTTAAAAAACCAATTACACTGTCATAAAAAGAATATACATGCTATTAGGTTTAAAAGTTGAAACTAATTTACATAAAATAGAAATTTCTTTCAGACTAGATGTCAAAATCATGAGTCTATCTTGATTTATCACTTTCTATGTAAAACTAAGCACTTGATCCACTTATGATACTGATTGGTCTTATATTTCTGCCCACAATGAAGGAGATCTTATAAAGCCTTTTCCAAAACATATCCTTGTAAAGGCAGACACCAAGCTGTTACTTCAAGTAGTCAAAAAAGTAATAAAATATCCTTTGGAAAGGGTGATATTGAAAACCTGGTTTGATTGTGTCTTCATGGGAAAATCTGTTAACTCAGAAATCATAGAGGATATGAGTCTTGGAGTTCAGAAAAAGAACGGCAATATTATTATACTTGGTAAAACAATGTTCCATAGGAAATCATCAAAATTTAGAATTTGCTTCAACTGATTATATCCAACCAAAAAACCAACATGAACAGTGATACATAAATGCAAATAGGTATTTTTAATCCTCAACTGGTAAACTTCAGTACCAAGATTTTTCTTCTTTTTTTCTTTAAATTTTTTATTGTTATGTTAATCACAATAAATTACATCATTAGTTTTTGATCTAGGGTTCCATGATTCATTGTTTGTGCATAACACCGAGTGCTCCACGCAGAACGTGCCCTCTTTAATACCCATCACCAGGCTAACCCATCCCCCCAGCACCCTCCCCTCTAGAACCCTCAGTTGGTTTTTCAGAGTTGATCGTCTCTCATGGTTTGTCTCCCCCTCCGAATTACTCCCTTTCATTCTTCCCCTTTCGCTAACTTCTCTTTTTTTTCTTAACATATATTGCATTATTGGTTTCAGAGGTACAGATCTGTGATTCAACAGTCCTGCACAATTCACAGTGCTCACCATAGCACATACCCTCCCCAATGTCTATCACCCAGCCACCCCATCCCTCCCACCCCCACCACTCCAGCAACACTCAGTTTGTTTCCTGATATTAAGAATTCCTCATATCAGTGAGGTCATATGACACGTCTTTCTCTGATTGACTTATTTCACTCAGCATAACACCCTCCAGTTCCAACCATGTCATTGCAAATGGCAAGGTCTCATTCCTTTTGATGGCTACATAATATTCCATTGTGTATATATACCACTTCTTCTTTATCCATTCATCTGTCGATGGACATCTTGGCACTTTCCACAGTTTGGCTATTATGGACATTGCTGCTATAAACATTGGGGAGCACGTACCCCTTTGGATCCCTACATTTGTATCTTTGGGATAAATTGCACCCAGTAGTGCAATTACTGGATCATATGGTAGCTCTATTTTCAACTTTTGGAGGAACCTCCAAACTGTTTTCCAGAGTGGTTGCACCAGCCTGCATTCCCACCAACAGTGTAGGAGGTTTCCCCTTTCTCCACATCCCGAGCAATATCTGTCATTTCCTGACATGTTAATTTTAGCCTTTCTGACTGGTGTGATGTGGTATCTCATTGAGGTTTTGATTTGGATTCTGTTCCATTGATCTATGTGTCTGCTTTTGTGCCAGTACCATACTGTCTTGATGATGACAGCTTTGTAATAGAGCTGGAAGCCCGGAATTGGGATGCCGCCAGCTTTGCTTGACTTTTTCAACATTCCTCTGGCAATTCGGGGTCTTTTCTGGTTCCATACAAATTTTAGGATTATTTGTTCCATTTCTTTGAAAAAAATGGATGGTATTTTGATTGGGATTGCATTGAATGTGTAGATTGCTCTAGGTAGCATTGACATCTTCACAATGTTGGTTCTTCCAATCCATGAGCATAGAACGTTTTTCCATTTCTTTGTGTCTTCCACAATTTCTTTCATGAGTATTTTATAGTTTTCTGAGTACAGATCCCCTGCCTCTTTGGTTAGATTTATTCCTAGGTATCTTATGGTTTTGGGTGCAATTGTAAACGGGTTCAAATCCTTAATTTGTCTCTCTTCTGTCTTGTTGGTGTATAAGAATGCCACTGATTTCTGTGTATTGATTTTATATCCTGCCACTTTACTGAATTCCTGTATGAGTTCTAGCAGTTTTGGGGTGGAGTCTTTTGGGTTTTCCACTTACAGTATCATATCATCTGCAAAGAGTGAGAGTTTGACTTCTTCTTTGCCAATTTGGATGCCTTTGATTTCTTTTTGTTGTCTGATTGCTGTGGCTAGGATTTCTAATAGTATGTTGACTAGCAGTGGTGATAGTGGACATCCCTGCCACATTCCTGACCTTAGGGTGAAAGCTCTCAGTTTTTCCCCATTGAGAATGATATTTGCTGTAGGTTTTTCATAGATGGCTTTTATGATATTGAGGTAGGTACCCTCTATCCCTATACTCTGAAGAGTTTTGATCAGGAAAGGATGGTGTACTTTGTCAAATGCTTTCTCTGCATCTATTGAGAGGATCATTTGATTCTTGTTCTTTCTTTTGTTAATATATTGTATCACGTTGATTGATTTGCGGATGTTGAACCAAACTTGCAGGCCAGAGATAAATCCCACTTGGTCATGGTGAATAATACTTTTAATGGCTGCAGAGTGACAAGGGGGCTGAACAGCCCTGCATCTAGCCACGGAGATGGAGGAGCTGGGGTTGGTCACACACAGCAACCCCCTGACCTCACCTAGCCCTGCAGGGCCAGACCTGCGGCTTGAGGATACAACCCTACAGAACATGGAGCATCTGCTAGATGGGCCAGGAGCCCAGGGCAGCTGGGCAGAACTGGCAGAACGGCTAAGGCTACGCAGTCTGGTGGACACATCCTGGAAGTCCGCCTCGCCCAGTGGCAGCCTCCTGCACAGTTACAAACTGGCTGGTAGGGACTTGGCAGGCCTGCTGGACGCCCTGTCTGACATGGGCCTGGAGGAAGGAGTGATGCTGCTGAGGGGCCCCGAGGCCCGAGGCAAGCTGCCCAGCACTGAAGTGAAGGAGGACAGTGTGTACAGGAGCCAGTCGGTAGGACAGGAGGCGGAGAAGCTGGGCTCGGCCCCCGATCCTCCAGGAAGGCTGTGCCATGGGCACCCCCAGCCTCAGGTGCACTGAACTGCTGCCCACCCACAAGCCCCTCCCTGGGCCTCTCTGTACAGAACCCATGTCTATTCCAGTTATTTAACAACTTATGCCCATCCCTCATTTTGGGCAAATAAAGGATTCTCCTGGGAAGGGGGGCACAGATTCCTCCCTAACTTAAAAAAAAAAAAAAGGATTCTGAGAAAAAAACATTCTGGAGAATGTTCCATGGGCACTAGAGAAGAATGTGTATTCTGTTGCTTTCAGATGTAATGTTCTGAATATGTCTGTGAAGTCCATTTGGTCCAGTGTGTCATTTAAAGTCTTTATTTCCTTGTTGATTTTTGCTTAGATGATCTGTCCATTTCAGTCAGGGGGGTGTTAAAGTCCCCCACTATTATTGTATTGTTGTCGATGGATCCTATTGGCTAGTATTTTGGTGAGAATTTTTGTATCCATGTTCATCAAGGATATTGGTCTGTAATACTCCTTTTTGATGGGGTCTTTGTCTGGTTTGGGGATCAAGGTAATGGTGGCCTCATAAAACGAGTTTGGAAGTTTTCCTTCCATTTCTATTTTTTGGAACTGTTTCAGGAGAATAGGTATTAATTCTTCTTTAAATGTTTGGTAGAATTCCCCTGGGAAGCCATCTGGCCCTGGGCTTTGGTTTGTTGGGAGATTTTTTTATGACTGCTTCAAATTCCTTAGTGGTTATAGGTCTGTTCACAGTTTCTATTTCTTCCTGGTTCAGTTTTGGTAGTTGATACATCTCTAGGAATGCATCCATTTCTTCCAGGTTATCTAATTTGCTGGCATAGAATTGCTCATAATATGTTCTTAGAATTGTTTGTATTTCTTTGGTGTTGGTTGTGATCTCTCCTCTTTCATTCATGATTTTGTTGATTTGGGTCCTGTCTCTTTTTTTGATAAGTCTAGCCAAGGGTTTATCAATCTTGTTAATTCTTTCAAAGAAAAGCTCCTAGTTTCGTTGATCTGTTCTACTGTTCTTTTGGTTTCTATTTCATTGATTTCTGCTCTGATCTTTATTATTTCTATTCTCCTGCTGGGTTTAGGCTTTAGTTGCTGTTTTTTCTCTAGCTCCTTTAAGTGTAGGGTTAGGTTGTGTTTTTGAGACCTTTCTTGTTTCTTGAGAAAGGCTTGTATTGCTATATACTTTCCTCTTAGGACTGCCTTTGCTGCATCCCAAAGATTTTGAACCATTGTGTTTTCATTTTCATTGGTTTCCATGAATTTTTTTAATTGTTCTTTCATTTCCTGGTTGACCCATTCCTTCCTTAGTAGGATGCTCTTTAGCCTCCATGTATTTGAGTTCTTTCCGACTTTCCTCTTGTGATTGAGTTCTAGTTTCAAAGCATTGTGGTCTGAAAATATGCAGGGAATAATCCCAATCTTTTGGTACCGTTTGAGACCTGATTTGTCATGTAGGATGTGATCTATTCTGGAGAATGTTCCATGGGCACTAGAGAAGAATGCGTTTTCCGTTGCTTTGGGATGGAATATTCTGAATATATCTGTGAAGTCCATTTGGTCCAATGTTTCATTTAAAGTCTTTATTTCCTTTTTGATCTTTTGCTTAGATGATCTGTGCATTTCAGTCAGGGGGGTGTTAAATACCGCACTATTATTGTATTGTTTTCGATGTGTTTCTTTACTTTTGTTATTAATTGCCTTATATAGTTGACTGCTCCCATGTTAGGGGCATAGATATTTACAATTGTTAGATCTCCTTGGTGGATAGACCCTTTAAGTAGGATATAGTGTCCTTCCTCATCTCTTATTACAGTCTTTGTTTGAAAATCTAATTTGTCTGATAGAAGGATTGGTACCCCAGCTTTCTTTTGGTGTCCATTAGCATGGTAAATGATTTTCCACCCCCTCACTTTCAATCTGTGGGTGTCTTTGGGTCTAAAATAAGTCTCTTGCAGACAGCATATCGATGGGTCTTGTTTTTTAGTCCAATCTGATAGCCTATGTCTTTTGATTGGGACATTTAGCCCATTTACATTTAGGGTAATCATTGAAAGATTGGAATTTAGTGCCATTTTATTGCCTGTAAAGTGACTGTTACTGCCTATTGTCTGTGTTCCTTTCTGGTCTAGGCTGCTTTTAGGCTCTCTCTTTGCTTAGAGGACACCTTTCAATATTTCCTGGAGGGCTGCTTTTGTGTTTGCAAATTCCTGTATTTTTTTTTTTTTTTTTTTTTTTTTTGTCCTGGAGGCTTTTTATCTCTCCTTCTATTTTCAATGACTACCTAGCTGGAAATAGGATTCTTGGCTATATATTTTTCTCTTTTAGATCTCTGAAGATATCATGCCAGTCCTTTCTGGCCTGCCAGGTCTCTGTGGATAGGTCTCTTGCCAATCTAATGTTTCTACCATTGTAGGTACATATCTCTTCTCCCGAGCTGCTTTCAGGATTTTCTTTTTGTCTCTGAGACTCGTAAGTTTTACTATTAGATGTCAGGGTGTTGATCTCTTTTTATTGATTTTGAGAGGGTTTCTCTGTGCTTACTGGATTTTGATGCCTGTTTCCTTCCTCACATTAGGGAAGTTCTCTGCTATTATTTGCTCCAAGATACCTTCTGCCCCTCTCTCTCTTTCTTCTTCTTCTGGGATCCCAATTATTCTAATGTTGTTTCATCTTATCGTATCACTTATCTCTCGAATTCTGCCTTCGTGATCCTGTAGTTGTTTCTCCCTTTTTCTCAGCCTCTTTATTTTCCATCATTTGGTCTTCTATATCGCTGATTCTCTCTTCTGCCTCATTTATCCTAGCAGTTAGTGCCCCCATTTTTTAATGCACCTCATTAATATCCTTTTTGATTTCGACTTGGTTAGATTTTAGTCTTTTATTTCTCCAGAAAGCGTTTCTCTAATAACTTCCACGCTTTTTTCTAGCCCAGCTATTATCTTTAAAGTCATGATTCTGAACCCTAGGTCTGACATCATACTAATGTCAGTATTGAGTAGGTCCCTGGCAGACGGTACTACCTCTTGTTCTTTTTGCTGAGGTGATTTTTTTCGTCTTGTTATTTTGTCCAGAGGAGAACTGATAAATGAGAGAAGAAAATGCTAACAGGTTAACAACGTCTCCAGCCAATATATTCTATACAAATCAGAAAAGACCTGAAACCAGGGGAAAGGAAAGGGAAAGAAAGAGAAAAAAAAGAAAAAGAAAAAGAAATAGATAGAAACAAACAAAAACAGAACAAAACAAAAAAAAAACAGAATATGATCAAATATGATCAGGCTAGTTCATAGATCAGTGCCACAACTAGATTTTGGGTGTATTTTGGTCTGTTAGAAGAAAGTGCCTCCTAAAATTTTAAAGGAAGAAAGACCTATATATGTACAAAATAAGGGTTGATACAATGAAGGGATGGAAGATGACTGTAAAGATGAAACTTATAAAAGGTTTTATAAACGGAATTGCTAAGAAGTTGTTTGAAAGAAGAAAGAAGAAGATTTAAAAAAAAGAAAAAAGAAAAGAAAAAAAAATCGGAGAGACCGTAATCAGGCAGGAGACTAGAACCAAGCCATACACTAGTGATTTAGGGTATATTTTGATCTGTTAGAAGAAACTGTATATCAAAATTTTAAAGAGAGAACAACTTATATATATATGCCAAATTAAGTTTTACTACTCTGAAGGATTAAAATATGACTCTAAAAATGAAAAATAATTTTTTTTAAAAAGGGATTGACAAGATGTTGGTTGAAAAAGGGAAAAAGAAAAATTCCAAAAAAAACCCCCAAAAATTAAAAAAAAATTAACTTTGAAAAACTAATGAATCATGGTAAAAAAGCCATGAATTCTATGTGTATTATTCCCCTAGCGCTGGATTTTTCCCGTTCTCCTTGATCGGTAAACTTGGTCTTGGCTTGCTGGCTGTTTCTGCTTATCTTCTGGGGGAGGGGCCTGGTGCTGTTTTTCCCAAATGTCTTTGCTGGTGGCAAAATTGCCCCGCCCTTGTCGGTCCAGGCTAAGCAAGCTGCTTGGGTTTGCTCTCAGGAGCTTTTGTTCCCTGCAAGCTCTTGGTATAGCTTTGGAGGACCAGGGTGAAAATGTTGGCCTCCCACTCTCTGCCCAGAGATAGCTGAAAACTCGGGGCCCCGCTCCTCAGTGCGCCCCCAGAGAAAAGTAGTCAATCACTCCCATCTTCCCGGTCTCTGGCCCTACTCCGTGCTCACCTGGCCTGTGACAGAGCGTTTCTATCTCTGGCACCCGATCCCGTGTGGAGTCTCCAAACCAAGCAGATCCCTGCGGTGCACTCCCGTGCCGCTCTTCCTTGGGGAAGGAGGGGAGTCTCCCCGGCTCTGCTGCTTGTTGGGTCTCTGCTAGAGGTGCAGTGACCCAACTGGGCCATGGATCACAGTTTATGGCCACTCCGAGCTGCGAACCCATGCCTTGGCTCCGTCTCTGCAGCTGACTTCCCTGCTCTGATACCTGGGAGCTTTGCTGCACTCAGGCACCCCCGGTCTTTCTGTGACCCCGAGGGTCCTAAATTCACACTGTCCCGCGAGGTTTCCACCTCCCACTTAGCCACTGGAGTGATGTCCCTCAGCGGAACCGACTTCTAAAAGTCCCATTTTTTTGCTCTGTGGCTCTATCACTTGCCAGAAGCGGACGATGTAGGCCCCCTCCCCTGCCATCTATCCTCTTGAATATCGCCTCGGATTCACTTCTCCACATGTCCTACCTTCCAGTAAGTGGTCGCTTCTCTGTTCAGGGAGTTGTTGCTACTCTCTTCTTCAATCTCCTGTTGAGTTCGTAGGTGTTCAGAATGGTTTGATCCCTGAATTCCTGAGACCAGATGAAATCCAGGTCTCCTACTCCTCCGCCATCTTGCTCTGCCCCCCCAAAATTAAATTATCTTAAATATATTTATAAAATAATCAGCAAAAAATTAAAGGAGATTGTTTATGAACTGATAATAAGGAATTAAGTCTAATTTGTTGTTTGTGTTAATCATTTTGACAATATTTTTTAAAAACTCCCATATATTATCACATATATTATGCTATATAGATATCATATATAATGATATCTATATCATTATAGATATAATGATAATATAACTATATTATATATATATAATGAGGTCATGAAGATTCATATACTCTTCTTATTTTCTGTTCATTTGAAAATTTTTATAAAAACAGGAAAAAGTTTAACAATCCTAGTTTATTTCTCTTCTGTGTGTATTACAAAGGTGTTTTATTTGCTCATTAGCATAACAGTGGTGACAATTTGTGTGTGTCACATCTCCTTGAAAATTGACATAGAGGTGTAGAAGTGTTATGATTGATTTTTTTTCTCCTAGATATTGGATATAAGTTTTATCAGATACAACAGAGAAAACTTGAAATTACTACCAACCTTTCCACTTCCTCATAACTATGCCTGTGCTTTCCCTGTCCTTCTGGTAACAGACTTGCCTCTTTGAATAAAGCTGAAAATTTGAGCTAATCATTACTCTCAAAATAACTCTTGATTCCAGACTGAGCTCATTTGCTAAACTGGACCAACCTGAGTAATTACTTATTGTGTTTTTCTAGAAATGGCAAGGACGGCTTTCTTTTTGCTTTGCTGGAAAGCTTGTAATGCAGAATTGCCTTTAGCAATGTAGCAATGGGTAATCTTCGTGTGTGTGTGTGTGGTTTCATTTTTATTTAAATTCCAGTTAGTTAATATACAGTGTAATATTAGTTTGGGGTGTAGAATTTAGTGATTCATCACTTACATACAAAACCCTGTGCCTATCACAAGTGCCCTCCTTAATACCCATCACTAATTTAACCCATCCCCCTGCCCACCTCTCCTCCAGCAACCCTTATTTTGTTCTCTATAGTTAAAAGTCTGTTTTATGGTTTGCCTCTCTCCTTGCAATGGGTAAGCTTCTTGAAGTTAGTCTATCCAACAAAATTAAAACCACATCCAGAAAGATGAAGTGATAATTAGTGGGGAGAGAGAGAGAGGAAGAGACAAAAAGAAAGACAAAGAGAGAGAGAGAGAAGGAGAAAAGCAGTGCATATATCTTCATGTCCTTGGTTTTACTTATCCTTGATAAAAGTTCAAGTTTTTTGTTTGGAATAAAGAACAGATAGATTTTCAATTCTTACATTTTTATTTAAATTGGGGTTTTGTCACTTACAAATAGATATCCAACTACTGTACAAGATTCTCAGTTATGTTCAAATTTTGGCTATCAGGGAAATCATTTGGGAAGAAAATAAATCCATCCAGAATTGTGGAAATTCATTCATATATTTATTCATCCAGCATATATTAAGCATATTTTTATGCCTGGGACTAAGCCTTTTGGAAACATAGTCAAACCAGATGTACAAAGATCTCTGCAAATTCTCCCAACATATGGCAATTATACAAATCATTACAATGGAAGTTGGTACATTCTTTAAGAACCATATGCAAAGTGCTAAAGTACACAGAAAATAGACAATGTTACACTGTCAGTTCCAAGTTGTCTTTGAAAAATTATCTAATCTTCAAATATGTAATTAAATCATTAATAAATGATGTTTGATAAGATATACTTTCAGTAATATGCACTAAATATACATTGTAGAATCTGAAAAATTGTTTGAGTTTCGTGTTGAAATCAATATGGTACCTCATAAAGATAACAGAATCAAGTCAAAACACTGGAGTGACTTTCAATCATGCTTACAGACTAGCACTACTTATAGAACTTTAAGTATCTATACATAGGACCCACCCTAAATGGTTGTGTTCAATTAATCTGGAGTAGCTACTTAAATTGCTGCAAAGTGATATTATTGGGCTTCCAGGTGGATAATCACCAGCCTAGATTACATATTTCCTGGGAATCAGCAGAAATATGTGAAAGGAATGTTTCTTCTCTCTTTCTGCCGTATTGGTAATTTCAAGGCAATGCATGGAAATTTCCAACTAAAAGAAGTCAAACATCTGACACCTACATTCTGTTCATGTGATCACCATAGTGAATAGTGAAAAGTAATGGAAAATTTTATTTCCAAAAGATTTCTGTTGGAAGAGGTCACTGAGAGGACATGACCTCCAGTTGACCTGTGAACAGGGCCTTGGCAATCAGAGGTTCCTGTCTCCACTATCCTTGGAATGTGCACTCCACCTGCCTTCTGCTTGCTGGAAGCTGCCCAAGGACACAGACTTGAGATGATGGTGTGTTGATATCATCTGGATGGTATATGTGACTCAGCCTAGTTAAGTCCTCCGTATAAACTTCAAGATTTGGGTGGGAGGGGGCAGCAATCTACTCGTCTTGCAGCTACCCAAGGCAGCCTGGTAAGTGAGTTCCCTTGCTTGATACACCTGCCACCTAGCACCCGGAGTGGTCTCTTTCTTCAGTCCCCCTGTCCCTCCCTGTACTGGGGCCAGTGTGTGAACAACAGTGTCATTAATGACAACAAAAACTGTAACTAATAAAAATGTGTAGAACAAAATTGTTATTGATGTGCTATGATATGCTAACTATATATATTATTTTATGTTGTACATATATAATTTTTTTTATTTTACTGAAAAACTTTGCTGCTCATCTGAAAGTTTTATTAAAACACAAATAATCACTGTTTACATCTTAGAGATTCAATATTCAATTGGTGATGTTCATTGATATGTGATTTACATAAACACTAGTAATTCTGTTTACAGTGGTTTTGCTCTAGATGACTTGAAAAAAGAATATTGAACACGTATTTTTATAAAAATGAGCTTGAAAGTGTTTCATTGAACATGTAATTCTATTTCAGGGAAATGTGAATCACATTTTATAAATTCTAACTTGCTGAAACAAGCTTAAAGTACAAGCAATAATACCTGTGCAATATTTTGTAATGAAATGAAAATAGTGAAATGTTCTTAAAAATACTGTATTCTGTAGAATCACATATTTCTTGAATGCTAGGTTCAAAACTAAGGTGAAAATTACTCAGATAAAAAATTACATCTGTATGTCTTTTAAATATTCTACAACATATGCTATAGATGTGTACAGTAATGCTTATGGAAAAATGATTTTAGAACAACTGAGCTAAAGAATAGGTAGTAATGAAAAATATGCAGATAATCTTTCAAAACATTTTGATTTTGTGATTACCATTAAGTAATAATTATATAAATGTATATCAAGTACTAGGTACATTTCTAAGTATTTTTCATAAATTAATTCATCCTTCCTCGCTGAATGCACTGACTCTTATGATTAAATGATGCTCCTAATATTATTATCAAGTGCAATTAATGGATCATTGGTAACAGTATGTTTAGCTTTGAAAGAAATTTCCAAACACTCCCAAAGTGGTTTTGCATTAGAGTCTTCATCATATTATCATAATTGTTTTAAATTCCCTGTCTGACAATTCCAAAATCTGTATCATATCTGTTTGTTTCTGATGCTGTGCCATCAGACTTCTTTTTTTTTTTGCCTTTTAGTATGCCTTTTAATTTTTTAAATTTTTTTGTTGAATGTCAGACATGATGTGTCAAAAACTAGAAATTGAGCTAATTAGCCCTTACTGTGAGCCTTTATTTCTCTCTAAGAGTTGGGATGTTTATAATGTTTGCTATAACTATAGGCACCAGAAAATTCAAATTCCTCCAGTATCCTTGCATTGGTGTCTGTGTTGTCTTTGGGCTTTCCTAAGAACTACTCTTTAGATGAGGTCTTTACTGTAATCCCTGTTACCATACTGGGTTTCTGGTGTGGTGGCTAGGCATGGGGCAGGGGAAGGATTCTATAATATTATGATTAAATCTCAGTGTTCTAGTGGAAATGTGTCCCTGAGTTGTGGCTTTTGTAAGCTCTTCTCAGCTTTTTCCCTACTCAGGTGAGAAAGAAAGGCCAAAGGGGCATAAAGTTGGGGAAATGACCTTTCCCCAGATCCAACAAGGTATTTTTCCTGGAGTCAGTCTGTGTTATGGAGAAAGCTCTAAACCTATTTTATAATGGTTACTTTTCCTTCCTCTGACAGATTCATGAGGGGAGCTTTCTTGGCAACTCTTCACAAGACTCTGGTTGGTTTTCTGGAGGTGAAAAGCACAGAAGTTTGTGTTCTCCTCCAAAGACTCTAGCCCCAAGAATTTCTCACACTTACCTTCGCAGTCTATATTCATCCTCCGGCAATTCATCAAAATTACATTTTATAAACTCTCCCTACCAGTTTATGGCTCCAGCTGTTTCTTCTCCAAGTTAGAAGCTAGCTTCCAGCTGTGACTCCATGGATTTGCCTGTCTCTCTGGCTTTCCAAGTGGCAGTTTCCCTTGCAAACTCAGTTCTTTGATGTGTCCAAGAAAGTGCATCGATTTTCAGTTTATTCAGCTGTTTCTCATTGTAAGAAGGAATGTAAAACTTCCAAGTTCTTTACATGTTAGCACTAAACCAGAAATCATGGATTTCTATTTTTTAAAACCTACATTTCAAATAACATTTCCAATTTAAATACAATATTTTGATATTTTTCATATCTTTATTGATTTTATATTTATCTTTTCTCTAATATGGAACGTTTCTTTTACTAGAAATATTAGTATATTTATTTATGTTATCCTATTATAGTGTCAAAAAATTTTAAACTTATACCACTACTACTATTGTAGCTCAAGGTTTCTTGTAAAAACTTTTGTCCTTAGAATATGTATCACAAAGGGTATGTGGTCAGACTACTGTATTCAAGTTTATTACAAAACACTTATTGTCTCTTTGCAGCTGTGTTAACTATCTGATATATAGTTCTGTTCATTTTTTCTCTTATTTTAATTTTAGGCTTGTGTTTTTCTTAAAAATTGAGTCATTTTTTTACTATGCAAAAAATTCAAAATGTACTTTTAAAAATGGCATAGTCAGAGAAATATTACTTTCATTTATATCTCTTCTACTCTTTCTTCCTATGTTTCCCATAAATCATTTTCAATATTTTGTCCTTTATCCTTTATGGCATGAATACATATTTTGCTTATTGTTGCTTATATTTTACACAATTTTAGTAAACTAAAAATATATATCTGTAACCTGCAGTTTTAACTAACAATATGTCCTAGAAATAAACCCACAATAAACATTTTATTTCTTTTAATAATAATTATTTACTAATTTCTCCTCCCCTGTTGCCGGTATCATAGTTTATTCAACTAGTTACCTGTTGTGCTGTTAAAGTTGTGGATTGTTTCCAAACTTTGCTATAATAAATAACAGTATAACAATACTGTTGTGAATGATGTTGTTATATATTTGTAGAAGTGACTCAAACTGCATTCAGTAGAGGTTGTAACATTTTGAAATCCTCCACAACATATAAAAATTTCTATTTTCTACAACCTAGCCAACAGAGTGTATTGTCAGGCTTTCTGATTTTGTAAATCTGATAAAAGAGAAATGGTATCACTATGAAGTTTTATGTGTTGTGATTATTATTATGTTAAATGTAATTTCATGTTCATAGGGGCTATTTTCCTATTTTTCCCCCTGTTTACCTTCACTTATATATATATTTTTTTGGTCAACTTGCCCTTTTGTTTCCATTTTTCAGAGTATTTTATATAGCAGTCATTTTAAGGCTTTTGTCTATAATATCGACAGAAAATATTTTGTTCAAGTTCTTCCTTTGGCTGTAGCCTTTTCTGCAATTTAGTTTTTATTAGTTTTAATTTTAGATTACAATATTTATAAATTTATTTCTTTTGAATTTTAAGTAAAAGAATGTTCCATGAGCACATAAAAAGTAGCTGTACTTTCTAGTATCAGAGTGCACAACTGGATATATCAATGAAAGCCTCCTATTGACTATTTAGATGCTTTTCATCTTTACTTAATATTGGGTCCATTTGATCTGAGACAAAATAGTGTGCTGGAGGCTTATTAAGAAGTGCTCTTGAGATCAATACTTACAGATAGAAATGGAAAGAGCCAGATGGGCCAGAGGAAGTAGTTGCGATGTCATGCAGTCTCCACAAAGGCTCAGCCAGCAAACCTAGAACAGTGAAGCTGGAATGGCCCTTCAGAGTTGTCCCATGTTACATTGATGGGGGCAGGCACTTATACCCTTACACTGATTGGTCTCTGGATGTAGTCTGTCACCAGAAAGGGGGCTTGTTCTTGAAAGAGCCACTCCCTCTGGCCAAGACAATTTTTAGAGAGAGCTAACAACTGGGATTTGGCATCTAGCAGTACTCCAAGCAGCTTAGGGAAAGGTCTCTTAATGCGACAGGAATTTCTGGGCAGTTTCTGTATATTTCTACTTGTATGACCTCTAGGCTCTGCTTTCTGAGGATGGCTGCTGTTTGTTTGGTGTACAGCTACCAATAACTGTTTTATTTTTGTTGAGAATTGTGGTTATTATAAAATATTCTACTTTATACAAAGTTAGCTCACCTTGTCAGATATAAAATTTATACTTGCTTAAGTTTTGTTTAAATTTTCTGATATATTTTGCTCATTCCTTGATTTTTATCCATTCATAATACTTGCTTTTAGTGTGTTTTTATAAGAATGTGGAGTTGTGTTTTGCTTTGTGAGCCATTCTGAAAGTTTTTCTTCTTCTGAATGTTGAGTTAAGCCAATTTACATTTATTGATGGAATTTATATTTGCTGTTAGCTCTCTTATTCAGTATTATGTTAAAAATACTGTATGTTATATTTAGCATGCATTTTTTACTATAGGGCCTAATTTTTTTCACGGCTTGCTAAAGGTATTTTGGTATTTAAGATGGTCCTAATTATGTGATAATGGTTACTTTTAAACTAATGATGTTACCTGATGCTTAAACCCACTTTTCCTTGCATAGACTCCCACTCTTTGATTTGTGACTTTTCTGTTCTTTGGTATTCAGTGTTTCACTATCTCCCATGTGGAAGTCAATGAGTTTACTCTCCTTTTTGTATTTGTGTGTATGTGTGTGTGCGCACACATATGCGCAATAACAACTTTGCCAGAGTCTCTGTAATTCATTTACACTCTTCTCAATTTAGGCTTAGCCTTAAAAGTATATATAACCAAAATTTTTACCTATATTTTTGTTCATGTTTCCTCATTCATCTTTGGATGAAATGAAACTTTTTCTTTAGAAGGAAAAGCTCCTGGAAATAGCATGTTCTGATTTGTTTAGTTGTTTCACTTTTAGTACAATTATTGATATAATTTGGGATTAAATATATCATTTTACTATTTATTTTCTATACATGATCTCTCAACTTTTTAAACTAGCTTCTTTCTATTTTAACTATTAAATATCTCCCTTTATCTGTTTTTACTCATGTAGGCTTTCACTCTGCATTTAATGGTTCCCCTAGAAATTACATCATGCAATCTTTTTTTTTTTTAAGATTTTATTTATTTGACAGAGAGAGCACAAGCAGAGGGAGAGAGAGGGAGAAGCAGGCTCACTGCTGAGCAAGGAGCCTGATGTGGGACTCGATCCCAGGACCCTGTGATCATGACCCGGGCCGAAGGCAGCTGCTTAACCGACTGAGCCACCCAGGCGTCCCTACATCATGCAATCTTTATTAAATTTGAATAAAAATTTCCTGAATAACGAGGAACCTTAGAAACACTTTAACATTATGCACTCCCTTCTTAAATTACATGTGATTGTTACTATGCATTTCATTTGTCTCCATGTTGTAAACTCCACAAATATTTTCATTACTGTTTTATTGGTCAATATTTTATAAAATTTACCACTATATAAACTTTTTCTGCTTTTCATATTTGTTCTTACCCTTCAAACTCCCTTTCAGGTTACGTTTCCTTCAGAGTTGAAGACTATTCTTTTTCATTATATTTGGAGCAGGTCTGCTACTTCTGAATTTTCTCTATTTTGTTTGGCTGAAAGTGTCTGTATTCTGGCTTCATTTTATCTTGAAAGTTATTTTCTTGAAGCATAGGGAATATAATTCTATAGTGCTCTGGTTTCCATTCTTTCTTTTGAGATGCCAACTGTCACTTTATTGATGTTCCTTTAAATTTCTTTCCAGAGCCTCCACTCCCCCTCCTTTCAGATTGTTGTCTTTGTGTTTGATTTTCAGCAATTGTCATATGACATTTCTGGGTGCAGTTTATTTGTGTTAATCCTATTTGAGATTTGTAGAGTTTTTTGATTCTGTGACAAAAAGATTTTTTTTTTAAATTAGGTTTGTAATTCCAGTACATTGTAAGGTATATAATTTCCCCTACCCATTTTTAAGAGTTAACTCCTTTTTTAATCCAAAACTCTTAGTATGGTCTTTTTTTTTATTATTGAAAATAATAAGCATAGTTATTTTGGCCTGTGTCTGCTTTCTTTATATTTTTTTTTCATGTGAGTTATTAAGGTTTAACACTTTATTCCTTTTTAGAGTCATTTTAGGTTTACCCAACAACTGAACAGTAGGTATAGAGATTTGCCATATACCTCCTGCCCCCACACATTGATAGCTTCCTCATTATTAACATCCCCTACCTTTGGGTTCATTCTTGGTATTGTACATTCAAAAGGCTTAAACAAATGTATAACGGCATGTCTCCATCATTATAGTATAATACAGAGTATTTTCACTGTTCTAAAAATCTTTTGTGTTCTTTCCTTCCCCTCTAATCCCTGGCAAACACTGATCTTTTTACTGTCTCCATCATTTTGCCTTTTCCAGATGTCATTTAGTTGGAACCATACAGGATTTTGTTTTTTTCAGATTGGCTTCTTTTACTTAGTAATATGCATTCAAGGTTACTCCACTTCTTTCCATGGCTTGATAGTTCATTTCTTTTTAGCACTCACTGAACAATATTCCATTCTTTGGATGTATCACAGTTTATATATCCATTCACCTACTGACAAACATCTTGGTTGCTTTCCAGTGTTAAAATGTCCATACGACCCAAAGCAATCTACAAATTCAATGCAATCCCTATCAATATTACAATAGCACTAGCCACCCATAGAAGTTAAACAAATAATCCTAAAATTTGTTTGGAACCCCAGAGACCCCAAATATCCAAAGCAATCTTGAGAAAAACCAACTCTGGAGGCATAATGCTCCCTGTTTTCAAACTATATTACAAAGCCATAGTAACCAAAACAGTGTGGTATTGGCATAAAGAACAGACACATAGTTCAATAGAACAGAATAGAGAGATCAGAAATAAACCATGCATATATGGTTAATTAATTTATGACAAAGGAGCCAAGAATATATGACAAGGAGAAAACAGTCTCTTCAATAAATGGTGTTGGGGAAACTGGACAGCCACACACAAAAGAATGAAATTTGATCACTATCTTACACCACACCTAAAAATTAATTCAAAATGAATTAAAGACTTGAATGTTAGACCTGAAACCATAAAACTCCTAGAAGAAAATATAAGTGGTAAGATAATGACATAAGTCTTGGTTATGATTTTTTTCATTCTGACATCAAATACAAAAGCAAAAAAAATAATAATAATCAAGGGAGTCTAACCTCAAACTAAAAAGCTTCTGCACAGCAAAGGAAACCATCAACAAAATGAACAAGCAACCTACTAAATGGGAGAAAATATTTTCAAGAAGACATACAGATGTTCAACTGGTACATGAACAAATTTTCAACATCTTAGTCATCAGGGAAATATAAATCAAAACAAATGAGTTATCACTTTACCCCTGTTAGAATGGCTATTATCAAAAGACAAACAATAATAAGTTTTGGTGAGGATGTGGAGAAAAGAGAACCCTTCTGTGCTCTTGATGGGAATGTAAATTGGTATAGCCACTATGGAAGTTCTTCAAAAAATTAGAAAGAGAGCTACCATTATAATGTAGCAATTTCACTTCTGGGTATTTATCTGATCCAGCAATTCCTTTTGAGAATTTATCTGGGTATTTAACTCAAAAAGATATTGCAACACTATTTACAATAACCAAAATGTGAAAACAACTGAAGTGCCCATGGATGGATGATTGGATAAAGGAAGTGTGGCATACATATACAATGGAATAGCATTCAGCCATAAAAAAAGAATGAAATCTTGCCATTTGCAAAAACATACTTTGAGGACATTATGCTAAGTGAAATAAGTCAGACAGAGAGACAAAAAAATGTGATCTCTTTCATATGTGGAATCTTCAAACAAAATAAATGAACTAAAAAAAAAAAACAAGTTCATAGATCTAGAGAACAGATTGATGGTTACAAGAGGCAGAGGGTGGGTGTGGGAGAAATGGGTAAAGGTAAAAAAAAAAGAGAAAAAAAACTTTTGAATGAAAACTCACAATAAAATGTAAAGGCAAACTAGAAAAGGATAACAATGGACAATATTGCTACATAATAGATAAAACGTTAACTTGCTAACTGTAAGAAAAAAGAAGGTAGACCTCTGAATGGTCACCAAAAAAACAGTTGATTAAAAGAGGTAGAAAAAATTTCATTTTGGAAGAGTAATCTAAATATACTTTCAAATGTATTTTTATTTGATATGATAGAAAATAAAATTACTAGGTATATTGATAGGTAATAGTCGTGTATTTTGAAGTAATGCATCATTTATGGCTTGATATATTTGAATTTGAGATTTTACCCATAAACCTGAAAGTCAAATTATATATTAGTGTCTACCTTGCCTTAGGAACTAAACGTCCTTATGCATAATATGCTTAAAATATTTAGTACTATTTCAATCATTTTAAAACATAGATACTACTTATCACTTTTATTAATTAGATTTATGTTATTTTCATGAAATCCATTCATTTCACAGAGCTAACACAAAATTATAGGAGTTTTTGGTAGCCTTGATTTGTTCAAAAAATAGCAGAAATAAGTAAAACAATTTATAAAAATGATGAAATACTAAGATAGACCTCAGATATATACAAAATATTTTTTCTTAGAATACAAATGAAAAATAAGCAAGCCTTTTTACAAAATGTTTTTTTCTTGGTAAATGTGTTAATTCATAAATAAACATATATATGAGTGAAAAAAAATTGTCAAGGCATATTTTATGGTCCAGAACGTAGTCTATCTTGATAAATGTTCCATATGAACTTGAGAATAAAGTGTTGTATGCTGCCACTGGATGAAGTAATCTATAAATTTCCATTATATCCAGTTGATTGATGGTGTTGTTGAGTTCCACTATATCTTTACTGATATTCTGCATACTGGATCTGTCCATTTCTGATAGAGGGCAGTTAAAGTCTTCACAGTAATAGATTCATTGCTTCCTCCTTGCAGTTTTATGTGTTAAATTTTTGCTTCATATATTTCAATATTGTTGTTAGGCACAGATACTTCAGAAGTTATTAAGTGTTTTGGGAAATTTGACTCTTTTTTTATTATGTAATGTCTTTCATTTTCTGTGATAAATTTTCTTTCTTTAAAGTTTGCTCTATTTAAGGGGTACCTGGGTGGCTCAGTCGGTTAAGTGTCTGCCTTCAGCTGAGGTCATAATCCCAGGGTCCTGGGATTGAGTCCTGCATTGAGCTCCCTGCTTCTCCCTCTCCTTCCCGCTTGTATTCTCTCTCGCTATCTCTGTCACTATTTGTCTCTCTCTCAAATAAATAAATAAAATATTTAAAAATAAATAAAGTGTGCTCTATTGCAATTAGTTCAGCTACTCCCACTTTCTTTTGATTAGTGTTAGCATGGTACATCTCTCTCCATCCATTTCCTTTTAAACTATTTGTCTTTATATTTAAAGTGGTTTTCTTGTAAACAGCATATAGTTGGGTTTCTTTTTTAATCCATTCTTATAATCTACATTTTAATTGGTACATTCACACTGTTGATGTTCAAAGAAATTATTAAGGTAGTTGGACTCATACCTACAATATTTGTTAGCTTTCTATTTGTTGTTCTTGCTTTTTTTCTATACTTGTCTTCCTATCTTTTCCTGTCCTTTGTGGTTTCAATTGAGCATTTAATATGGTTCCATATTTGCTCCTTTTCAGCATATATGTTACGCTTTTCCTACTTTTTTAAATGGTTGCCCTGGAGTGTGTGATACACATTTACAACTAATCCAAGTTCATTTTCACTTTACTTCACTGGTAATACAAATTCCTTATGATAACAAAATAATTCTAATTTTTCCTTTTGGTCCCTTGAATCATTGATGTCATTCATTTCATTTATGTATACACATATATAAACATATATAAATATATATGTGCATAATTTAATACACCGTGGCTATTATTTTGAATAAACTGTTACCTGTGAGATCAAGTAAGAATAATAGTTTTTATTTCACCTTCATTTATTCATTCTCTGGGGCTCTTCTTTTATGTATATCTATGCCTGACCTGTATCATTTTCCTTTGTTCTAATTTTTTTTAACATTTTCTGCAAGGCAAGACTACTTGTAACAAATTCCCTCAATTTTTGTTTGTCTAAAAAGTGTTTTTTTTCTTCACTTTTGAACGGTAATTTTCCAGGGGACAGAAATTTATACTGAAGGGTTCTTTTTTTTCTTTCCAACAGTTTATTTCTCTCCACTCTCTGCTTGCTTGCATTTTTTTTTCTGAGAAGTGAGATGTAATTCTTTGTTTCTCTATAAATAAGTTTTTCCCCCCACCTCTGCCTTCTTTCAAATTTTTTTTCTTTACCTTTGTTTTTCAATAGTTTGAAAATGATATGCCTAAGTATACTGTTTTTGACATTTATTCTGCTTGGTTTCTCTAACTTTCCTGAATCTGTTGTTTGGTGTCTAACATTCATTTGGGGGAAATTTTCAGTCATTATTGTTTTAAATATTTCTTTTTTTCCTTTTTCTCTTTCTTCTCCCAGTATTCCCATTTTGTGTATATTTTTACCTTTTGTAGCTATCCCAGTGTTCTTGGATATTCTGTTATTATTTTTTTAATACAGTATTTTTCTGCTTTTCAGTTTTGGAGGTTTCTATTGAGAAGTGCTCAAGGTCAGGAATCCTTTCCTTAGCTGTGACCACTCTACTAATAAGCCCAGCAAAGGCACTTCATGTCTGCTATAGCATCACAGTGTTTTTGATCTCCAACATTTCTTTTAGAGTCTTTCTTAGGGTTTCCATCTCTCTGCTTACATCTTATCTACTTCATCCATTAGAGATTTTAACTGATCCATCATGGTTGTTTTAAATTCCAGTCCTGATAATTCTAACATCCCTACTATGTCTGGTTCTAATGCTTGCCCTGTCGCCTCATTCTGTGTTTTTTGCCTTTTGGTTTGCCTTATAATTTTTTCTTTATACCTTGACATGATGCACCAGGTGGGAGAACTGCTGTAAATAGGCTTTTAGTGATGTGGTATGGTGTTAGGGGAAGGGAAGCATTCTCTAATCCTATGATTAGGTCTCGGTCTTTCAGTGAGTCTGTGCCTCTATACTGTGAGCTTTGCATGTCTTCTTCTGCGATCCCCCTCATTGTAGGACAAGGAGTGGGCTGGAACTGGGTATTTTCTCTCCTTAACCAGGAAGGCTAGCCCTCTAGAGATGGCTATTTCTCTTGTCCCAGATCAGTTAGGCTCTGATAGTACTCCAGCTGGTTAAGATCTGGGTGATTAGTTTCTCCTAAAGGCTCACCTCTTAAGAAGTATAAAATGTCCTGGTATCTTTCAAAATAGTCCCTTTTCCTCTCCCTGTGCTGGAAGCAGGATCTAAGTAGAACTCCAGTTACTGGGTCTCTCAGTTTTTTTTTTGAACTCAAAGTAATCTACTCTGAGCCTCCAGCAATTTATCAATAATAGTTCTTTTTTTTTTCTTTAGAGATGGGGAGGGGCAGAGAGGGATCTAAAGTAGGCTCCACACCCAGCGTGGATCATGACCTGAACCAAGATCAAGAGCCGGAAGTTTAACTGACTGAGTCACCCAGGTGTCCCTGCCAATAATAGTTCTAGTTTCCTTACCTGGAATTGGTTAGGTGGATGTTTCTTTTCCTGTAAGTTGTGATTCTCTGTATTTACCTGTATCTCCTGTTTTTTAGGTAGTACTTTGCTCTATGTCCTCACTTCTTTTAAGGATCTTAAAAAGAGTTGTTGATCTTCTGTTTGTTCAGATTCCTACTTGTTAACACAGCTTGGCAACTTCCCAGTCTCTTACAGTCTGGGTTCATAAACTTCTTAAACTACTAAATTTTATGAAAATATATATACAAGTAGCAGTGAGGGCCCAAGAGGACCAAGACTCAAGACTTTCATTTTCTCCTGATTCAGCATTTGAATATGCTTGAGATCTACATATAGTGAGAAGTGGGAAATGATTTGAAAGAAAAGGAAGATAGTGGTCCTAACATTTTATTTCCTTTTATGTTTCAGATATAACACAGTATCCAGAGTTCGGAGTTTTGCATTTCTGGGTAATGTGTAAGAATCTCTTACACATGCACCCACATAAGAAAAACAAATTTGGTAGAAATGTAAACATTTCTAATCTTTTTTTTTAAAGATTTTATTTATTTATTTGAGAGAAAGAGCACAAGCAGGGGGAGGGGCAAAGAGAGAGGTAGAAGCAGACTCCCCGCTGAGCAGGGAGCCTGAAATGTATTTATAAGTTTTTGGTTATAAAGTCTAAAAACTTTTGGCTCTATCCCAGGGCTCAGTTCCAGGACCCTGAGATCATGACCTAAGCCAATGGCAGATACTTAACCAATTGAGCCACCCAGGTGCCCCAACATTGCCAATCTTATTTAAACATAGAAAAGCCCTTTCTTCACATCTGTTTTGCCAGTTGGTCCACCTGGCCCATGGTCACTACTCAGAACCCCACTCCAGGCTGAAGGCCAAAGAGCAAGGAGCCAGGAGGCTGGAGCAGGTGAACACTATCAGCTTTCTGCATCCTCCTGCTTCCCCACGCAGAGCCAACACCTGACCCCTGCATGTGTCTCTCAAGCTCCTGCCTGTAGATTTGTGCTGAGAGAAACCCCTTTCCCTCTCTCCCCCTCCTTTTTTGCAGGCAGCACACTTTTCACTCTCCTCCCTGTGCCCCTCTCTGTCTTGTTTCACTATCGGGTCAGGAACCTGTTTAGGAGTGAAGCACCATTGCCCTATTCTGTATACACAAGGACTCTTGTAGCCTTTGGTGTTTTGTTCTATAGAGAAAATTTCTTTACACACTTGTAAGATTTAGGTCTAACCCTAGCTCTCAATCTCTTCTCTTGTTGGGCCCTGCACTGTCGCCCTGATGTTTCATTTCTCTCATCCAGTACCAAAATGTTCAATCTGACTTCCTATACCACAAAAATGTGTGTGTGTGTGTGTGTGTGTGTGTGTGTATGTATGTTATATAAATATAACATATATAAATAGATAAAGTGACTGGTGGTCTCAAAGACCAATGGAGATGCTAAGGTAGCAATAGAGGAAAATTGAACTATTGAGACAAATGTTGATTAAATGCTTTGCTCTCCTAATACCAACAAGATTGTTATGCAAATAATCTAATATGACAGAAATACTGGAAAAGGGTACTCAGGGTTGGAAGGACTATTGATTTCTCTCCAGATTCTAACCTCTGGAACAAGAGAGGGAATTTCTGGTAAGACTCTATCTTGTTAACTCATCCTCCCCAAAGGAGAAACATGCTTATGCTGATTGATTAGAATGTGATCTTTAATAAAATGTGATCGCCTTTTACTAATTTGTTTCAAAAAAAGAACCAGAACATCTTTTTAAAATCCTCCTTCATTCAAATATAGTAATCTCTCTATCTGCCTTTTTTCCTGGCCTACACACAATCTTCTGCCCATATTAATCACAACATTCCAGAGGCACAAGGTGGAAAGTTTGATCTATTTTCTGTCTAAGGGCTCTTGGTAATTCCAAGGCAAGATTTATGATGAGGATTTAGGCAAAGTAAAAGTATAATCTGCTTTATCCAACTGAGCTTTTAGCAATGACTTTTTAATGTGAGGTTACCTGTTTTTTGCATGGATTAATAAAGTTGGTAATTATTTCCTCTTTAATTATATGTGCTTTACTAGCAAAAATTTTGAGGGGTCCAGAGGTGATTTCTCAGAACACCTGACAATTATAGTTGGGAGGACTCTACTAAAGAAAACAAGAAAATGATTTGTCAAATTTGTTTCTGTCTGAAGAGAAAATGTTAAATGTAAAATGCAGATGTTATCATTAGATTTCATTTAAATATAATGGGGATATAGGTCTCAGAATTTATGTCCATTTTTCAATGCAAAGTTGATATTAATTATGGCATATGGAATAATTTTCATTATTTAGTTGAAAAATTATGCTTAAGCTATCAGGTTTTTCTTTTCCTCTGCTCACAGATTTCTTGGTATTTCTATTGGAACTTTAATTATACACACCTGTGTTCAACATATTTGTGTAAACACACACTATCTTCACTTCAGTGCCATTTCTTTTAAGTGGGTTGCACTTAGAAAAAGTCCAGTAGGTCTTAAACTATATCTCCAATATTTTGAATTTTTAAAAATTCTTGAAGGGAGATTTCCTTCATTTATCACATTCCAAATTGTCTCAAAGAGAGCAGAGTTCAAGGACAGAGATGATTTCAGTCTTAAAGTAACCTTTATAGTCCTACAACAATCATATAAATTATTTCTCATAATATTCATTCCAGTAAGTCATTGACATTAAAATGTTATTTACAAGTTCCTCTATGGCCAGTGCATTTTGTGATTAAAAATTTTTGAACATCGTAGTTTTGATTTGCTGACATCTGTTGTTCCCCTTCTAAAGGTGATAGGAAAGAGGTCAGGCTCACTCAGACCCACCACAAAAACATCAGTACAAGTAAAAGACTTATCAATACTTTTAAATATATGTGGACATTAGTGAGGCATCTTTCATTTCAAATATAACTCTCAAGAAATCCTGTATCAAGGAACTAGTCAATTTTCTAAAATTTGTAGGTGTTATTTCTATAGTGAATCTAGAGCATTCATTTCTGTGGATGGAATTTGATCCACTCATGATCTGGGGGTTTTCAGTGAGACATGTCATGGTGAAAGAACACCAGAATATTCATCAACTGATATATATATATATATATATATATATATATATATATATATATATATATATATATATATATAAAATAAACTTTAACAATGTAAAATAACTTGAGATGAGGAAATTTTAAAAATAGACCATGTTCAGTCTTGTGATACCCAAGATGTATTCTAAGCTTTTGTGCTGCAGAAAAGAACAAAAATGTGAGAAGGAGGTAGGCAATGAATATATTATGCATATTAGAGTTAATTTAATTAAACAAGAACAGGTGTCACATCAGAAGTGTGATGTAACTCTTCTGTGGTCTCCCCCACCCACCCCAAAACTAATGAGCTTAATTTTCACTGAGATGGAAAGGTCTGGGCTTGCAATGTTGGATTTTGCTTGAAATCACTTAAAATGTCATTCAGCAATATTCACACAAAGAGAGAAAATGCATAGCCAAGATTAAATTCACACAGAGTAAAGCCACTGAAATTAAGCCTGGCGTGATAAGTTTTTTTTTTTTTTAATCCTATATAGTGAAACATGATGTGAAATTTGTGTTAAAATGGTGAATCAATATTGATAGTCAACTGTGAAAAAGAAATGATTATAACATATTGATGGTCCCATAAAGCTCAGTGAGAAGCCATCCATGTTTTAAAAATGTTTACAATCTTTGCTTTCTGATTGTTAAAGGCAAAGCCATGTCATGGGAAAGGGCAGACTTTTAAATTAGCCCAGGTTAAATATAATCTGAATAAATATACTGCACAAATATGGAAAAAATGTGTACTCTGAAGGAGTGTTTATCATCCATTGATGCAAAAGAAAGGCAACCTGATGTGTCTGCCTAAAAAGTAGGGAGGTAAAGAAATCTGACTTTCTGCAGGATCTGTAGCTTCAATGCACAGGTCTTCCTAACTTGGGAAGAACAGATCTCATATATGGGGCAGATTACATGTGTTTAGTAATGCTTTTGTCTACTCTCTGGACTACCTTCTACTAAATATTCAGTTCATCAAATTTCATATTTCTTGTTTAGCTATCAAGAGCTAATCTCCCATGATCTGACCAGCATCAGTGCATAGATAGAAACAAACTGCTGCTATTAAAAAAAGGAAGAGGGCAACATAGGGAAAAATAAAACTTGCAAAAGAAATCAAACAACTTATGGTATGCGTGGAGGGAAACTAAGGTAATAGAAGAGCTCTTCACAAGTTACAGTTCTTTGTGTATAATTGCTAACACGAGGAAAATAAGGTAATGTTTTTACTATCACAAAGAAGATTCATTTAATAATTGATATAGATTTATATACCTTCATGTTTCTTCAGTTTAACTTTCCTTTATACCCAAATGACACAAATTATTTCATAAGTCCTCACCCTGCTCTTGTGTCCTTCCTCTTTATAATTATTTCCCAGAGGTAGATTTTTAGCTACTACTTTTGGTATCTATCTCACTAAATCTAGAAAACATTACAATTTTACTGATTTATAGTTTAGATTTTGGCATTATGTAAGCACTTCACTCTGCTTAAAGATAAAAATAGATCTGTCTTCACTAACTAAACCTCAGCATATATACACATGACCTGTAATGCCATCTTATTAAAATAATCAGAATGAAACCCTCTGTGCAGGGCTGAGCCAAGTGGCATACTTCTTGGCACATATAAAGGGATATGTGAGTATGTGTGTTCACTTGGTAGAAATTATAATTACACATTTTGAGATAAAATGTTAAATTCAATCTTGAAAAGTAATTATGAGTTTAAAGAATTTGAAATATAATTTAGAAAAATTATCTACGTAAGTATATTTGTGAAGTATTTGTGGGTATGGTAGATGAAATTTATCAACTATAAAAAACTTGGCATAGTGTCTAGCTTTTTAATATTGCACTGCTATATTAATAACTTTAATATTTCAAATACCCATATTCAGTCAACACAAATATAAAATTTATTATACATATTTAATAGAATATATTTTGACTAAAGCCTCATAAATGTATTGATAAATAATTTCTATCAAATGTCACAATTTCAAACAATTAATTTTTATATTTCTCACTCTTTGTAACCTATGATATTATCTAAAAATTATTTTAAGTGATTTTGGGACAGGAAAAAAAATAGTTTTTACTCTTTATAATCAAAAACCTATAAATATATTTGTAGTAGATTTGTTAGCCTTTATAAAATTTATCTTTAGCATTTTCTTTTTAGAAGTTTTCCAAAGAAAACTTTTATTCCCTTGTTTTCTTATGAATGTAATGTTTTCTCCCCATTTCTAAAAATGTGTTTGGTATTGTTTTTCCCACATTTGCTTCTGTAGAATTAAATCAACTTTTAGTATTTCATGTAAGCATCACATTAAAATGGTGTTATGAAGATTACTTGTATAATTATTTTTCAGTCTTCAGCAAGCCCAGAATTATAGGTTAAATTTGTAATTTAATAAATTTGGCCCAAATAATTTGGTTGTGTTCTTCCTAATTTACAATGTGCTTGGCTGTTTTATTAAGATAATTTTGGTAGTTCCTTAATGAGATTATGAAAGTTAATAGTTCTAACTGTCCAATCGTTATATGTGTAGGAAATAAAGAAAAGCTCTTATTTGGGCAGTATCCCACTCTCTATATCATCAAAACAATTGTTCATTGACATAAATGGAAGATTATACAAACTATTATTTAATAAGTGACATATTTTATGAAGAAGAGATGATGTAATAATGAACTTTTCATGTCCTATATGTTCTCTAATGTGAGGGGAAAAAATAAGGATTTTCCTTTGGAGAAGGAGAGGTGATTATAATAGCCTTGCAAAATGAAGAAAGTAAACCTGGCTTAAATTTCTGGTGCAGCCACTCTGGAAAACATTATGGAGCTTCCTCAAAAACTTGAAGATAGATATACCATACAATCCAGCAATTGCACTACTGGGTATTTACCCCAAAGATACAAATGTGGGGATCTGAAAGGGTACGTGCACCCCAATGTTTATAGCAGTGATGTCCACAATAGCCAAACTCTGGAAAGAGATAAGATGTCCATCGACAGATGAATGGATAAAGAAGATGTGGTATAGAGAGAGGGGGGGGGCAGAGCAAGATGGCAGAGGAGTAGGAGACCTGGATTTCGTCTGGTCTCAGGAATTCAGCTGAATAGGGATCAAACCATTCTGAACACCTATGAAATCAACAGAAGATTGAAGAAAAGAATAGCAATAACTCTCTGAACAGAAAAGCAACCACGTTCTGGAAGGTAGGACGTGCAGAGAAGTGAATCAGAGGCGATATTCGGGAGGATAGATGGCGGGGGAGGGGGCCTCCGTCGGCCACTTCCGGCAAGTGATAGAGCCCCGGAACACAAAATCGGAACTTTCAGAAGCCGGCGCCACTGAGGGGCTCCAGTGGCTAAGCAGGGGGTGGAACCCTCACGGGACAGTGTGGTCTCAGGACCCTCGGGGTCACAGAAAGACCGCGCGTGCCTGAGTGCGGCAGAGCTCCTGGGTATCAGAGCGGGGAAGAGACGGCTCCTCGGCTACAGAGATGGAGCCGAGGTGCAGGGTCTCAGCCTGGGGTTGCCATAAACTGTGATCGGTGACAGTCGGGCCACTGCCCCTGCAGCAGGGACCCAAGTGGCAGAGTCAGGGGGACTCCCCTTCCTCCCCCGGGAGGAGCGGCGTGGGAGCACACTGCAGGGAAATGCTGGGTTTGGAGACTCCACACGGGGTCGGGTGCCAGAGATAGAAACACTCGGTCACAGGCCGGGTGAGCACTGAGTGCGGTCGGAGACCGGGCAGACGGGAGTGACTGACTGCTTTTCTCTGGGGGCGCACTGAAGAGTGGGGCCCCGAGTTCTCGGCTCCAATGGGGTGGAGACTGGGAGGCCACAATTTTCACTCCCATCCTCCAAAGATGTATGGAAAGCTTGCAGGGAACAAAAACTCCGAGAGCAAACGCGAACAGATTGCTTAGCCTGGACCGGCAAGGGTTGGGCAATTCCGCCTCCAGCAAAGACATTTGGGAACCATGGCAACAGGCCCCTCCCCCAGAAGATCAGCACGAACAGCTAGCCAAGACCAAGTTTACGGATCAATGAGAACGGCAGAACTCCAGCGCTAGGGGAATACCGCACATAGAATTCATGGCTTTTCTACCATGATTCATTAGTCTTTCAAAGTTAATTTTTTAACATTTCTTTTTCCCTTTTTCAACCAACATTTTATCAATCCCTTTTTTAAAAAAAAAATATTTTTCATTTTTAGAGTCATATTCTATCCCTTCATAGTAGTTACCCTTATTTTTGGCATATATATATATATATATATATATATATATATATATATATATATATATATAAGTTGTTCTCTCTTTAAAATTTTGAGATACAGTTTCTGCTAACAGAACAAAATATACCCTAAATCTCTAGTGTATGGCTTTGTTCTAGTCTCCTCCCTGATCACATTCTCTCCTTTTTCTTCTTTCTTTCTTTTTCTTCTTATTTTTTTATTTTTTTAATTTATTCATTTGAGACAGAGAGACATACACAGAGAGAGAGAGAGAGCAGGAGCAGTGAGGAGAGGCAGAGAAAGAGGGAGAAGCAGACTCCCTAATGAGCAGAGAGCCCATGTGGGACTCGATCCCAGCACCTGGAGATCATGACCTGAGCCGAAGGAAGATGCTTAAGCATCTGAGCCACCCAGGTGCCCCTCTTTCTTTTATTTTTTTTAATCCTCTTCTTTTTTCAAGCACCTTATCAATTCCTCTTTTAAAATTTTTTATAATTTTCATCTTTACAGTCATATACCATCCCTTCATTGTATCAACCCTTATTGTGTACATATATAAGTTTTTCTTTCTTTAAAATTTTAGGAGGCAATTTCATCTAACAGACCAAAATACACCCAAAATTTAGTGTGTGGCACTGATCTACGCACTAGCCTGATCATATTTGATCATATTCTGTTATTTTGTTTTGTTCTGTTTTTATCTTTATCTTTTTCTTTATTTTTCTCTTTCTTTTTTCTTTCTTTCACTTTCTTTTCCCCGGTTTCAGGTCTTTTCTGATTAGAGTATAATTTCTGGGAACGTTGTAAACCTGTTAGCATTTTTTTCTCCCATTCATCTATTCTCCTCTGGACAAAATGACAAGATGAAAAAAATCACCTCAACAAAAAGAACAAGAGGTAGTACCATCTGCCAGGGACTTACTCAATACGGATATTAGTACAATGTCTAGACCTAGAGTTCAGAATCATGATTTTAAAGATACTACCTGGGTGGCTCAGTTGGTTAAGTAACTGCCTTCGGCTCAGGTCATGATCCTGGAGTCCTGGGATCGAGTCCCGCATCGGGCTCCCTGCTCAGCAGCGAGTCTGCTTCTCCCTCTGACCCTCCCCTCCATGCTCTCTCTCTCTATCTCATTCTCTCTCTCAAGTAAATAAATAAAATCTTAAAAAAAACCCATACTAGCTGGGCTTGAAAAGAGCATGGAAGTTATTAGAGAAACCCTTCCTGGAGAAATAAAAGAACTAAAATCTAACCAACTCAAAATCAAAAAGCCTGTTAATGAGGTGCAATCAAATTGGGGGCACTAACTGCTAGGATAAATGAGGCAGAAGAGAGAATTAGTGATATAGAAGACCAAATGATGGAAAATAAAGAAGCTGAGAAAAAGAGAGATAAACAACTACTGGGTCACGAGGGCAGAATTCGAGAGATAAGTGATACGATAAGATGAAACAACATTAGAATAGTTCAGATCCCAGAAGAAGAAGAAAGAGAGAGGGGAGCAGATGGTATATTGGAGCAAATTATAGCAGAGAACTTCCCTAATGTGGGGAAGAGAACAGGCATCAAAATCCAGGAGGCCACAGAGAACCCCTCTCAAAATCAATAAAAATAGGTCAACACCCTGACATCTAATAGTAAAACTTACGAGTCTCAAAGACAAAGAGAAAATCTTGAAAGCACCTCAGGAGAAGAGATATGTAAACTATAATGGTAGAAATATTGGACTGGCAACAGACTTATCCACAGAGACCTGGCAGGCCAGAAAGGACTGGCATGATATCCTCAGAGCACTAAACGAGAAAAATATGCAGCCAAGAATACTATATCCAGCTAGGCTGTCATTGAAGAAAGAAGGAGAGATAAAAAGGTTCCAGGACAAACAAAAACTAAAGGAATTTGCAAACACGAAACCAGCCCTAAAAGAAACATTGAGAGGGGTCCTCTAAGCAAAGAGAGAGCCTAAAAGTACCATAGGCCAAAAAGGAACACAGACAATAGACAGTAACAGGCAATACAATGGCTCTAAATTCATATCTTTCAATAGTTATTCTGAATGTAAATGAGCTAAATGCCCCAATCAAAACACACAGACTATCAGATTGGATTAAAAAACAAGACCCATCGATATGCTGTCTGCAAAAGACTCATTTTATACTGAAAGACAACCTCACATTGAAAGTGAGGGGATGGAAAACCATTTACCATGCTAATGGACACCAAAAGAAAGCTGGGGTAGCAATCCTTATATCAGACAAATTAGATTTTAAAACTAAGACTGTAATAAGAGATGAGGAAGGACACTATATCCTACTTAAGGAGTCTATCAACAAGAAAATCTAACAGTTGTAAATATCTATGCTCCTAACATGGGAGCAGCCAATTATATAAGGCAATTAATGACAAAACCAAAGAAACACACTGACAACAATACAGTAAAAGTGGGGGAATTTAACACCCCCCTGACTGAAATGAACAGATCATTTAAGCAGAAGATCAACAAGGAAATAAAGACTTTAAATGACACACTGGACCAAATGGACTTCACAGACATATTTAGGACATTCCATCCCAAAGCAACGGAATACACATTCTTATCTAGTGCCCATGGAATATTCTCCAGAATAGATCATATATTAAGTCACAGATCAGGTCTCAACCGGTACCAAAAGATTGGGATCATTCCCTGCATATTTTCAGACCACAATGCTTTGGAACTAGAACTCAATCACGAGAAGAAAGTCGGAAAAACTCAAATACATGGAAGCTAAAGAGCATCCTACTAAAAGAATGGGTCAACCAGGAAATGAAAGAAGAATTTAAAAAAATTCATGGAAACCAATGAAAATGAAAACACAACTGTTCAAAATCTTTGGGATGCAGTAAAGGCAGTCCTGAGAGGAAAGTATACAGCAATACAAGCCTTTCTCAAGAAACAAGAAAGGTCTCAAATACACAACCTAACCCTACATCTAAAGGAGCTAGAGAAAAAACAGCAAATAAAGCCTAAACCCAGCAGGAGAAGAGAAATTATAAAGATCAGAGCAGAAATCAATGAAATAGAAACCAAAAGAACAGTAGAACAGATCAACGAAACTAGGAGCTGATTCTTTGAAAGAATTAACAAGACTGATAAACCCCTGGCCAGACTTATCAAAAAGAAAAGAGAAATGACCAAATCAACAAAATCATGAATGAAAGAGGAGAGATCACAACCAACACCAAAGAAATACAAACAATTCTAAGAACATATCATGAGCAACTCTATGCCAGCAAATTAGATAACCTGGAAGAAATGGATGCATTCCTAGAGGTGAATTAACTACCAATAGTGAACCAGGAAGAAATAGAAAACCTGAACAGACCTATAACTACTAAGGAATTTGAAGCAGTCATCAAAAATCTCCCAACAAACAAAAGCCCAGGGACAGATGGCTTCCCAGGGGAGTTCTACCAAACATTTAAAGGAGAATTAATACCTATTCTCCTGAAACAGTTCCAAAAAGTAGAAATGGAAGGAAAACTTCCCAAACTCATTTTACGAGGCCAGCATTACCTTGATCCCCAAACCAGACAAAGACCCCATCAAAAAGGAGAATTACAGACCAATATCCTTGATGAACATGGATGCAAAAATTCTCACCAAAATACTAGCCAATAGGATCCAAGTGTACATTAAAAGGATTATTCACCATGACCAAGTTGGATTTATCCCTCTGCTGCAAGGTTGGTTCCACATCCACAAATCAATCAACCTGATACAATACATTAACAAAAGAAATAACAAGAATCATATGATCCTCTCAATAGATGCAGAGAAAGCATTTGACAAAGTACAGCATTCTTCCTTGATCAAACTCTTCAGAGTATAGGGATAGAGGGTACATACCTCAAGATCATAAAAACCATCTATGAAAAACCTACAGCGAATATCATTCTCAATGGGGAAAAGCTGAGAGCTTTCCCCCTAAGGTCAGGAATGCAGCAGGGATGTCCACTATCACCACTGCAATTCAACATAGTATTAGAAATCTTAATCACATCAATCAGACAACAAAAAAAGAAATCAAAGGCATCTAAATCGGCAAGGAGGAAGTCAAACTCTCACTCTTTGCAGATGATATGATACTTTATGTGGAAAACCCAAAAGACTCCACCCCAGAACTGCTAGAACTCATACAGGAATTCAGTAAAGTGGCAGGATATAAAATCAAAGCACAGAAATCCGTGGCATTCCTATACACCAACAATAAGACAGAAGAGAGACAAATTATGGAGTCAATCCCATTTATAATTGCACCCCAAACCATAAGATATCTAGGAATAAATCTAACCGAAGAGGCAAAGGATCTGTACTCAGAAAACTATAAAATACTCAGGAAAGAAATTGAAGAAGACACAAAGAAATGGAAAAACGTTCCATGCTCATGGATTAGAAGAATAAACATTGAGAAGATGTCAATGCTACCTAGAGCAATCTACACATTCAAAGCAATCCCCATCAAAATACCATCCACTTTTTTCAAAGAAATGGAACAAATAATCCTAAAATTTGTATGGAACCAGAAGAGACCCCGAAAAGCCAAAGGAATTTTGAAAAAGAAAGGCAAAGCTTGCAGCATCACAATTCTGGACTTCCAGCACTAATACAAAGCCGTCATCATCAAGACAGTATGGTACTGGCACAAAAACAGATACATAGATCAATGGGAGAGAATAGACACGCAGAAATGGACCCTCAACTCTATGGTTAACTAATCTTTGACAAAGCAGGAAAGAATATCCAGTGGAAAAAAAGACAGTCTCTTCAACAAATGATGTTGGGAAAATTGGACAGCCACATGCAAAAGAACGAAACTGGACCATTTCCTTACACCACACACAAAAATAGACTCCAAATGTTTGAAAGACCTAAATGTGAGACAAGAGTCCATCAACATCCTAAAGGAGAACAGAGGTAGCAACCTCTTCGACTTCAGCCGCAGCAACTTCTTCCTAGAAACATCACCATAGGCAAGGGAAGCAAGGGCAAAAATGAACTATTGGGATTTCATCAAGATAAAATCTTTTGCACAGCAAAAGAAACAGTCCACAAAACCAAAAGACAACCGACAGATTGGGAGAAAATATGTGCAAATGACATATCAGATAAAGGGCTAGTATCCAAAATCTATAAAGAACTTATCAAACTCAACACCCAAAGAACAAATGATCCAACCAAGAAATGGGCAGAAGACATGAGCAGACATTTTTCCAAAGAAGACATCCAAATGGCCAATAGACACAGGAAAAAGTGCTCAACATCACTCGGCATCAGGGAAATCCACATCCAAACCTCAATGAGATACCACCTCACACCCTTCAGAATGGCTAAAATTAACAAGTCAGGAAACAACAGATGTTGGTGGGGATGCGGAGAAAGGCGAACACTCCTACACTGTTGGTGGGAATGTAAGCTGGTGCAACCACTCTGGAAAACATTATAGTGGTTCCTCAAAAAGTTAAAAATAGAGCTACCATATGATCCAGCATTTGCAGTACTATTTACCCCAAGATACAATTGTCGGGATCTGAAGGGGTATGTGCACCGCAATGTTTATAGCAGCAATGTCCACAATAGCCAAACTGTGGAATAAGCCAAGATGTCCATCGACAGATGAATGGATAAGAAGATGTGGTATATATACACAATGGAATATTATGCAGCCATTAAAAGGGATGAGATCTTGCCATTTGCAATGACATGGACGGAACTGGAGGGTGTTATGCTGAGTGAAATAAGTCAATCAGAGAAAGACATGTATCGTATGACCTCACTGATATGAGGAATTCCTAATCTCAGGAAACAAACTGAGGTTTGCTGGAGTGGTGGGGTGTCGGGAGGGATTGAGTGGCTAGGTGATAGTCATTGGGGAGGGTATGTGCTATGGTGAGTGATGTTAATTGTGCAAGACTGTTGAATCACAGATATGTTCCTCTGAATCAAATAATGCAATTTATGTTAAGACAAAAAAAGGAAGAAGATAGCAGGAGGGGAAGAATGAAGGGGAGTAAATCGGAGGGGGAGCCGAACCATGAGAGACGATGGACTCTGAAAAACAAACTTAGGGTTCCAGAGGGGAGGGGTGTTGGGGCATGGATCAGCCTGGTGATGGGTATTAAAGAGGGCATGTTCTGCGTAGAGCACTGGGTGTTATGCACAATGAATCATGGAACAATATATCAAAAACTAATGATGTATGGTTATTAACATAACAATAAAAATTAAGGAAAAAAGAAAATGTGATATATATATACAATGGAATATTTTGCAGCCATCAAAAGGAATGAAATCTTGCCATTTGCAACAATGTGGATGGAACTGGAGGGTGTTATGCTGAGTGAAATAAGTTAATCAGAGAAAGACATGTATCATAGACCTCATTGATATGAGGAATTCTTAATCTCAGGAAACAAACTGAGGGTTGCTAGAGTGGTGGGGGTGGGAGGGATGGGGTGGCTTGGTGATAGACATTGGGCAGGGTATGTGCTATGGTGAGCGCTGTGAATTGTGCAAGACTGTTGAATCACAGATCTGTACCTCTGAAAGAAATAATACATTATATGTTAAAAAAAAAAAAAAAGAAGATAACAGGAGGGGAAGAATGAAGGGGGAGAAATCAGAGGGGAAGTTGAACCATGAGAGATGATGGACTCTGAGAAACAAACTGAGGGTTCTAGAGGGGAAGGTGGTGGGAGGATGTGTTAGCCTGGTGATGGGTATTAAATTGAGCACGTTCTGCAGGGAGCACTGTGTGTTATATGCAAACAATGAATCATGGAACACTACATAAAAAATTAATGATGTAATATATGGTGAATAACATAACATAATAAAAAAAAGAGACTAAAATCTCTAAAAATAAATTTCTGGTTGAACAAAGCCTTAAATCTGACCAATGATGAAGTTGACAAATTAGTAATCTGAAGAATAATTGGAACACATCCTAAAGGTCAATGAGATTATAGAGAGAAGTAATTGTCACAGAATGGAATAAGTTTTTCTGTTGTTTTACCCTTGACATCTAAAATGATCTAGTTCTGATTGAATCTTGATGTAGATTTCTAAACCAGACTGCAGATTTTGACATATTCTTTTGGATTTAATGGAAAAGTCACTTGAACATGTAATAGGAAAATATACTTTAAAAAATAGTGTAATTAGCTCAGTAATACCTAATTTATAAATGTTTGTAATTTGATGGCCACTGTGTTGTAGTAAAAATCTCCCTTCATTTTGCTGATAGTGATTTTGATGTAAATATTTGAGTAATATTGTATTCATTTTGAAAGCACCTATTAAACATAACTATGTTAGTAATGCTTTGGAATTAGTAATACTGAATATAGTTTTTGTGTTTTAAAGCAAACTATACTTAAGTATAATTAATCTTATTAAGTATTATGAGGGAACTGTTTTAGTCATGTATATATATGCAGAGAAGATACACACACACACACACACACACACACACACACACATTGTTTTAATTAGGGAGTATTTTTATTTGCCGATCAAAGAATCACAATTTGGATAGTGGGAGGCCCGTGATTTGGACTTAATATTTTCTCTAAAGATGTTTTGTGAGCATCTTTCTACTTCCTTCCCCATATATGAGATCTACTCTTCCCAGGTAAGCAAAATTTTTGTAGTAAGGGTAAAGGGTACACTTTAATTGCAGGTCATTTCTGTGATGAAAGCTAGAAAAGACATAATAAAATAATTATGGCCTCAAACTAACAATTAATTTTAACTCCATACATGAAGAATTATTTCTTTCTTTTTAAAAATTTTAACTATGCATTTTTCATAAACATTTGACTTAAAGCAATGCAATTAGTTGCTTCTTTTTAAATGATAGCACTAACAGTAATAAAATTGTTTCTGATTTTTTTTCCTTTCTGCCTTTTTTATTTTTTAATAACCATTTTAAAGCAAAGGGTGTAATTTATTACTCTTTTCATAGGACTAGATTTTTTCACACTCTAATTTGTTTTCTATTTCATTACTTATGCTTCTTTTTAAACCATTTTCTCCTTTTTGCTGTCTCCCATAGAATATAGTTTATATGATATTTTATATTTATACCTTTTTTTGTGAAATACCAGGTGACAGATTTTGCAAATATTCTTTCATTTGAAAATGATGCTCTCCATGTCTCCACTCTGCTTGCAGAGTTCTTTGTAGCCACGGTTTTAAATTTGAAGAGCTAATTAATTTTCTTACTGTGATTTTTCTTATGGTGTTTTGAGTTATCACTTGTTTTGCCATCAGGATCTCTCATATTCTGATACAGACATGTTAATGTCTCCCATTATGGCCATGAATTTGCTAGCTTCTCTTTATAAGTTAGCCACATCTTGCTTTCTATATTTGAGGACTCTACCATTGGCAACAAACAAGTGCTAGTTTTTGTGTGTGTTTTTTTTAAGTATATTGTGCTTTCTCACTGTTGTTTTTATGGTTAACTTTATGTTTATACTTATCCGATTCTGATATTAAAATTGCTACATTAACTTTATTTTTATATTTATTCACTTATTTACCTCTATTCTCAAACTTTCTACATTCTTTTATATTTTACAGGGATTTATTTTGTAGCAGTCTTCTCTGCACCTTGTTTAAAAAGACTAAAGACATATAAATATAAATGTATGTCAGCAAAAGCTGAAATAAGTTTTATAAACATTTTATTGAAGTAAATGTATATAGAAAATGCATATACAATAATTATCTACTTTGATAAATTTTCACTAATCAAACACACCTGTGCCACCAGCACCCAAATTAAGACACCAGATACTACCAGCTGCAGAAACATAGCTCATACTTCCTCTAGTCAATGCCAGACCCTTCCTCAAGGGCAACCACTACCCTAACTCCAAACAGCATGTTTTCTATATTTTGAATTTTATATACAGTATATACTCTTTTGTCCTTGACTTCTGTTTCTTAGTATCATGCTTCAGTCCATGTTACGGACTGAATTTGTCCTCCCAAACTTTATATGTTGAAGCCTTAGCTCACAATGTGACAGCATTTAAAATTGGGCTTTTAGGAGGTAATGAAGATTAAGTTGAGGCCATAAGGGTGGGGCTCCTGTCCAATAAGATAGTGTTCCTCTAAAAAGAGAAACCATAGAACTTGCTCTCTCTTTGCCATGTGAGGACACACCAAGAAGGCAACCATTTTCAAGCCAAGTAGAGCACTCTCACTAGAAACTAAACCCTGTTAGAAGATTGATCTTGGACTTAACAGCCTCCAGAAATGCAGGAAATTTTGTTTAGTTGTTTAAGACACAAAGCAGTGTGTGGCATTTTGTTATAGAAGCCCAAACTAAGATAATCCATATTGTCACGTAATGATTATTGCTGTAGATTATTCCATTATGTGACTATGCCACAATTTATTCATTTATTCAAAATGCTCACGATGAGCATTTTGGTAGTAATTTCCATGTTTTAATAATTATGAATCATGCTTCTATGAACTTTCTTGTACATAAGTATTGGTGAACATATGTACACATTTTTGTTTATTCAGGAATGGAAGCTGACTTACAAGGTTTAAATTAATTCAGTTTTAGCAGATACTGCCAAGCAGAGGGTCTAGTTTGTCCACATCTTCACCAAACTTACTATTGTCTCCTTTTCATTTTATCCCATTGGTTGACATTTAGCAGTCTCATCACAGAAATTTGCATTTTTTGATGAAAATGAAGTTGAGTATATTTTCATATCTTTAATGACTCTTTAGATCTCTTTTGTGAAATGCCTGTTCAATTATTTGCGTATTTTTCTTTTGAGGTTCTTACTTATTATAGATGATAATATTTATTGCATTTGCAATACCCTCAATCACTATATGGGTTGAATTTTCTCACCACTGTTTCTTTTGATGAATAGATGTTTTAGAGTTAATACTGTTAAAGAGGTACTTTTAAACTGATAACGTTTTGTGCCATTTTTAAGAAATATTTGTCAAGTCAAGTTATTAATATGTATTGCTGTGTTTTCTTCTAACAAGCTACACTGTTTTAACTTTTATATTTATATTTTTACTTCCTTTTGAATTTATTTTCATTTAAAATCGGAGCAGGGATCAAGATAGTTTTCTTTTTGTATTTGAATATTTAGTTGATACAATACTATTTATTGAAATATACCTTCTTTCTCTTCTGTACTACAGAGTTGTCCTTCCCATATGTATGTGTGGGTAGATTTTGGGAATCTCTAGGATATTCTGGTGATGAATTTGTGTATCTCCATCCAAAATAAACACTACACTTCCTGATTAATGTGTTTTATAGTGGATCTTGGTATCTGGTAGTATATACTGTCCAGCTTTGTCAGATTCCCTGGCACTTTTACACTTTGCGTTTCCAAATTAATTTTAGAATCAGTTTTCAACCCCCCTCTAAATGTCCACAACTCTATGTTCACACCACACACATACACACACACACACACACAGCTGCAATTTTTATTGAGATTGTATTATATACACAATTTGCTGTGTGTAAAATTTACAATTTTATCTTATTCACTTTTCCAACATATGAATTTTGAATATCCTTTACTTTTTTAGTTCTTTACTTTTACTCAGTAAAGACCTGTAGTTTATGATTAAATGTTTCCATGTGGCTTTAGTTTGGTGTATCATTTGCAAGTACCACATAATTTTGTTAATTTTTAAATTAATTTTGATTCATGTTTACTTTTAAAATTTTGCATATTTCTTTACCTTTCTCAGTATTTATTCTTATTTCCTCTCTTTCATTAGACTTAGTTTTATTCCCTCTTTTCTTCCATTTCTTTATTTTTAAAGTATAGATTTTATATTTATCACTTTATTGTTTTAGTGTTTCTCTTTAACTTTTTGAAGTTGGGGTATATTTTCTAATAAAATCTAGAATTATTGAGTATTAATACCCTTATTTTGACTAGAATTTCTAAAAATGTGCTTGAACTCCTTATTGAACACCTCTCTAAATTGGCATTCTCTTAAATTTATTGTATATCTATTTAACAAAAAAATATGCGAATACTGTTATAATATAGTAAATAGTTAAATAAATTTTAGTATAGATTTTATAAATTCTATACTCTTTACATCAAAAACTAATGATGTAATGTATGGTGATTAACGTAACAATAAAAAAATTAAAAAAAATAAATTCTATACTCTTTTGTTTAGCTTACTCCAAAACCTTTCTTTAGTCAACACCATGAAGAACTATGCTGCATAATGTGTATTTTTAAATAGAGACTAATGAATGGTAATTTTTTTCTGCTTTTATATATAAAAATTTATTCATCTGTCTTCCTTCATATATGATAGTTTGAATGTGTACAGTTCTAGTTAGCAGTTATTTTCCTTCAACATGTGTATGGTATCTCTGCAATATCATAGAGAAATTTTTGCAGTGAGAAAACTCTTCCTTTATTGTTCATTTGAAGGTAATCTGTATCATGCCCCATCCCTGTATAGCTTTTAAGGGTACCGTGTTAGCTCTTCTAATGTCAATTATACTATGATATATCTTGATTTGAACTTATGTGTTAAATTTGTTTGGTACTTGAAGTACATTTATCTGCAAATCAATATTTTTCTTCAATTCAAAAAAATTTTTCAAAAATGATCTTTTCCAGTATTGGGTTCTTTCACATTCTTCTGTTCTTTTTCTTTTTATTTTTTTCCTGGAATAATTCTTAGAATATTCAACCTCCCCATGTTATATCCAGATCTTTAAATACTCTTTTATTATTTTATTTATCTATGCAACATTGCAGGTGCCTTCCTTAGTCTTATATGTAATTTACTAAAGTTCCCTCCTCAACTGAACCCAGTCTAAAGTTCTGGTTTAAATATCTATTGCAAAAATAAATAAATAAAAATAAATATCTATTGCATATTTTATTTCTACATTTAAAAGAATCCAACTTTTAACAATTTGTTTTCTTTTAACTATTTGCATGCTCCAAGTACACTTACACATATATTAATTTTTATCTATTAATTTCATATGCTGCAATATTGCTACAATCGCTTGTTAGTTCCAGGAGTTTTTTTGTTGACTCCTTCAGATAGTCTACATAAATAATCTCCACATCATCTGCAAACCAGAATGTTTTTTCTTCTTCTTTGTCCATCTCTATACCTTATGTATCCTCTTCTTTCTTATTGCGAGGACTTCCAGTATGATGTTGAAAAGCATGGTGAGAGCGACTTTTTCTTTTTTTTTTTTTTTTTAGAAAGGGACTTTTTTTTTTTTTTTTGTCTTTTTCTTGGTCTAGGAAAGATTTGAGCTTACCATTCATTATGATGTTTGCTGTAGGGCTTTTGCAAATTTTTTTATCAAATAGAGACAATTTCCCTCTGATGTAGTTTACTGAGAATTTGTATTATGAATGGCAGATGGATTTTTGTCAAATGTTTATAAATGCAGACATTTATTGATGTGATCATGATTTTCGGTTCTTTAGCCTATTGCTATGATGGATTACATTAATTAATTTTCAAGTATTAAACCAGCCTTGAGTACCTGAGAAAAATCCCATTAGTCATGGTGTATCATTCTTTTCATCCATTATTGGATTTGGTTTGCTAATATTTTGTTGGGGATTTTTTGCATCTTTGTTAATGAGGTATATTGTCTGTAGTTTTCTTATATCTTTTCATCCATGTTGTATATTGAAGGATTTCCTTCTTTTTTAAGCTGAATGATATTCCATTGTAGGAATATATCACATTTTCTTTTCTATTCATCCATTAATGGACATTTAAGTTTTTTGGCTATTGTGAATAGAACTTGGATATTGTGACTAGTGCTGGAAAAAACATAAGGTTGCTAATATCTCTTCAAGTTTCTGACTTAATTTATTTTGGATACATCCACAAATGCAGGATTATTGGATCATATGGTAGTTCTATTTTTATTTTTGAGGAATTTTCATACTATTTTCTATAACAGATGCCCACTAAATCATTAAGAGTTCCAGTTTCTCCACATGCCTGTCCATACTTTAAAATAATTATTTTTTTATAATTTCCATTCTAACAGGTGTAAGATGTCATCTTGTTGTGGTATAGGTTTGCATTTTCCTGATGATTAGTGATATTGAGCATCTTTTCTTTTTTTAAGATTTATTTATGTTAGAGAGAGAGAGCACATGCAAATGTGGGGGCAGGGAGAGGGAGAGAGAAGCAGACTCCTTGCTGAGTGAGGAGCCCCAAGCAGGGCTTGATCTCAAGTCCTGAGCCAAAATCTAGAGTCAGACACTTAACCAAATGAGCCACCAGGTACCCTAGGCATCTTTTCATGTTCCTGATGACCATTTGTATGGGTTTTTTTTAGAGAAATGTCTATTCAAGCCAGTAGACCACTTTTTAATTTGTTTTTTTTGTTGTTTATTTGTTGCTACTGAGTTGTAGCACTTCCTTATATGTTTTGAAAATTAATCCTTTATCAGATATATGGTTTGCAAATATTTTCTCCCATTCTGTCTTTCACTCCATTGATTATGGGCTGCACAGAATGTTTTGTTCTTCAGTGTTGTTCTACTTATATATTTTTGTTTTTGTTGACTGTGCTTATTGTTTCATATCCATTAAACCAGTACCAAGACCAATGTTGAGGAGCTTTTGTTTTCTTCTAGTAATTTTATGATTTCAGGTCATACACTTAAGTCTTTAGTTCATTTTGAATTGTTTTTTGTATATCGTGTAAAATGAGTCAAATTTTATTTTGCTTGTACATATCCAATTTTCCCAACACCATTTATGGAAGAGACTCTTCTTTGCCCATTATGTATTCTTGGCATGCTTTACAATGATCAGTTGATTTTATAGATGAGTATTTATTTTTTTGGTCTCTATTCTCTTCCATCGTTCTATATATCTTTATGCCAGTACTGCACTGTTTTAAGTAATGTAGCTTTGTGATATATTTTGAAATCAGGAAATGTGATTCCTCCAGCTTTGTTCTTCTCTTTCAAGATCGATTTGACTCTTAGGGGTCTGATTCTGTATGAATTTTAGAATTGTTTCTTTTCCTCTTTATTTCTGTAAAAAATGACATTGGGATTATGATAGGGATTTCATTGAATCTTTAATCACTTTGGATAGAGCAGATATTTTAAAATATTAAGTCTTCCAATCCATGAACATGTGATTTTTTTTTCATTGTTTGGGTTTTTAAAATTTCTTTCATCCGCGCTTTGTAGTTTTCAGTATACAAGTCTCCCACCTCCTTGGATAAGTTTGTTCCTAAGTATTTTATTTTATTATTTTATTTTATTTTATATTATTTTATTTTATTTTATTATCTTATTATTTTTAAGATTTTATTTATTTATTTGAGAGAAAGAATGAGAGATAGAGAGTACAAAAGGGAAGAGAGTCAGAGGGAGAAGCAGACTCCCTGCTGAGGAAGGAGTCTGATGCGGGACTCAATCCCAGGACTCCAGGATCATGACCTGAGCCGAAGGCAGTCGCTTAATCAACTGAACCACCCAGGTGCCCCAGTATTTTATTGTTTTTGATGCTACTGTGAATAAGATTGTTTTCCTAACTTTCTTTTCAGATAGTTTGATATTAGTTTATAAAAACATAACTGATTTTTGTTTGTTGATGATTTGGTATCCTGCCACTGTACTAAATTCATTTATTCTAACTGTGTGTGTGTACTCTTCAGGGTTTTCTATATAAAGATTATATCATCTGTAAACAGGGACAATCAAATCCATAATGTAACAAACATTGGTCAGTTTGACTGACTTTGGAAAGAACAGAAATTGAACACTTGGGAGAAACAGAGATGACTTTTTCGAGGATTTTTGTTTTAAAAGGAAGAATAGTAAAATAGTGGTATGCTGGTGGGAATGAAGTCGCAGTTCTAAGTACCTTGGGTCAAAGGAAGCCTCAAAAGAAATGAAAGTTTGAAGTAAATGAACATAATAATGGAACTGATCAGATTTTATAAGCCATAGTGATAACTGTGTTTAGAGGGAAATATATATGTAAGAAAAGAAAAATTCAATAACCAATCTTTCCATTCTAGGGTACTAGTAAATGAAGATCAATTAAAACTCACAGTTAGCAGAAGGGGGTTAAAAAGAGCAGAAATCAATAAAATTGAAAACAGGAAAACAATAAAGAAAAGTAAAAAAGAAAGTTCTTTGACAAGATCAATAAAATTGATAAATCTTTAACTAGGCTAATTAAGAAAAGATAGAAACACAAAATTACTGATATGAGAAATAAAGAATGAGTCATCATTACTGACTTGTGGACATTAAAAGATAACAAAGGAATACTATGAACAAATCTATGCCCTTAAATATGATAACTTGTATGAAGTAGATCAACTTCTTAAAAGATACAAACTTCCAAAATTCATGCAAGGAGAAATATATAATCTGGATGGATCTATAAAAAAATCAAATAATTAACAACATCTCATCAAAAAAATGCAAGATCGAAATTACTTGCAGAAAAAAAATTTTTCTCCTGTTTCAAATATTTTTATTAATTCATTAATTAATGAGGTAACCAGTAGATGTTATATGTAATTCAAAGGAGAATTTTAAAAACACTCATGTAAATGGCTATTAGTAAGGCTGAAATGAATTTGTAAAATATTGGCCAATATCCATGGGGCAATTTTTATGTGTCTGCACCAGGCATAATTTGTATTATTATGGACAAAAATATTTCATTTTTTATTATTTATACAACTTCCACATTTTTAAAATGGATAAGTCAATGAAAGGCAAAGATAACCTGAAATGGGACACTCAGTGGGCCAGTATCATTTTTGCCCATTTTGATGTCTTCACAATTTTTCCTTATACCTGATACCAATGAATGGGGTGGGAGCTCTTATAGAATCTCAAATAAGTTATAGAAAATAAGTTCTTCATGTATTTTAAAAGCAACATACACATTTCACAACTCTCAATGGAGTCAGCTTTCAGGGCTGCTACTACTACTGTTAATGGTTATTTTGTCATTAACATCCATCTGAATTGTCTCACATTAATGTACTACATAACTGAAGATGATTGATGTTGCCAAAATTTCTTGAACCAGAAGCGTGAATGTACAGAGCTCTCATGCCAGTACTGCCAAGGTCTACTAATTTTGATGAAGTGAAAAAATACCTCTACCCAGCCTGAGTTCCAACCTCATTTATATGAGGAGACCCAATACCATAGCTCCTTGGGTTTATAACATCTTAGAGAACTGCCCTTTGGCTTTAATTGTTTTGCCTTCTCCCTAGGACTTGAATTTGAGATCTTGAGGATCAGGGAGGATGGGGCTTCATGCTCAGGAGTGATAGGAAATGATAAATAGATCCAAACTTCTTTTAATGATCTTGAGAGCTTCCTGTTTCTAATATTATTCCACCCATCCATCTATCCATTCATCCAGGCTTCTAGTCACTGATACTAGCATAAGTGGAGTATTAATACTAAATGACCAGGATAAACTTACCATAAATTAACAGACGGTTCCTAAATCCTATCATCTGATACCTTTCCAGGGAATTCTATCTTCTGATCCAGGGAATCAGCATGGTGTCTCGTGGGAGTAGCAGGGTGCTGGAGTGAAAGAAATTCAAACTTGTTAGCTTTTTCTTCAAGAACATTATCATTCGTGAAATATGGAGACTTGGAGTAGCACCATTTAATTAGATTATTGCTATAATTAGGGATGCACTTGACAAATAACATTTAATCACAAGATACAAATTCCTTCAGTGCACCATGTTGCCATCGGGCTAGGTCTCGCATTCAGGCCAAATGCTGATAACTCTGAACTCAGTCCCTCACACTTACATTCTTATTGCCAATCAGTCATTCATGAAAAATTTTATGTCTCAGTTCATTTTGATTAGTTTAATAGAATAATATCATTATTTTTAATAACTATTATAATGAATGTTATAATAATTATAGTTATTGTGATGTTCTAGTCACTGTTAACATTTTTTATAGCTCAACTGCTTTGGGCTATAGTTTTTTTTTTCTCAACTTTTGTACACTGATCATGAGTGCATTCACCTACTCTTATAATTAATATTTATTGAGATTATCTGTACCAGTCATTTATTAAAGAAATAATATTATTTCTCTACAATCTCTTCTAGATATTAGGAGCAGAGGAAATACTTCCTAATTCATTCTATAAGGCCATCATTACCCTAAACAAAATCAAATACACATTACAGTGAAGGTAAACTGCAGACCAATATCTCTTATGAACATTGATTCAAAAATTCTCAACAAATATTTGCAAGTTGAATCCAAAATGGACAAATGTTGCAAAAATCTAGTACTCCTCTCAAACTCTGAATTATCACTTGTTTTCAAAGGCATTCTTACTTTTCCTCTGTAGGTAAACATGTTTACCTAAAATAATGTTATGTGTTTAGTAAGACAGCAAAAATGACAAAACAAAAAATAAATATTGCCGGGCGCCTGGGTGGCTCAGTTGGTTAAGCGACTGCCTTCGGCTCAGGTCATGATCCTGGAGTCCTGGGATCGAGTCCCGCATTGGGCTCCCTGCTCAGCAGGGAGTCTGCTTCTCCCTCTGACCCTCTTCCCTCTCGTGCTCTCTATCTCTCATTCTCTCTCTCTCAAATAAATAAATAAAATCTTTAAAAATAAATAAATAAATAAATAAATAAATAAATAAATAAATATTGCCTTGTTTGTAGATAAATTAAAATACCTATTTTTTTTTTTATTTTTTGCCAAGACTTGTTAGAGAAATTAAGTAAACCTATTTGTCACCAGACTAAAGGTCAACCAAATTACTGCTGTTCTGTTTGGTTGATAAATCAGTTTAAAAAAATCCGTGAACATAATTATTACCAAACACGACTTAGGGACAAAACATATGTTAAAAATCCTATTAAATTTTGACTTAAATAATATGCTTAGAAATTAGTAAAAAGATTCTTGAAGCAGAAGCTGAATAAAAGAAATTTCAATCACCATTATCTTCACAGGAGGTTAGCAGGAGCATTTTGCTCTAAGGAATCATATTTATTAAGCATCTATATGGGCCTCAGGAGATATGTTTATAGTGATTATAACTTAATCTTCCCACCAAGCCAACCAGGCAATGTTATCCCAAATGTGTCAGGAGAGGAAATAGCCCAATGTGGATTAAGTATATTTCCTAAAGTCATACAACTAAGCATAGGGCAGTAATATTAATTTAGGAATAATGGCATCACTTGAGGATCTGGCTCCATTCAGTGATGGAGATTTGGTATTGTATCCAATATCAAGAAATCATGACATACATTTTCCTCTGAATTCAAGCTGTTTTGATTAGGAATGTTTTCAAATACAAGCAACAAACTATTTACCTCACAGTTGCTTAAGCAAATAGCATCTTCCTTCTCTTCCCCTCATGTTCACATATGCACACATGCACACACACACACATGCACACACACACACACACACAATTCATACAAAAAAGGAAGGAACACAGTCCAGAGCAATTAAAACTGTTTAACAATATTTTGTTGAAATAGACTTCTATTTTTCCATTCTACCATCTGTATTGTGTATAATCTTCTTGCCCTTTGCCCCTTGGTCCCTACAATACATTAGACATTATATTTCTATTTGATGGAGGGAATAGGTGCAAATGTTATGAATCCAAGGTTGGAAATGCTGAGGCTATTTTTTGTTTGTTTTAGTCAGGAAAGCAAAATCTTTCTGAGAAGCTTTACTGAGAAATGCCACCTGCTACTTCTTAAGGCTTGACTATTTGGAGACAATTTTCCATGAGTCTCTTATGCTTTTGCATGTATGCAAAGGCACTGACAGTATTTCATTTTCTGTAATCTTTCAGTTATTTATATGGTGAACAGCCTTAGAGACAGATTCTCCCTCCAGTGTAGAGGACAAGTTTGTGTGCTGTCCTGTAAAATCAAGATAGTGTCTCCTTCTAGGATAAAGGATAAGCATATTAGCTTGCAGCCATTATAAAAGTTTGGGGTTTCCTAAGCAGAGAGTCCATCTCCTGTAATGCAACCCACTGTGAGTGCATGGTACATCTTGCTCTTATTGTATTGTCTATGAGAACTAAGGTTTGGGGAATCTGTGGGAATGAGTGGTACCCTGGCAGCCTTGTACATTTCTACATACACTGTATAGGCAAGATTTGACTGTAGGAGATTTCAGTCTTGGTAGAATATCTTGTGATCTTCTGGCTCATGAGATCATGGGAAGTTTGTGAAATTGTTACCAGGCCACTTTCCACTTGCCTCCCACTTCCCCTGGGAAGCTGTCATAAGACATTTTTTCATAGCCTTCTAGTTTGTGAGAACCATGAGGCTATCTGCCTTGATTTCTTAGGGTACAGCTGAAGTTCTAAAATTGCTCAGCTGCAGCATGACATCAGCTTCTTTAGCACAGGGTCACCCAACACTCAGGCTGTATTGTCATGACATCTGTCCCCTTTTGTTTCAATGCTGTCTTTAGGGACAAACACAGAAGCAGGTACTTTTGTCTTTCTTGCTTTCTGCTATCTATGTAATAAACACTCTCAATTTTAAAAGGTCTTGCCCTTTACTGGCCAAGTTTTTCAGCTTTGACTTGATAAGAAATTAGAAGGGAGGGAAAACTGAATGGGAAGAAATCAGAGAGGATGACAACCATGAGAGACTCTTGATTCTGGGAAATAAACTGAGGGTCATGGAAGGGGAGGTGGGTAGGGGATGGGGTAACATGGTGATGGGCATTAAGGAGGGCACGTGATGTGATGGGCACTAGGGGTTATATGCAACTGATGAATTACTGAACACTACATCTGAAACTAATGATGTACTGTATGTTGGCTAATTGAATTTAAATGAGAAAAACATTAATAGCAAAAAAATAAAATAAAATTCTTGTTAATTGAAAAAATTAAATTAAAAAATAAAATGGTGATGCTTTAGCTACTGCTGTTGTGAACTGTATTTTGTCTCTGATCCAGGAGAGTTGTGTCTTCTACCAGCATCCATGAAACTGTGATAGGCACATTTGTTAGCTTACAAACAGTGTAAAATGTCAGATCTTTCAGAGTTCCTGAAAATGATATTGGCAAGAATTTGTGTCGCATATATATCTCCACCTAGATGATAGTTAGGGAGAAAAGATTGTGTATACAGCTTGACTTTCGAACCAAGAATGTCTACCATATGAAGCTAAACTCCTTAAAAACATACAGAAGAGATTAATATAAAGGCTTAATTTTAACTAGTAATATGCTTAAGACGGAATAAAATTCATAACTCTTACCATGGTCTCCTTAGCCAAAGTACTACTATAGTAGTATACTTATATACTTATCTCCTTACCAGACACTTTTTTAAATAAAGAAACCCTATTTAAATTACATAAGTAGTTTACTGTTTTCAATGAGCAGAATCTAGAGGGGATCAGGAAACATGTTTTAGAGCATTTAAAAACATTTTGGGTTCTTTCCTCTATGCTTCGGAAGTCATTATCTATTGAAGTTGGGAGCTCTTAAACTGTTTTGAGATTTTAAAATACAGATGTTAAAAAAGTTATTAGTTTAAAAAATGATCCTTTTAGGAGTTGAATGTACTTTAGTGCTAATTATAACTTTTAATGATTGTAAAGTGCCCTGGGAGACTGTAATGAAGAAGATTGCAAGACTACATCTCCTCTGCAAATTTTCCTTTCCATACACAGTGTAAGGATAAAGGAAATGTGCTTGAACACCCAAAGGACAGAGCTAATTGTGTAAAGTTCACTAAATGTTAACAGTTTCCCAGTGACCCAGGAGTCATGTAAGGGAATTATAGACACATGTTCTGAGACATCTTTGGCAGCATTCGTTCTCTAGAGTTAAAAAAAAAAAATGGACTGAGAAAAATTTAAACAATGATATTGCTTGCTTAGCCTATAATAGATGTTACTTAAGTCAAAAGTACTGGGAGGAGACACTGTAATTTGTGAGTCTATTAGGGGAACTTCCTGTTTGTTTCTAACTGACTTGATGAAAACTGTGTGGATTTCCAGCAATATACCTCTAAATTAAAATTGCTCACAAAATCTCAGAAGTCAGGGTCATTGGCACCGTAAGTTATGAGTTACATAATAAATAGTCAAAGTACTCTGAAAACATTATTTCTGGACCTGAAATACTTTATCTGAATTGCTTCATGCAGTGGTTCATTTGCATTCAATCACTTAACATTTCTTTCTCCAATTCTTTTCTCTCTTGGATTGTTGCAGTTCAAGAGGCTAAGTGGTGCCATTTCTCTTAATTGTTGTCAGATGTGAGCATTATTTTATGGAGAGAATAAAGTGTTCTTCCCTTTGGAAATAAAGGCCCCTTGCAAGGTAAGTTATCTCTTCCACAGAATTAAATGGTTTGTCTAAATTAGGTAATTTATCTCTACAACTGGTCCCTTCAAGTAAGTAATGTTTATTTCCTTCTTTATTTCCCCACTGGTACCTAAGATTACAGATGGGGTTTTGATTTTTAAAAATATTGTTAGAATATCCCAAGGAATCTCCTGTGGACTCTTTCCTGTTTTTAATTTTCAACATATAAAATTATAGGGGTATTTTTTGGGAAAAGGAGAGACCAATTTATGTATATGTCAAATGGTTTTAATGACCAATATCTTCCATATTCACATATTAATCCATCTGTGAACCCTAGCAGAGATTGTAAGTCCAAACTGAACAATAACATGACCTGTAAAATCTCAAAAAGGAGTAATTTTACCATTAACAGGGGCTCTTTTCTTTGTTCTTGTGAAATTTTACAGAACTTTTGTCAATTTTCCAAACCCAATACTTAGAACACCTGAAGCAACAGTACAATAATTGCTGTCGCTTAATGAAAACTTAATTGCCAGGAACTTTTCTAAAGACCATGCCAGTGATATCAGGACTTCAAGAAATGGACTAGATTTATGAATTGATGGTTATACACAGATTGTACTTTTCATTTTCTATAATTCCTACATTAATGGTAAAACATAAACGTTGAGATTGTCTATACTTCAAATAATTCATTTGATAAAATTAGCTTCAAAAAATACCTGAAATGTATAGGTAACTCCCCATGGACCCAATTAAGTAATTACATCACAGAGTATGTGGTCTATAATAGACATTATTTTTCATAAAAAAATGTATCAATCCAATGTAATAAAAACCAGAAAGCAGCCACAATAACAACTGAGTACTATTTAACTGCTCTGTCCTATTCCTTTTTAGTTTCTTTCCTTTTTTATTTATTTTTCTGTTATTTTCTTTCTTTTTGTTTTTGAGAATAAGTATGGAGAAGGTGTGGCTGTTGATTAGAGATAAATGGCTACATCCCAATGTTATGTTGATATAGAAAAAACAGACTAACATGAGTAATTGTGAACAAAGCCAAAAATATTATTCCAGCTAAATATAATTGATATAAATCATTCTGTAATTATATGTTTATATATTTACAAAAATCAAGAAAAATAATTTTCCACTCCTCTTGGAATTCTGATATGATGATTTTGTACCTTGCTTTAATTAAACCCAAGTTTTATTTTAAAGGTTTTACACGGTAAACATGCTGGTAAGCCACTCAATTTTAGAAAGTTAAGTGGTGGATACCCATAAAAAGCAAAACAAAGAAACACATGAAATGCCATTTATATGATGGAAATTTTCCTATTTTCTGAAGGCTTCTGTTCAGTGCTTACTATGCTGTATTTGATGATGAACACATTGGACTTCTGGCAAATGATGTAAAATGTATACTTTCTTTTCTACTGCAAAGTTGTTTGAGTTAACTTATAAAGGTTATTCCTGGTTTTCCTTCTTTACCCTAGTTTTATTATTTTTTAATTTTTTTAAATTAAATTAAATTAAATTTTATTATTCTATATTAATCACCATACATTACATCATTAGTTTTTGATGTAGTGTTCCATGATTCTTTGTTTGCGTATAACACCCAGGGCTCCATTCAGTACATGCCCTCTTTAATACCCATCACCAGGCTAACCCATCCCCCCACCCCCCTCCCCTCTAGAACACTCAGTTTGTTTCTCAGAGTCCATAGTCTCTCATGGTTCATCCCCCCCTCCGATTTCCACCCCTTCATTTTTCCCTTCCTGCTATCTTCTTTTTTTTTAACATATATTATTTGTTTCAGATGTACAAGTCTGTGATTCAACAGTCTTACAAATTCACAGTGCTCACCATAGCACATACCCTTCCCAATGTCTATAACCCTGCCACCCCATCCCTCTCAACGCCCACCACTACAGCAACCCTCAGTTTGTTTCCTGAGATTAAGAATTCCTCATATCAGTGAGATCATATGATACATGTCTTTCTCTGATTAACTTATTTCACTCAGCATAATACCATCCAGTTCCATCCACGTTGTTGCAAACGGCAAGATTTCATTCCTTTTGATGGCTGCATAATATTCCATTGTGTATATATACACCACCTCTTCTTTATCCATTCATATGTCAATGGATATATTGGCTCTTTCCATAGTTTGGCTATTGTGGACATTGCTGTTATAAACATTGGGGTGCACGTACCCCTTCAGATACCTACATTTGTATCTTTGGCATAAATACCCAGTAGTGCAATTGCTGGATCGTATGGTAGCTCTATTTTCAACTTTTTTAGGAACCTCCATACTGTTTTCCAGAGTGGTTGCACCAGTTTGCGTTCTCGCCAACAGTGTGGTAGGGTTCTCCTTTCTCTGCATCCCCACCAACATCTGTCATTTCCTGACTTTTTAATTCTAGCCATTCTGACTGGTGTGAGGTGGTATCTCACTGAGGTTTGGATTTCGATTTCCCTGATGCTGAACCGATGATGAGCACTTTTTCATGTGTCTGTTGGCCATTTGGATGTCTTCTTTGGAAAAATGTCTGTTCATGTCTTCTGCCCATTTCTTGATTGGATTTTTTGTTCTTTGGGTGTTGAGTTTCATAAGTTCTTTATAGATTTTGGATACTAGCCCTTGATCTTATATGTCATTTGCAAATATCTTCTCCCATTCTGTCAGTTGTCTTTTGGTTTTGTGGACTGTTTCTTTTGCTGTGCAAAAGCTTTTTATCTTGATGAAGTCCCAATAGTTCATTTTTGCCCTTGCTTCCCTTGCCTTTGGCGATGTTTCTAGGAAGAAGTTACTGCAGCTGATGTTGAAGACTTTGCTGCCTGTGTTCTCCTTTAGGATTTTGATGGACTCCTGTCTCACATTTAGGTCTTTCAACCATTTGAATCTTTTTGTGTGTGTGTGTGTGTAAGGAAATGGTCCGGTTTCATTCTTCTGCATGTGGCTGTCCAATTTTCCCAACACCATTTGTTGAAGAGACTGTCTTTTTTTCCATTGGACATTCTTTCCTGCTTTGTCAAAGATTAGTTGACCATAGAGTTGAGGGTCCATTTCTGGGGTGTCTCTTCTGTCCCATTGATCTATGTGTCTGTTTTTGTGCCAGTTCCATAAAGTCTTGTTGATGACAGCTTTGTAATAGAACTTGAAGTCTGGAATTGTGATGCCACCAGCTTTGCTTTTCTTTTTCAACATTCTTCTAGCTATTCGGGGTCTTTTCTTGTTCCATACAAATTTTAGGATTTTTTTGTTCCATTTCTTTCAAAAAAGATGATGGTTTTTTGATTGGGATTGCATTAAATGTATAGATAGCTCTAGGTAGTATTTTCATCTTCATGATATTTGTTCTTCCAATCCATGAGCATGGAACGTTTTTCCATTTCTTTGTGTCTTCCTCAATGTGTTTCATGAGTATTTTATAGTTTTCTGAGTACAGATCCTTTGCCTCTTTAGTTAGATTTATTCCTAGGTATCTTATGGTTTTGGGTGCAATTGTAAATGGGATCGACTCCTTAATTTCTCTTTCTTTGGTCTTGTTGTTTGTGTATAGGAATGCCACTGATTTCTGTGCATTGATTTTATATCCTGCCACTTTACTGAATTCCTGTTTGAGGTCTAACAGTTTTGAGGTGGAGTCTTTTGGGTTTTCCACATAAAGTATCATATCATCTGCAGAGAGTGAGAGTTTGACTTCTTCTTTGCCGATTTGGATGCCTTTGATATCTTTTTGTTATCTGATTGCTGTGGCTAGGACTTCTAATACTATGTTGAATAGCAGTGGTGATAGTGGACATCCCTGCCGTGTTCTTTACCATAGGGGAAAAGCTCTCAGTATTTCCCCTTTGAGAATGATATTTGCTGTAGGTTTTTCATAGATGGCTTTTATGATATTGAGGTATGTACCCTCTACCCTATATTCTGAAGAGTTTTGATCAAGAAAGGATGCTGTACTTTGTCAAATGCTTTGTCTGCATCTATGGAGAGGATCATATGGTTCTTGTTCTCTTTTATTAATGTATTGTATCACATTGATTGATTTGCGAATGTTGAACCAAACTTGCAGCCAAGGGATAAATCCCACTTGGTTGTGGTGAATAATCCTTTTAATGTACTGTTGGATCCTATTGGCTAGTATTTCGGTGAGAAATTTAGCATCCATGTTCATCAGGGATATTGGTCTGTAATTCCCCTTTTTTATGGGGTCTTTGGCTGGTTTGGGGATCAAGGTAATGGTGGCCTCATGGTATGAGTTTGGAAGTTTTCCTCCCAGTTTTAATTTTTGGAACTGTTTCAGAAGAATAGGTATTAATTCTTCTTGAAATGTTTGGGAGAATTCCCCTGGGAAGCCATCTCGCCCTGGGCTCTTGTTTTTGGGAGATTTTTGATGACCACTTCAATTTCCTTAGTGATTATAAGTCTGTTCAGGTTTTCTATTTCTTCCTGGTTCAGTTTTGGTAGTTGATATATCTCTAGGAATGCATCCATTTCTTCCAGATTATCTGATTTGCTGGCATATAGATGCTCATAATATGTTCTTATAATTGTTTGTATTTCTTTGGTGTTAGTTGTGATCTTTCCTCTTTCATTCATGATTTTATTTATTTGGGTCCTTTCTCTTTTCTTTTTGATAAGTCTAGCCAGGGGTTTATCAATCTTATTGATTCTTTCAAAGAACCATCTCCTAGCTTCGTTGATCTGTTATACTATTCTTTTGGGTCTATTTCATTGATTTCTGCCCTGATTTTTATTATTTTTCTTCTCCTGTTGGGTTTAGGCTTTATTTGCTGTTCTTTCTCCAGCTCCTTTAGATGTAGGGTTAGGTTGTATATTTGAGACCTTTCTTGTTTCTTGAGAAAGGCTTGTATTGCTATACACTTTCGTCTTAGGACCGTCTTTGTTGCATCCCAAAGATTTTGGACAGTTGTGTTTTCATTTTCATTGGTTTCCATGGATTTTTTAAATTCTTCTTTCATTTCCTGGTTGACCCATTCATTCTTTAGTAGGATGCTCTTAGCCTCCATGTATTTGAGTCTTTCCGACTTTCCTCTTGTGACTGAGTTCTAGTTTCAAAGTACTGTGGTCTGAAAATATGCAGGGAATGATCCCAATCTTTCGTACCAGTTGAGACCTGATTTGTGACCCAGGATGTGATGTATTCTGTAGAATTTTCCGTGTGCACTAGAGAAGAATGTGTATTCTGTTGATTTGGGATGGAATGTTCTGAAAATATCTGTGAAGTCCATGGGGTACAGTGTGTCATTTAAAGTCTTTATTTCCTTGTTGATCTTTTGTTTAGGTGATCTGTCCATTTCAGTGAGGGTGTGTTAAGTCCCACACTATTATTGTATTGTTGTCAATGTGTTCCTTTGCTTTTGTTATTAACTGCCTTATATAGTTGGCTGCTCCCAGGTTAGGGGCATAGATATTGCCAATTGTTAGATCTTCTTGTTGGATAGACCCTTTAAGTAGGATATAGTGTCCTTCTTCATCTCTTATTACAGTCTTTGTTTTAAAATCTAATTTGTCCGATATAAGGATTGCTACCCCAGCTTTCTTTTGGTGTCCATTAATTTCGTAAATGGTTTTCCACCCTCTCACTTTCAATCTGGGGGTGTCTTTCAGTCTAAAATGAGTCTCTTGCAGACAGCATATTGATATGTCTTTTTTTTTTTTAATCCAATCTGATAGCCTGTGTCTTTTGATTAGGGCATTTAGCCCATTTACATTCAGGATAACTATTGAAAGATATGAATTTATTGCCATTGTATTGCCTGTAAGGTGACTGTTACTGTATATTATCTGTGTTCCTTTCTGGTCTATGTTACTTTTAGGCTCTCTCTTTGCTTACAGGACCCCTTTCAATATTTCTTGTAGGGCTGGTTTCTTGTTTGCAATTTCCTTTAGTTTTTGTTTGTCCTGGAAGCTTTTTATCTCTCCTATTTTCAATAAAAGCCTAGCTGGATATAGTATTCCTGGCTTCATGTTTTTCTCGTTTAGTGCTCTGAATATATCATCCCAGTCCTTTTTGACCTGGCAAGGTCTCTGTGTTTAGGTCTGTTGCCAATCTAATGTTTCTACCATTGTAGGTTACATATCTCTTCTCCTGAGCTGCTTACAGGATTTTTTCTTTTTCTCTGAGACTTGTAAATTATACTATTAGTTGTTGGGGTCGTTACCTATTCTTATTGATTTTGAGGGGGTTCTCTGTGCCTCCTGGATTTTGATGCCTGTTTCCTTCCCCACATTAGGGAAGTTCTCTGCTATAATTTGCTCCAATATACCTTCTGCCCCACTCTCTCTTTCTTCTTCTTCTGGGATCCCAATTATTCTAATATTGTTTCGTCTTATGGTATCACTTATCTCTCGAATTCTGCCTTTGAGATCCAGTAGTTGTTTATCACTCCTTTTCTCAGTTTCTTTATTTTCCATCATTTGGTCTTCTATATCACTAATTCTCTCTTCTGACTCCTTTATCCTAGCAGTTAGAGCCTCCATTTTTTATTGCACCTCATTAATAGCCTTTTTGATTTCAACTTGGTTAGATTTTAGTTCTTCTATTTCTCCAGGAAGGGTTTCCCTAATATTCCATGCTTTTTTCAAGCCCAGCTAGCATCTTTAAAATCGTCATTCTGAACTCTAGTCCCGACATCTTACTAATGTCCGTATTGATTAGGTCCCTTGCAGTTGGTACTTGCTGTTGTTGTTGTTGTTGTTTTTTTATGTGATTTTTTTTTCCATCTTGTCATTTTGTCCAGAGGAGAATAGATGAATGAGAGAACAAAATGCTAACAGGGTAACAACGATCTCAGAAAAATATACACTAATTAGAAGAGACGTGAAACCGGGGAAAAGAAAGGGAAAGAAAGAGAAAAGATAAAAAAGAAAAAGGAAAAGATAAAAAACAATCAAACAAAAAAACAAAAAAAACAGAATATGATCAAGTATGATCAGACTGGTGCATAGATCAGTGTCACCCAGTAGATTTGAAGCATATTTTGGTCTGTTAGAAGAAAGTGCCTCCCAAAATTTTAAAGAAAGAAAAGCTTATATATGTACAAAAATAAGGGTAAATACGATGAAGGGATGGAATATTACTGTAAAGATGAAAATTATAAAAGATTTTATAAAAGGAATTGATAAGAAGTTGGTTGAAAAAAGAAAGAAGAGAATTTTAAAAAAAGGGAGAGAATGTGATCAGTCAGGATACTAGAAAGAGCCATACACTAGAGTTTTTGGGTATATTTTGGTCTGTTAGAAGAAACTGTATCCCAAAATTTTAAAGAGAGAACAACTTATATATATATACCATAAATAAGATTAACTACTATGAAGGAATAGAATATGACTCTAAAAATGAAAAAGAAAAAAAGATTTTTTTAAAATAGGGATTGATAAGTTGTTGGTTGAAAAAGGGAAAAAGAAAAATTGAAAAAAAAAGAAAAAGAAAAAAAGAAAATTAAAAAAAATTAACTCTGCAAGACTAAAGAATCAGGGGGGAGAATCCATGAATTCTATGTGCTTTATTCCCCTAGCACTGGAGTTCTGCTGTTTTCATTGATCGGTAAACTTGGTCTTGGCTGGCTGTTCTTGCTGATCTTCTGGGGGAGGGGCCTGTTGCCGTGCTTCTCAGGTGTCTTTGCTGGAGGCAGAATTGCCCCGCCCTTGCCGGTCTGGGCTGAGTAATCTGCTCGGGTTTGCTCTCGGGAGCTTTTGTTCCCTGCAAGCTCTCCGTACAGCTTTGGAGGACGAGAGTGAAAATGGTGGCCTGCCAATCTCTGCCCCAGAGGAACCGAGAACTCGGGACCCCACTCCTCAGTGAGACCCAGAGGAAAGCAGTCAATCACTCCTGTCTGCCTGGTCTCTGGCCACACTCCATGCTCACCAGGCCTGTGACTGAGCATTTCTATCTCTGGCTCATGACCCCGTGTGGGGTCTCCAAACCCAGCAGACCCCTGTCATGTGCTTCCATGCCGATCCTCCCAGGGGGGAAGGGGAGTCTCCCTGGATCTGCTGCCTTTTGGGTCCCTGCTGGAAGAGCAGTGGCCTGACAGTGCCTCAGATCACTGTTTATGGCAACCCCGAGCTGAGTGCCCACTCCTTGGCTTTGTCTCTGCAGCTGGCTTCCCTGCTCCAATAACTGAGAGCTCTGCTGCACTCAGGCACCCCCGGTCTTTCTGTGACCTTGAGGGTCCTGAGACCACACTGTCCCAGAGAGGGTTCCACCCCCTGCTTAGCCACTGGAGCAACATCCCTCAGCAGAGCCGAATTCTAGACGTTCCGATTTCATGCTCTGCTTCTCTATCACTTGCTGGTAGCGGCTGACGGAGCCTCCCTCCCCCCATGGTCTGTCTTCCCGAATATTGCCTCAGATTCACTTATCTGCACATCCTACCTCCAGAAAGTGGTCGCTTTTCTGTTCAGAGAGTTTCTGCTATTCTTTTCTTTGATCTCTTGTTGAGTTTATAAGTGTTCAGAACGGTTTGATCCCTATCTAGCTGAATTCCTGGGACCAGATGAAATCCAGGTCTCCTACTCCTCCACGATTTTGTTCCTCTCCCCTCCTCTAGTTTTATTCTTTCACCTTCTCTCCAGCCCAAAAGGTTTTTTTATTTGCATGATTTTTGTTGGCTTGTTGATGCTTGTGTTTGAGTTATTGTTTTTATTGTTATTCTTGGTAACTTTATTCCACTTAGGTGTGCTACAATGTAAAAACTAATTTTCTAAATCTAATTTAGAATGTCCAGGAAAATATTTCCAGTCGTTTGTAGGCTTTTTAAGTCTTTCACATATATCAGAAAACAAATATGTACAAACAAATAATTTTTCTCTTTGTAATATTTCCCATTTATCAGAGCATACATTGATGTATTACTAACTTAAAAGGCTCCTGTTTCCTCCAGAATATAATTAAATAAACAGAAGGGGGGATATACAGAGGTACAACCCTATCACACTCAAATGATTAGAAGGAAAACCTCCTGTTTGTACTCAGAATCTAAAGTAGAGGAAAGGGGGTTAACATTAATGATGTTAATCAGAATAGTTGTTTTTTTTTTTTCTCTTTTGAATGAGCTGGACTTGATAAGCTTAAAATAAAATATGGCTATATTTTCTTATTTTTAAATGTGCTGTCTTAGATTTTTCTGTTTGCACTCTCAAACATGTATCAGGGCAATTTTGATAATTAGGAAACATTTTGAGTTTACTTATTAAAACATCCAATCCCATTTAATATTTAAAAAAATATATTAAATCTCACATAAAATGTCAATAATGTCCTCCTTCCTTAACACAGTCCTTTCCTGCAGTTCAGGAATCACCAGTGTCAAAGTGAAGCAGGGTCCACTCCTCAATGCTTGCTTTTTATCTCCTGTTTCCTCTCTGATATTCTAGGGTCATGGCAAAGAGTAGATGGGAAAAAAATGTGTTATGGCCCTCTTGTTTGCCTGATGCTGTTTTAACTATTTCTTTATATGATATTTGTTGGTCATTGTGCCACTGGTGTTTCAGAGGCTCACATAGTATCCTCACTGTATTTATGTTTACCTTTTCTCTCTACATTGACACACTGCACCATTCTCTGAGATGGGCCACACCCTCTTCCACTGATCTTGTGATACTACCCTCCTCCTCAGTTATGTTCTATGGCAGGTATGCCACACAGAACTTCTTACTGCTGAAGTGCATCCTAACTTGTAAGGCCCTCCTAGGTTGGTTTCTCAATAATGACTCAAGCCATCTATTACCATGGAGTTCACTCATGCCATAGAATGCCACACATCCTCGTTCTGCTAAAAGGTAAAAGAGCAATTTATCCAAATGACAACAAATACAGCTTGCATTTAATCTTCATACCTTTTTACTTGGTAAATAAGAACTAGAGTCTATGCTCACACATGTCCCAATTTCTAGGATATACTTATCCCCCAAAGTCACCACATGTGGTAGGTTGAAAATGACACCCCCAAAGATATCTATGTCCCAATAATCAGACCTTGTGAATGTGTTACCTTATATGGCAGAAAGGATTTCATGTATGTGATTATCTTAAGAATCTTGAAATGACAGTTGATTATCAAAGATTAACTAGGTAGGCCCAGTGTAATCACCAGGGTCTATACAAAATGGAAACAGGAGCTGAGAAAGAGATGTGACAATGGGAGCAGAGTTTGGAATGATTTGGACAAGGAATGCAAACAGCTTCTAAAAGCTGAAAAGAAGCAAGGAACAGAGAGCTATAGAAAGAATAGAGCTCTAAACATACCCTGATTTTAGTCCTATAAAGACCCATTTCAGATTTCTGACCTTAGGAGTATTAGATAATAAATGTGTATTGCTTTAAACCACTTAGTGTGGCAATTTGTTACAGCAACAATATACACCATACTGCATTCAAGAAGCTATATGAAGTGGGGGCACCTGGATGGCTCAGTCATTAAGCATCTGCCTTCAGCTCAGGTCATGATCCCAGGGTCCTGGGATCAAGCCCTGCATTGGGCTCCTTGCTCGGCGGGAAGCCTGCTTCTCCCTCTCCCACTCCCCTGCTTGTGTTCCCTCTTTCACTGTGTCTCTCTCTGTCAAATAAATAAATAAAATCTTTAAAAAAAAGCTATATGAAGATGGTTCAATAATTTCTGCAACTAGGAATTCTGTAACTTAAGACTGAAGTGCCTGGCTTTCCTTCTTACAAACAACCTATATATCTACAGTTCGGGGAGTAGAAGAGAATAACCAGAGCACTCATAAAATTTATCAATGAATCTCTTTCTGAATCTCTGGTCTCCTCTTAAAAACTTTCATGAGTAATAAAGCTAAAGGTTCTAAGTCTGTCTGTTTTATTCCTTGGTGATTCCTGCACAGATTTGTGCAACATTTGTCAATAATCTTGGAATATGTATAAATCAGGTTCCTGACAGCAAATAAATGACACATTCAATATTTTTCAAACAGAGTTTAATAAGAGTACATGTGACAAAGTGGGACAGAGTGCCACTCATGGACAGAGTGAAGAGTATCAGAAAGCGTGGACAGCACCCTCAGGATCTGACAACCTTAAGAAACAAGAGGAAGGGGGCGCCTGGGTGGCTCAGTCATTAGGCAGGTGCCTTCGGCTCAGGTCAGGATCCCAGGGTCCTGGGATCGAGCCCTGCATCGGGCTCCCTGCTCAGCAGGAAGCGTGTTTCTCCCTCTCCCACTCCCCCTGCTTGTGTTCCTTCTCTCACTGTGTCTCTATCTGTCAAAAGAAGAAAGAAAGAAAGAAAGAAAGAAAGAAAGAAAGAAAGAAAGAAAGAAAGAAAGAAAGACAGAAAGAAAGAAAGAAAGAAAGAAAGAAAGAAAGAAAGAGGAGGAAGCATTTATCAAAAACTATAGAAGAAAGAGTAGAGAGGTTGCAGTGACTCCAAAGTTAACCACATACCTCTCTAGCTTATCCTTTCTGTATCTTCCAGTGTTCCCCATTGGCTAAAACCAAACAAGACCCAGAGGGCAAGAGAATCCAATGTGTTTCATGTGGGGTAGAGAGAGGAATGCAGAAAGATGGAGAAAGTTGTGTAGTGAATCTTAATGAGCAAATGAATGATAGCTCAAGGTCCTTAATAACATTTTTTGTCTAAGCTTTAGACTTCCATCCTAAATTCTGGAGAGTAAGAAGACCATAATTCAACAACATGTAACAAATATAGAGAATGGGAAGTGTTACAGTAGAAATATAAATGAGTCACTAAGGAAATATGGAGGGGGAAATTAAACTCCATTTGGAAACTCAAGGTAGGGCTTTATGGAATAGAAAACATTTGTCATTAGCAGTGATTATTAAGGATAAGTAGGTGCAATTCAAATAGGTCATCAGAGGGGATCATTTTATAGAAGAAAGTTTCTATTAGGCCTCCTGACTCAAATGGAAAATTAAAGTAGAAGATAGTTCGATTTTTATTTTACTCCTGATGTTTCTGTCTCTAAATAAAATTGTATTTTTTTATTTATCCATTTAAAAAGGATAATCAGACCAAGTTTTGATATTTGAATGCTGACTACTTTTCTCACTTCTCTTCTTGCCCCACATTTCGATGAAAAAATGACACTGCATGCTTGCTCTTCCCTTATCATTGGTGAGGAAGTTCAACCCATGGAAATCTGAGCCCACAAAAACATCCTTCCTTTCCCCTGCTCCCACGCCCATCTGCAGTCCGAAACCTAGTCCTTGCTCAAGTCAGTTCAGACCAGCTCAGGAGGCTACCCGTCTCTCCTCAGAAAACCTCAATATACCAGGAAGAGATCTTTTTGTATCTCATTAGCACACATGTGGTATCATCAGTCTGGACACCCAGATTAACTATGGGTGGAATAGAGATTATTCTTGTGCTCTGGGGACAACCAGTAAAACACATTCAGCAAAGCATAGTAATATAGAAAATAATTAACTGAAAACCTTCCCTTAAAAAAAAAAAAACTGATAAATTTTAACATGCTTAAATAAAAGAGAATCTCTAAAGAATAATTCGGCCTTTGTTGTCATCTAGAGGGTATACAAGAGACTTAAAGACATTCTTTAACCATTGCACTGTGAATCAAAATTTTAATTCCATTTATTCATTCCATGTTTCCAAATATCCAGTGCTTAATCAGCCTTCTATATCTGGGATCTCGCCCTCACACCAGGCTGTCCCAACCACTTGTTCCCCAGCCCTTCCCTGTTCTGATATACTGTCAGAAATTCTGTCTTTTTAATTTTGTTTTCGAGGAAGTGGTTAATAATTCAACCTCCTTTGCTAAGGATGCCTAAACTGCCTCTGCTAATTGCTGACTTGTTTTATGATAAGGTCAGGCTCATTATAAAAGCAGACTTGATTCCTAAATGATATGCTGAAAAATGGGTAAAGTGTCAAAGAAGGGGTTAGAATTTTTACATATGGAGACCTCTCTCTAAAACTAAAATGACCCTGGCTGCTTTGATAGCTACAAACTGAATCACAATGTTTTTACTTCCTCTGAATGGGAACAATCCTGAGCTATCTACTTCCAACACAGTCCCTTTCCCACACTAAACACTTACTACCCCAGGTTCTCCTTCCTGTCCCCTTTATGTTAGCTTGTATGGACTACTACTGCTACATTGTTTACACTTGAGCAGTCTGAAAGTTTGAGAGAAAATGTTGCTTTGAACCTTTTGCACCTAGTGCCATTATGAAATGATTGCTTCAATCACTAAATTGCTTTTCAGATCCATGCAAGTCATGTATGCCTTTTTTTTTATTTTTCTTCATTTTTCTCTGTGTTCTCATTTGTTTAACATGGGCACAATAGTCTTACTATATTACCCCAGCAATCTTGTTTAGTTTCACTAGACAATATTATTATAGTGTTTTGAAGCCTTTAAAGATCTATAATCTTGGTGTTTTTATTTTATCTTTAACAAATGTACATAATTCACATTTTTTCCCACAAAAGATATCTTATTGTATTATAATTTAAATTACTGCTAATTTTCCCATTTATTCCTATATTACATTAAGATACTTCATTCTCATGAATGGCAAAACGATGAGACCTGAAAAAAATGTTCTGAATGTCTTATTCATGTTAGAAAATGAGCATTCTGCTTAAGAGTACCAGTGAACATCACACATAAATCCCATTGCCCTACATGTAGGTCAAAGGTATAAATAATGAGATCAGGTTAATTTATTCCATGAAAGCCAGAAGAGGACAATTAAATATTGAGAAAAGTTAGCTCTACATAAGAAGTACATAGGATGTGCAGGAGAATATTGATGTAATAGATTTTCAAATATAAAAATATTTGTGAATTATGGCAAAAAGGCTTTTTTCTAAATTTTTTTAAGATTTTATTTATTTATTTGAGAGAGAGAATGGGGGGGAGGGTCAGAGGGAGAAGCAGACTCCCTGCTAAGCAGGGAGCCCAATGCGGGACTCGATCCTGGGACTCCAGGATCATGACCTGAGCCCAAGGCAGTCGCTTAACCAACTGAGCCACCCAGGTGCCCTATGGCAAAAAGGCTTTTTAGAACTTTTGTTCAGTAGTATGATTAAATGGGGAATAAGAATTGAAACAATTGGTCCTTTTGTATATATAAAATTAATATAAGGAAAACTATATTTTTAAAACCCAACAAAACCTTATTTAAACAGATCAAATAGCAATTTCTAGGATTTAGGAACGTGTATCTCCTCTGTTTTATTGAAATACCTAATACTTTAAAAAACTCTATTAGCTTTTCCCATTTTATAAATTGAAGTGAATAAAAATATTCAAAAAGTTAAAAAGTTCCCTTAAGGTAACTAGAAATATCTTATAGAGGTCCCAATATATGATTTAAGAATATACAATATAAACACTAAAAGTCTAATGATGACATTTCCTTTTTTTTTTCTTTCAAATATAAACTTTTAAGCCAATAGTTTTGGTTTCTTTCTGTTTTTTTCAAACTCGCTTATTTGTGCTGAGGCAACAATTCTGAAGGTGGCCTTTACAGACAGTGGTTTAAAGAAAATATATCAGGAAGCTTAATAATTCAAGAGAACAGAAAACACTCCATTAATTCTCACAGGAAAGCAAAACAGCAACAAGCTTGAATAAGGTAAATTTTTCTTTTGAGAAGCTATTAGGAATCCCTTTCTTGCTGATGAAACTTTTTTAATTCATTGGCAGCCTTCTTAAATTAAACTAATGGAATATCTGTCAAACTTTATAGAATAAAAATTGCTGTAATGTTATGACAAAGAAGACCACCTACAGAATTATAGTTTCTAGAATATTACATATATGTATATTAAAGATACATGGAATTTTATCTTATTAATACAGACTATAAACTCAATATAGAGCCATTGCTTTTGTTTTATGATCTTTGTCATGAAACTGCCTTGTACTTCAATGAATGACTCATATATTTATGCAGTTAAATAGATAGGCTGCTTCATCTTGATCTTTGGAGAGTCTATATTGAGTTGGGGGCTTATTTCATTGCTTTTACCATTTAAAACTCTGCCTTCCAGAAGACAGAAATGTTTTCTAATCAAGCATGTACCTTTACTGAAAGGTCAGAATACTAAAATGCCATATATCAAGAATTAAAATTATGATTCATCACTCCCATGTAAGAAAATCTAATTAGAAATTCACTGCATTCCTTCTCTTGGGCCAAAGTTGGACATGAATATCGCAGTACTGCATTGAGAACTATAGCACTCCCACACTCAGTAAGTAACACATTTTCATGGACTTTGAAATATCCTTTCAGATTGTTTTTTAGGGGGTCTCCCTTGCAAGGCTAAGAAAGCAAAATCCAAAAAACATTATGCTATTTTGTGAGTCACCTCAAGAGCCCATTTCCCCAGAGGAATATCCCATTCTTCTGTTCTATTCATTTCCACAAAACAAAAACAACAAAATCTGAGCAACATATATGCTAGAAGCAGAAATGAGCAAGTCCCCAGCCCTGCCAGGAAGTTGATCAAAACACAATCATGGAGAAAGCTATGTAAAATATTTAGAAGTCATAATGACAGAGGTGCAAAAACAGGAAAAAACACTTGTTCTGTAAGCAAAAGGAAATAATAGATTCATTTATTTATAGCCACTTACATTATATTTCAGCCTTTTAGCATTATTTTAAAAAACAAGAGTAAATGTTCTTTATGTGTTTTTCAACACAGTTCATTTTTATATCTGCATGTGAGTCATAATTTTATCCTCTTATGAAAATTACATTTTAATAAGACATAGGTAAATAGATATGCCATGTAATATGTGTATGTGTGTATGTATACATTTATCCTACATATCATATTTGTATCTACTCATTGATATAATTATACATATTTTAATCATTTCTGTCAAAGAAACATTGCACTACATGGAACTAAATGGGTATGTAAGACTTTATTCAAGATTATTGCAGTAGCAGGACACCTGGGTGGCTCAGTCAGTTAAGCTTCTGCCTTTGGCTCAGGTCGTGATCCCAGGGTCCTGGGATCAAGTCCCACATCAGGCTCCTTGCTCAGCAGGGAGCCTGCTTCTCCCTTTGCCTGCTGATCTTGTGCTCTCTCTCTCTCCCTGACAAGTGAATAAATAAAATCTTAAAAAAAAAAAAAAGATATTGCAGTAGAGATCAAAACTATTGCAATAGGGAGAGAGGTTGAACTCCATTAATATAAAAGGTGCTTGGGTGAGCTAATGGAAAAATAGTAGGATGGACATTAGTGGGGAGTTTGATCATATGATTAAGCCCATCTGAGTTTGCTAATTGGTACTTATTTAAAGTTAGGCTCCTACCCTCCCACAGAGAGCAGGAGATAGAGGCCCTAACTTTCTTGATGATTATATTTCAAAGAAATGGCTCCCATGTCCTTGAGAATGACAATCCTCAGATATGAAACTAGTGAAAGGCTGGAAAAATATTTATATCTCAAAGGGGGAGGGAAATAATTTACACTTGTAAGTTTTCTAGAGTAAATGCTCTAAGGGACCTAAAGTCAGGAAGAAACCTGCTTAAAGTTTAGTCAAGCTGAGGAGAACACTAAGGACATCTTGGTCAAATGTTAAGTATCATACAGCAGACTAATAATAAAACCTTCATTTTGACATACCCCTCTGAATCTTTTTTTTTTTTTTAGTGCTTAATCCTGTTGTTGATATTTTTTATTTTGTTCCACTAACATCTGACCTCCATTTCTTCATCTTTCATGATCTAAGTTGATAATACCAGTTCTTTATTCTTCTAGCTTTCCATGTTTGTATATTTTGAGGGCTCAAGTCAGTTATGCCCACCCCTTGATTGAAATTACAAATTAGGTGAACAGCAGGGGCCTAACATAACCCATCTCAGAAAGCATGGCCACAGGAACCACATCTAATCGCAAGTGAGTATAGCAGTGGAAATACTAGCTCGCGTCTAGGAGTACAAGCTGTCAGGAGTGAATTGAAGGGTTATTTGGCATTATTGTAGCATTTCTCTTAGATATGTAACTCCCAAAGTTGGTTCTTTGATTTTTCTGAACACTTGAGTCACACCTCTTTTAATAATTTCCTTATCTACTTAAGTTAGAGTATGTTTCCAATACTGGCAACTAAGAATCCAACATTATTCTACATAGCAACTACTTCCACAACAATAAGATAAAAACTTTATTTGTTGAGAAGAAAAAAAAATCTATATACCCTATCTTATATTATATATCCCTACCTTAAGGGGGATAAACCCACACACATGCATTCTAAAATAATTTTTTTATTTTTTCAACACATTTAATTTCGTGATTGTTTTAGTTTTCCAGAATGCATTTTATTTTATCTTTTTATTTTATTATGTTATGTTAATCACCATACATTACATCATTAGTTTTTTTAATTTTATTTTTTAATTTAATTTAATTTAATTTTTATTGTTATGTTAATCACCATACATTACATCATTAGTTTTTGTTGTAGTGTTCCATGATTCATTGTTTGTGCGTAACACCCATTGCTCCACGCAGAACATGCCCTCTTTAATACCCATCACCAGGCTAACCCATCCCCCCACCTCCCTCCCCTCTAGAACCCTCAGTTTGTTTCTCAGAGTGCATCGTCTCTCATGGTTCATCTCCCCCTCCGATTTCCATCCCCCTCATTTTTCCCTTCCTTCTATCCTCTTTTTTTTTTTTAACATATAATGTATTATTCATTTCAGAGGTACAGGTCTGTGATTCAACAGTCTTACACAATTCACAGCACTCACCATAGCACAGAATGCATTTTAAAAATAAGTTTACAGGTTAACTCCTATAGTTATATTTATTAACAAAATAACAAAATGCCAGTGTGACCATTTGAATGGTCTTTATTTAATGTTATGAGTTCCTCCACTTTGTTAGTATATTTTCAAAGTACAAAGAACATGAGATTTTTATTGGAAACTGTAATTGTTCACGCTGCTGTCAATGTCAAATAAATGCTTCAAGTGAAAACTTTATAAGCAAGATTCAAAGTTGTAAATATGAGTAATCCTCTTGATGACTCAGCCATTTAGCAGTTACTTGGTTTCCTATAAAGCCAACAGAGATTATTTGAAAGGAATGCACCTCTTCCCCTTCCTTAATTTTGTTTTAATTACCTAAGTACTTGAGGGCCTTCAAAACATTGACTCATCTGTATTACACTAGCTTGAACTTTGTGCCATTTAAAATGCTTCTCTCTGCAGCATTTGATTTTTGTGTTTGACTTAAAAATAAAATTGTTTTAAATATAACAAAATTTAGTTTTCATCATTTGTAAGTATACATTTACACTTACATAAAATATAATCATCTTGGTGTGTAACCATCAGTACCATCCATCTTCAGAACATTTTTCATCTGTAAAACAAACTCTGGACCCATTAAGTAAATCCCCATTCCCTACCTCACCCAGCCCCTGGTACCCACCATTCTATTTTCTTTCTCTATGAATTTGACTGCCCCCGGTACCTCATATAAATGGAATCATACAGTACTTGTCTTTTTTGACTGGCTTATTTCACTTAGCATAATGTCTTTAAAGTTCATTCATGTGGTGGCATGTATCGGAATTGCATTCCTTTTCAAAGTTGAATAATCTTTCCCATTTTATGAGTGTACCATATTTTGTTTATACATACAACTGTCAGTGTACACTTGGGTTGCTTCCACCTTTTGTCAATTGTGAATAATGCTGCTATAAACATGGATGTAAAGATATCCATTCATGTCCCTGGGTTCAGTTATTTTAGGTATACACCCAGAAGTGAGATTGCTGGATCATATGGTAATTCTATTTTCAATTTTTTGAGGAACTGCGTTACATTTTTCTATAGTGGCTGCAACACTGTTTTACATTCCCACTGCCAGTGCACAAGCGTTCCAATTTCTCTACATTATCACTAACACTTGTTGTTATTATTACCTTTTAAAATAATGGTTGTTCTAACGAGTATGAAGTGGTATCTCATTGTGCTTTTGATTTGCATTCCCTTGACAGTGATGTCGAACACATTTTCATGTGCTGCTGTTTGTGTGTCTTTGGAAAACTGTTCATTCATCTCCGGTTATTTTTTAATTGGTTTTTGTTGTTGTGGAGTTTGTTTTTAATATATTTGGGATATCATCCCTAATCAGATAGGCAATTTGCAAATATTTCTCCTATTCTGTGGGTTGTCTTTTTATTCTGTTGATAGCATCCTTAGATGCACAAAAGTTTTTAATTTTAATAAAATCCCATGTGTCTATTCCTTGTTGCCTATGCTTTTGGCATTATATCCAAGAAATCATTGTTGAGACCAATGTCATAAATCTTTTCCCCTGTTTTCTTCTAAGAATTTTATAGTTTTATCTCTTAAGTTTAGGTCTGTGATAATTTAAATTCATTTTTGTATATGGTGTAAGGTAAGGGTCCAACCTCATTCTTTTGTATGTGGATTTTCAGTTTTCCCCAGAGCTGTTGTTGAAAAGACTGTTCTGTTTTTCAAGATTGTTTTGGCTATTTGGGGTTCCTTGAGATTCCATATAAATCTTAGAATGGATTTTTCTATTTCTGCAAAAAACATCCTTGGGATTTTGATAGGGACTGCAATTAATCTGTAGATTGCTTAGAACAGTATTGACAACAATACTGAGTTTTCCAACCAATGAACATGGATGGTTTTCCATTTATTTATGTTTTCTTTAGTTTCTTTCAGCATCATTTTATAGTTTTCATTTTACAAATTTTTCACCACCCTGGTTAAGTTAATTTTTATGTTATTATTTTTGATACTATTGTAAATTGAATTAAGAAAGATATGTTACCCACTTTGAGGAAAGACTTCTAAACTTATAAAAATTTTATCATACTAAGGTGTCATGGAGTAAGCAACAAAATTGGAAACATAATTCAGATCTTCTGTTTTCACGTCCTGTTCACCTTTCTGTTTCATTTTAACACTATATCCTGCAATATCATTAATTTTACATACAAGAAAGTAGCAGGTGAAATATTGGCCCTTTAGAATCAAAGGACATTAATGTTGAAACGTGCTCCAAATTCTGTCAATTTGCTATAAAGAAACTTTATGAGAGAATTATAATAATTATTCTACCTCGTCAAACTGTGGAAGCAGAACCCAAATGGGATAAATGACTAGCCAAGTTCATGCTGTATATTGTAAAAGCCCAGTAAATATAAAAACTAATCAAAGTCACTCTGTGAATGAACTCAGGGGCAGCATCTAAAAATGGAGACAGAATTTGAAAGCTAAAACCCAAGCTTCTGAAGTTGAAACCATTAAATTCCTATTGAGAAACCCCAAACATTTTCAGAATGGGGCTATTGAGTATTATTATATTCCAGGTTTGAAATATTATAATTGCTGGAATGCAAACAATTAATGCTACTGCAAACTTGGAACATTACAATGCAATTGTTTTTAATTATCTCAATACTCAAAGTAATAATATGCAGCCCAAGATAGCATTTTAGAAGTAAAATCTTTAAGAACCTCCAGAACATATTAGTGACTAATGAAATGTGTTTTAGCAGTCACCCCTTTTTATTCATTTTATTCATTTTTATTTTTTAGCAGTTATCCCTTTTTCTTTTTATTTATTTATTTTTAAAGATTTTATTTAACAGAGAGAGACACAGCGAGAGAGGGAACACAAGCAGGGGGAGCAGGAGAGGGAGAAGCAGGCTTCCCGCGGAGCAGGGAGCCCGATGTGGGGCTTGATCCCAGGATCCTAGGACCATGACCTGAGCTGAAGGCAGATGCTTAACGACTGAGCCACCCAGGCGCCCCAACAGTTATCCCTTTTTAAAAAAATAAATGGGATATTGTCACCTATCAAATGGTCAGATATTTCTGTAACTGATCATATGCCGTGTTTACAATTGTTTTGTGAGTTTTTTAATAAACCTGGTTGGTCCAAATTTTGTGAATATTAATATGAAAATATGAGTCAAGAACCTCCATAAAATCCATACGCTCTAATAATTTTGTAAAATACAAAATGAAAAAAAGAAAGAAGTGTAAGTGATTTCATGAATTATCCATATAAGTAAATATATTGACTTATTTTTTATAAGAGCATAAAATTGGAAATTTAAAGTTTAAAATAGACCAGTATGCAATTATTAAAAACAATGATGCTGAAAAATTCACAAGGTCAACTTAAAAATTCAGTATAAAATATTATATAAGCAAGCTATTCTATTTTATAAAATCCACTAAAGCAAGCACACTACATACTTTGAACATGCACTGAAGGGAACAGACATGAAGGAAATATTAAAAAATATAAATGCTGACAGTCTTTATATATTGATTACAAATCATGTTAATTTTAATTTTCTAGATTTTAGAAATTTGTTAAAACAATTACATCTTATGTGAAGATCTAAAATATTTATAAATTTTATAAGTGAATCTTTTATATTTCAAAGTGAATCTTTCAAAGTGAATCTTTCAAATGTTGTCTCAGAAAAATCAGAAAATCTTTTTATATATTGTGTATAGTCACCTTATAGGAGTTTCACCCTTAATGCACAAAATGTACCTTAAAACTAACAACATTTATTTTTTGACAAAGTAAAACACAAAAAGGCAAAATTTTATTCCTCCCCCACCTCTATTATTTCTACTACCTTAATGTTTTTCTTTAGTTATTTTTTCTACATTGGCCTGTTCTCATAGTTTTCCCTTACATATATTATTAAGAGATAAGTAGGCATTATGCTATTTATTTTTCATATTGAATATTTTGTTGATAGTTAATAATTCACTAATTGTGGTTTTTCTTTAGGGAGGCAGTGTTTGGATTTCCCTGATGGACTTTAACAGTGGTCCCAGGATTCAGTATTTTTAAATTGAGTTTTCTGTAGCATCCACGCAGAGTGGAACTTCTGAATATTTAATAAGGAGAACTGATTATCTGTGAACTGAAGTTAGCTTTCTTCTTTTCCCTTATTAGCTTTTTAAAGGTTTTATTTTTTATGATTAATTACTTTCCCTCATGTCATATTTAAATTTAGGACCAATTGAAGAAAAAATAAATATTTTAGGCACTTTTGTGTATGGGGAGAGTGGGGATAGAACAGAGATTAATTAGAAACAATTAAGTAATAATTTTTTAAAAAATTGCAGTTGTTGGGTACTGTTGAATGGGGCAGGCTCATTCAGATGGAGTCTATTACTCAAAAGGCAAATAGAAAACTGAATGCCAAAGGAATAATCACACTGGAAGTCTAAATTAACTGGCATCCTTAAACTTCCAAAGTGTGTGAAATTTTGTCAAGTCACATAAGCATAGCGTGTGAGAGCTGGACAGGGGCTCAGGTATCCTGTGTTTCAAATACTTTATCTTACAGATATGGAAACCAAAGTTCAAGAAGAAAAGTAACCTGCATTCTTGAGCATTAGCATTCTAAAGAAAAAGGTTTTATTTACAACTTTGATGTTTAACTATAAATCTAGATAAGCAATTTATGAACATGGTCATTGTTGTCCCCAAGCAATTATATCTTACTTGATGTAATTTAGATACAGACAGTTACTGCATAGTTATTCATTCACAGGTCAGTTATATCTCAGCATCCTGCTCAAAGGAAGAGCATAAATGATTGAAGAAAGAAGCACTAATCTGAGCAGCTATTGAGAGCTCAAAGGAAAAAACTGACAATGGCCAAGCCATATATACAAATTGAACTCTGACCCACAATCTGCAGGAACCAATTTTTGCAATTATAGACTAAAAATGGTTGGGACTCCATCCATAACTACTAGCTTGCCTAATTTCCCCCCTCCTTCCATTTTAGGACCAATCAGAGAAAACCAAATATGCCCCCTACTGTACCATGTAGGATGTCTGGTTCTCGTAGTGCACCTCTAGCTTTCCCCTGCGAAAAACCTTCTTAGAGTGTAACTGAAGCCTTCCCTTTCTCCCACTATAAAGCTTTTAAACTACCCTTCCTGCTTTTGAGTCTCTCCCAAAATGCAAACGGTGGTGGCTGACGCCCTTGCTATTGCAAACTCTGAATAGTTTCTGCCTGTTCTTGCTTGATTGGTCTTCATTTATTTCCACAATATATTTAAATGACCATATAATTTATTGTCCAATTCTTAGCACTGGTAAGAGTAAAAGAGAATGCTGTTAATAATAACATCAGGTTTCTGGATGTAATCTGGGAGTTTCTGGATAACTTTGGCTGATTGATCTGATTCAGGAAAACCAACCAGAGGCAGGGAGGAAATCCACATTGTGTTTAATTAGATGGAATTAGAGATGAAGCAGATAATTATCAGGTTTTGGAGACTGGAGCAATTTGGGGCTTACCAAGGAGACATATATTTTTCTTGGAGATAGCTGTCTCTATATATACACAACTTTGCTGCTTGGAATTTCTCTAAGTGTGTGTCTTCTGCTCACACATGAGACATTTTTTCCTCCCTCCTCTGCCAAATCACATTTACTGCCACACAGGTCCTTCCTCTTAGAGTTTCACTTTTCTCTGCTCTGTCACTTTTTAATTCTTTCCTTTCCACATATCCCAAGCCCTCCTTTCCTTAGAGTCTTTATGCATACTTTAAAAACAATTAGCTGTTTTTATAGTATAAAACTAGATACTCTAATATGAAATTAAAATCCAGTTGTATCAACCATTTTATTAACAGCATTAATTTTCAATAATAAATGTTAGCAGTTAACTTATTTTTAATAAATATGGAGTTGGTAGAGTCCAATAAAAAAATGAAACTGAGGAAAGGGAAAGAGAAAAATGAAGGGAGAATATCTATATCTGGTGTGTGTGTGTGTGTGTGTGTGCATATGTGTGTGTGATGTGTTAAAATTTCTATTATTTTTCTTTATTTTATTTTTCTAATTCTTTTAGACTATATTGAAGATAAGGATAGGCAAATACTTGCGCACTGACTACTTAACTATGTGAATCTTCTTCCACTTCTTGTGATAATAAAATGCTTGCTATACATTATTGTTGGCTATAGCACATGCTTGGGTTAATAAGATAATTACAGTCTAAATAGCCCATTCCTATTAACTTCCTTATAGTTCTCTTCGATGCAAAGGTCATCAGCACATTTTGACATTCTAATTTAGTTACAGTGCTAAGGTTTCCAAAAGCATTGGAACCATCAGGAGGAAGTGTCAGGGTTTATCTTTTTCAGAAATAACCCCATTTAATTAATCATCATACATCACAGCAATAAAATGGGAAATGGGGAAGTCTGAATGACTGAACAGAGTAGGGCCACGTGGTGATTCAATTGAGCCACAATCTGGTTTTAGTCTAAATCAAAAATCAAAAAGCAAGAAATGTTTACCTCTTCAAGACACAGGATCTTCTGCAGGATCTTCGGAACAAGTTATCAAGTGATGCATATAAAATGGCTGCTATCAAAAAGCAATTCCATATTTTGTACGACTTTAATGTATCAAAATGTCAATAATTTTGTGGGAAATAAAAGTCAAGTTTCAAATAATTTCTTTCTATATTAAGTTATTAACTTGAAAATGACATGTCTTCTCTGTGAATTTTCTTGTTAGTACACATAACATAAACTTTGAAGTTATAATTGGATTATGAAGGGACTAACTGAAAGGAAGTTGATTTTTACTGTTACCAAGTGATACTTGAAAAGAGGAAAAATTGGCACTTCACAGCTATTTATTTCTCAAAGCTTTTTAGCATCAAGGGCATAGTTATACCACCCTTCAGCATATAGGCAGGATAATTCCCGCTTAATGAGGAGATGGCCACTTTATCCTAACATTAATAGTAAAATACAAAATGGAAAATAAAATCCCTGTCAGACACTTGTGTTGGGCACAGGTATTCTTCATAATCATCATTTAATTGCAAAGATCTGAGCCCTGAAATATTTCTCCTGCAGAAATTTTGAGCAGTACAAGAGAATATCTAATCCTTTATTTATTATATTATATATAATAATATATGATATATAATAATATATAATTATATATATCATATATATAATAACATATGATATATAATATATATAATTATATATATTATATCTATATAAAATATACATAATATATTATAGATATATTTATAATTATATAAAATATAAAATATATATTATATATATTATATATATTATATGTATAATATTATAAGTTAAAAACAATATATATTTATATATAATATATTATATATAATTATATATATTATATTATTAAATATTATTTAAATTATTAAAATATACAGAAATATGCTAGATGTTTCCCAAGTCCTTAATTACTGCAAAGATACTATTTCCATATTTAGTACCCAACATATCATATACAAAATCTCACTGTTAAGTCTTTTCAATAGTGTACTTTTCTCCCTATGGGCTTTCTGAAATAGTTTCAAAGTTAAAGTTTTTCTTGTAACTTCAGAAATTACAGGTTGGGGAGTGCAGTGGAGGCCAGACTTTTATCCTCTTCTACAATCTGGCACAGCTCCCGTAATGTGGAATTGCTTTTGCAGTCAATACTTAACTCATTTTGGACCGACTTCCCTTCCAAATCATACTATGAGTAAATCACATTAACTTTTCAAAACTCTTCAGTTAATTCCAGGTCAGGAAGCCATGGTATTTATTGCGTCATACACCATGACTGGGTACACTGCCAGGTACACAGTCAGTATATTGTCTGAGAACTGAATGGGATTCAGCAGGTAATGTTTATCTCCTGCTCCCTGCCCCGCCCTCCGGAGAGATTTAAACTCCTGTAATATGAGTTTGGAGGATCCTGGCAGGTCTCTAAATGGACCCAGCCTACATATATTTTGTGAAGTAATATTGATTTTTAATAAAAGATAAGACTTTTCTTCTCTAACGTATCTGAGATCTTTCAAAATTTTATCTTTAAAAGAGACAGACATACTTCAAGGATATATTAGGTTTAACTTGCCCTCAAATAGGTGTCCTTATGACCTTCACTACAGGCATAGACTTTTAGAGTATGTAATTTGATAAAGCTTTGTTTTTGCTATTCATTGAATAGTATAAATAGCTAAATGAGCTTCCTAAAATATGTTGCCTTTCATAGAGTTTGGAAGTTGCATCTTTGATTCCTCAGAATAAGAAATTAAAAATATATGAATATATGTTAGGCTCAAAAATAGTTTAAAAAAATGAAATCACTTTTTCACTGATATTATTTCATAATCCAGAGTTTAAAAGAAGGATACATGTATAAACTATCTATGCAAAACCATGTAGATGCAATTTCATTTCCTATAAATTTTATCCTTACATTTGTTTAGTTTATTTAATTAAAAAAAATCTGTTTCTTGGAATTAAGAAATGAAAAAAAAATCTATGGTGTTAGGACAGCATTTAAAGAATTGAAATCACTCTTTTCACCTATTTATTTTATATATTCAAGAGAATACATAAGAAAAACAAAATAGATCTTTCTATGAAATGAATTTATGTAATTTGATTTCCTTTATATTTTATCTTAATATGTAATTAATTTTTAAAGGTTTATTTATTTATTTTAAGAGAGAGAGAGAGAGCATGAGCAGAATGGGCAGAGGGAGGAGGAGAGAATCTCAAGCAGACTGCACTGAGCACAGAGCCTGACAAGGGCTAAATCTCACGACCTGGAGATCATGACCTCAGCCAAATCAAAGAGAAGGGAGCTCAACTGACTATACCACCCAGGTGCCCCAATATGTAATTAATTTTTTAAGTCTATTTATTTAACCTATTTTTTGTAGTAACATCTCCAGGCTAGGCAGGAGAGACTTTGGGGAAATGAGGCCCCTTGGCCTTCCCTTTGAAGGGAGAGGGCTGGAGAGGAGAAGACATATGGAAGCCTTGGATTTTAGAAATAAAATTAACAGCAGAAGAGTAACAAGGTCTTAATTTGCCATTCCCAAAGGATTCTAACACTAGAAAACAGATTATTTCCATGACATTTCTCAAGCTTTGTAATATCTATGTTTGCTACCTTTGTTTATTCTTGAGTGTTTAGTAGAAAAAAATATTAGTAAAAATTTCTGATTGATTTCATATGTGAAATGACAAATCTTTAATTTAGCAACGAGACTTGGATCAAAAGTAAGAAATCACTACAAGGTAGTATTTCTCAAACAGCTATTCAGGCATAATCTATGTTTTTTTGTTGGTATTTTTTGATAATTATAACCCTTAAATAGTGTCATATGATTACAATAACTCAAATATGTCTTTATGCTTCTAGTCTATAGTGAAGTCTAATTAATACATTTAGATTACTGGAGAAGGCATCATGGAAAATGATAGGTGAATAATGCCTTTATACTAAGGAAGGAAAATTTTTTTGTTCTAACATTTAATCATTTTTTCACTAAATTGAATAAAGAAAAATGAGAGAGAATTAAGCATTCACACAGTACATTAACTATGGGAAGCTGAACCCAAACTATCTCATTTCATAGCAATTAGTTCCATTTTTATCATTGTTTGGGGTGAATTGCCCCTCAGAAACAGTCTGTCAACAGGGACTGTCTCTTTCACTTCTGAAGTACCTCTCATCTCTTCCTTCCCATCTTTCATATTGGCATCATCATGCTGGCAGTGTGGCTCTCTTCTCCTAATGGTTGACTCCAAGGATATACAGAATTTAGGAAGACTGTCATGATGAGAAAGTTTATGTCATATTTGTGGATCAGAAAGAAGGCTGCTCTGGTTTGTGTGTAGGGAGATATTTGTGACTTGGCAGGAATGAGGTTGAAGGAAAAACCCAAGAACTCCATCATAAGGGTATGAGAGACCATCTTAAGACTCATGGTATTTATCTCTAGAGCACTGAGAAGCTATTAAAGGCGTTTTTCCCCCCATGGAATCATGTATTCCCCCCATGTCATCTATTTTGTAAAAATCACTCTTGCTGGAATGTGGAGACTGGTCTGCAGGTAAAAGAGTGAATGGATGTAAACAATGAAGGCAAATTATTCATTGGAAGTCTTGAAAATTAAAGTGTAAAATCCTCATCATGTCACTGTCAGAAAATCCTAATGATCCTCTGAAACAGAAGGTCAGTAATAAATAAAATTTTAGGAGAATCTAAAATAACGACAAACTTCATGAAGTGATTTGATGATCATGCTCAATTTTAATTGCCTTCTATTTTATCTTGTTTCAGTCTGCAATTACTTTTAAGATAAACTACTTGGAGTTAGGCCAAACTTCACAGGTTAGGGGGTATACCCCCCCAACAAGACAGACTTTATTTCAGACACCAGCTAAAAGTTTGGATGTTCTCAAGCCCTCTCACATATGACCATCAGGCCATAGAGTCAGGGATTCCCACTACCTCTGAAATTTGATAATTCACTAGAAAAAAACTCACAGAACACAAACACAAAAAAATACTTACTATTAAAATTTTAAAATAGACTTTATTTTTAAAGCAGTTTCAAGTTCACAGCAAAATTGAATGGAAGGCTCGCAGATTTTGCATAGCCTCCCAACCCCAGCATATGCAAAGCCTCCTTACTGTCCACATCCCACACCAGAGTGGTACATTTGTAAGAACTCATGAACCTATGTTGACATGATATTACCATCCAAAGTCCATATTTTACATTAGGGTACATATTTGGTATTGCACATTATATGTCTTTTAAAATATGTAATGACATGTGTTCACCATGATAGTATCATCCAGAGTAATTTCACTGCCCTAAAAATTCTGTCCTCTGTTTATTCATTTCTCCCTCTCTGCTCACCTCTGGCAGCCACTGATCTTTTTTTAAAAAGACTATTTTTTTTTAAGCAGTTAGTGGCTTACTATAAAATTAGATTAAGGTACAGAGATTTTCCATATGGCCACTGCCACCACACATGCAGACTCTCCTTCCTTATCAACATCGCTCACCAGAACGTTATATTCTTTTTTTTTAAAATTTTTATTGTTATGTTAATCACCATATATTACATAATTTGTTTTGGTGTACTGTTCCATGATTCATTGTTTGTTCATAACACCCAGTGCTCCATGCAGAATGTGCCCTCCTCAATACCCATCACCAGGCTAACCCATCCCCCCACCCTCCTCCCCTCCAGAAACCTCAGTTTGTTTTTCAGAGTCCATCATCTCTCCTGCAGAATGTTATATTCTTTTTGTCAAGGATAAACCCACTTTGAGATAATCATCCAACATCCATAGTTTACCTTAGTGTTCATTCTTGGTGTTGTATATTCAAAAGGGTTGGACAAACCTATAATATGTCTCCATCATTATAATATCATTCGTTGTGTTTACACCACTCTAAAAAATCCTCTGTGTTCCACTTATTCATCCCTCCCGCCCACCTAACATCTGGCAAACACTGATGTTTTTACTGTCTCTATAGTTTGCATTTGTCAGAATGTCATGGAATTAGTATCATACTTATGGCATACAGCTTTCTCAGAATGGCCATTTCATGTAGTAATATGCATTTAAGTTTCCTCCGTTGTTTTTCATAGCTCATTTCTTCTTAGCACTGAATTATATTCCATTATCTGGATATATCAGTTTATTTATTCATTCACCTACAGAAAGACATCTTGTTTGTTAACAAGTACTGGCAATTATGGAGAAAGCTTCTATAAATAACCATGCACAAATTTTTATATGGACATAAGTTTACAACTCTTTTCGGTAAATATAAATAAGGATGATTGCTAGATCATATGGCAAACATATATTGACTTCTGTGAGAATCTGCTGAACCATCTTTCAAAGTGGCTATACATTTTTCATGCCCACTAGCAATGAGTGAGAATTCCCGTTGTTTCACATCCTTACCAGTGTTTGGTATTGTTCATGTTTTGGATTTTGGCCAATCAAATAGGTGTGTAGTGATATCTTGCTTTAATTTGTATTTCCCTGATGATATATGACATAGAACATCTTTTAATTTGCTTTTTTGTCATTTATTTATCTTCTTTGGCTAGGTGTCCATTCAGGTATTTGTCCCATTTTTTAATTGAGTTGTTTATTTTCTTATTTTTCATGTATTTTGGACAATAGTCCTTTATCAGTTGTGTCTTTTGTAACCATATTTTTTCCAGGCTGTGGTTTTTATTTTCATTCTCTTGACAGTGCTTTCTCATTGCAGAGATGTTTAAGTTTAATGGAATCTAGTTCATCAATTCTTTCTGTCATGGATCTTGCCTTGGTGTTACAACTTAAAAGTCAACACCAAACATCGTCGTCTGGAATTTCTATGTTATCTCCTAAGAATTTTATAGTTTTACATTTTAAATTTATATCTGTGATCCACTTTGAATTATTTTTGTGAAGAGTATAACGTCTGTGTCTAGATTGATTTTTTTGTATGTGGATGTCCAGTTGTTCCAACACCATTTGTTGAAGAGACTATTATTGTTTTATTGTATTTCCTTGGTCAAAGATCAATTAACTACATTTATGTGGGTCTGTTTATTGGCTCTCTATTCTGCTCCATTGATCTATTTGTATATTCTTTTGCCAATACCACACTGTCTTGATTACTGTGGTAGCATTATAGTTAAGTCTTGAATTGGATAGTTTTAGTCCCACAACTTTGTTCTTTTTCAGTATTGTGTTGGCTATTATGGGTCTCTTGCACCTCCATATAAACTTTATAATTAGCTTGCCAATAGCCATAAAATAAGTGGCTGGAATTTTGATTGAGATTGCATTGAATCTATACATCAGGTTGGGAAGTATTGAAATCTTGACAGTATTAAGTCTTTCTATCCATTAAAATGGAATATTACTCAACATATTTTTTATTTCTTTCATCAGTATTTGGAGTTTTTCTCCTATAGATCTTGTACATATTTTGTTATATTTATAGAAAGTATTTCATTTTTAGAGTGAAAATATGAATGGTATTGTGGGTTTTTTAAATTGAAGTAGGGTCAACACACAATGTTATATTAGTTTCAAGTGTACAACATAATGATTCAACAAATCTATACATTATGCTATGCTTACCACAAGTGTAGCTACCATCTACATACCATCACTATTATAATATCATTGTATCTTTTATCCTCAGGAATTATTCATTCCATAACTAGAAGCCTGTATCTCCCACTCCCATTGACTCATTTTGCCCATTCCCTTTCCCCCATGCTCTCTAGCATCCATCAGTTTGCTCTCTGTATTTATGGATCTGCTTCTGATTTTCATTGGCTCATTAGTTGGTTTTGTTTCTTTAGATTCTATATCTAAATGGAATAATATGGTATTCATCTCTCTCTGTCTGAATTATTTTACTTAGAATGATACTCTTGGGGTGGAGGAGCAAGATGGCAGAGGAGTAGGATACCTAAATTTTGTTTGGTTCCAGGAATTCAGCTAGATAGTTAATAAATCATTCAGAACACCTACAAACTAAACAGGAGGTCAAAGAAAAGAATAGTAGCAATTCTACAAACAGAAAAGCGACCACTTTCTGAAAGGTAGGATGTGTGGGGAAGTGAATCTGAGGCAATATTCGGGAAGATAGACCGCGGAGGGAGGGAACCTCCCTCAGCCGGCTACTGGCAAGTGATAGAGCCCAGAACACAAAATTGGAACTTTTAGAAATCTGCTCTGCTGAGGGATGTCACTCCAGTGTCTAAGTGGGGGACAGAAACCTCACTGGGACAGTGTGGTCTCAGGACCCTCGGGGTCACAGAAAGACTGGGGGTGCATGAGTGCATCATAGCTCCCAGGTATCAGAGTAGGGAAGCCAGCTGCAAAGACGGAGCCAAGGAGTGGGCTCTCAGGTTGGGGTTGCCAGAAACCATGATCTGTGACATAGGTGGGTGACAGCTCTTTGATCAGGGACCTGACAAGCGGCAGATCTGGGAGACTCCCCTTCCTCCCCTGGGAGAAGCAACACAGGAGCACGCCACAGTAATCTAGATTTGGAGACTCCAAACAGGGTCATGTGCCAGAGATAGAAATGCTTGGTCTCAGGCCGGGTGAGCACAGAGTCTGGCTGGAAACCAGGGAGATAGGAGTGATTGACAGCTTTTCTCTGGGGGCTCACTGAGGAGTGGGGCCCCCGAATTCTCGGCTCCTCCAGGACCAGAGATTGGGAGGCCACCATTTTCACTCTCATCCTCCAAAGCTGTACAGAACGCTTTCAGGGAACAAAAGCTATTGGGAGGAAACCCAAGCAGATCTCTTAACCTGGCCCCTGGCAAGGGAAGCACAATTCTGCCTCAGGCAAGGCATTTGAGAATCACTGCAACAGTCCCTTTCCCCAGAAGATAAGCCTGAACATCCAGCCAAGAACAAGATTACCAATCAATGAGAACTGCAAAACTCCAGCACTAGGGGAATACAGCTCATAGAATTCATGTTTTTTTCCCCATGATTCTTTAGTCTTTTAAAATTATTTTTTTAAATTTTCTTTATTTTTTTCTTTTTCTATTTTTTTAATTTTTATTCTTTACTTTTTCAACCATCTTATCTTAACAATTCCTTTTTAAAAATCTTTTTTAATTTTCCTTTTTACAGTCATTCTATCCCTTCATTGTATTTAACCTTATTTTCTGTGTATATATAAGTTTTCTCTAAAATTTTGGGATACAGTTTCTTCTAAGAGACCAAAATACACCCTAAATCTAGTATATGGCTTGGTTCAAATCTCCTGCCTGAACACATTCTCTCCTTTTTTTTTTTAAATTTTTTTATTGTTATCTAATCGCCATACATTATATCATTAGTTATTGATGTAGTGTTCCATGATTCATTGTTTGTGCATAACACCGAGTGCTCCACGCAGAACGTGCCCTCTTTAATACCCATCACCAGGCCAACCGATACCCCCAACCCCCTCCCATCTAGAAACCCCAGTTTGTTTTTCAGAGTCCATTGTCTCTCATGGTTCGTCTCCTCCTCCGACTTACTCCCCTTCATTCTTCCCCTCCTGTTATCTTCTTTTTTTTTTCTCTTAACATATATTGCATTATTTGTTTCAGAAGTACAGATCTGTGATTCAACAGTCTTGCACAATTCACAGTGCTCACCATAGCACATACCCTCCCCAATGATTATCACCCAGCCACCCCACCCCTCCCAGCCCCCACCAATCCAGCAACACTCAGTTTGTTTCCTGAGGTTAAAAATTCCTCATATCAGCGAGGTCATATGATACATGATTTTCTCTGATTGACTTATTTCACTCAGCATAACACCATTCAGTTCCATCCATGTCATTGCAAATGGCAAGATCTCATTCCTTTTTATGGCTGCATAATATTCCATTGTGTATATATACGACATCTTCTTTATCCATTCATCTGTCGATGGACATCTTGGCTCTTTCCACAGTTTGGCTATTGTGGACATTGCTGCTATAAACATTGCGGTGCACGTACCCCTTCGGATCCCTACATTTGTATCTTTAGAGTAAATACCCAGTAGTGCAATTGCTGGATCATATGGTAGCTCTATTTTCAACTGTTTGAGGAACCTCCATACTGTTTTCCAGAGTGCTTGCACCAGCTTGCATTCCAACCAACAGTGTAGGAGGGTTCCCCTTTCTCCGCAACCCCGTCAACATCTGTCATTTCCTGACTTGTTAATTCTAGCCATTCTGACTGGTGTGAGGTGGTATCTCATTGAGGTTTGGATTTGGATTTCCCTGATGCCAAGTGATGTTGAGCACTTTTTCATGTGTCTGTTGGCCATTTGGATGTCTTCTTTGGAAAAATGTCTGTTCATGTCTTCTGCCCACTTCTTGATTCGATTATTTGTTCTTTGGGTGTTGAGTTTGATAAGTTCTTTATAGATTTTGGATACTAGCCCTTTATCTGATATGTCATTTGGACATATTTTCTCCCATTCTGTCGGTTGTCTTTTAGTTTTGTAGACTGTTTCTTTTGCTGTAGGTTTTTTGTAGATGGCTTTTATGATCTTGAGGTTTGCACCCTCCATCCCTACACTGTGAAGAGTATTGATCAAGATCGGATGCTGTACTTTGTCAAATGCTTTTTCTGCATCTATTGAGAGGATCATATGATTCTTGTTCTTTCTTTTGTTAATGTATTGTATCACGTTGATTGATTTGTGGATGCTGAACCAAACTTGCAGTCCAGGGATAAATCCCACTTGGTCATGGTGAATAATCCTTTTAATGTACTCTTGGATCCTATTGGCTAGTATTTTGGTGAGAATTTTTGCATGCATGTTCGTGAAGGATATTGGTCTGTAATTCTCCTTTTTGGTGGGGTCTTTGTCTGGTTTTGGGATCAAGGTAATGCTGGCCTCATAAAATGAACTTGGAAGTTTTCCTTCCATTTCTATTTTTTGGAACAGTTTCAGGAGAAGAGGTATTAATTCTTCTTTAAATGTCTGATAGAATTCCCCTGGGAAGCCATCTGGCCCTGGGCTTTTGTTTGTTGGGAGATTTTTGATGACTGCTTCAATTTCCTTAGTGGTTATAGGTCTGTTCAGGTTTTCTATTTCTTCCTGGTTCAATTTTGTTAGTTGATATATCTCTAGGAATGCACCCATTTCTTCCAGGTTATCTAATTTGCTGGCATAGAGTTGCTCACAATATGTTCTTATAATTGTTTGTATTTCTTTGGTGTTGGTTGTGATCTCTCCTCTTTCATTCATGATTTTGTTGATTTGGGTCATTTCTCTTTTCTTTTTGATAATCTGGCCAGGGGTTTATCAATCTTGTTAAATCTTTCAAAGAACCAGCTCCTAGTTTCGTTGATCTGTTCTACTGTTCTTTTGGTTTCTAGTTCATTGATTTCTGCTCTGATCTTTATGATTTCTCTTCTCCTGCTGGGTTTAGGCTTTAGTTCCTCTTCTTTCTCCAGCTCCTTTAGGTGTAGGGTTAGGTTGTGTATTTGAGACCTTTCTTGTTTCTTGAGAAAGGCTTGTATTGCTATATACTTTCCTCTCAGGACTGCCTTTGCTGCATCCCAAAGATTTTGAACAGTTTTGTTTTCATTTTCATTGGTTTCCATGATTTTTTTTAATTCTTCTTTAATTTCCTGGTTGACCCATTCTTCTTTAGTAGGCTGCTCTTTAGCCTCCATGTATTTGAGTTCTTTCCGACTTTCTTCTTGTGATTGAGTTCTAGTTTCAAAGCACTGTGGTCTGAAAATATGCAGGGAATAATCCCAATCTTTTGGTATTGTTTGAGACCTGATTTATGACCTAGGATGTCATCAATTCTGGTGAAGTTCCATGGGCACTAGAGAAGAATGTGTATTCCATTGCTTTGGGATGGAATGTTCTGAATATATCTGTGAAGTCCATTTGGTCCAGTGTTTCATTTAAAGTCTTTATTTCTTTGTTGATCTTTTGCTTAGATGATCTGTCCATTTCAGTCAGGGGTTTTTTAAAGTCCCCCACTCTTATTGTATTGTAGTCAATGTGTTTCTTTGCTTTTTTTATTAATTGCCTTATATAATTGGCTGCTCCTATGTTAGGGGTATAGATATTTACAATTGTTAGATCTTATTGTTGGATAGACCCTTTAAATAGGATTAGTGCCTTACTCATCTCTTATTGCAGTCTTTGGTTTAAAATCTAATGTATGATATAAGTTTTGTGACCCCAGCACTTTGGTGTCTATTAGCATGGTAAATGGTTTTCCACTCCCTACACTCTATGTGGGGTGATTTGGGGTCTAAAATGCATCTCTTGCAGACATCATATCGATGGGTCTTGTTTTTTTTTTATCCAGTCTGATAACCTATGTCTTTTTATTGGGGCATTTAGCCCATTTACATTCAGGGTAACTATTGAAAGATATGAATTTAGTTCCATTGTAAGGTGACTGTTACTGTATATTGTCTCTGTTCCTTTCTGATCTGTGTTAATTTTAGGCTCTCTCTTTGCTTAGAGGACCCCTTTCAATATTTTTGTAGGGTTGGTTTTGTGTTTGCAAATTACTTTAGTTTTTGTTTGTCCTGGAAGGTTTTTTCTCTCTCCTTCTATTTTTAATGACAGTGTAGCTGGATATAGTATTCTTGGCTTCATAATTTCTCGTTTAGTGCTCTAAATGTATCATGCCAGATTCTTTCTGGCCTGCCAGGTCTCTGTGGGTAGGTTTGTTGCCAATCTAATATTTCTACCATTGAAGGTTACCTACCTCTTGTCCTGAGCTGCTTTCAGGATTTTCTCTGTCTCTGACTTGTAAGTTTTACTATTAGATGTTGGGGTGCTGACCTATTTTTATTGATTTTGAGAGAGGTTCTCTGTGCCTCCTGGATTTTGATGCCTGTTTCCTTCCCCAAATTAGGGAAGTTCTCTACTATAATTTGCTCCAATTCCCCTTCTGCCCCTCTATCTCTTTCTTCTTCTGCTGTGATCCCCATTATTCTAGTATTGTTTCATCTTATGGTATCACTTATCTCTCGAATTCTGCCCTCGTGATCCAGTAGTTGTTTATTTCTCTTTTTCTCAGGTCCTTTATTCTCCATCATTTGGTCCTCTATGTCACTTATTCTCTCTTCTGCCTCATTTATCCTAGCAGTTAGAGCCTCCGTTATTGATTGCACCTCGTTAATAGTCTTTTTGATTTTTACTTGATTAGATTTTAGTTCTTTTTTTCTCCAGAAAAGGTTTCTCTAGTATCTTCCATGCTTTTTCAAGCCCAGCTAGTATCTTTATAATCGTAATTCTGAACTCTAGTTCCAACATCTTACTAATGTCCGTATTTATTAGGTCCCTGGCAGTCGGTACTGCCTCTTCTTTTGTCTGAGGCGAGTTTTTCCATCTTGTAATTTTGTCCAGAGGAGAACAGATGAATGAGAGAACAAAAGTAACAGGTTAACAACGACCCCTGAAAAATACACACTAAACAAATTAGAAAAGACCTGAAACTGGGGGAAAAAAGAGGGAAAGAAAGAAAAAAGAACAATAAAGAAAAAGAAAAACACAATAAAAAGAAAAACACAATAAAAAGAAAAAAAGAATATGATCAAATATGATCAGGCTGGTGCATAGATTAGTGCCATACTCTAGATTTTGGGCGTCTTTTGGTCTGTTAGAAGAAAGTGCCTCCTAAAATTTTAAAGAAAGAAAAACTTATATATCTACAAAAATAAGGGTAAATACAATGAGGGGATAGAATATGACTGTAAAGATAAAAATTATAAAAGACTTTATAAAAGAAATTAATAAATGAGAAGTTGGTTGAAAAAGAAAGAATGAGAAATTTTAAAAAAGGGGGGAGAGAATATGATCAGACAAAAGAGTAGAACAAAGCCATACACTAGAGAGTTAGGGTACATTTTGGTCTGTTAGAAGAAACTGTATCCCAAAATTTTAAAAGAGAGAACAACTTATATATATACCAAAAATAAGGTTAACTACAATGAAGTGATAGAATATGACTCTAAAAATGAAAAATAAAAACAATTTTTAAAAAAGGAATTGAGAAGATGTTGGTTGAAAAAGGGAAAAAGAAAATATTCAAAAAAATAGAAAAAGAAAAAAAAGAAAATTAAAAAAAATTAACTTTGAAAGACTAAAGAATCATGGTAAAAAAGCCATGAATTCTATGTGCAGTATTCCCCTAGTGCTGGAGTTCTGCAGTTCTCATTGATCAGTAAACCTGGTCTTGGCTAGCTGTTCTTGCTGATCTTCTTGGGGGGTGGGGCTGTTGCAGTTGTTCTCAAATTTCTTTGCTAGAGGCAGAATTGCCCTGCCCTTGCTGGTCTGGGCTAAGTAATCTACTCCGGTTTGCTCTCAGAGCTTTTGTTCCCTGCAAGCTTTCTGTAGAATTTTGGAGGACTATAGTGAAAATGGCAGCCTCCCAATCTCTGCCTCGGAGGAGCTGAGAACTCAGGGCCTCACTCTTCAGTGCACCCCCAGAGAAAAGCAATCACTCCCATGTCTCTGGTCTCTGGCTGCACTCCATGCTCACCCGGCCTGTGACCAAACATTTCTATCTCTGGCACATGACCCTGTTTGGAGTCTCCAAACCCACCAGATTCCTGTGGTGCACTCCTGCGCCACTCCCCCAGGGGGAGGAAGGGGTCTTCCTGGATCTGCTGCTTGTTGGGTCCCTGTTGGAAAAGCAGTGGCCCGACTGTGCCGCAGATCACGGTTTGTGGCAACCCCGAGCCGAGAGCCCACTCCTTGACTCCGTCTCTTCAGCCAGCTTCCCCACTCAGATACCTGAGAGCTCTGCCACACTCAGGCACCCCCAGTCTTTCTGTGACCCCAAGGGTCCTGGGACCATGCTGTCTCACGAGGGTTCCATCCCTCAATTAGCCACTGGAGTGACGTCCCTCAGTGGAGCCAACTTCTAAAAGTTCCGATTTTGTGCTCTGCTCCTCTATCATTTGCCCACTGTGGCTGATGGAGGCTCCCTCCCCCTGTGGTTTATCTTCCCGAATATTGGCTCGGATTAACTTCTCCACACGTCCTACCTTCCAGAAAGTGGTCACTGTTCTGTCAGAGAGTTGCTACTATTCTTTTCTTTGATCTGTTGAGTTCGTAGGTGTTCAAAATAGTTTGGTTCCTTTCTAGCTGAATTCCTGGGACAAGATGAAATTTAAGTGTCTGCCATCTTGCTCCTCCTCCCTCCTCATTCTAATAGTTTTTAGAGGAGTCTTTAAAGTTTTCTGTATATAAGATCAGGTCATAAAAAAAAGACCATGTCATCTGCAAACAGGGATAATTTTATTTCTTTTTTTCCAGTATAGGTGTCTTTTATTTCTTTTTCTTCCTAACTGAAGAAATGGTGAGATTGGGCAGACTTATCTTGTTCTTTATCTTATAGGAAAGGATTTTAGCTTATCATCATTAAGTATGATGTTAACTATGAGCTTGTTGTATATGGCCTTTATTATACTGAAGAGCATTTCTTCCGTGTGCATTTTGTTGAGTGTTTTATCATGAAAGATATTGCATTATGCAACTACTTAGATGGTCATATGAATTTTATATTTTATTCTATTAATGAAGTATATCACATGCATTAATTTGATTAATTATTCTTGCACACCAGGGATAATTCCTACTTGATCATATTAAATGATCCTTTTAGTGTGTGATTGAATTCAGTTTGGTATGTTGAGAATTTTTGCATCTATATTCATTAAGGATTTTGTTCTGTAACTTCATTGTATTACATTATCTTTGTCTGGCTTTTATATCAGGGTAATAATGGCCTTCTAAGATGAGTTTGAGAGTACACCCTCCCCTTCAATTTTTTTGGGAAAGTTTGAGAATTGGTGTTAATTTGAGCACTGGATATTATATGTAAGTGTTAATTCTTATTTAAAAGTTTATAGAATTCACCAGTGAAACCATCTGTTCCTGTGCTTTTCTGTGTTGTGAGGTTTTTGATTATTGATCCAATCCCCTTATTTATTAATTTAGACTATTTCTTCATGATTCAGTCTTGATAGGTTTTATGTTTCTAGAAATTTATCTATTTATTCTAGATTACCCAGTTTGATGACATATAATTGTTCATTGTTATCTCTCATGATTCTTTGTATTTTAATGGTATCAAATATAATCTTTGCTCTTTCATTTCTGATCTTATTTGGATCTTTGCTCTTCTTTTCTTAATCTGGCCAAGGGTTTGTCAATTCTGTTTATCTTTTCAAAGAGCTAGCTCTTAGTGTCATTGATCTTTTCTATTGATTTTCTGATCTCTCTTTCACTTATTTCTTTTTTTTAAAAAAAGATTTTATTTATTTATTTGACAGAGAGAGAGATAGCGAGAGCAGGAACACAAGCAAGGGGAGTGGGAGAGCGAGAACAGGCTTCCTGCCGAGGAGGGAGCCCGATGTGGGACTTGATCCCAGGACCCTGGGATCATGATCTGAGCCAAAGGCAGATGCTAAACGACTGAGCCACCTCTTTCACTTATTTCTACTGTGATCTTTGTTATTTCCCTCCTTCTGCTAACCTTGGGCTTAGAATTTTCTTAAAGTGTATGTTGAGTTTGCTTCAGATCTTTCTTATTTCTTAATGTAGGTGTTTATCAGCATAGACTTCTCTCTAATAATTGCTTTTGCAACAGCCCCTAAGTTTTGATATGTTGTGTTTCCATTTTTGTTTGTTCTAAGATATTTCTTGAATTTCTTCTTTGAATTATTGATTGTTCAGGTTCATATTGTTTAAACTCCACATATTATTGTAGTTTTTGTTTGTTTGTTTTCTTCATGAAATTGATTTCTAGGGGCACCTGAGTGGCTCAGTCAGTTAAGCATCCGATCCTTGGTTTTGGCCCAGTTCATGATCTCAGGATCTTAAGATCGAGCCCTGCATGGGGCTTCATACTCAGCAGGGAATCTGTTTGAGATTCTCTCCCTCTCCATCTGTCCCTCCCCCCACTCACATGTGCTCTCTTTCCCTTTCTAAAATAAATAAATAGATCTTTAAAAACAAGAAATTGATTTCTAGTGTCATGTCATTATGGTCAGAAGAGACTTGGTATGATTTTTTTTAAAGATTTTATTTATTTATTTCAGAGAGAGAATGAGAGATAGAAAGCATGAGAGGGAAGAGGGTCAGAGGGAGAAGCAGACTCCCCGCTGAGCGGGAAGCCCAATGCGGGACTCGATCCCGGGACTCCAGGATCATGACCTGAGCCGAAGGCAGTCGCTTAACCAATTGAGCCACCCAGGCGCCCGAGACTTGGTATGATTTTAATCCTAAATTTATTAAGATTTGTTTTGTGGCTTAACATGATCTATCCTAGAAAATGTTCCATGTGTTTTTGTGAAGAATGTGCATTCTGCTGCTGTTGGATGGAGTAATCTCTATATATCTGCTAGGTCCATTTGGTCTAAAGTGTCATTCAAATCCATTATTTCCTTATTGATTTTTCTGTCCGGATAATCTATCCATTGTTGAAAGTGGGATATTGATGTCCCCTACTATTATTGTGTTGTTGTTTATTTCTCTCTTAATGTCCGTTAATAATTAATATATATGTGTTCCAATATCAGTTTGTATATTTTATAATTGTTATATCCTCTTCATGAATTGATCCCTTTATCATTACATAATGACTATCTCTTTTTACAATTTTTATTTAGTCTAATTTGTCTGATATCAATAGAGCTACCCTGTTTTCTTTTGGTTTCCATTTGTCCAGAATATCTTTTTCCATCCTTTTACTTTCAGCATGGGAGTGTAGTTGACATTTAAGTGTACACAGCAATAATGGGTCAGATACACAGTCTGGGACCAGGGACTTAGGGCTGTAGGTTGCATTTCCAACAATGATGGATCAGAGCCTCAGCCTGCTATGGGGGTAGAACTGAGGGTAATGACAGCACCCCCAGCAAGAGTTTAGCACAGCAGGTAACTTTCACCGTAATGTCAGCTCAGAGTCTTGAACTGGGATAGGGGCTGGGGCTCAAGGTAGCAACAGTGCCCCTGACAATGACTTCTCAGAGCTGTGACCTAGAATCTGGTAAGTGGGGATTAGAGTAGCGGCAGCACAACCCTGATAATGGGTCATGATAATGGTGGTCTGAGTGGAGCTTAGGGTGGCTATAGCACCCCTTGCAATAAAGATTCAGCACTGCAATCTGAAATGCAGTGGATGAGGCTGAATAGATTGGTATCTCTGTGATTGAATTATTCTTTCTGTTTTATCAGAATTCTGCTATAACTCAGAGACATAAGGTTATAATTCAACATAGGTAAAATGTAGATTAGTGTGTGTGTGGGGGGGGAGAGGAGTGATATAAACTACTTCCGATCCTTCATATTAGAGACTTTGTCGTTGTCCACCCCCCTAAATTCTTGTATATATTATTCTCCAGAATGGCAACAAATGTTTATTCCCAGCTGTAGCAATGCTGAAAGAACAGCATTTACATTTCTTGGGCTACCTTTTAAAGTCAGGTAAAGAAAAAGTTGGTCAGGACACGTTTTCTGATCAACCAAATTAGAGTATGTACTGTAGCTCTTATTTAATTATGCATATGTGTTAGTTTCTGTACTAGACACTACTTAATATGCTGGAAGCAATGCAGTGTTAGAATTGTTACATAGGTTTCACAAATACACACAGAGGCTTAAAGAATTTCAGTTTCTTGTGCAAAGTGTCACAAAGTATGATGTGTATGGATGAAGAGTCACTGAATTCCATTGCTAAAATACTATTTCAAAATTTGGATTTCAAGTTTCAAACTTTAATCACACTGGAATAAAGAGAGCTCCTACTTACAGGAATTTTTATATGTACATACCAACTAAAACTTAGTGAAGTATTAAACTATATTTTTCTCAATATACTGTGCTAATTCAAGTGAGCTGCTCATATAAAAACAAAAAAAATGACATTATCAACACAAAAAATATCAGACCCTCTTGATATGGTGCTGAGAACTTCGTTCTCTGACCTTTAGCCATAGTAATACATACTGTCTTCAGGATTTTTCAATCTCCATCATTTCTGATCATAGCCAGATTTCATAGCTATTCCATCTCTTATTGCAAGCCCTTCTTAGGCCCATTTGTCTGCTGTATTAGTTTTCCTGCAAACTCAATTATGCTTACATTCTCAAGATTGCATTTCTAATACTAAGTATTTTGTCTTCATCACAAAACAGCTGCTGTGTGCTGGTGTTAGGTTTCCCTGAAGTCCAACCTGGAAGAGATGCATTTTAATGATCTTTGGATTCAACAGTATTTGAACAAAAGCCATTTCCTGTGAGCAGTCTATACTCAAAGAATTAGTTAACTTGGGTAGACAGTTACTCACTGGGTAAGAGCGACAAAGGGAAAAATGTGAATCCTACACAACATGATCTAGTAAGAATAAGAAATATACCATAACCAATCAAATACCTCTTATTTGTGGTGGTTTTTCTGTAGACTGATCAATACTTATAAAGAGATGTTTAGTCTCTTTTGTTGTAGGCTGGCTGATTCCGTTCATAAGTCTATGAAAGAATCACTTGGTGGTATTCTTTAGACTACTTTAATATTCCATTTTTCACATACCAATTAATACATATACAGTAGATTTTTAGAACTTAATAATGGCAATACAATTTTGACATTATCCTGAAGATGAAAGTTTCTAACAGATGTACATGACTCAACCTAAGCTGCAATAATAAAGTTAGTTTCTAGATCTCAATCCCCTTTTCCTTCCAGCCTCCATACTTAATCCACACATTTTGGCACTATTCACTTCCCTTCTTTTATCCTTTCAACGTGTCCATTAGCATTGTCTCTTCCTTATGCATTACCAACATTTTCTGAACATATACTAGGGCAGTTATTGGTGTTAAGATTTAAGTATAAAGGGGCACCTGGGTGGCTCAGTCGTTAAGCGTCTGCCTTTGGCTCAGGTCATGATCCCAGGGTCCTGGGATCAAGCCCCGCATCGGGCTCCCTGCTCGGCAGGAAGCCTGCTTCTCCCTCTCCCACTCCCACTGCTTGTGTTCCCTCTCTCGCTGTCTCTCTCTCTGTCAAATAAATAAATAAAATCTTAAAAAAAAGATTTAAGTACAGAAAAATGACTTAAACAGGAAAACTCATACAATGGAGGAGGGGGTTTTAGGTTCATTTAAGTGTTATAAATGGTATAGAAGTTTGCATGAGCTTCCAATGGGGGGAAAAAGGAGTACTCAAATAGTTTTAGAGGCTAGATGAGGTATCATATGAGGATAACAGAGGATTTGTGATTATTTTTTAATATTTTTCAGCTTTATTGAGATATAATTGACATATAATATTGTGTAAGTTTAAGGTATACAATAAATTGATTTGTACACATATCACAAAATGATTATTGTGCTAGGTTTACTTAACATCTTTATTATCTCATATAATTACATTCCTATTTTGTAGAGTACATAAGATTTACATTTTTGCAACTTTCAAGATTGTAATACAGTATTATTAATTAAAATCACCATGCTGTATAACTCTAGAACTTATTTGTCTTGCAACTGGAAGTTTGTACACTTTGATATATCTCCTTACCTCCACCCCCACCTAACCACCACTTTAAGTTCTGTTTCTACAGGTTCCTTTTCTTTAGATTCGTATATCACAGTGTAAGTTATATTGTATTTGTCTTTCTCTGTCAGACTGATTTCATTTAGCTTAATGCTCTCAAGATCCACCCATGTTGTTGCAAATAGGGTCTCCTTCTTTGTCATGGCTGAATAATATTCTGTTATGTATATACACCACATCTTTTTTATTCATTCATCATTGACAGATACTTAGATTGTTTCCATATCTCAGCTATTATCAATAATATTACAGTAAACATGGGAGTGCAGATAACTCTTTGAGATCCTATTTTCATTCCCTTTGACTATATATGCAGAAGTGGGATAGCTGGGTCATATGGTAATTCCTTTTTTAATTTTTTAAAAAGTCTCCATAGTGTTTTCCATAGTTGTTGTACCCAATATACATTCCCACCATCAGTGCACAGGGTTCCTTTTTCTCCACATCCTCTTAACACTTGTTATCTCTGGTTTTTTTTTTATGATAGCCATTCTAACAGGTGTGAGGTGATATTGTGGTTTTGCTTTGCATTTCCCAGATGATTAGGTATCTTGAGCATGTTTTTATGTAGCTGTTGGCCATTTGCATGTCTTTTTTTTTAAGATTTTATTTATTTATTTGAGAGAGAGAGAGAGAGAGAGAGAGAGAGAGAGAGCATGAATGGGGGAGGGGCAAAGGGACAAGGAGAAGCAGGCTCCCCACGGATCAGGGAGACACCTAATTGACTGAGCCACCCAGGTGCCTCTGTAGGTCTTTTTTTTTAAAGATTTTATTTATTTATTTGATGCAGACAGAGTTAGCACAAGTAGGGGGAGTGGCAGGCAGAGGGAGAAGAGAAGTAGCCTCCCCACCAAGCAGGGAGCCAGATGTGGGGCTTGATCCCAGGACCTTGGAATCATGACCTGAGCTGAAGGCAGATGCTTAATGACTGAGCCACCCAGGTGCCCCCCACCCCCATATGTCTTCCTAAGGAAATATCTATTTATTTCCTCTGCCTATTTTTAAATGTTTATTTGCTTACTATTGAATTGTGTGAGTCCTTTATATATTTTGGATATTACCTCCTTATCAGATAAATGATTTACAAATACTTTCACCCATTCCATAGGTTGGCTTTTCATTTTATTTCTTTTGCTGTACACAAGCTTTTTAGTTTGATGTCGTCCCACTTCGTAATTTTTGTTTGTTTTTGCTGCTTGTGCTTTTAGTATCATGTCCAAAAATTTGTGCCAATACCAATTTTACAGATCATTTTTGCTATGATTTCTTCTAGGTGTTTTATTGTTTCTGGTCTTATTTTTTAAGTCTTTAATCCATTTCAAGTCAGGTTTTGTGAGTGGTCTAAGATAGAGTTCCAATTTTATATTTAGCCAGTTTTCCTAACACCATTTATTGAAGAGGCTATCTTTTCCCCATTTAGTATTCATAGCTCCCTTGAAAACCTCAGTCAGTTGTATATGTATGAGTTTGTTTCTGGGCTCTTGATTCTATTCCATTGGTCTGTGTTTCTATTTTTATTACAGTGCCACACTGTTTTTATTACTATAGCTTTGTAGTATATTTTGAACTGAGGAGTGTGATACCTCCTGCATTGTTCTTTCTCAGGATTGCTTTGGCTATGTGGGCTTTTTGTGATTCCATACAAATTTTAGGATATTTTTATTATTATGAAAAATACTTCTGGAATTTTGATGGGATTGCCCTGAATCTATACTTGGTTTGGGTAGTACATATATTTAAACATTATCTTTTCTCATCCATGAACATGGGCTATCTTTACATTCATTTGTGTGTTCTTCAATTTCTTACATCAAAGTCATATAGTTTTCAATGAACAGATCTTTCAACTCCTTAATAAAATTTATTCCTAATGATTTTTATTGTTTTTGATGCTATGGTGGATGCACTCTTTATTTCTTTTTAAATGCTTCCTTATTGGTGTATAGATATGCAGCTGATTTTTCTATATTGATTTTGTATTTTGAAATTTTAGTGAATTTGTTCATTAGTTTTAACAAGTTTTTTTTTTTTTTTTGAGGAGTGTTGAGTATTTTCTATATATATCATATGCAAACAAATACAATTTTATTTCTTCCTTTCAGATTTGGATCTTTGATATCTTTTTCTTGTCTGATTGCCCTGGGTAGGATTTCTAGTACTATACTGCACAGGAATGGTAAGAGTGGACATACTTATCTTGTTCCTGATCTTAGAGAAAAAGCATTCGATGTTTAATTGCTAAATATGACGTTAGCTGTGGCTTATTATATATGTCCCTTATATTGCTTAGGTATGTTGATTCTTGGTTTGTTGATTTATCATAAAAAGATGTTTTTTGTTTTTTTTCTCAAAAGCCTTCTCTTTATCTATTACAATAATATGATTTTTATCCTCTATTTTTGTAACATGCTGTATCACATTTATCGAACCAATCTTGTATGTCAGGGATAAATTCATCTGATTGTTGTGTATGTTCCTTTTAATGTGGTATTGAATCTAGTTGCTAATATTTTGTTGAGGATTTTGCATCTGTATTAATCAGGGATATTGATTTGTAGCATACTTTTCTTGTAGTGTTTTTATGTGTCTATGTTATAAGGGTAATGCTGTTCCAGTAAAATGAGTGTTGTGGTGTTTCTACCTCCTCAATTTTTAGAAGAGCTTGAGAAGAATTGGTATTAATTTTTCTTTAGATGTTTGGTAGAATCACCAGGAAAACCATGTGGTCCTGGGCTTTTCTGTGTTAGGAGGCTTTTGAATACTAATTCAATCTCCGTGCTCATTATAAGTCTGTTCATATTTTCTAATTTTTCATGTTTTCTTCTAGGTTAATCTACTTTAGTGTATACTTGTACATAATAGTCTCTTATTAACCTTTGTTTTTTTTAAAGATTTCATTTATTTATTTGAAAGAGATTGAGAAAGAGAGCATCAAGAGGGGGAGGGGCAGAGGGAGAGGGAGAAACAGGCTCCCTGCTGAGTTGGAAGCCTGACATGGGCTTCAATCCCAGGACACCAACATGTACCATACTGCCATGTTGAAGGCAGACACTTAGCCAACTGAGCCACCCAGGCACCCCAACCTTTGTATTTCTAAATTGTCATTTTTAACGATTCCTTTCACTTCTCATTTTTTAAAGTTTGAATTGTTTTTCTTAGTCTAAAGATTACCAATTTTATCTTTCTGAAAAAAAGTCTTAATTTTCATGATCTTTTATATTGTTTTTATGGTCTCTATTCCATTCATTGCTTCTCTGATCTTTATTTCCTTCCTCCTACTAATGTTGTGCTTAGTTTGTTCTTGTTTTTCTTATTCCTTCAGCTGTAAAGTTTGGTTGTTCATTTGAGATCTTTCTTTTCTCTGTGTATTGCTTTAACTTTCCCTCTCAGAACTCTTTTGCAGTATCCCATAGGTTTCATCTCTTGTGCTTCCGTTTTTGTTTGTTTCAAGATGTTTTTGATTTCCCTTTTGATTCCTTCCTTCTTTGACCCATTGGTTGTTTGGGAGTGTGTTAATTTCCACATATTTGTAAAGTTTCCAGCTTTCCTCTTGTAATTGATTTCTAGTTTCATACCACTGTGGTAGAAAAAGATACTTGGTATAACTTTAATCCTTTTATATTTGCTAAGACTTATTTTGTGAATGATCATGAGCTCTCTTCTGGATAATATTCATATATGCTTGTAAGGAATGTGTATTCTGCTGCTGTTGGATGGAATGTTCTGTATACATCTGTTTGGTCCATTTGATAAGGTGTATATCAAGCATACCATTTCTTTGTTGAATTTCTATTTGGATGATTTATCTATGTTGAAAGTAGTGTATTGAAATTCCCTACTATTGGGGCGCCTGTGTGGCTCAGTCATTAAGCGTCAGCCTTCAGCTCAGGTCATGATCCCAGGGTCCTGGGATCGATACCTGCATTGGACTCTCCCTGCTTGGCAGGAGGCCTGCTTCTCCCTCTCCCACCCCCCTGCTTGTGTTCCTCTCTCGCTGTGTCTCTCTGTGAAATAAATAAAATCTTAAGAAAAAAAAAGAAATTCCCTACTATTATTCTATTTGTTGTTTATTTCTTGCTAAGATCCCTTGGTTTGCCTAATATATTTAGGTGTTCCAATGTTGGGTACATTTAATATTTATGATTGTCATATTCTTGTGTTGAATAGGCCCCTTTACCATTATGTAATTACACTTTTTTGGCAAAGTCAATTTTGTCTTGTGTAAGTATAATTATTACTACTCTCTTTGGGTTTACATTGCATGGATCATCTTTGTTATCTTTTTACTTGGAGCCTATATGTTTTAAGCCTTAAAGCTGAAGTGAGCCTTTTGTAGGCAGCATATGGTAGGGTTATTTTTTTAAATCCATCCAGGCAGCACTATATGTATTTTGCTTGGAGAGTTTACTCCATTTATATTTAGCATAATTATTTTTTTAATTTTTTTTAAGATTTTATTTATTTATTTGAGAGAGAGAGAAAGAGAGACAGAGAGCATGAGAGGGAAGAGGGTCAGAGGGAGAAGCAGACTCCCTGCTGAGCAGGGAGCCCAATGTGGGACTCGATCCCAGGACTCCAGGATCATGACCTGAGCTGAAGGCAGTCACTTAACCAGCTGAGCCACCCAGGCGCCTTAGCATAATTATTGATTAGGTAAAGCCTTAAAATGGCATCTTATTGTTTTCTGGCTATATGTAGATCTCTTGTTTCTTCCTCTCTTGATGCTGTCTTTTATTTATTGATTGACTGACCGATTTTTTAGAGGGGGAAGGGGTAGAGGGACAAGGAGAGAGAGAGAGCGAGTATCCCAAGAAGACTCAATATCTAGCACAGAGCCTGACACAGGACTTGATCTAACAACCCTGAGATCATGACTTGAGCAGAAATCAAGAGTCAGATGCTTAGCCAACTGAGCCACACAGGCACCCCTAACTTCTTTTATAAATTAATGCTTTTCTATTGTGGTATTCTTCTATTGCCTTCACTTATCTCTTAAATCTGTGAGTGTTTGTTTCATGGTTTTCATGAGCCTTACATAAAATATCTTATAGATAGAACACTGTATTTTATTCTGATAACAATTTAACTTCACTCACATCAAATCTCAACATTTTACTCCCCCTTTTTTATGTTTGGGTGTCATAATTGACATCTTTTTATGTTGCAGATCCATTAGCATATTGTAACTATAGCTATTTTTAATTGAATATATTTGGCATATAATGTTGTGTAAAATTAAGGTGCATAATATGTTAATTTGATACATCCATGTATTGTATGTATGATTGCCATCACCGGGATATTTAGCACCTCTATCACATTACATAATTATCCTTTTTTTTCAATGGTTGGAATAATTAAGTCCTAGTCTTTTAGCAGGTTTGATGATTATAGCACACCCAATACTGTTGTCTATATTCATTATACATTTGACCCTTGAACACTGCAAGGGTTAGGTGCACCAACACTCTGCGTAGTCAAAAATCCACTTATAACTTTTGATTCCCCCAAAACTTAACTAATAATAGCCTATTGTTGACCAGAAGCCCTACTGCTACCATGAACAGTTAATGCATATTTTATATGTTATATTTATTATATACTATATTCTTACAATAGAGTAAGCTACAGAAGAGAAAATATTAAGAAAATCATAAGGAAGAGAAAATACATTTACTGAACTGTGTTATATTTATCAAAAAAACTCCACGTAAGTCATCTCATGCAGTTCAAACCTGTGTTGTTCATTAGATCTTGGTGGCTTATTTATTACTTATTGCAAATTTTTACTCTTAAACAGCATCTATCTTACCCTTTACCCCCATCCCATTATAACTATTATTTTATTCTTGCTTCATGAGTTTGCCATTTTTTTAGACTCTATAAGTAAATGATATACAGTACTTGTCTCCCTCTGACTTATCTCACTTGTCATAATGTGCTCAAGGTCCATCTATGATCTTGTAAATGGTAGAATGTCCTCCTTGCTCGTGACTTAATAATGTTTTTATTATAATAGTATGCAGGTATAATATACACATACTACATCTTCTTTTTCCTTCATCCAATGGTGTGTTGATGGGCATTAGGTTGATTCCATATCATGACTATTGTGAATGATGCAATAAACATGGGAGTAGATACATATCTTCAAAATACTGTTTTCATTTTCTTTGTGAAATTGTCATATCATATGGTAGATCTCCTTTTTTTTTTTTTTTTTTTTTGAAGAGCCCACATATTGTTTTCCATAGTGGTTGAACCAACTTACATTTCCACCAAAAGTATACAAGGGTTGTCTTTTGACCACATCATGTCAGCACCTGTTGTATCTTATCTTCTAATGATAGCCATTTAAACAGGTATGAAGTGATATCTCATTATTGTTTTGATTTGCATTTCACTGATGATAGGTGATGGTAAGCAAGTTTTTCATGTGCTTGTTTGCCATTTGGATGTCATTCTTGAAAAGATACCTCTTTACTTCCTCCATTTTTAAATTGTATTTTATGTTTTTATTGTTACTGAGTATATGAGTTATTTATATCTTTTGGAATTTAACCTCTTATCCAGTATATGGCTTCCAAAAAACTCTATAGATTCTGAAGGTAGTCTTTTCTTTTTTTCTTTATAGAAGAATTTATGTTTGTTGAAGTCCTATTTATTGATTTTTTTTTTTCTGTTGTGCCTTTGGAGTCCTATCCAAAAATCACTACTGAGACCCACATCAAGGAGGTTCTCCCACACATTTTCTTCAAGGAGTTATAGAGTAGTAAGTCTTATATTTACATCTTCTAGTACATTGCAAGTTACTTTTTGTGAGTGGCATAAGATAGGCACCCAACTTCATGGTTTTTCATGCATTTATCCAGTTTTTCTGCACCATATATTGAAGAGATTATCTTTTGCCCACTGGATATTCTTAGCTCCCTTGTCAAATATTAGTTAACTGTATATCAAGGGATTTAATTCTGGGATCTTTATTTTGTTGCATTGGCTTATGGGTTTAGGTTTGTGCCAGTACCACACTGTTTTTTATTATGATACCTTTGTAGTATACTCTGAAATAAGGAAGTAAATATTTATACCTTTGTTTATTTTTCTCTGGGTTCCTTTGGATATTTTGGGTCTTTTGTGGTTCCAAGCAAATTTTAGGACTGTTTCTTTTATTTCTGTGAATGCCTTTGGTATTTTAATATTAATACCGATTACAATATTAATATTGCCAATCCAATCCATGTACTCAAGCCTTCTAATTGTTTATGTCTTCTTAAGTTTCTTTCAACAACTTCTTGTAGTTTTCATTGTACAGATCTTTCACCTCCCTGGTTGAGTTTATTCCTAGATATTTTATTGTTTCTAAGGATTTTGTGAATAGGATAGTTTTACTTCTTCTTCAGATATTTCATTATTGGTGTATAAAAATGCAACGTATTTCTGTATGTTGATTTTATATCTTGAAACTTTACTTAATTTGTTGATTAGTTCTCAGAGTTTTTGTGGAATCTTTAAGGTTTTCTATATATAACATCATGTCATTTGCAAGTAGTGACAGTTTTACTTCTTCCCTTATAATTTGGATGACTTTTATTTCTTTGTCTTGCCCAATTGCTATAGTTAGAACTTTCCATACTATACTGAATAGCAGTGGTATGAGTAGGCAACCTTATCTTGCTCCTGATCTTACAGGAAAAGCCTTCATTTTTTTTCCTCCATTGAATATAATAGGAAGTATGGATTTTTCATATATGACCTTTATTATGTTGAGGTATAGTCCTTAAAATTTTTTATTGTTATGTTAATCACCATACATTACATCATTAGTTTTTGATGTAGTGTTCCATGATTCATTGTTTGTGCATAACACCCAGTGCTCCACGCAGAACGTGCCCTCTTTAATACCCATCACCAGGCTAACCCATCCCCCCATTCCCTTCCCCTCTAGAACCCTCAGTTTGTTTTTCAGAGTCCATCGTCTCTTATGGGTCATCTCCACCTCCAATTCCCCCCCCTGCTATCTTCTTCTTTTTTTTTTCTTAACATATATTTCATTATTTGTTTCAGAGGTACAGATCTGTGATTCATGTTGAGGTATATTCCATCTATATCCAGTCTGTCAAGGATTTTTTTTTCATGAAAGGATGTTGTATTTTGTCAAACAACTTTTTTGTATATTTGAGATTGTCATGTAATTTTTATCTTTCATTACATTTACTGATTTGTGTACATTGAACCATCCTTATTTCCTAGGGATAAATCTCTCTTGGTCATGGTGTATAATCCTTTTAATGTGTTCATAAATTTGACTTGTTAATATTTTGGAATTTTTGTACCTATATTCATCAGGAATATTAATCTATAGTTTTCTCATTGTGTTTTTATCTGGTTTTGGTATCAGGGTAATGCTGACCCTGTAGATTGTATCTGTAAGTGTTCTTACCATCTTGATTTTTTTTGGAAAAGAATTTGACAATTTGGTGTTAAGTCATCTTTAAACATTTGGTAAAATTTGCTTGTGAAACTGTCTAGTCCTAGGGTTTTCTATGTTGGGAGGTTTTTGATTACTGATTCAATCTTTTATTTGTTATTGGTCTGTTCAGATTTTTTATTCCTTCCAGATTCAGAATAGGTAGGTCATGTGTTCCTAGAAGTGGACACATTTTTTTTCTACGTTATCTAATTTGTTTGCATGTAATTATTCATAGCAGTCACTTATGATCTGATGTATTTCTGTAGTATCAATTTTAATGTCTCCACTTTATTTCTTATTTTGAGTCTTGTCTTTTTTTTTTTTGTGAATCCAGCTAAAGATTTGTCATTTTTTTTTACCTTCTTAATGCATTGACTTTTATTTTTAATGATGCTTTCTATTGTTTTTCTCATGTCTATTTCATTTGTTTTTTTCTCCAATCTTTATCATGTTTACTTCTGCTAAATTTGGACTTAATGTGTTCTTTTTCTAGTTCCTTGAGATATAAAATTAGATTGAGATCTAATTTCTTATTACATGCATTTATTGCTATATCCTTTGCTCTAAAAACTATTTTGCCACATTCCATGTTTTGATATATTGTATTTTATTTTCATTTCTTTTGAGGTAATTCTTTATTTCCTATCTGAGTTCTTCTTTGACTTATGATTGTTGAGAAGTGTGTTGTTTTGTTTCCACATATTTTTATATTTTCTTACTTTTCTCTTATTGATTTCTAGTTTTATACCATTGTGGTCAGAAAAGAGATGGTATGATTTCAGTCTTCTTAAATTTGCTGAGACTTGTTTTGTGTTCTCTGATATGATCTATCCTGGAAAAAAAATTTCATGTGCACTTGAGTAGAATGTGTATTCTGCTGCTGTTGGATGGAATGCTCCCTTTCTTCCTCTCTTTTTCTCTCTCTCTCTCTCTATATAATATATATTATATATATATATAATATATATATATATTATATATATATATATCTCCAGTTAAATCCACCTGGTTTAAAGTATGATTCAATTCCTACATTTCCTTGTTGATTTTCTTCCTGGATGATCTGTCCATTGCTAACAGTGCGGTATTGAAGTCTCTTACTATTATTGTCTATTTCTTTCTTTATATCTGTTGGTATTTGCTTAATATATTTTGGTACTCGAGTGTTGGGAGCTTATATATTTATGATTAGTTTATTTTCTCAGTGTATTGTTCCCTTTATCATTATATTATGACCTTCTTTGTCTCTCATTATCATTTTAACTTCATGTCTATTTTATCTGATATGTAAGTATCATTACTTCTGCTTCATTTTGGTTTCCACTTGCTTGAACTATCTTATTCCTTTCTCTTTGAGCCTTTATGTGTCTTTAGAGCTAAAATGAATCTCTTCTACATAGCATATAGTTGTGTTTTAGTTTTTCATCCATCTAGCCACTCTATATCTTTTGATTGGTAAATTCATTATATCACATTTAGCATAATTATTGATATGTAAGAAATTAATACTCTCATCTTATCTTTTGGCTTCACATTATTTTGTATCTCCAGTGTATCTTTTTTTTTTCCTTCTGTTTCTGTCTACCTTTGTAAAATAATGGTTTTCCATGGTGAGTTCCTCAGTCACTACTGCTTTTATATATAGTGCCTCTGCTCCAGATTTTTCCTTTGTGGTTACCTTGAATGAAGTTTGTATAAAACATATCATAGATAATTTAGTCCTTTTTTATGTTAATAGAAGCTTATTTTCATTTGCCTACAAAGGTTCTACTCTTTTCATATTGCTCTTATATTTTGATGTCACAAATTACCACTTTTAATGCTGTGAATCATTAACAAATTGTGGCCATATTTCATAATGCTCTTTTGTTTAAACTTTATGATATAATTAAATGTTTAATACACTATTCTAAAATAGTTACAGTTTTCTAATCCTTACTATTTGTCACCTTTATCAGAGTTTTGTGTTCTTTCATTTACTTGTGGTCCCTAGTAGGAGATTTTTTTTCATTTCAGCTTAGAAAACTCCCTTCAGCATTTCTAGCAAGTCAAGTCTAGTGGTGGTGAAATCCATTGGCTCTTTTTTTTTAAGATTTTATTTATTTATTTGACAGAGAGACAGTGAGAGCAGGAACACAAACAGGGTGAGTGGGAGAGGGAGAAACAGGCCTCCTGCCAAGCAGGGAGAGTCCAATGTAGGACTTGATCCCAGGACCCCAGGATCATGATCTGAGCTGAAGGCAGACGCTTAACGACTGAGCCACCCAGGTGCCCAAAATCCACTGGGTCTTATCTGGGAGAGCCTTTACTTCTCTTTCATTTCTGAAGGATAACTTTTGTCAAGTACAGCAGTAGTCTTGGCTGGAAATTTTTATCTTTCAATACTTTGAATATGTCATTTCATTCTCTCCTGACATGTAGTTTTTACTGAAAATCTGATGGCCAATGGTTTTCCTTTATAGGTTACTTTTCTCTTTTTTTCCTGTACAATTTTAATTTTTTTTTATCTTTGTCTTTTGACAAGTTTCATTATAATGTATCTTGGAGAAGGTCTTTTTGCACTGAGTTAATATGTTCTATTAGCTTCATGAGTTTGTAGGGATTTATGGAGGTTCCTTGTATAAGAAAATTTTCTTCTTACTTTTAAAATCTTTTTGTCTTTGATTAGATATTTTTATTATGTCATGAACATAAACATATTAAAAAAGCTGCCTGTAAAAATCAATGTTTCCAACCTCAAAGCATTCCTTCCAATCTCTTTTCCTTCAAGCACATTACAGAATACAGAGGGATTGTTGCATACAGTCCTGTGTCACTGACCTGCTCAGGAACCCTAGGTAGCACTGGTGCTTATCATTTTGGATTGAAAATTTGTGGTGACTTATTAGCTTCATGTATTTGGATGCCCAAGTCTCTCTAGGTTTGTGAACTTCTCAGCCATTATTTCCTTTAAGTTTTCTACTCTATTCTCCCTCTCTTTTCGTTCTGGAACTCCAGTGATATGTATATTGTTTTCCTTGATGTTGTCCCCTGTAAGCTTTTTCCTGTGGCTCTTCTGAGTGGATAATTTTAGTTGATTTATACTCTAACTCAGTGATTCTCTCTTCTACTTTGTCAAGTCTGCTATTGAGGCTCTCTGTTGAATTCTTTAGTTCATTCATTTTATTCTTCAGCTCCAAAATTTCTGTTTAGTTCTTTTTAATACTTTCTATTTCTTTGTTGAACTTTCCATTTTGCTCATGTGCTTTTTTCTGATCCCATTATCTTCATTGATCTGGAAACCTACAAGGGAAAGTCTGTATCAATTTTGCATAAAGTATTTCATGTCCCTGGTCCCATATAGATGAAGTAACTAACACTATAGTCTGTAGCCTCCTACTTTCTCTGAGGTTGAGAGGCTATTTAAAAGGCCTTAGTATTAGGAGGCCTCATTCAGATTCCTCAACAGGGGATGCCTTTTCTACCCAGTAGTTTGCTGGGTGAACAACCACATTGTCTTCTACCAAACACAGTGTCTTCTAATAACCATCTCAGACTTTGAGCTGGTTTGGTGGGCAAACAAAAGCACAGTAGAACTATTAAAGTTTCTACACCAACCACAGAGAGAAAAATCAGTCAGAACAAAGTGAGTACAATTCTAAAGAACTAAAACTAATGAAGGACAAACCTGGATAAAGATAATAGAGTAATTAGAAGAAATAAGTAGTTCAAAAAAGGCTTTCTAAGGATAAAAAAAAGACACAAAAAACAATGTAGTAGATGAATTGAAGGAGCTAAGTATTTTATAAACCTGTATGTACAGAATGAAAGATCAAAGATAGAAAATACCTCAAAGCAGTAGAGAAAAATATAAACATTTGGAAATTGCAAGGAATACGAAAAAACAAAATTGGAGGATTGCTCCAGAGGGTCTAAACCTTGGTAGGAGCCACAGGAGAAAATCAAACAAATGGAACAGATGTAAAAAGTAAAAAAGTAACAAAACAATCTATTCTTGAGATGAAAAAAGTCCCAAATCTACATATTCAAAAGCCATTAATGAGAAAGTAGATAGATGATAGATAGATAGATAGATAGATACAGATGATAGATGTTAGAGATTAATATAAAGAAAGAGTAAAAGAGAACTTGCTTGATTAAAAATACAATTAATTTGGAAGTATTATATAAGAAATTTTCTCACATAAATGGACCAAATCTGTAGACAATAAAGTAATGACAAGGAGGAGCTGAATAACAATATTAATAAACTCAAAGGATATTGCTTATATTTGTGTAGAAGGAACATAAAGTGGAGATATTACAAGCCACTTTCTCAACTCATAATCAAATAAAATTAGAAATACATGATAAAAAATTGGCTCTCTAAAAATCTAACCTGCTTAGAAATTAAGAAATTCACAATGAGCTAAAACTTGTGTGGAAATAGAAATTACAGAATAACATGAATGAAACTGGAATTTTGATAATAGGAAATAATCCCTTGTCAGGTAAGTGACCACTTTTAATAAAGAATTGTTTCACTTATGCATACCAGTCATAAAACTTGCTATTTAAAGTTGTGCTTTAAAAAAATTATGAATTTTTCTGTCATGAACCTTTGCAATTGCTAACAGAGTCAACACCAACTGGTAAATCCTCAGTGCCTAAGATCTAGTGGATATCACTATATCTGCACCTCAGTATGTGAGTGAAGAGAGGGCCTAATTATGGCCTGTGGTACTCCTAATTCCATCACTACCCCTCATCTTTGCTTTCGGAATTGTGCCTCTTAGTGGCCCTTTCCTAGGAGAAAAATCATGTCAGTCACCAGCACTCATTCCAAAGGTTCTGCTCATGTGTTGTTGTTTAATATGTACTAATATATAAATAGATTTATATGTTAATTTCAAGTTAGTATGCTTGCATTTTAATAAAAAGCTTGCTCAAATTAATAGGCATAAAATACAAAAATTTCAGACAACATTGGCCAAAGAGAAGATCTATTGCTTATAAGGGGAATTTTAGAAAACTTCTAATTTGAAATTAGTGGGCAGAGGCTCAATATATTCCCGGAGCATTAGCAGAGCTAAGATCGTAAAATGTTGAAGGTGCTGAAAGATCATCAGATGAATGTGGTTATAAATATGCAATCTTTCTGTGATGTAAATTGGAAATTGAGGAAAATATTAAGTAGTTGTTAAAATTAATGCTGAGCCTTGGTTCTGATTTTTAGTAAGTGTTTTAGTGAGGTTCTCAAATGCTTTCTTGATAATAGTCTCGTGCTTTGGTTACTCTATATTGTCTCAGAGGCAAAGAATGAAAAATAGCGTACAGAAGAGAAAATGAGTCACTCTGGAAACTGACACCTCATTAGCTTTAAAAAATTCAGACTGCTTTTCCATGAATACCATTAAAGCCCTGAGAAGACTAAAAGTTCCTATCAAATTGGAAGCAGTGAAAGCAAATGAAATAGCCCAACTAGTTAAAAAATGCATGCCCTACCAGAGCTGAATCAAGATTAATTTAACAACCTCCCATAAGGAATATAAGCCCACCTGATTTTTTTAAAAGAGAAATTGTTTTTTCCTATATTTAAGTGTTTTAACCTCCTTAATTCATGAAAGTGTTCCAAACAAAACTGTCTAAAGATAAAATTAATGAGTAGCACTTTCATCAGATGTTAATCCAGCAAGCCTCTATTGGGTACCTACTATATGCAGAGCACTGTAAGAAGTAAACCAGGAGATACACACATATATACAAAAAGGAATTGTCCCTATTCACAGGATACTTAACTTTGACTAAAAAAAATAAATTCTATGTATATGATATAGCCAGAGAATATAAGCAAGTATGACAGGTAGAAAATATTGTACACAAATGCAATTCAAAACCAGGAAATAAAAACAAGAAAAACAATTAGTATAGTAGTAAGAGAACAGGTCTTGAACTTAACAAATGGTATTAAATTTAATTATCTTCTACTTAGTGGATGACTTTGGTCAAACCAAGCATCTTTCAATCCCAGTCATTCACAAACTAAGAGCAAGTAATAAAATCTACCTCATAGGTTTGATGTAGGGATTTAATGAGGCAGTGAATATGAATGTGCTTTAGCAATTGTAAGTTACCAATAAAGAGAGAAGTTTTGTCAGGAAGAATATTTTACTCAGGGGTGGATATTGCTGCTCTGCTCACATACATAGTTCCAGAAATAACTGGGCAGTCTTTTTACATCCTCTCTTTCTAAAGATTCATTGCACAGATAATTACACTGTGACTTGCAAAAATGGAAATCAATTTTATTTATGCCACATTAAAAAAAAAAGTTTCTGGTGCTTGCGAGGATGCTTTCCCTCTCCCACAATACCTTGCGCTGTTCCTTTGCAACCAGGGCTGGCAGAACGGCTCCCCCAGAGAAGGGTGGCGAGAAGAAAGGCCTGTTATCCTCAACAAGTAGTGACCAGAGAATATACATCATTAACATTCACAAGCGCATTCATGCGGTGGGTTTCAAGAAGAGTGCCCCTGGGCACTCAAAGAGATCTGGAAAATTGCCATGAACGAGATGGGAACTCCAGATGTGTGCACTGACACCAGGCTCAACAAAGCTGCCTGGGCCAAAAGAATAAGGAATGTTCCATACTGTATCCGTGTGCGGTTGTCCAGAAAACTTAAGGAGGGTGAAGATTCACCAAACTCTACACATTGGTTAATATGTACCCGTCACCACCTTCAAAAATCTACAGACAGTAATGTGGATGAGAACTAATCGTTGATTAGCAAATAACAGCATAAAAATGCAAAAAAAAAAAAAAGACTCCTGGAACATAGTAAGATGTAAAAACATGGAGCTGTTATTATTTCTCTAATTTACTTAGCAAGTTTTTTTTAGAATCATCATTTCATTGTCTGTGACATTAAATATTTATGGGTCTAACTCTCAAGAAGCTCAAATTCTAGAGGAAAGATAACTACTAATATATGCCCCCTCCCCAAATGTGTATAATAATAAGTATTCTATAATGTTTGTAGTTGTAGAAGTATGAGATGAAAGGTCACCTAATTCATAAATATATACCACCATATTTCTAAACATACTTTAAGTTTAGATACAGATTCCAATTCTCAGATAAAATCTTTCCTTTTACTTATAAGCTAGAAATTTCTTTTGCCACTGAAATTATAGCCTTCTATTTGTTTTTAACTGCTTACTGGTGGGTAGAAATCACTTAAAGCAAATTACATTATGGAAATACTGTTCATAATTTTATTCTAATTTGGTGATATTTGCTTGAAAGATCACACCTGTCCGTTGTTAATAATCAGACTCTAATAGTTGTAGATTGCTTATAATTACAGAATTTGGAAGTCTTGCAAAGTCTACTTGAAAAGGTTTTCATATTTAGTTGTTTAAGTTTTGCCTTAGCTAAAGTTTACAAATCCTCCAATTCTATCCAAAATACCAGCATTTTTTTAAGACCATATATGGATTGCTACAATTTTTTTTTTATTAAACACAAAATATTTTGATTTGTAAAGAAGTTCTTAAAGTCAGTTTTGGTAGGTTGTATGTTTTAGTAATACTAGACTCATAATCTTTGTGTTCCTGCAGTATCAGTTGTAATATATCCTTTTTCACTTACAATGTTATTTGAGTCCCCTCAATTCTTGGTAAATCTAGTAAAAGGTCTATCTTTTATTTACAAAGAAACTTCAGTTCTTATTTTCATTGATCTTTTCTATTGCCTTTTTAGTCTTTAGTTCTTCTCTGATCTTTGTTATTTTCTTCCTTTTACTAACTTTGGGCTTCATTAATCTTGTTTTTCTAGCTCTCTGATGTATAAAGTTAGGTTATTTATATGAAAATTTTCTTGTTTATTTATGTAGGCACTTATCACTAAACTGCTTTTGCTGCATCTCATAAAATTTGGCATGTTGTGTCTCCATATTTGTTTGTCTTAACATATTCTTTTATTTCTCCTTTCACTTCTTTTATGACTCAATAGTTTTTCAGAAGCAAGTTGTTTAATCTTCACATATTTGTGATTTTTTTCTGTTTTCTTTATTAAATTAAATTTTAGTGTCATACCATTATGGTTGGAAAATATACTTGTTATGACTTCATTTTTTCTAAATTTATTAAGTAAGAATTGCTTTGTGGTTTAACATGATCTATCCTAGAGAATCTTTCATGTGTTTTTGAGAAGAATGTGTACTCTGCTGCTGTTAGATGGAATGTTCTATGTTGGTTAGGTACATCTGGTCTAAAGTGTAGTGTAAATACAATGTTACCTTGTTGGTTTTCTGTCTGGATGATCTATTCATTAGTGAAAGTGGAGTATTGAATTCTGCTCCTATTAATGTATTGCTATTTCTCCCCTCAAATCTATTAATATTTGCAAATGTCATTCCCTCTTGATGAGTTAATCTCTTTATCACTGATAATGGCAATGCCTCTTGTTATAGTCTTTGACATAAAGTCTATTTTGTTTAATATAAGTATAGGAACCCCTTCTTTCTTTTAGTTTCCATGTGCATGAAATATCTTTTTTTTTTTAAATCTCTGTACTTTCAGTCTACATGTGTCCTTAAATTTCAACTGCCTTTTTGATCCATTCAGCCACTCTGTTTTCTGATTGGAAAATTTAGTCTATTTACATTTAAAGTAGTTAATGGTGGATATCTACTTATTATTGCTATATTGTTCATTGTTTTCCTGTTGTTTTTGTAGTTGCATTGTTCTTTATTTTCTGTCTTGCTTTCTTCCTTTGTGATTTGATGATTTTCTCTAGTGGTATGCTTTGATTCCTTTCTCTTTATCTTTTGTGAATCTGCTGTAGGTTCTTGCTTTGCAGTTACCATTTGGCTTACATAAAACATATTATAGATATAACAGTCTATTTTAAGCTGTTAACAACTTAACTTTGAACACATACTAAAGCTGTGCATATTCTCCTGATCTTCAGTTTTTGATGTCACAATATATCACATTTTATATGTAGTTTCTATTAGCAAATTATTGAAATTATAGTTAATACTTTTGTCTTTTAAGCTACATACTAGATTTATAAGGGATTTACTTCTTTATCAGTGAGTTTTATACTTTTATACATTTCATATTACTAATGGGAGCTTTTTTTAAATTTAAATTAAATTAGCCAACATACAACACATCATTAATTTCAGATGTAGTGTCCAATAATTCATCAGTTGCGTATAACACCCAGTGCTCAGAACATCACGTGCCCTCCTTAATGAGCATCACCCAATTACCCCATCCCCACACCCATCTCCCCTCCAGCAACCCTGTTTGTTTCCTATAGTTCAGAGTCTCTCATGGTTTTTCTCCCTCTCTGATGACTTCCCATTCAGTTTCCCTCCCTTCCCCTATGATCCTCTGCACTGTTTCTTACATTCTGCATATGAGTGAAACCATATGATAATTGTCTTTCTCTGATTGACTTATTTCACTCAACGTAATACTCTCCAGTTCCATCCACATCAGTGTAAATGGTAAGTAATTATACTTTCTGATGGCTAATATTCCATTGTAGATATATATCTCTACATATATATGTAGAGATATACCACATCTTTCTCTCTCTATATATATATGTGTGTGTGTGTGTGTGTATCACATCTGTATCCATTCATATGAACTGTTCAAACACAAAACAAATAATCCTGACATGAAATGGGCAGAAGACATGAACAGATATTTCTGCAAAGAAGACATCCAAATGGTCAACAGACACATGAAAAAATTCTCCACATCACTTGGCATCAGGGAAAGACAAACCAAAACCACAATGAGATACTACATCACACCAGTCAGAATAGCTAAAATTAACAAGACAGGAAACAGCCTATGTTGGCGAGGATACAGAGAAAGGGGAACCCTCTTACACTGTTGTTGAGAATGCAAGCTGGTACAGTCACTCTGGAAAATGGTATGGAAGTTCCTCAAGAAGTCTTTTGGTTTTCATTTGAAGAAGTTACCTTAACATTTCTTGTCAGACTAATTTCATGGTGATAAACTCCTATAGCTTTTGTTTGTCTGGAAAACTGTTCCTTTCTCAAATCCTGAAGGACAGTATTGTTGGTTAGAGTTCCTGTTTGACAATTTCAGTACGTTGAATATATCATCCCCCTCTCTTCTGGCCTGCAAGTTTTCTGCTGAGAAATCTGCTCATAGACTTATTAGGATTCACTTGAATATGATGATTATTTTTTCTCTTGCTGCCTTCATCTTTAACTTTTGATAATTTAATTATAGTGTATCTTGGTTTATATCTCTTTAGATTCATTTTTTCTAGAAAACTTCCCCCCACCCCCGGTTGTAGATATCTGTTTTTATCCCCAGGTTAGGGAAGTTTTCAGCCATTATTTCATGCAATAAGTTTTCTGGCCCTTTTTCTCTCTCTCTCTTCTCTTTCTGAGACCCTTTTAATAAGTATATTGGATCGATTGATGGCGTCCCATAAGACCCTTATTCTATCTTCATTCTTTTTTCATTCTTTTTCTTTTTGCTCTTATGATTGAATTCCACTGCTCTGTCTTCAAGTTCATAGATCCTTTCTTTCTTTTGATCTAGTCTGTTGTTGAATTCAACTATTATATTTTTTTAGCCCAATTGCTGTATTCTGTTCTGTGATTTCTGTTTGGTATTTTTAAATATTTTCTCTCTGTTGATATTCTTAATTTGTTCATGCATGACTGTCCTGGCCTTCATGAGAATCTTGATGATCATTAATTTGAAATCTCTCTCAAGTGAATCCCTTATCTGTTTCATTAAAATCTGCTTTGGGAGTTTTCTCTTGTTCTTTGTTTAGAACTCATTCTTTTGTTTCTTCATTTTCCTTAAGTATCTGGTTTGGTTTCTGTGTAGTAAATAAAACAACCATCTCTCCCAATCTTGACAGAATGGTCTTGTGTTGGAGATGAAACCTATCAGTCTGCCTAGCTTGAGCTCCTACTCATCTCTCAAACTTCTGTGATTAAGCTGCCTCCTTTGTTCTTAGAGACTCCTAGTAGGTAAGGGTGAATTAAGAGCCATCAGTATTCATTAGGGGAGAATTACAATTAGCACATTGAGGTAAGCTGATTAGAGGGTGGGCCCTCATATAGCTGCTAGGAAAGTATGTCTCTAACACCCTTCCAAGAAGAAATGGGGAGGTGGAAAATTTTGCCTGCTCAGATATAAAGCCACAGAAGTTGTACTCCTGTACCTATTAGAACTGTTTCTTAGTTTTCTAAAGTGCTGTGGGACTTGTTAATGCAGACCCTGTTGGCTATCAAAGCCAGTGATCAGAGGCCTGTCTCTCAGATGGCAGTGACAAAAGTTTTGGACAAAAGATGCTGGATGGAGAAAAAAGGTAAGAAATATGCCACCCAGTCTTTGGGAAAGACTGTAGCCAGCCTCTCAGTCAGCAGCTTTTAAAGTATGCAGATAAAGCACTTTCAGGGAAATAGTGGGAGCTGGATGCTTTTGTCTGCTCCTTCTGCACTGAACTCTGGGCAGATAGCCAAAGAAAAACTGCCTCCTTGTTTGCTACAGCTGTGTTGTGTAATATTGATTTGCAGATATGCAAATTATGTATGTATGTATGTATCTATCTATCCCTAAAGATTAAAACAAGAAAACCGTTAGAACTCATAAACTAATCAGTAAAGTTATAGGATACAAAATCAATGAACTATCAGAAAGAAAAAAATAAAGAAGTCACAAATAAGTAGAAAAAACAATCTTTGCTCACAGATTGTTGCAAACACTTTGTCAACATTAATTCAACAATCTATAGGGATTGCATGAGTCAATAAATGCCCATTTACTGTATGGCCTATGGGTACATGAAAAAATGCTAAACATCATTAATCATCAGGGACATGCAAATCAAAAAATGGGATATCACCTCAAAGCTGTTAGATGGCCATTATCTAGAAGATAAGAAACAACAAATTTTTGTGAGGATGTAGAAGAAAAGGAACACTTGTGCACCGTTGGTGGGAATCTAAATTGGTGCCACCACTGTAGAAAAAAAATATGGAGGTTCTTCAAAAAATTAAAAGTAGAAATACCATATTATCCAATAATTCCACTAGTGGGTATTTACCCAGGGAAAATGAAAACACTAACTCCAAAAGATATAATGCACCCTTTGTTTACTGAAGCATTGTTGATAGTAGCCAAGACATGGAAGAAACTTAAGTGTTCATCAATGGATGAATATACACACACAGACACACAGACACACAAACACACAGACACACACAGACACACACACACACAATGGAATATTACACAGCCATAAAAACAGGATAAGATTGTGTCATTTGAGACAACATGGATGGACCTAGAGGTACTATACTAAGTGAAATAAGTCAGACTAAGACAAATACCATATGATCCCACTCATAAATGGAATCTAAAAAATGAACAAGTGCACAAAAACTATAATCAGAACTATAAATATAGAGAACACACTGATGGTTACCAGAAGGGAGGTGGTGGGGGTTGGGCAAAATGAATGAGGAGAAAGAGAGATATAGACTTCCAGTTATGGAATGAGTAAATCATGAGAGTAAAAAGCAGAGCATAAACAATACAGCCAACAATATTGTAATAGCAAAATAATGGGACAGATGGTAGCTATACTTGTGAACATAGCATAATGTATAAATTTGTCAAATCACTAAGTTGTACACCTGAAACTAATGTGACATTGTGTGTCAACAATACTCAAATAAAAAAATAAAAATAAATATATAAATAAAATACAATAAAAAAAAGACAAGTGATAACAAGTATCGAGAAGAATCTTGTGCACCGCTGTTGAGAAAGTGAAGTGGTGCAACTTCTATGGAAATGGGATGGAAGTTTTTCAAAAATTTTGAAATAAAACTATATATGAACTAGCATTTACACCTCTGGTTATTGACCTTCCTATTGAGGGAAACAAACTCAGTATCTCAAAAAAACAAAACAAAACATAGGCACTCCCATGTTATACCCAGTATAATTTCCTATAACCAAGACATGGAAACAGCATTAAGTGTCTATCAAGGGATGAATGAATAAAGAAGATGTAGTATATATATTTATATACAACGGATATTATTTGGCCATGAAAAAGGAAATGCTGCCATTTGCAGCACCATGCATAGAACTTGAGGGCATTATGCTAAATAAAATGAATCAGAGAAAGATAAATACTGTATGATCTCACTTCTATGTAGAGTCTTAAAAAAAACAAAACTCACTGATACAAAAATATATTGGTGGTTGCCAGAGATGGGGAAGGGGGGCACAAAATAGGTGAAAGTAGTCAAAAAGTACAAACTTTCAGCATAAAATAAATAAGTCTCAGGGATGTAATATATAGCATGATGAGTATAGTTAATACCGTATTTTTGAAAATTGCTAAGAGTGTAGATCTTAAAAGTTCCCAACATGAGAAAATATATGTGTGGTAATAGATATTAACTTACTGTGTTAATCATTTTGCAATATATATATAATTGACTCCTATACAAAGTGAAGGAGTTGAGGAGCTGACCCTGAGTGCAATCAAAAATGCATGTATAACTTTTCACTCCCCAAAAACATAACTACTAATAGTCTTCTGTTAATCAGAAGTCTTTCCAATAAGTTGATTAAGACATATTTTGTATGTCATATGTTTTATATACTATATTACAATAAAGTAAGCTAGGGAAAATGTTATAAAAATCATAAAGAAGTGAAAATACATTTATAGTACAGTACTGTATTTATCAAAAATATATGTATATAAGTGGACCCATGCACTTCAAATCCCTGTTGTTCAATGGCCAACTCTATGTATATCAAACAAATGTTGTACACTTAAATCTAATACAGTGCTATATGTTGATTAAAATGAGAATGAAAGGCATTAAGACATATATACATATATAATATGTATGCATATATAGATGTGTATGTGCATATGTAAATATAGCTATGTAAATATAGCTTCCAAATATAGCACCTGTGTGGCTCAGTCACTTAAGCATCTGCCTTCAGCTCAGGTCATGATTCCGGGGTCCTGGGATTGAGCCCTGCATCAGGCTCCCTACTCAGTGGGAAGCCTATTTCTCCTGCTCCTTCTCTCCCTTCCACTACTCTACTCATGCTCTCTCAAGTAAATAAATAAAATCTTTAAAAAATTAAAATAAATATATTTACCACATATATATGTATATATTAAACATTTAAGAAAATACTTTCAAAGTAAAAAAATATCCTGAGAAAGTAATACTCTAATTTGCTATCCAGAGCTGTGCCTTGCTCAAAACCATAGAACTAATTTATTTGACAGAGTTATGACTCAAACCAAGGTTTTATATCACTGTGCTAGAGCAGCATTTCCCAACCTGTGATCCAAGCAGCAGTCGATTCTCAAGCTACTAAGAGGAATTCGATACATTAAAAAAGGAAAGGTCTATTTGTATGCAATGAATTTGAAGGGTTGAAAATTAAATTTAACTGAGTTACATGAAGAATGTCTTCCCAGAATCTTTAAAAATGACTTATGTGCATCATAAAAATACTTGTAAATAAAATTTTGTAAACTTTTTGTAAACTTTTCCCAGAGAACTTGACATTTACTAACATTGTAGGAAACCCAGTTTCTATTAAACTCAGTTTTAGTTTAAAATTCAGTTTTAGTGGAAAAATTTTATGTTCCCTAAATTTGATATTTCTATTTGCATGGTATTCTCAAAGAAAACAGCCAACACCCAAAGTTAATTTCCTAGTGCATATCCTGTGCCATTTTTTCCTTTAAAAATAAGCAACTTATATTTAAGAATCCTACTAATATCAAAGAGCACAAACAATTGAATGTTATCAATGTCAAAATACTGCTTCAAAAGAGGCATAACAGTTGTAGAGCAGGAGAACTGTCCCCCCAGCTATAGCTCACATTTTGTAGGCTGATGATTAAAGAACATCCTGAGATCTACGGTAGTCATACTTGTCATACAGAGTAGGTGGGTCAATTTTCTGTATACTATATACAGCTTGAACCTGTGTCTGGGCTCTCAATGTTTTGTTCATGATTTCTAGCTGAATGAACCAGAATATAGGAAAAAGGGAATTTTGAGGTTGCCTGGGTGGCTCAGTCAGTTAAGCATCTGCCTTCAATTCAGGTCATGACCCCAGAGTCCAGGAATCAAGTCCTGCATCGGGCTCCCCACTCAATGGTGAGTCTGCTTCTCCCTCTGACCTTGCCCCCTCTAGTGCTCTCTCTCTCTCTCTCTGTTTCACTCTCTCTCTCTAAAATAAATAAATAAAATATTTTAAAAAAGGAATTTTGATGAAACAATTCCATTTTCTACTCCAAGTAATGGAATAACACTTATTTAATTCATTCAACAATATTAATATTATTCAACAATATTAATTCCATTATTTATTCTAGTTATTCTACCAGGAATAGCTTAAGGAATAGCTTAAGGATGTGTTGTCTTTCCCAGTGGTGAGGAAATGAGTTGAACTACCTCTCACATACATAAGCAACCATTGCATGCCATTTATTCTACTTATTTACAAAAACAAAATTTACTTTATGGACTTTTTATAATAACAAGAATAATCAAGAATTTTAGTGATATAGATATGAAAACATTTCTCACTGGAAGCCACATGCCTTCTCTATGCTTTATTGGTTTCCTCATTGGTGAAATGGCAAAAATAACACCGGCCCTGAAGCACCAAAGAGATGTTTTGGAATTAAATACAACATATTTCAGGCAAAGTTTAAAGTGCTAAAACATTTTCAGTGCTATTAAATATGCTTTTTACTTAAAATTTCTTTCATGATGTTACAATTTAGAAATTTTAACTTACCTCAATTGAGCAAAAATATACTTTATATATTCTGTATCCATTCCTATCCACTTAAGTGACATTAAAGTTCATAAAATGGAAAATGAATCTTAATTAGAATAAATCTTCTTGAAATAGTTGTAAAACTTTTTATAGATGTATTTTAACATAAACATGGGTTTTTCTTTTTGCTTTACTGTTTCATTTTCTTTAATTCCAGTCCAATGATATTTTCATCATTTGACAAATCTGATGGCAAAGTTTTGTCTTTCTTACCTGAGCAGCTATCCATCTGGAAAAAAAAATATTTTTTAAATCACTGTTTAATCCTGAATCACACAACAGTGGGTTCCAAATTATAGACATCTCACATGAAGTAAGTTATTTTCTAGGTATTGGAATTTCCATTCAAAGTACAATTTTCATGACAGATTCAAAATCCAATCTACTGAACAAACAGCTATTGCCAACAAACAAAATAAGACATTCCTGTAAAACCATGTGTTATTTTTTAAACTAAATTTGAAGTTAAATAACTTCCAGGCAACATTTCCTCAACACCAGCTATGTATAATATGTATGTAAAAATGTATCAGATTTTTCCAGTAAGTAGTTGTGTGTGTGCATGTAACCACAAAAGTTGTACTATAGAATCATGACTATATTAATTTTAATGCCTAATAGAAACAAATTTGCAACTAAATTTAATTAGTAATATTTGTATAGAATTAATGAAATATATAATGACAAAAAAGACAATTTCAAATAAATTTATAGAAAGCAACACACATAACTTTAATTTCCTAATCCAATCATATAGTTGGATAGTTGGTGGGCATCAATACACTTTTAATAGTTAAAAATAATATTACATTGGGCGCCTGGGTGGCTCAGTTGGTTAAGCGACTGCCTTCGGCTCAGGTCATGATCCTGGAGTCCCAGGATCAAGTCCCGCATCAGGCTCCCTGCTCTACAGGGAGTCTGCTTCTCCCTCTAGCCCTCCCCCCTCTCATGTGCTCTCTCTCTCATTCTTTCTCTCAAATAAATAAATAAAATCTTTAAAAAAAATAATATTACATTTACCATTATTAGTTGTTTCTGAGTTTTCTTTAAATTAAATCATCTATTTAGATTTTAAAACACTTTTCATGCATGATATTGCAAAGTTATTAGAAATATAAGTAAGAAAACTGATTTTATAACTCCTACAACCAAAAACAATCACTATCACATTTACACACTCTTAAACACATTTAAACAAATTTAACATCATATCAAATAAACCACTTTATCTTGCATTTAATTTTGTTTTCTTACAATTAAATTTCATAGAAAGTTTGCCATGAATGTCTATAGTCATTTGAACATGTCAAATTTTAATTATTAATTTATTAAGATGTTTAGTATATTTTAATTTTTCCCTTTCATAATTAGTACTGGTATGTATGCTCAAGGTGAAGTATCTTTTTATCCTTTGTGAAATGGATGTACATTTGCATATAGAGTTTATCTTTTCAAATAAATATTTTTTTCTGTAATGTATATGCAGATAGGTAGCATACATGTATATATATATAATATATAGACTATATACTCTATAACATATATAATATGCAAATATATATATATATATATATACACACAAAAGTTGAAAACAATCCTGAAATATGTGAACTGGAAATGTCTTCAAAGCTTTGAGAGAGTATGAATTTCCCTCTACTGTCTCACATCGAACTGAGTTTCCCAGTCTGGTGGAATAAAATAAAGTCATTTTGACTACATACAAAGCAGGGATTGTAAAGGATTTAGGCAAAAACGTAGCTTTTACAATGTATTTTCCAAATGAATTACCTTTCTCAGAAAAGTGATACAGAGGAGAATAAAACCTGAGGACCAATAGGCAGGAATCATGACATTTAGGGACTTAGGAAAGAGAGTGAACCTCCATTTAACCTCCTCTCTGGCTCTGGGTGTCTTAAAAAAAATGCCAAGGTAGTTTCATTTAGCCACTTATTTTAAAATCGTTCCTTGAGGCTATTTTGTAAAATTTCTTTGATATTTTATGGTTGTACAGTTTTATGAGCACCATAAATGCCACAAACCTCAGAAATGGCATATCATTTCAACAAGAACATCTTTTCTTAGAATCAAGATGAAGCTAAGTTACTGATTCCTGAACTCTTTTAACAGTCTCACTCTTGTTTAAATTTCACCAGACTACCTAACTTGACTATTAGTTCAGTGTAATATTGTCCTGAATACTTTTATTATAGATCTTCATTATTTAAATGTTTCTTTTTTCCTAAACAAATAATCTATGACCTATATGTGGTACAGCACTTTCAGATATCTCCTACTAAATTAAAAACTTGGCAATTCATCTCTAAGCACAGTAAAGTTACCCTTCAGAAAGCACTAATTACACAGGCATTAGGGATTGATACTCCAGGGAGAGAAAATTATTTTTATACCAGGATACTAAGCAATTAAAAAAAAAATCTAAGGGACACCTGGGTGGCTCAGTTGGTTAAGCATCTGCCTTCGGCTCAGGTCATGGTCCTAGGGTCCTGATATCGAGCCCCGCAATGGGCTCCCTGCTCCGCGGGAAGCCTGCTTCTCCCTCTCCCCCTCCCACACCCTCTGCTTGTGTTCCCTCTCTCGCTGTGTCAAATAAATAAACAAAATCTTTAAAAAAATCTAAAATCTCACTGTTGTATGAGAAAGGCCCATAACTGAACAATGGACATCAGATAACATGGGCAGGACAGAATGAACAGTAGTGCCAGTGTCTGGTGTATTCTGGTACATTTATTACATTGTATACCTAAAAACATGCAGAATGTGATATTAAAACAGGCCTAATTTTCATTTTCATCCTTGAGAAAATAACAGGGATGCTGTTGTTTTCCAGGCTTTAGAAAATTTCCTTCAGAATCAAATCCATTTTTCCACATTCTATATTTTTTAAAGAAATTGTAGCAAAGCATATGATACCCACAATGGATGCAATTTCCTTTATTATAAGTAAAATCACCTCTGCTGAGATCTTAAGGACACTTCAGAACTTTTGCTTTCCATGAGAGATCAATAATTGCTCATCTTAAACCTAATACTGCCATTGACGACAAGAAGACAGTCTCTAGATACAACCCACAATGCTTTCACCAAGTTAAGTTTTTCAAAAGATGATATGAATTTCACAAATACATTATTGTGGTTTGTGTTAAGAAGCAAATATCACACAAAAGACTGAAAAGGGAATCATTTTAACCTCAAGTAGGAAACTATTATTATCTTTATCCAGGATTTCAATTAAAGAATACCCAAGAGAAAACAAGACTAGAAGAGATAGTAATAAACATTTTGATTAGTTTTGTATATTGAACTGCATGTTGAATGAATAAAAATAGTGAACCTGAGCCACATTCTATAAATCTATAAAGATTATTTTCAACGTTTGTCAATATAAGGAAAATGTAGCTATGAGAATTGAGTGATCTTAAGCTGATAGTACCACATTATTTTGTCTTTAATTACATGGGAACAATGTGTAGCTTTGCATTTTACATTAGTTAAACAGATGATGAGGAATAAAGCACAAAACAGTGGACATGGCCTAACTTTTATCTGCTTGCCTAGGAACATATGACTGAAGTGACATTCCTAACCAATTATCAAATAGTAAGTACGTAAACTAAGGTAAAAAGTCTTTATAAATGGGTAATATCAGCAATCATAATTATAAACAACTATAGCAATGATGCCCCTTTATTAAGAGGCAGACCTTTGTGATATATTACTCCTCTCATTTAATCCTCTCAGTAACCCAGCAAGAACATATACCTAACCATATTTGACACATAAAATCATCAGGTCTAATATGTGCTCACACTGAGGTAACTAGAGTGATTGAAGTCAAGATTAGACCCTGAGCCAGTTTTACTCTAATTTGTTTTTTTTTTATCCAAGTACATCAAGCTGATTTTTAAAAAAATAGCGTCTGTATCAAAGCACACAATGTATTTTCCTAATTAAGTTGATGATTACACAACCATGCAAGGTAAGCAATAATTATTATTCCTATTTAGAAATAACATAAGAGAGATTTGAAGAGGTTAAGCTGGTTTCCAAAGCCACAAAACTGACAATAGCTGAGACAGGATTTATACTCAGGCTTTCCAATTTCAAATATAATGTTGTTTCAAATATTCCACCATGGGATATGCTTCAGAACAGTGGTTCTCAACTTTTCTTTAATACAGCTATTATTCTTTCAAAAATCTGGGACCCACCATGGCAGAAATAAAAGATACAAGTTTTCCAAAATAGACTTTATATATTTACTGACATTTTAATAATATATTTAGTACTTATGATAAGATTTTGTGATTTACAAATCACAGTGATGTTGGAATGCAGTTGAATGTTACAACTTTAAAGTATAAGCAAACATATAATTCACTATTTGCTTAGCTATGTAATAATACTATTAAGTTCACATTTTTTAACTATGTTAATATAAATAACAAAAAAATGGTAATAGACATCCTGCTTGCACTTATTATAGTAAATAGTTCCCAATAATTGCATGTTACTATAGATTACTCACTATAGTACATACTTTCTGTACTTACTGTTGAATCCTATAAATAACTTAGCATTCTAAGATATTGATATCCCCATTTTCACAAGAAGAAAGTGCTAATAAAAGAAATTATCTTTGTTGCAGAATATTAAGTGGATAAACAAATTTGAACTGATGATCTTAACCATCATACTATACAGTTTAGGCCAAAATAGAAATTATCTCTATTAGACAGAACTTCACTAGGACATATTTAAAAGTGTACTAGCTGAAACTAAGATTGTAAATTTCAAAGAAAAAGTGGGCATCTCTTTACAGAAGTGTGAATTTTAGCCTTGTTGAACAGACATAAACAGAAGAAGCAGTGGAGAATCATGTAGTATGACAATCCATTCATGAAATCTAATGGTTGACAACTCAGTCTATGCTTGTCTGCAGAATGTGACTCTGATCATGAGTTTCTCAAACCCAGCTTGCTTGACTTTCATTCATTTTCAGCTAACAATTTCCTTTTCCTTCTAAGATCATATTCTCCAGTATTCCCTATATTAAAGTAACTTTACTTTTCTTAATGTATTTTCTTGCACAATGTGTTTAGCTGCTATTTTTACAGCAAATACCATCTCATCGCATAGATATTTTGGATTAGAGAAACATTTTTCCTAGTACAGTATTCCTCCCATGATGTTAAGGAAATAAATGGTAAAATATGAATGAATTAATAGAAATTTGCTTTGCACCTCACTTTGCTATAAAGTCACTATACAAAAAATACTTGAAGTCTAAATTTTCCAAATTTTCACACACACAAATCATTATTCATGAAGATCATCTTTCCTGTTTTCCAACTGTGTAAATATGAAGCCTCTATAACTACCCAGTGCCACGCCATTATCTTGTATTTATTTTTTAAAAGGATTCTGATACTCAAATGAAGTATTAACCAAATCAAATTACATATTTTGAAGTAGCACACTGAAATTTCATACTATTTTTTTAAAGGTACCTGTTCACTTTACTAAATACTGTGACCTATAATATGTGGTCTTTTACAATTTAAAGTTTGATTTTTCAAATTTCTCCATATTTTGTCCCAAAACTACCTTTTGCATTTATTCCAACTACTGTACATCACTAATATAAATCCAGTCAAACTATTTACCATAATTTATTCATTAAAGGTGGCTAATTAATATCATTATCATCAGTTGGTGGTGGATGCCCAGAATGCTATGTTGGGAAGGACTATGAGATTGCATCCAGTTAGGAAGATTGTTGTGATAGATTAATGATACTGTGTAAGAGCACAGAACAAGGAAGGTAGAGCATTTGTAACTCATTCTTGCAAGTGAGTACTTGAAAATTTTTGGTCTGTAAACTTTATTCCCATACCACTTCTGTTGAGGGGTAAAAATCAACCATCTAAGAAAGATCAATTTAAATTCAATGCCCATGATGAGGTATATTTTGATCTGGAATTTCTAAAGCAAGTGATAATTTAACTTTCTGTTATTACTTGTTATGTTTTTTATTTTTTTAACCAATGATAAACATGCTTCCACATTTTGACTATTCAAGGAACCCAAAGGAACCCAAACAGTATAGTTGAATAATTAAAAGGTGAATAGAAAGAAAAGCTATAATGTGATTGGGAGGTAGATAGGGGCATTATTTAAAGTATCAGAGGCTAATACGAACCTCCAAGTGGATTTATGCTGACAAGTGCCATGATCTGATTTATATTTAAAAAAAATTACTGCTAGCTGCTTTGAACAAAATGGAGTATATTGCCTCGAGCATAGATCAAGAGTCAATACCATTTTAGGTCTTCTAATTAAAAAATAATTCTGGATTCAGATATTTAAGGAAACTGTCAAAACACTAGCACATCTAAGCTATTGGAACATACATTCCAGTGGCTACATAGAAAAAAAAAACACACACATTTCAGAAACTATTAAGAAAAGTCACAACACAAGCAACAACCAGCAAATATTTTGTTTTCAACAACAACAACAAAAAAAAATTGAGACATACAAAGAAAAAAGAAAAAAAAAGTACAGCTTATATTCAAGAAAAAGAGAAATTAGTAAAAATTATCCCTGAGGAAATCTAGGTGTTGGGCTCAGTAAACAAGGGCTTTACATAAACTATCTTAAATATACTCTAATTGGTCAAGCAACCCACAGACAGCTAACAGGAACAAGGAGAATAATGCCTCACTAAATAGAATATCAAAAAGGAGATGTAAAAAGGAATGAAATAGAAATTCTGGAGGTGAAAATTACAATAACTAAAAGGGAAAAAAAATCACTAGAGATGTTGATCAGCAGTTTCAGAGGAGCAGGAGAAAGAATAACCAAACTTTAAGATAGGTCAAGTGAGACTGAGTCTGAGGAATAAGAAAGGTAAAGAATTAAGAAAAATCAACAGAGTACCAACATATACTTAACTGGAGTCCCAGAGGCAGAGAAAAAAAAAGGGCTTAAAAATTTTTGTAGATATAATGTCTCAAAACTTCCCAAATTTGATGTAAAATATGAATCTACACCTCCAAGAATCTCAATAAACTTCAAAAAAAAAAAAGTCAAAGAGATTCATATCTGGAAACCAATGAGAAAGAGAAAAATCTTAAAAACAGCAAGAAAGAAGTGATTTGTTATGTGGAAATAATCTTTATTAATATTAACAGCAAATTTCTCTTCAGACAATGTGAACAGTGTGAAGGCAGGGGTTTGGTGATATATTTAAGGTGCTGAAATGAATAATGACTGATAACCAGTATGTCTATATATGACAAAATTCTTCAAAAATCAAGGAAAAATTGAGATGTTATTATTAAAAAAAAAAAAAAAAAAGACCTAGTCACTAGTGGACCTACCCAACAAGAAAAGTTAAAGGGAGTCGTCTAGGCTAAAATAAAAGGATACTATGTGGCAATTAGAATGTATATAAAGAAATAAAGAGCAGGAAAATGTAGCTATGCAGCTAAAAATAAAAGCTAATTGTACTGCCACTTTGATTTTAGAACTCCTTTGTTTTATCCATATACAATTTAAAAGATAAATATAAATATACATGTTAATGGGCACAAAAAAGACAAAAATTTATTTTTTGACAAAAAAAAGGGAACAGAGCTCTAAAGAAGCTTAGTTTTTGTACACTAAATGCAGTTAAGGTGATATTAGTTCAAACTTGATAGCTATAAAATTAAGTTACTAATTGTAATCTCCAGGGTAGCCACTAAAACCAAAACCAAAACCAAACAAACAAACAGAAAAAGCAATCAGAAGGGAATTAAAATGTTACATTAGAAAATAGCAATTAATCATAAAAGAAGGCAGTGATGGAGGAATTAAGAAAAAAATAATATATAGAAAAAACAAAATGGCAGAGGTAATTCCTTTCTTATCAATAATTGCTTAATATAAGTAGAGTAAGCCCTTCAATCAAAAGGCAGAGATTGGAAGAATTGAGGTGAGGATCCAACCATATGCTGTTTAAAAGAGACTGACTTGATTATGACATAAGAAGTTTAAAAAGATAGAAAAATATATTCCATGCAAATAATAGAAAATGAGAGCTAGGTGGCTATAACATTATCAGAGAACTAGACTTTAAAATATTGTATTAGGAGGCAAAGATGAGCATTATACATTGTTATAAAGGGTCAGTCAAGAAGCTATATTATAAATGTGTGCACACAAGAAAAGAACAGAGCTCCCAAAATATATAAAGCAAAACATGCCAGAATTGAAGGGAGAAATAGTTCTACACTAATAGTTTGACACTTTAATACCACACTTTTCAATAATGGATAGAACAGCTAGACAGAAGGTTAATAAGGATATGCAAAAACTTAACAAACTATAAACCAATTAGACCTAACAGACCTATAGAACACTCCACTTGACATCAGCAGGATATACGTTCTTCTCAGATGCACATAAAATAATATCAGTGATAGACCATAATGTAAATCTCAATAAATTTAAAAATATTGAAACCAAAGTATATTTGCCACAATGAGATCACATTTGGAATAATAACAGAATAAAAATGAAAAATTAACAAATATGTGGAAATTAAACATCATTCAATATGCCAAAGAAGAAATTATAGCGGAATGATGTCAGCAAGATCGTTGATTAGGAGTTCCAGCCCTCAGCCTCTCCTCTCACAAAAATGAACGTAACACTTAGAGAACTCCACATTAAAATTAAGAAGCCGCAACAACCCAGTGGGGCACAAAAACCGAGGATGGCTGCATTAAAAAAATAAAACAATAAAAAAAAAACAGTTTTTTACATCTGTCATCCCATTCACTACCCCAAAACAGCTCAGCTCTAAGAGAGATAGCTTCAACTATGACTTTCCTCATGGAAAAAAATACAGAAGGAGAACCCCTGCCATTTTTGCCCACACTGACCACAGCAGACAGAACTGCCCAGAGTCTATACTGCTACATTTTTCAGAACAGGAGCACCTGTTCTGAAACCCCTTTCCCTTTAAGACCCTACTGCTAATAGGAATCCTTCAAGCATGATGTTATGAAAGGGGAGAAAATGAGGAGAGAAGGACACTGACATCCATCAGCACTAAAGAACCCAGAAGTCCTGCTACCACTGTAGACACCTACAGCCTTAGTAAACAAGAACCCCTGAAATATTTACTGACACTGACCTCAGTGATAAAGCTGTCCAGAATCCATGCAATTATGCATTCCTGCAAATGGAGCTGCTGCACACCACACAACCAGTACTCTTGGACCAACCCAGAGTCAGTCCATAAGTTCTGTATGAGACAACTACTTATTCACATAAGCAGAAATTAATTCAGAGATACAAGTAGCATAAAAAACAAGGAAATATGACATGACCAAAGGAGCACAATAGATTTCTAGTAACTGACACCAAATAAATGGAGAGCTACAAATTATCTTACAAATATTTCAAAATAAAGATTTTAAAGAAGCTAAGCAAGCTTGATAGACAATTCAATGAAATTAGAAAAGTAAACCATAAACAGAAAGAAAAATTCAACAAATACATAGAAATAATTGTAAAAAGAGAAATTCTAGAGATGAATTATACAATGAATGAAATGAAAAGTGTTATGTAGAACTTCAGCTGCATACATGGTCAACCAGGGAAGAAAGAATCTGAACTCAGATCATGTGAAATTATCCACTTAGAGGTGAAAACAGAAAAAAAAAGAATGAAAAAGTGAAGAAAGCCTACATCAATATTAGGACATTCTTAGGTGAAACAATATTCACATCACAAGAATTCCAGTTGAAGAAGAGAAAGAGGGAAAGGGACAGGAAGCTTATTTAATTGAATGATGGCTAAAAATTTACCAATCTTGAAAGTGCAAGGAACTCCAAATTCAGGCAGTTCATGAAACTCCAAAGAGGATCAGTCTAAAAAGAAAACACAAGGATACATTTTACTACTATTGTCAAAAGGCACAGACAAAAAAAAGCAAAACAGAAAATAACAAGTCTTGGCAGGGAGAAATTGGAACCCTCATACATTGCTATGGAAATCATTTTTGTAACTTTCTAATAATTAAACAAGAAAATTACCATCAGATCCAACAGTTCCACTCTTATATATCTAAAATATTTTTTATTTTATTTTTTAAAGAATTTATTTATTAAAAAATTATTTCTTTATTAGAGAGAGAAAGAGCACAAGCAGGAAGAGTGGCAGGGGGAAAGGGAGAAGCAGGCTCCCCAATGATCAGGGAGCCAGACACGGAGCTCGATCCCAGGACCCTGGGATCATGACCTGACCCACAGGCAAAGGCCTAACTCACTGAGCCACCCAGGCACCCCTAAAATATTTTTTTAAACATATTTAAACAAAACCTTTAATGTAAATGTTTATAGCACCATTAATCACAATAGAAAAATATGGAAAACACCCAAATGTCCATCAACTGATAAATGGAAAAATATAGGTTTATAATGGGATAACATTCAGCCATTAAAAAATGAAATACGGATGCACACTACACTGAGTGAATCTTGAAACCTTTGTGCTAAATGAAAGAAGCCAGATGCAAAAACTCACATATTTTATGATACCATTTATATGAAATATGCAGAATAGGTAAATTCTTAGAGACCTGAAAGCAGATTAGTGGTTTCCAGGGACTGGGTGAAGAAAGAATGGACAGTGTCTGCTTGATAGGTAAGGAGTTTCATTGAGGGTAGTGAGAACATCTTGGAACTAGATAGAGGTGATCATTGTATAACATGGTGAATGCAGTAAATGGCATAGAATTCTACATTTAAAAACGGTTGACTTTATGTTATTTAAATTTCACCTCAATCAAAAAAGAGACAGAATCCAGAATAGTTTTACAAAATATGGTCAGATAGTGAGGATGCTTAAAATTTTCATTTCATTTATATGAATGCATTGTGTGCACCCAGAAATCCACATTAATTTAATCCAATTAAACATTTATGTATTTTTGAGAGAATTTTATACTAATATAACCACAAACCAGAGTCCTCCTACTATTCTTAATACTACTCTGAGCTTATATTTATTGAGTATCTACTGGGTGCTTTACTTACATTATACTATATAATCCTTAAAACAAAAGAGAAAGGTAGGTACTGAATTTCCTTTAACTTAAATTAGGAAAAAAAAGGCAAGAGGGGTGAAATAATTTTTCTTTGTTATACTACTACTAATTGTCAGAATCACAATTTAAATTCAGTTTACACCTATAGCCTGTACTATCTTCATATTGGCCCTCTGTTATATAGACTATTCTACTGTCTCTCCCAATGTAAAATAATATTGTATTTGATGACTACATTAAACAGAATTCTGAATTCAATCATTCTTCCTGGCTTTAAAACACTTCTGGTGGTATTTGAGGCTGGGGATTAACAGTACCAGATAATATTTCATAATCTTGAAAACTGGTTACTTTATAGTGGTGCCAAGATTTGTGCTGCACTGTAGCCAAGGAGTAAGAAGAATACCTATTTATTCTAAATGGCAGAGAAAGAACAGGCTAGTAAAAATATAACTTTACTGGAGGCAATAAACACAGTTTTCTATGAAATGTTATGATGTGGTTGACAGTGGGGAATTTAAAAGTCCGCTTTTAAAATAATTTACCTTCTAATATCAGCTCAGATGTTAGAAAAAAGTTCAAACTGGAGGCGGAGTAAGATAGCGGAGGAGTAGGAGACCTAGATTTTGTCTGGTCTCAGGAATTCAGCTGAATAGGGATCAAACCATTCTGAACACCTACGAACTCAACAGGAGATCGAAGAGGAGAGTAACAACTCTCTGACAGAGAAGCGACCACTTACTGGAAGTCGGGCCACTGCTCCTCCAGCAGGGACCCAACAAGCGGCAGAGCCGGGGAGACTCCCCTTCCTTCCCGGAGAGGAGCGGTGCGGGAATGCACCGCAGGGATCTGCTGGGTTTAGAGACTCCACACGGGGTCGGGTGCCAGAGATAGCAACGCTCGGTCACAGGCCAGGTGAGCACGGAGTGCGGCTGGAGACCGGGGACATGGGAGTGACTGCTTTTCTCTGGGGGCGCACTGAGGAGTGGGACCCCGAGTTCTCAGCTCCTCCAGGTGGAGATTGGGAGGCCACCATTTTTGCCCTGGTCCTCCAAGGCTGTACCAAGAGCTTGCAGGGAACAAAACCTCCTGAGATCAAACCTGAGCAGCTTGCTTAACCCTGACCGACAAGGGTGGGGCAATTCAGCCTCCGGCAAAGACATTTGGAAACCACAGCAACAGGCCCCTCCCCCAGAAGATCAGCACGAACAGCCAGCAAGCCAAGACCAAGTTTACTGATCAAGGAGAACGGGAGAACTCCAGCGCTAGAGGAATACTGCACATAGAATTCATGGCTTTTTTTTACCATGATTCATTAGTTCATCAAGTTAATTTTTGTTAACTGTTTTTTTTTATTTTTCTTTTTCCCCTTTTCAAGCAACATCTTATCAATCTCTTTTTTTAAAAAAAACATTTTTTATTTTTCATTTTTAGAGTCATATTTTATCCCTTCATAGTAGTTGCCCTTATTTTTGGCATATATATCTAAGTTGTTCTCTCTTTAAAATTTTGAGATACAGTTTCTTCTAACAGATCAAAATATACCCTAAATCACTAGTGTATGGCTCTGTTCTCGTCTCCTGCGTGATCACATTCTCTCCCTTTTTTCTTTTATTTTTTCTTAAATCTTCTTCTTTCTTTTTTTCAAATAACTTCTTATCTTATCAAGTCCTTTTATAAAATCTTTTATAATTTTCATCTTTACATTCGTCTTCCATCCCTTCATTGTATCAACCCTTATTTTGTACATATATGTCTTTCTTCCTTTAAAATTTTAAGAGGCACTTTTTTCTAACAGACCAAAATATGCCCAAAATCTAGTGTGTGGCACTGATCTATACACTAGCCTGATCATATTTGATCATATTCTGCTTTTTTTGTATTGTTCTGTTTTTGTTTTTATCTTTTTGTCTTTTTTTTTCTCTTTCTTTTTTCTTTCTTTCCCTTTCTTTTCCCCTAGTTTCAGGTCTTTTCTGATTTGTATACAGTATATTTGCTGGGGACGTTGTAAACCTGTTAGCATTTTGTTCTCTCATTCATCTATTCTCCTCTGGACAAAATGACAAGACGAAAAAAAATCACCTCAGCAAAAAGAACAAGAGGTGGTACGGTCAGCCAGGGACCTACACAATACGGACATTAGTACCATGTCGGACCTAGAGTTCAGGATCATGACTTTAAGATACTAGCTGGGCTTGAAAAAAGCATGCAAGTTATTAGAGAAACCCTTTCTGGAGAAATAAAAGAACTAAAATTTAACCAAGTCGAAATCTAAAAGGCTATTGATGAGGTACAATCAAAAATGGGGGCACTAACTGCTAGGATAAATGAGGCAAAAGAGAGAATCAGGGATATAGAAGACCAAATGATAGAAAATAGAGGCTGAGAAAAAGAGAGAGAAACAACTACAGGATCACGAGGGCAGAATTCGAGAGATAAGCAATACGATAAGATGAAACAACATTAGAATAATTGGGATCGCAGGAGAAGAAGAAAGAGAGAGAGGGGCAGAAGGTATATTGGAGCAAATAATAGCAGAGAACTTCCCTAATGTGAGGAAGGAAACAGGCATCAAAATCCAGGAGGCACAGAGAACCACTCTCAAAATCAATAATAATAGGTCAACACCCCGACATCTAATAGTAAAACTTACAAGTCTCAGAGACAAAGAGAAAATCCTGAAAGTAGCTCGGGAGAAGAGATATGTAACCTACAATAGTAAAAATATTAGAATGGAAACAGACCTATCCACAGAGACCTGGCAGGCCAGAAAGGACTGGCAAGATATCTTCAGAGCACTAAACGAGAAAAATATGCAGCCAAGAATACTATATCCAGCTAGGCTTTCATTGAAAATAGAAGGAGAGATAAAAAGCTTCCAGAACAAACAAAAACTAAAGGAATTTGCAAACACGAAACCAGCCCTCCAAGAAATATTGAAAGTGGTCCTCTAAGCAAAGAGAGAGCCTAAAAGCAGCAAAGATCGGAAAGGAACACAGACAACATACAGTAACAGTCACCTTACAGGCAATACAATGGCACTAATTTCATACCTGTCAATAGTTACCCTGAATGTAAATGGGCTAAATGCCCCAATCAAAAGACACAGGCTATCAGATTGGATTAAAAAACAAGACCCATCAATATGCTGTCTGCAAGAGACTCATTTTAGACCCAAAGACACCCCCGGATTGAAAGTGAGGGGGTGGAAAACCATTTACCATGCTAATGGACACCAAAAGAAAGCAGGGGTGGCAATCCTTATATCAGACAAACTAGATTTCAAAACAAAGACTGTAATAAGAGATGAGGAAAGACACTATATCCTACGTAAAGGGTCTATGCAACAAGAAGATTTAACAATTGTAAATATCTATGCCCCGAACATGGGAGCAGCCAATTATATAAGACAATTAATAACAAAAGCAAAGAAAAACATTGACAACAATACAATAATAGTGGGGGACTTTAACAGCCCCCTGACTGAAATGGACAGATCATCTAAGCAAAAGATCAACAAGGAAATAGATTTTAAATGACACACTGGACCAAATGGACTTCACAGACATATACAGAACATTCCATCCCAAAGCAATGGAATACACATTCTTCTCTAGTGCCCATGGAACATTCTCCAGAATTGATCACATCCTAGGTCACAAATCAGGTCTCAACCAGTACCAAAAGATTGGGATGATTCCCTGCATATTTTCAGACCACAATGCTTTGAAACTAGAACTCAATCACAAGAAGAAAGTCGGAAAGAACTCAAATCCATGGAGGCTAAAGAGCGTCCTACTAAGAATGAATGGGTCAACCAGGAAATTAAAGAAGAATTAAAAAAATTCATGGAAACCAATGAAAATGAAAACACAACTTCCCAAAATCTTTGGGATACAGCAAAGGCAGTCCTGAGAGGAAAGCATATAGCAATACAAGCCTTTCTCAAGAAACAAGAAAGGTCTCAAATACACAACCTAACCCTACACCTAAAGGAGCTCGAGAAAGAACAGCAAATAAAGCCTAAAGCCAGCAGGAGAAGAGAAATAATAAAGATCAGAGCAGAAACCAATGAACTAGAAACCAAAAGAACAGTAGAACAGATCAACGAAACTAGGAGCTGGTTCTTTGAAAGAATTAACAAGATTGATAAAGCTGTGGCCAGACTGATCAAAAAGAAAAGAGAAATGACCCAAATCAACAAAATCATGAATGAAAAAGGAGAGATCACAACCAACACCAAAGAAATACAAACAATTATAAGAACATATTGTGAGCAACTCTATGCCAGCAAATTAGATAACCTGGAAGAAATGGGTGCATTCTTAGAGATATATCAACTAACAAAATTGAACCAGGAAGAAATAGAAAACCTGAACAGACCTATAACCACTAAGGAAATTGAAGCAGTCATCAAAAATCTCCCATGAAACAAAAGCCCAGGGCCAGATGGCTTCCCAGGGGAATTCTATCAGACATTTAAAGAAGAATTAATACCTCTTCTCCTGAAACTGTTCCAAAAAATAGAAATGGAAGGAAAACTTCCAAATTCATTTTATGAGGCCAGCATTACCTTGATCCCAAAACCAGACAAAGACCCCATCAAAAAGAATTACAGACCAATATCCTTGATGAACATGGATGCAAACATTCTCACCAAAATACTAGCCAATAGGATCCAACAGTACATTAAAAGGATTATTCACCACGACCAAGTGGGATTTATCCCTGGGCTGCAAGGCTGGTTCAACATCCACAAATCAATCAACGTGATACAATACATTAACAAAAGAAAGAACAAGAATCATATGACTCTCTCAATAGATGCAGAAAAAGCGTTTGACAAAGTAGAGCATCGTTTCTTGATCAAAATTCTTCATAGTATAGGGATAGAGGATACATACCTCAATATCATAAAAGCCATCTACGAAAAACCTACAGCGAATATCATTCTCAATGGGGAAAAGCTGAGAGCTTTTCCCCTAAGGTCAGGAACGCGGCAGGGATGTCCCCTCTCACCACTGCTATTCAACATAGTATTAGAAGTCCTAACCACAGCAATCAGACAACAAAAAGAAATCAAAGGCATCCAAATCGCAAAGAGGAAGTCAAACTCTCACTCTTTGCAGATGATATGATACTTTATGTGTAAAACCCAAAACACTCCACCCCAAAACTGCTAGAACTCATACAGGAATTCAGTCAAGTAGCAGGCTCTAAAATCAATGCACAGAAATCAGTGGCATTCCTATACACCAACAATAAGACAGAAGAGAGACAAATCAAGGAGTCGATCCCATTCACAATTGCACCCAAAACCATAAGATACCTAGGAATAAATTTAACCAAAGAGGCAAAGGATCTGTACTCAGAAAACTATAAAATACTCAGGAAAGAAATTGAAGAAGACACAAAGAATTGGAGAAACGTTCCATGCTCATGGATTGGGAGAACCAATGTTGTGAAGATGTCAATGCTACCTAGAGCAATCTACACATTCAATGCAATCCCCATCAAAATACCATCCACTTTTTTCAAAGAAATGGAACAAATAATCCTCAAATTTGTATGGAACCAGAAGAGACCCCGAATAGCCAGAGGAATCTTGAAAAAGAAAAGCAGAGCTGGCGGCATCACAATTCCGGACTTCCAGCTCTATTACAAAGCTGTCATCATCAAGACAGTATGGTACTGGCACAAAAAAAGACACATAGATCAATGGAACAGAATCGAGAGCCCAGAAATGGACCCTCAACTCTATGGTCAACTTATCTTTGACAAAGCAGGAAAGAATGTCCAATGGAAAAAAGACAGTCTCTTCCACAAATGGTGTTGGGAAAATTGGACAGCCACATGCAGAAGAATGAAACTGGACCATTTTCTTACACCACACACAAAAAGAGACTCCAAATGGTTGAAAGACCTAAACGTGAGACAGGAGTCCATCAAAATCCTAAAGGAGAACACAGGTAGCAAACTCTTCGACCTTAGCCGCAGCAACTTCTTCCTAGTAACATCCCCAAAGGCAAGGGAAGCCAGGGCAAAAATGAACTGTTGGGATTTCATCAAGATAAAAAGCTTTTGCACAGCAAAAGAAACAGTCCACAAAACCAAAAGACAACCGACAGAATGGGAGAAAATATTTGCAAATGACATATCAGATAAAGGGTTAGTATCCAAAATCTATAAAGAACTTATCAAACTCAACACCCAAAGAACAAATAATCCAATCAAGAAATGGGCAGAAGACATGAACAGACATTTTTCCAAAGAAGACATCCAAATTGCCAACAGGCACATGAAAAATTGCTCAACATCGCTCGGCATCAGGGAAATCCAAATCAAAACCTCAATGAGATACCACCGCACACCAGTCAGAATGGCTAAAATTAACAAGTCAGGGAATACAGATGTTGGCGGGGATGTGGAGAAAGGGGAACCCTCCTACACTGTTGGTGTGAATGCAAGCTGGTGCAGCCACTCTTGAAAACAGTATGGAGTGTCCTCAAACAGTTGAAAATAGAGCTACCATATGATCCAGCAATTGCACTACTGGGTATTTACCACAAAGACAAATGTAGGGACCCGAAGGGGTACGTGCACCCCAATGTTTATAGCAGCAATATCCACAATAGCCAAACTGTGGAAAGAGCCAAGATGTCCATCGAGAGATGAATGGATAAAGAAGAAGTGGTATATATACACAATGGAATATTATGCAGCCATCAAAAGGAATGCGATGTTGCCATTTGCAACGACGTGGATGGAACTGGAGGGTGTTATGCTGAGTGAAATAAGTCAATCAGAGAAAGACATGTATCATATGACCTCACTGATATGAGGAATTCTTAATCTCAGGAACAAAGTGAGGGTTGCTGGAGTGGTCGGTGGTGGGAGGGATGGGGTGGCTGGGTGATAGACATTGGGGAGGTATGTGCTATGGTGAGCGCTGTGAATTGTGCAAGACTGTTGAATCACAGATCTGTACTTCTGAAACAAATAACGCAACATATTTTAAGAAAAAAGAAAAAGAAGAAGATAGCAGGGAGGAAGAATGAAGGGGATTAAGTGAGAGGGGGAGACGAACCAGGAGAGATAATGGACTCTGAAAAACAAACTGAGGGTTCTAGAGGGGAGGATGGTAGGGGGATGGGTTAGCCTGGTGATGGGTATTAAAGAGGGCACATTCTGCATGGAGCACTGGGTGTTATGAACAAACAATGAATCATGGAACACTACATCAAAAACAAAAAGAAAAAAATGTTCAAACTATTATGAGTTTTACAGTATGTAAAATTGTAAACTGCTAGTAATGCTTATTTATATGGCATCCATTTACTCACTAGAGGAGATATATACTCCATTAGTAGTCTCAGAAGTGATCTTTGAGGAAACTCTCAAATCTTAAATATTTTTCTGATTTACAGTTTAAGAAGTAGCATAGGAGATTGCATTATATGTATCTACTACACTCATTTTTGAGTGAAAACTACAATATGTTTTAAGGCAATATAATTTTAACAATTAAAATTCATATAACTGAATTTAAATATGTGAAGGCTAGATCGTATCTTGAAAAATTAATAGAATTTTAACTACTAATTAAAAATAGAGTTTTTAAAATGTATCACTTTCAGGGGAGGTGTTCCCAAACTGACAAAGTTCCTTGGTCAAACAGTATTTCCATTTGTACTGTTTCATTTTATTTTTTTATTATGTTAATCACCATATATTACATCATTCGTTTTTGATGTAGTGTTCCATGATTCATTGTTTGAGTATAACAGCCAGTGCTCCATGCAGTACGTGCCAAAGGCAAGGGAAGCAAGGGCAAAAATGACCTATTGGGATTTCATCAAGATAAAAAGCTTTTGCACAGCAAAAGAAACAGTCCACAAAACCAAAAGACAACCGACAGAAAGGGAGAAAATATTTGCAAATGACATATCAGATAAAGTACTACTATCCAAAATCTATAAAGAACCTATTAAACTCAACACCCAAAGAACAAAAGATCCAATCAAGAAATGGGCAGAAGACATGAACAGACATTTTTCCAAAGAAGACATCCAAATGGCCAACAGACACATGAAAAAGTGTTCAACATCACCTGGCATCAGGGAAATCCAAAGCTTTTTGATTTTTTGCCTCAAGAACTGTGGTAGGGTTTGGGATGAGTCCTAAGAAGGGAGCATGGGAAGCAAAAATAATCTGAAAAAGATTTTTGCAAAATCTTGAACTAATTGAAGGGGATTTATTGGGTGTTTTTTAAAAAGCAGGCAACCTGGAGATTTCCAATGTTTAGATGGGTCACAGTTCTGTAGGTTTCAGGAATAGCTGGGATCCAAGCCCTGCTTCAAGGCATGATATTGAGGAGGTATGCTAGACCTCTTAGAGAAACACTGACTTTGCATTTGGGAAGGTGTGATTAGGTAAAGTTTGCCCTACCCAAACCTGGCACAGAATTGGCAGGGCTTCCAAAGAAAACTGCAGAAATAATCAAAGATCAGATAGAAGGTGCATTAAGATGGAAGCCATTCTTTGGTGTTGATATTCACTTGATGGGAAGCACAGAAACAAAGAAGGTTGTTGGAATGTGGAGATAATATAGTGGCTTTAGATAAAATTATTATTTTACTTAAAATAATTTAGCCCAAACCTTTATAAGCCAAGAAGAGATGTCTAACAGGGAGGTAGTCTATAAAACAAAGAATCAAAGACAACTCTAGATATGTAATTTGGGGAACTGTTTTGTAACATGTCCAAATACCTAGGCAAATTTGATCCATAAAAATGATTACAACACTATAATAAAATATTAATTAAAAATGACCTATCATAGGGTTCTGACTATGCAAATTTCTGTTCTCCACATCGCATTTTCTAAGAAATGCTGATTACAAAATTCAGTATCTATATTGTTAGCAGGCTTTTTAAAAGAACTTACTTAATTTTTATGTTATTCACTTAATATCCTAAGAAAATAATAAACTAATTTCAATAAAATAACCCAGACTCTTTCTTCATAACCATTCTTCACAAAGGAAAACATCCACATATATTTTTACCAATGTGCACATACACACACATATAAGAAAAATAACAGAATGAAAGTTATCATCCATTGATTCCACAATCTCTTGCTTTTAAAAATATCATCATAGTTATTAATCAAGCCAAGAAAATAATATACTTGTAGTTACTAGAGAGAGTGCAAACAATTTGAGAAAAATTGGTGTCATGCCATTAGAAAGTCCTATAAGTTTCCTAAGAGTAGATTTTCTTAGAGGAAAAAAAAAGTATGTGATGTTCTCTGATAAATAAATAAGTAGGGTTACATGTTTATTTAATCAAGATATAAAGATTTTACCTGGCCTCTTCAACCAAGAAATTAAAAGTTCAGGTACACTACACTAGTTATGCTGTATATAGAAAATAATGTGCATATATAATTGTACAAAAGTTACAATGCAATGACAGCACAATGTCTTTTTATCTGTAAAATGTCAGTCTTCATAAAGACAACATGTAGCTGCCAATACTTCAGCATTTATCTTCCTTAATGTAAAATCAATATTTCAATGGGAGCTAATTACACTGGGTATTACCTAACAAAAACATCTTGTCCTTTCAAGTGCCCTGGAAATAAAAGGATGCTCCAGAACAAGTCAGCTATGAGTTGATGCTAATTGGCCTGCTGGCAATTTATTTAATTGTTACATGGAAAAGGTGATTTATTTTCATGATACAATTTTAATATTCTGCCGCTTAATTGGCAGAAGATTCCTTACATTCTGCTACTGTAACTGGTGAGTGGAAGATCTAGCTTTGAAATATTTGGAAAAATGAAGATCCACATAACTTCCTAAAGAAAGAAGACAGGGTGTCCACCACAGAAGAAGGAACCCTCTTTTAAAAAATATATATATATATTTATTTATTTAAATTCAGTTAATTAAGATATAGTGTATTATTAGTTTCAGAGGTAGAGTCCAGTGATTCTTCAGTTGCATGTAACACCCAGTGCTCATTACATCACGTGCCCTCCTTAATGTCCATCACCCAGTTACCCCATCCCCTCATCCCCCTCTCGTCCAGCAACCATCGGTTTGTTTCCTATGATTGAGAGTCTTATGGTTTGTCACCCTCTCTGATTTCATCTTGTTTTATTTTTCCCTCCTTTCCCCTGAAGGAACCCTTTTCACACAAGTGGAACAGGCCAAAAGAAAATGATGCTGTGTTGTCTTCTCCAAGATTTTTCATGTGTCCTTTATTCTTCCTTTTCAAGACCTCTCCCACTAACCTCCAGTCACCAATCACATATTTGGACACACTGACAGACATGGGGAGATTATAAAATATTATATTTCTAAATATCAGAATATTCACTAAAATATGAATGCAGAATCAAATTTATGCACAATTAAAGTGAATATTTAAACAATCTATAATTTTATCGTACCTTAAAAATTGATAATATCTATTTTTATCTAGAATGTGGAAGATTACCTTTATATGTACTATGTGTACTATGTTTCTCTGTGTTTGTGTTTGCTAATTTGTTTTAAGCAACCTGTTCGTGAAATTTTATTTTTGAGAACTACACTTCTCAGAGGAATTGTGAACAATGCTATGAGATTACCAAATGAGTTCACTTTCCTAGTGACAGAGCAAAGCTTTGAGTGGCTTTGAGCCACTTTACATCTCAGTGGGCTCATATCTAATTCCCAAGATTGAAAAATAGGCAAGGTCTACTATCTCTTGTCTCAGTTACATCTAGTGAGCTCATATATTTTTTGTCACCTTTCATGAAAAGTTACAGACCAATGTGTCCAAAATAGGCCAGTTTCAGGGTGCCTAGGTGGCTAAGTTGGTTGAGCATCCAGCTCTTGATTTTAGCTCAGGCAATGATCTCCGGGGGTCATGGGATCAAGCCCCCTGTCAGGCTCCATGCTCAGTGTGGAGTCTGCTTGTTTCTCTCCTTACCACCATCTCCCACTTATGCACTCTCTCTCTGTTTAAAATAAAGAAATAAAATCTTTATAAAACAACACACACAAAAAAAACACAAAACAAACAATATAGGCCAGTTTCAAAAAGGAGGATGGATTAGCACGTGACTTTTATTTATTTACTTTTTACCTTTTATTGTTTTAAATTCTTATACTTGAGTATAGTTGACACAATGTTACATTAGTTTTAGGTGTACAACAATGATTCAACTTCATTTACATTATGATATGCTCAGGACAAGTGCAGCTACCATCTTTCACCATACATAAGCATGCAATGTGACTTTAAATAAAGGAACAATAAGGGTTTTGTACTTAATCCATTAAAATTTTTGGACTTTACTTGATACCACACTATACCTTACTCTCTCCTGACTACTATAGAAATATTCTCTGATTTTTAAAGATATTAATGAGCATAGGAACATGTTGATGGATAATAGTAAATGCATCTAACACTGTCATTTCATATGCTTCTTACTTTTGTTCTTAGGCAGTTATAGAGAACCACATAAAGACTAAAAGACAGTGATAATAGGAGAGAATCTAAGTCCCTTTTCCTGGCCCTCACATATTTTATATTTTTTCAACTTGTATAATCTCATTCTCTGGTATACATCTGGCATTTGGGAAATGAGAGAAAATTATCTCTCTTCGGAGCAAAATGACATTGATAAACTTTGCAGATACTTGACTGTCATTTCCCCAACTTAAAGGACTTTTCCTTTCTTACACAGAAAATTTAGTAGTTATAAATGAAAAAGAGAAAAAAAAAACTTGAAAGAAAATTTCTTCAAAGAAATAGTTTATACTAAAAAACAGGAAGAATCATAAGAAATATAAGGTCATCAAAATTACTCAGAAAAAAATAGAGGATTTTCTTTTTTCTTTTCTTTTTTTAATAAACAAATCTAAGTCGTCTCTAAAGGTATAATTAACTGAGATGGAAAAGAGAACACTGCACCAAACTACAAGTAGGTCAGCTCATTTGAGGTTCTTGTCTGCATAGGCTCTGACAGCTGGCTGAATATATATGTGCTATACAGGTTCCAGTGATTTATTGGTCTTTCTTTCCCTAATGCCTGTTATATATATAGAAAAGAGTGGAAAAGAAAACCTATAGTTTTTCCTTTTTGCTTAGGAAAACCCTACATTGGGGACTTGAGTGTAATTATGAAATAAAGTTAGCTGTACCCAAGTGCATGAAACACATTTCTAATTACATTTAAACACAGAGGAACTATGATTGATGAAAGAAAGTTTTAATATTTTCTAGTGCTATAGATATTTTACCTAAATCTTACTCCATATAATAATTAATTTCTAACATTTTAAATATTAAATGTAGCTCCCCTCCTCACTAAACACCCATAGACAATTAAACACAGAAATATTGGTATTCTTCCCCTTAAAGATCCTTAAATTTTGCAAGTAATAAAATTCTAGAAAAGTGAAAGTGACCTGTTTCCAGACATGAGCAAATCCCACCGTGCTTGATTCATGAGACTCATTTGACCCATTTCAAGGACATCCACAACAATTCATCACGTGTGCCTCCCTAAGTAACCAATTATTCGCAATATTTCATTGGGGAAAGTATGCTTAATTTTATCCTCATTTTGGAAAGCTGAATCCTATACTTTTAACATATTTGAAATATTTTATCTCTGAATCATGGCTTGTAAATTTTGAGTATTTTGCACTATGCCTGTTATCCCATTCTTGCCACTCTTCCAATCCACTTCTACTCAGCAGACCATCTCTTAAACTCATGTCACGTCAGTCTTTGCAGACCCAGCTCAAGTGAAACTGCTACAATGTCCTTACTACTTCAAATCTCTGCAATGTGCTTCTGTGCCCCTCACCCCACTAATGATATAGATTATTTTATTGCTAAGGCCAGTGGAAAATATGGCCAACGTATTTCTTAAAATTGGTCAGAGGTGAGACTATTATACTCTGTATCTCATTTGTTACTCTTCCTTATATGGATTCCAAGAAATTACATTTCTACCTCTCTTTGACTTCTTTCAGAGCTCTTTTGTCTCTAGTCAGTTTCTCCAGAAAAGCTGCAAATAATCTCTGCTCCACATTGGCTCACTCTCTTTGAAATATTTGTGTAACAACTATAGGCTGATGACTATAAAATTTATATATTCAAAACAGACACACTTTTATTAGTACTTCATCATTATTATCTCATGTTCATATCAAACTCAACACATTTGAAATTGAGCTAATAGTCAAAAAGCACTTATAACAGACCCTGGCCCACAGTAAACAAGTATTCGTTATATAGAATTACATTTTCCATAGTGGAGTGTTTAAAAGTATGAACTTTATATTCAGCCATGCCAGATCTGAATACTAAGCTTTAATAAATATGATATCATTATACTTGTTTCATACTGTTACAGTCTTTATGAAGATTAAATGAAATACTTATCATACTAGGCAGCAAACAGAAAATACCTAAATAGGTTATTATTGTTGTTAATAATATTTTAAATACACTGCTTTAGATCAAGCCCTTATCATTTGTGGCTCATATTGCTGAAATAGTCTTCTAATAAGATCCTCAACAAGTTCAGTTCTCAAAAATTACATGAAAGTGGGGGTGAAGCAAGATGGCAGAGGAGTAGGAGACCTGGATTTCGTTTGGTCTCAGGAATTCAGCTGAATAGGGATCAAACTATTCTGAACCTACGAACTCAACAGGAGATAGAAGAGAAGAACAGCAGCAACACTCTGAACAGAAAAGTGACCACTTACTGGAAGGTAGGACATGCGGAGAACTGAATCCGAGGCGATATTCGGGAGGATAGACAGCGGGGGAGGGGGCCTCCGTGGCCGCTTCTGGCAAGTGATAGAGCCGCGGAGCACAAAATCGGAAATTTTAGAGTCGGCTCTGCTGAGGGACGTCGCTCCAGTGGCTAAGCGGGGGGTGGAACCCTCGTGGGACATTGTGGTCTCAGGACCCTCGGGATCACAGAAAGACCGGGGGTGCCTGAGTGCAGCAGAACTCCCAGGTATCGGAGCGGGGAAGCCGGCTACAGAGACGGAGCCTAGGCGCAGGCTCTCAGCACAGGGTTGCCATAAACTGTGATCTGCGGCCCAGTCTGGCCACTGCTCTTCCAGCAGGGACCCAACAAGCTGCAGATCTGGGGAGACTCCCCTTCTTGCCCCAGGAGGAGCAGTGAGGGAGCATACCACAGGGATCTGCTGGGTTTGGAGACTGCACACCGAGTCCGGTGCCAGAGATAGAAATGCTCGGTCACAGGCCAGGTGAGCACAGAGTGCGGCCGGAGACCGTGGATACAGGAGTGACTGACTGCTTTTCTTTGGGGGCTCACTGAGGAGCAGGGTCCCAAATTCTTGGCTCCTCCAGGTGGAGATTGGGAGGCCACCATTTTCACTCTTGCCCTCCAAAGCTGTGCGGAAAGATTGCAGGGAACTAAAGCTCCCAAGAGCAAACCCAAGCCGATTGCTTAACCCGGACTGGCAAGGGCGGGAAAATTCCGCCTCCAGCAAAGACATTTGGGAACCATGGCAACAGGCCCCTGCCCCAGAAGATCAGCATGAACAGCCAGCCAAGACCAAGTTTACCAATCAAGGAGAACGGGAGAACTCCAGTACTAGGGGAATACTGCACATAGAATTCATGGCTTTTTTACCATGATTCATTAGTTTTTCAAAGTTAATTTTTTTAAACTGTTTTTTTTTATTTTTCTTTTTCCCTTTTTCAACCAATAACTTATCAATCCCTTTTGAAAAAAAAATTTATTTTTCATTTTTAGAGTCATATTCTATCCCTTCAAAGTAGATACCCTTATTTTTGGCATATATATATATAGGTTGTTCTCTCTTTAAAATTTTCAGATACAGTTTCTTCTAACAGATCCAAATATACCCTAAATCTCTAGTGTATGGCTTTATTCTAGTCTCCTGCCTGATCACATTCTCTCCTTTTTTTTTTCTTTTTTTATCTTCTTTCTTTTTTCAAACAACTTCTTAACTTATCAATTCCTTTTATAAAATCTTTTATAATTTTCATCTTTACTGTCATCTTCCATCCCTTCATTGTATCAACCCTTATTTTGTTTCTTCCTTTAAAATTTTAGGAGGCACTTTCTTCTAACAGACCAAAATACACCCAAAATCTAGTGTGTGGCACTGATCTATGCACTAGCCTGATCATATATGATGATATTCTGTTGTTTTTTTGTTTTGATCTGTTTTTGATTGTTTTTATCTTTTTCTTTTTTTTTTCTTTCTTTTTTCTTTCTTTCCCTTTCTTTAACCCTGATTTCAGGTCTTTTCTGATTTTTTAGAGTATATTTGCTGGGGACGTTGTTAACCTCTTAGCCTTTTGTTCTCTCATTCATCTATTCTCCTCCGGACAAAATGACAGAACGAAAAAAATCACCTCAGGAAAAAGAACAAGAGGTAGTACTGTCTGCGAGGGACCTACTCAATATGGACATTAATACGATGTTGGACCTAGAGTTCAGATCATGATTTTAAAGACACCAGCTGAGCTTGAAAAAAGCATGGAAGTTATTAGAGAAACACTTCCCAGAGAAATAAAAGAACTAAAATCAAACCAAATCAAAATCAAAAAAGCTATTAATGAAGTGCAATCAATAATGGGGCACTAACTGCTAGGATAAATGAGGCAGAAGAGAGAATCAGTGATGTAGAAGACCAAATGATGGAAAATAAAGAAGCTGAGGAAAAGAGAGTTAAACAACTACCGGATCACGAGGGCAGAATTTGAGAGATAAGTGATACGATAAGATGAAAAAACATTAGAATAATTGGGATGCCAGAAGAAGAAGAGAGAGAGGGGCAGAAGGTATCTTGGAGCAAATTATAGCAGAGAACTTCCCTAATGTGGGGTAGGAAACAGGCATCAAATTCCAGGAGGCACAGAGAACCCCTTTCAAAATCAATAAAAATAGGTCAACACCCCGACGTCTAATAGTAAAACTTACAAGTCTCAGAGAAAAAGAGAAAATCTTGAAAACAGCTCAGGAGAAGAGATATGTAACCTACAATGGTAGAAACATTAGATTGGCAACAGACCTATCCACAGAGACCTGGCAGGCCAGAAAGGACTGGCATGATATCTTCAAAGCATTAATGAGAAAAACATGCAGGAAAGAAAACTATATCCAGCTACGCTGCCATTGAAAATTGAAGGAGAGCTAAAAAGCTTCCATGACAAACAAAAACTAAGGGAATTTGCAAACACGAAACCAGCCCTCCAGAAATATTAAAAGGGGTCCTCTAAGCAAAGAGAGAGCCTAAAAGCAGCCTAGACCAGAAAGGAACACAGACAATAGACAGTAAGAGTCACCTTACAGGCAATAATATGGCACTAAATTCCAATCTTTCAATAGTTACCCTGAATGTAAATGGGTTAAATGCCCCAATTAAAAGACACAGGCTATCAGAATGGATTAAAACCAAGACCCATCAATATGCTGTCTGCAAGAGACTCATTTTAGACCCAAAGACACCCCCAGATTGAAAGTGAGGGGGTGGAAAATCATTTACCATGCTAATGGACACCAAAAGAAAGCTGGGGTGGCAATTCTCATATCAGACAAATTAGATTTTAAACAAAGACTGTAATAAGACATGAGGAAAGACACTATATCCTACTTAAAGGGTCTATCCAACAAGAAGATCTAACAATTGTAAATATCTATGCCCCTAAATGGGAGCACACAATTATATAAGGCAATTAATAACAAAAGCAAAGAAACATATTGACAACAATAAAATAATTGTGGGGGACTTTAACACCTCCCTCACTGAAATGGACAGATCAACCAAACAACAGATCAATAAGGAATTAAAGACTTTAAATGACACACTGGACCAAATGGACTTCACAGACATATTCAGAACATTCCATGCCAAAGCAACGGAATACACATTCTTCTCTAGTGCCCATGGAACATTCTCTAGAATTGATCACATCCTAGGTCACTAAACCGGTCTGAACCAGGACCAAAAGTTTGGGATTATTCCCTGAATATTTTCAGACCACCGTGCTTTGAAACTAGAACTCAATCACAAGAGGAGAGTCGGAAAGAACACAAATACATGGAGGCTAAAGAGCATCCTACTAAAGAATGAATGGGTCAACCAGGAAATTAAAGAAGATTTTAAAAATTCATGGAAACCAAGGAAAATGAAAACACGACATCGATCAATATATTTGGATAAAGCAAAGGCATTCCTGAGAGGAATGTATATAGCAATACAAGCCTTTCTCAAGAAACAAGAAAGTTCTCAAATACACAACCTAACTCTACACCTAAAGGAGGTAGAGAAAAAACTGCAAATAAAGCCTAAACCCAGCAGGAGAAGAGAAATAATAAAGATCAGAGCAGAAATCAATGAAATAGAAACCAAAAGAACAGTAGAACAGATCAACAAAACTAGGAGCTGGTTCTTTGGAAGAATTAACAAGATTGATAAAGCCCTGGCCAGACTTATCAAAAAGAAAAGAGAAATGACCCAAATCAATAAAATCATGAATGAAAGGGGAGAGATCACAACCAACACCAAAGAAATACAAAAAATTATAAGAACATATTACGAGCAGCTCTATGCCAGCAAATTAGATAACCTGGAAGAAATGGATGCATTCCTAGAGATGTATCAACTACCAGAATTGAACCAGAAAGAAATAGAAAACCTAAACAGACCTATAACCACTAAGGAAATTGAAGCAGTCATCAAAAATCTCCCAATAAACAAAAGCCCAGGGCCAGATGGCTTCCCAGGGGAATTCTACCAAACATTTAAAGAAGAATTAATACCTATTCTCCTGAAACTGTTCCAAAAAATAGAAATGGAAGGAAAATTTCCAAACTCATTTTATGAGGCCACCATTACCTTGATCCCCAAACCAGACAAAGACCCCATCAAAAAGGAGAATTACAGACCAATATCCTTGATGAACATGGATGCAAAAATTCTCACCAAAATACTAGCCAATAAGATCCAACAGTACATTAAAAGGATTATTCACCATGACCAAGTGGGATTTACCCCTGGGCTGCAAGGTTGGTTCCACATCCACAAATCAATCAACGTGATACAATATATTAAGAAAAGAAAGAACAAGAATCATATGATCCTCTCAATAGATGCAGAAAAGCATTTGACAAAGTACGGCATCCTTTCTTGATCAAAACTCTTCAGAGTATATGGATAGAGGGTACCTACCTTAATATCATAAAAGCCATCTATGAAAAACCTACAGCGAATATCATTCTCAATGGGGAAAAACTGAGAGCTTTCCCCCTAAGGTCAGGAACACGGCAGGGATGTCCATATCACCACTGTTATTCAACATAGTATTACAAGTCCTAGCCACAGTAATCAGAAAACAAAAAGAAATCAAAGGCATCCAAATCAGCAGAGAAGAAGTCAAACTCTCACTCTTTACAGATGATATGGTACTGTATGTGGAAAACCCAAAAGACTTCACCCCAAAACTGCTAGAACTCATACAGGAATTCAGTAAAGAGGCAGGATATAAAATCAATGCACAGAAATCAGTGGCATTCCTATACACCAATAACAAGACAGAAGAGAGACAAATTAAGAGTCGATCCCAGTTACAATTGCACCCAAAACCATAAGATACTTAGGAATAATTCTAATAAAAGAGGCAAAGGATCTGTACTCAGAAAACTATAAAATATTCATGAAAGAAATTGAGGAAGACACAAAGAAATGGAAAAACTTTCCATGCTCATGGAATGGAAGAACAAACATTGTGAAGATTTCAATGCTACCTAGAGCAATCTACACACTCAATGCAATCCCCATCAAAATACCATCCACTTTTTTCAAAGAAATGGAACAAATAATCCTCAAATTTGTATGGAACCAGAAGAGACCCCGAATAGCCAGAGGAATGTTGAAAAAGAAAAGCAAAGTTGGCAGCATCACAATTCCAGACTTCCAGCTCTATTACATAGCTCTCATCATCAAGACAGTATGGTATTGGCACAAAAACAGACACATAGATCAATGGAACAGAATCGAGAGCCCAGAAATGGACCCTCAACTCTATGGTCAACTAATCTTTGACAAAGGAGGAAAGAATGTCCCATGGAAAAAAGACATTCTCTTCAACAAATGGTGTTGGGAAAATTGGACATCCACATGCAGAAGAATGAAACTGGACATTTCCTTACACCACACACAAAAATAGACTCCAAATGGTTAAAAAACCTAATTGTGAGACAGGAGTCCATCAAAATCCTAAAGGAGAACACAGGCAGCAACCTCTTTGACCTCAGCCACAGCAACTTCTTCCTAGAAACATCGCCAAAGGCAAGGGAAGCAAGGGCAAAAATGAACTTTTGGGATTTCATCAAGATAAAAAGCTTTTGCACAGCAAATAAACAGTCCACAAAACCAAAAGACAACCGGCAGAATGGGAGAAAATATTTGCAAATGACATATCAGATAAAGGGCTAGTATCCAAAATCTATAAAGAACTTACCAAACTCAACACCCAAAGAACAAATAATCCAATCAAGAAATGGGCAGATGACATGAACAGACATTTTTCCAAAGAAGACATCCAAATGGCCAACAGACCCATGAAAAAGTGCTCAACATCGGTCAGCATCAGGGAAATCCAAATCAAAACCTCAATGAGATACCACCTCACACCAGTCAGAATGGCTAAAATTAACAAGTCAGGAAACGACAGATGTTGGCAGGGATGTGGAGAAAGGGAAACCCACCTACATTGTTGGTGGGAATGCAAGCTGGTGCAACCCCTCTGGAAAACAGTACGGAGGTTTCTCAAACAGTTGAAAATAGAGCTACCATATGACCCAGCAATTGCACTACTGGGTATTTACCCCAAGGATTCAAATGTAGGGATCCGAAGGTGTACATGCTCCCCAATGTTTATAGCAGGAATGTTCACAATAGCCAAACTGTGGGAAGAGCCACAATGTCCATCAACAGATGAATGGATAAAGAAGAATTGGTATATATACACATTGGAATATTATGCAGCCATGAAAAGGAATGAGATCTTGCCATTTTCAACGACGTGGGTGGAACTGGAGGGTGTTATGCTGAGTGAAGTAAGTCATTCAGAGAAAGACATGTATCATATGACCTCACTGATATGAGGAATTCTTAATCTTAAGAAATAAACTGAGGTTTGCTGGATTGGTGCGGGGGGTTCGGAGGGATGGGGTGGCTGGGTGATAGACATTGGGGAGGGTATGTGCTATGGCAAGTGCTGTGAATTTTGCAAGAGTGTTGAATCACAGATCTGTACCTCTGAAACAAATAATGCAATATATTTTGAGAAAAAAAGAATGAAGAAGAAGATAGCAGGAGGGGAAGAATGAAGGGGGGGAAATCGGAGGGGGAGACCAACCATGAGAGACGATGGACTCTGAAAAACAAACAGAGGGTTCTAGAGGGGAGGGTTTTGGGGGGATGTGTTAGCCTGGTGATGGGTATTAAAGAGGGCACGTTTTGCGTGTATCACTGGGTGTTACACACAAACAATGAATCATGGAACACCACATCCAAAACTAATGATGTAATGTAGGGTGGTTAACATAACAATGAAAAAATTTTAAAAAATTCCATGAAAATATTCTTCTAAAAATCAAAATCAATCATCGCACTTATATATTTATATTTATTCATGGTTTTGCATATATTTACGGAATACTTTTAAATTCCTAAGTAAAGCATTCAGGATTTTGTTCTACTTCTCCAGGTACCTCCCATCACTACTGTTCTTACATTCTATGCTACAACCATACTCAATCACCTTTAGTACCCCTGATGGATCATGTGTATTGTCATGTTTGGGCCTTTTGACATGAAGTACATTCTATCTTGCCTCAAGTTTCTCTTGGTTTGCATAACACATTATTTTCTTTCCCTCAACATTTTCTGATCCTTCAATCTCAATTCTTAACCCCTTTTATATTCTTACATGGTATTCTGAATATTTCCCTACTGCAGCACATAATAACCTATATCTTAACCATCAGTTCACTTGTCAGAAGTGAAGGGAATATGATTGTCTCTGTATTCTTCATGTCCAGCCCAGTATGTGGTGCATTGTATGGCAGTAAGAGTTATGAAAGAATATGTGTAAAGTGATATAGAATCTAAGCATCATCAATTTTAATCTAAGATCTGTGAGGATAAGAATTATATATTAGACTTCTTAGTATTCTTTATGGCTTAGAGTTCAATAATAATTTATTAATATTTGCAATTTTCTTTGCTCCTTTTAAATCATTTATTACTAGTTTGTCTTTTCCATGATAATAAGGTCTAGCAGGTTGCAACATGTGCAGACCTGTGATGGCATTTCAGATTTAGGAAGTAGATTCAGGAGGAAAGGTAGTCCATTTCTCTCAAGAATACTATAATAATGCCTTTCAATATTTATCTTATTATCATTGATTCTCTCAACCACAAAGAGTACCACAGTGAACAGAACCTCCCAAAAAGGTTTCTGAAAAGAACTATTGATGTTTGAGGAATTAAGCAAATTGATCAATAAGATATTCACAAATTTAAATGCCACATAAATTTTATGTTTTTTTCTAAAAGCTTAATCTAAAATATATCTAATTAATACATGTCATTTTTAATTCTGGGTATTAAAGGCATTAAAGAAAATATCCAAGATACCCTAAAAAGTTTCAATTAATATTATATGTAGGTTTACCCATAGTAAATTACTTACCCAAAAAAAAAATTTAAAATTGTCAAGCAGGCTTTTTTCTTCAATGGAATCAATTCCCTCATAATTATCCAAAGGTCTGATATGGCATTAATATGGCTCCAAAATGACTTTTTTCTTGCCCTCACTACAAAAAATAAAATAATTTTGAAGATCAGTTTAAGAAAACATGTACCTATATGAACTTATACTTCCAAAATATTTACTACCTATAAGGGCCATGAAAATTATTCTGTCCAGTATAAATAGTCAAGACATTCTCTAACTCAGGTGTTAGCAAACTATGGCTCATATTTCAAATAAGGTCCATTGCTTGTTTTTATAAAGTCTACTGTACCACAGTCATACTCATTTCTTTGTATTATCTATGGCTGCTTTCTTACTAGGATGGGAGAGTTGAGTAGTTGCAGAGATCATACAACCCTCAAAGCCTAAAATATTTACCATTTGGCATTTAGAAAAAAAGTTTGTTTACCCCTGCTGAAACTCTTACAATAAATTTATTGTAATATATCTGATCAAATCATAAGAAAGTCTTCACAAACCACAACATTCATCTAATATAGAAGTCCAAATATTTTGACATGGACATATGCATGCATACATAATAAATGTACATACACATATATGTACTTTTATGTACAGTATTTTCTTTAAATCTGGCCACATAGGGGGGAAAATTTTTACCATGACAAAACAAAATGTCAGTGTCCTTTAACAACACTGAATAAGAGAGTCACATGAGATATTCAGGGACTGACCCATCTTTGAATAAGTGACATGGCAGGTCTGTCTTAGCTTATAAAATTATGAAACTCATATTTGATTAGTGCAAGAAAATAATTAGATAATTTAGCCTAAGAGTATATTTTCAAAGCAGGGGTTAGGTCAATTTAGAAAGGATAGGGAAAGGGAAAATGAAACAAGGGGGCATATCAGACCAAGATGCAGTAACACAGCCTGAAACCTGAATAGTAGCAGTGGCTTTTTCAGCCTGAAAAACTTTTAAAACATGAATAAGATCATGCAATAATGGGTTTTAATAAATTGTGTATCAGAGGGGTGCCTGGGTGGCTCAGTTGTTAAGCGTCTGCCTTCAGCTCAGGTCATGATCCCAGGGCCCTGGGGTTGAGAACCACATCAGGCTCCCTGCTCCACGGGAAGCCTGCTTCTCCCTCTCCCACTCCCCCTGCTTGTGTTCCCTCTCTCTGTGTGTCTCTCTCTGTCAAATAAATAAATAAAATCTTAAAATAAATAAATAATAAATAAATAAATAAATTGTATATTAGATAAAAAAGGACTATAATCCTTGAGAGTTAAAAAAAAACAAAGGAAGTGAGTCCAACAATTTTTGTACTTTTCCTGCAAAGTTGTTTTTTATTCTCTTTTTTAAAAATTATTTTAGAGAGAGAGTGTGTGAAACTTAAGAGGCTCCACGCCCAGCATGGGACCTATGTAGGGCTTGACCTCAGAACCGTGAGATATGACATGAGCCAAAATCAAGAATCAGACGCTTAACTTGACTGAGCCACCCAGGTGCCCAATGTTGTTTTTAATTCTTGCACAGGAGGGGCAAACACAGACTAGCCCAGCAGTCTACAGGAGTTATGAAATGGGACTGGGCTTTTATGAAGCCTAAGGCAATTAGAGTTCCCAAGCCAAAGTATTGGCAGGGAGAGAACTGCAGAAAGAGAGAATTCAAGACTGAAGAATCCTCTTAGCATTCAGCTGAATACCTCATCAGCTCATGTATATAAAGTAACTACCCAAGACTGGGGCAAAAACAAAAACAAACAAAAGATTAGAGAAAAAAAAAACAACCTCCTTTAATTTTCTAAATGCAGTGACTAGGGGCTGTTCCCACTTTTCAGAATAGAAACTGCACACTTGTTAACATTGGATAAAGTTTTCAGAAGAGTTTAGTTTAATAAAGGAAAATTAGCTCTAGACCAAACACTGCTCTTGTCTTACCCAAAAAGGCTTAAAAGCAAGACTCTAAAGGATCAGCAACCAAGTCCCAGAACAAAGTTAAAAAATATTTAAACAAATATAATAATATTCACGATCCAACAAAATAAAATTCACAATATGTGACAACTAAATATAAGAAGAAACAACAATAAAACCATTATCAGGCACCATAAAAGCAAGGCTATCAAGCCACAAGGAGAAACAAATGTCAATCATTTGAATATTGTCCAGCAATGAACATATGAGAATTAGTTGACATGTGCACTAAAGTAGTTGTTAAAACTGATTTCCATGTTGAAAAGTTAGAGGAAAGATTGCACATTTTTTTTAAGATGTATTTATTTGAGAGAGAGGGAGAAAGAGGGAAAGGGTCAGAGAGAGAGAGAGAGAGAGAATCCTGAAGCTGACAAGCCACAGAGCAAGGAACCTGATGTGGGGCTCGATCTCCGAATGCTGAGATCATGACCTGAGCTGAAATCAAGAGTCACCTGCCTAACTGACTGAGCCACTCAGGTGCCCCAGGATTGCACACATTACATAGAGACATAATAAGCATGAATAAACACCAAAACAAACTTTTAAAGATGAAAATTATAATGTCTGAGATGAAAAATACTTTAGGGAGATTAATGCTGGTTAAATATTGCAGAAGCCCATTATCAATAAACTTGAAGACACTAGAATAGAGACTACCAAAAATGAAACACAGAAGAAATTAAAAAAAAAAAAAACTGAAAAATAAGAGAACCAAAAGTAAGGGAGGTGCAGAAAAATATTGAAATAAATTATACTGAAAATTTTCCAAGTTTTATGAAAAGTGAAAACCTACTGACTTAAAACCTAAGAAAATCACAAGCACAAGAAAAATGAAAATAAAAGCAAATGAAGTAACATCATAATCCAATTACTTAAAAATCAGTGATAAAGAGAAAAATCTTATAGTTTTCAGTATATAGGTCTTTCACCTCCTTGGTTAAATTTCCTAGGTATTTTATTGTTTTTCATGCACTTGTAAATGAGATTGTTTTCTCAATGTCTCTGATAGTTTATTGTTTGTGTATAAAAATACAATAGATTTCTGTATGACTGTATCCTACAACTTTACCGTATATGGTTTATTCTAACAATTATTTTTGTGAAGTCTACATATAATTTTCCACACATAATATGTCATCTGCAAATACTGACAGTTTTACTTTTTCCTTTCCAATCTAGATGCCTTTTATTTCTTTTTCTTGCCTAATTGCCCTGGCTGAATTTCCAATACTATGTTGAATAAAAGTAGTGAGAGTAGGGTTGTTATCATTTCACTGTTGAGTATTTGTTAGGTATGGGCTGCCATCACAGATCTGTACATGTTGCAACCTGCTAGACCTTATTATCACAAATATGGTCTTTATCATGTTGAGGTATGTTCCCTTTATATCTACTTGTCAAGAGTTTTTAATCATAAATGGATGTTGAATTTAATCTAATTTTTTGCCCATATTAAGATGGTCATATTATTTTTATCCTTTTGTTAATATAGTATATCACATTGATTTATTTGCAGATGTTGAACCATCTTTGGTTCCTTGGAATAACTCCCACTTGATTATGGTGTATGATCCTTTTAATGTATTGTTGAAATTGGTCTAGTAATATTTTATTGAGGATTTTTTATTCTATTGGGATATTGGCCTGTATTTTTTTTTTCTTGTTTTAACATTTGTCTGTTGCTGGTACAGGGTAATGTTGGCCTTGTGAAATGAGTTTATAAGTTCTTTTTCTTCTATTTTTTGTAAGAATTTTGGAAGGATTTGTATTTATTTTTGAATGTTTAGTAGAATTCATCGGTAAAGCTTTAAGGTCCTGGACTTTTGTTAGGAGATTTTTGATCAGTGATTCAATCTTTTTACTACTAATCAGTCTGTTAAGATTTTCTAAATCTTCATGATTCAGTATTGGAAAGTTGCTTGTTTCTAGGAATTTATCAATTTCTTATTTATTTTTTCTTGCTGAAGAAGTCCTTCCTTGTTTAACTAAAGATTTGTCTTTTTTTTTTTTTTAACTTTACAAGAAACAGCTCTGGGTTTCATTGATCTTTCCTAGAGTCTTCTTAGTCTCTATTTTTTTTTTTTTGCTTTGAACCTTGTTATTTCCTTCCTTCTACTAACTCTGGACCTTGTTTTTTCTTTTCTTTTCTTTTCTTTTCTTTTCTTTTCTTTCTTTCTTTCTTTTTTTTCTAGTACTATAAGGTATAAATTTAGGTTGTTTGAGATTTTTTTGTTTCTCTTTTTTTTTAATTTTATTTATTTATTTGAGAGAGAGTGAGAGAGCAAGCCTGAGGAGTATAGGAACAGAGGGTGAGGGAGAAGCAGACTCCCCAATGAGCAGGGAGCCTAACATGGGGTTTGATCCTAGACCCTGGGATCATGACCTGAGCCGAAGGCAGACATTTAACCAACTTAGCCACCCAGGTGCCCCTGTTTGTTTCTTGTGGTAGCATTTATTTTCATAAGCTTCCTTCTTAAAACTGCAATTTGCTGCATTTTTAAGTTTTGGTATGTTATATTTTAAAACTATATGACATTGATGAAAGAAACTGAAGAAAACACAAATAAATGGAAAGATACTCTGTGTTCATGGATTAAAAGAATGTCATTACAATGTCCACATAACCACAGTAATCTACAGATTCAATGTAATACCTATCAAAATACCAATGGAATTTTTCAGAAAAATGAAACAAACTAATCCACCCGAGGTCAGATACTATGTATGTAGTATTTATCTAATTTGGATAGATCTAACATTTGATAGACTCTTACAAAAAACATTAAAATATGATACAAAAGAAAATAATATGGGCTAAATTTAACTGTATCAATTTTAATTAAATTAATTGTTAAAATAATAAAACTACTAGCACAGAATGGGAGAAAATATTTGCAAATCACATATGCGATGAAAGACTTGTATCCAGACCATACAAAACAAAAACAAAAACAAAAACCTCAAAACTCAACAAGAAAACAAGTAAATCAAATAAATGGACAAATAAAATTGCAAACAACTTAAGCACAAACTTTCCCAAACAGAATATATAGTATATAAGCACATGAAAAAAGTGTTCAGTATCATTGGCCATTAAGGAAATGCAAATATGAGCCAAAATTAAATACCACTACATATCTACTAAAATAGATAAAAGAAAAAATACTGACAATATCAGGTCCTTATGAAAACATGGAGCAAATTAGTTTCTCATATTTTTGGTGTGAATGAGAAATTGTATAGTCACACTAGAAATTAGTTTGATGATTTCTTTCATCTTTCTTTCTTTCTTTCTTCTTTCTTTTTTTTCTTCTTTCCTCTTTTCTTTCTCTTCCTTCCTTCCTTCTTTTTTTTAAGTTTGATAATTTTTTTATATCGTTTACACTTACCATATAACTGAATAATCATTCTCTTTGGTATTTCTCCAAGAAAAATGGAAGCATATAATTGGGGTTGGGGGGAACCCTTTGTATAAGAATATTCATAGCAGCTGAATTGTAATAAGCAAAACCTCAAAAGAAATTCAAATGGATGGAAAAAATAGTGATACACATAAAATAGAATATTATTTAGGACTAAAAGCAAAAAGGAACTATTGATATATGTAACAACTTAGATGGATCTCAACAGCATAATGTTTGGTGGAAAAAGCTAACCTCAAAGGCTCCATACTGTATTATTTCATTTTTAAAATGACAAAAATATAGTAATGAACAGATGAATATTTGTTAAGAGTTAGGTTTGGAGAGAGAGTTGGATTATAATAGGGAAATCTAAGCAATCTAAATTTCTCTGTGGTGACAGAATAATAATGGGTACTGATTGTGGTGGTGGTTACCCATGATACAATTTCATAGCACTATACACTGAATTAAAAAAAATAAAGGCATTAAAAATTGATAAAATCTGAATGTATGCACGATATTGTACCAAAGTCAATTTCTTGGTTATGATAAATGTATTATGGTTACATAAGTTGTTACCAGGAAATGTTAGCTACGGGGAATTCTGAACTATTTTTCAGCTTCTACTGAGTCAAAAATGATTTCAAAACATTAACTGGACTACAGATCTATACTTAACATTTCTCTCACTGTAGTGCTCCATTTATTTACAGTATAGCACAAATACGTTATTTTAAATCAGAAGTTCTATTGCTGACTCTTTCTTTTTAAATATTTTTGTCTTACATGTTAAAGCAAACATGCTATTTCTCACACACATGCTTCTATTCAACAAAAGCCTTGGTCTAGCATATTGCATTATTTATTTTTCTCCCACACAGTAGTTTTAGATTTCCCTGAATTGTTACTACAAACACATTTTCATCATTCTTTCTTAAATTTGAACATTCCTGACAGTTCTACTCTTTTAAAGCCATACTGATTTAAACTCTGAGGCACATAAACCATAGGATTCTATGACATCTCTAGAGCTTAAGACTTATCATTCTTTATTTACATTGATTCCCTATAGTTCAGTAGATTCCCTTGCTGGAAGTGTAGGCCTAAGATGTCTTTGGCAGCAATTGATTCCAGAATCAAATGCCAGATTTATATTGATTATTACCATGAAACCAGTCATGATCATTGTGACTCCTATAACATGTTGGTTAATTTTATATGGCATATCATGTTAAACCAGAATAATGAGAAGTGACAGCCCGTCTGACTCAAAGTGATTGTTTGATCTCCCAATAAAGTGAAAAATAACTGCTGTCACCACTGTAGCGAATTAGGAAATATGGCAGAACCAAGGAGTTTGGATTAAACCATGGCTATAGGTCAAAGTTAGAAATGGCTGAAAGAATGGTATATCATAAGTTATGACTTATTAAATTGTAAGTAAAAATTCATTAACAATAACTGCTTATTAGTTTCTAAGAAATTACATGCTCATTGATTTTATTTTTAAATATTGTTTCATGACTGTATCCAACATTTTGCAGGTCGCTGAAATGGTGATTATCAAACTAGCTGTTTCCATTTATATTCAACAAGGATAATGAACCAATCTTTAAGTGTAAGATGATATTTTAATAAAGACTAATAACATTAGGCATAAAATAAACTGATGACTAATACCCAACAAATGCATCTTGCAGTTTAGTAACTGAATGTACTATAATATAAAAACTGCAAAGGCTGGAATTCTAACTGTTGAGAGATGCCAGCATAACTAAGCTCAAGCCAATCTCTTCTGTGTAGAACTGCCTATGTCCTCAAACAAAAATAAAATTTTCGACTCTACCCCCTTGACATATTTTTAGTATATGTTAAATTGTTTTGAAACTCTTTGTCTATTATAGTGATTTGAGATTCCCTTGAGGAAAAGGATTTTGTGCTTTTTTGCTAAATGCTCACAGAATTTAATACAATTTCTGGGACAAAGCAAGAGCTGATAAAATTTTTCTCTGAAGTAAATAAGTATACATCCAGAACCTGCCAATGGGAAGAAAAGAGTAAAGAATTCTGAAGGGACTAGAAAATACAATACTAAATATAATGTAATACTACAATAATCATTCCATGAGCAATTGAGGAATGCTGAAAGAGGTGTACTAAGGGTATTTTCTAATTAGTACATGTAGTCAGGGTAGTCAAACAGATTGTATAAATTGATACAATACGTTGGTTTTGAATCATGTGCAAAAACAAGGAAAATAAAAACAAATGGAAGTCAAAATACGGAAAAGATTTTTACTTAAATATAAAGTCAGGAATACATGTTCCTTTGTTGTTGTTTTTATTTAAATCCCACTTAGTTAACATACAGTGTAATATTACTTTCAGGCACACAATATAGTGATTCAACAATTCCACACAACACCTGGTGCTCATCACAATAAATGCACTCCTTAAACCCCATCACCTACTTAACCCATCCCCCCACACACACACCTTTTCTGGTACCCATCAGTTTGTTCTCTACAGTTAAAAGTCTAGTTCTTGATTCGCCTCTCTCTTTTTGTCCCATTGTTCATTTGTTTTGTTTCTTACATTCCACATATGAGTGAAATCATATGGTATTTGTCTTTCTTTGACTTATTTTGCTTAGCATAACACTCTCTGATGTTTATAGTAGAATTATCTACAATAGTAAAATTATAGAAATAGCCTGAGTGTCTATCAACTAATGAATGAATAAAGAAGATGTGATATGTATATACAATGGAATATTACTCAGCCATAAAAAGAATGAAATGTTGTCATTTGCAATGACATGGATGGAGCTAGAGAGTATTACGCTAAGCAAAATAAGTCAGTCAGAGGAATACAAGTTCTTTAAGGTATAAAAAACTGCAAGAGAATGCCTTTCACTCTAATAATAAAAATAAGCTAGGGGCACCTGGGTGGCTCAGTCAGTTACATCATCTGCCTTCAGCTCAGGTCATGATCTCAGAGTACTGGGATCAAGCCCCACATCAGCCTCCCTGCTCAGTAGGGAATCTGCTTCTTCCTCTCCCTCTGCCTCTTGCCACTGTTTGTGCTCTCTCTCTCTCTCTCAAATAAATAAAATATTTTTAAAAAATTTAAAAAAGCTCGATACTCTAAAAAAAAATCATAGTTTTTGAGCCCTTCAGACAGCTGAGGTCACAAGATAACCATGCTTACTGAATCCCAAAGGTCAATAAACCCTTCCGCAAAGACAAGGCATAGAATGAACTAGTATGATATTTTAGGATCACTGGAATCCATGAATAAAGTTAGTCTGCACTTTCTCATTATTTTTTCCAAGGCCTCCAAGAAGTGGCCAAGAGAAACAATGAATGTAGGGCTGGAGATTTGATAGACACCTGTTTCCCATGGTACATAAATTCAGGGCCCACAAAATTTGAGGGGAAACTGGAGAATCTTAAGATCACTACAAGTACTTTAGACCATATATTAGTATAAGGTATCAGTGAGTACAGGGCAAGAAAAGTCACCAGGGCAATAACCTTTCTCTGTTACAAAGCAAAGGATAGCTGCTGGTGGCACAAAGGTGGGAAAGCAGCCTGGATCTCTGAACCTTCACTGATAGCAGTCAGATGTAGGATGCCACTGTGGGAGGGACAGGAAGTCTAATGCACTAAACTTGGCAATAAATAGGAGAGCAGAAAATATTTGCCATTATGGGAAAGAAAAGAGAAAGTCCCATCTCTGAGGTACAGATGCACAGGGCCTATCTAAGATTAAGGAAGTAGAATAATCAAGATTATCTTGCTTCTACAATGAGGTGACAAGCAATTGTAATCTATTACAAAGGGAAAGACAAGAATGGTAGGTGAGTCACACTTATGATTTGGGCATGCTTAAATCTGAAAACAGGCATATTGAGATAAACTCTGACATTTCAGTCCTTACAGTAAGCCTAAGACAGTGGCCATCCATCTCTGTAGGTATTTGAGACTTATTTTGCATGCTGGGTGACTAGAGCAACAATACTCAAACTATCAACTATAGTCTGGATTGACTTAAACCCTACAGTATAAAGTCCTGGACAAAAAAAAAAAAAAAAAAAATGTGCCCAATTCTTGGCATAAATATTATTTACATCAGATTCCATTGTTCTTTTACCCAAAATAACTGGATTCAATAAAAAAAAGGAATTCTAAAAGAGACTTCTTGTTTTAGCTCCAAGATGTAACAAGCTTGGAAGCTGTTCTGTCCTTACAACAACAAAAATCTGAACAAACTGAAAAAAAAACAAATAAACAAACAAACAAAAAAAACCAGCAACAATATTTCTTCCAACCATCAGAGAACTGAGAACATTTCATAGGGAAATTCTCAGGCTCAAAACTGGGAAAGACAGACACATACAGAGTCTCAATCAATATCTGCTTACCTGGAGCAAAGCTGCTAGACCCAGTAACTGGTAATAACACTTAAGTGGTCATTTTGAGGAAATTAGATATGCTGAAAATGGCATAACTTGAGAGAAAATTCATGGTGATTTCAGGTTTGTGGGGACACTACTCATTGGTAAAAACCTCCAGGAACTCCAAAAGATTCTCATGACAAAAATCCAAGTAATTAATATTCCATTGTCATTCTATCACAAGAAAGGGAAAAATAATACTTATGAAATACTCCCAAGTCCCTTCTTCATAACAAAGGCCTACTCTCCAGGAAAAGGACAGTCTTATTCCACTGGCAAAAAGTGCATTTCTCTCATTCTAGTTCCATGGGAGATGGGAAGCTAAAATACTTGTGAAGGTCACAGCCAAGAGACATAGACCCATTAAAATAATGAGATTAAATCAAAATATTACAGAATTCTTCCCTGCCCTCACATCTTACCACTGAACAAACCATCAATACTCCAGCATAATAACAGGGGATTATAGATGAAATGGCAATAAAACACAGACCCACACAGAGGACAATTATTTAGAGAAGTCCAAAGTTAACAGGGGAGACAAAAACAAAGAAACTAAAAGAATTTGAATCCTCTGGCACTAATAGCTATGAAAAAAAAATCACAAAACTGCTGAACTCCTAACTTGATTTATATAAAACCTCATACTCAAGCCTAATTACTTCAGTTTTTATTACTTGGTCATCATGTCCAACTTTCAACAAAAACGTTAAAGCATGTTAAAAGACAAGAGGAAGAAAGCAAACAAGCACCAGACTCTGATATGACAGGTGTAAGAATTATCATAAAAGTAACTGAAAATATCAATTATTAATATGTTAAAAGCTTTAATGAAACAAAATACACACCATGCAAAAATATATAGTTAATCTAAACAAAAATATGTGAACTCAAAAAAATCCAAAACGGTGCAACAAAATAAAAATAATAAATAAATTTTTAAAAATCATTGTAACAGAAAGGAAGAATGCCTTTGATGGAGCCAAGTAAACTGGACATGGCTAAGGAAGGAATCAGGGTGCTTGGAGATAGGTTAACAGAAGCTTTCCAAACTGAAATTCAAGAGGAAAACTAAAAAAAAAACAACAACAGAAGTAAACATCTAAAAACTGAGGTACAATTTCAAAAGCTTAGCATACACATAACTGGAATTTCAGAAAGGAAAGAATGGAGAAGAAATATGAGAAGTAATAATGGTTAAGAGTTTTCCAAAATTAATGACAGGTATCAAACTACAGATGTACAAAAATCAAGGGACACCAAGCAAAGTACAGGGGGTGGGAGAAGAAACTTACATTAAGCATATCACAATAAAACTGCAGAAAACCAGACAAAGGGAAAGTCTTGAAGAAAGACAGAAGGGTAAAAAAACCACCCTACCTATTGCAAAAAAAGAATAAGAGTCATAGTAGACTTCATGTCAATAACCCATGCAAGCAAGATGAGAGAAGGTTGAAATGTTTAAAGTAGTGAAAGGAAAAACAAACAAACAAACCCCATCAATTTAGAATTTTATGTCCAGGAAAACTATTTTTCAGAAATAAAGATTTTTTTTTTCCTCAGGGGGGAAGAAAAACTTGATATTGAAATCTAGCAGACCCGTCCTGAAAAATATAGTTTTAAAAATATCACCGTGGTGAAAGAAAATGATATAAATCCAAGGTTTATATTTAAATAAAGGGGGGAAAAAAGAGCATTGAAGAATAAATAAATGATAAATATTTTATTTCTCTTAATCTTAATTTATCTCAAAATAACTATTTGTTTAAGAAGAAATAGTAAAAAATATATTGGATATTTATAATAAATATGTAATACTTAATGTAAATAAATTAAATAAATGATGGCAATGTTACAAGGGACATGAAGGTGAAATTGTGAATACTTTGTTACAGAGTACCTCCACTGCATATGAAATAGCACTGTGTTATTTTAAGATAAACTTTTTTAAAGAAGTTAAAAAGTATATTGCAAAATCTAGGGCAACAATTACAGGTAGTAAAATAAATAGAAAATTGATAAGCTCAAAGAAGAGACCATTGGAATCATAAAATTCTCAATTAAAACGAAAGCAAGGAGAGAAAGAGTAGAAGTGAAAGAAACTAGAAGTTAACAAGGAGAAAGCAGTTATAAATATGGTAGACATTAATCCAATTACAATAATTATCACTTTAAATATGAATGATCTAGATACACTGATTAAATGCATAGATTGTCAGAGAGGATATCAAGACCTAGCTGTATCTGTTGTCTAAAAATGACCCACTTTAATTATAAAGACTCAGGTATATTAAAAGTAAAAGGTTGAAGAAAGACATACAATGCTAAAACTAATCAAAGAAATGCTAAAGTAGCATATTAATTTCAGACAAATTTGACTTCAGAAAAAGGACAATTATGGTAATTAACAGAATTACATTAGGATAAAGGGGTCAGTTCTTCAAGAAGCCATAACTATCCTAAATGCACATTCACCTAACAATAGAACTTTACAATTCATGAGGCAAAACTGATAGAACTGCAAGGAGAAATAGACAAATCTGCTATTATAGTTGGAATTTCAACACTTCAGTTTCAACAATTAATAAATCAAGCAGTCAGAAACTTATTTAGGATATAGTTGATTTAACAGCCCTATCGGAATCAAAATGATCTAATAGATATTTATAGAGTAATCCAAACAAATGTAAAATACACATTCTTCTAAAGCTCATATCTAATATTCAAGATAGACTGTATTTGGGGCCATATAACACACCCAATAAATTTAAAAGAAATCATACAAAATCTTTTGTCAGGTCACAGTGAATTCAACTGGACTCAAGAATAGATGGCTGGAAAATCCTCAAATACCTAGAAATTAAACAATACATTTGTAATGGCACATGGATTAAAGAAGAAATTTTAAAGGAAATAAAAGTATTATAAGCATATTAAACTGAATGCACAACTGATAAAAAATTTGGGGTATGCAGTGATAGCAGTGTTTCATGGGAAATTTATAGCATTGAATTTATATATTTAAAAAATCTAAAATCAGTAAACAAGATTCTATTTTAGGAAACAAGAAAAAAAAAACAGAAATTTAACTCTAAGTGAGTAGACAAAAAGAAATTATAAGAAGGGAGCTGAAATTAATGAAATTAAAAGCAGGAAACAATAGACATAATGAAAAAAATTAAAAGATGTTTCTTTGAAAAGATCAATAAAACTAATAAAATTCAGAGAGAAATACAGGAAACAATCCTTGTAAGAAATTAAAGAGATTATCTATAGTGATCCCATGGACATTCCACAAGAAAAAAATTGGAAAGAACACAAATACATTGAGGTTAAACAACATGCTACTAAAGAATGAATGGGTCAATCAGGAAATCAAAGAAGAAATTAAAAAAAATACATGGAAACAAATGGAAATGAAAACAAGACAGTCCAAAACCTTTGGAATGCAGCAAAAGTGATCCTAAGAGGAGAGTCTATATGGCAATATGGTCCTACCTCAAGAAGCAAAAAAAAAAAAATCAAATAAACAATTAAACCTTACACTTAAAGCAGCTAGAAAAACAACAACAAACTGAGCCTAAAACCAGCAGGAGAAGAGAAATAAGATTAGAGCAGAATAAATGATATAGAAACAAACAAACAAAAAAAAATAGAACAGATCAATGAAACCAGGAGCTGGTTTAAAAAAAAAAATCAATAAAATTGATAACCCCCTAGCCAGACTTATCAAAAAGAAAAGAGAAAGACACAAATAAATAAAATCCAAATGAGAGAGGAGAAATAACAACCAACACCACAAAAACACAATTATAAGATTATAAAAAACTATATGCCAACAAATTGGACAACCTGGAAGAAATGGATAAATTCCTAGAAGTATATAACCTACCAAAACAGAAACAGGAAGAAATAGAAAACTTGAACAGACCAATAACCGGCAAAGAAATTGAATCAGCAATCAAAAATCTCCCAACAAACCTAAGTCCAGGGCCAGATGGCTTCACAGCTAAATTCTACCAAATATTTAAAGAGTTAATACCTATTGTTCTCAGACTATTCCAAAAGTAGAAATGGAAAGAAAACTTCCAAATTTATTCTATGAGGCCAGCATTACCCTGATACCAAAACCAGACAAAGACTTCTCTAAAAAAAGCAAACTACAGGCTGAAATCTCTGATGACCATGGATACAAAATTTCTCAATAAAATACTTGCAAATCAAATACGACAGTATATATTAGAAGGAACATTTTCTTCTTTTTTTTAATAAAGATTTTATTTATTTATTTGACAGAGAGACACAGCCAGAGAAGGAACACAAGCAGGGAGAGTGGGAGAAGGAGAAGCAGGCTTCCCACGGAGCAGGGAGCCTGATGCAGGGCTCAATCCCAGGACCCTGGGATCATGACCTGAGCTGAAGGAAGATGCTTAAAGACTGATCCACCCAGGTGCCCCTAGAAGGATCATTTTCTATGATCAAGTGGGATTTATTCCTGGACTGCAAAGGTCGTTCAATATTCACATTATAAATCAATGTGGTACACCACATGAATAAAAAAAGGATAAGAACCATATGATCCTCTCAATAGATGCAGAAAAAGCATTTGGCCAAGTAAACATGTGTTCATGATAAAAGCACTCAACAAAGTAGGAATAGAGGGAACATACCTCAACAAAATAAAGTCCATATTTGAAAACCCCAGAGCTAATATCATCCCCAATGGTGAAAAACTGAGAACTTTTCCTCTATGGTCAGGAACAAGACAGAGATGTCCCTTCTCACCACTGTTTATTTATTTATTTATTTATTTATTTATTTATTTATTTATTTATTTATTATTTAAATTTATATTTCTTTTTTTAAAGATTTTATTTATTGGACACAGGGCAAGAGAGAGACAGCACAAGCACAAGGAGGGGCAGAGGGAGAAGCAGACTTCCCTCTGAGTGGGGAGCCCTATTCAGAAATTGATCCCAGGACCCTGGGATCATGACCTAAGCCAAAGGCAGAAGCTTAACTGACTGAGCCACCCAGGCGCCCTCACCACTGCTATTTAACATAATATTGGAAGACCTAGCCCCATCAATCAGACAAAAAAAGAAATAAAAAGCATCCAAATCAGCAAGAAATATTCAAACTTTCACTATTTGCAGATGACATGATACTTTATGTAGAAAACCCAAAAGACTCCACCAAAAAATTGTTGGAACTGATACATGAATCCAGTAATGTCACAGGATACAAAATTAATATAAAGAAAGGTGTTACAGGGCATCTGGGGGGCTCAGTCAGTTAAGCATCTGCGTTTGGCTCAGGTCATTATCTCAGGGTCCTGAGATCGAGCCCTGTGTTGGGCTCTCTGCTCAGCAGGGAGCCTGCTTCTCCCTCTCCTCCCTGTTCATGCTCTCTTTCACTATATCTGTCTCTCTCTCAAATAAATTAATAACATCTTTTTATATAAAAAAATCTGTTACATTTCTATACACCAGTAATGAAGAAGCAGAAAGAGAAATCAAGGAATCAATCCCATTTACAATTGCACCAAAAACCATAAGATACCTAGGAATAAACCTAACCAAAGAGGTAAAAGATCTGTACTCTTCAAACTATGAAACACTGATGAAAGAAATTGAAGATGACACGGGGTGCCTGGGTGGCTCAGTTGTTAAGCGTCTGCCTTTGGCTCAGGTCATGATCTCAGGGTCCTGGGATTGAGCCCCGCATCGGGCTCCCCACTCAGCGGGAGGCCTGCTTCTCCCTCTCCCGCTCCCTCTGCTTGTGTTCCCTCTCTCGCTGTCTCTCTGTCAAATGAATAAATAAAATCTTTAAAAAAAAAGAAAGAAATTGAAGATGACACAAAGAAGTGGAAAACCATTCCATGCTCATTGCTGGAAGAACAAATATTGTTAAAGTGTCTCTACTGCCCAAAGAAATCTACACACTTAATACAATCCCTATCAAAATGCCAAAAGGATTTTTCACACATTTAGAACAAACCATTATTTTTTTTTATTATTGTGTTATTCTAAAATGTGTTGGGACCCGGAAAAGACCTTAAATAGCCAAAGCAATCTGTAATAGCAAAGCAAAGCTGGAGGCATCACACTTCTGGCCTTCAAGTTATATTTCAAAGCTGTAGTGATCAGGAGAGTATGATGCTGACACAAACACAGACACATAGATCAATGGAACAAACCAGAAATCAACCAACAACCATATAGTCTATTCATCTTTGACAAAGCAGGAAAGAATATCTAAGGGAAAAAAGTCTCTTCAACAAATGGTGTTGGGAAAACTGGACAGCAACATGTGGAAGAATGAAATGACCACTTTCTTACACCATACACAAAAAGTAAATTCAAAATGGATTAAAGACCTAAATGTGAGACTTCAGAACATAAAAATCCGATATCAGCATAGCAACATCTTTCTAGATATTCTCCTGAGGCAAGGGAAACAAAAGCAAAAATAAATTATTGGGATTTCATCAAAATAAAAACCTCTGCACAGCAAAGAAAAAAAATCAACAAAACTGAAAAGCAACCTATGGAATGGGAAAAGATATTTGCAAATGACATATCTGATAAAGGGTTAGTATCCAAAATCTATAATTTATAAAACTCAACATCCCAAAAACAAATAATCCCATTAAGTAATAGGCAAAAGACATGAATAGATATTTTTCCAAAGAAGACATCCAGATGGCCAACAGACACATGAAAAATGCTCAATGTCATGGATCATTAGGGAAATATAAATCAAAACTACAATGAGATATCACCTCACACCTGTCTGAATGGTTCATATCAACAACACATGAAACAGGTGCTGGTGAGGATGTGGAGAAAGGGAAACCCTCTTACAGTGTTGGTGGGGATGCAAATTGGTGCAACCACTCTGGAAAATGCCTGGAGGTTCCTAAAGAAGTTAAAAATAGAATTACCCTATGATCCAGCAATGGCACTACTAGGCATTTGCCCAATGGATACAAAAATACTAATTCAAAGTGATAATGCACCCCAACATTCAAGCAGCATCGTCTACAATAGCAAAAATATGGAATTAGTCCAGATGTCCATTGACTGATTAATGGATAAAGACAATGTGGTATATAGATCTACAATGGAATATTAGTCAACTATAAAAAAAAGAACGAAATCTTGTCATTTGCAATGACATGGATGGAGCTAGAGAGTATCATGCTAAGTGAAGTAAATCAGTAAGAGAAAGACAAATACCATATGATTTCACTCAATTGTGGACTTTAAGAAACAAAACAAATGAATTGGGGGAGCGGAGAGGAGAGGCAAACCAAGAAACAGACTCTTAACTACAGAGAAAAAACTGGTGGTTACCAGAGGGGAAGTAGGCAGGGGGATATTTTAAATAGGTGATGGGGATTAAGGAGGACACTTGTTGCGATGAGCACTGGCTGTTGTATGGTAGGTGATGAATCACTAAATTCTATTCCTGAAACTAATATTACACTGTATGTTAAGTAAGTAGAATTTAAACAAAAACCTGGGAAGAAAAAAATTAATTAAAATATGCTCTGTTAAAGACAGTATTAAGGGGGTGCCTGGGTGGCTCAGATGGTTAAGAGTCTGCCTTCGGCTCAGGTCATGATCCCTGTGTCCTGGGATCGAGTCCCGCATCGGGCTCCCTGCTCCTTGGGAGCCTGCTTCTCCCTCTGCTTCTCTCTCTCTCTCTCCCTCTGTCTCTCATGAATAAATAAATAAAATCTTAAAAAAAAAGAAGGGTTTGCAGCAACAACAACCAAAAAGAATTAAAAAAAAAAAGAGTATTAAGAGACTCAAAAGAGGATCCACTTACATGGTGCCATTTATTTTACATTTGTAAAATACATAAAAACATAAAAATTATTTTTGTTTTCTTTTTGGAAGCCTACATGTATCTCCCACTTGCCTTCACCATTTTGCCTATTCCCCTCCTTTTTCCTTCTTTCACCTTTAGTTTGTTTCCTCTATTTATGGATCTGATTGTGCTTTTTGTATTTGTTTATTCATTTGTTTTGTGTTTCAGATTGCACATGTAAGTGAAATCATATAACATTTGTCTTTCTCAGTTTGACCTATTTCACTTAGTATAATACATTCTAGGTCCATCAATGTTGTCAATGTTGTCACAAATTGTAAGATCTCAGCCTTTTTATGGCTGCATAGTATTTTATTATATATACATGTGTGTTTGTGTAAATTATATATATATGTTATATATTATATTTATTATATAATATAAATTATATAAATATAATTTATACATTATATATATGATTTATACAAATTATATATATAATTTAAATACACATTTACATATTTTATATATTAAACACAATTTTATATATATTTATATAAATTGTATATATAATTTACACACACATACATATATACATACACTCACACACATACACACACACACCACATCTTTTTTATCCATTCATCTATCAATGAACACCTAGGTTGCTTCCATATTGGCTTGGCTATTGTGAATAATGCTGTAATAAACATATGACTGCATATATCTTTTCAAATTAGTGTTTTCACAAAGAATTCATAAAACTCAATAATAAAATCAATCCACTTAAAATATGGACAATGTATCTAAACAGACATCTCACCTAAGAATGTATACAATATATGCAGTGTCTGCAAATATGTATATGAAAGGATGCTTAACATCATATGGTTTTAGGAAATTTCAATAAGAACACAGCTATCAGAATTGCTACAATCCCAAGCAATGATAACACCAATAGCTAGTATGGATGAGAAACAACGGAAATTCTCATTCGTTGCTGCTGTGAATGTAAACTGGTACAAGCACTTTGAAAGACAGTTTAGCAGGGTCTTAGTTATTAAATATTGCTTTAATATATGATAAAACAATATTATTTCTACATATTTACCCAACTAATAGGAAAAAATTGTCTATACAAACACTTGCAAACAATTGTTTATAACAACTTTATTTTTTTGACAACTTTTCAATTACTAAAAAACTTGAAGTAACTAAGATGAACTTCAACAGCTGAATGGATAAATTAATAATGATATTATAATTCAATCAAATACTATTTACCAATAAAATCAATGTGCTAATAAGCCATGCAAAGACATGGATGGATCATAAATGCATACTGATGAGCCAAATAAGCCAGTCCTATAAAGCTACCTATTATATGATCCCAACTACCTGACATTCTGGAAAAGGCATAGCTGTAGAGACAATAAAATAATGGATCAATGGTTTTGAGGTGTTTTGGGAGTGGGAGGTATAGGGTTGAACACATAAAATATAAGGAATTTATTGAGTGGTAAAATTATTCTGAGCAATATGTAATCGCAGATACATTACACTGTAAACTTGTCAAAACCCAAAGAACTTACAGCAGAGAATGAACTTTATGTGTGACAATTAAAAAAAAAAATCACTTAAGATACTGGCAGATCCCATGAAGGAATATAGACTGTTACAAAACTATTAACTATATTACAAATGCATGAAACACTCTCACTGATGTGGATGAGGGAGAAAGCTACTGATCTAAGTAACTTTAAAAATCAATGAAATATGCAAAACTAAAGGCAAAAGAAACTGTAAATAAAGACTGAGTTCCAACTGATAACTTTTCTCACTGTTAGGGTCATGAGTGAAAGTTTTTGATACCACTATATCACTATTAGAGGAGAAGTTTACAGACAAGCAAGGGGAAGAGGCTAGAATGATCTACATAGTAGTAGATTAGAATTAGAGTTATCAGTCTGAATTTGTTTAGCTTAGTAGAGATATAGATGGTTTGATATAGGGAAAAATTTGTAGTTAGTATATATATACAAACATGTATTTTCTTGCCTCATCAGTTGTTATGCCCTAGAAACAATGATACTCCAGAAAAAAAGGACACACCTAGCCCAGATCTTGGTTTCAAGTATCATTCTCCAACAAAAGTTTACTGAGCTCTTGGAGAAACGGCTAATTCAAGGACTAAACAGGAATCTACCAGGTGATCCTGGAATATTTTGCAGTGCCAGTGTGTGCTAAATAGCAAAACAAAACAAAATACAAACAAAAATCCATGACAATAGGAGTAAATAAATAGGGATAGAGGAACAAATTGAAAGAGCTTCCAATGTCAAAAAGCTGGAATATTTTGAACCACAAAATCAATAAAATAGTATTGGAGTCTAACCCAAAGTATAAAATAAATATCCATGAGTCCATACTGATGCAATTAGATAACTGAATAAATAAATGGGGCAGGAGATGAGAGACTAATATCCCAAGCAGAAAGATTCCAAATAATTTATGTGAACACCCCATTATCGAGGAGGTAGAACATAACTCCTTATTATTCAGGGGTGAGCTAGAAAGTGAACTCCTTTCAGGTAGTACAGTATGAGAAGTGGGGAAAAGAACATCTTTTGCTAAAAATGGTACTTTATCTCCATGGTCTTTCTTGTATAGCTACAGTCTAATCATGAGACAAATACTGTATTATAATTGAGGGACTTTCTTTAAAATAGTTAGTACTCTTTAGGACCTTCAAGTTTCCTCAAAATAAGAATGCCTGGGAAACTGTCACAGCCTCAAGTTGTCTAAGGATACATGTTGTTTAAATGCAATATGGTATCTTGGATGGGATCCTGGAACAGAAAATGACATTTAAGTGAATGTTAAGAAAATATGAATAAGATATGAACTTAGTTAATTATCAATTTTGGTTTTTAAATATAAAAAGCATATCATACTATTGTAAGAGTACAGAGTCTATGGAAACTACCTCTACTCTTTCCACAATATTTCTGTAAATTTAATTTATAACAAAAATTATTAAAAAATAAAGTTGAAGTATATATTTTTCAAATGTAAACAAAGATAATTAGCTTCCAGTAAACCTGCACTATGTGAGATTTTAAGACTTTGTGAGGGTTTAAAACAGGTATATTTGTAAGATATCTAACATCAAGATAAAAAGAGGATTTTTAAATTGGAATGATACCATATTGTAAGATTCTTACAAGTGAAGCAACAAATATTAGAGAGTGATAAACTAAGGTTGCATATTTTATTCCCTGAAGAAATCCCTAAAAATAACAAAAAACAATATACCTGAAATTTCAATAGGGGAGATAGAATGGCTTAACAAAAAAATTTCTTTGATTTTAATGAGGACAGAAGAAAAATACAATGGAAGAAGGAAGAGGGAAATGGAAAGCGTGTACTATAAAGGCAAACATAAAACCAAACTTACTAAGAATTATGTTAAATACAAGTGAAATAAAACCTCAAATTAAAAGCAGAGATTGTCTAACAACATTAAAAAAGCAAAATGAATCTGTAAGCTACATAGAAAAGAAGCATTTTAAGTATAAAGACATTAGCAATTTGAAAGGTAAAGATTGCGGGGTGGGGGGAGTGTAACATCTATTTATATTTATAGTAAGCACAAGATAGCTGGTATGGCTATATTAATTACAGACAAACCAGAATTCAAAACAGGCAGTGTTAACAGCCATAAAGAGGGTAATTTTATAATTATAAAAAGGGTCTATCCATCAAGAATTCTTACTATCTCTAAACAGAAATGTATCTAGTTAAAATTCAAAATGCATCTAATCAATACCCTCAACCCAGAAGCTACTTCCTCTTTCCCACATCCCTAGTTATGCCCGATATTAGAGAAATCATATAAATGACAACATGATTATCCCAAAGTAAAGGTTATTTCAATATTAAATAATTATCCATTGTAATTTATCAAATTAATATGATTAAATTTCCTCTTTTGAGGTACAATTTACATATCATTCACCAGTTTTAAATATAGAAATTGGTCACTCTTGATAAAACCTACATGCTCAGGTGCCTGGGTGGCTCAGTTGGTTAAGCAAATGCCTTCAGCTCAGGTCATGATTCTGGAGTCCCAAGATCGAGTCCCGCATTGGGTTCCCTGCTCAGCAGAGGGTCTGCTTCTCCCTGTCCCTCTCATTCTTTCTCTCTCTCTCAAATAAATAAATAAAATCTTAAAAAAGAAACCTACATGCTCACTACAATATAGCTATAAACATATCACTCATTGTTCTTAAACTATTTGTCATACCCAATCAATATCTTGCCATTAAAGTGTACATATTTGTAACTATTACTTCACATTTTCTTTTACAAATTTAAAGTTATGTATACAACTTTAAAAGTATATAAAATAAAAGTACCTGTATTCCACTCCCATTTGTGTTCCCCAGAGTTATCTCTTGAAAATTATTGGTAAGTCTTTACATATTCTTAAGGTAAGCAGTATTGTATTACATATATATATACACATACACACACAGAAACAGATATCTACTTTGCTCTATTGGTACTAGATATATACAGCTTCCTAAAGAGTGATACTGAACCTCTCATTTATGTCTTCTCTATGTTCTCATAGCCTGGAAACTTATTTCCCCCTATCTTTCTTTGTCCAAAACAAAAGTCAATTTGGGAGTGCCTGTGTGGCTCAGTTGGTTAAGTGACTCCCTTCAGCTCAGGTCATGATCCTGGAGTCCCGGGATGGGGTCCGACATCAGGCTCCCTCTGCCCCTCACCCCTCTCATGCTCTCTCTCTCAAATAAATAAATAAAATCTTAAAAAAAGTCAGTTTGGATTAGTTTTAATTTCTATAGAACAAGGGAGCACACTGTGCTTAATTGCATGATAATATTTAATGATTTCCTTGTATTTGTCTCTTTACTTTCTAAATTACTCTACTTTCTGTTTTTCTTTTCAGGTATTGCATAATTCTTTGTATTCCCCAAACCTACAACTGTTGGCAAAATAAATGCTTGTTAAATAAATGTTAACTAACATGTAAGATCATGTCCTAACTTTGTTTGCTATAAAAAGAGATTGGACCTCATAGCTGAGAGCTCTAAAAACATGATTGATTTGTCATTCCTTACATTGTAAAAATAAATATCACAGAGATGCTATCATACCCTCAAATAAATTAATGAAGAATAAATAAATAAATTTATTTATATCTCAATTCCACAAATGTATTTATGGAGTATCTCCAACCAGAGTTTTAAAACATGAAAAAATTATGGAGACAATCCCACAAAAAGGGCTAATTTGGTAGATCAAAACATTAACATAGCATAGAAAAGGTCATGCATTTTAGAGAAGTGGAAATTGGGGAAAAAAATGTTACTGAGTGCATCAGGTAAGACTTAGGTGGGAAAAAAAATAAAGTTGAGTGGGGTATAAACATGTAAGAAATCATGAGGATATATCAAATGCTGCACAGTGGAAATGGAGAAAGAGTTCATTGGCAAAAGTATCAACAATGAGTAACTTATATATCAATAAGGAAAATAGTCTACAATTTTTATGGGGGGATGAGAAACATATAATATGTGGAGAGATTAAAACTGTTTTTCAGAATTAACACTGAGGATTAACGATATGATACTAAAGAAAACATTTTCATGTTTTGAAGGATGGTTTTACCAGCATAAAACATTAAAAAAAACACTGAGCATTGGAGAAATTATTAAGTCTGCCACTACCTTCAAATACTATATACTGGCTTATATTAAAATTACTCTTTGTTTTTGAGAAAGGAGCATTGCAAATAGAGATTCACAAGATTTAATCTTGTGTACTGAAGCTTTGTTAGGAGAAACACTCTATTAAATAGATTGAGCAGGCTCATTATTAGTCAATGTATTTGCAATTGGGTGGAAAAAATGACCCGTTTGTAGTGAGAGAAGCAAGAATTAAACCTATAAACAATCTAAAGATAATCACCAAATGGACAGAAAAAAAAATAATTTTTACATTATTTCTCTTCTTTAGCTGTAGAAATTTAGAATAAATTTATAGTAAATGCTGTATTTAAACTGACAAAAGTAAAATATGAGATGAGAGGATAAATTTGACAGAAGAAAGTCTATTGGAAGTACTGATTTCCTTCCACCTTGCAGTTCTACAGTCCATTAACTTTAAATACTGAACAAATGCAGATTTTAATACAAACATTACTTCTGCACATAGTCTTTTTAAGTTATATCATACATTACACTTAGAATGCTTTCAATTTGGCTGTAATTGGTTTACTTAAACATAGCTGAGCATATAAGGTTATAAGTTTCTCAATTAGTTGATGAACATTCTGTTCTCATTTCTCTGTATTACACAGCTGGATTACGATTTGACTTAAATTTTTAAACTTACATGGACAGGACATAATTAAAACATGAATGAAAGTCTGTTGCAATCATACCAATTTAACTGGTTGCTTAGATTTTCTTGTGATTTAGTCTTAGAAATATTTAGAAGATTATTCATTTTGGTGGAAAATATGATTAGTCTATAAGATACATTGTACAGCAAACAGTTCTCTTTGGACTTCATGTATAAATAGGTTTTAAATGAGAATTTCTTATATAAGAGGATGCTGAAAATATTCTCAGGGATTTAATTTGAAGATTTCAGAAAAGAGGAAATTTGAGTTCTCTTTCAAATTTTCCATCATCTTAAAAGTAAAAATTAGTTTATTGTTTAAACTGAATCTCAGTTAAGGAGCTGTTTGTAAAGATGAGAGCAGTTTCTGCCTTTCCAATGCTCATTCCTAGCAAATCTAGTTTAAAAAAATGTTAAGGACTTTGCTGTTCCTAAAATATATATCCCATATTATAAAATGAAGCAATTATATAAAATGGATGAAATTTGAAAAACAGATTATATTACAAAATACAAAAATAATAAATACAAGTTAAGAAAACGAACAGAGATTATTTACACTCTTACAGAGACCTGGAGAATGGTCCCAGAATGGTTTGTGCCTGTGCTCTGCTTTTTAAGTTTACTTCTTTCATGGGTTAATACCAATTATATGGATATAAATTTTATCATTCCCTTTGCATTACATCTACTTCAAAACTCAGAGTGGCTGCGTTACAGTTTTCCCCATCACAGGAAACCATGCATTAGTGAATCAAACCATTTCTTAATAAGGTTTTAATTTTTTTCTATTTGGTAATTTACCATCATTTACCATTGCAAAAGAATGAACAATCTTAAAATGTTGCTTTAGAAAATTAAGTTGAAGCAAATATTCATTGTATCAAAATTTTAAGTATGAAAATGAGTGTGTTTATAGCTCATCTCTGTCATCTGGATCACTGATGTCTTCAATTCTTTGCTAAATGAATAACTCTCCTACCTACACTAATTACCGTAATTTTGTTCTCCAGAATATCAATTTATTAGATTTTACCAATTCTTATATGCTTTGTATGCACATTTAAATGTAAATGTGGGACACATGTTTGGCAGCCTGTGACAAATCTCCAGCATTGTATAACAGCTTACAGTTTGGTGGTAAAGTTTGTACCCAAGTTGAGCCACTGTCATAACCCTTTTGACCTTGCTCTCTTCAGTGGCAGAAGACCAGACCTTAGATGTGAGAGTAGATTCTGTCAAAAGTGACTATCATTTTGTTTTGCATTCTTACTGAGATGTGATATGATTCTCACTATGGAAGTTTGCCTTTTGTTGGAACCATGTAATGAAAATTTTAAAGATAAATTTGTCATGCAAATAACTTGATTTTATAGTGAACTAGTTAAATAATTATGATGCATTCATACAATATAGGGAACTTTGTTTTAAAAGGATGAGGCAAAATAATTATTTTGATATGGAAGGTAATATTAAGTGACAATATTAATGTAAGCATTAAAATATTTTAAAAGGATCAATAAAATATTTTTTTTATTTTTTTATTATGTTATGTTAATCACCATACATTACATCATTAGTCTTTGATGTTGTTTTCCATGATGCATTGTTTGTGTATAACACCCAGTGCTCCCTGCAGAACGTGCCCCCTTTAATACCCATCACCAAGCTAATATATCCTCCCACACCCCTCCTCTCTAGAACCCTCAGTTTGTTTTTCAGAGTCCATCGTCTCTCATGGTTCATCTCCACCTCTGATTTCCCACCTTCATTCTTCCCCTCCTGCTATCTTCTTCTTTTTTTTTTTTAACATATAATGTATTATTTCTTTCAGAGGTACAGATCTGTGGTTCGACAGTCTTGCACAATTCACAGCACTCACCATAGCACATACCCTCCCCAATGTCTATCACCCAGCACCGCATCCCTCCCACCCCCCACCACTGTAGCAACCCTCAGTTTGTTTCCTGAGATTAAGAATTCCTCGTATCAGTGAGGTCATAGGATACATGTCTTTCTCTGATTGACTTATTTTGCTCAGCATAACACTCTCCAGTTCCAACCACAGCATTGCAAATGGCAAGATTTCATTCCTTTTGATGGCTGCATAATATTCCGTTGTATATATATACCACTTCTTCTTTATCCATTCATCTGTCATGGACATCTTGGCTCTTTCCACATTGGCTACTGTGGACATTGCTGCTATAAACGTTGGGGTGCACGTAACCCTTCAGATCCCTACATTTGTATCTTTGGGGTAAATACCCAGTAGTGCAATTGCTGGGTCATAGGGTAGCTCTATTTTCAACTTTTTAGGAACCTCCATGCTGTTTTCCAGAGTGGCTGCACCAGTTTGCATTCCCACCAACAGTGTAGGAGAGTTCCTCTTTCTCCGCCTCCCTGCCAAAATCTGTCATCTACTGACTTGTTAATTTTAGCCATTCTGACTGGTGTGGGGTGATACCTCATTGAGGTTTGGATTTGGATTTCCCTGATGCCGAGCGATGTTGAGCACTTTTTCATGTGTCTGTTGGCCATTTGGATGTCTTTTTTGGAAAAATGTCTGTTCATGTCATCTGCCCATTTCTTGATTGGATTATTTGCTCTTTGGGTGTTGAGTTTGATAAGTTCTTTATAGATTTTGGATACTAGTCCTTTATCTGATATGTCATTTGCAAATGTCTTCTCCCATTCTGTTGGTTGTCTTTTGGTTTTGTGGACTGTTTCTTTTGCTTTGCAAAAGCTTTTTATCTTGATGAGGTCCCAATAGTTCATTTTTGCCCTTGCTACCCTTGCATTTGGTGATGTTTCTAGGAAGAAGTTGCTGTGGCTGAGGTCGAAAAGGTGGCTGCCTGTGTTTTCCTTTAGGATTTTGATGGACTCCTGTCTCACGTTTAGGTCTTCCAACCCTGTTGAGTCTATTTTTGTGTGTGGTGTAAGGAAATGGTCCAGTTTCATTCTTCTGCATGTGGCTGTCCAATTTTCCCAACACCATTTGTTGAAGAGACTGTCTTTTTTCCATTGGACATTCTTTCCAGCTTTGTCAAAGATTAGTTGACCATAGAGTTGAGGGTCCATTTCTGGGCTCTCTATCCTGTTCCATTGATCTATGTGTCTGTTTTTGTGCCAGTACCATACTGTCTTGATGATGACAGCTTTGTAATAGAGCTGGAAGTCCGGAATTGTGATGCCACCAGGTTTGTTTTTCTTTTTCAAAATTCCTCTGGCTATTCGGGGTCTTTTCTGATTCCATAACAATTTTAAGATTATTTGTTCCATTTCTTTGAAAAAGGTGATGGTATTTTGATAGGGATTGCATTAAATGTGTAGTTTGCTCTAGGTAGCATTGACATCTTCACAATATTTTTTCCTCCAATCCATGAGCATGGAACATTTTTCCATTTCTTTGTGTCTTCCTCAATTTCTTTCATGAGTATTTATAGTTTTCTGAGTACAGATTTTTGCCTCTTTGGTTAGATTTATTCCTAGGAATCTGATGGTTTCGGGTCCATTTGTAAATGAGATCAACTCCTTAATTTCTCTTTTTTCTGTCTTGTTGGTGTATAGGAATGCCACTGATTTCTGTGCATTGATTCTATATCCTGCTACTTTACTGAATTCCTGTATGAGTTCTAGCAGTTTGGGGGTGGAGTCTTTTGGGTTTTCCACATAACGTATCATATCATCTGTAAAGAGTGATAGTTTGACTTCTTCCTTGCTGATTTAGATGCCTTTGATTTCTTTTTGTTGTCTGATTGCTGTGGCTAGGACTTCTAAGACTATGTTGAATAGCAGTGGTGATAGTGGACATCCCTGCCATGTTCCTGACCTTAGTGGGAAAGCTCTCAGTTTTTCCCCATTGAGAATGATATTCACTGTGGGTTTTTCACAGATGGCTTTTACAATATTGAGGTATGTACCCTGTATCCCTATACTCTTAAGAGTTTTGGTCAAGAAAAGATGCTGTACTTTGTCAAATGCTTTTTCTGCCTCTATTGAGAGGATCATATGGTTCTTGTTCTTTCTTTTCTTAATGTATTGTATCACACTGATTGATTTGCAGATGTTGAACCAACCTTGCAGCCTAGGGATAAATCCCACTTTGTCGTGGCGAATAATCCTTTTAATGTACTGTTAGGTCCTATTGGCTAGTATTTTAGTGAGAATTTTTGCATCCATGTTCATTAAGGATATTGGTGTAATTCTTCAATACAAGAAATTTAACATGCTTAAATTTGAAGAGAGAAACTTGGTAGTGGGAAATGAAGATTTTTATTTTTCTTTTAAGCATGGCTATTCTGTTTTGAATGTTAAAAGATATGTATATATTAAGAAACACAAGATTATATCTAAGAATTGAGATAATAGAAATGTTTTTATTTAAAATGTTCTAAATTTAAATATTAGTGTATGGCGTAAATAGTAAATTATATATTCAAACACAATCTCATAACCTATTTTTTTATTGTATCATGAGAAAACTAAAATTTGGTACTGTAACATTGCTACCCATTATGTCAGTTAAGTTTACTAATATTTATTATAACTTTTTAATAAGGAAACTTGTTTCTAAAAAATTAATTACAAGTGAGTTATTTACCATAAAAGCTATTGTAGATATAACAAGCAAAACTATTACATAATACTTTAGTGAACTGTGGAATTTTTATCCTCTTCATTTGCTATGTAAATGAAACAGAAAGAAATATTTTATATAAAAATTGTCTTAGAAAATGACTAAAGAAATTATGTAAATAAGAGTTTCCTTAAAGGTTATTTTTTAAAAAGATTTTATTTATTTATTTGACAGATAGAGACACAGTGAGAGAAGGAACACAAGCAGGGGGATGGGGAGAGCAGAAGCAGGCTTCTCACTGAGCCTGATTCAGGGCTCAATCCCAGGACCCCGGGATCATGACCTGAGCCAAAGGCAGACGCTTAATGACTGAGCCACCCAGGTGCCCCTTTAAAGGTTATTTTAAATTAGCATTAATTTTACTAGAAACAGGTATATTTTTAATAGGATACTGACAGCAAAACTTTCAAAATCTAAAATAAGAATTTTAATAATGGAGTTTTAGGTACTACGACAAATAATGCGTTCAAAATCACTCATATCAAAGCAAGTAAACCCATGTTCCTGTGAGACTGCTCTTCACTCCAGTGAAATTTCCAATGACCATGAGCATTGTGTGTTAATTTCAATTCAATATATTTTGTTCCTATAAATCAACAGTTTTCAAAGCATTTCATTATCTAACCAGACTGAAGTAAATTATTGGAATACTCCCAGATTTAACTTTCTATCACTCAGAAATTGTTTGGGATGGTCTGGTTGTTTTATGGTTGTTTTAATATATGACTGACTAGACATACTTATTGTCATAAACCATATTCTGTGAAAAATTCACATCAAGATATACATAGATGGGTTCTTACTCTCAACATGTATTCCATAAGTGGTGGCTTTATTGATTAATGGCTATGAGGAACTCTCCACATGCAATTTGCTTTTGCATAGATTTTAAAAGTGCTACATTATATTCTACATATCTAGTTGCCATGATAAATGTCTTAGGGAATTACCTTAGTGTTCAGATGATTTTGTGAATGTTATGACTTTGATAATAAGAAAAGGAAATAAGTGGTCAGTTTATAAACCACAAGAATTGTAAAATAATTACAGACTAGCAAGAAAGCAAAGGCACAGACATGTTTTATCTCTGTTAACTATGTTTTCTAGGTAAAATAAACAATTCAGTGCTATTAAGTATGCTGCTGCTGCTACTAACGAGTAGGATTTAGGAATAAATTATCCAATTAATTTTTTGTCCATTCTTATAAGTCCTTGAGAAGGATCACTGAAGAACAGGTCCATGTCTGATGGACAAAACAGAAAATCAATGACAAGAGAATTGAACCCAGAAAGCTATGGCTTATGGTCTGTTAGTTCAGATGCTCTATTTAGGTCTTGGAATTGGTAGCAGCCAAATTGCAATCAGAGAAGAAACACATCATCTTTAATCTTATACAACCCAAGAGAACTCCTGGATACTGGGTATTGAGTATCTAATGTGGGGGAGATGATTAGGGTTAGGGTGGGTTGTAACATAACACAATTTTAGCACAATGCACCCAAATCGATGTTTTATTTATTTATTTATTTATTTATTTATTTATTTATTCATTTATTATAAAAGTTTATATTAAATGCAGAAGTTGATGGGCCATATTTAGGTGTCAGTCGTTTATAAACAATTTTTAACTGTCTTAATTTCTCTACTAATTCAGGATAAACCAAAGGAATAAAAATATCATTCCCTTTAATGCAATAATAATATCACTTTCTCTGGGAGTTAGATCACACTTTCATTATCAGTCCCTTAAGATTAGTTTCCTGATCTGTTATTATTATTATTATTATTATTATTATTTAGCAACAAGATAACATGAGAAGTCATAACTTGTTATATAACTTGTTATGTTGTCTTGGAAAGCTTTTTAGCTATCCTGGACTTTATTTCTTTATCTGCTAGAAAAAAAAATATTATTGTAACTATAAGTTGTGATCATAACTTTAATACAGTCAGTATGGTTCCAAAATCCATGTACTTAACAAAACTCTTTCCTAAAAATAAGAAAAAATAATATAAATCATGTTGCTTTTTCAAAAATAGAATCTGTAAAGTTTAACTTAAGTGTGGTGTATTTCATTGTTCCTTAATCCCATTTTCCTTCTCTCCTATTTCTGTAATATTCATACTTCATAAATCATTTATTCTGTGCCCACCTGAAATTATTTTTCATATAAAACAATTTAGTATAACCTACAGTAAATTAACATCACAAGTATTTTTTTTTTCTTTTTATTATTAATAGCGCTACAGTTCAATTTCCACTGTTTTAGATTGGCATTTAACAAGCTTTCACTCTTGGGTGACTGGGTGGCTCAGTTGGTTAAGCAACTGCCTTCGGCTCAGATCATGATCCTGGAGTCCCAGGATCGAGTCCCACATCAGGCTCCCCGCTCAGCAGGGAGTCTGCTTCTCCCTCAGACCCTCCCCCCTCTCATGCTCTCTCTCTCAAATAAATAAATAAAATCTTAAAAAAAAACAAGCTTTCACTCTTGTTTCAAGAAATTTGGGACAAGGCAGCAGAAGAGAGACCATTAGTAAGGCTGTGTGGTAATTAAAAAGAGGTGATAGTGACATGAACTATGTTAGTGTGTCAATGATACTGAAAGAAATGCAACTGTAAAGGATGCCATGGATGACTGGATTGGGGTATCATACATGGATGGAGTCAGAGACCAATGGGGTAAAAACAGGTGATAGGGCAACAGGCAGAGGATAAATACTATTTTGTGTTTGTGTGAAACATCCATGATCAGGTGACCACTCTGAAAGTGATACAAGATTGGAGGCTCAAGAATGAGATTATGGATATATTTAGGATTCATAAAAGAAATGGGTGACAAGTGAAGCTATACAGGTGGACTATATCAGCAAAAAGATTGTCTCAACAAAAAGAAAAAGATGGTTATAGAAAAATATGTGAGTGACAGCAATATTTAAAAGGTACATAGAGGGAGAGATCTTAGCTAGAGACACAATACAGAATGAAAAAGATAAAACAACAAAACCCTTTAACCAAATGTAACAAAGATTTTTCTCAAGATGAGATAGGTAAATAATAGCAAATATTGAGGAGAGGTCACTGTGAGAAATGTAAATCTTATATGTATTTAACAAATATACAAATGATTTTATAAGCTATGTTATATTCTCTTTTAGCATTACCAATATAACAGAGTTATTTGTCTACTGTCTATTAATGTATCATGAAAGGGAATCTAAAAGAATTCTAACTTGGAAAAATATTTTGAATGGACTCACTTCAGGGATGCCTGAGTAGCTCATTCAGTTAAGCATCTGAATTCAGCTTAGGTCATGATCTCAGAGTCCTGGGATAGAGTCCCACATCGGGATCCTTGCTCAGCGGGGAGCCTGCTTCTCCCTCTGCCTGCCGCTCTCCCTGCTTGTGCTCTCTCTCTCTCTGACAAATAAATAAAATCTTTAAAAAAAAATGAATGGACTCACTTCAAATAAAGAATAAATAACATAGAACAGAAATTGAGCTAAGGAAGTTTAAAATTGCTAAGAACTCATATTTCAGAGCAGCCTATGTTAAAATATGAGAGACAAATGATCTCAATGAACAAAGGTAAACAGAATGAGGTCTCAAATATAAATAAAAATAGAAAAAAAAAACAGTAGTATATCTACACAAAGTTGCATATTGAGCTGCTTTTTCAATAGGCAACTCTATGAGGTATGTTACAGGACAAGCAGAATTAAAATATCTCCAAGTGATGCTTGAAAATTGTCTTGACTGCATGATCATATGAATTATATGAAGGATGTCTCATCTTTAAAAATGCCGTGCAATATGCAATAGATTTGTCTGAGACCTTTTCTTTATGTTGGAATATGTATGATTTTATAAACTGAAATTTGAAGCAAAGCTTTAAAATATTGATTGATGAGTCCATCATGAGAATCCCAATTATAGCAATCATAAAAGTAATTTGTCAATAGAGGATTTACTTCACTGTAAATCTATTCCAAGAATTATAAATCAACATAATGTTTTAGGAATCAGCTATGTTTGAAACTAAACAATTTGCAAAACATCAAAATCTACTCTGTAGAATTGCGTGTGATAGGTTTATTTGCAGATGCTATATGGAGCTGTATATAACAGATTGAGCAAGTGGAACACAGTAATTTTTTTTGAAGAAATACTGATACAAATTATTAAAACTTTATACATTATTTGTTTCAGAGGTACAGATCTGTGATTCAACAATCTTGCATTATGTGTAAAAAAAAAAAGAAGATAGCAGGAGGGGAAGAATGAAGGGGGGAAATCGGAGGGGGAGCTGAACCATGAGAGATGATGGACTCTGAAAAACAAACTGAGGGTTCTAGAGGGGAGGGGTTGGGATGATGGGTTAGCTGGTGATGGGTATTAAAGAGGGCATGTTCTGCATGGAACACTGGGTGTTATATGCAAACAATAAATCATGGAACACTACATCAAAAAATAAATAAATAAAACTAAATAAGAAAAAACTTTATATATTAAAAAAATTTGGCTTTACACTTTTTAAACATAATTATTATTGAAGATAATTTAAAATAAAGATAAAAGAAAATCAGTAAGAACAAGACAAGAAATAATTAAAAATCTTAAATATTTTTAAATTAATTTTTTCATCTATAGGTAGAATTCTCAGACCAATTACTTAGATAGAAACAAATATTTACACCTTTGCTCTCAACTTTACCTTTCTTTCAACTTCAATTTTGAATTTATCTCAAAGCTCATGGTATGATTACAACCTTTTTTAATTTGTTCAGGACTGTTTTGTGACCTAATATGTGATCTATTCTGCAGAATGCTTCATGTGTACTTGAAAAGAATGTGTAATCTATTGTTTTAGGATGGAATGTTCTGAATATATATGTTAAGTCCATCTAGTCCAATGTATCATTCAAAGCCACTGTTTCCTTGATTTTCTGTTTGACTAATTTGTCCATTGAGGTAGAGTGTTAAATCCCCTACTATTTTTTTTTTAAGATTTATTTATTTGAGAGAGAGAGAGAGGAAGCATGGGGGTAGGGCCAGAGGGAGAGAGAGTCTTAAGCAGACTCCATGCTGAGTGTGGAGCCTGTACTTCTTGATCTCACAGCCCTGAGATCATGATGTGAGCCAAAACCAAGAGTTGGAGGCTGAACTGACTGCACTACCCACGTGCCACAAATCTCCTACTATTATATTGTATTACTATCGATTATTTCCTTTATGTTTGTTATTAACTATTTTTATGTTTTTGGGTGCTCCCATGTTGGGGGCATAAATATGTACAAATGCTAGATATTTTGGGATTGTTCCCATTATTATATAGTGTCCTTTGTCTCTTTTGACAGACTTTGTTTTAAAGTTTATTTTGTTTGATGTAAGTATTGCAACTCTGGCTTTCTTTAGACATCCATTTGCATGATAAATGTTTCTTCATACCCTGACTTTTAATCTGCAGATGTCTTTAGGTCTAACATGAGTTTCTTTAAGGCATCCATATTTTTATGGTCTTATTTTTATCCACTCTGTCACCCTATGTCTTTGGATTGGAACATTTAGTCCATTTACATTCAGAAATATTATTGATAGATATGTATTTATTGTCATTTTTTTACTTGTTTTTTTCTTATTTTTCTAGTTTTTCCTCTGATCTTTTCTTCTCTTTCTTTCTCTCTTTCATGGTTTGTTGGCTTTCCTTGGTGATATACTTGGATTCCTTTCTCTTTATTCTTTGTGTATCTATTATGGTTTTAGATTTGTGGTTACCTTTACATTTGTATATAACACCTTCTGCAAATAGCTGTCTATATGAGATTGATGGTTGCTTAAATTTGTACCCATTCTTTACTCTCCCACCCCCATATTTTAGGTATATGGTTTCATATTTTACATCATTTTATTCTTTGAAACCCTTGACTGATTCTTACAGATTTACTTATATTTACCGCTTTTGTGATTCCTACACATCATACTCTCACATACGGTCTTGCCTTAAAACTCAAAGTGTCCCCTTTAATATTTCTTGCAGGTCTGGTTTAGGGGTCTGAGTTCTTTTAGTTTTTGTTTGAGAAACTCTTTACCTTTCTTTCTTTCTGAATGATAGCTTTGCTGGATCGAGTATTCTGGGTTGCAGATTTTTACCTCTCAGCACTTTGAATATATCATGTCACTCCCTTCTGACATGCAAATTTTCTATTGAAAAATCAGCCCATAACCTTATGTTATTTTTCCCTTATATGTAACTGTCTTCTCTTGCTTCTTTAATTTTTTTCTTTATCACTGGTTTTTCCATTTTAATTATTATGTGTCTTGGTGTGGACCTCCTTGGGTTGATTGTATTGGGCAATCTCTGCCTCCTGGATCTGGGCATCAGTTTCCTTCCCCAGGTTAGGGAAGTTTTCAGCTATTATTTCCTCAAATACATTTTCTGCCCCCTTTTATCTCTCCTTCTGGGATATCTATAATGTGAATGTTATCATGCTTGATGGGATCACTGAATTCCCTAAGTCTATTATCAATTTACATAATTTTTTCTTATACTTGCTCCACTTGATTGCTTTTCATCATTCTGTCTTCCAGGTTATTCATTCATTCCTCTGATTCTTTTAGCTTACTTTTTTCCCCATCAATTGCATTTTTAACTTCATTTATTATGTTCTTCATCTCTGATGGGTTATTTTTTACCTCTTTATTAAGAGTCTCACTGGTGTCCTCCACTCTTTTCTTGAGTCTAGTGGGTATCTTTATGATCATTACTTTAAATTCTCTATTAGGCATATTACTTATATCTGTTTTGTTTAGGTCTCTAACTGTGGTTTTGCCCTCTTCTTTCCTTTGGGACATATTTTTCTGTTTCATCATTTTGTCTACCTCTCTGTGTCTGTTTCTGTGTGTTAGGAAATTCAGCTACCTCTCCTGCTCTTGATGGTACTGGTTTTATGAAGAAGAGATCCTGTAGTGCCCTCCAGTGCAGAGACCCTGTTTGCCAGGACCTGGCACTTCAGGGACTGTCTCATATATGTGTTGCTTTCCCTTACTATTGTGTCCTAGACACTTTATCCTTCAGGCCAGTTGTCTGCAGGGGTTCTCTTTGCCTGTTGTGGGTAATGCTTGTTTTTAGCAAGGGTAGGGTGCATTTTAACAAGGTGTGTGCTGATCTGCTTGCAAAATGAGACTTGCTGCCGCTGCCACCAGAACTGGGGTCCCTTAAAATGTGTGAGTTGGAGTTGTGTATTGGTGGGGTTTGTACCAGTCTTCTGGGGGAAGAGACCAGGATTGAGGCAAGTGTGACTGGGAAGGGCAGATCCACCAAAACATGGGGTGTTGGGGCTTATTGTAAACAAATTAAGTAGTGAGTGTTGGTGCCACACTGGTTCCTACAGGTGGCTGTGTGTTTATGCTGGGGGGCAGGGGAAGGAAATGGCACTTGCCAGCTCCCTTTGTTCTGGGAAGTGTCTTCCTGCAATCCCTGCCTCTCCAGGACATGCTCTGAGATGAGTAAATAGCTCTCCCTCTTGCACGCTCCAGATGTTTTTGAAACTGTTGCTTCTTCTATGCTGTATCTGCATGAGTTATTTGTCATGCTATCTGTTTAAGGGTGGGAACTCAGCTTCTGAATATCCTTCAGGCTCTCCCAGAGCTGAGCCTGATGGTATTTAAAAATTCCAGGCTTTAAGTTCTGCTTGTTATAAGAACTCAGGAAATTCAGCCCCTCTTGCTTTCAAAGCCAAATGTTATGGGGATTTATCTTCCCCAAGTGAGCTCCCTAGTGTGATAGTCTGTTTCTTGCCCTTCTCTGTGCCACTGCCACCCTCCTGACCATAGCTACTCATTGTCCCTTTCATTCCCAAAACTTGTCTCCACCCTTCCTACCTTCTTTGATGTGGCCTCCTCTACCTTTAGTTGTGGAGTTTTATCTGCCAGTCTTGAGGTCATTTTTTGGGTTTTTCATAATTTTTTGTCTAGCATTTCTTCCAAAAATGAGGGATATAGTAGTCTAAGTGTATCCTTAGGGGGTACACAGATATACTTGACATTGCAAGTGCCTCACCCATATCCCCTTCTCTGTGTGTTAGGCCAAATTTCAAATGATATCACATGCATGATTTTTTTCTTTTTCTCTGATGTCTCTCTGCCAAAGTCCACCATACCTGCTTGCTGGATGAGCTCAGAATTAATGGTCCTTATTCTCCAATGGCAAGAACTGCAGTACACATAGATCAGTTCCTATACCACTCAGGTGCTATAATTGTGAACTACATTTTTACACTTCCCCCCATGCCCCATTTCTTTGCTTTCTCACCTACCCTCTCCCTTACAGTTGTGTCTTGGAATAACCTCTTTGATAATAAGAGAAGCCCCAACTCAGAGTTTGTTTTGAGGGAAAACCAAACAAATAGAGTAAACTGAGTGACTTGGTCAGAAACTTAATAAGAGGAAGATTATCTCTAGATGAAAATGACATGTTCTTTATGGATAGAATAAGAATAAACTCACTATCAAAGAAAAATATACAATTTGGTGCAAAGTAGGGAAATTTATTTAAATAAAACAAAAAAAATATATTACCCAGCAATGGAGCCTCTCTGAAAAGAATTATAAAAGAAGTATTAAAGGTAGAATGAAAATCCCAGATGACATATCTGAACTGCAAGATCAGATGGTGAGCAAAATATTATAAATATGAAGTAGTGGCTGATGCTGGAGATATACTGTCCTTAATCCTCAAACACTCAATCTGAGTATAATGTTTGAGCAATTCATTTGCCTTACCATCTTGTCATATCAAATATCTTCTTCCTGTCCCACTAATTTGATGCCTCAAGCTTCTCTCCAAAGCTTCAGAAGGCCTTTCCTTCACACTCAGTCACAACTTAGATGAACTGTGGAGTTAATTAATATCTCTGTGGATTCCTTTGATTAAAGTGTTAAGTTTTAGTGGTCATTGCTTCAATCTCTTAAGCACTAGTAAGAAAACCATGGAGATTTCTTCTGTAGATTCTGAGCAAGACTAAGCCCACACTGCCCACAACATTGGCCAGTATCTTTTCCTCCCTTTCCTTTACTTACACTTGTTGGATTTATCTCCTAAAAAAGCTGAGCTTAAGTTCCTGCTTTGGCTCTAATATGGGGAGGGGGGATTTAATACAATGAGAAAATATTTGAAAAATCATTAAATGCATGGAATGCTAGTAAAAGTCTAATCTAGGTTAGAAATGGTCTAGAGAAATACTGAAAATAAGGGGTGCCTGGGTGGCTCAGTCATTAAGTGTCTGCCCTTCAGGTCAGGTCATGATCCCGGGCTCCTGGGATCAAGCCCCAGGTCAGGCTCCTTGCTCAGCAAGAAGCCTGCTTCTCCCTCTCCCACTCCCCCTGCTTGTGTTACCTCTCTCTCTCTCTGTGTGTCAAATAAATAAATAAAATCTTTAAAAAAAAAAAGAAAAATACTGAAAATCAATAGCATGTGATTTGGGAGTGGAGTAATAAAGTTGTACATATTTTGAAGTTCATATATTATCTAGAAGTAGAATAAATGTGTAATTATGACTGTCAGTTGGTTTAGATGAATAACACATAAATTAGTAGAAATAAATGTTTTCAAAGCATAAGGGCAATGTGAACTGAGAGGGGAAAAAACAAAACAAACAGAACAATAACAACAAAAACCCTCAAATCATAAAAAAAATGGCAAAAAGGAGAAGGAAACGTGCAAGTAAGAACAGGATGATATGAAATATTTAAAGTGTTGAAGGGGAAAAAAAGTTTTGAAGGAAAAACCCACCAATGTAGAATTCTGTACCCTGTGAAATTATCTTTCAAAAATGAAGGAGAAACAAACACTTTCTCAGAAATACAAAAATGGAGGGACCTGCCTTACAAGAGATGTTAAAAATTTTTCTTTAAGGAAGAGGAATATAATATAGGTCAAAAATTTGGATCTATATTTAAAAACAAAAGAGCTTCAAAGAAGAAATAAGTTAAAAATAAATTTCAATTTTTCTTATTCTTAATTGATCTCATAGATAATAGTTTATTCAAAATAGAAACTATGGATTTGATTATATATGCTTATGTATAGGTCGTATATATATTTGCGTATGCTTATATATGTGAAATGAATGAGTCATGATGCAAAAGATGAGAGGAGGGAATGAGGAATACTTTGTTATTATAACGTGTTTGCACTACCTATGCAGGGTATACTGTTATTTGAAAGTGGCCTTATGTAGTTGTCAATATTATTGCAAACTCTACAGCAACCATTAAAAAAAGTATATAAAGAGGTATGACTGATATGCTAAGAAAGGGAGAAAATGGAATTATATAAAATATTCAATTAAAACCAAAAAAAGGCAGAAAAATAGTGGAAGACAAAAATGGGAACAAAGAACAAGAGCAACAAATTAAAAATCAGTAATATATTTGATAAATATTATTCTGACTATATCTATACTTGCTTTGAATGTCAATAGTCTAAGTACACAAATTAAAAGACAGAAATTTTCAAAGTGGATCAGAAAAACATGACCCAAGTATACACTGTCTATAAGAAAACCACTTTTAAATTTACTTTATAAAGTAAATGGGTGAAAAATATATATACCATGTTAACATTAATCAAAAGAATATAGGAATAGCTTTATAAATTTCAGACAAAGGAAATTCAAAGTAAGGCAAGTTGTCGAGAAAAAAGAGGGGCAAAACATAATGATAAAGGGGTTAATTCTCCAACAAGAAATGACTGTTCTCAATGTGGATGTGTATAACAACAGAGCAAAAAACACTACAGGCAGCAAAAACTGAATGAATTATAAGGAGATATAGATGATTTCACCCTCACAATTAGAGAATTCAATTGATCTCTCTTAGAAATGGAAAGACACAGCAGGCAGAAAATTAATAAGGACATAGTTTAATACAACATCTTAATTAAGTGAATATAATAAGTATCTATAGACTACCCCATCCATATAAAACATTCACCAGGATAGAACACATTCTAGGTCATAAAACACACCTTAAGAAATTTAAAAGAATAGAAGTTATACAGTGTCTTTCTCAGACAATCATGGGATTAAACTAGAAAGCAATAATGCAAAGATAACTAGAAACAGATGGAGATTAAGCAACACACTTCTAAAAAACACATGGGTCAAAGAAGTCTCCAGAGAAATTGAAAATATACGAACTAAAAGGAAATGAATGTACAATTTGTCAAAATTGTAGAATTCTGCAAAACAAGTACATACAGGGAAATTTGTAGCATTGAATGCATAGATTAGAAAATACATATATAAAATCAATAATCTAACTTTCTACCTCAGAGCCAGAAAAATAAAAGCAAATTAAATCCAAAGTAAGCATAAGAAAATAAGTAATAAACATTAAAGCAGAAATCAAATTGAAAACAGGAAATCAATAGAGAAAATCAATGAATCAAATGCTGGTTCTTAATATCAATAAAATGAAAGACCTTATAGAAAGACTAAAAAATGAAAAAAAACAGGAAAAAAAAGGAAAAAAGAAGGAGGATACAAATTACTAATATCAGGAACTAAAAACAACATGAGTACAGGTCCTATGGAAAGTAAAAGGGTAATAAAAGAATACTATGAATAACTCTATGCCAACAAAATTGATAACTTAGATGAAATGGACCAATTTCTTGAAAGGTACATCTGCCAAAATTCACAGAAGAAATAGGCAATCTCAATAAGACTATTTCTACTAAAGTAATTTAATCAGAAATTAATAATTTCCCCAAACAGAAAGCACTCAGCCCAAATGAGTTCACTGGTGAATTCTACTCAACATTTTTTAAAGGCTTATTTATTTATTTATTTATTTTAGAGAGAGAGAGAGAGAGAGAGAGAGGATGCACATGAGCATGGGGGAGGGTCAGGGGAAAGGGAGAGAATACCAAGCAAACTCCCTGCTGAGCGTGGAGCCTGATGTGGGGCTTGATCTCAGACTCTGAAATCAGGACCTGAGGCAAAACCAAGAGTCAGATGCTTAACTAACTGAGCCACCCAGGCACTCCACACTCAACATTTAAGGAAGGAATAACGCCCATTATCCACAATTTCAATGAGGTCAATATTATCCTGATACAAAACAAACAAATAAACAAAACCACAGATAAAGATATTACAAAAAATTTGCAGATCATTATCTCTCATAAACACAGATGCAAAAATCCTTAATAAACTATTAGCAAGTCAAATCTCAAAAAGGCAAAATGAATTATACACCACAACAAAGTGGGATTTATCCTAGGTCAAAGAAAATCTTGGAATTAATAAGAAATTATAGCAAAGTTGGAGGGTAAAAGAGTAATATATAAGTGTCAATGTTTTCCTATATACCAAGTAAATTTGAAATTAAAAACAATTATTTTTATATTAGCTCTCCAAAAATGTAATACTTAGGTATAAAACAGACAAAATGTGTACAAGTTCTAATGAGGAAAACTACGTGAGGATAAATGAAATTGGAGAATAAACCAATATTCCATATTTATAAATAGTAATATGCAATATTGTCAGACCAGTTCTTCTCCAATTACTGTATAAACCTTTGCAACCTCAATCAAAATCACTGCAAGTTATTTTATGCATAGCAACAAACCATTCTGAAATTTATATGGAGAGGCAAAGATCCGGAATAGCTAAGACAGTATTGAAGAAATAGAACAAAATTGGAGGACTGACACTACCCAACATCAAAACTTACAGAAATGCTAATCAAGGGGTACCTGGGTGGCTCAGTCACTTAAGCATATGACTCTTGATCTCAGCACAGGTCTTGATCTCAGGGTTCTGAGTTCAAGCCCCACATTGGGCTCCATGCTGAACATGGAGCTTAATTAAGGAAAAACAAAAGCTAATCAATACAGTGTGGCATTGGTAAAGAAATAGACAAATAGGTCAATAAACAGAATAGATGGTCCAGAAATAGACCCACATAAATATACACAAGTGATCTTTGATAAATGAGCAAAGACAACACATCAGAGAAAAGATAATAGTTTCTTCAACAAGTGAAGTAACTGAATATCCACATTCAAAAAAAAATCAATCTAGACACAGAACTACACAGAACTACACATAAAAAACAAAACAAAACAAAACACAAAAAACCTAACTCAAAATGGATCATAGATAAATGTAAAACTATAAATCTCCTGGATGATAACATAGGAGAAAACTAGATTGTTTGGAGTATAATGATGTCTTTTTGATACAACAAGACATGATCCATGCAAGAAATAGTAAGCTGGACTTCATCATAATTAAAAGTTTCATTATAATTTTAAAAATGAGAAGACAAGACACAGACTAGGAGAAAATATTTCCAAAGGACACACCTAAAGATGAGCCAAACCCTTAACAGACATTCATCAAAGAAGATGTGCAGATGGCAAAAAAAAAAAAAAAAAAAAAATTATGAAAAGATGCTACACATATGATATTTGGAAATGCAAATTAAAATAATAATGAGATACCATTTCATACCTATTAGAATGGCCAAAGTCTGGAATACTGACAACACCAAAGCCTTATGAGAATGTGAAGTAACAGGAAATCTCATTCATTGATGGTAGGAATGCAAAACAGTATAACCACTTGGAAGACAGTTTGACAGCTTCTTGCAAAACATAACATTGCTATATAATATAGCCAATAGTGCTCCTTGGTATTTGCCCAAAGGACATGAAAACTTATGTCCATGTGAAGCAACCAAGATGTGCTTCTGTAGGTGTATGAATAAACAAACAGGTACATTTAGACAATGGATTTTCATTCAGCACTAAAAAGTGAGGAGCTATTGAGCCATGAAAAGACATGAAGGAAAATTAATTTATATTAACAGGTGAGAGAAACCAATATGAAAAGTCTACTTAGCAAAACTACAGAGACAATAAAAGAATCAATGGTTGCCAGGGAGGGGGAGGGGAAAATGAATTGGCAGAGCAGAGAGGATTTTAAGGCAGTGAAAATACTCTATATAATGTTATGATGATGAACATATATTATTATACTTTTATCCAAATCCACTGAATGTACAAAACAGCAGTGAACCCTTAGGTAAATCATGGAATTTGGGTGATTATTATGTATCAATCTAGGTATATCCTTGATAAAAATTGTGCCATTCTGATTAGTTATTTTGATAATGGGTGAGCCTATGCAAATGTAGGGGCAGACACTATATGGGGAATCTCTATACATTCCTCTGATTTTATTATAAACCTAAAACTGCTCTATAAATCAAGTAAAAATGAAAAGCTGGTTATTTTATTGGTTAGGCTTCAACATATGACTTTGGGGAGAACATAATATTCAGTTTGCAACATGGATGCATCTCACAAACTTGAATTGAGTGAAAGGAGCCAAATGGAGTGCCTGAATGGCTCAGTTGGTTAAGCCTCTGCCTTCGGCTCAGGTCATGATCCCAGGGTCCTGGGATCAAGCCCAGCATCAGGCTCCCTGCTCAGAAGGAAGCCTGCTTCTCCCTCTCCCACTCCTCCTGTTTATGTTCCCTCTCTCGCTGTGTCTTTCTCTGTCAAATAGATAAATAAAATCTTAATAAAAAAAAAAGCCAGGCGCCTGGGTGGCTCAGATGGTTATGCGTCTGCCTTCAGCTCAGGTCATGATCCCAGGGTCCTGGGATCGAGTCCCGCATTGGGCTCCTTGCTCAGCAGAGAGTCTGCTTCTCCTTCTCCCTCTGCCTCTCCCCCTGCTTGTGCTCTCTCTGTCTCTCGCAAATGAATAAATAAAATCTTTTAAAAAAAAAAAAAGCCAAGTAGAAGAGTATACATCACCCAGTAATTCTACTGCTAAGAACTAAAAAAAAAAATACAGCAAGAGAAATCTATGCTGTTAGAAGGGAGGATAGTGGTTGCCCTTGAGTAAGGGGCTGGTACTGTCTGAAAAGGAGAATTAGCTATGTTTTTGCAACTGGTAATATCTGATATCTGCCAGTTGTGCAGGTGTGTTTGGTCAGTGAAAGTTCATCAAAGTTACAGTTATGATGTGTACATTTTTCTGTTTGTATTTACTTCAATAAAATGTTTATAAACCTTATTTCAGCTGTTTGGTGGCATGAATAATATACACTTTAACTCATTTTATTTTTAAACCAGGTATACAGAAGACTGCTCTTGAAAAAACACAATAATTTAAAAAGTGTAAAATGTAAAAATTGAGAATAGATGAAATACATAGATAAATACAAAAATAATGCTAATGTAGCAATTTTAATATCAGACAAAATAAAATATTTTAAGTAATAAATAACCATAAAGATAATAAAAGATTAATAAAGCAAAATATACAGCAAAATAGCCCTTGCATGTTACCAGTGAGAGGGCCTTCCAATATAAAAATCAAGTGACAAAATTACTAAGAGAGACTAACAAAATCATGGTTATAATGGAAATGCTAACATGTCTATATTAGAACATGAAACATCCTGTTGATTAAAAAAAGGAAAAAGTAGGGGTGCCTGGGTGGCTCAGTCATTAAGCATCCTTCTTCAGCTCAGGTCATGATCCCAGGGTCCTGGGATCAAGCCCCACATCGGGCTCCCTGCTCGGTGGAAAGCCTACATCTCCCTCTCCCACTCCCCCTGCTTGTGTTCCCTCTCTCACTGTGTCTCTCTCTGTCAAATAAATAAATAAAATCTTTAAAATAAAAGGAAAAAGAATATCAATACATTAGAAATTTGAAAAAGAAAATTAGATTTTTCAATAAAAATATGGTTAGAATTTTGCCACCAAGAAAGAGAATATAGGGGGCAGAGCAAGATGGCGGAGGAGTAGGAGACCTGGATTTCGTCTGGTCTCAGGAATTCAGCTGAATAGGGATCAAACCATTCTGAACACCTACGAACTCAACAAGAGACTGAAGAAGAGAGTAGCAACAACTCTCTGAACAGAGAAGCGACCACTTACTGGAAGGTAGGATGGGTGGAGAAGTGAATCCCAGGCGATATTCGGGAGGATAGACGGCGGGGGAGGGGGCCTCCGTCGGCTGCTTCTGGCAAGTGATAGAGCCTCGGAGGACAAAATTGGAACTTTTTAGAAGCCGCCTCCACTGAGGGATGTCGCTTCAGTGGCTAAGCGGGGGGTGGAACCCTCGCAGGACAGTGTGGTCTCAGGACCCTCAGGGTCACAGAAAGACCAAGGGTGCCTGAGTGTGGCAGAGCTCCCAGGTATTGGAGCGGGGAAGCCGGCTACAGAGACTGAGCCAAGGCGCGGGCTCTCAGCTCAGGGTAGCCATAAACTGTGATCCGCGGCCCAGTCAGGCCACTGCTCCTCCAGCAGGGACCCAACAATCAGCAGAGCCAGGGAGACTCCCCTTCTTCCCCCGGGAGGAGCGGCAAGGGAGTGCACCGCAGGGACCTGCTGGATTTGGAGACTCCACACGAGGTCGAGTGCCAGAGGTAGAAACGCTTGGTCACAGTCCGGGTGAGCACACAGTGCGCCGGAGACCAGGGAGACGGGAGTGACTGCTTTTCTCTGGGGGCGCACTGAGGAGAGGGGCTCCAAATTCTCAGCTCCTCCAAGTGGAGATTGGGAGGCCACCATTTTCACCCTGGTCCTCCAAAGCTGTACCAGAGCTTGCAGGGAACAAAAGCTCCTGAGAGCAAACCCCTGCAGCTTGCTTAGGCTGGACCGACAAGGGTGGGACAATTCCGCCTCTGGCAAAGACATTTGGGAACCACGGCAACAGGCCCCTCCCCCAGAAGATCAGCACGAACAGCCAGCAAGCCAAGACCAAGTTTACCCATCAAGGAGAATGGGAGAATTGCAGCGCTAGGGGAATAATGCACATAGAATTCATGGCTTTTTTTTTACCATGATTCATTACTTTTTCAAAGTTAATTTTTTAACTTTTTTTTTAAATTTTTCTTTTTCCCTTTTTTAACCAACATCTTATCAATACCTTTTTTTAAAAAAACATTTTTTATTTTTCATTTTAAGAGTCATATTTTATCCCTATAGTAGTTACTCTTATTTTGGCATATATATAAGTTGTTCTCTCTTTAAAATTTTAAGATACATTTTCTTCTAACAGATCAAAATATACCCTAAATCACTAGTGTATGGCTATGTTCTAGTCTCCTACCTGATCACATTCTCTCCCTTTTTTTTTAAATCTTCTCTTTCTTTTTTCAAACAACTTCTTATCGTATCAATTCCTTTTATAAAATCTTTTATAATTTTCGACTTTACACTCATCTTCAATCCCTTCATTGTATCAACCCTTATTTTGTACACATATGTCTTTCTTCCTTTAAAATTTTAGGAGGCACTTTTTTCTAACAGACCAAAATATGCCCAAAATCTAGTGTGTGGCACTGATCTATGCACTAGCCTGATCATATTTGATCATATTCAGGTTTTTTTTTTTGTATTGTTCTGTTTTTGTTTTTATCTTTTTCTTTTTGTTTTTTTTTTCTTTCTTTCTTTCCCTTTCTTTTCCCCTGGTTTCAGGTCTTTTCTGATTTGTATAAAGTATATTTGCTGGGGATGTTGTTAACCTGTTAGCATTTTGTTCTCTCATTCATCTATTCTCCTCTGGACAAAATGACAAAACGAAAAAAATCACCTCAGCAAAAAGAACAAGAGGTACTACCATCAGCCAGGGACCTACTCAATACAGACATTAGTACGATGTCGGCTCTAGATTTAAGAATCATGACTTTAAAGATACAAGCTGGGCTTGAAAAAAGCGTGGAAGCTATTAGAGAAACCCTTTCTGGAGAAATAAAAGAACAAAAATCTAACCAAGTCGAAATCAAAAAGGCTATTAATGAGGTGCAATAAAAAATGGGGGCACTAACTGCTAGGATAAATGAGGCAGAAGAGAGAATCAGTGATGTAGAAGACCAAATGATGGAAAATAAAGAGGCTGAGGAAAAGAGAGAGAAACAACTACAGAATCACGAGGGCAGAATTCGAGAGATAAGCAATACATTAAGATGAAACAACATTAGAATAATTGGGATCCCAGAAGAAACAGAAAGAGAGAGAGGGGAGAAGGTATCTTGGAGCAAATAATAGCAGAGAACTTCCCTAATGTGAGGAAAGAAAGAGGCATCAAAATCCAGGACGCACAGAGAACCCCTCTCAAAATCAATAAAAATATGTCAACACCCCGACATCTAATAGTAAAACTTACGAGTCACAGAGACAAAGAGAAAATCCTGAAAGAAGCTCGGGAGAAGATATGTGTAACCGACAATGGTAGAAACCTTAGATTGGCAACGGACCTATCTACAGAGACCTGGCAGGCCAGAAAGGACTGGCATGATAGCTTCAGAGCACTAAACGAGAAAAATATGCAGCCAAGAATACTATATCCAGCTAGGCTGTCATTGAAAATTGAAGGAGAGATGAAAAGCTTCCAGTACAAACAAAAACTAAAGGAATTTGCAAACAAGAAACCAGCCCTGGTTTGAATATTGAAAGGGGTCCTCTAACAAAAGGGTCCTCTAGCAAAGAGAGAACCAAAAAGCAACATGATTCAGAAAGGAACAGAGACAATATACAGTAACAGTCACCTTACAGGCAATACAAAGGCACTAAATTCATATCTTTCAGTAGTTACCCTGAAAGTAAATGGGCTAAATGACCCAATCAAAAGACACAGGCTATCAGATTGGATTAAAAAACAAGACCCATCAATATGCTGTCTGCAAGAGACTCATTTTAAACCCAAAAACAACCCCAGATTGAAAGTGAGGGGGTGGAAAACCATTTACCATGCTAATGGACCAAAAGAAAGCTGGGGTGGCAATCCTTATATCAGAAAAAATTAGATTTAAAAAAAAAAGACTGTAATAAGATATGAGGAAGGACACTATATCCTACTTAAAGGGTCTATCCAACAAGAAATTCTAACAATTATAAATAGCTATGCCCCTAATATGGGAGCAGCCAATTATATAAGGCAATAAATAACAAAAGTGAAGAAACACATTGACAACAATACAATAATAGTGGGGAACAATAACACCCCCCTGACTGAAATGGACAGATCATCTAAGCAAAAGATCAACAAGGAAATAAAGACATTAAATGACACACTGGAATAAATGGACTTCACAGACATATTCAGAACATTCCATCCCAAAGCAACGGAATACACATTCTTCTCTAGTGCCCATGGAACATTCTCCAGAATAGATCATATCCTAGGTCACAAATCAGGTCTCAACTGGTGCCAAAAGATTGGGATTATTCCCTGCATATTTTCAGACCACAATGCTTTGAAACTAGAACTCAATCACAAGAGGAAAGTCGGAATGAACTCAAGTATATGGAGGCCAAAGAGCATTTTACCAAAGAATGAATGGTTCAACCAGGAAATTAAAGAAGAATTTAAAAAATTCATGGAAACCAATGAAAATGAAAACACAACTGTTCAAAATCTTTGGGATACAGCAAAGGCAGTCCTGAGAGGAAAGTATATAGCAATACAAGCCTTTCTCAAGAAACAAGAAAGGTCTCAAATACACAACCTAACCTTACACCTAAAGGAGCTGGAGAAAAACAAAATAAAGCCTAAACCCAGCAGGAGAAGAGAAATAATAAAGATCAGAGCAGAAATCAATGAAATAGCAACCAAAAGAACAGTAGAAAAGATCAACGAAACTAGGAGCTGGTTCTTTGAAAGAATTAATAAGATTGATAAACTCCTGGCCAGACTGATCAAAAAGAAAAGAGAAATGACCCAAATCAACAAAATCATGAATGAAAGAGGAGAGATCACAACCAACACCAAAGAAATACAAACAATTATAAGAACATATCATGAGCAACTCTATGCCAGCAAATTAGAATACCTGGAAGAAATGGGTGCATTCCTAGAGATGTATCAACTAAAAAAATTGAACCAGGAGGAAGTAGAAAACCTGAACAGACTTATAAACACTAGGAGATATTTGAGCAGTCATCAAAAATCTCCCAACAAACAAAAGCTCAGGGCCAGATGGCTTCCCAGGAGAATTCTATCAGACATTTAAAGAAGAATTAATACCTATTCTCCTGAAAATTGTTCCAAAAAATAGAAATGGAAGGAAAACTTCCAAACTCGTTTTATGAGGCCAGCATTACCTTGATCCCAAAACCAGACAAAGACCCCATTAAAAAGGAGAATTACAGACCAATATCCTTGATGAACGTGGCTGCAAAAATTCTCACCAAAATACTAGCCAATAGGATCCAACAGTACATTAAAAGGATTATTCACCATGACCAAGTGGGATTTATCTCTGGGCTGCAAGGCTGATTCAACATCCGCAAATCAATCAACGTGATACAATACATTAACAAAAGAAAGAACAAGAATGATATGATCCTCTCAATAGATGCAGAGAAAGCATTTGACAAAGTACAGCATCCTTTCTTGATCAAAACTCTTCAGAGTATAGGGATAGAGGGTACATACCTCAATATCATAAAAGCCATCTACGAAAAACCTACAGCGAATATCATTCTCAATGAGAAAAGCTGAGAGCTTTTCCCCTAAGGTCAGGAACGCGGCAGGGATGTCCACTCTCACCACTGCTATTCACACAGTATTAGAAGTCCTAGCCACAGCAATCAGACAACAAAAAGAAATCAAAGGCATCCAAATCGTCAAAAAGGAAGTCAAACTCTCACTCTTCATAGATGATATGACACTGTATGTGGGAAACCCAAAAGACTCCACCCCAAAACTGCTAGAACTCATACAGGAATTCAATAAAGTATCAGGACATAAAATCAATGCACAGAAATCAGTGGCATTCCTATACACCAACAACAAGACAGAGGAGAGACAAATCAGAGTCGATCCCATTTACAATTGCACCCAAAACCATAAGATACCTAGGAATAAATTTAAGCAAAGAGGCAAAGGATCTGTACTCAGAAAATTATAAAATACTCATGAAAGTAATTGAAGGAGATACAAATAAATGGGAAAACGTTCCACGATCATGGATTGGAAGAATCAACATTGTGAAGATGTCAATGCTACCTAGAGCAATCTACACATTCAATGCAATCCCCATCAAAATACCATCCACTTTTTTCAAAGAAATGGAACAAATAATCCGAAAATTTGTCTGGAACCAGAAGAGACCCCGAATAGCCAGAGGAATTTTGAAAAAGAAAAGGAAAACTGTCGGCATCACAATTCCGGATTTCCAGCTCTATTACAAAGCTGTCATCATCAAGACAGTATGGTACTGACACAAAAACAGACCCATAGATCAATGGAACAGAATCGAGAGCCCAGAAATTGACCCTCAACTCTATGGTCAACTAATCTTTGACAAAGCAGGAAAGAATGTCCAATTGAAAAAAGACAGTCTCTTCAACAAATGGTGTTGGGAAAATTGGACAGCCATATGCAGAAGAATGAAACTGGACCATTTCCTTACACCACACACAAAAATAGACTCCAAATGGTTGAAAGACCTAGATGGGCTACAGGAGTCCATCAAAATCCTAAAGGAGAACACCGGTAGCAATCTCTTCGACCTCTGTCACAGCAACTTCTTCCTAGAAACATCGCCAAAGGCAAGGGAAGCAAGGGCAAAAATGAACTATTGGGATTTCATCAAGATAAAAACTTTTGCACAGCAAAAGAAACAGACCACAAAACCCAAAGACAACCGACAGAATGGGAGGAAATATTTGCAAATGACATATCAGATAAAGGGCTAGTATCCAAAATCTATAAAGAACTTATCAAACTCAACACCCAAAGAACAAATAATCCAATCACGAAATGGGCAGAAGACATGAACAGACATTTTTCCAAAAAAGACATCCAAATGGCCAGAAGACACATGAAAAGGTGCTCAACATCGCTCGGCAGCAGGGAAATCCAAATCCAAACCTCAATGTGATACCACCTCACACCAGTCAGAATGGCTAAAATTAACAAGTCAGGAAACGACAGATGTTGGCGGGGATGTGGAGAAAGGGAAACCCTCGTACACTGTTGGTGGGTATGCAAGCTGTTGCAACCACTCTGGAAAACAGTATGGAGGTTCCTCAAACAGTTGAAAATAGAGCTGCTATACGATCCAGCAATTGCACTACTGGGTATTTACCACAAAGATACAAATGTAGGGATCCGAAGGGGTACATGCACCCCAATGTTTATAGCAGCAATGTCCACAATAGCCAAACTGTGGAAAGAGCCAAGATGTCCATCGACAGATGAATGGATAAAGAAGAAGTGGTATATATACACAATGGCATATTATGCAGCCATGAAAAGGAATGAGATCTTGCCATTTGCAACGACGTGGATGGAAGTGGGGGGTGTTATGCTGAGTGAAATAAGTTATTCAGAGAAAGACATGTATCATCTGACCTCACTGGTACGAGGAATTCTTAATCTCAGGAAAGAAACTGAGTGTTGCTGGAGTGGTGGGGTTGGGAGGTATGGGGTGGCTGGGTGATAGACATTGGGTAGGGTATGTGCTATGGTGAGCGCTGTGAATTGTGCAAGACTTTTGAATCAGAGATCTGTTCTTCTGAAGTAAATAATGGAACATATGTTAAGAAAAAAGAAAAAGAAGAAGATAGCAGGAGGGGAAGAATGAAGGGTAGTAAGTTGGAGGGGGAGATGAACCATGAGAGACGATAGACTCTGAAAAAGAAACTGAGGGTTCTAGAGGGGAGGAGGGCGGGGGATGGGTTAGCCTGGTGATGGGTAGTAATGAGGGCACATTCTGCGTGGAGCACTGGTTGTTATGCACAAAAAATGAATCAGGGAACACTACATCAATAACTAATAATGTAATGTATGGTGATTAACATAACAAAAAATTAAAAAAGAGAGAACATAATTTTCAAATGAAAGAATATTTACAAAACTTGTCAACTACTAGTTTACAAATAAAAAGCTAGAAGTGTAAAGAAAAATATCCTATAAACTGTATTCTGTGAAAGACAACAAAAGGGAGATGATAGTTTAAAAACCAAAAGAAGTAAGAAAAGGAAAACAAATTAGAGTATAGAGAAATAGTATAGTTCTGGAAAAGGGGCTAATGAATAACATGTTTTGTTTTAAAATATTTTTTACAATAGAAATGACAGACAAATGAGAAGATGCTCAACATCAGTGATCATCTGGGAAGTACAAATCCAATCTACAAAGAGATATACCTCACACCTGTCAGAATGACTAAAATCAACAACACAAGAAACAACAGGTGTTGGTCAGGATGTGGAGAAAAGGGGAACACTCTTGCACTGTTGGTGGGAATGCAAACTGGTGCAGCCCCTGTGGAAAACATTATGGAGGTCCCTCAAGAAGTTAAAAATAGAACTACCTTATAATACAGCAATTGCACTACTAAGTATTTACCTAAAGAATACAGAAAACATTAGTTCAAAGGTATATATTTAGCCCGATATTTATAGCAGTATTATCTACACTAGCTAAATTATGGAAAGAGCCCAAGTGTCCATGAACTGATGAATGGATAAAGAAGATGTGGTTTCGGGGAGCCTGGATGGCTCAGTCAGTTGAGCATCTGACTCTTGGTTTCAGCTCAGGTCATGATCTCTTGGTCATTAGATTGAGCCCCATTTTGGGCTGCACGCTCAGCAGGGAATCTGCTTGAGATTCTCTCCATCTCCTTCTGCCCCTCCCCACCCTCATGCATGCTCTCTCTCAAATAACTAAATAAATCTTTTTAAAAAGATGTGGTTTGTGTGCATATATATAATGGAATATTTAATTTTCAGCCATAAAAATGATGAAATCTTACCATTTACAAAAACATGGTTGGAGCTAGAGTAAAATGCTAAGGGAAATAAGTCAGTGAAAGACAAATAGCATATGAATTTGGTCATATGTGGAATTTAAGAAACAAAACAAATGAACAAAAAGAAAAAAAAGAGCAAGAGTGACAGGCAAACCAACAAACTCTTAACTCTAGAGAAAAAACTGATGGTTATCAGAGGGAATGCTGGGGGGGTATAGTTGAAATAGGCGATGGGTATTAAGGAGTACCTAATAGTTTCATTCACTATTACTTTTACAGGACAGCAGTCATGCATAGCTATGCTGAGATTTTGTCTGAACTAAACCTTAATCTTTCTAGACAGTAGTAAATGACCCCTCAAGGTCTGGGAAAACTTGCTTACAAATTCCCTTTTTATAAAAAAATATTTTATGTATTTATTTATTTGAGAGAATGAGAGAGAGCCCAAGGGGAGGAACAGAGTGGGAGGGAGAAGAATTAGAGAAAGAGAGAAAATACAGAGCAGAGTCCCTGCTAAGTGCAGAGCCTCAAACAGAGCTCGGTCTCAAGAGGCCCTGAGATCACAACCTGAGCTGAAACCAAGAATCAGCCTCTGAGCCACCCAGGTGCCCTGCTTCCAAATTCCTTAGACACTAACACTACCCTTAACCTTCTCCCTACTTAAAAGTATATAATCACTCACTCTTCCCAACCCCAATGCTGCTCTTTCTGTCCATGGTCCTGTCCACATGCTTTCATAAAACAGCCTTTTTTGCACAAAATAAAAAGTTATATTTTCAACCTTAGTAATGGTAAATGCTAGGATAATGCCTAAATCTAAAATATAAAGCAATAAAGATATAAATGTGTTATCAAGAAATGGGATTAATATACCAAAAGAAGTGGCTGTAAAACAACCTCCTGGATATAGGTATACATGACAGGTCATGATCTGACAGTCATGAGATTTGCCCACAGCAGATTCTCAGCTCAGTGAGGAGTCTGTGTGAGATACTCTCTCTCCCTCTCCTTCTGCTCTCCCACCAGCAATCTCTTTCTCTAAAATAAATAAATCTTGTTAGTTAACATACAATGTAATATCACTTTCAGGTGTACAAAATAGTTATTCTACACTTGCATACAACACCTGGTGCTCATCACAACAAGTGCACTCATTAATACCCATCCTCCATTTCACCCATCCCCCATCCCACCGCCCCTCTGGTAACCATCAGTTTGTTCTCTATAGTTAAGAGTTTGTTTCCTGGTTTGCCTGTCTCTCTTTTTTTCCCCATTTGCTCATTTGTTTCTTAAATCCCACATATGAGTGATATCATAGGGTACTTGTCTTTCTCGACTTATTTTGCTTAGTGTATTCCTCTCCAGCTCTGTCCATGTCATTGCAATGGCAAGATTTCATTCTATTTTATGTCTGAGTAATAATCCATTGTACACACATACAGAATCTTCTTTACACATTCATAAGTTGATGGACACTTGGGCTGTTTGAATAATTTAGCTAAAGTAGATAATGTTGCTAAAAACATCGGCTTACATATATCCTTCTAAATTAGTATTTTTGTATTTTGGGGATAAATACATAATTGGGAAATTGCTGGATCATAGGGGAGTTTTTAACTTTCTGAGGAACCTCTACACACTTTTACACAGTGACTGCACCAATTTGTTTTCCCACCAACAGTGTGGGAGGGTTCCCCTTTCTCCACATCCTCACCAGCACTTGTTGTTTCATGTATTATTGATTTGAGCCATTCAGACAGCTGTGAGGTGATATCTCATTGAAGATTTGTATTTCCCTGATGATCAGTGACATTGAGCACCTTTTCATATGTCTGTTGGTCATCTGGATATCTTGTTTGGAAAAATGTCTATCCATGTCTTTTGCCTATTACTTAACTGGATTATTTGTTTTGGGGATATTGAGTTTTATAAGTTCTTTATAGATTTTGGACACTAACCCTTTATCAGATATGTCATTTGCAAATAAGTTTTTCCATTCAATAGGTTGCTTTTCAGTTTTGTTGATTTTTTTTCCTTTGCTATGCAGAAGCTTTATATTTTGATGAAATCCCAATAGTTTACTTATTTTTTTAAATTTTTTATTGTTATGTTAAACACCATACATTACAGCATTAGTTTTGGATGTAGTGTTCCATGATTCATTGCTTGTGCATAACACCCAGTGCTCCAAGCAGAATGTGCCCTCTTTAATACCCATCAACAGGCTAACCCATCCCCCACCCTCCTCCCCTCTAGAACCCTCAGTTTCTTTTTCAGAGTCCATCCTCTCTCATGGTTCCTCTCGCCTCTGACTTACTCCCCTTCATTCTTTCCCTCTTACTATCTTCTTCTTTTTTTTTTTAACATATGTTGCATTATTTATTTCAGAAGTACAGATCTGTAATTCAAAAGTCTTGCACAATTCACAGCGCTCACCATAGCACATACCCTCCTCAATGTCTATCACACAGCCACCCCATCTCTCCCACCCACGCCACACCAGCAAAACTCAGTTTCTTTCCTGAGATTAAGAATTCCGCATATTAGTGAGGTCATATGATACATGTCTTTCTCTGATTGACTTATTTCACTCAGCATAACACCCTCCAGTTCCATCCACGTCGTTCCAAATGGCAAGATCTCATTCCTTTTGATGGCTGCATAATATTCCATTGTGTATATATACCACTTCTTCTTTATCCATTCATCTGTCGATGGACATCTTGGCTCTTTCCACAGTTTGGCTATTGTGGACATTGCTGCTATAAACATTGGGGTGCACGTACCCCTTCGGATCCCTACATTTGTATCTTTGTGGTAAATAACGAGTAGTGCAATTGCTGGATCGTATGGTAGCTCTACTTTCAACTTTTGAGGAACCTCCATACTGTTTTCCAGAGTGGTTGCACCAGCTTGCATTCCCACCAACAGTGTAGGAGGGTTCCCCTTTCTCTGCAACCCTGCCAACATCTGTCATTTCCTGATTTGTTAATTTTAGCCATTCTGACTGGTGTGAGGTGGTATCTCATTGAGTTTTTGATTTGGATTTCCCTGATGCCGAGCGATGTTGAGCACTTTTTTCATGTGTCTCTTGGCCATTAGGATGTCTTCTTTGGAGAAATATCTGTTCATGTCCTCTGCTCATTTCGTGACTGGATTATTTGTTCTTTGGGTGTTGAGTTTGATAAGTTCTTTATAGATTTTGGAAACTAGCCCTTTATCTGATTTGTCATTTGCAAATATTTTCTCCTGTTCTGTCGGTTGTCTTTTGGTTCTGTGGACTGTTTCTTTTGCTGTGCAAAACCTTTTTATCTTGATGACATCCCAATAGTTAATTTTTGCCCTTGCTTCCCTTCCCTTTGGCGATGTTTCTAGGAAGAAGTTGCTGCACCTGAGGTTGAAGAGGTTGCTACCTGTGTTCTCCTTTAGGATTTTGATGGACTCCTGTCTCACGTTTAGGTCCTTGAAGCATCTGGAGTCTATTTTTGTTTGTGGTATAAGGAAATGGTTCAGTTTCATTCTTCTGCATGTGGCTGTCCAATTTTCCAAACACCATTTGTTGAAGAGACTGTCTTTTTGCCATTGGACATTCTTTCCTGCTTTGTCAAAGATCAGTTGACCATAGAGTTGAGGGTCCATTTCTGGGCTCTCGATTCTGTTCCATTGATCTATGTGTCTGTTTTTGTGCCAGTACCATACTCTCTTGATGATGACAGCTTTTAATAGAGCTGGAAGTCCGGAATTGTGATGCCGCCAGCTTTGCTTTTCTTTTTCAATATTCCTCTGGCTATTCAGGGTCTCTTCTGGTTCCATACAAATTTTAGGATTATTTGTTCCATTTCTTTGAATAAAGTGGATGGTATTTTTATGGGGATTGCATTGAATGTGCAGATTGCTCTAGGTAGCATTGATATCTTCACAATGTTGGTTCTCCCAATCCATGAGCATGGAAATTTTTTCCATTTCTTTGTGTCTTCTTCAATTTCTTTCCTGAGTGTTTTAGAGTTTTCTGAGTACAGATCCTTTTCCTCTTTGCTTAAATTTATTCCTAGGTATCTTATGGTTTTGGGTGCAATTGTGAAAGGGATCGAGTCCTTGATTTGTCTCTCTTCTGTCTTGTTGTTGGTGTATAAGAATGCCACTGATTTCTGGGCATTGATTTTATAACCTGCTTCTTGACTGAATTCCTGTATGAGTTCTAGCAGTTTTGGGGTGGAGTCTTTTGGGTTTTCCACATACAGTCTCATATCATCTGCAAAGAGTGAGAGTTTGACTTCCTCTTTGCCAATTTGGATGCCTTTGATTTCTTTTTGTTGTCCGATTGCTGTGGCTAGGACTTCAAATACTATGTTGAATAGCAGTGGTGAGAGTGGACATCCCTGCCGCGTTCCTGACGTTAGGGGAAAAGCTCTCAGCTTTTCCTCATTGAGAATGATATTCGCTGTAGTTTTTTCGTAGATGGCTTTTATGATATTGAGGTATGTATCCTCTATCCCTATACTATGAAGAGTTTTGATCAAGAAAGAATCCTGTACTTTGTCAAATGCTTTCTCTGCATCTATTGAGAGGATCGTATGATTCTTGTTCTTTCTTTTGTTAATGTATTGTATCACGTTGATTGATTTGCGGATGTTGAACCAGCCTTGCAGCCCAGGGATAAATCCCACTTGGTGGTGGTGAATAATTCTTTTAATGTACTGTTGGATCCTATTGGCTAGTATTTTGGTGAGAATTTTTGCATCCAAGTTCATCAAGGATATTGGTCTGTAATTCTCCTTTTTGATGGGGTCTTTGTCTGGTTTTGGGATCCAGGTAATGCTGGCCTCATAAAATGAACTTGGAAGTTTTCCTTCCATTTCTATTTTTTGGAACAATTTTCAGGAGAATAGGCATTAATTCTTCTTTAAATGTCTGATAGAATTCCCCTGGGAAGTCATCTGGCCCTGGGCTTTTGTTTGTTGGGAGATTTTTGATGACTGCTTCAATTTCCTTAGTGGTTATAGGTCTGTTCAGGTTTTCTATTTCTTCCTGGTTCAGTTTTGTTAGTTGATACTTCTCTAGGAACGCACCCATTTCTTCCAGATTATCTAATTTGCTGGCATAGAATTGCTCATAATATGTTCTTATAATTGTTTGTATTTCTTTGGTGTTGGTTGTGATCTCTCCTCTTTCATTCATGATTTTGTTGATTTGGGTCATTTCTCTTTTCTTTTTGATCAGTCTGGCCAGGAGTTTATCAATCTTATTAATTCTTTCAAAGAACCAGCTCCTAGTTTCGTTGATCTATTCTACTGTTCTTTTGGTTTCTATTTCATTGATTTCTGCTCTGATCTTTATTAATTCTCTTCTCCTGCTGGGTTTAGGCTTTATTTGCTGTTTTTCTCCAGCTCCTTTAGGTGTAGGGTTAGGTTGTGTATTTGAGACCTTTCTTGTTTCTTGAGAAAGGCTTGTATTGCTATATACTTTCCTCTCAGGACTGCCTTTGCTGTATCCCAAAGATTTTGAACAGTTGTGTTTTCATTTTCATTGGTTTCCATGAATTTTCTTAATTCTTCTTTAATTTCCTGGATGACCCATTCTTTCTTTAATAGGATGCTTTTTAGCCTCCATGTATTTGAGTTCTTTCTGACTTTCCTCTTGTGATTGAGTTCTAGTTTCAAAGCATTGTGGTCTGAAAATATGCAGGGAATGATCCCAATCTTTTGGTACCTGTTGAGACCTGATTTGTGACCTAGGATATGATCAATTCTGGAGAATGTTCCATGGGCACTAGAGAAGAATGTGTATTCCGTTGCTTTGGGATGGAATGTTCTGAATTTGTCTGTGAAGTCCATTTGGTCCCGTGTGTCATTTAAAGTCTTTATTTCCTTGTTGATCTTTTGCTTAGATGATCTGTACATTTCAGTCAGGGGAGTGTTAAAGTCCCCCACTCTTATTGTATTGTTGTCAATGTGTTTCTTTGCTTTTGTTATTAATTGACTTATATAATTGACTGCTCCCATGTTCGGGGCATAGATATTTACAATTGTTAGATCTTCTTTTTGGATAGACCCTTTAAGTAGGATATAGTGTCCTTCCTCATCTCTTATTACAGTCTTTGTTTTAAAATCTAGTTTGTCTGATATAAGGATTGCCACCCCAGCTTTCTTTTGGTGTTCATTAGCATGGTAAATGGTTTTCCACCCCCTCACTTTCAATCTGGGGGTGTCTTTGGATCTAAAATGAGTCTCTTGCAGACAGCATATTGATGGGTCTTGTTTTTTAATCCAATCTGATAGCCTGTGTCTTTTGATTGGGGCATTTAGCCCATTTACATTCAGGGTAACTATTGACAGATATGAATTTAGTGCCATTGTATTGCCTGTAAGGAGACTGTTACTGTATATTTTCTGTGTTCTTTTCTGATCTTTGTTGCTTTTAGGCTCTCTCTTTGCTTAGAGGACCCCTTTCAATATTTCTTGGAGGGCTGGTTTCATGTTTGCAAATTCCTTTAGTTTTTGTTTGTTCTGGAAGCTTTTTATCTCTCCTTCTATTTTCAATGACAGCCTAGCTGGATATAGTATTCTTGGCTGCATATTTTTCTCGTTTAGTGCTCTGAAGATATCTTGCCAGTCTTTTCTGGCCTGCCAGGTCTCTGTGGATAGGTCTGTTGCTAATCTAATATTTTTACCATTGTAGGTTACATATCTCTTCTCCCGAGCTGCTTTCAGGATTTTCTCTTTGTCTCTGAGACTCGTAAGTTTTACTATTAGATGTCGGGTTTTGACCTATTATTATTGATTTTGAGAGGGGTTCTCTGTGCCTCCTGGATTTTGATGCCTGTTTCCTTCCTCACATAAGGGAAGTTCTCTGCTATAATTTGCTCCAATATACCTTCTGCCCCTCTCTCTCTTTCTTCTTCTTCTGGGATCCCAATTATTCTAATGTTGTTTCGTCTTATCATATCACTTATATCTCAAATTTGCCCTCGTGATCCTGTAGTTGTTTCTCCCTCTTTTTCTCAGTGTCTTTATTTTCCATCATTTGGTCTTCTATATCACTGATTCTCTCTTCTGCCTCATTTATCCTAGCATTTAGTGCCCCCATTTTTTATTGCACCTCATCAATAGCCTTTTTGATTTCGACTTGGTTAGATTTTAGTTCTTTTATTTCTCCAAAAAGGGTTTCTCTTATAACTTCCACGCTTTTTTCAAGCCCAGCTAGTATCTTTAAAGTCATGATTCTGAACTCTTGGTTTGACATCGTACTAATGTCCATATTGAGTAGGTCCCTGGCTGACGGTACTAACTCTTGTTCTTTTTGCTGAGGTGATTTTTTTCCTCTTATCATTTTGTCCAGAGGAGAATAGATTAATGAGACAACAAAATGCTAACAGGTTTACAACGTCCCCAGCAAATATACTGTATACAACTCACAAAAGATCTGAAACCAGGGGAAAAGAAAGGGAAAGATAGAAAAAAGAAAGAGAAAAAAAAGAAAAAAAAAGATAAAAGCAAAAACAGAACAATACAAAAAAAGCAGAATGTGATCAAATATGATCAAGCTAGTACATAGATCAGTGCCACACACTAGATTTTGGGCGTATTTTGGTCTGTTAGAAAAACGTTCCTCCTAAATTTTAAAGGAATAAAGACATATATGTACAAAATAAGGGTTGATACAATGAAGGGATAGAAGATGACTGTAAAGATGAAAATTATAAAAGATTTTATAAAAGGACTTGATAAGATAAGAAGTTGTTTGAGAAAAGAAAGAAGATTAAAAAAAAAAAAGAAAAAACAGAGAGAATGTGATCAGGCAGGAGACTAGAACATAGCCATACACTAGTGATTTAGGGTATATTTTGATCTGTTAGAAGAAACTGTATCTCAAAATTTTAAAGAGAGAACAACTTAGATATATATGCCAAAAATAAGGGTAACTACTATGAAGGGATAAAATATGACTCTAAAAATGAAAATAAAAAATGTTTTTTTAAAAAAGCGTTTGATAAGATGTTGGTTGAAAAAGGAAAAAAGAAAAATTAAAAAAAATTTAAAAAAATTTAACTTTGAAAACTAATGAATCATGGTTAAAAATAGCCATGAATTCTATGTGCATTATTCCCCTAGCGCTGGATTTCTCCTGTTCTCCTTGATCGGTAAACTTGGTCTTGGCTTGCTGGCTGTTCCTGCTGATCTTCTGGGGAAGGGGCCTGTTGCGGTGGTTCTCAAATGTCTTTGCCAGAGCCCGAAATGCCCGTCCTTTTCAGTCTGGGCTATGGAAGCTCCTCAGGTTTGCTCTCAGGAGCTTTTATTCCCTTCAAGCTCTAGGTACAGTTTTGGAGGACCAGGGTGAAAATTGTGGCCTCCCAATCTCCACCCGGAGGAGCTGAGAACTCGGGGTTCCTCTCCTCAGTGTGCTCCCAGAGAACAGCAGTCACTCCCGTCTACCCGGTCTCCGGCTGCACTCCGTGCTCACCCGGCCTGTGACCAAGCTTTTCTATCTCTGGCACTCGACACCGTGTGGAGTCTCTAAACCCAACAGATCCCTGCAGTGCGCTCCCATGCTGCTCCTCCCCGTGGAGGGAGGGGAGTCTCCCCGGGTCTGCCGCTTTTGGGTCCCTCCTGGAGGAGCAGTGGCCCGCGGATCACAGTTTATGGGAACCCCGTGCTGAGAGCCCATGCCTCAGCTCCGTCTCTGCAGCCGGCTTCCCTGGTCCAATACCTGTGAGCTCTGCTGCACTCAGGCACCCCCAGCTTTTCTGTGACCCCAAGGGTTCTGAGACCACACTGTCCCTCGAGGGTTCCACCCCCAACTTAGCCACTGGAGCAGCGTCCCTCAGCAGAGCCGACTTCTAAAAGTTCCGATTTTGTGCTCTGCGGCTCTATCACTTGCCAGAAGCAGCCCACGGAGGCCCCCTCCCCTGCCGTCTATCATCCTGAATATCGCCTCGGATTCACTTCTCCGCCCGTCCTACCTTCCAGAATGTGGTCGCTTCTCTGTTCAGAGAGTTGTTGCTACTCTCTTCTTCGATCTCCTGTTGAGTTCGTAGGTGTTCAGAATGGTTTGATCCCTATTCAGCTGAATTCCTGAGACCAGACGAAATCCAGGTCTCCTACTTCTCCGCCATCTTGCTCCGCCCCCAATAGTTTATTTTTGCTTTTGTTTCCCTTGCCTCAGGAGAATATCTAGAAAGATGTTGCTATGCTGATATCAAAAAGGTTACTGCCTGTGTTTTCCTCTAGGATTATTATGTTCTGAAATCTCACATTTAGGCCTTTAATCCATTTTGAATTTACTATTTGTGTATGGTGTAAGAAACTGGTCATTTCATTCTTCCACATTTTGCTGTCCAGCTTTCCCAACACCATTTGTTGAAGAGACTTCCTTTAGATATTCTTTCTTGCTTTGTCAAAGATGTATTGACCATATGGTTGTGGGTTCATTTCTGGGTTTTCTATTCTGTTCCATTGATCTATGTGCCTGTGTTTGTGTCAGCACCATACTCTCCTCATCACTACAGCTTTGAAATATAACTTGAAGGCCAGAAGTGTGATGCCTCCAGCTTTGCTTTGTTATTACAGATTGCTTTGGTTATTTGGGGTCTTTTCTGGTTCCCAACAATTTTAGGATGGCTTATTCTAACTGTGTGAAAAATCCTATTGGTATTTTGATGGGGATTGTATTAAGTGTGTTGATTTCTTTGGGCAGTAGAGACACTTTAACAATATTTGTTCTTCCAGCGATGAGCATGAAATTATTTTCCACTTCTTTGTGTCATCTTCAATTTCTTTCATCAGTGTTTTATAGTTTGAAGAGTACAGATCTTTTACCTCTTTGGTTAGGTTTATTCCTACGTATCTTATTGTTTTTGGTGCAATTGTAAATGGGATTGATTCCTTGATTTCTCTTTCGCTGCTTCATTACTAGAAATGTAACAGATTTCTTTTTTTTAAGATTTTATTAATTTATTTGAGAGAGAGACAGAGATAGTGAGAGAGAACATGAGCAGGGAGGAGAGGGAGAAGCAGGCTCCCTGCTGAGCAGAGAGCCCAACACAGGGCTTGATCCCAGGACCCTGAGATAATGACCTGAGCCAAACGCAGATGCCACTGACTGAGTCCAGAAGTGCCGTGTAAAAGATTTCTTTACATTAATTTTGTATCCTGTGACTTTACTGGATTCATGTATCAGTTCCAACAATTTTTTGATGGAGTCTTTTGGGTTTTCTCATAGAGTATCATGTCATCTGCAAATAGTGAAAGTTTCAATTCTCCCTTGCTGATTTGGATGCTTTTTTTAAAAAATTATTTTTATCTTATTATATTATGTTAATCACCATACATTACATCATTAGTTTTTGATGTAGTGTTCCATGACTCATTGTTTGTGTATAACACTTTTATTGTTTTTTATTGTCTGATTCCTGTGGCTAGGTCTTCCAGTACTATGTTAAATAACAGTGGTGAGGGCGTCTGGGTGGCTCAGTCATTTAAGTGTCTGCCTTTGGCTCAGGTCATGATCCCAGAGTCCTGGGATTAAGTCCTGCATAGGGCTTCCCACTCAGAGGGGAGGCTGCTTCTCCCTCTGCCCCTCCCCTGGCTTCTGCTGTCTCACTCTCTCTCTCTGTCAAATAAATAAAATCTTTAAAAAAAAAGAAATATAATTTTTAAAAATAAAAATTAAATCAATCAATAACATTGGTGAATGGGGACATCCCTGTCTGTCCCTGACCATACAGGAAAAGCTCTCATTTTTTCTCCATTGAGGATGATATTAACTCTGAGGTTTTCATACATGGCCTTTGTTTTGTTGAGGTATGTTCCCTCTATTTCTACTTTGTTGAGTGCTTTTATCATGAACACATGTTGTACTCTGCCAAATGCTTTTTCTGCATCTATTGAGATGATCATATGGTTCTTATCTTTCTTTTATTAATGTGGTGTATCACGTTGATTGACATGTGAATATTGAACCACACTTGCAGCCCAGGAATAAATCCCACTTGATCATAGAAAATGATCCTTCTAATGTACTATCATATTTTATTTGCAAGTATTTTATTGGGCATTTTTGCTTCCATGGTCATCAGAAATTTTGGCCTGTAGTTTGCTTTTTTTAATCAAAGTCTTTGTCTGGTTTTTGTATCAAGGTAATGCTGGCCTCATAGAATGAATATGGAAGTTTTCTTTCCATTTCTACTTTTGGAATAGTCTGAGAACAGTAAGTATTAATTCTTTAAATGTTTGGTAGAATTTACTGTGAAGCCATCTGGCCCTGGACTTTGGTTTTTTGGGAGATTTTTGATTGCTAATTCAATTTCTTTGCTGGTTATTGGTCTGTTCAGCTTTTCTATTGCTTCCTATTTCCGTTTTGGTAGGTTATATACTTCTAGGAATTTATTAATTTCTTTCAGGTTGTCCAATTTGTTGGCATATTTTTTTTTATAATCTTCTCTTATAATTGTTTATATTTTTATGGTATTGGTTGTTATTTCTCCTTTCACATTTGTGATTTTATTTATTTTGGGTCCTTTCTCTTTTCTTTTTGATAAGTCTGGCTAGGGGGTTATCAATTTTATTGATTTTTTTTTTAAATAAAGAGCTCCTGGTTTCATTGATCTGTTCTATTTTTTTTTTTAATTTCTATTTCATTTATTTCTGCTCTAATCTTATTTCCCTTCTGGGTTTAGGCTTGGTTTATTGTTGTTTTTCTAGCTGTTTTAAGTGTAAGTTTCAGTTGTTTATTTGAGATTTTTCTTGCTCCTTGAAGTAGGACTGTATTGTTTATACTTCCCTTTTAGGACCACTTTTGCTGCATTCCAAAGGTTTTGGACTGTCCTGTTTTTATTTCCATTTGTTTCCATGTTTTTTTTTTTTTAATTTCTTCTTTGACTTCCTGGTTGATCCATTAATTCTTTAGTAGCATATTGTTTAACCTTGATGTATTTGTGGTCCCAAATTTTTCCTGTAGTTGGCTTCATTTTCAGAGCACTGTAGTCAGAAAAGGTGCGTGGTGTGATCTCAATCTTTTTGTATTTGTTGAGGTCTGTTTTGTGACCTAATATGTGATCTATTCTGGAGAATGTCTCATGTGCATGTCTCGTGTGAAAATAACGTGTATTCTGCTGTTTTTGCATGGAACGTTCTGAATATGTCTGTTAAGTCCATCTGGTCCATTGTTTCCTTGATCATTTTCTGTTTAGATGATCTATCCATTAATGTATGTGGTGTGTTAATATCAATGAATTCCTTTATGTTTGTCATTATTTTACATATTTGGGTGCTCCCATGTAGGGGGCATACATATTTGCAATTCTTAGATCTTCTTTTTGAATTGTCCCCTTTATGATTATATAATGTTCTTGTCTCTTTTTATAGTCTTTTTATTTTTCTTTTAAAGATTATTTTAGAAAGAGGGAGCATGAGCAGGCAATGCAGAGGGAGAGGGCGGGAGAGGGTGAGAGAGTAAAGAAGACTTCCTGCTGAGGGTGAAGCCCAATGTGGGGTTCAATCTCATGACCATGAAATCCTGACCTGAGCCAAAACCAAGAGTTGGATATTTAACCAACTGAGACACCCAGGCACCTCTTTTCACAGTCTTTCTTTTAAAGTCTGGTTTGTCTGAAAAAAAAGTATTGCTACTCTGGCATTCTTTTGACATTATTTGCATGATAAATGTTTCTCCACCCCCTCTCTTTCAATCTGCAGATGTCTTTAGGTCTCAAATGAGTCTCTTTTGGGCAAGATATAGATGAAAATTTTTTTTTTCTTTTTAGATACATTCTAATTCACTATGTCTTTTGATTGAAACATTTAGGCCATTCACATTCAAAGTAATTATTGATAAGCATGTATTTATTGTCATTTTATTACTTGTTCTGTGGTTGTTCTTGGACATTTTCTCTTTTCCTTTCCTGTCTTTGTCCATTTTGGTCTCTCCTTTGCACTCAGAGAAGCTCCTTTGATATTTCTTACAAGGCTGGTTTAGTGGTCATGAATCCTTTAAGTTTTTGTTTGTCTGGGAAAAACAAAACAAAACAAAACAAAACTCTTTATCTCCCCTTTGATTCTGAATGAGATAGCCTTGTTGGATAAAGTATTCCTGGCTCCAGATCTTTTCCATTCAGAGCTTTGACTATATCATGCCTCTTTCTTCTGTGTTGCCAAATTTCTTTTGAAAAATCTCAAGCTTGCCTTATGGGTTTTCCCTTGTAAGTTAAGGACTTCTTTCATCTTGCTGCTTTTAAGATTTTTTCTTTATCAGTATATTTTGGAAAGTTAGCTACAATACAGGTGTTGGCCTGCTTTTATTGATTTTAGTGGGAGTTCTCTGTATCTCTTGTATCTGGATGTCTGTTTCCTTTTCCAGACTAAGGATGTTTTCAGCTATTATTTCCTCATTAAATTTGCTGCTCTTTCTGTCTCTTCTTCTTCTGGGACTCTTGTAATACGAATGTTAATCTATTTAATGGAGTCACTGAGTTCCCTATGTCTATTCTCATGTTGCATATTTCTTCTCTCCTTTTTTCAGTTCCATTAATTTCCATTATTTTGTCTTCTATGTCACTATTTCTTTCCTCTGCTTCTTTCAGCCTGCTGTTCATTGCATCAAGCTTGTTTCCAATCTCATTTATTTCATTCCTCATTCGTGATTCTTTTTTACTTTTTATCTCTGTTGTAAGGGTCTCCCCATGTCTTCTATTCTTTTCAAACCCAGTGAATATTATGATTGTTGCTTTAAATTTTCCATCAGGCCCATTACTTATATCTGCTTTGCTTAGAACTCTGGCTGTGGCCTCATCTTGTTCTTTCATTTGGGATAAATTCCTCTTTCTTGGGATTTTGTCTAAGTCTCTATTCTCCTGTATGTTAGAAAAGGCAGTTATGTTTCCTGACCCAGAAAGTAATGTCATCATGAAGAAGTCATGTAGTGCCCTGGGCCTGGTGCTTCAGGCAGTGTCTCCAGTGCGTACAACATTCATTATGCTATTATGTTATGACTGGTCTCTCCTTTAGGCCAGTTATCTGCAGAGTTTCTCCTTGCCTTCTGTGTGCAGTATTAGGTCCCTAGTCTGAATGTGGTGTGTTTTAACTAAGTGTGCTCTGTTCTGCTTGTGAAATGAGACCTGACACCAACTCCGCCAGAACACTGGCCCTGCAGAACTCTATGGTTGGAAGACATGGTGTGGGAAGGGGTTTGTGCTGGTCTTCTTTATTTGTTTTGATTATAATCAGTTCAGTATTATTTGAAAGTTTCCCCTTATGAGATGGCCTACCATTTCTGTTTCAGGTTAACACTCATAAAGCAAAAATTTCAAACATTTAAAAAATTTGCAGTTTCCTTATTGAGGCTTATAGAATCATGAATAAGTGTAATCATTTTTTTTTCAGTTGCTATCAGCATTAGTTGGGCTTTCATCATTTAACACAAACCTCAAATCATTTTTCAATTTAAAGACACAATATTAGAAAAAATAAAAACAAACACAAGACAAACAAACAAACAAACAAATCTTCTCATACCTGGCTCTATTTCCGTGATTCAGTCTTTGCGCATTTAATGTTACCCATGCATTTTCTCTCTTTTGTGTGAATTTCTGAGTAGCATTTTAAGCAATTTCAAGCAAAACTGAAAGCTGACAATATTGTCAGTCTCCATGAAAAATAAGCTCACTAGTTTAGGGGACGAAGGGAAATATAGGAATAGTTATATCACACTTTTGATATGACACCTGTTCTTGTTTCATTAAATTAATGCTAATAGACGTCATAGATTCATTTCCTTCATCTTTTCCTCACTTTTCTTCCTTTTTGTAACATAAAAGCTTCAAAAATACATGGGTGATCACAAAACCATGAGTGGACTATTTTTTTTAATTTTCTCATTTCAGGCTATTTTAAGTTGATGAAGTCTATTGTGGGTTTTTTTTTTATTTAAAATTCAAATATAAAGAAATGTGTGAATAACAGTTCTCATGTTATTGACACACTCTCATGAATATTTGGAAAAAGAAATAGTTTACACATTTTTATATGGGACTGTAATGGTGATTTTAATGATAAAAGCATCTCTGTAACTTGAACTGTGCTCTTTGAGAAAAGAACTATGATAAACAAAAAAAAAATATATCACTTAAAGAATATAAAAGAATCCAAAATATTTGGAGATAGCTCTTAAGACATATTTGACATTTTCTATATGCATCCCACCTGAGGCAATCAGAAAGAAGTGGAAACATAGTATGTGTTAAGACAAATGCTGCTGATAAACAGGTGTGTATAATTAAATTTCCAATAGAAATATGAAGATACTTGTGAGCACTGAGGGGGAAAAGTTAAATACAAACAAGCATAATTTTTAATTAAATTATTAAAATTATTTTATTTATGTCAAATAAGATCAACTGTGCATTGAAAAACAAATATGTGAACTACAGTAGCATAACCTCAGTATTATATTTAGATATAATCCAATTATAACTAACAACTGCAATAAACATACATATAAATATTATCTTATAAAAGCAAATTTGATGTATTATTTTCATACTTTCATTCATAGAATCCTCCCAACTAGAAATATCAGGTGTTCTGAAAAGTCACCACTGATTCCTCAAAATTTTTGCTAATGAAGCACTGATAAATCCAATACATAATTATCAGTTCTATTAATCTATGTAAAAAATGTATGTTTCTATGAAAGACAAAATACTAAAAATTCAGTTGGATGAGGCAGATTAAGTCTTTTACTTTGCCTAAATCCTCATCATAAATTTTGCCTTTGAATTGTCAAGAGCTCTTAGAAAAATAGATCAAATTTTTCACCCTGTGCCTGTGGAATGTTATGAATATTGGCAGGGAAGATTTTGTCTAGACCTGGAAGAGAGAGGAAGATAGAATATTGCATTTGAGTGAAAGAGGTTATAAAATTTTTCTGGATCCTTCTTTGAAACAAATTAAAAGGTTATATTTTATTAAAGGTCACATACCAATTAATCAGGTTACATATTTTCTACTTTGGGGAGGATGAGTTAACAAGATAGAGTCTTAACAGAAATCTCTTCTCTTAATGTGTAAAGGTAGAATATGGAGAGAAATCATCAGTAGTCCTTCCAATTCTGAACACGCTTTTCCACTCTTTCTGTCCTCTTAACCTATTGATGTTAAAATTTAAGTTGGTTTTAGAAGAGGAAGACATTTATTAAAAGTTTCTATCTTGGGGCTCCTGGGTGGCTCAGTCAGTTGAGTGTTCAACTCTTGGTTTCAGCTCAGGTCATGATCTTAGGGTCATGGGATTCAGCCACATGTGTGGCTCCATGTTGAGCATGAAGTATGCTTGAGATTCTCTCCCTCTCTCTCTCCCTCTGCCACCCCCTCATGCTCTCTCTGTCTAAAATAAATAAATCTTAAAAAAATTTAAAGATTTTATTTATTTATTTGTCAGAGAGAGAGAAAGCACAAGCAGGGAGAGTGGCAGGCAGAAAGGGAAGCAGGCTTCCCACTGAGCAAGAAGCCCAATGGGGGACTCAATCCCAAGACCCTGGGATCATGACCCAAGCCAAAGGCAGATGCTTAACCAGCTGAGCCACCCAGGTTTCCTTTAAAAAATGTTCTATCTCAATAGTACTGCTGTTACTTTAACAATCTCCATTGGACTTTATGAATATCGGTTAATTTTAATAAGATGAGAAACTTAGATTTCCAAAGGCTTTCTGCTTATTAAGAAGATTTTGACAATGTTTACATCGCTACCTGATTTACATGTTCGTGTGTGTGTGTGTGCACGCGCACGCACGCTTATGTGTGAGACTCTTATTTTAATGTATGAACATTTCCCAAATTCCAATTTGGGAAATGGAATAATAATGGAATATAATAAAAATATAACACACTTTATATTAATGTGTTATATCTGAAACATGAAAGAAAATAAATTGTTATGACAATGATCCTCTATTACTGCCAAATCCTTTCCCACCTCTCAAATTATAGGCAACTCTCAAATATATTCAAAGTATTAAATAAGGAGAAAATGAGAGTACTGAGTTTGGGTCAGCTCTGTCCCTCATTGTTATTTATATACTTATTTTAATAAAATTTGTCAATTTAAAAAGATTATATGCCAGGCCCATAGGGAGCTTTGAGGTTGCCAAGCTGTCTTAACAACAAATAAGAAGCTGAACAAATTGAAAATCAATAACTCACCTTAGTTTTTTTAAGAAGGGAGGTCACAAAGCAAACCACTGCCTATATAATTGGAGAGACAGACAGGCAAATATAGATAATCACAGCTTACCAGAGAAGAAACATCCCATAACCAGTGCTAGGAAGGAAAACCAGACTATAATTGACAAGTAGCTAGAGGCTCAGAGTAGATTCATCTAAGTGTTAAAAAAACCACAGGGACCAAATCATTGGGGACCCTCCACACTTTGTTGAATTTTACCTCATGGAGCTCTAACCAGTTATCATAGCCCAAATATGAGGAATATCCCCTCCAGATTTTTCCAGCATATGGAAGGGAAAATGAACCATTTAAAATGTTCAATTATTCTGTTCTTCTCAATAAGAAGCCTTCAGAGGAGACTAATTAACCTGTGCCTACTGGGTTATTATCAGAGCCTAATTGGTCAGGGGGAGGGGAATTATCCAGCTATATGTGGCTAACCTTCTACATAGAGATATAGAAGTGCCCAACTTCAGCCCCCCTTCTAGTCTTCTATATGGGGGAAGAGAAATACCCAACTCCAGCCTACTCTAGCCAACCTGTCCCACTGAAGGGAAGGAAGGGGGGGGGGAAAGAAACCTCATAAGCATATATGAAGCTTATAGTCCAGAGGACCAGTTCACCTAAAGACTAAGACCTAATCAATAGTAATACAGAACATTTCCAACTCTGACACCTCATTTCCACATTACAAAGGTTATTTACAGTAGTTCCTTTTATCCAGTACATCATGTCTGGCTATTTGAAATTGGAGTTGAACAAATTGTAAACATTATATTGATAACTCTAGGGCAACCACTGAAAAAGTTTTTTTTAAGTGTATCATATATGCTATGAAAGGAGAGGAAATGGAATCATATTAAATATTTGATTATAGTCACAAAAGACTAAAAAAGGAAGATAATTATAAGAACAAAGAGCAAAGGCAACAGATTAAAAAATGTAATAGATGCTGTAGTTATTTATCCAACCATATCAATAACTGTTTTGAACATCAATGATGTAAGTGTGCACTTAAAAGACAGAGATTGTTAGAATGGATCTAAAATCAAGACCCAAATATATGTTGTTTCCAAAAAACAAACAAAAACAAAACAAAACAAAACACTATCAAGTAATATAAGGTAAAAAAGTAAGTGGAAGGAGAAAAATATACCATTCTAATACTAACCAAAAAAAAGTGGGAGTAGCTCTATTAATTTCAGATATAGCAACTTCAAAGAAAGAAAAGTTATCAGGAAAAAAGAGGAGCACCACCTAATGGTAAGGGCATCAAATCTCCGAAAAGACATTGAAGTATATGCACCTAACAGCTTTGAAATATATGCACCTAACAAGAGTGTCAAAATATATGAGGCAAAAACTGGGTGCATAGAACTTTGAGAAGAAATAGATGAATCTACTATTAGGGTAGAAACTTAACAACAGCCTATCAGAAATGGACTGATCCAGCAGGCAGTATATCCATAAGGAAATAGTTAAACTCAATAACAGCATCAATCAACAGATATGATGGACATCTGTAAACTATTCTATCCAACAACAAATAACACGTTCTTCTCAAATTCTTTTGGAACATTCACTAAGAACACATTTTGAGCATTTTGAGCCATAAAACACCTTTTAACAAATTTAAAAGAAGAGAAATTGTACAAAGTCTGCTCTTAGATAACCATGGAATTAAACTAGAACAATAAGAAAAAGATACCTTGAAAATCTCAAAATACTTGAAAATTAAACAGCTTACTTCTAAGTAACACAGAGGTTAAAGAAGAAATATTATGAGAAATTATTTTTTGAAATGAAAATGAAAACACAACTTACCAAAATTTGTGGGATACAGTGAAAGCAGTACTTAGACATTTTTAGCATATATTAAGATAAGAGGAAAGATTAAAATAAATCATCTAAGTCTCTACCTTATAACTAGAAAAAGAGCAAATTAAATCAAAAGTAAGCACAATAAATAAATAGAGTCATAAATAACTAGAATTAGAGCAAAAACTAATAAAATTGAAATCATTAGAGAAAATCAACAAAGCAAATGTTGGTTTAAAAAAATATCAATAAAATGAATAACTCTATATCCAGACTAACTAAAAGGGGGTGTAGGAGGAGACACAAATTATTAATATCAGAAACAATAAAAGGGGACATAACTACAAGTTTCATGAGATTAAAAGGATAATAGAGGAATAATATGAACAACTCCATACCCACAAATTTGATAACCTAGATCAAATGGACCAATTTCTTAAAAACACTTCAGCCAAAACTCACAAAAAAAAATTGGCAATCTGAATATGTCTGTGTCTACTAAAGAAATTCAATCAGTAATTAAATAACCTCCCAAGACAGAAAACACAAGCCTAGATGGGTTCAGCACAACTCTCTAAAATCTCTTTCAGAAGATAGAAGCAGACAGAATATTTCTTATCTTATTTAATGAGGCCAGCATTATCCTAAGACAAAACAAAACAAAGAAACCAAAGACATAACAAGAAAGTGCAGACCAATACCTAGCATGAACATAGATGCAAAAATCCTCAATAAAATATTAGCAAATCAAATCTAAGAAAGTATTAACAGTTATATATCACAATCAAGTAGGATTTATCCCACGTATGCAAGGCTAGTTGCATGTTAAAAAATCACTTAATGTAATTCTTCACAATGACACGATAAAGAAAAGAACATGATCATATCAGTAGATTCAGAAAAACATTTGACAAAATCCAACACCCATTCAAATTACAAATTCTCAGTAAATTAGGAACAGAGGGGAACTTTCTTTTTTTAATTTTATTTTATTAATTAACATATAATGTATTATTTGTTTCAGGGGTACAGGTCTGTGATTCATCAGTCTTACACAATTCACAGCGCTCACCATAGCACATATCCTCCCCAGTGTCCATCACCCAGCCACCCCATCCCTCTCACCCCCTCCACTGCAGCAAACCTCAGTTTGTTTCCTGAGATTAAGAGTCTCTTATGGCTTGTCTCCCTCTCTGGTTTCATCTTGTTTCATTTTTCCCTCCCTCCCCCTATGGTCCTCTGTCTTGTTTCTCAAATCCCTCATATCAGTGAGATCATATGATACTTGTCTCTCTCTGATTGACTTATTTCGCTTAGCATAATACCCTCTAAGGGTGTTTGCAAAGGGCAAGGTTTCATTTTTTGATGGTTGCATAATATTCCATTGTATATATATACCACATCTTCTTTATCCATTCATCTGTTGATGTATATCTAGGCTCCTCCCATAGTTTGGCTATTGTGAACATTGCTGCTATAAACTTTGGGGTGCACATGCCCCAGAAGGGAACTTTGTAAACTTGATAAAGAATATTTACAAAATACTTCAGCTAACATCATGGACAATGGTGATAAGCTCAAAACTTTCCTAATATCATTGGGAATAAAACAAATAAAATTCTTCTCACCACTGCTTTTCAACATCACACTAACACACTGGAGTCCTAAAATGCAATAAGAAAAGAAAAGCAGGTATAAATATTGGGAAAGAAGAAATACAACTATTTTTGTCCACAGAGGATATGGTCATTTATGTTGAATATCTGAAAGAATCAACAAAGAAACTATGGGAATTAATAAACAATTATAGCAAGATTGCAAGATACAAGGTTAATACCCAAAAATCCATCAATCCCCTTCATACCAGCAATGGTCAAGTGGAATTTCACATTAAAATAAACATGCCATTTATATTAAAATCCCCACAAATGAAATATTTAAGAATAATATGTAGAAGATTTATACCAGAAGAACTACAAAAGTCTGTTGAAAGAAATCAAAGACCTACTTAATCAAAAGATATTCTGTGTTCATGGATAGGAACCAGATGTTGGTTCCTCCCAACTTTATCCATAAATTCAATCCTGACCAAATTCCCAGCAAATTACTTCATAAATATCAACAAACTGCTTCTAAATAAATAATGAAAATAAGATTTAAAAAAGGGACCAACACTTGAAACAGACACCTCCAAGAAACAGAGATAGCAAATAAACTCAGGAAAAGATGCTTTACATCATATGTCATCAGGAAATGTAAATTAAAACAATGAAATACCACTACCTTTCCATTAAAATGGCCAAAATCCAGAATACTGACAACACCAAATGTTAGCAAATATATGGAGCAACAAGAATTCTCATTCACTGCTCATGGGCATGCAGAATATTATAGTCATTTCATCTTTAATGATGTACTGTAAGTTGGTTAATTGAATTTAAATTAAAAAAAAGACTTACATTAAGTTAAAAAAAAAAGAAGAAGACTGTCACAGTCACTTGGGAAGAGAGTCTGGCAGGGGATGCCTGGGTGGCTCAGTCGTTAAGCTTCTGCCTTCAGCTCAGGTCATGATCCCAGGGTCGTGGGATCGAGCCCCGCATTGGGCTCCCTGTTATACAGGAAGCCCACTTCTTCCTCTTCCATTCCCCCTGCTTGTGTTCCCTCTCTCGCTGTCGCTCTCTCTGTGTCAAATAAATAAAATCTTTAAAAAAAAGAGTTTGGCAGATTTACACAAAAGCCTGCATGTGAATGTTTATTGAAGCTTTATTCATAATTGCCAAAACTTGTAAGCAACCAAGATATCATTCAAGAGGTAAACAGATAAAACGTAGTACATCCCGAAAATGGAATATTATTCAGAACTCAAAGGAAATCAGTTATCAAACTATAAAAAGACACGGAAGAACCTTAAATGTATATTAGTAAGTGAAAGAAGCTGATCTGAAACAGCTACCCTACTATATGATTCCAACTATATGCCATTCTGGGAAAGGTAAAACTGTGGAGACAATAAAAAGAACAGTGGTTTCCAGGGTTTGGGAGTGGGGAAACATAAGCTAAGCACAGAAATTTCAGGGCAGTTAAACTACTGTGGAAGATATTATAAGGGTGAAATCATGTCATTATACATTTGATTAAACCCAGAGAATATACAACACCAAGAGTGAACCCTAATGTCAACTAAGACTCTGGGTGATAATGAAGTGTAATATATGTTCATCAATAGTAAGAAATGTACAACTTTGATAAGAGATATTGATAATGGGGGAACCTATGCATGTGTGGGAGCAGAGGATATGTGGGAAATCTTTATCTTCCACTCATTTTTGCTGTGAACATAAAAAAAATCTCTAAAAAATAAAGTCTATTTTTAAAAGTGTTTCAGTGATTATTTGTATGTATGAATAGACAATTTTGTGCAATTGAAGGCACTAGCATAGCAAAAATGCAGAATTCTGCCTCAAGAATTATAATAATAAAAAAAGTAACCATCTTTTTGCCTTGTCTCACCTCCCATGATGATCAATCTATAGAGAACACAAACCAGTATTTATTGGCCATCTATTGCATTTGGAATTTAGCAACGTTAGCAAATGTCTTATTTTTCCCAGAATGGCTTGTAAAACAGAAAAATATTTTATCAACTATAAACTATTTGCAGCATGACTGTGATAAATTATGAAAAATGACACCATTATTTCTGATATTTAATCTATCATTATTATTATAACTACCATGAATTTTTTGCATTTGGTCTCTGAATTGCCCTACTTAACCCCTGTCCTCAAAAATGGGAGATGTCTATGCATAAGACTAGTTCAAATATGCCATGAAGCAAGGAATATTATAGGGATTACTTAACTCATTTGTTATTTAGTGTGTAGGTGTTAGTTGAATACTGTAAGCCTTACCAATAAGAAGGCAATGCAATTATGAGAAACTATGAATGAGAGGGAGAAATAAGAAAGCTCAAGTTTGTCTTACATTCAAAGGTTTATATGCAAAGGGTAATGATAAAATTTCCCATGCTTAAAGCAGTATAACAGTCTAAGGTAATATTGTTACATGGTTTCTTTTCCTGTCTTTTTAACAAAAATGAGTCAAATAAAAAGGAGAGAAATTGTAAAAGAAGATTATCAGACCATGACAAAAAGTAAGAAAAGAACTAGAATTTTTCTGAAACTCTGAATTCTAGACTTTTGTGTATGTTTTAGTATTTGCATAGAGAGAAACAGGCATTTTAAAAAGCTATTTTGTCTGTTAAAAGGTATGTATTCTTTGACAAGAAGTCCAATGATTTAGAACTGAAAAAAGATGATATTTATTTCAGTTCAACCCCCAATATCTATAACCTTAGATATATCAGTCACTGGGTTGCAATTTTCATTATTTCTAATATTAAAATACAACCTCATTTACCTCCAAGAGTTGCTGAGTAGATCAAATGAGATGATTATGAAAGCATGTATTAAAGTAAATAACATATGTGGATGTATGATCCCATGTATATTGATTTTACGGTAGCTTCAAACCCATAATTTGTTCTTCTTTGAAGTTCATAGTGTTGATTAGGTACCAAGAAATATCCTCAAAATATTTGCAAAAAACATCTCATGCTCTAAGGAGTGTTAACCTTGCACCCAGTTCATTTCTATTTTTTAAATTTTATTTTATTATGTTAATCACCATACATTACATCATTAGTTTCTGATGTAGTGTTCCATGATACATTGTTTGCTTATAACACCCAGTGCTCCATTCAATACATGCCCTCTTTAATACCCATCACCAGACTAACCCATCCCTCCACCCCACTCCCCTCTCAAACCCTCAGTTTGTTTCTCAGAATCCATAGTCTCTCATGGTTCATCTCCCCCTCCAATTCCTCCCCCTTCATTTTTCCCTTCCTATTATCTTCTTTTTTTTAAACATAGAATGTATTATTTGTTTCAGAGGTAAGGTCTGTGATTCAACCGTCTTATAGAATTCACAGCGCTCACCATAGCCCATACCCCCCCCAATGTCTATCATCCAACCACCCTGTCCCTCCCACCCCCCACCACTACAGCAACCCACACTAGTTCATTTCTAATTGATCTTTCTATTTAGGAAAAGTCCCTTTCTTAGTGATCCCTTCATGCATTTATAAAATATGAGAAAAATTCCTCTCATGTAGGCTTTTCAAGTGTGAGCATTATGTAGTCCTAATAAGCAACCTTCTTCTATGTTTCCCTTTTGATTTTACCAGAGACTTAACACTCCTCTAAGTTAACAAGATGTCTGACAATGTGTAACCTGATGCTTTGTTTAGCATCATTTAATTGGTAGCTTTCCTGTATTATTGATCTTTGTATGAGCACATTCAAGTTAGTATAGCCATTCTAGTTTGGAAAAAAGGTTTGTAAAAGGATTGCTTAGGAAACAACCAACACAATTATAATGTTTTATTTTTCCATTTTATTTTAGGATTTGGATCTTTTACAAAACACACAGGCACACAGAGCTAAAAATTAGCTTGAATCAACCTAGACTATAAGTAGATGAATAATAAAATGCAAATACTCTTATCTTAAACCCATTGATTAAAGAGTAAAAGGCATAAAAGTGGGGGTTAGAGAATGATTCGAAGTAGAATACTATGTCTACTTGTAAGTTTAGCCTTTGAATGTAGTGTCTACATGTTCAGTTTTGTGTTAACTTTAGTTTTTCTTATAATGCTTGGACTTTGGTATGTCTTCTATGTTTTTGTGGAGAAATGATATTTTTTAAGATTTTATTTATTTATTTGAGAGAGAGAGAGGGATGAGCACTGGGAGGGGCAAAGAGAAGGAGGGAGAGAGAGAGAGAGAAAAAAAAAGCAGACTCCCCACTGAGCACAAAACCTGACACAGAGCTGATCCCAGGACCTGGAGATCATGACCTGAGCTGAAGGCAGACGGTTAACGGATTGAGCCACCCAGGCGCCCAATGGAGAAATGATGTTAAGAGAACCTTAAATAAGCATAAAATTTAGGTTTTTTGTTTTTTGTTTTTTTTTGCTAGGCAGGGAAAAATAGAAACATGATAGTGCTACTTTTTCAGGATATGAGGACAAAAATATAACCTGATTTTTAATGATTTTATGTATTTAGAGAGAGAGAGCATGAGTGGGAAGGGCAGAGAGAGAGGGGAGAATCTCAAGCAGGCTCCATGCTGAGTGTGGAGCCCACCAGGGTGATGAATCCCATGACCCTGAGATCATGATCTGAGCTCAAACCAAAGTCCAAGACTTAACTGACTGCACCACCCAGGTACCCCTAACCTGATTTTTAGTTCATATAAGTTTTCTCTGTGTTAGAGAAGTCAACATTGTGGGTTAGTCTTATTTTAGCATTTATGGATATATTACAACAGCATCATTTACTGAGGTGTTTTTCTATCTTGTTTTGGCTTCTAGGTCAACTAACTAATTTTTTTTTTTTTTTTGTAGCTGAAGTAACTCAGTCAAGAAGATAAGGGTCTTACTATTTTACCTGAATATATACAGAGTCAATATGTGTCTTAATACAGTCAACCAGTGTTGAGAAAGAGATTATCATATTAAGGGACTGGATGATTAAAGGGAAATTAGAAATTTGTACCATTTATCACTTGATTTATGTTTCCCAAAATAAAAAAAACTAAAAGTCTCTTAAAGAATGAGATTTGTTCTAAGTTAATTCTGCTTCCTAATTTGAACTTGTTATTTCCTAACATCATATTAAGTAGTCATTACAACTGCTGATGACTAGTGCAGAACCTAGAAAAATACATTTCCACTTCATTAAATTCCTATAGGTGATAAACTAATTTAACCTAACATAATTCACATACTTGCTGGACCTAATTATCTTATGAATACAATCTGTACATATAAACACCTGCATTGCAATAATTAGAAAAAATATCATCAACTAATTCAATGAAAGTAATTTTCCCCTTCATTACACAGTAACTGTCTTTGTTAACTAATCATAGTGTGTCTTAAAGCACTACTAAAAATATTAATACTATTAAATTTTTCCTGCTCCTGTGATTTGAACATTGGACATCAGGTCTCTGAGTTTTATGTTATTTAGGAAGTACATTGTGCTTGTTAGCAGGAGAATGAATGGAAACAGCAGGTACCTAACACTCTGCATCCATTAACTTCTATGGTTGGTGCAACCACTTAAAAGGAAGACCTGAATAGGCAGCAAAGTAGGGTGATCAGGGAAGCATAGTTCTATTTTCCTAATAAAAAATAATGATATTTTGTTTATTCTGACATTAACAATTACATCAGTAGTGCTGCCTTAGTTAAGACATGGCTTGGGTAAGGCATTTCTCAGAAGGTAGTTTTAGAAAACTCTATAGAATATAAATGTTATATTCTATAGAATGAAAGTATTTTCCAATTGGACTTTCTTTGCCCTGTGTTTGGTTTTGATCCAGATACCCTCTCATTAGAGCAGAGTGCACATTGGAGTCTGGTTTGCCTGATGAGTAAGAACTACCACCTATTGTACCCGAGGCTCCTTGGTATGTTCTATGAACAGCAGAAAATGGGAGAGAGAAGCTAGATGCATTCATCTTGTGCTTATTAACATGGTATCCTACTATAATTTTTTTCTCTAGAATACTTTTTCAGAAGCTGTGGAATGCCTCATTCCAGATTCTAAAAAAAACAAAAACTAAAACTAAAACAAAAACAAATAAAAACACTCATTTTGCTTTATTTTGAGCAGAAATAATACTTTACTTGAGTGAGAAGATTGTTACAACTTTATTATCAACTGGTAGTAAATTTCCAGAAATGTTGCCCACAATTCTAAGTGCTTTTATTTTCCCATTTAGAAATGATAATTGTTCCTGCAAACAGCTTACTCTTTTGGAGCACCTATAAAGACACATTGTGATGATTGGAGTGAAAATACTGAGAACACATTCTATTTGCTTACCATCTACCTACCTACCTACTTATGTTATCTGTGTACCTAAATTGATAGTTTCCACTCAAGCCATTAAACTTGCTATTTCTTCAGATTTCATTAATTATTTATAAGCCAAGCACTCAAAAATAAAAAAAAAAAAACCTTTCTGTCATCCTGCCAGTGAGGATGTAAAAGAAGGTTTACTCTTTTCTTATTGTAGATCAATTCTTTCTAGCTTAAATCCTTCCCATATAAAATACTGGTATGCCAAACTACCTGGGCACTAATTTTGCCTCCTGGCTAGCCTTGGAGGAGGTAATCAAGAGGATGTGAGTGCAGATTGACCCTTGAGCTGGACGCAAACAACCAGAGGAAGCTCACTCCCTTGCCTCTCCTTGGAATATGTGCTTTGCTTCTTGTGCCAACAGTGGGAGCTGAGAGAGTAAAGGGTTGTCCAGACCATCAGGATGGTATACATGACTGAACTCAGTTAAGGCCTCTATAGAAACTTAAGTTTTGGTAGTTTGTGCCTAGGGTTGGGGAGGGGGCAGTGGAGATCTCTTCTTGCAGCCACCTAAAATAAACCTCATAACTAAGTTCCCTCGCTTATTAAAACTGTCACCTACTGATTGGAAGTTGCCTGCCTCTTTTGTCTATCTCTCTTTGCCCTCTGTGTAAGGGGCCAGTTTGCAAACTAACAGCTAGAGAATAATTTATCTGTGTATAGAACAAATAGCTGTACCAGCATTCTACCCTGAAAAATTGCAATCAGGAAATGGGTTAAAAACTATATGTTTTTAGGAAAACACAACTGTGTTACAAACATTATTCAGGATCAGTAACTTTTATATCAAAGTATTTTATTTTACATGTAATGCAATTTGCATGTAATATTTCATTTTATCTTTACAGCAATACTCTAAAGATATAGCTCAACAGTGTATTAGGTACCTTGCTAGAATTTTATCAGTAGTATATTATGGAATTATGGCTTTTAGGTTTAAGTAAATTCCAAAAATCTATGTTTTTCCCCTTGTATCTTGCTGCTTCATGTCATATTTGCAAATTTTTTATAAGATCATATAGTATGTGTATGTACATTTATCTCCTTATAAAAACTATATGTGTTTACAGTTGTATAAATAAGCACATATACATACACATTCATGAATGTGTTCACACAGATTTTTCACACGGATTTACTAATTTTCAAACTGAAGTATGAAGTTAAGTTCATTAGTCTATAATAGTATATTTTCTTCCCGGAAGAAAAGAGAGACTGTTACACTAGTTGATAAATTGATAACTTAATTATTCATAGTACTAAAGATAGTTTTTAAATCAGTGGAAAATAATGCCAATTTTTCCTTTATTAGATATTAAAACATGGTTGCACACATCAAAACTACATTTTAAATTGATGCAATATGGCTTTCTGGCAAGTTGTATTATATTATTTGCAATTACATGGAAATTTTTAAGTAATGAAATTCACTGAGACCATGTTCTGTCTTTACTCATAAAATTGATGATGCTTGGTTTAAATAAAAAACAAATATACAGAGCCCTGGGGTAATTCTGCAAAGCAGTTATGAACATCAATGAAAACAGTCCTTCTGCGGACTTAAGGACTTTCTATTTTTGTTGATATAGATAGCTAATGCTTCTCAGAGAACTTTTTTCCCCCACATGAGAAGAGATATACATTCCTCCTAAAGACAGCATATTATTCAACACATCAAACTAACATTTTCTCTAATTTTGCTTGTAATTCTTGCTTTTTTTCCCCCTTTAGTTTCAAGTTATGAAATAGTCTGAGAAAAACCCAGATATTGAATCCAGATGGACTTGTATCCAAATCAAAATCCTAACTACATAAGTCACAAGGCAAAATTCTGTGAGATAGTTAACACTCTTTATTTCCATCATTTTACAGAAAGGGTAATAGTTTACAGGACAATATATATTTCCATCATTTTACAGAAAGGGTAATAGTTTACAGGACAATATATATTTGTTCTGTTTGGGAATCCAAGACAGGTGAAGGCAATTTAGTATTACTGGAAGAGTTGTAACTCTAAATCAAGGGAAAAATTACTACATTCTACTGTGTAAGGGTTAGAAAGTTGTATTTTATCCTTCTGATCTTGCGGGTTAGCATAAATTGAATTAATAAGCATTTACTATGGAACAGGAAAGTTAATTTTTTTTCATGATTGCATGAGTTTACAGCAGGAAAGATAGTGCACCAGTATTAAAACAAAGGGAAGAATTTAGAGCAAGACAAACCTGTCTTGCCTTGCAAATTCTGCAATTTATTAGCTATTTGCCATTGGGCAAGCTACTGAATATATCTTAGAATGAATATCTTCAAATATTAAATGAATTTCATACCATCTCATTTCATTGCATGGTGCTTACAAACATTAAATTATGATTGATAATATTAGTATTTTCTCTGTACCCTACACATGCACACACAAATACATATATAACTTAAGCCTCTCCCATTAGCACAGGTATTGTTGATTCTATTTAATAAGATGAGGCATGATTGCTTGTGGAAGTGTTATGGAATTAGATGAAAACAATCACTGTCTGCCATTTACCTAAACTTTTCCACGCATATTTTGTGAGGTCGTAAAAAAAAGTTGATGACAAGACACTTCATCTTTCCTAATCATCAAATTTTACTTGTACAAAAGTAAAAGCATCTTTCATTTCCCCTTTACCTCTATGTATAGTAAAAAAGAATGAAAGATTTCAGAGATAAGTTACACACTTAATTTATCCTTAAAATGCCTACTATTTATACTTCTAGTAATACTGTTGCTAACCTTGAATTAACTCTGTCTACCATATTCTTTCCATTATCTCTAACCCAAAGTGATGTTCACAAGATCCCCAAGTGCTAAAAACAAATGTGTAATTTATTATCTTCCTTTCTTTTAGTTAAAAAAAAAGCAAGTCTCTGAATTGCTACTTAAAGGACACCATATTAAACCAGCCATCTAATGCTTGACTGTGTCTTTGGTATTATCAACAAGCAGTTAAAAATGATATGGTTGGACAACTACAAACAGGACAAATCAACACAAGACCATATTCCTTTCAATTCAAAAAATATCTTTGGTAATTGGATAGAAATGAGATGGACATAATGTGAAGAATTTATTTTTTCCTCCACAGAATGATGTTTATCACTTAACTACATTATTTTTCAAGCTTAATTCAAAATTATACTTTTGCCTTATCATGAAACAACATTTCTTGTCATACAGACATGTCCAGTGCCTCACAATTTTTACAACTCTTTTCTAAAATATGAAAACTTTATGGCCAAGAATTTGACAACTTAGTTTTAAAAAAAGAAAACTGAAAAACAAAACATACCAGAAATAGAAAAGAAATAAATATTTGAAGAGCTCCAAATTAGCTAAAGATGTAGTGTGTGTAATTTTTAAAATTTTCCCCAAGAAAACTGATACAGATGGCTTAAATGATGAATTTTTCCAGTATGTTAAGGAAGAAATCAGGAAAACTTTACACAATATTTTTCAGAAATGGAGAAAGATGGATGGCCTGCAGATTCAAAGGCTTGTTTTTAGGTACATACTTTTAGGGCAAAAGTTCAGAAATTAACTTTTATATGTTTAATCACCTATGTTTCATCACTGAATCAATGGATTTATAGACACTATCATATTTTTGGATCCTAATTATACTATCAAATATAGAGTTGACCCTTGAACAATACAGGTTTGAACTGTATGGGTCCACTTAATACATGATTTTTTTTTTTGAGCAGACATTTTATTTTATTTTGTTATGTTATGTTAATCACACCATACATTACATCATTAGGTTTTGATGTAGTGTTCCATGATTCATTGTTTGTGCATAACACGCAGTGCTCCATGCAGAACGTGCCCTCTTTAATACCCATCACCAGGCTAACCCATCCTCCCACCCCCTCCCCTCTAGTACCCTCAGTTTGTTTCTCAGAGTCCATAGTCTCTCATGGTTTGTCTCCCCCGCCGATTTTCCCCCCTTCATTTTCCCTTCCTGCTATCTTCTTCTTTTTTTTTAACATATAATACATGAATTTTTTTACAGTATGGTACTGTAATATATTTTCTCTTCCTTATGATTTTCTTAACATTCATTTCTCTAACTTATTTACTATAAAAATACAGTATATAATGCATACAACATACAAATATGTATTGATCAGCTGGTTATGTTGTCAATAAGGCTTCCAGTCAACAGTAGCCTATTAATAGTTAGGTTTTGGGGGAATCAAAAGTTATACACAGATTGTCAACTCTACAAGGGTCAGCGCTCCTAACCCTTGCATTGTTCAAGGGACTATCATACTTGTTTTCCTTCCCAATTATGTATCTTCTATGTATTTCATGAGATGTGTATTTTTTGTCAATGTATTTTATAAACTTGAAAAAGACAGGATTAAGGAGAAAATTCCCTGTAGATTTACCCCAAAAAGCTGACCATAGTTTATTAGTATTTTAAATTTTATTCGCTCACCTGATTACCAGATCATCCATGTAACTATTCTTAATAGGCTCACTTTTTCCCTTACTTTACTCAAAGCTGTGATGAAAGAACACATGTCTACTGGATTTACATCATCTGCTATTTTCTAAGTGGTTAGTCTAATGTGATACCTATTAAGGAAATTCATGCTAAGTTCCAGTGAACACTGTTTCCTCTCTTGGTTCTCAAACCCTATCTTTTTAGTCTGCCTTCCCCAGGAGGCTCAATGTTTTTTTCTTTTTACTAGTTCACCTAATCTATCCCTAGATGATGATGGCATTAATTTAACCTGATTCTCCATTTAAATGCATAAAGTATCAGTTTGTTAGCATATGATGTGTACCTTTTATCAACCCATTGATTTTCCCTTCTGGTTAAGTATGTGTCACGTTTCATGACAAATCTAAACCTAATGCTGAATTTTAATGAATTAAGTTCTTTACAGGTGGTTAAGTCTGTTATCATCAGACGGTACAACTTATCTTCAACCATATCTTTTCCCTTCTAGTAAATTTTTGCAAGATTTGTATTAAGTCAGTTTTCATATATAAATAACTTCCCTAGATTTTTGTGAGAATTTGATGAAATCACAGTGTTCAACATTTAACACAAAATCCCCAAACTAAGATTCAATAAACAGTTTCTTTACTTTCTGTGAGCTCTATTTTTTTAATACAAACATAATTGTATTCCAAAAAATAAAAAAGTAAAATCAGCCTATAACTTATCAACAAACAATACCTGATAAAATATGCTTCTCAAACTATTTTTACTCATATTCCTGTTAATTTAATGTAGTGAAACTGGCTTCATGTCAGCCCTTGGAAAAAATGTCTCATTGAAATTGGAATTGACATATAAAATCATATCTATGTTGAAGTGTCTGTAGGTTGTAATTTACCTACTGTTAGAGATTGATGAAGTGAAGTTTAGGAGGAAGAAGAGAAAAAAGCAGTGCATGAAAAATTTCAAAAGTTGAAAAACCTTTAGTCAGAGCATAATGGTAATCCTTCAACATTTTATAATCTAATAGAAAACTCTTCAAAGATATTTAACAATTAGCCAAAAAAAAAGGAAAAAATAAAAACCCAGACAGATGGATAGATTGATGGACAGACTGATGGACAAACTGACTGACAGATGGAAAGAAAAAACAGAAATCTATCCAGTCGGTCCATGAATATCAAAAGTTTGAAAATTTGGTTTCCAAGAACAGAAGACATTGGTTTTGATTTTTTAAAGAAAGGCAGATTGCTACATGTGATGCCTTATTTGGATGTGTCTGGAGTCTTGAAAGCTTAACTAGTGTACATTCTCCTCCTACAAATGGACCTTAAGAGCATGTATACCCTTGACCAAAGAGGCGTCCTCCTCTATCAGGGAATGTCATCCTCTTGGACCAAGCATGGAATTCTAGGAGGGATGCATATGGAGTGGTAAGGGAGGAGAGGGACGCCCATAGCCTGCTAGATCATTGGAATCAATCTTAGTGATCAAGGTGGTGACAGATGTCACAGCCAGATTGCCCTCACATCTGACATTAGTTTTATTTTTACAGAATCTTTTACCTACAGAAACTTATTAAGCCTAGTAAGCAAAGGTGTACAAGGAGACTTTTTAAACCCTCATTTTATTTTAATAGACATGAATCTTTCATTAAGATTATTTATTTTAGTCCATCCACCAGCATTATTTTAAAAAGCTTACTAAATATAAAGAATTTACTTTAAATGCACACACTAGGGGATTTATTCAATAAATATTACCTTCTATGAAATTCTCTTTGTGAGAATTGTACATTTTAAAGAGACTTGGCCTCTTCATCAGTAAACCTGTATTCTAGGACTAGATTTCCACTGACTATGGAAAAGAGAAAGGCTTATAACTTCTCTGGGTTTCAGCTCAGTGACTTATATTTTTAAGGTTTTTTTTTAATTAATTATACAATTGACCCTTTTTAAGGTTTTTGTAGAGTTATGTCCATTTTAATCTTATAATCATGATACTAAACAATTCCATCACCCCAAAAAGACTCCCTATGCTATTCCTTTAGTGTCACTGCCCCCCACTAACTTTAACCCCTGACAACCATTAATTTATTCTCCATCTTAATACTTTGGTCTAAAGAAAGTCCTGTCAATGGAATTACGTGGTAGTTAACTTTTCAAGATTGCTTTTATTTATTTTTTCATGTCAACATATTTTTGGGATTTATCCAAATTGTTGCACGGATCAAAAGTCCAACGAATTTTATTGTTAAGTGCTAGTCAACATATGGATGCAGGCCAGATTTTTCCCCCATTTACCTGCTAAAAAACATTTTATTTTTTCCATCTTGTGGCAATTATAAATAAGCCTGCTATAAATATTTTGTATAGGTTTATATGTGGACATAAATTTCATTTCTCTAGGCTAAATATATATGCGTGGGGTTGCTGCATCATAAGTGTATGTTGCAGCATAATTTACAACAGCCAAGACATGGAAGCAACCTAAGTGTTCATCATTGGGTAAATGGGCAAAGAAGATGTACACACACACATACACACACAGGAATATTTCTCAGCCACAATAAAGGATGAGTTCTTGCCATTCATGAAAACAGATGGACCTAGAGGGTATTATGCTAACATTGACAACAAATACAACATTTATCATTGGATAAATGGGCAAAGAAGATGTACACACACACATACACACACAGGAATATTTCTCAGCCAAAATAAAGGATGAGTTCTTGCCATTCATGAAAACAGATGGACCTAGAGGGTATTATGCTAACTGAAGTAAGTCAGAGGAAGACAAATACCATATGATTTCACTTATATGTGGAATCTAAAAGAACAAATGAACAGAAAAACAAAAACCAGTTATCAGACTCAGATACAGAGAACAAATTGGTGGTTGCCAGAGGGGAGTAGGGGGTAAAATAGGTGAAAGGGATTATGAGATACAAACTTCCAGTTCTAAAATAAGCCACAGAAATTAAAAGTACAAATAGGGAATATAGCCAATGATATTGTAATAACACTGTATGATGACGAATGGTAATACACTTAAACATGGCAAGCACTGCATAATGTATAGAATTGTTGAATCACTGTTGTACACATGAAACTAACAGTGCATGTCAATTATACATCAATTAAACACACACACACACACACACACACGCACACACACACACACACACACACACACCACCAATTGCAGACAATGATATGTAGCAACTAAAACTCTCATATGTTGCTGGTGAGAGGGCAAAATGTTTTGTTCAGCCTATTGACTTAAGGTATAGTAATTTGAATAAATTGCCTTCACAGTAATTCATAGTTAAGTATTTTAGTTTGCCAAGATGCTTGAACAATTGTAAAAACAATATGAACATCTGTGTCTAGAACACAATGTACTATAATAGAGTTAAATATAAAAGGATCAGTTATGTATAAAGTATACTCATGAATTGTAACAACCCACCTTAAGAATCTGTAAGTGATTGGGACATCTGGGTGGCTCAGTCAGTTAAGTGTTTGCCTTCTTCAGGTCCTGGGATCAAATACCGCATCGGGCTCCTTGCTCAGCAGGAGCCTGCTTCTCCCTCTGCCTTCTCTGCCTACAGCTTCCCCTGTTTGTACTCCTTCTCTTTGACAAATAAATAAAAACTTTTAAAAAAAAAGTCTGTAAGTGATCAAAATATGCATACACATTCAGATGCTATTTGGAATATGTATATTTTTATAGATGAAAGTAATGAAGTTAAGCAAACTACAAAAATATTTATTACCCATTGACTGTTCATATTATGATATGCATCTTATTAGATATATTGGATACATTGCACTATCTGCTTGAAATACTGTAGTTTTTTTTTTAAGAAAAAGCTACAGCTGAGAAGTACATGAGCTCATGAAGTTAACTTTGGTGGTTATATATAATACAGGTTAAATGAGAGAATTTATCTTGCTTATGGAATTAGTTCTGGCTCATTACATCATGATAAGTTTCCTTAGGAAGCCTAAGTAACAGAGATGCAAGATCATCTAAGGGCACAGATGCATAAAATATGTATTTCCACATGTATCCCAATTAATTTTAAAATCTGTGCTTCAGATATTAAAACAGATAGAAATAACTGGGGTTTTATAGAGTACATAATTTTGCTTTACTAAATTTAAAACTATTCCATATTATTCCAAATTTTGAAGGAGTATAAACTCAAAGAAGTGGTTATTATTACCAGACTGATACATAATATATGTCTCTTTCCCTTAGCATTTTCCTTCCCTGAGAAACAATCTATCTAGTTTTAAGACAAAAAAAAATGGTCAGGTGAACTGATAGGATGACAGTACCTTGAACTACATACTTCCCCTTTCCATCTTTTTTCTTTTTTTTTTTTGCATTTTAGATTTAAGTTTTTATTTTAATTCCAGTTAGTTTAGTGTTATATTAGTTTCAGGTGTACAATATAGTGATTCAGCAATTCCATACATCACCTGGTGCTCATCACAAATGCACTTTTTAATCCCCATCACCTATTTAACCCATTCCATCTCTCTTCTTAATTTTATGGGTAATTTAGCCATTTTCCTGATGCCATTCTGAATTACATCGCTAGTCTATCTATGGACTTGGAACAAAGTCCTACAAGACAGATCCAGTCCTAGCTATAGTTGATATGTATTCTCATAGAACTTTTCCAATAGTTGTGGAGAGATATCTACAATGAGAACAGTGGCAGCACTTAGTTAGATGAATACAAAAGAATAGCATTCTCCAAATGTAAATGTGCAAAACATAGAATGCATTCAACTTTTAGTATAACATTCAATAATCAATTTGCTATTTATTGAACACAACCTGTTTCCTGCTATGAAATGTTAGTAAGGAATATTAAGAAACTGTACAGAAATGTACTTTCACAGTTTGCTTAATAATACGGAAATATTCATCAGCAGGATAGAAAATAAGCATCACCATTAAAGAACTCTATGAAATACTTGTTTAAAAACCACTAAATTATCCAAATTATGTTTTATCTCTCCATCCCTTCCCAGTGAATTTTGGAATTTTTGAAGAGAGAGGCTTCCCAAAATAAGTTAGTAACTGGGACAAGTAAATTTCAGGCTTGGAGTATTACAGTGAATAAATGTCAATCCAGGCTTAAGTTTTAATAAATTTGTTAAGACTTGTTGTGTGACCCAAAATGGGATGTAGCCTGGAGAGTGTTCCATATGATTGTGAAGAATTATTCTATTGTTGGATGGAAAGTTCTATATAGGTTTGTTAGGTCCATTTGGTCCATTGTGTTGCTCAAGTCTGTTATTCATAGATTTTCTGTCTGTATATTCTATCCATTATTGAAAGTAGGGTATTTAGTCTCCTATTATTATTGTATTGCTGTCCATTTTTCTTTCTAGATTTAAAATTTCCTTTATATATTTAGGTGATCTGATGTTGGATGCATATATATTTACTAATTGACAAATGATGTTTTATTCCCTTATTTACTTAGAATTTTCATAAAATCAATAAAAGATGTATTTTCCACCTGAAGATATATTTTCTTCTTTATTTGATTTTTAAGTTTAAAACCAGATAAATATTAGCAAATATATATGTTTTGACATAATCCAAAAATAAAATGGTTTTACATTGGCTTTCCTGACTTTTATGAAAAAAGTCTCACATTCACAATATAGGACTAAAAGAAAATAACATTTTAGTTTTTTTTCCACACATAGCGAAGTCTACTGAAAATGAATTCAAATTCATACCTACTTATCAGTTTTTCTTATTAGCCTATTTATTATCAATGCTTGCATTATTCCATTCCCAATACCCTTCAAGATGTAAGCTAATAAATAAGAAACAATATCAACAAACAAAACTTTCTCTGAAAAAACAAAAGTAATTGGGAGGCAGGGGAGAAGAAATTCTAAAGACAAACAGAAAACATTTTTTTCCCAAGATTTAGATACATGACAATTTATTCTATAGGTTGGTAGAGGCTGACTACAAAATTGCAGTAGCAAAGGTTATAGAGGGATCAACAATATAGTTTTTGTTCATTAGATCATGATAAGTTTACTCTGGAAACACAAATAACAAAGATATAAGATCATCTAAGGGTAACAGATGCATAAAGTATTTGTTTACACATACATCCCAATTAATTTTAAAATATATTCTTGAGACATGAAATATATATATATATAAAACACTTTTTTTACATATATTACTTAAAACTAGAAAATGTTTTAAATTACTTCATATATTCCTTAGTTTTGAAAAATTATAAACTGAGGAACAATAACATGAATACCTATGAAATTTCCAGGGGCTTCGTAACTCAATAGGTTAGGATAAACTATTAATTAAATTCAAAAAAAGCAAATGATTCTGGTGAATTATGAGGCCAGAAAGGTCTTTTAATTCATTTTACATGTTACGGCTCACAATTGTTTTAGGTTCTTAAATGCTCTACTTTAAGAAATAAAGCTTGCTATTTTTTTTGTAAAGTACTTAGATATAACAAAAAGTAAATTTAGAAAAGAGTAATATGCAAGTTACATTTTAGGAAGACCATTACTGACATCTTTCAGTAATACCAACTCAGGCTATGGAAATGTGACATGAGGGAGATTTGTGTGTGAGGGATTATAGTTTATTTTTAGATGTAAATGATTCCTATAGTAAATGGCAGCAAAATGAACAACTCTTTATTTTAATTTACTCCAGCACAAAATAATGGCACTTTCTTGCTGATTGGGTGTAAATAACTGCTTAAAATTCCAAAGGCTCCAAATGACAGGTCTTCTCCAACTCCTCCAGGTTTTCCAAAAATAAATAGAGACTATGCTTACTTCTTGCCTCTTAGATAATTATTTAACAAATATAATACACTGGTCATAAACTTGACAAGCATAACAAATTCTTAAGCTATTAAGTGAAAACATCCTTTATGTTTTTGGTACCATATCAGTCCTAAGTAAATGTTTCTCCCATTTCTCCCTCCCTCCTTTTGTCCTTCAACTAAAAGACAGGATAATTTTATATTCTAGCAATATTTCCACTAAAACATACTATGAAATATAGAGACAGCAAGAAACTTGTAAATATCAATTCATAATTTTTATATTTTTGTTCTTTACTGCTCTCTCCATGGATATTATACTTCATTTATTAAAGACATCCATCGTTTAATAACACATTTAAAGTATGTAATGAGATGTTTGGTTTAATTCATAAATATACTCTGGGGGGCGCGGAGCAAGATGGTGGAGGAGTAGGAGACCTGGATTTCATCTGGTCCCAAGAAGTCAGCTGAATAGGGATCAAACCATTCTGAACACATACGAACTAAACAGGAGATTGAAGAAAAGAATAGCAACAACTCTCTGAACAGAAAAGGGACCACTTTCTGGAAGGTAGGACATGCAGAAAAGTGAATCCGAGGCGATATTGGGGAGGATAGATGGTAGGGGAGGGGGCCTCCGTCAGCCACTTCTGGAAAGTAATAGAGCCGCGGAGGACAAAATCAGAACATTTAGAAGTCGGCTCCGCTGAGGGACGTCACTCCAGTGGCTAAGCGGCGGCTAGAACCCTCGCTAACAGTGTAGTCTTGGGACCTTGGGGGTCACAGAAAGACTGGGGCTGCCTGAGTGCAGCAGAGCTCCCAGGTATCAGAGCCAGGAAGCCGGCTGCAGAGACGGAGCTGAGGCATGGGCTCTCAGCTCAGGGTTGCCATAAACTGTGACCCGTGGCACAATCTGGCCACTGCTCCTCTAGCAGGGACCCAACAAGCAGCAGAGCCGGGGAGACTCCCCTTCCTCCCCAGGGAGGAGGGGCGCGGGAGCGCACCACAGGGATCTGCTGGGTTTGGAGACTCCAAAGGAGGTCAGGTGCCAGAGACAGAAACACTGGGTCACAGGCCGGGTGAGCATGGAGTGCAGGCTGGAAACCCGGGAGATGGGAGTGACTGACTGCTTTTCTCTGGGGGCGCACTGAGGAGCGGGGCTCTGAGTTCTCTGCTCATCCGGGCGGAGATGGGGAAGCCACAATTTTCACTCTCGTCCTCCATAGCTGTATCAAGAAATTGCAGGGAGCAAAAGCTCCCGAGAACAAACCCGAGCAGAATGCTTAGCCAGAACTGACAAGGGTGGGGCAATTCCACCTCCAGCTCCATGGAACCATGGCAACAGGCCCCTCCCCCAGAAAATAAGTGCGAACAGCCAGCCAAGACCAAGTTTACCAATCAATGAGAACAGAACTCCAGCGCTAGCAGAATACTGCACAGAGAATTCATGGCTTTTTTACGATGATTCATTAGTTTTTCAAAGTTAATTTTTTTAACTGTTTCTTTTTTTGATTTTTTCTTTTTCCCTTTTACAACCAACATCTTATCAATCCCTTTAAAAAAAAACATTTTTATTTTTCATTTTTAAAGTCATATTCTATCCCTTCATAGTAGTTACCCTTATTTTTGACATATAAATATAAGTTGTTCTCTCCTTAAAATTTTGAGATACAATTTCTTCTAACAGAACAAAATATACCCTAAATCTCTACTGTATGGCTTTATTCTAGTCTCCTATCTGATCACATTCTCTCCCTTTTTTTTCTTTTTTTTTTAAATCTTTTTCTTTCTTTTTTCAAACAACTTCTTATCTTATCAATTCCTTTTATAGAATCTTTAGAATTTTCATCTTTATAGTCATATTTCATCCCTTAATTGTATCAACCTTTATTTTACATATATAAGTCTTTCTTTCTTTAAAATTTTAGGAGGCACTTTTTTCTAACAGACGAAAATATACCCAAATTCTAGTGTATGGCACTGATGTATGCAGTAGTCTGACGATATTCTGTTTTTTTTGTTTGTTTGTTTTGTTCTGTTTTTGTTTCTTTTTATCTTTCTCTTTTTTTTTCTCTTTCTTTTTTCTTTCTTCCCCTTTCTTTTCCCCTGGTTTCAGGTCTTTTCTGATTTGTTTAGAGTATATTTTCTAGGGACGTTTTAACCTGTTAGCATTTTTGTCTCTGATTCATCTATTCTCCTCTGCACAAATGACAAGATGAAAAAAATCACCTCAACAAAAAGAACAAGAGGTAGTACCATCTGCCAGGGACCTACGCAACATGGACATTAGTACGATGTCAGACCTAGAGTTTAGAATCATGATTTTAAAGATACTAGCTGGGCTTGAAAAAAGCATGGAAGTTATTGGAGAAACCCTTCCTGGAGAAATAAAAGAACCAAAATCTAACCAAGTCGAAATCAGAAAGGCTATTGATGAGGTGCAAACAAAAATGGGGGCACTAACTGCTAGGATAAATGAGGCAGAAGAGAGAATTAACGATATAGAAGACCAAATGATGGAAAATAAAGAAGCTGAGAAAAAGAGAGATAACTACTGGATCATGAGGGCAGAATTCGAGAGATAAATGATATGATAAGATGAAACAACATTAGAATAATTGGGATCCCAGAAGAAGAAGAAAGAGAGGGGCAGAAGGTATCTTGGAGCAAATTATAGCAGAGATCTTCCCTAAGTGGGGAAGGAAACAGGCATCAAAATCCACGAGGCACAGAGAACCCTCTCAAAATCAATAAAAATAGGTCAACACCCCGACATCTAATAGTAAAACTTACGAGTCTCAGAGACAAAGAGAAAACCTTGAAAGAAGCTCAGGAAAAGAGATATGTAACCTATAATGTTAGATACATTAGATTGGAAACAGACCTATCCACAGAGACCTGGCAGGCCAGAAAGGACTGGCATGATATCTTCAGAGCACTAAACGAGAAAAATATGCAGCCAAGAATACTATATCCAGCTAGGCTATCATTGAAAATAGGAGAGATAAAAAGATTCCAGGACAAACAAAAATTAAAGGAATTGGCAAACAGGAAACCAGCCCTACAAAAAATATTGAAAGGGGTCCTCTAAGGAGAGCACCTAAAAGCAACATAGACCGGAAGGAACACAGACAATATACAGTAATAGTCACCTTACAGACAACACAATGGCACTAAATTCATAACTTTCAATTGTTACCCTGAATGTAAATGGACTAAATGCCCCAATCAAAAGACACAAGCTATCAGATTGGATTAAAAAAAGAGACCCATCAATATGCTGTCTGCAAGAGACTTGTTTTAGAGCCAAAGACACCCCCAGTTTGAAAGCGAGGGGGTGGAAAACAATTTACCATGTTAATGGACACCAAAAGAAAGCTGCGGTGGCAATCCTTAATATCAGACAAATTAGATTTTAAAACAAAGATTATAATAAGAGATGAGGAAGGACACTATATCCTACTTAAAGGGTCTATCCAACAAGAAGATCTAACAATTATAAATATCTATGCCCCTAACATGGGAGCAGCCAATTATATAAGGCAATTAGTAACAAAAGCAAAGAAAGACATTGACAACAATACAATAATAGTGGGGGACTTTAACACTCGCCTGACTGAAATGGACAGATCATCTAAGCAAAAGATCAACAAGGAAATAAGGACTTTAAATGACACACTGGACCAAAGGGACTTCACAGACATATTCAGAACATTCCATCACAAATCAATGGAATACATATTCTTCTCTAGTGCCCATGGAACATTCTCCAGAATTGATCACATCCTAGGTCACAAATCAGGTCTCAACTGGTACCAAAAGATTGGGATTATTCCCTGCATATTTTCAGACCACAATGCTTTGAAACTAGAACTCAATCACAAGAGGAAAGTCGGAAAGAACTCAAACACATGGAGGCTAAAGAGCATTCTACTAAAGAATGAATGGGTCAACCAGGAAATTAAAGAAGAATTAAAAAAGTTCATGGAAACCAATGGAAATGAAAACACAACTGTTCAAAATCTGGGATGCAGCAAAGGCAGTCCTAAGAGGAAAGTATATGGCAATACAAGCCTTTCTCAAGAAACAAGAAAGGTCTCAAATACACAACCTAACCCTACACCTAAAGGAGCTAGAGAAAAAACAGCAAATAAAGCCTAAACCCAGAAGAGGAGAGAAATAATAATGATCAGAGCAGAAATGAAATAGAAACCAAAAGAACAGTAGTACAGATCAACGAACCTAGGAGCTGGTTCCTTGAAAGAATTAACAAGATTGATACACCCCTAGCTCAGACTTATCAAAAAGAAAAGAAAAATGACCCAAATCAACAAAATGATGAATGAAAAGGGGACAGATCACAACCAACACTAAAGACATACAAACCATTATAAGAACACATTATGGGCAACTATATACCAGCAAATTAGATAACCTGGAAGAAATGGATGCATGCCTAGAGATGTATCAACTACAAATATTGAACCAGGAAGAAATAGAAAACCTGAACAGACATATAACCACTAAGGAAATTGAAGCAGTCATCAAAAATCTCCCAATAAACAAAGGTCCAGGGCCAGATGGATTCCAAGGGGAATTCTACCAAACATTTAAAGAAGAATTAATACCTATTCTCCTGCAATTGTTCCAAGAAATAGAAATGGAAGGAAAACTTCCAAACTCATTTTATGAGGCCACCGTTACCTTGATCCCAAAACCAGACCAAGACCCCATCAAAAAAGAGGATTACAGACCAATATCCTTTTTTTAAATAATTTTTTTATTGTTATTAATCACCATACATTACATCATTAGTTTTTGATGTAGTATTCCATGATTCATTGTTTGTGCATAACACCCAGTGCTCCACGCAGAATGTGCCCTCTTTAATACCCATCACCAGGCTAACCCATCCCCCCACCCCCTCCCCTCTAGAACCCTCAGTTTGTTTTTCAGAGTCCATCATCTCTAATGGTTCGTCTCCCCCTCCTTCTTACTCCCCTTCATTCTTCTCCTCCTGCTATCATCTTCTTCTTTTTTTTTCTTAATATATATTGCATTAGTTTTTCAAAAGTACAGATCTGTGATTCATCAGTCTTGTACAATTTACATCGCTCACCATAGCATATACCCTCCCCAATGTCTGTCACCCAGCCACCCAATCCCTCCCACCCCCACCACTCCAGCAAACACTCAGTTTGTTTCCTGAGATTAAGAATTCCTCATATCAGTGAGGTCATATGATACATGTCTTTCTCTGATTGACTTATTTCACTCAGCATAACACCCTCCAGTTCCATCCACGTCATTGCAAATGGCAAGATCTCATTTTTTGATGGCTGCATAATATTCCATTGTGTATATATACCACTTCTTCTTTATCCATTCATCTGTCAATGGACATCTTGGCTCTTTCCACAGTTTGGCTATTGTGGACATTGCTGCTATAAACATTGGGGTGCATGTACCCCTTCGGATCCCTACATTTGTATCTTTGGGGTAAATACCCCGTAGTGCAATTGCTGGATTGTATGGTAGCTCTATTTTCAACTGTTTGAAGAACCTCCATACTGTTTTCCAGAGTGGTTGCACCAGCTTGCATTCCCACCAACAGCGTAGGAGGGTTCCCCGTTCTCTGCTTCCCCACCAATATCTGTCGTTTCCTGACTTGTTAATTTTAGCCATTCTGACTGGTGTGAGGTGGTATCTCATTGAGGTTTGGATTTGGATTTCTCTGATGCCAAGCAATGTTGAGCACTTTTTCATGTGAACAGACCAATATTCTTGATGAACATGGATGCAAAAATTCTCACCAAATATTGTCAATAAGATCCAACAGTACATTAAAAGGGTTATTCACCATGACCAAGTGGGATTTATCCCTGAGTTGCAAAATTGGTTCAACTTCCACAAATCAATCAATGTGATTCATTACATTAATAAAAGAAAGAACAAAAAACATATGATCCTCTCAATCAATTCAGAAAAAGCATTTGACAAATTACACCATCCTTTCTTGATCAAAACACTTTAGAGTATAGGGATAGAGGGTACATACCTCAATATCATAAAAGTCATCTATGAAAAACCCACAGCGAATATCATTCTCAATGGGGAAAAACTAAGAGCTTTCCCCATAAGGTCAGGAATGTGGCAGGGATGTCCACTCTCATCACTGATATTCAAAATAATATTAGAAGTCCTAGCCACAACAATCAGACAACAAAAAGAAATAAAAGGCATCCAAATAGGCAAAGAAGTCAAACTCTCCACTGATATACTGTATGTGGAAAACCCAAATGACTCCACCCCAAAACTGCTAGAACTCGTACATTAATTCAGTAAAGTGGCAGGATATAAAATCAATGCACAGAAATCAGTGGCATTCCTATACACCAACAACAACACAGAAGACAGAGAAATTAAGGAGTTGATCCCACTTACAACTGCACCCAAAACCATCAGATACCTAGGAATAAATTTAACCAAAGAGGCAAATAATCTGTATTCAGAAAACTATAAAATATTCATGAAAGAAATAGAGGAAGAACCAAAGAAATGGAAAACGTTCCATGCTCATGGATTGGAAGAACAGACTTTGTGAAGATGTCAATGTTACCTAGAGCAATCTACACATTCAATGCAATCCCCATCAAAATACCATCCACTTTTTTCAAAGTAATGGAACAAATAATCCTAAAATTGGTATGGAACCAGAAAAGGCCCCGAATAGCCAGAGGAATATTGAAAAAGAAAAGCAAAGCTGGTGGCATCCCAATTCCAGACTTCAAGCTCTATTACAAACCTGTCATCATCAAGACAGTATGGTACTGGTACAAAAGCAGACACAGAGATCTAAGGAACAGAATGGAAGCCCAGAAATGGACCCTCAACTCTATGGCCAACAAATCTTTAACAAAGAAGGAAGGGATTTCCAATGGAAAAAAAGAGTGTCTCTTCAACTAATTGTGTTGGGAAAATTGGACAGCCGCATGCAGAATAATGAAACTGGACCATTTCTTTACACCACACACAAAAATAGACTCAAAATGGTTGAAAGACCTAAATGTGAGACAGGAGTCCATCAAAATCCTAAAGGAGAACACAGGCAGCAACCTCTTCGACCTCAGCCTCAGCAACTTCTTCCTAGAAACATCACCAAATGCAAGGGAAGAAAAGGTTAAATGAACTCTTGTGCTTCATCAAGATAAGAAGCTTTGCACAGCAAAAGAAACAGTCAGCAAAACCAAAAGGCAACCAACAGAATGGGAGAAGATATTTGCAAATGACATATCAGATAAAGGGCTACTATCCAAAATCTATAAAGAATTCATCAAACTCAACATGTAAGGAACAAATAATCCAATCAAGAAAAGAAGACATGAACAGACATTATTCCAAAGAAGACATCCAAATGGCCAACAGACACATGAAAAAGTGCTCAACGTCACTTGGCATCAGGGAAATCCAAATCAAATCCTAAATGAGATATTGCCTCACACCAGGCAGAATGGCTAAAATTAACAAGTCAGGAAATGACAGATGTTGGCAGGAATGTGGAGAGAGTGGAACCCTCCTACATTTTTGGTGGGGATGCAAGCTGGTGCTGCCACTCTGGAAAACAGTATGGATGTTCCTGAAAAAGTTGAATATAGAGCTACCCTATGATCCAGCAATTGCAATACTGGGTATTTACCCCAAAGATACAAATGTAGGGATCCAAAGGGGTACGTTCACCCCGATGTTTATGGCAACATTGTCCACAATAGCCAAACTATGGAAAGAGCCAAGATGTCCATTGACAGATGAATGGATAAAGATGATATGGTGTGTATATATATATATATAATGGAATATTATGCAGCCATCAAAAGGAATAAAATCCTGCCATTTGCAAGGACGTGGATAGAACTGGAGGGTATTACGCTGAGTGAAATAAATCAGTCAGATAAAGACATTTATCATATGACCTCATAATATGAGGAATTCTCAATCTCAGGAAACAAACTGAGGGTTGCTAGAGTGGTTGGGGGTGGGATCGATGGGGTGGCTGGGTGATAGACAGTGGGGAGAGCATGTGCTATGGTGAGCACTGTGATTTGTGTAATACTGTTGCATCACAGACCTGTACATCTGAAACAAATAATACATTATATGTTAAAAAAAAGGACACTAGCAAGAAGGGAAAAATGATGGGGAGTAATCGGAGGGGGAGAGGAACCATGAGAGACTATGGACTCTGAGAAACAAACTGAGAGTTCTAGAGGGGAGGGGGGTGGGAGGATATGTTAGGCTGGTGATGGGTATTAAAAAGGGCACATACTGAATGAAGCACTGGGTGTTATACACAAACAATGAGTTATGGAACACTACATCAAAAACTAATAATGTAATGTATGGTGATTAACATAACATAACGAAAATAAATAAATAAATAAATAAATAAATAAATAAATAAATAAATAAATAAATCTAAAGCCTCCAAAAATAAAAAATCTATACAGAATTCATATAAGAAAATCTACAAAACGCCAATGAACTAAAAGAAAAACTAAAAGAGAGATAGTCCATGTTCATGGATAGATAGTCTCAATATTGTCCAATATCACTTTTTCCCCAACTTCATCTATAGATTCAATGAATTCCCAATTATAATCCAAGAAAATTATTTTATGAGTTATTAACAGACTGATTTCTATAGATCATGTGGCTAGTCAAATGTCCCAGAATAGCCAGCACAATATTGAAGAAGAATAAAGTTGGAGGGCTAATATTTCATGACTTCAAGTCTTACTCTAAAGCTACGATAGTAATCAAGACAATGTGGTACTGATGAAAGAATAGACAAATAGAGCAATGATACAATAAAGATTCCAGAAATCAACCCATATTATCAACTGAACTTTGACAAAGGACCAAAGCAATACCATAGAGCAAAGATGGTCTTTTCAACAAATGGTACCAAATCAACTGGACATCCACATTCCCCCCAAAAAACAAACCAACAAATAACCTCTATATAGATCTTATTCCTTTCCCAAAACTTAACTCAAAATGGATTTCAGACTTACATATATGTTGCAAAAGTATAATATAAAATCCCAGATAATAACTCTGTTTTCTAAACAGAGGATCTTGAATATGATGGTGTCTTTTTAGATACACTAAAAATAAAATCCATAGAAGAAATAATGATAAACTGAATTTAATTTAAACAAATATGTATCAACAGAATGAAAAGACAAAACATGAGTGGGAGAAAATATTTGCAAAATAACACATCTGATACAGTGTTCTTATCCAAAATAAACAAAGATCTCTTAAGACTCATTAGTAAGAAAACAGGGGTGCCTGGGTGGCTCCATTGGTTAAGCAGCTGCCTTCAGCTCGGGTCATGGTTCCGGGGTCCTGGGATCAAGCCCCAATTGGGGGTCCCTGCTCAGCAGGAAGCCTGCTTCTCCCTCTCCTACTCCCCCTGCTTGTGTTCCCTCACCTGTTGTCTCTCTCTCTCTCTCTGTCAATTAAATAAATAAAATCTTAAAAAAAGTACTCATTAGTAAGGAAACAACCTGATTAAAGAACAGTCCAAAGACCTTAACAGACACCTCATCAAAGAAGATATGTGGATGGCAAGAAAGCATATGAAAAGATGTTCCACATCATATATCAGATGATGTAAATTAAAACAAGCATGAGATAAAACTACACAACTGTTAGAATGACTAAAACCCCCAAAATTAACAGTACCAAATGCTGACGAGCCTGTGGTACAACAGAAACACTTATTGCTGGTGGAAATGCAAAATGGCACTTTGTATAACAGTTTGGCAGTTTCTTCCAAAGCTAAACATAATTTTATATATAATCCAGCAATCATGCTCCTTGGTATTTACAGAAAGGAGTTGAAATTTAGGTCCATACAAAAACCTACACACGGATGTTTATAGTAGCTTTATTTATACTTATCAAAACTGTGAAGCAACCAAGAAGTCTTTCAGAAGGTAAATTAATAAACTGTAGTACATCCAGAAAATGGAATATTATTCAGCACTTAAAAATAATGAGTACTCAAGCCTTGAAAAGACATGAGAACTTAAAAATATATTATTAAATGAAAGAAACCAATCAGAAAAGGCTACATATTGTATGATTCCAACTCTAGGACATTCTGGAAATGATAGAGCTATGAAGACCATAAAAAGATTAGTACTTGCCAGGGTTGAATAAGGAGGGGGGGATGAACAGGAAAGGCACAGAGTACTTTTAGGGCAAAGTATGGACTCTGGGTGATTTTGATGTATTAATGCAAGGTTGATCCTTGGTTTAAAAAAAATGATGTTGATACTGAGGGACACTATGTATGCATGTGGGCAGGGAGGTATATAGGAAATCTCTACACTTTCTCAAATTTTTTATAAACCTAAAACTTCTCTACAAAAAGTTTTAAATGAAGTAAATACAATTCAAAGTTTCTTTTAAATTCCACTAAAAAACATTTCTTCTCATCTTGTTTTTTGAGTGGAGTTTTTACTACTTTTATAATGTGAATGAAATACTCAATTCAAATGTGATGGAGGGGATTACTTCTCATTGTGTCTATTTTCTTGTTATGTCTCCAAAGTTCTCAAAAATAGGACTCTTGCAATTTTAAATCACATACTCTATTTTTTCTTTAATATCTACGATAATTTTACAACCATACACTATTCCCTTCATGCCCATCACTCTTCTGAGTTTTCAAGCAATCCTATCCTCTTGTCTGAAACTCTTTTACCCACTACAAAAACACATAATACCTACTCATTCTTCAGATCTTAGGTTGAATGTGACCACTAATAAAGATTTCCTCTGACTCTAAAAAAATAGGTTACCACTCCAGTAAATATAAGTCATACTCTATATCTTTTTATATCTCTAAGTCCCTTTTATTAACTATTTTATATTTACTTTTTCTTTTCTCCAGCCATTAGACCATATGCTTCATCAGGACAGAGATTTTGTCTTACCACCATTATTTCCCCATGCCTTGTACAGTGCTTGGCACAGAAAGTATACCAATCAATATGGGTTAAGAAATAATAATGTATTCATTTGCAGAAAACTTAGGTAAGCATTACCAGGTACAAAACTTCCAAATACATATGTTTTTGGCCTAGAAGCACAAGTAAGCATGATTTGCTGTATACTCTAAAAATATTATAAAGCTGGGCGCCTGGGTGGCTCAGTAGTTAAGCGTCTGCCTTTGGCTCAGGTCGTGATCCCAGCATCCTGGGATCAAGTCCCACATGAGGCTCCCTGCTCGGCGGGAAGCCTGCTTCTCCCTCTCCCACTCCCCCTGCTTGTGTTCCTGCTCTCACACTCTCTCGCTCTCTCTGTCAAATAATAAATAAATAAAATCTTTAAAAAATAAATAAATAAAATCTTTGAAATAAATAAATAAATAAATATATTATAAAGCTAATCATTCCCATATAACTAATTTTTCTTACAAACACTCAAAAATTTTTAAAGACAAAAATCACAAAAATGTATTTTAAGAAGACTAAATATCTCTGTCATATTTGTTTGCAAGAGCCAAAATGAAAATATTAACTTTGTTGGGGAGAGGACCTGAATAGACACGGTTCCCCAAAAAAGATATGAGGATGACAAACAGACATGTGAAGAGATGCTCAACATGACTAGTCATTAGGGAAATACAAATCAAAATTACACTGAGATATCACTTCACAGCTGTCCAATGGCTATTATCTAAAAGACAAGATATAAGAAGGGTTGGCAAATTTGCAATGACGTGGATGGAACTGGAGGGTTTATGCTGAGTGAAATAGGTCAATCAGAGAAAGATATGTATCATATGACCTCACTGATATGAGGAATTCTTAATCTCAGGAAACAAACTGAGGGTTGCTGGAGTGGTGGGGGGTGGGAGGGATGGGGTGGCTGGGTGATAGACATTGGGTAGGGTATGTGCTATGGTGAGCGTTGTGAATTGTGAAAGACTGTCAAACCACAGATCTGTACCTCTGAAACAAATAATGCAACATATGTTAAGAAAAAAAGAAGATAGCAGGAGGGGAAGAATGAAGGGGAGTAAATTGGAGGGGGAGATGAACCATGAGAGACGATGGACTCTGAAAAACAAACTGAGGGTTCTAGAGGAATGGGGGGTGGGGAATGGGTTAGCCTGGTGATGGGTATTAAAGAGGGCACGTTCTGCATGGAGCACTGGGTGTTATATGCAAACAATGAATCATGGATCACTACATCAAGAACTAATGATGTAATGTATGGTGATTAACATAACAATAAAAATTTAAAAATATATTAAAAAAAAGAAGTGTTGGCAAGGATGTGGGAAAGAAGGAGCCCTCTTACACTGTTGATAGGAATGTAAATTGGCACAGCCACTGTGGAAAATAGGATGGAGTTTCCTCAAAAAATTAAAAACAGAAATACCATATGATCCCATAATTTCCTCTACTAGAATAAAATGAAATAAAATGAAAACACTAATTCAGAAAGATATATGAACCCCTATGTGTTCTGCAGCATTATTTACCATAGCTAAGATATGGAAGTAACCCAAGTGTCCATCCGTAGATAAATGGATAAAGAAGATATGATACACACACACACACACACACACACACACACACACACACACACACAATGGAATATGATTCAGGTATAAAAAAGTATAGTTTGCCATGTCTGACAACATAAATGGATATAGAGGGTATTATGTTAAGTGAAAGAAGTCAGACAGTAAAAGACACAAAGCATAAGATTTCACTTATATGTGGAACCTAAAAATCAAATTAATAAACAAACAAAAAGCAGAAATAGACTCAAATACAGAAAACAAACTGATGGCTTCCAAAAGACAAGGAGAGATATAGAATTCCAGTTATGCAATAAGTCACAGAAATAAAAAGTACAGCATAGGAAATGGTTGATAGTATTGTAATAACATTTGTATGATGACAGATAGTAGCTACTTGTGGTGAGCATAAGGCACAGATTTACTGAATCACTATGTTGTACATCTAAAACTAATGTAATAGTGTGTGTCAACTATAGTTCAATTAAAAAATAAAAAACCCAAAACAAAAAATGACAGCCCATGTCACAATAATAACACACTGCCTGGTTAAAAGATATTTTGCAATTAGGAAAACATTCTACTTCATTATATTTACTCTGTTCTTTTTTATATTATATATAATCTAATTTTCTGTAATCCATTTTTCTTAATATTTACTTCCAAACTGATACTTTTAAGTTAAGCCCAGGTTGAAAACTAATGTTTTAAATGCCCATTTAAATAACCATATTTCTCTACTGAGGCCAAATATAATTATCCTATAGATTTTTCTAAACAAAAGATGACCTATGGAATGTGATTGAAAAAAGTAGTTGATACAAACTAAACAAAACAAACTAGTATTTTTTTAATTTTATCATAAATGTTTTAATATGTTTCTACATTCTTAAGTTGAATAAATTTTTAATTAATTTTTATTGTGTGTAATTGATATACAACATATTAGTTTCAGGTGTATAACATAATCATTTCATCTTTGCAAGGATTGCAAAATGACCATCACAGTAAATCCAGTTAACATTCATTATCATACATAGTTAAAAAATTTCATAGTGACAAAATTTCTTATGAAACTTTAAGATTTCTTAACTTTCAAATATACAATAGAGTATTAATTTTAGTCGCCATGCTGTACATTACATCTCCATGACATATTCATTTTATAACTGGAAATTTCTACCTTTTGACCCTTTCACCCATTTCACCCACTCTTCACCCCCTGTCTCTGAAGACTATTAATTTGTTCTCTATATCTAGGAGTTTGTTTTGGTTTTATTAACGGTTCAACATATAAGTGAGATCACAACTGATACCTTAATCTCCATCTGCCCACTTTGAAATGTATGCGTATCCATATTTTAGGCTTTTTGAAACCAACAAAAAAACATTCCATAGATATCACACACATGTGCACAGAGACATGAATGGGTAGTTCAGGTGAAAACCAACATAAATTTACCAACTAGGAAGGACAAAAAATTCACATGTAAGGTACTTTCTAAGTGAACTTAAAGGGAAAATTTAAAGAATATAGTAAATTCAGAGATTTTAAATACCAATTTCCAAAATTCCACTTTTAGTTTTATGTAGGACTTAAATAGTCTGTTACTGAATTATATATTTGAAAAATACAGTTACTGTTGATTAAAAACTGAGCATTAAAATAGCTGGATATTTCAACATCTGATTTTGTTCTCTATGTGATTAAGATATTTCCAAGAATTCACTTTTCTATATAACATGTTTTCATAGAGCTAACCTAATTTGATTGTTTATATATATCCTTAAATGTTTCCTTTTGGAGTGATTTCTTTTTTTTTTTTTGAAGAATTATTTATTTGAGAGAGAGAAAGAGATGGCAGGAGGGGCAGAGGGAGAGTGAGTAGGACTCTGACATCATGACCTGAGCAGAAATCAAGAGTCAGACGTTTAAACAACTGAGCCACTCAGGCACCACTGGAATGATTTTAATTCCAATCATAAGAGTATCTGGTATCAAACTTACTCTCCCAGAATTAAAACAAATATAAAACTGGAATAATCTATAAGGTAACTCATTTCAGGTATTGGAAAAAGGTAGAGCTTCTTGAAAGAAGTACCTGAGGTAACCTCCACATTCACTCCCATTTCATGCCCGGGGTGAACTATAAACTATAACCCAGGCAAATTGATCATAAGCATCGAATGGTAGTATGACTGCACATAGGAAATGTTGATCAGAATTCAAGAGTGTTGCTGCTAAAATTGTTGTAATTTTCAGGGCTTATGGATTCTGCACAGGCGTTTGTCTGAATTATAAATTGTGTTTTATAGGTCAATACTCCTTGTAAGTACAAGTCATTGGGGAGAAGACAGGTGAATTAAAGTTTCCTTACACATACAACACTGCTAAGAGAATGAAGCTTTAACTAAGCCAGCATGGACACAATCCAGAATAGAAGATGGGCCTGTCAAGCAGAGACATGGAGGATATAAACTGATCCAATTCTGAGGTCTAGAGCAGTGGTTCTGACCTGGGAGTGATTCTGCCCTCCATTCCTCAGTGCTATTTGGCAATGTCTGGAGATATTTTTGATGTTACAACTTAGAAAATGCTCTTAGCATCTAGTAAATAGAGGCCAAGGATGCTGCCAGATATCCTATAATGTACAAGAATACTCAACACATAGCAAAAGAAAGTATCTAAAATTAAACATACAGAGAAAAAAATCAACAAAAAATAAAGCATCAGTGAGCCATAAGACAACTTCAAACACCTTAATATTAATATAAATGGAGCAACTGAAGGAAGAAATAGAAAAATACTTGAAAAACTAGGTGAACTTTTTGCAAATATGACAAAAACTATGAAAAGTTCAAAAATATCAACAAATTTAAGCATAAGAAGCATAAAAAACTATGTCAAAATTATACCATAAATAATTTCCTTCAGTAATAAAGAGAAATATTAAGAGCAGTAAGATTAAATGGGTGCATTACACACAAAGAAAAAAAGATTAAGGTTTAACAGATTTGTCATCAGAAAGAAAACAAACAAAGACAGTAGAGCAATGTCATTAAGTTTCTGAAAGTAAAAAAAAAAAAAAAACAGAGGTTATAATTCATCAAAAATAATTTATAAAAAAATGAAAATAACAGATAAGATGAAATAAATTCTCTCCCTGATCCTCCCCACTAACTACAACTATAAGCCCTAGAAATAATACAAAGGCAACCAAGTAGGACTGTGAAAGGTGGAAAGAAGAGCGATTGCTTATGGATCCCAGATTAGAGAAACTACATTATAGTGGGGAGTTCTGCAAGTCCCCAAACAACAGCAGGTCAACCCAGGAAAGCTTTTTAAGGAAATGCATCTTCCAACCACCCACTGAACAAAAGAAGATGGCCTAGGTTGATTTATTCCTCCCAGGATCATAGAGATATGACACCTACAACACTAGGTGACTCAAGCAATACTGGGGAGGGTGTCAATGGTGAATCTCATTAACTATAAATGGTCAAAGAGTGAGCCTTGTTTCCCCTCTAGCCCTGATGATCCCTTCCTTCACCTTAAGATGCTAGGCAGCTGGAAGATACTGGCAAGGAGAATTATACCAGAACAACTGCCCAGCCTGGGAAGCCTATGTATTTCCATGTCTTTGAGACACCCTAGCTCAGCACAGAGGCATCAAGTGGCCATGGTACACAAAGAAGGGGGATTTTTTTTTTTTTTATGTTCAGTTAGCCAATATATAGTACAGTACATCATTAGTTTTTGATGTAGTGTTCAACGATTCATTAGTTGCATATAACACTCAGTGCTCATCACAACACATGCTCTCCTTAATACCCATCACCCAATTACCCCATCCCCCCACCCCACTCTCCTCTGTAACCCTCAGTTTGTTTTCCGGAGTCCAGAGTCTCATGATTTATCTCCCACTCTGATTTTTTCCCGTTCAGTTGTCCTTCCCTTCCCCTATGGTCCTCTGTGCTATTCCTTATGTTCCACATATGAGTGAAGCCATACGATAATTGTCTTTCTCTGCTTGACTTATTTCACTTATCATAATCCCTCCATTTCCATCCATGTCGATGCAAATGGTGGGTATTCATCCTTTCTGATGGCTGAGTAATATTCCATTGTGTATATGTACCACATCTTCTTTATCCAATCATCTGTTGAAAGGCATCTTAGCTCCTTCCACAGTTTGGCTATTGTGGACATTGCTGCTGTGAATATTGGGGTGCTTACAACATGCAGCCTAAGCCAAGATGTACTTTTCATCCCTGTGGACTCCTACTGAGCACACTAACAAGGTGGCTCTGACAGGGAGATCCTGCCACAATTGCCTAAACTGGAAAACAGACATCATCTTCACAGATCAGAAACTACTTTCTTCTATCTAGAGCCACAGCTTGGGAAAATTCTACTGCTTCCTAAGCCAGCTCCATCAGGATAATAGGAGCCTCAGTGGTACCAGAGATACCAAGCAGACAAATATCACTGTGAAGTCTCTGAAAATTGAATTGTAATTAAAACCCCATAAAAATAGACCAGAACCCACGTGCTAGATCTAAACAGGATGACTGACCGCTGAATAGAAGAATTAAATAAGACTCAAAGTCTCCTAATAGATAAAATATCCAGGAGGAAAAAAAATAAATCACCTATTGTTCCAGAAGATAGGAAAAAAAAAATCACATAGAATGAAAAAAGACAACTGACATCAACACTGAGAAGAATCAGATGATGGAATGATCCAATAAGGCTTTAAAACAGCCATCATAAAAATGTTTCAAGAATAAATTACCAGTCTCTTGGAAAAATTACAAATTTCAGCAAAGACATAAAAGTTAAAAGAATAAAATGGAAATTAAAAAACCAAAACACTTACTGAAAAAACTCACTGGGTGAGTTCAATAGTAGTGTAGAGAGGACATAGGATATAATTAGTGAAGTTGAGAACAGACCAATAGAATTTACCCAATTGCAACACCAGAGAGAATATAGAATTTTAAGAACATAGATTCTCTAGCACTTATAGGACAATGAAAAGGATCATCATCCATACTATCAGAGTCATAGAAGGAGAGAAAATATAGAGTGGCTGAAATAATGGCTGAACTTCCCAAATTTGGTAAAATATATAAACCTCCAGATTCAAGAAATTGAGAAAATACAAATAGAATGAATCCAAATAAATCCATACTAGGCCAGAGTTTAACTTCTGAAAATTAAAAAAAAAATAATCTTGAAAGCAGCCAGACAGAAGTAATGAATTATCTATAGGAGAACACAAATTCAAATTACAGCAAATTTTTCCCATGTAGAAAGGGACAGTATTTTTCAACTGCTGAAAGAAAAGAAGAGCCAACTGCTAATTCTAGGTCTGTCAGGACTATTTCTTGGGAATGAAGGTGTTTAAATAAATGAGAGCAAGCAAAGACTACTTGCTCAGTGCTTGCTATAACAAGGGAGTCAGATTTGGCAGAGACTCCAAGGCAAGCAGAAGAAATGGAAAGAATCATAATAAATAAAGGGAAAGCCTTCAGCTATGCCCTGATTGGAAGCTCTTAAATGAAGCTGGAAGCAAGTCAACTTGTAGCAAGGCATCCTAAAGGATTAGTTAGAGGGGCATACTTGGCTTTCACCACCTGGTCACTTGTTGGAAACAGGGACAAAAATAAAAACTGTCACTTGTTGATGAAATTCTGACTGTTACAGAAGTTATAGGTTGCCTTCCTGACTAGTTATGGCAGATGGTGGTTTGGCTTCCTATGCTGATTTCTGCACATTGTGGGATAGTATTCTATTTTAAAATATGTGCAGCTGTTGTCTGTTTGGCTATCCAGTCTCTCAAATGAGAAATAAAGGCATTCTTCTGATAAAGAAAAGCCAAAGGAATTTATCTGCAGCAGACCCACTGTTAAAGAATGTCTAAATGAAGTTCTTCAAACAGAAACAAAATGATAAAACAAACTTGGAGGATCAGGAAAAAAGAAAGAACGATAGAAAGAACATAACTGTCTATAATAGACTGTACTTCCAACAGGTTTCCAAAAAATACTTAAAATACAAATAAAAATAAAATAATTGATACTGGAAACAATGATCTTTAAAAAGTGGCATAAAAAAGGGATCATTTTGAGTACAGCCACTATAGAAAATTGTATGGGGTTTCCACAAAAAACTAGAAATAGAATCACTATTTGATGCAGCAATTCACTTCTGGGCATATATCTAAAGGAGATGAAATCACTATCTCAAAAGATATCTGTACTCTCATGTTCATTGCAACCTTAGTACAATAACTAATACAGGGAAACAACCTAAGCGCCCACCAACAGATGAATGGACAAAAGTGGCATGTGCGCATACCCATGCGCACGGACACTGTCAAGATAAAAAATGCTAGTATGAATTCACTGAAATTCAAATAGTTAAACACATTTAGTTTTAGTTTGTGCTAATTTTTATATCCACTCCCCTCCACCAGCTTATAACTCCTCAGTTAATTCATAATAGGAGAAAATAAACACAAATTTTAAAAAATGCCACTGTGATTTATTTAACAGCATGTCTTGATAACTTGCAGTTATTAAAGCCAAACTCCTATTTCATTAAAATGAACAGTGGAATTTCATACCATTTTTAGATCTACTTTTAGACTCAGCCCAGCAGTAGCAAAAGCATCTATTCATTTGAAAAAAAAAATCAATAGCAATAGGACAAGAGATGCAGTCCTATTGCATATACTTTTTTTTCTTTTAAAGACAGCATTTTTATTCCTCAGATAATTAAAACTAACATTTTATCAGTGGTTATGCAGAGTAGCGATTTAAGTGAAGTGAAAAATGTCTTCTGATTTATATTTTGGGGTTTTTAAAAATCTTATTTATAAAGCATTTTCATAACTCAGTAATGTCTAGATTGCTTTTCCTTTTGAGTCATATTGCTTTTATCCATCTATTTTGAATGAAAATCTATATTTATATCCTATGTAATCTCCTTTGTAAGCAACACATAATTACTAACAACATATAAACAAGTATAATGTCGATAATGCAGAAAAACACAATATATTTAGTTGCTATGAAGTCATAGTTCTGTAAAAGATTTTAGTTCATCAACAGCTAACAGAGCCCAAATATGTGAAAAGATTATGTAATCATTTTTGGTACCTAAGTCCTCTTCGAATATGTATCATCAATCTGGCCATTCATCTATGTATTAAAGAATTTTATGGACTATATTACTAAATATCCTATTGAATATTTTAAGCAATGTGCAAACTTATTTAAAATGGGAAATAATTTAAGTTATGCTGATAATCTCCTTATACAGATACCTGATAGTCTAGGAGAAATCTGAATACATGGTTGTTTTTGGATTTACAATGACAGTAATATTGATCAATGCCTATTTAAAATAAGAGGCAAAATAATTACCTCCAGAATGTTTTCTTTTCCTTCTCATATCAAAGATCCAAAAAAATGATTTACCATGTCAAAATTAGACAACATCATTACAAATACACAAAATACTATCAATAATTTCTAAATGTGTCAGTTAAGGAGAATTTTAGATCATATGTAAAGATTAAACTTATTTTTTAACTCATTTATTAATTAGAGAGAATTTAGATTAATGTTATGGATCTAGGCCCATTCTTTAATTTATTTTTTTCTTATTTTTTATTGCTATGTTAATCACCATACATTACATCATTAGTTTTTGATGTAGTGTTCCATGATTCATTGTTTCTGTATAACACCCAGTGCTCCACAAAGAACGTGCCCTATTTTATAGCCATTACCAGGCTAACCAATCCACCCAAACCCCTCCCCTCTAGAAACCTCAGTTTGTTTTTCAGAGTCCATCATCTCTCATGGTTCATCTCCCCTTCCGATTTACTCCCCTTCATTCTTCCCCTCCTGCTATTTACTTCTTCTTTTTTTTTCTTAGAATATATTGCATTATTTGTTTCAGAGGTACAGATCTGTGATTCAACAGTCTTGCACAATTCACAATGCTCACCATAGCACATACCTTTCCCAATGTCTATCACCCAGCCACTCCATCTCTCCCACCCTCCCACCACTTCAGCAACACTCAATTTGTTTCCTGAGATTAAGAATTCCTCATATCAGTGAGGTCATAGGATACATGTCTTTCTCTGATTGACTTATTTCACTCAGCATTACAAACTCCAGTTCCATCCACGTCGTTGCAAATGGCAATATCTCATTCCTTTAGATGGCTGCATAATATTCCATTGTGTATATATACCACTTCTTCTTTATCCATTCATTTGTCGATGGACATCTTGGCTCTTTCCACAGTTTGGCTATTGTGGACATTGCTGCTATAAACATTGGGGTGCACGTAAACTTTCGGATCCCTACATTTGTATCTTTGGGGTAAATACCCAGTAGTGCAATTGCTGGATCATATGGTAGCTCTATTTTCAACTGTTTGAGGAACCTCCATACTGTTTTCCAGAGTGGTTGCACCAACTTGCATTCCCACCAACAGTGTAGGAGGGTTCCCCTTTCTCCACATCCCCGCCAACATCTGTCGTTTCCTGACTTGTTAATTTTAGCCATTCTGACTGGTGTGAGGTGGTATCTCATTGAGGTTTGGATTTGGATTTCCCTGATGCCAAGCGATGTTGAGCACTTTTTCATGTGTCTGTTGGCCATTTGGATGTCTTTTTTGGAAAAATGTCTGTTCATGTCTTCTGCCCATTTCTTGATTGGATTATTTGTACTTTGGGTGTGGAGTTTGATAAGTTCTTCATAGATTTCGGATACTAGTTCTTTATCTAATATGTCATTTGCAAATATTTTCTCCCATTCTGTCGGTTGTCTTTTGGTTTTGTGGATTGTTTCTTTTGCTGTTCAAAAGCTTTTTATCTTGATGACACCCCAATAGTTTATTTTTACCTTTGCTTCCCTTGCCTTTGGCGATGTTTCTAGGAAGAAGTTGCTGCGGCTAAGGTCGAAGAGGTTGCTGCCTGTGTTCTCCTTTAGGATTTTGATGGACTCCTGTCTCATGTTTAGGTCTTTCAAGCATTTGGATTAATTTTTGTGTGTGGTGTAAGGAAATTGTCCAGTTTCATTCTTCTGCATGTGGCTGTCCAGTTTTCCCAACACCATTTGTTGAAGAGACTGTCTTTTTTCCATTGGACATTCTTTCCTGCTTTGTCAAAGATGAATTGACCATAGAGTTGAGGGTCCATTTCTGGGCTCTCGATTCTGTTTCATTGATCTATGTGTCTGTTTTTGTGCAAGTACCATACTGTCTCGATGATGACAGTTTTGTAATAGAGCTGGAAGTCCGGAATTATGATGTTGCCAGCTTTTCTTTTCCTTTTCAACATACCCCTGACTATTCGCGGTCTCTTCTGTTTCCATACAAATTTTAGGATTATTTGTTCCATTTCATTGAAAAAAAGTAGATGGTATTTTGATGGGGATTGCATTAAATGTGTAGTTTGCTCTACGTAGCATTGACATCTTCACAATGTTTGTTCTTCCAATCCATGAGCATGGAACATTTTTCCATTTCTTTGTTTCTTCCTCAATTTCTTTCATGAGTATTTTATAGTTTTCTGAGTACAGATCCTTTGTCCCTTTGGTTAGATTTATTCCTAGGTATCTTATGGTTTTGGGTGCAATTGTAAATGGGATCGAATCCTTAATTTGTCTCTCTTCTGTTTTGTTGTTGGTGTATAGGAATGCCACTGATTTCTGTGCATTGATTTTATATCCTGCCACTTTACTGAATTCCTGTATGAGTTCTAGCAGTTTTGGGGTGGAGTCTTTTGGGTTTTCCACATACAGTCTCATATCATCTGCAAAGAGTGAGAGTTTGACTTCCTCTTTGCCGATTTGGATGCCTTTGATTTCTTTTTGTTGTCTGATTGCTGTGGCTAGGACTTCTAATAATATGTTGAATAACAGTGGTGATATGGACATCCCTGCCACGTTCCTGACCTTAGGGGGAAAGCTCTCAGTTTTTCCCCATTGAGAATGATATTTGCTGTAGGTTTTTCATAGATGGCTTTTATGATATTGAAGTATGTACCCTCTATCCATATACTCTGAAGAGTTTTGATCAAGAAAGGATGCTGTACTTTGTCAAATGCTTTTTCTGCATCTATTGAGAGGATCATATCATTCTTGTTCTTTCTTTTGTTAATATATTGTATCACGTTGATTGATTTATGGATGTTGAACCAGTCTTGCTGGTCAGGGATAAATTCCACTTGGTCATGGTGAATAATCCTTTTAATGTACTCTTGGATCCTATTGGCTAGTATTTTGGTGAGAATTTTGCATCCATGTTCATCAAGGATATTAGTCTGTAATTCTCCTTTTTGATGGGGTCTTTCTCTGGTTTTGGGATTAAGGTAATGGTGGCCTCATAAAATGTGTTTGGAAGTTTTCCTTCCATTTCTATTTTTTGGAACAGTTTCAAGAGAATAGGTATTAATTCTTTTTAAATGTTTGGTAGAATTCCCTGGTGAGCCATCTGGCCCTGGGCCTTTGTTTGTTGGGAGATTTTTGATGACTGCTTCAATTTCCTTAGTGGTTATAGGTCTGTTCAGGTTTTCTATTTCTTCCTGCTTCAGTTTTGGTAGTTGATACATCTCTAGGAATGCATCCATTTCTTCCAGATTATCTAATTTGCTGGCATATAGTTGCTCTAATGTGTTCTTATAATTGTTTGTATTTCTTTGGTGTTGGTTGTGATCTCTCCTCTTTCAGTCATGAATTTATTTATTTGGGTCATTTCTCTTTCCTTTTTGAAAGTTCTAGCCAGGGGTTTATCAATCTTATTTATTCTTTCAAAGAACCAGCTCCTAGTTTCTTTGATCTGTTCTACGGTTCTTTTGGTTTCTATTTCATTGATTTCTGCTCTGATCTTTATCATTTCTTTTCTCCTGCTGGGTTTGGCTTTATTTGCTCTTTTTTCTCTAGCTCCTTTAGGTGTAGGATTAGTTTGTGTATTTGAGACCTTTCTTGTTTCATGAGAAAGGCTTATATTGCCATATACTTTCCTCTCAGGACTGACTTTTCTGCATCCCAAAGATTTTGAACAGTTGTGTTTTCATTTTCATTGGTTTCCATTAATTTTTTTAATATTCTTTAATTTCCTTTCTGACCCATTCATTTCTTAGTAGGATGCCCTTTAGCCTCCACGTATTTGAGTTCTTTCTCATGTTCCTCTTGTGATTGAGTGCTAGTTTCAACGTATTGTGGTCTGAAAATATGCAGGGAATGATCCCAAACTTTTGGTACCATTTGAGACCTTATCTGTAATCTAGGATGTGATTTATTCTAGAGAATGTTGATGGGCACTAGAGAAGAACGTGTATTCTGTTGCTCTGTGATGGAATGTTCTGAATATATTTGTGAAATCCATTGGGTCCAGTGTGTCATTTAAAGTCTTTATTTCTTTGTTGATCTTTTGCTTAGATGATCTGTCCATATTTGTGAGGGGGGTGTTAAAGTTCCCCACTATTATTGAATTGTTGTCGATGTGCTTTTTTGCTTTTGTTATTAATTGGTTAATATAATTGGCTGCTCCCATATTAGGGGCATAGATATATACAATTGTTAGATCTTCGTGTTGGATAGACCCTTTAAGTTGGATATTGTGTCCTTCCTCATCTCTTATTACAGTCTTTAGTTTAAAATATAATTTGTCTGATAAAAGATTGCCACCCCAGCTTTATTTTGGTGTCCATTAGCATGGTAAATTGTTTTCCACCCCCGCACTTTCAATCAGAAGGTTACTTTGGATCTAAAATGAGTCTCTTGCATATAGCATATTGATGGGTCTTTTTTTTTTTTTTTGTCTAATTTGATACCCTGTGTCTTTTGATTGAAGCATTTAGCCCATTTCATTCAGGGTAACTACTGAAAGATATAAATTTAGTGTCATTGTTGTGCCTGTAAGGTTATTTTTACTGTATACTGTCTGTGTTCCCTTCTGGTCTATGTTATTTTAAGCTCTCTCTTTGCTTAGAGGACCCCTTTCAATATTTCTTGGAGGGCTGGTTTCGTGATTGTAAATTCCTTTAGTTTTTGTTTGTCCTGGAAGTTTTTTTATCTCTCCTTCTATTTTCAATGACAGACTAGCTGGATATAGTATTGGCTGCATGTTTTTCTCATTTAGTGCTCTGAATATATCATGCCAGTCCTTTCTGTCTTGCCAGGTCTCTGTGGATAGGTCTGCTGCCAGTCTAATGTTTCTACGTTTGTAGGTTACAGATCTCTTCTCCTGAGCTGCTTTCAGGATTTTCTCTTTTTCTCTGAGACTTGTAAGTTTTACTATTAGATGTTGGGGTGTTGACCTATTTTTATTGATTTTGTGGGCGTTCTCTGTTCCTCCTGGATTTTGATGCCTATTTCCTCTCCCAAATTCGAGAAGTTCTCTCCTCTATCTTGCTCCATTATACCTTCTGCCCCTCCCTTTCTTTCTTCTTCTTCTGGAATCCCAATTATTCTAATATTGGTTCATCTTATGGTATCACTTATCTCTCGAATTCTGCCCTCATGATCCAGTAGTTGTTCATCTCTCTTTTTCTCAGCTTCCTTATTTTCCATTATTTGGTCTTCTGTGTCACTAATTCTCTCTTCTGTCTCATTTATCCTAGCAGTTAGAGCCTCCATTTTTTTTTACATCTCATTAATAACTTTTTTGATTTCGACTTTGTTAGATTTTAGTTCTTCTATTTCTCCAGAAAAAGTTTATCTAATATCTTCCATTCTTTTTTGTAGCCCAGCTAGTATCTTTAAAATCACCTTTCTGAACTCTAGTTCTGACATCTTACTAATGTCCATATTGATTTTGTCCCCAGCAATTGGTACTGCCTCTTCTTTTTTTTTGAGGTGATTTTTTTCCATCTTGTCATTTTGTCCAGGGGAGAATAGATGAATATTAGAACAATATGCTAATAGGGAATCAACAACCCCAGAAAAATATACACAAAACCAATCAGAAGAGTCCTGAAACCGGTGGAAAGAAGGGAAAAGAAAGAAAAAAGAAAAAGATTAAAAAATTGATAATATGATCAAATATTACCAGGCTGGTGCATAGATCAGTGCCACAGACTAGATTTGGGGAGTATTTTGGTCTGTTAGAAGAAAGTGACTCCCAAAATTTTAAAGAAAAAAACATATATATACAAAAATAAGGGTAAATACGATGAAAGGATGGAATATGACTCTAAAGATGAAAATTATAAAAGATTTTTAAAAAGGAATTGGTAAGATAAGCAGTTGTTTAAAAAAAGAAAGAGGAGGATTAAAAAAAAAAGGGAGAGAATGTGACCAGGCCGGAGAATAGAACAAAGCCAAACACTAGAGATTTAGGGTATATTTTGGTCTTTAGAAGAAACTGTATCCCAAAATTTTAAAGAGAGAACAACTTGTATAGACATATATCAAAAATAAAGGTAACTACTATGAAGGGATAGAATATGACTTAAAAGTGAAAAATAGAAAAGATTTTTTAAAAAGGGATTGATAAGATGTAGTTGAAAAAAGGAAAAAGAAAAATTCAAAGAAAAAAAAAAGAAAAAGAAAATGAAAGAGAAGAAAATTTAAAAAATTAACTTTGAAAGACTGAAGAATCATGGGAAAAAATCCATGAATTCTATGTGTGGTATTCCCCTAGTGCTGGATTTCTGCCATTCTCATTGATTGGTAAACTTGGTCTTGGCAGGCTGTTCTTGCTGATCTTCTGGGGGAGGAGCCTGTTGCAGTGGTTCTCAAATGACTTTGCTGGAGCCAGAATTGTCCCGCCCTTGCCTGCGCTGGGCTAATAATCTGTTCAGGTTTGCTCTCAGGAGCTTTTGTTCCCTGGAAACTTTCTGTAGAACTTTGGAGGGTGAGAGTGAATATGGCAGCCTCCCAATCTCCACCCCAGAGGAACCGAGAATTCAGGGCTCCAATCCTCAGTGAGTCCCCAGAGGAAAGCAGTCAATCACTCCCATCCCCCTGGTCTCCACCTGCACTCCATGCTCACCTGGCCTGTGACCAAGCGTTTCTATCTCTGGCACATGATCCCGTGTGGAGTCTCCAGACCCAGCAGATTCCTGCAGTGCGGTCCCATGACGTTTCTCCCAGGGGAGGAAGGGGAGTCTCCCTGGATCTGCCCCTTGTTGGGTCTCTGCTGGAAGAGCAGTGACCCAACTGTGCCTCGGATCACAGTTTATGGCACCCCTGAGCTAAGAGGCCACTCTTTGGCTCTGTCTTTGCAGCCGGCTTCCCCACTCCAATACCTGGGAGCTCTGCTGCACTCAGGCACTCCCGGTCTTCCTGTGACCCCCGAGGGTCCTGAGACCACACTGTCCCACGAGGGTTCCATTCCCCACTTAGCCACTGGAGCAACATCCCTCAGCAAAGCCGGGTTCTAAAATTTCCAATTTTGTGTTCAGCTGCTCTATCACTTGCCAGTAGTGGCTGATGGGGCCCCGTCCCCCACCATCTATCTTCCTGAATATCGCCTTAGATTCCCTTCTCCGCACATCCTACCTCCCAGACAGTGGTCGCTTTTCTGTTCAGTGAGTTGTTCCTATTCTTTTCTTCGATCTCCTGTTGAGTTTGTAGGTGTTCAGAATGGTTTGATCCCTATCTAACTGAATTCCTGGGACCAGATGAAATTTAGGTCTCCTACTCCTCCATCATCTTGCTCCTCCCACTAAAATAAATTTAAATTAAATGCATGTACACACACAAATGAGTTCAGGTGATACTGGTGAAATCTGAATAACATGAGTGGGTTGTATCAACGTCAGTTTTCTAATCTTGAAATTGTTCATAGTTACACAAGATCTTAACGCTGAGAAAAATTGGGTGGAAGGTATAGCAGATTTCTCTGTATTACTCCATACATCTGTGTGTGAACTGACAATTATCTCAAAATAAAAATTTGTCATATACATTATACATTAAAATAAAGAGTTAAGAAATTCTACATGTGAGATAGTATATGTAATAAGGACATGTAGATAACATATATTATGAAATGTTTTTTACATTGTTCACCAAGCATTAATCCCAATCATCTGGTAAGCACACTCCTTCCTTAATTCTAAAAATACCTACATTAGGTTGTGAAATAAGAATGAATTTATATGCTTTAAACCAGAATTCTTCACTTGTATTTTTACTTCAATTTGAAGTAGCACTGATGGTGTTTCTAGTTCATTCTGAACTCCCTAAGACCTGGACACAATTGTTCTAAAGACATTAGAACATGATTCCAAATGAGCTTTTCAAGCTTGAAGTCATATATAATTTTAAGAATGACTATTTGAAGCAACAATAGAACCTCTTTGTATTAATATTAATCCTCTTTTTTTCTGTTTTTCTCACATTCATTGAAAGGTACTACACTAATTCTCAATGTGTAGAATCTTTCCACCTTTTAAACTTATTCATGTTCTTTCAAATAAAACTTTATTTCTCCTGAAGTAAATACAACATTTTTAAAATTTTTATTTCTGAAATTCTGTGAGTCCCAAATTATTAGAAGCCCATACACATAATTCCAAAGAATTGAACAGTAATATCACTAAGAAAATGGAGATCTAATTTTAAGAAGTAAAATCTCTAAATTTAAGTTGAATGATTATAAACTTCTTAGATTTCCCCTTTCCCTCTCCTTTGTAAATTTACACCCCTTGATTCGTTGACTCCCTGAGACCCAGCCTGAGGTAATTTCTTCCTACTCCTTCCTTAGGTAGTTTTAAACAGGTCAGGCATCATTGATAAATATACACAGATAACTCAAATTGATCTCCAGCATGAATCCACCTCCTGATATTCCAAACCCATATAGCCGCTTTTCTTATCCAACTTGGTTTCATTGTTGTAATGGCACTTTAAGGCCCACCCAGATAGCGCCCTTAGGAATGAGAGACTTACTTATACACTCCCAGAAATCCTACCAGCAAAAACTCTCAGCTGTTAGTTCTTTTAAGACTATATTCAGCTGATGAGAGTCATCATTCTCAAGACCTTTGCCTCTATCCGGGGCAGCTCACATAAAATCTCTTGTTATATGGGGGACATAATGCCCAGAACTCTCTCCCTTTATGAGGATCACTCTATTTAGGTAGCATCAGAGTAGTTGGCTGAGTTGTTCTGCTAAGACTCTATTATAAGGGAACTTTTTTCTCTGTCCAATTCTGCTTTATTTCTTTACTTTCCACAGGTAGTTCTCTATCTAGAACTTGCTTCTTGTGGAACACAATCCGTGGCAATCCATACTAGTTGTGGTTCTATAAAACAGATACTAAGATACAGCTGGATCCCACCTCATCTGGGTAGCAGTGAAGATACCCTCACTGACTCGGGCAAGCTCAGATAGTCTCTAGCACAAGATGGTAGGACAATGTTAAAACTTTCCCTATGAACCATGAGAGACTATGGACTCTGAGAAACAAACTGAGGGTTCTAGAGGGGAGGGGGGCTGGGGGGATGGGTTAGCCTCGTGATGGGTATTAAAGAGGGCACTTATTGAATGGAGCACTTGGGTGTTATATGTAAACAATGAATCATGGAACACTACACCAAAAACTAATGATGTAATATATGGTGATTAACATAACATAATAAAATAACATTAAAAAAAACTTTCCCTAGTGATGAATTGGGATGATGTTTTGATACAGGAGAAGCCACTAACTGCTGTGATGTATTAAGTAGTTACAAAAATATCGAGGAAATAATACTTAAGAGAGAAGAATTTGGTCTTTGCTCCTAATATTGACTGCTATCAAAGGCCTTAGAAAAAGATAATCAAAGGGTAAGCATGATTAATCAGCAATGAAAAGCTAAGTGTGAATCCAGAAGGCCTCCTCCATAGGTTGCAAAGAGGCTATCATTTTTTGCAGCCTGAGGGTTAAAAAGACTAAAAACAGGTTTGGGGCTTATCATAATCAAAAATCTAGAGAAATTTGGGGCGCCTGGGTGGCTCAGTTGGTTAAGCGACTGCCTTCGGCTCAGGTCATGATCCTGGAGTCCTGGGATCGAGTCCCGCATCGGGCTCCCTGCTCAGCAGGGAGTCTGCTTCTCCCTCTGACCCTCTTCCCTCTCGTACTCTCTCTCTCTCTCATTCTCTCTCTCTCTCTCAAATAAATAAATAAAATCTTTAAAAAAAATCTAGAGAAATTCAAAGGGAGTTAAACTCCCAATACTGGCCTGCTATGCTATCATTAAGGCCCTAGGGTGGAAAAAATGTGACCCTGACATATGGATAAGAATTTCTAGATTGACACACCTGAAAATCCTTAATTCCCAAACTGCCCTGAACCTCTGACCCTGAGGAAGATGTTCACTCCTCCCTATTAGAGACTGGCAATACACCCTGCTTGAATATGATACAGGAGATGCCAATAACTAAGGTCATGTGGCATCATAACCCATGCACAGGACTAATTACCAAAAGAGTTGTAATACTTAAACAACAAGTACCAGCAATGGTGCAGTGAGTACCTGGGACTATTTTCTGAAACTATGAGATCAAAGGGGAGTGGAACAGAAACTTGGATAAGAAGGATTTATTGATTTTGGAACACTCCCCAGGATTCAAGATTGAATACGATGGCTTAACCTTGGGAGATGGTGCAAACATGTTCTACAGGATAGCTCATAGGAATGTGAAAACATAAGTGCTGACTCTAAGGCAGACAAAACGACACAATTGCATGGAAGATTGTGGAAATGATACAAAGACTTCCCTACTGTCCCCCAACACAGGAAAACTCTGAAGGTCTATCCCAGTGTCATGTTCCCCATGGTGTGTTCTGAAGTCTTCCCTGGGATTGTTCTGCCACGGGGCAATTTCTCCCTATTTAGGCATGCTACCTTCCCTTCCAAATGTTGTGATTCTAAGAACATTCCAGGTATAAATCTGCATATTAATCTCCATCTCATTGTTTGCTTCCTGAAACTAAATTTGAAACTCTGTCTCAGGAGTGTCTTGTGTCTAAATACAAACTCATGATACTCAAAACTAAAACTTCCCAGTTCAGACCATGGCCTTATCCCTCATTTTATTATCTTGGGCAGAAACCTAGGATTCACCTTCAACACTGATCTCTTGTTCATGGCCTCTATATAATCCATGAGCAGTCCTATCTATTTTACCTTCTATATGTATTTTAAATACACATAGTCTTCTCCATATTTATTGCTTTAATTCAAAACCCACAAAACTATTTCTCCCCTAAAGAGTTAAAAAGCAATGATCTTTGAACTGTTCCCATCACATCCACTATTAATTTCTCCAAACCATTTGTCAGAATAGTATTTTAAAGTCAAAAGAATATTAATACAATTTTAGAAATCTTAGATCACTTTCCTTTGCTTCTAAGAGCAAAATCCTTAGCATGCCTTCAAAGTCCGGAACAATCTAGTTTATTTCTTTTTCTGCAACTCCACACACTTACCCTCATTGTCAGGATTTCTGGCTCAGAGGGTTAGATTCTGAATAGTGTCATGCTTCTTCATTGCATGGGGCCTTTGAACATATATATCTTTTCTGTCTGAAAATTTTCTTCCTTCCACCATCTGCTTCCCATTGTTAATTGCCTTTTACATTTATTCTGGTAACCTAGCAGAGATTAAATCTCTCTGTTTATGCCCTCATTTTATTACATTTCTTTCTCTTATATTGGTCATTGTACTTTATTTTTAATTACTTGTTTAATATCTAACATCCTACATGTTTTAAATTCTGGATAGGTTCTGTTTGTGGCAATGATTTGCACATGACATTATTATTTGTTGAAGCAATTAAAATGTCTTTTATAGATTCTCCCCCCCAAAAAAACTTGCACAGTTATTATCTGTTTAACATGAATCTGAAGGAGTATCTTGTAAAGGGAAATAGGATGTATTAAGCATCTCAGAAATACACATACAAGGTAAGGTGGAAAAAATGTTGGCAGCCTGCTAGTGGCACAATTCCCTGGTGATAGGAGTGTTTGGCAGTAGAAGAAAAGAGTTAACTATATAAAGTAGTACAGCAGTTTTCACAACACCTTTTTAATATTTTGTTTATATTTTCCTATGGACACTCATTAATTTACAGTTGCTTAATTATAGCCATTTAAGACCATCCAAAAATGTGGTATCCGTAGGATAGCAAGCATATGAGAGTCAACTAATGACAATTTTTAATCAGGGTTTGAGTGTCATAGTAGAAAAAGTCAGGGACTTTTGAAGTCAGATTAGAATTAGGTTCAAACACTGGCTCTGTAATTTACTGGGTGTGTATTGTATAGTCTTTGTCAAACTTTTTAACTTTACTGAGGTTTGGGATGATATTACCTACTGACCTTCCATGCATAACAAAAGTGCATATGCCAAACAACAGAAATGGAGTAAAAGAGTTCTGAGTCTATATACAATATGTACATACGTGTGTGTACACACATACACATAGACATACATCTATTCATATTATTAACACACATATCAAGCCAGTATTTTTCCTGCTATGTGTCAAAATCACTATGAGACTTGAAAAGTAAATTTTTTGTTACCACAATTCACTTTTTAAAAATTTTTTTATTGTTATGTTAATCACCATATATTACATCATTAGTTTTTGATGTAGTGTTCCATGATTCATTGTTTGTGCATAACACCCAGTGCTCCACGCAGAATGTGCCCTCTTTATACCCATCACCAGGCTAACACATCCCTCTACCCTCCTCCCCTCTAGAATCCTGTTTGTTTTTCAGAGTCCTTCATCTCTCATGGTTCGTCTCCCCCTCTGACTCACTCCCCTTCATTCTTCCCCTCCTGCTATCTTCTTCTCTTTCTTTTTTCATAACATATGTTGCATTATTTGTTTCAGAAGTACAGATCTGTGATTCAACAGTCTTGCACAATTCACAGCACTCACCATAGCACATGGCCTACGCAATGTCTATCACCTAGCCACCCCAACTCTCCCACCCCCTACCACTCAGGCAAAACTCTGTTTGTTTCCTGAGATTAAGAATTCCTCATATCAGTGAGGTCATATAATACCTATCTTTCTCTGATTGACTTATTTCACTCAGCATAACACCCTCCAGTTCCATCCATGTCGTTGTAAATGGCAAGATCTCATTCCTTTTCATGGCTGCATAATATTCCATTGTGTATATATACCACTTCTTCTTTATCCATTCATTTGTCAATGGACATCGTGGCTCTTTCCACAGTTTGGCTATTGTGGACATTGCTGCTATAAACATTGGGGTGCACGTACCCCTTCGGATCCCTACATTTGCATCTTTGTGGTAAATACCCAGTAGTGCAATTGATAGATCGTATGGCAGCTATATTTTCAACTGTTTGAGGAACCTCCATACTGTTTTCCAGAGTGGTTGCACCAGCTTGCATTCCCACCAACAGTGTAGGAGGGTTCCCCTTTCTCCACATCCCTGGCAACATCTGTCGTTTCCTGACATGTTAATTTTAGCCATTCTGACGGATGTGAGGTGGTATCTCATTGAGGTTTGGATTTGGATTTCCCTGATGCCGAGCAATGTTGAGCACTTTTTCATGTGTCTGTTGGCCATTTGGATGTCTTCTTTTAAAAAATGTCTGTTCATGTCTTCTGCCCATTTCTTGATTGGATTATTTGTTCTTTGGGTGTTGAGTTTGATAAGTTCTTTATAGATTTTGGATACTAGCCCTTTATCTGATATGTCATTTGCAAATATTTTCTCCCATTCTGTCGGTTGTCTTTTGGTTTTGTGGACTGTTACTTTTGCTGTTCAAAAGCTTTTTATCTTGATTGAAATCCCAATAGTTCATTTTTGCCCTTGTTTCCCTTCCCTTTGGCGATGTTTCTAGGAAGAAGTTGCTGTGGCTGAGGTTAAAGAGGTTGCTGCCTGTGTTCTCCTTTAGGATTTTGATGGACTCCTGTCTCACGTTTAGGACTCTCAACCATTTGGAGTCTATTTTTGTGTGTGGTGTAAGGAAATGGTCCAGTTTCATTCTTCTCCATGTGGCTGTCCAATTTTCCCAACACCATTTATTGAAGAGAATGTCTTTTTTCCATTGGACATTCTTTCCTGCTTTGTCAAAGATAAGTTGACCATAGAGTTGAGGATCCATTTCTGGGCTCTCGATTCTGTTCCATTGATCTATGTGTCTGTTTTTGTGCCTGTACCATACTGTCTTGATGATGACAGCTTTGTAATAGAGCTGGAAGTCCGGAATTGTGATGTCGCCAGCTTCGCTTTTCTTTTCCAATATTCCTCTGGCTATTCGGGGTCTCTTCTGGTTCCAGACAAATTTTAGGATTATTTATTCCATTTCTTTGAAAAAGTAGATGGTATTTTGATGGGGATTGCATTGAATGTGTAGATTGCTCTAGGTAGCATTCACATCTTCACAATGTTGGTTCTCCCAATCCATGATCGTGGAACGTTTTTCCATTTCTTTGTGTCATCTTCAATTTCTTTCATGAGTATTTTATAGTTTTCTGAGTACAGATCCTTGGTCTCTTTGGTTAGATTGATTCCTAGGTATCTTATATTTTTGGGTGCAATCGTAAATGGGATTGACTCCTTAATTTGTCTCTCTTCTGTCTTGTAGTTGGTGTATAGGTATGCCACTGATTTCTGTGCATTGATTTTATATCCTGCTACTTTATTGAATTCCTGTATGAGTTCTAGCAGTTTTGGGGTGGAGTCTTTTGGGTTTTCCACATACAGTCTCATATCATCTGCAAAGAGTGAGAGTTTGACTTCTTCTTTGCCGATTTGGATGCCTTTGATTTCTTTTTGTTGTCTGATTGCTGTGGCTAGGACTTCTAATAATATGTTGAATAGCAGTGGTGATAGTGGACATCCCTGCCGCGTTCCTGACCTTAGGGGAAAAGCTCTCAGCTTTTCCCCATTGAGAATGATATTTGCTGTAGGTTTTTCATAGATGGCTTTTATGATATTGAGGTATGTACCGTCTATCCCTATACTCTGAGGAGTTTTGATCAAGAAAGGATGCTCTACTTTGTCAAATGTTTTTTCTGCATCTATTGAGAGGATCATATGATTCTTGTTCTTTCTTTTGTTAATGTATTGTATCACGTTGATTGATTTGCGGATGTTGAACCATCCTTGCAGCCCAGGGATAAATTCCACTTGGTCTTGGTGAATAATCCTTCAATGTAATGTTCGGTCCTATTATTGGCTAGTATTTTGGCGAGAATTTTTGCATCCATGTTCATCAAGGATACTGGTCTGTAAAGCTCCTTTTTATGGGGTCTTTGCCTGGTTTTGGGATCCAGGTAATCCTGGCCTTATAAAATGAGTTTGGAAGTTTTCCTTCCATTTCTATATTTTGGAATAGTTTCAGGAGAGTAGGTATTAATTCTTCCTTAAATGTCTGATAGAATGCTCCTGGGAAGCCATCTGGCCCTGGGCTTTTATTTCTTGGGAGATTTTTGATGACTGCTTCAATTTCCTTAGTGGCTATAGGTCTGTTCAGGTTTTCTATTTCTTCCTGGTTCAATTTTGATAGTTGACGCATCTCTAGGAATGCACCCGTTTCTTCCAGGTTATCTAATTTGTTGGCATAGTGTTGCTCATACGATGTTCTTATAATTGTTTGTATTTCTTTGGTCTTGGTTGTGATCTCTCCTCTTTCATTCATGATTTTGTTGATTTGGGTCATTTCTCTTTTCTTTTTGATGAGTCTGGCCAGGGGTTTATCAATCTTGTTAATTCTTTCAAAGAACCAGCTCCTAGTTTCGTTGATCTGTTCTACTGTTCTTTTGATTTCTAGTTCATTGATTTCTGCTCTGATCTTTATTATTTCTCTTTTCCTGCTGGGTTTAGGCTTCATTTGCTGTTCTTTCTCCAGCTCCTTTAGGTGTAGGGTTAGGTTGTTTATTTGAGACCATTCTTGTTTCTTGAGAAAGGCTTGTATTGCTATATACCTTCCTCTCAGGACTGCCTTTGCTGTATCCCAAAGATTTTGAACAGTTGTGTTTTCATTTTCTTTGGTTTCCATGAACTTTTTTAATTCTTCTTTAATTTCCTGGTTGACCCATTCATTCTTTAGTAGGGTGCTCTTTAGCCTCCAGGTATTTGAGTTCTTTCCGACTTTCCTCTTGTGATTGAATTCTAGTTACAAAGCATTGTGGTCTAAAAATATACAGGGAATAATCCCAATCTTTTGGTACCGGTTGAAACCTGATTTGTGACCTAGGATGTGATCAATTCTGGAGAATGTTCCATGGGCACTAGAGAAGAATGTGTATTCCGTTGCTTTGGGATGGAATGTTCTGAATATGGCTGTGAACTCCATTTGGTCCAGTGTATCATTTAAAGTCTTTATTTCCTTGTTGATCTTTTGCTTAGATGATCTGTTCATTTCAGCAAGGGGGGTATTAAAGTCCCCCACTATTATTGTATTGTTGTCAATGTGTTCCTTTGCTTTTGTTATTAATTGCCTTATTAATTTGGCTGCTCCCATGTTAGGGGCATAGATATTTACAACTGTTAGATCTTCTTGTTGGATAGACCCTTTACATAGGATATAGTGTCCTTCCTCATCTCTTATTACACTCTTTGTTTTAAAATCTAATTTGTCTGATATAAGGATTGCCACCGCAGCTTTCTTTTGGTGTCCATTAGCATGGTAAATTGTTTTCCACCCCTTCACTTTCAGTCTGGGGGTGTCTTTGGGTCTAAAATGAGTCTCTTGCAGACAACATATTGATGGTTCTTGTTTTTAAATCCAATCTGATAGCCTGTGTCTTTTGATTGGGGCCTTTAGCCCATTTACATTCAGGGTAACTATTGAAAGGTATGAATTTAGTGTCATTGTATTGTCTGTAAGTTGACTGTTACTGTATATTGTCTGTGTTCCTTTCTGATCTCTGCTGCTTTTAGGCTCTCTCTTTGCTTAGAGGACCCCTTTTAATATTTCTTGGAGGGCTGATTTCGTGTTTACAAATTCCTTCAGTTTTTGTTTGTCCTGGAAGATTTTTATCTCTCCTTCTTTTTTCAAAGACAGCCTAGCTGGATATAGTATTTTTGGCTGCATATTTTTCTCGTTTAGTGCTCTGTAGATATCTTGCCAGTCCTTTCTGGCCTGCCAGGTCTCTGTGGTTAGGTCTGTTGCCAATCTAATATTTCTACCGTTTTAGGTTACATATCTCTTCTCCTGAGCGGCTTTTAGGATTTTCTCTTTGTCTCTGAGACTCGTAAGTTTTACTATTAGATGTCGGGTTTTGACCTATTATTATTGATTTTGAGAGGGGTTCTCTGTGCCTCCTGGATTTTGATGCCTGTTTCCTTCCTCACATTAGGGAAGTTCTCTGCTATTATTTGCTCCAATATACCTTCAGCCCGTCTCTTTCTTTCTTCTTCTTCTGGGATCCCAATATTTCTAATGTCGTTTCTTCTTATTGTATCACTTATCTCTCGAATTCTGCCCTCGTGATCCTGTATTTGTTTATCTCTCTTTTTCTCAGCCTCTTTATTTTCCATCATTTGGTCTTCTATATCACTGATTCTCTCTTCTGCCTCATTTATCCTAGCATTTAGTCCCCCCATTTTTGATTGCACCTCATCAATAGCCTTTTTGATTTCGACTTGGTTAGATTTTAGTTCTTTTATTTCTCTAGAAAGGGTTTTTCTAATAACTTCCATGCTTTTTTCAAGCCCAGCTAGTATCTTTAAAGTCATGATTCTGAACTCTATGTCCAACATCGTACTAATGTCCATATTGAGTAGGTCCCTGGCTGATGGTCCTACCTTTTGTTCATTTGGCTGAGGTGATTTTTTTCATCTTGTCATTTTGTCCAGAGGAGAACAGATGAATGAGGGGACAAAATGCTAACAGGTTAACAACGTCCCCAGCAAATATACTGTATACAAATCAGAAAAGACCTGAAACCATGGGAAAAGAAAGGGAAAGAAAGAAAAAAGAAGAGAAAAAAAGAAAAAAGATAAAACAAAAACAGAACAATAAAAAAAACAGAATATGATCAAATATGATCAGGCTAGTGCATAGATCAGTGCCACACACTAGATTTTGGGCGTATTTTGGTCTGTTAGAAAAAAGTGCCTCCTAAAATTTTAAGTAAGAAAGACATGTATGTACAAAATAAGGCTTGATACAATGAAGGAATGGAAGATGACTGTAAAGATGAAAATTATAAAAGATTTTATAAAAGGAATTGATAAGATAAGTTGTTTGAAAAAAGATAGAAGAAGATTTAAAAATAAAAGGGAGAAAATGTGATCAGGCAGGAGACTAGAACCAAGCCATACACTAGTGATTTAGGGTATATTTGGATCTGTTAGAAGAAACTGTATATCAAAATTTTGAAGAGAGAACAACTTATATATATATATATATACATATATATGCCAAAAATAAGTGTAACTACTATGAAGGGATAAAATATGACTCTAAAAATGAAAAATAAAAAATGTTTTTTTCCAAAAGGATTAAGATGTTGTTTTTTTTTTTTTTTTTTTTTAAAGATTTTATTTATTTATTTGAGAGAAAGAATGAGAGAGAGAGAGCACATGAGAGGGGAGAGGGTCAGAGGGAGAAGCAGACTCCCTGCCGAGCAGGGAGCCCGATGCGGGACTCGATCCCGGGACTCCAGGATCATGACCTGAGCCGAAGGCAGTGGCTTAACCAACTGAGCCACCCAGGCGCCCAAGATGTTGTTTGAAAAATCGAAAAAGAAAAATTAAAAAAAAAAACAGTTAAAAAAATTAACTTTGACGAACTAATGAATCATGGTTAAGAAAAGCCATGAATTCTATGTGCAGTATTCCCCTATCACTGGAGTTCTCCCATTCTTTTTGATCGGTAAACTTGGTCTTGGCTTGCTGGCTGTTCCTGCTGATCTTCTGGGGGAGGGGCCTGTTGCCGTGGTTTCCAAATGTCTTTGCAGGGGGCTGAATTGCCCCGCCCTTGTCGGTCTGGGCTAAGCAAGCTGCTCAGGTTTGCTCTCAGGAGCTTTTGTTCCCTGCAAGCTCTCGGTACAGCCTTGGAGGACCAGGGCGAAAATGGTGGCCTCCCAATCTCTGCCCGGAGGAGCCGAGAACTCGGGGCCCCACTCCTCAATGCGCTCCCAGAGAAAAACAGTCACTCCCGTCTCCCTGGTCTCCAGCCGCACTCCGTGCTCACCTGGTCTGTGACCGAGCTTTTCTATCTCTGGCACCCGACACTGTGTGGAGTCTCCAAACCCGGCAGATCCCTGCGGTGCGTTCCCGCGCCGCTCTTCCCAGGGGAGAAAGGGGAGTCTCCCCAGCTCTGCCGCTTGTTGGGTCCCTGCTGGAGGAGCAGTGGCCCGACTGGGCCGCGGATCACAGTTTATGGCAACCCCGAGCTGAGAGCCCGCGCCTCGGCTCCGTCTCTGCAGCTGGCTTCCCCGCTCCAATACCTGGGAGCTCTGCCGCACTCAGGCATCCCCAGTCTTTCTGTGACCCCGAAGGTTCTGAGACCACACTGTCCCGGGAGGATTCCACCCCCCTCTTAGCCACTGCAGCGACGTCCCTCAGCGGAGCCAACTTCTAAAAGGTCCGATTTTGTGCTCCGGGGCTCTATCACTTGCCAGAAGTGGCCGGTGGAGGCCCCTCCCCCGCCGTCTATCCTACCGAATATCGCCTCGGATTCACTTCTCCGCACATCCTACCTTCCAGTAAGTGGTCGCTTCTCTGTTCAGAGTTGTTGCTACTCTCCTCTTCGATCTCCTGTTGAGTTCGTAGGTTTTCAGAATGGTTTGATCCCTATTCAGCTGAATTCCTGAGACCAGACAAAATCTAGGTCTCCTACTCCTCTGCCATCTTGCTCCACCCCCTCCCACAATTCACTTTTAACTGCTCATTTTTAACAGTGCTAACTGAGGCTGTCACAGTTTACTTAAATCTAACTCTGACTGTGTAAGTGTTTGATTTCTAGAATGTGTGAAATCCTTTTCTGTTGCATTATCCTTACTTGCAAAATTTTATGTATGTTAATAGAGTAGTCATATATATATATATATAAGCTACAGCTATTTTATTATTTTATACTAAAGCAATATAGTTTTAAATTTTAATTATTATAACCAATAATTTATGAGGAAATAACATTTAGAGAGCATAAATAACTAGAGTTGATTGATTTTTTGACAATTACTTTATTGACTTGTATTATAGGTTTGTGATATATAGCAGGGACTTGGGAAGTATTTGTTGACTTAATGAAAACTAAGTGATTAGGCAAAGCCTGAATTCAGTCTCACATTTGCCTGATTTCAAATCCTGGACATAATCCAAAATCTCATCTTTCCTCCCAAATACAAGGCATAGCTCTGAAAGATGGGAGATTGTATTAAGAATATGAAGCAGTTTTAAATTTTCTCACTTTGTACATTATCCATTTTCTACCAAACATCAACCTAGAGTGTGCTCAACTTCATCTTTAGGAGGCTCGTTATACATTAACAGTGTTATGACAGTTATATAATATCCATACTCTCATTTTATCATTCCTTTCAAATTAACCTTTGGATTTTATTATTTCTCTATACTAATGTCATTTGTACTATTGTCCCTTGGATGTTGATATAAAGCTTCTGTAGTTTTTCCGAAAGTGGGACTGCATTTAGGTAGGATTATATATTATTAAATTTTCTTCAAAATACATTTCAAATACCATTAAATATGTCACAATCCCTTTAGCTAACATTTTTGGTGATGTGGCATATCACAATAATATAAAGAACTTCTCAAACTCAACACCCAAGCAATGTTGGAACATTAGCAAAGTCAAAAAATGGGCAGAAGACATGAACAGACACTTCTCCAAAGAAGACATACAAATGGCTAACAGACCCATGAAAAAATGTTCATCGTCATTAGCCATCAGGGAAATTCAAATCAAAACCACATTGAGATATCACCTTACACCAGTTAGAATGGCAAAAATTGGCAAGGCAAGAAACAACAAATGTTGGAGAGGTTGTGGAGAAAGGGGAACCCTCTTACACTGTTGGTGGGAATGCAAGTTGGTACAACCACTTTGGAAAACAGTGTGGAGGTGCCTCAAAAAATTAAAAATAGAGCTACCCTATGACCCAGCAATTGCACTCCTGGGTATTTACCCCAAAGACACAGATGTAGTGAAAAAAAAGGGCCATATGCTCCCCAATGTTCATAGCAACAATGTCCACAATAGCCAAACTGTGAAAGAGCCGAGATGCCCTTCAACAGATGAATGGATAAGGAAGATGTGGTCCATATATACAATGGAATATTACTCAGCCATCAGAAAGAATGAATACCCAACTTTTGCATCAAAATGGATGGGACTGGAGGAGATTATGTTAAGTGAAATAAGTCAAGCAGAGAAAGTCAATTATCATATATATATATATATATATATATAAATTCTTTACCAAATTAAAATGTTTATAGTCAATAGAAAATTTTAGTTGTTCCAACACAGTTTGATAATTTTTATAATGAGTAGGAACAACTAGAGTGAGGCACAGCATAACTTTTAACAAAGATATATTTAATAGAAAAGTGAAAAAATAGAAATGTGATATATTATATTATATTATTATATTATATTTATTTTATAATTATATGACACATGTCCCAACATATTACAAAATATAGGGATGCAAGCAATGTTGGAACATTTGCAAGTATTTTTTTATTTTTTTAAAGAATATATGAACTCCTGCTTTTATTAGCTAATAGCATCAAATAATTTTGTCATATATTCTCAGATAATCTCTGATAATATATAGATGCCAAGGTTGTAATTTTCTCATAATACTTTTCAGACAAGTCAATAGTTTATATCAGTAAATTTGGTTATATCTCACATTTCTTTGTTAGCCAATCACCATAAATATTTAGTAAATTATTTCAACAAATCTTGAGTTCTTGAATATTTATTTGGGTTATGGAAAATCAAGATTATAGTATATATAAAATTCAGAAGCTCTATATAGGAAGAAAAAGCACTTGTTTCTTTTTCAGTTTTATTTCAATTCACACCCTAGATATTGTTCCAATTCTTAGATGGAAAAATCAGAAATTGGAAAGAGAGTGAGGAGTAGCTGGACAAATTTCTCATTCTATGTGATACATGAGATGAAAGACACATTTTTAATGCTTTAACTTCTTTAGATTTGGGAGTGTGGTTGTCTCCAAGGCAAAAAGGGAAAACAGCTATCTCCTTTCATAAGCAGAATCTGTCATGGTAAGTTTTTAAAAATATTTATTCTTCACTATCATATGAATTTAACCTTGTGCTATGATAAAACTAGTTGCTAAGGATTACAATTAACCAGTCTGAATATATTACAACAAAACATTGCAAATAATAGTTCTTATCAGAGATTCTATTAACATGAGAGAGAGAGAAACTGCCTGCAAAAATGAGAATTACAATTCAGGCACATTGTTCTCTCAGCCTAGCAGGCCATGTCCAATTTTGTCAGCCTAGCATTAAAAATAGACATTTTCTCCATACAAATTTTGAGTTTCTCAGATGAAAATTGTTAGGCAACTAGAAATGTATTACACAATTAACTCCATATGATTCAGTTATGGGGGAAGCCTTTATAATTGCATGAAAGTAGAAAGATCCTCCTCAATTATCATTACTGATTTAAAATTTGGGGTTTGTAGTTAAAAATTTTGGGGAAGTTTGAGGATGATAATTAACCATACATTGCACCTCACCATTTTGAAATATAAAAATATATATATACATTGGAATTAGCCAAGGATCAGCTATCTTACATTTAAGGCTAGATGGGAGAATCTTGCTTGGATCCAAAGAAAAATAAGTTTCTTAATTGTTTTCTTAATAGCACCATGCAAAGCAGAAAGGAATGTTAGAATTTTCTCCTGTCCTTCCTCAGTTCTAACTGCATGGAGAATAAGGGCAGAAAGAAACCACATTATTTGCAGACAGACTTTCCCAGTCCCATAATTGAAACATGTCTGAGCTATGCAAGCTGGCACCTTGTCTCAACTTCAACAATTATATATCAGTCCTTCTGTGAGGAAGAGCAAGCCATGAGGACAGCAGGCTGGACTGGAAGTATTCTTCCAACAGTATTCCATAGAATTCTATGCTATTCTTCTAATACTCCCTTCTGGAAAGAGGGTTTGATTTCCCTCTTCTCTGTGAAAATGGGGAGAGAGGAATATAGACTTCCTACATAATGCATGCATAGTAATCAGCCTTTATATTTTCCTCTGCATCTAGTTCTATCTCTACCAAGCTTTAAGACTATTGTGTATATATTTGTATTCTTTCATCTATGATATTAGTTCTCCTTAAAAGACTTTTACTTTGAATCCAAGTGAAGATTTATGAATTCCAGATAGGCACCGCACTAGAAATTCAAGTACCCTGGAGCCTAGTGGGAAAGACAAGTGGACAAATCCAACTCAAATGAAGTCCTGACCTTTGTAGACCACTTTATTTTTTTTTAAGATTTCATTTATTTATTTGACAGAGATATAGAGAGAACACAAGTAGGCAGAGAAGCAGGTAGAGTGAGAGGGAGAAGCAGGCTCCCTGCTGAGGAAGGAGCCCAACGTGGGTTTCAATCCCAGGACCCTGAGATCATAACCTGAGCCGAAGGCAGCCACTTAACCGACTGAGCCACCCAGGCGCCCCATCAAAGGAGCATAATACAAACATGAATTCTGATATTTACCTCCCCACTCACTCTTGAAAAACTTCTAAGAACACAGAAAACAATAATCTCTTCTTTTCTAATGCCTTTGTCTCTTCAAGTTTTCTCTTTCCTCATGCATAAGGTTCATTATTGTGATCTCTCCACCTTGTTCTTCCTGCCCTTCCAAATTTGTTGCTTTCACAAGAAGGTATGGTTGTTATTGTTGTTGTTTTAATATATCATCCACACTTGAGCAATGGGATGATCTTCCTTTTGCTTGATATTCTTGGAAGAACCCACCTAATTGGTATTTTCCTTGTCCAACATATTTCTTTTGTTTTTGTTTTTCCCAAGAAGTGGTCCTGAGTAGTGATCTTGCACAACATATTTCTGATTTCATTCACAAAGTCTTGTGGACTCATTCTTGGTTGGTGAAATTCTATCTCAAAGGGAATCAAAGAAAGTAAATAAAGACATAAACCTAGAATCTTCTTTACTGGGCAGGAAGAAGAGAGAGCTTGGATATACTCATAAAGTGACCATTTTTGTCTAATTACACAGGGGTTGTGTGATATGTAGATATGTAGTAAACATAAATTGAGAGCATGGAAAGGAATGGAATCCATACATGTTTTCTAAATTAGGTGATTCTGATCTAAGATGTGAAGAATAAATAGGAGTTAATCAGGTAAGGTGGAAGGTCAAGTCATTTCATATTGAAATAATATAGGGCGCCTGGGTGGCTCAGTTGGTTGGGCAACTGCCTTCGGCTCAGGTCATGATCCCAGAGTCCCGGGATCAAGTCCCACATCAGGCTCCGGGCTCAGCAAGGAGCCTGCTTCTCCCTCTGACACTCCCCCCTGTCATGGACTCTCTCTCTCTCATTCTCGCTCTCTCAAATAAATAAATAAATCTTAAAAAAAAAAGAAATAATATATGCAATAGGTCAGATTTGAGATGTAGATTGCAAAGTTGTGGATTAATTTGTTTAATTAATTAGTTTAGAATGGCTGGAACTTAATGTGCATAGGAAATGAGGTTAAAGAACTTAGAAGAAACCTTGACCTTATGGAACTTTCTATATAATGTTATTGAGTTTAGACTTTATGTGGAAGACAATAGAATAACATTAAAGATGAATTACATGTATGGATTTGCATTTTTATCGTGCTCATTCTGACTGTAGGGTGAATTGATTGAAACAGAAGTCTCATGTGATGTGTAGTGGCTGGCTACTCATCAAATCAATCTTTCTGGAACACAACTAAACTTTTTTTTCCCAGATTGTTGGCAATTAGAAGTGACCACATAGGGCTGAAATTTGGCCAGTAGAAGGTTAAGCTGCACCATTTCCAGGCCTGAGGCTAGAGGCTTTACAATAATGGCTTACAATTTTTTTTCCTTCTTCAGGCTGGGTGTTGAAAAAGAGAGACTCCTTAGAAGGAAAGAGTCTGCGTCCCTGAGTCTCTGTTTGGAAGATAGACCCACTCTTATCAGAACATACATTTTAGAATTTATGTGAGTGAAAAATAAACTTCCATCATATTTGAGCCATATTAGATTTTTAGGTTTGCTTGTTACAGCAGCTAGTACCCTTCTAACAAATACATATAAGTTAAAATTTACTACCCAATATAACAAATAACTAGAAATAAACAAATCAAGCTAGAGTTTAACTTCATTATATGCTGGCATCTTGAAAGAAATAAAGATTTTTCAGTCTTCATATAGGAATTATATAGTAGGTCTCGATGTTTAAACAACTGCATGTGACTTAGCATAAAATTATAACTGTGATAGATACATTATTTGCTTTTACTGCACTTTGATAAAATAGTTATCAGAGGTTTTATAAGATCTATTTGATGAGATTAAGGAATTCTGCTTATGTGAACACTCAGAGCTATTCTTTTATGTCTTGCTGAATTTCTTTTTGTTGTGCACAGCTCTAGCATTACTTTTTCTTAGATGTATTTTTAACATGTAATGTATTATTTGGGTTACTTCATTGTTAGTAGAAGGAATGACTGATTAACTGGACTAGGCTCCACCACTGAATAGGAATCAATGGAGGATAAGCAGCAAAAAAGTTTATCCAGGATCTTGCCATTATTATCTGATGCTAATACTGTCGATGAGAATCTAATATTGCCATCTCCCCATTAGAAAAAAAAAAAAATACTTGTTCAACAAAATCCCAGTTGGGGATCCACCTGGCCAAGTCCAAGTAATGTTCCCATGTATTAACACTCATAGAAAACCCTTGCTTTGCCTCCCTTTCTTCAATGTTCAAAGGTGGATATCCATGAACTGCAGCATTCCTAAGAACCAAGAAGGAAATTTGGTTATAGGCAATGAGAAAAGTTAAAAAGTGATCATTATAATCAGCCTATCAATATGTCACATTAAAGATGTATCTTAGAGTAGTGTTTATACTGAGGTACACAGGCATTTAGGGATACCTTTAAATCTGTATATATATCACATCTATATACATATATATGTATATATATCACATATATCACAATCTGTGAAGGCTACAGTTGGTCTTTAATATCCCAGAGTTCTCTTAGATGCACATACACTTTATTTTTTTTATTTTTTTAAGATTTTATTTATTTATTTGACACAAAGAGAGAGTACAAGCAGGGGGAGAGGCAGAAGGAGAAGCAGGCTCCCCACTGAGGAGGGAGCCTGATGCAGGGCTCAATCCCAGGACTCTGGGATCATGACCTGAGCTGAAGGCAGACACTTAACCGACTAAGCCACCCCGGCACCCCACACATACACCTTAATTTTTAATTAAAATTGTAGGTTCCAAGAACATATTGGGTGGGTTAGGAGAAATGGAGGAAAAAAAGTACATTTTTTTATGGTGTGGTATATTTTAGAATTTACAAAGCCATACTAAACATGATGCCTTTGTGAAACTAATAACATCTAGGTAATACTTCATTTTTGGAAGTAACATATCTAACCATACAGACAGGTTTGAATGTAACTACACCTTTTTCTCTGTAATTTGACTTTTTCTTTTATGATCTATTGCTCAATATTCCCTATATGCATGCCTATAAATTTAAATAAAGAGATATGTAGCTGTAGCTTGGAGAAAATTTTTCTAAAACAGTAGTTACATTAGGTGATAGCACTCTGCATTTCAAATATATCTATGTATTTGAACTTACTCCTGTAGCTTGAAATATGATATCTATGTTGTAATTTATTGTTTCCTTTACCTTTAAATCAAAACATATTTAAAAAATTGAATGATGTGAGGAATTTCAAAGTAATTCTAAAAGCCATTGATGAGAATCTTCTTTCCTCTTTGTTATAATGTTTACCTAAGAATAAACTTGACAATGTGGGTATCACTAGTTGTAATGACCCTGACTTTATTCAGCGTCATTATACCTTTACTTAAAATAATATGCTATTCTGTGTTTGAAAGATTGTTTCATTGGACACTCTGTTAGAAACATGATCCAGCCATATTTATTATTCTTTCTTTTTCATTTTACATAATGCTTAGATCCAAATAAGCTAAATTATGCTGTTGTAATGAACAAATTTCAAATCTCACTAGCTTAGAATGAAAAGGGCTCATTTCTTAGTTATGCTACCTGTCATTTTTGCCTACTGTTTCCTTAAATGTACTCCTGTGATCACTTTTTTTTTTTGCTAAAATATGCCTTTTGAGAGTTTTTCCTGTTGAGCCACTGGATTTTTCTACAAACTAGAAAAGATATTGCTTCTAGTCCCAGGCTTTTGCACAGATTTTTAAACATTGTCAAATAAAGATCTTGGTTTAATAAAGATGATCATTTTTGTAGCATATTCCAGATTTTTTTTTTATCTCCAAGAATTTATGCACCAAACTTGCCTGGGAAGGAAAAAATTTGTTGAATGCATCAGGATTTCCTTTTACTTACAGTACAGGCAAAAACTCTCATGAAAGCACCCACTAATGGGACAGCATCAGTATAAATATCAACATATTTCCTCCAAAGCAGAACATTTATTTTCAGATACAAAGAAAACTTTAAATATATCTTGACTATTGCTTATTTCAATCAGCTCTTTGTAACGGAAAATGCTTTAATTTTGCCATCATTTCCAAATTTCATTAATGCTACAGCATCACATTTTTCTGATAAAATTTGTTTATAATCAACCCAGAAAAAGGAGGGATATTTTTCACTTTAATATGTAATGCCTCTTTAGCATATGTGACATATTACTTACACATGGTTTAATTTGTTTAAAAAAGGAAGACTTTCCATTTCTCATAGTGCATTTTTTCTATCATTTCAAGCTTTATAACTTTACATGTTAGCAAGTTAAGTTTTAATTTTTCATTATTTACCTATTCTCTTCCACCTCACATCTTTGCTTCACAGTTTTCCATGTGGAAAGGTTGAATACTTTATAAAACACAAACTCTAATATCATATAAAATATAACAAAATTGAAAAATAAATATGTGAATAAAAAATGACAAAAAATACAAAAACCTGACAATGTAACAGCTAACCTACCCAATATCAGCCAAAAGACACTGCTATAGAGAAGGAGATGAGTTGTGATGCATAAATATTCCTTCTTTATAATAAGAATTTCCTCTAGTTTTCTGTTATAGTAGTAGAGCTTGCTTGCTACAGTAATGTTACACAGTAGGGTGTTAAGAGGTTGTTGAAAGAATCAATATAGGAGGGAGAAGCTATGCCATCAGCCTACCATTTTCCCCTCTCTGTGATTCACCACTTACCATTTATTCATGGCCTCCCCTCGTTCATTCACAAATTGAAAATAGTCTCAAATACTAAAACATAGTCTTATTATGCATTACCATATGAGGATGAAAGGCCTCTAACAAAATTGTAAGCAGGACTGCTCAGTCACTAACATCATGTAGCACATGAAGTTCAAATATGATTTTTTTTTCACATCAGGATCATCTATAATACCTACAGACATCTCCTAGGATCCCAACATTCAACAGAACTTTTCTTAAATTCTCCTATTTTAGAATGAAAAAATTGTAAAGTGAATTTGTTTACATTTCTATTGTTTTTTATATATTTTTATGGGACTCTAAGGGATATGTCTACCAAAGGAAAGCTTTTCATCATGGTTCAGATACATTTGATAATTACTGACAATAAACAACTATGTATTACCTATCATTTTACTTAAACTAGACATCCAGGTAGTTCATTGGCTACTTTTTTTGAGAGTTTCTTTTTTTTCTCTATTTTTTGAGTAATCTCTATACCCAATGTGGGGCTCAAACTCACAACCCCGAGATCAAGAGCCACACACTCCACTGACTGAGGTAGCTGGGTCCCCTTGACGGGCAACTCTTTTTAATTTTAAGATTTTATTTATTTATTTGACACACAGAGAGAGATAGTGAGAGAGGAGAGAGCACAAGCAGGGTGAGCAGAGGCAGAGGGAGAGGGAGAAGCTGGCTCTCCGCTGAGCAGGGAGACCAATGTGAAACTCGATCCCAGGACCCTGGGATCATGACCTGAGCCAAAGGCAGCCACTTAACCAACTGAGCCACCCAGGCACCCCGGGCAACTCTTAATATTGTCTGTATCATCAGGGAGGCGGGTGGGGGGATGGGTTAGCCTGGTGATGGGTATTCAAGAGGGCACATTCTGCGTGGAGCACTGGGTGTTATGCACAAACAGTGAATCATGGAACACGACAACCAAAACTAATGATGTAATGTATGGTGATTAACATAACAATAAAAATTAAAAAAAATTAAAGGAAATATTGTCTGTATCATCATTGTTCTCTCAAGATAGGCACTGCAATCAAGTTAAATAGATCTATTGCCTATTAATTCTTCAGTGTAAGTTCTGAAGAGTTTTTGACATGTTTTTCATTATTTAAATCTTATCTTAAAAGATGGGGAAGATTTTAAGCACTAGGTTGAGCTAGTGGAAAAGTACTGGGGGATTTAGGGGAAAGGTTTGTCAATACAATTAGACCAATTTTGTTTGCTAATTGGTGCTTATTGAAGTTAGACTCCTATCGTCCCACATATACTGAAAGATAGGAGACTTATATTTCTTTATCCCCCAGCTTTGAGGTATAATTGACAAATAAAAATGATATATACTTAAGGTTATGATTACATTTCAAAGAGATAACTCAGGTCTTTGAGAAAGACATTCCTGGGTTCTAAAACTGTCAATATGCTGGGAAAAGATATACATACAAGAGAGACAGAGAAAGAAATTATAACTGAAGTTTTCAAAAGCCAGTGCTCTAAAATAGGAAGGCCAAGGGCCTAGAGTGAGGAAGAAAACTGTCTAAAGTTTAGTCAAACTGAAGTGAACATTAAAGTCATCTTGGTCATATATATGTTGAGATTTCAACAATATAAGTTATTATTATATCCTTGATTTGCCGCTTGTCAAAGGTTTACAAGTTGTAAACTATTTTCTCTTCTCAACTTGAAGAGCCTATAATTTCTAGACTCTTTCTGTTATTACCTTTATATTTCTTAAATTTGGACTTTTTTTCTTTATTGAGCTTAGGAGAACTCATGTAACTCATCCAATCTTCACAGGTTCAGTCAATCGCAATCCATATATACAATTAGACTTCTGCTTTCCAATCTTTTCCCTTGGAGGTAAAAGTTCACTGACTGTATTAAATGCCTTCCATGTTCTCAAAAATACCCTTTACTGCTATCAGCCTTCTAGTCAAAGCTACATACTGTAGAGTGTTTCTGTTATTAGCAGTGTTACAATTCTAGTATTAATCAACCAAGGCCTTCTAGGTTATGTTGCGATAACAAACAATCCCCAGATCTTATTGGTTTAAAGTAGAGTGTTTCCTGGGTTGCACTACCTGTTCATTTTAGGTCTGTCGGAGACATTGGTACACATCTCCTTAACCTGGAGCAAATAGAGTTCTGGCATGTCTCGTGTTAACATTGAGTATCCAAGCTGAAAATGACAGCTACCACTGTACTCATAAGCCATGGTTCAGAACAAATGTTATAACTGCTTCCAAATACAAGGGAGCTGATGAAAGCAATCCTGTACTATGAATGGAGGAGGCATAATAAAAACAGCTGGCAAACTACATTTTTGATTACTAACATAACTTCACTTTTCTGACTCCTGTCACTTTCCTCCTCAAATGAGTAGAATATGATAAATGCATTTCTATCAAAATATAATTCTCATCCAATATTTTAAAAGCCAGTTAAATAGAAAATTTACTATGTCAAAATCAACATTACTTGAAATGGAAACTATAGCCTTTATATTCTGATCTTTAACAATCTAAAAAATAAAATAAAAGCCATTACAATAGAAAGTAATCCTTAAAGTACTTGTGTGTTAGTTTTTCATATACAAAGTATAAACCTGTTTTATATTACAGATGCTTGGTCTGGTACCATAATACACAGTGAGTTGTTTTGGATAAAATAATAGAATCAATTGTAGTATAGTACAATGCATTAGCACGGCTGTTGACCTGGGAGTACAAATGAAACTTCTGAATTCCAATGTGGAGGTATTTTCAATTAAGAGTGAGCCTGTTAGGAAAATGGAGTTAACATTCTTTCTTCTGCTTCTATTCTTAAAGACATATCTGAAAAATGTGATTCTATATATCGGTCATCAAGCTCAAAGCCAGAGGAAGATGGGCTTCTAATATCAGATGCATGTACTAAAACATGATCTCCATCTTGCTAGCTCAGGATAAATTTTATCAGAGATTTCAGGGCTCTGACAAGTCATATCTGTTATAGTTGACTAACTGGAATTTCCATAATTTTCATTTTTTGAGTGTGTATGAGATAATACAAGTACACATTCATTTTTTTTAAGAAAAACATGAAAAGGATAATTTGAATAACTAAAGCATGTTAAAATAAAATATTATTTAGAATGCTTGCCCATCTCTTTAAGAAAACTTTCTATGTGCACTGTTAGGTTATAGGATTTTATTTTAAACATTACCAGTATTCATTTCAAAGAACATCTTGTGATTAAAATGTAGGTTTAATATGAAAAATAAAAATGGGAAATTCCAATTTATACCTTTGTATGCAAATCTGCCTAACATAATGCTAAGACATGTTAACTTCCAATATTGACTCTTTTAGGGTTTAAATTCATAAAAACAAGCAAAACAGATACAATATTGCTTATGTTGTCCAATAAGACACAGTAGGTATGGATTTATTTTACTATATTAGTTAAAATTCCATCTCCATCTCTGTTGTGCATTACAGCCTAGGACAAAAAGTGGCTGTGTCAGTAACACAGAAAAACATTAAGCTTACACCTCATGTATGACTAGAAGTACATCATCTTCATTCTAATTAAATATGCTACACTTATCTAGTACTTTCCAGTATAAAATACAATTCTACATCATTTCATTTTGTCACCATTAAAATTCTGTAAGTTCTAGAAATAACTTTGCTGATATTAAAGAAACGGCAGCTCCAAGGAGATAAAACACTTTTTGAAATTTGGAAGTCTTGCATCACGAAGTAAGTCCCATTTTTCTGACTCCAGATTCATAATTCTTTCCAATTATGCCATAGCATATTGCTGTCTTTAGGGCATTCACTGATAAATACTCAGTTTGAGTCACCTGATAAACATTAATTCAGGGAATCCAAGTCAGGTATTTAGGATTCAGAAATGCAAATGTATTTGATTCTATTAACAATTTAAGTAAACATTTTTCATTTGGTCATAATTAGGATAAAAGAATGACTAATAACTAATACTTCTGGGCAAAGGTGGTGAAATAAATTAAAATCATAAAATCATTCTCTCAAAATACATCTACTTCTTGCTATTGAAATTCTCATTATCAAAATAATTTCTATAACAACTATTTTTTTCTTTAAAATTGAATATGTGAATAAAAACTCTGCTATAATCAACTTGCATGCATGCCAGGAGGAAAACATGCTTTGGTTAAGTCCACAAATAGAACATGTATAGGGCACTGCAGTTACTCCTCAGCTTTTTCTCAGGAGTCTTCTATTTGCTGTTCATGCCATTTAAATATATCATGCATTTATTACTATGATCTTCCCCATATTTTTCTTGAGGCTTAGCCTTTCATAGATCCCAAAATGTACTTCTGCTAGGCACTGGGGAAATATCATCAACCTATACTCAATGAAGACTATGTTTTTAGTAACACTAATATTTTTCATTTTTATTATAATACATGATTATTGTCATGCAAATGGAATCACAATTTACATTTGATAATGTACAAGATCATTTTACACTATGAACATAGTCACTAATGAGTTCCTTAAGTGTTAAATAATTGGGTTATAGCTGTTTTAAATGTTTTATGTTATGCTGAAATAGAACAATTTTTATCTAATATTTTCTGTCCTGTTAGGTTGCCCCTTTTTTCATCTTTTAGCTAGGGAGAACACTCTTTGTTGAAGCTTTTTTTTTTTTTGTCTGCATTATTTCTGGGTTACCAGCTTCTTCATCTCCAATTTTGAGATACATGAGACAAAAAAAAAGTCTGAAGAAAGTCACCATTGTATTAGTCCTTGGATCTCGAGATCATTAACCTGTCTTCCTCTCTTCACCTTTCAGAGTCTTCTTATGATATATATATATGCATATATATATATATCATATATATATATGTTATTTCAGCATAACATAAAACATTTAAAACAGCTATAACCCAATTATTTAACATTATATATATATTTGTCCAGGTATTTAGGTGTACCTAGTAGGGAAAAAGGAAAAGCATGTCTTCTCCAAATTCCCAGAATTGGAAGTCCTATAACATCATTTTATTTTGGTTTTTTTGTAGGGCCAAACTGAAAATAACTTAAAGCACTATTTCATTAACAATGGAATAAATAGGGGTACTTTAATGGTCAGTCAGTTAAGCATCCAACACTTGATTTCAGCTCAGGTCATGATCTCAGAGTTGTAAGATCAACCCCCACATCAGGCTCCACGCTGGGCATGGAACCTGCTCAAGATTTTCTCTCTCCCTCTGTCCCTTCCCCTCCCTCTCTAAACAAAACAAAACAAAACAAACACCCTCAAAACACAATGTAATAAAGTATGATAGATTCATATTATAGAGAACTATACTAAAATGGAAGAGAGTGAAATAAGAAATATGTCACAACATGGATGACTCAGATAGACATCAGATTGAGGAAAACAGACAGAAAAATAAATGAATATATAGTGGATGATTCTATGCATATAAACGTTAGGAAATGTGTTCCATTTAGGGAGTTGTAAAGATAGCATGAAGGAGGCTTTTGAAAATCTAAAAATATTCTGTCTCTTGGATTATTAGTTTGCTCTCTATACAAATGTATTCACTTGGTAACAATTCATAATGTTCATCTAATATATATATATATATACACTCTACCCTACCATATGCATTATATATTTACATAGAGTTAAAATAAAATATTTCTCAAAAATATAACACAAACATTATACTTAATTTCGAATAATTGAATCTTTTCTCCTAGGAACTTGAAAGACAATGGAACCTGCCATTTCCACTTCTATTAGTCATTATAGCAGAGCTCATAGCCAATGTAAATAGCAAGAGGGAAAAATGAAAGATTAAATAAATAGAGAGGGGCACCTGGGCAGCTCAGTCAGTTAAGCATCCAACTCTTGATCTCAATTCAGATTTTGATCTCAGGGTTCTAGGTTCAAACCCCATGTTGGGCTTCATGCTGGGCATGGAGCCCACTTAAATAAACAAACAAACAAACAAATAAATAAATAAATAAAATAGGAAGAAATTAGAGGATAATTATTAGAAGATGATATAGCTGCTTGCAAAAAAAAAAGAAAACAAAAAGAATTTCACATTCTACAAATTAGTTCCAAAATATAGAAATCATTTATATACTGTTAATAAAATATTAGAAATATTACACAATTTATTTATTAAATATTTGTAAACAACTAAGTATTAGAGAAATTGCTGAAGACATATTAAGGGGAAATATGTGTCATGTTCATGCAGAGGATACCTCAATTATGATATATAGTTTCAATAAAATACATATAAACTCAAGTCAGGTGTTTGGGACATTAATAAGCTGATTCCTAAGTTTGTATTGGAAAATACAAGATAAAGACTTACTAAGCTGACCTTGAAAAAAATGAATAACTTTGAGTACCTATAATACTTATTAAATACCATGTGCTCTGCCATTTCCTTAAGAACATGCCCAGACTAACCCACTGGTTCAAGGAAGAGGAATGAGAGATATGTGGAGCAGAGCCACCCTTAGCTAACCCCAGCTACATCTGATGACCTCCAGCCTGTACAGAAGCGAGAATATTCTAAATACAGCTCAACTACTTTGTAAACTGAACCAACTATAAGCTCATCTGCAAGCACATGTTTGAATATTAATATGTGTATATTGCTGAGATTTTGTGATTGTTACATAACGATACTGTAGCCAGTTACACACACACACGCACACACACACACACACACACACAATAAAGCATTTTATAAATAGAGTACCTTATCTCATAAACCCATTATATAGTCGCATTATTTTATTTAAGGTTAGTGGACCAAAGTTTAAACTTGTTAAACAAACTAAAAGAACGTTCAAATTATTAATTATTCATTTCTAAATATAAAATTATAGTTTGTAAAACTAAAGTTGCAGAATGTTCAAATCACCCAGTTTTCTCTATTTCAAGTCTGCTGATCACCTCCACCTTCCAACTGGTTCTTATTATTCCATAGAAATAATCTTAGCTCCCCATTCTTGCATCCCATGATCTTAGAACATCTATAGCAGTAGTTTTCTCAGCCTCTCGCACAAATGGAAAGATTACTAGCAGCACTTTCATATGGTCTGGTGGCTAGATCACATTGCCAAGTGTGAATATTACCTTGCAATTAGATTCTCTTATATCCTCTATCTTTCGTTCTTTAGGTTTTCTCAATATTCTACATTGTATCATGAGCAGGAACCCTTGAGTTTAAAGCCAGAAGGTACAATTGAGTACTTTCTAAGATGAACATCATTGTACAGTTGTGGAAACAGATCCAAAGTGAATTCCCCAAAGGCATTATGGTTGGACACAGAGCTAATGTTAATAATTGAGATATTTTTATTCACATTCTGTCAGTCTTTTAGGATTTCCCTAAACTTTGTCTACTATACACCCATGAAATTTATTCTGGGTTCCTAGCCATAAATTTGAAAACTGGTAGTGATATCTTTGATGCCTAGCAGTAGACAATAAGGGAAACTTAAAATCATTGCTAATTTGCTAATCTATAAATATATGCTCAAAATTTGACTACATACTCAAAAGTCTCAAGTATAAATATAAGTATATTAAACCCAATAGAACTTAACCAAATGCTAGACTGTAACAGTTTAATTTACTTTACATTATCCCTACTGGGTAGTTAAAATGCCTTTTTATTTGAGTTCCAAACATGTTGCTCTTTAATATATGACTTACTAATGTCACTAGTAATTTATAAAGAGAATTTGTTTTTTCCCCCCCTTGGGATAAATAACTTCCCTTACATATTAAATTCAGTGTATTAGTCCCACTGTAATATTTAATGGCAAGAGTAGTAAATTTTCTATCTTGATTTTTAAAAGTGGACTAAACCACTCTAAGGTTCAAAAGAGCATGCTTTTTTTTTTCTAGCAGAGAAAAGCAAAGGGAAAAAGGTATTGAATGTAAAGCTCGAATAACTATAAGACCAGCAATTGAAAAGTTATTCTTTTGAAGATTCTCCCTTAAAAGGGAGACCAAGAAGCACTAGTATCAAAGATGTTAAGTTTTAATTGATGCTGTAGGGTATATGGAATTTTGTCACATAGATAAATTTTAAGGTACATAGAAAAAAATAATACTTAGATCTTACATTGCATTTTTAAATTAACACTGTTTTACAAAAATTAATAAATTATGATTACATCCCTTTGAGGTGGGTGAGTGTTATTAAACACTGCAGGTCAGAATTGCAATAGCTCAAGAGATAATAGTTTTTGCTATAGTAACATGGACACCACAGGCCCAATACCAAAATCCTTACCCGTGCAAGATGTTCAGTGGTTTTAATGAGCATTCACAGTGAATCCAGTGTGCCCCATGTGCTCACTTCTTTGGGAAATGTTTGAACTCAGTATTGCTTTGTTCTTGTTAACTGTGTATAGTATAGCACATGTGAGTCACCCAAAACAGCATGGGGTAATTTAGGCTGATATTGCGATTACACTTAGACTTCACCATCTGGGTCAAGCTAATGAATTATAAATAAGTCTGGTCCCTAATGAGGGGTGGCTTTGTCTAACAAAGAATAAAGACAGTGAAAGTCACTTGAATTTATGCTTTTGTTGACTGCTTTCAATGAGTACCCCTCTGGTTTCTATACAATATTAGAAAATATTATCATGTCATAGTTGAGTGCTTTAAATTTCATTTAGACCCTCCATTGGAGAATCATATTTAGACATTTTCTTTTTTTTATTTTATTATGTTATGTTAATCACCATACATTACATCATTAGTTTTTAATGTAATATTCCATGATTTATTGTTTGTGTATAACACCCGGTGCTCCATTCAATGCATGCCCTTTTAATACCCATCATCAGGCTAACCTATCCCCTCACCACTCTCCCTTCAAGAACCTCCAGTTAGTTTCTCAGAGTACATAGTCTCTCATGGTTCATCTTCCCCTCCAATTTTCCCCCTTCATTTTTCCCTTCCTAATATCTTCTACTTTTTTTTAACATATAATTTATTATTTGTTTCAGAGGTATAGGTCTGTGACTCAACAGTCTTACACAATTCACAGTGCTCACCATAGCACATACCCTCCCCAATGTCTTTCACCCAGCCACCCCATCCCTCCCACCCCACACAACTCCAGCAACCCTCAGTTTGTTTCCTGAGATTAAGAGTTCCTCATATCAGTGAGGTCATATGATACATGTCTTTCTCTGATTGACTTATTTCACTCAGCATAATACCCCTTAGTTACATCCATGTCGTTGCAAATGGCAAGCTTTCATTCGTTTTGATGGCTGCATAATATTTCATTGTATATATAAACTACATCTTTATCTATTCATCTGTCAATGGACATCTGCTCTTTCCATAGTTTGGCTATGTGGGCATTGCTGCTAAAAACATCAGAGTACACATACCCCTTCAGATTCCTACATTTGTATCTTTGGGGTAAATACCCAGTAGTGCAATTGCTGGGTCATAAGGTAGCTCTATTTTCAACTTTTGAGGAACCTCCATACTGTTTTCCAGAGTGGCTGCACTAGCTTGAGTTCCCACCAACAGTGTAAGAGGGTTCCCCTTTTTCAGAAATCCCCGCAAACATCTGTCGTTTCCTGACGTGTTAATTTTAACTATTCTGACAGGTGTGAGGTGATATCTCATTGAGGTTTTGATATGGATTTCCCTGATGCCGAGCAATGTTCAACACTTTTTCAAGTGTCTCTTGGCCGTTTGGATGTCTTCTTTGGAAAAGTGTCTGTTCATGTCTCTGACCATTTCTTGATTGGATTATTTGTTCTTTGGGTGTTGAGTTTGATAAGTTCTTTATAGATTTTGGATTCTAGACCTTTGTCTGATATTTCATTTGCAAATATCTTCTCCCATTCTGTCGAGTGTCTTTTGGTTTTGTAGACTGTTTCTTTTGCTGTGTGAAGCTTTTTATCTTAAGGAAATTCCAATAGTTCATTTTTGCCCTTGCTTCCCTTCCCTTTGGCGATGTTTCTAGGAAGAAGTTGCTGCGGCCGAGGTGGAAGAGGTTGCTGCCTGTGTTCTCCTTTAGGATTTTGATGGACTCCTGTCCCACATTTAGGTCTTTCAACCATTTGGAGTCTATTTTTGTGTGTGGTGTAAGGAAATGGTCCAGTTTCATTCTTCTGCATGTGGCTGTCCAATTTTCCCAACACTATTTGTTGCAGAGACTCTCTTTTTTCCATTGGACATTCTTTCCTGCTTTGTTGAAGATTAGTTGGCCATAGAGTTGAGGGTCCATTTCTGGGCTCTCTATTCTGTTCCATTGATCTATGTGTCTGTTTTTGTGCCTGTACCATACTGTTTTGATGATGACAGCTTTGTAATAGAGCTGGAAGTCCGGAATTGTGATGCTGCCAGCTTTGCTTTTCTTTTTCAAAATTCCTCTGGCTATTCAGGGTCTTTACTGGTTCCATACACATTCTAGGATTATTTGTTTCATTTCTTTGAAAAAAGTGGATTGTATTTTGATAGGGATTGTATTGAATGTGTAGAATGCTCTAGGTAGCATTGACATCTTCACAATGTTTGTTCTTCCAATCCATGAGCATGGAACGTTTTTCCAATTCTTTGTATCTTCCGCAATATCTTTCATGAGTATTTTATAGTTTTCTGAGTACAGTTTCTTTGCCTATTTGGTTAGATTTATTCCTAGGTATCTGATGGTTTCAGGTACAATTATAAATGAGATCGACTCCTTAATTTCTCTTTCTTCTGTCTTGTTGTTGGTGTATAGGAATGCCACTGATTTCTGTGCATTGATTTTATATCCTGCCACTTTACTGAATTCCTATATGAGTTCTAGCAGTTTTGGGGTGGAATCTTTTGGGTTTTCCACATAAAGTATCATATCATCTGCAAAGAGCAAGAGTTTGACTTTTTCTTTGCTGATTCAGATGTTTTTTATATCTTTTTGTTGTCTGATTCCTGTGGCTAGGACTTGTAGTAATATGTTGAATAACAGTGGTGATAGTGGACATCCCTGCCGTGTTCCTGAGCTTAGGGGGAAAGCTCTCATTTTTTCCCCATTGAGAATGATATTCGCTGTGGGTTTTTCATGGATGGCTTTTATGATATTGAGGTATGTACCCTCTATCTCTATACTCTGAAAAGTTTTGATCAAGAAAGGATGGTGTACATTATAAAATGCTTTTTCAGCATTGATTGAGCAGATCATATGGTTCTTGTTCTTTCTTTTATTAATGTATCACATTGATTGATTTGTAGATGTTGAACCAACATTGTAGCCCAGGAATAAATCCCACATGGTCATGGTGAATAATCCTTTTAATATATGTTGGATCCTACTGGCTTGTATTTTGGTGAGAGTTTTGCATCCATGTTCATCAGGGTTATTGGTCTGTAATTCTCCTTTTTCTTGGAGGCTTTGTCTGGTTTAGGGATCAAGGTAATGGTGGCCTCATAAAATGTGTTTGGAAGTTTTCCTTCCATTTCTATTTTTTGGAACAGTTTCAGAATAGGTATTCATTCTTCTTTAAATGTTTGGTAGAATTCCCCTGGGAAGCCATATGGCCCTGTGTTCTTGTTTTTGGGATTTTTTGATGACTGCTTCAATTTCCTTAGTGGTTATAGGTCTGTTCAGGTTTTCTATTTCTTCCTGGATCAGTTTTGGTAGTTGACACATTTCTAGAAATGCATCCATTTCTTCCAGATTATCTAATTTGTTGGCATAGAGTTGCTCATAATATGTTCTTATAGTTGTTTGTATTTCTTTGGCGTTGGTTGTGATTTCTCCTCTTTCATTCATGATTGTATTTATTTGGGTCCTTTCTCTTTTCTTTTTGATAAGTCTAGCTAGGGGTTTATCAATCTTATTAATTTTTTCAAAGAAGCAGCTCCTAGTGTCGTTGATCTGTTCTATTATTCTTTTGGTTTCCATTTTATTGATTTCTCCTCTGATCTTTATTATTTCTCTTCTCCTGCTGGGCTTAGGATTTATTTGCTCTTCTTTCTCTAGCTCCTTTAGGTGTAGGGTTAGGTTGTTTATTTGAGACCTTTCTTCTTTCTTGAGAAAGGCTTGTATTGCCATATACTTTCCTTTAGGACTGCCTTTGCTGCATCCCAAATATTTTGAACTGTTGTGTTTTCATTTTCATTTGTTTCCATTAATTTTTTAAATTCTTCTTTAGTTTCCTGGTTGACCCATTCATTCTTTAGTAGGATGCTCTTTAGCCTCCATGGATTTGAGTTCTTTCTCACATTCCTCTTGTGACTGAGTGCTAGTTTCAAAGCATTGTATTCTGAAAATATGCAGAGAATGATCCCAATATTTTGGTACCAGTTGAGACCTGATTTGTGACCTAGGATGTGTTCTATTCTGGAGAATGTTCATGGGCACTAGAGAAGAAGGTGTATTCCGTTGCTTTGGGATGGAATATTCTGAATATATTGTGAAATCCATTGGGTCCAGTGTGTCATTTGAAGTCTTTATTTCCTTGTTGATCTTTTGCTTAGATGATCTGTCCATTTCAACAAGGGGGGTGTTAATGTCCCCTACTATTATTGTATTGTTGTCAATGTGTTTCATTGCTTTTGTTATTAATTGGCTTATATAATTGGCTGCTCCCACGTTAGGAGAATAGATATTTACAATTGTTAGGTCTTCCTGTTGGATAGACCCTTTAAGTAGATATAGTGTCTTTCTTCATCTCTTATAGTCTTTGGTTTAAAATCTAATTTGTCTGATATAAGGATTGCCAACCCAGCTTTCTTTTGGTGTCCATTAGCATGGTAAAATCTTTACCACCCCCTCATTTTCAATCTGGAGGTGACTTTGGATCTATAAATGAGTCTCTTGCAGACAGCATATAGGGTCTTTTTTTGTTTTTTGTTTTGTTTTGTTTTTATCCAATCTGATAACCTGTGTCTTTTGTTTGGGGCATTTAGCCCATTTACCATCAGGGTAACTATTGAAAGATATGAATTTAGTGCCATTTTATTGCCTGTAAGGTGACTGTTACTGTATATTTTCTGTGTTCCTTTCTGGTCTATGTTACTTTGAGGCTCTCACTTTGCTTCTAGGACCCCTTTCAATATTTCTTGGAGGGTTGGTTTCATGTTTACAAATTCCTTTAGTTTTTGTTTGTCCTGGAATCTTTTTATCTCTCCTATTTTCAATGACAGCCTAGCTGGATATAGTATTCTTGGCTGTATGTTTTTCTCATGTAGTGCTCTGAATATGTCATGCCAGTCCTTTCTCACCTGCCAGGTCTCTGTGGATAGGTCTTTTGCCAGTCTAATGTTTCTACCATTGTAGGTTACAGATCTCTTCTCCCGCACTGCTCTCAGGATTTTCTCTTTGTCTCTGAGACTTGTAAATTTTAATATTAGATGTCAGGCTGTTGACCTATTTTTATTGATTTTGAGGGGTGTTCTCTGTGCCTCCTGGATTTTGATGCCTGTTTCCTTCCCCAAATTAGAGAAGTTCTCTGCTATAATTTGCTCCAATATACCTTTTGCCCCTCTCTCTCTTTCTTCTTCTTCTGGGATCCTAATTATTCTAATATTTTTCATCTTATGTTATCACTTATTTCTCGAATTCTTCCCTCATGATCCAGTAGTTGTTTATCTCTCTTTTTCTCAGCTTCTTTATTTTCCATCATTTGGTCTTCTGTATCACTAATTTTTTCTTCTGTCTCATTTATCCTAGCAGTTAGAGCCTCCAATTTTTTATTGCCCCTCATTAATAGTTTTTTGATTTCAACTTGGTTAGATTTTAGTTCTTTTATTTCTCCAGAAAGGGTTGTCTAATATCTTCCATGCTTTTTTTCAAACCCACCTAGTATCTTTAAAATCGTCATTCTGAACTCTAGTTCTGACATCTTAGTAATGTCTGTATTGATTAGGTCCCTGGCAGTTGGTATTTCCTCCTGTTCTTTTTTTTTTTTTTGAGGTGATTTTTTCCATTTGTCATTTTGTTAGAGGAGAATGGGTGAATGAGAGAACATAATGCTAACAGGGTAACAACGGTCTCAGAAAAATACCCACTAAACAAATCAGTAGACCTGAAACCAGGGGAAAAGAAAGGGAAAGAAAGGAAAAAAAGAAAAAAAAATAAAAATAAAGAATATGATCAAACATGATCAGGCTGGTTCATAGATCAGTGCCACACACTAGATTTTGGGTATATTTTGGTCTATTAGAAAAAAGTGCTTCCTAAAATTTTAAAGAAAGAAAAGCTTATATATGTACAAAAATAAGGGTAAATACAATGAAGGCATGGAATATGACTGTAAAGATGAAAATTATAAAGGATTTTATGAAAGGGATTGATAATATACAAAGATGCTTGAGAAAATAAAGAAGAGAAATTTTAAAGAAAAAGGGAAAGAATGTGATCAGGCAGGAGACTAGAACAAAGCCATACACTAGAGATTTAGGGTATATTTTGGTCTGTTAGAAGAAACGGTATCCCAAAATTTTAAAGAGAGAACAACTTATATATATACCAAAAATAAGGTTAACTACTATGAAGGGAGAGAATATGACTCTAAAAATGAAAAATAAAAAAGATTTTTAAGAAAGGGATTGATAAGATGTTGGTTGAAAAGGGAAAAAAAAATCAAAAAAAAAGAAAAAGAAAAAGAAAGAAAAGAAAATTTAAAAAATTAATTTTGAAAGACAAAAGAATCAGGGAAAAATAAGCCATGAATTCTGTGTGCAGTATTCCCATAGTGATGATGTTCTGCCATTCTCGTTAACTGGTAAACTTGGTCTTGGCTGGTGGTTCTTGCTGATCTTCTGGAGGCGGGTCTGTTACAGTGATTCTCAGATGTCTTTGCCAGAGGCGGAATTGCCCTGCCCTTTCTGGGGGCCAGGCTAAGTAATCTGCTTGGGTTTGCTCTCGGGAGCTTTTGCTCCCTGCAAGCTTTCCATACAATGTTGGAGGACGAGAGTGAAAATGGCGGCCTCCCAATCTCTGCCTCAGAGGAGCTGAGAACTTGGGCCCCCACTCCTCAGTGATCCCCCAGAGAAAAGCAGTCAATCACTCCCGTCTCCCTGGGCTCCAGCCTCACTCCATGCTCACCCAGCCTGTGACCGAGCATTTCTATCTCTGGCACATGACCCGGTGTGGAGTCTCCAAACCCATCAGATCCCTGTAATGCACTCCTGCACCACTCCTCCCAGAGGAGGAAGTGGAGTCTCCCTGGATCTGCCACTTTTTGGGTCCCTGCTGGAAGAGCAGTGGCCTGACTGTGCCGTGGATCATGGTTTACAGCAACCCCAAGCTGAGAGCCCGCTCCTCAGCTCTGTCTCTGCAGCCAGCTTCCCTGTTCCAATACCTGGGAACTCTGCTTCACTCAGGCACCCCTGGTCTTTCTGTGATCCTGAGAGGCCTGAGACCACACTGTCCCTGCAAGTGTTTCACCCCCTGCTTAGCCACTGGTGCGACGTCCCTCAGCGAAGCAGACTTCTAAAAGTTCCGAATTTTTGCTCTGCTGCTCTATCACTTGCCAGCCTCCTCCCCCGTCGTCTACCTTCCCGAATATCGCCTCAGATTCACTTCTCCGCATGTTCTCCCTTCCAGAAATTGGTAGCTTTTCTGTTCAGATAGTTGCTGCTATTCTTTTCTTCAATCTCCTTTTGAGTTCGTAGGTGTTCAGAATGATTTGATCCCTATCTGGGTGAATTCCTGGGACCAGATGAAATTTAGGTCTCCTACTTCTCCGCCATCTTACTCCTCCCCTGTCCTTAGACATTTTCATAAAAGTATGTACAAGCCATCTTCCCAACTAAATTCAAGTACAAAACCACCGATTTTTAAATTTTGCAATAATCATCATCAGAAATGCAACACTGATAATCTGAGTAGCAACACATGATATCATACATCTTACATTTTACATTTGTATTATACATTATCTAATTTATTCATATATCAAACTATAAAGTAGTTAGAGCAGCAATTATTTTCAGCATGAGTTTTGAATGTACAGCTCAAATCTAATGCCTGAGAAGTAAACAATCAAAAGACACACATATGCACACACACACACACACACACACACACACACACACGAAAATATCATGTGACTTAAAATTGGAACAAACTGCAAATTGCATTCAAATTACTGAAACTCTTTCAGTCTCAGCTTCTTTGTCTGTAAAATGTGGATGATATCAGCTGTTTCTAGTTCAGACAGCCCTGACTTAAACTGGCTTGACTTAAAATTTCATTTTTTTTTAAATTCATAATGGCACAAAATTGATATACATTCAGTTGAAACTATACTTCAAATTTTGAATTTTTATCTTTTCCCAGGTTAGTGACATGCAATAAGATACTCTTTCATGATGCTGCATGGTGGCAGCAAACATCAGCTCACAGTTGCCCACAGGATCACAAGCGTGTACAACCAATACTGTTACAACAATTCTAGACCAATATGCGTATTCTGTTTTTCACTTTCAGTATGGTATTCAATAAATTATTTGAGGTAGTCAACACTTTACTATAAAATATGCTTTGTGTTAGATGATTTTGCCCAACTATAGGCTAATGTAAATGTTCCAAGCATGTATAAGTTAGGCTAGGCTAAGATCTGATGTTTGATAAGTGAGGTGTATTAAATGCATTTTCAACTTAGGATATTTTCAACTTACAATGAGTTTATTGGAACTAACCACATCATAAGTTGAGGAAGATCCGTATATTTGTAAAGAAAGTTAGTTAAAAATATATTAATTACTATTAATTAAAATTAAGCATATAGGTTAAAGTTTTGAGGATAAAAACTCAAAGAATATTTAATTTTCAAATAGGTAACAGGATATGAATTAAAAAATCACTTTGATACAAATGTTAAGATGGATTTTCTTTTTTTTGTACACGAGATTGTTAGTTATTTATGTATTTTTCAAGTTTTTTTGTTAAAGATTTTGTTAATTCTTTGTGGCACCTGGGTGGCTCAGGAGTTAAGTGTTTGCCTTCAGCTCGGGTCATGATCCCAGGGTCCTGGGATCAAGCCCCGCTTCGGGAGCCCTGCTTGGTGCAAAGCCTGCTTCTCCCTCTCCCACTCCCCCCACTTGTGTTCCTTCTATCGCTTTGACTTCCTGTCAAATAAATAAATCTTTAAAAAAAATTATTAATTCTTTGAGAAAGAGAGGGTGCCTGGGTGGCTCAGTTGGTAAAGCGACTGCCTTCAGCTCAGGTCATGATATCGGAGTCCCAGGATTGAATTGGCATCAGGCTCCCTGCTCAGCAGGGAGTCTGCTTCTCCCTCTGACCCTCCCCCCATGCTCTCTCTCTGTCTCATTCTTTCTGTCTCAAATAAATAAATCAAATCTTTAAAAAAATTATTTGAGAGAGAGAGAACTAGCATGAGCTGGGGTGGAGGGAGGGGCAAAGAGAGAGAGGAAGAAGCAGACTCTCTGCAAAGCTGGGAGCCCCACATGGGGCTCGAACCCAGGACCCCAGGATCATGACCTGAGACAAAGGCAAATGCTTAACTGACTGAGCCACTCAGGCGCCCCTGTATTTTTCAAGTTTTTAATACAGTATAATATTAGTTTCAGGTATAGAATTTAGTGATTCTACACTTACATACAATACCAGATGTTCATTACAACAAGTGCCTTCCTTGATCTCCATCACCTATTTAACCTAACCCTGCATTCACCTCCCCTCTGGTAACCATCAGTTTGTTGTCTATGGTAATGAATCTGTTAGTTTGTCTCTCTTTCTCTCTTTTTTCCCCCCATTGCTCATTTGTTTTGTTTCTTAAATTCTACATATGAGTGAAATCATATGCTATTTGTCTTTCTCTGACTGACTTATTTTGCTTAGCATTATACTCTCTAGCTCCATCCACGTTATTGCACATGGCAAGATTTCATTCTTTTTTATGGTTGAATAATATTCCATTATATATAATTTTTATGTATATATATATATAAATAAAATTTATATATATCACATTTTCTTTATCCATTATCCATTTATCAGTAGATGGACAACATTTGGATTGTCTCCATAATTTGGTTACTGTTGATAATGCTGCTATAAACATCAAGGGGCATGTATCTCTTCAAATTAGAATTTTTTTTATCCTTTGGGTAAACACTTAGTAGAGCAATTGCTGGATACTAGGATGATTCTATTTTTAACTTTTTGAAAAACTTCCATAGTGTTTTCTAGAGTGACTGCACCACTTCACTTTCTCACCAACAGTGTAAGAGTGTTCCCCTTTCTCCACATCCTCCCCACAACACCTGTTGTTGCCTGTGTTGTTCATTTTAGCTATTCTGACAGGTGTGAGGTAATATCTCCTTGTATATTTAATTTGTATTTCTAAGATAATGAGTCATCTTTTCATGTGTCTGCTAGCCATCTGTATGACTTCTTTGGAAAAATGTCTATTCATGTCTTCTGCCCATTTTTTAATGGGATTATTTGTTCTTGAGTGTTGAGTTTTATAAATTCTTTATATATTTTGGATACTAACCATTTATCAAATATGTCATTTGCAAATATCTTCTCCCATTCAGGAGATTGCTTTTCAGTTTTGCTGATTGTTTGTTTTGTTGTACTGAAGCTTTTTATTTTGATGAAGTCCTAATAGTTTATTTTTGCTTTTGTTTCCCTCGGCTTAGGAGACAAATTTAGTAAGTGACTAGGCTGATATGAAAGAGATTACTGCCTCTCTTCTCTTCTAGGATTTTATTGGTTTCTTGTCTCATATTTAGGTCTTTCACATTTTGAATTAATTTTTGTGTATGGTGTAAGAAAGTATTCCAGTTTCATCATTTTGAATACTGCTGTCTAGTTTTCCCAGCACCACTTGTTGAAGAGATGGTCTTTTTTCCATTGCACATTCTTTGTTGCTTTATTGAAGATTAATTGACCATATACTTGTGGGTTCATTTTTGGGTTTTCTATTATGTTCTATTAATCTATGTGTCTATTTTTGTGTCAATACCATACTGTCTTGATCACTACAGCTTTGTAATGTAACTTAAAGTTTGGAATTGAGATGACTCTGCTTTTGTTTTTCGATATTGTTTTGGCTATTTGGGATATTTTGTGGTTCTATACAAATTATACAACTGTTTGTTCTACCTCTGTGAAAAATGCTGTTAGTATTTTGATATAGGGATTGCATTAAATGTGTAGATTGCCTTTGGTAGTATAGACATGTTAACAATATTTGTTCTTTCAATCCATGAGTATGGAAAGTTTTTCCATTTCTTTGAATCATCTTCACTTACTTTCATCAGTGTTTTATAGTTTTCAGAATACAGATCTTTTACCTCTTTGGTTAGGTATTCCTGGGTATTTTATTGGTTTTGGTGCAATTGTAAATGGAATTGATTCCTTGATTTCTTTCTGCTGTTTCATTATCGGTATATAGAAATGTAACAGGTTTCTGTATGTTGATTTTGTATCCTGTGACATTATTGAATTCATGTATCAGTTCTAGCAATATTTTGATAGAGTTGGGTTTTCTATATAGAGTATCAGGTCATCTGCCAATAGTGAAAGCTTGACTTCTTCCTTGCTAATGTGGATGCCTTTTATTTCTTTTTGTTGTCTGATTGCTGAGGCTAAGACTTCTAGTACTATGTTAAATAACAGTGGTGAGAGTGGACATCCCTGTCTTGTTCCTGACTGTAGAGACAAAGCTCTGTTTTTCCCCATTGAGAATCATATTAGCTGTGGGTTTTTCAAATGTGACCTTTATTATGTTGAGGTATGTTCCCTCTAACCCTACTTTGTTGAGGGTTCTGATCATGGGTGGATGTTGTATTTTGTCAAATGCTTTTTCCTGCATCTGCTGAAAGGATTATTTCCTTTCTTTTATTAATGTGGTGTATTGTGTTGATTGATTTGTGAATTTTGAAACACACTTGCAGCCCAGTAATAAATCCCACTTGATCGTGATGAATGATTCTTTTAATGTACTGTCATATTTGATTTGCTAGTATTTTACTGAGAATTTTTGCATCCATGTGCATCAGTGATATTGGCCTATAATTTTCGTTTTTAGTGGACTCTTTGGTTTTGGTATCAGAGTACTGCTGGCCTCATGGAATGAATTTGGAAGTTTTCCTTCCGTTTCTATTTTTTTGGAATAGTTTGAGAGGAATAGGTAAGACTTTTTCTTTAAATATTTGTAGAATTCACCTATAAAGCCATTAGGCCTTGGACTTTTGTTTGTTGGTAGATTTTTTGATTACTGATTCAATTTCTTTGCTGGTTATTCGTCTGTTCAAGTTTTCTATTTCTTCCTGTTTCAGTTTTGGTAGTTTATATGTTTCTAGGAATTTATCCATTTCTTCCAGATTGTTCAATTTGTTGGCAAATAGATTTTCATGATCTTCTAATTGTTTGTATTTCTGTAGTGTTGGTTGTTATTTCTCCTCTGTCATTTGTGATTTTATTTATTTGGGTGCTTTCTCTTTTCTTTTGATCAGTGTGGCTAGGTGCTCATCAATTTTATTAATTTTTTTTCAAAGAACCAGTTCCTGGTTTCATGGATCTGTCCTTTCTTTTTAATTTTTTTTTTGGTGGGGGGGATTTCTATATCATTTCTTTCTGCTCTAATCTTTATTATTCCCTTTCTTCTACTGTTGTTAGGCTTTGTTTGTTGTTCTTTTTCTAGATGTTTTAGGTGTAAGTTTAGATTGTTTATTTGAGATTTTTCTTGTTTCTTGAGGCAGGCCTATATTGTTATAAACTTTCCTCTTATGACAGCTTTTGCTGCATCCCCAATATTTTGGACCATCATGTTTTCATTTTCATTTGTCCATGTATTTGTTGATTCCTTCTTTGATTTCCTGGTTGACCCATTCATTGTTCAATAGCCTGTTTTTTAACATCCAAATATCTGTGGTCTTTCCAAATTTTTGTTTGTGGTTGACTTCAAGCATCATAGTGTTTTGGTTAGAAAAGGTGCATGGTATGATATCAATCATTTTGTACATTTTGAGGCCTGATTTGTGACCTTGTATGTGATCTATTCCAGTCCCTTGTGCACTTGAAAAGAATGTGCATTCTGCTGCTTTAAGATAGAATGTTCTGAATATATCTGTTAAGTCCTTCTGGTTCAGTGTGTCATTCAATACAATTGTACCCTGTTGATTTTCTGCTTAGATGATCTGTCTCTTCCTGTAAGTTGGGTGTTAAAGTCCCCTACTATTTTCGTAGTATTGTCATTTAGTTCCTTTATATCTGTTATTAATTGTTTTATATATTTGTGTGCTCCCATGCTAGGTGTATACATTTTTACAACTGTTAGCTATTCTTATTATGGTCCCTTTTATGATTATATAATGCCCTTCATCTCTTGTTACAGTCTTTGGTTTAAAATCTATTTTGTCTGATGTAAGTGTTGCTACTCATGCTTTCTTTTAACATCCATTTGCATGATAAATGTTTCTCCATCTCCTCACTTTTAATCTGCACATGTCTTTAGATCTAAAATGAGTCTCTTGTAGGCAGCATATAGATGGGTCTTGGTTTTGTTGCTGTTGTTGTTTTGTTTTGTTTTAAATCCATTCTGACACCCTATGTCTTTTGATTAAAGCATTTAGTCCATTGGCATTCAGACTAATTTGATAGCTATGTATTTAGTGCCATTATTACTTGTTCTGTCATTGTTTCTGGAGATTTTCTGTTTCTTTCTAGTCTTTGTCACTTTTGGTCTCTCCTTTCCATTCAAAGAGTCCCCTTTAATATTTCTTGTACAGTTGGTTTACTGATCATGAACTCCATTGGTTTTTGTTTGTCTGGAAAACTCTTCATCTCTCCTTCTATTCTTTTTTTTTTTTAAGATTTTATTTTATTTATTTATTTGACAGAGAGAGACACAGTGAGATAGGAAACACAAGCGGGGGAGTGGGATAGGGAGAAGCAGGCTTCCTGCAGAGCAGGGAGCCTGATGCGGGGCTCAATCCCAGGACCCCCGGACTATGACCTGAGCCGAAGGCAGACACTTAATGACTGAGCCACCCAGACTCCCCTCTCTCCTTCTATTCTGAATGATAGCCTTGCTGGATAGAGTATTGTCAGCTGCAGATTTTTCCTATTCAGCATGTTGAATATATCATGCCACTCACTTCTTGCTTGCCAAGTTTCTGTGGATAGATCTGCAGCTAGACTTCTAGGTCTTCCCTTGTAAGTTAGGGACTTCTTTCATCTTGCTGCTTTAAGATTATTTTTTTCTTTATTGGTATATTTTGCAAATTTAATTACAATATGTCTTGGTGTTGACCTGCTTTTGTTGATTTTGGTGGGAGTTCTCTGTGCCTCCTGGATCAGGATATCTGTTTCCTTCCCCAGATTAGGGATGTTTTCTCCAATTATTTCTTTAAATAAATTTTCTGCCCTTTTTTCTCTTTTTTTTCTTCTGGGACTGCTATAATATGAATGTTATTATGTTTGAATGGAGTCACTGAGTTCCCTAAATCCGTTCTTGTGTTCCATAATCCTTTTTTCTCTCTTTTATTCAGCTGCATTGTTTTCCATTATTTTATCTTCTGTGTATATCTTTTTATTTCTCTGCTTCTTCCATTGTTGTTTCATTGCATCAGGTCTGTTTCAAATCTCATTAATGCAATTTTTTTCATTTCTGACTGATTGTTTTTTAAGTCTTTTATCTCTGTTGTAAGGGCCTCCCTGAAGTCTTCCATTCTTTTCTCAAGTCCAGTGAGTAACCTTATGATTGTTGCTTAAAATTCTCCACCAGGCACGTTACTTATATCCATTTTGCTTGGATCTCTGGCTGTGACCTTATCTTGTTCTTTCATTTTGTATGAATTCCTCTGTCATGGCATTTTGTTAGTATCTGTGTTCTTCTTTTGTTAGAAAAGTCTGTTATGTTTGCTGCTCCTGAGAGTAATGTCCTTATAAAGAAAAGGTCATATGGTTTCTAGGGTCTGGTGCTTCAGAGGTTGTCTCTGGTGTGTGCTGCATGCACTCTGCTGTTGTGTTTTGGCTGCTTTATTCTTCAAGTCAGTGGTCTGTAGAGACTCTCCTTGCCTTTAGTGGCAGTGTTTGGTCCTTGGCTAGAATGTGGCAAGTTTTAACTAGGTGTACTCTGGTCTGCTTATTAAATATTAAATGAGACCTGACACAATTTCCACCTGAATGAAGTCCTGTAGAACTCTCTGGTTGGGGCATGGTGTGGACAAGTGTTTCTGTTGGTCTTCTGGGGAAAAAGCCCGTTGTGTTGAGACTGACTCAAATATGACCAAGAAGGTGAGTACAACCAGAGTGCAGGAGAACTTGGTGTAAGCAAGTTAGGCATTCAGCTGACACTGTGCTGTTTATTGCAGGTGGCTCTATGTTAATGCAGAGGAGCAGGGGAGGAAAATTATGCCAGCCAACAACTTTGTCCCCAGACAAGGGTCTCTGTGCCTGCTTCTCTCAGGAAAACACTCTGAGAAGAGTGAATAATATCCCCTCTCTGGTCCCAGGCATTTTTCAGATTGTTATTTCCATACTATCTGCCTCCTGGTTGTTTGCCTGACTTCTTTCCAGGAGTAGGGCAGTGCCCTCATGGCTCTATCACAGCCAAGCCTGCTGACCTTTAAAACTCTAGTTTTCAAGCCCTGTTGATTGCAAGAACTCATGAAAACCCACCTGTCTTATAGTCCCAGCGAATGGCTTTAGGCAAGTATTTTCCTTGTGTTCTCCTCCAGATTCCCCTCTCCCCTTGTGTTCTCTCTTGTTTTTCTCCACCATCAGGGCTCCTTCCTCTCTGAAGCACCAGAGAACCATTTCTCCCCCAAACCACATCTCCACACTTCCTATCTTCTTTGATATGACCTTTTCTCTCCCTCTAGTTGTGGAGTTTATTCTGTCAGTCCTCAGTGTAATGTTGGAGGTACTCAGAATGATTTGATAGTTATCTAGCTGTGTTCCAGGGATGAGAATAGACTAGGGTCCTCTTACTTTGCCACTATCTTAGCTTACCTTCTTTTGTACCAGATTTTTCAGATATATTGATGTGGAGGTAAGTTATATAATCAACAAGATGGATTTTAAAAAGAAATGTAGCAAAAGCATGGCAGAGACAACATGAATGACAATGGTAGAAATAATCCAAATATATCAATATAAAATAAACTTAAGTAGACTAATTTGATTAATTTGGATAAAAAATTCATCCAAATACTAATAAGACACACAGTAGAAGGTTAATTTTATATGTCAACATGGCAAAGCCAAAGAGCATATAGATGTTAGGTCAAACATTATTCTAGTTGTCTCCAGTTGTGAGAGTGTTTTTGGATGAGATGAACATTTAAATTGGTAGACTAAGTAAACCAGATTTCCCTCCTTAACACAGATGGTCTTCATCCATTGAGTTGAAGGCTGGAAAAGAACAAAATCATTGCCCTTCCATAAGTAAAGGAAAACTCCTCCTGCCTGAGTGCATGAGTTGGATAGTGGTCTCTTTCTACCTTCAGAACTCAAAATGAAACATTGGCTCTTATTGGGTATCCAGCCTGCTAACTTCACGACTGGAACTACATGAGCTCTCTTATGCCTCCAGATTGCTGATTGCAGATCTTGAGACTTCTCAGCTCCCATAATTGTGTGAGCCAATTCCTTAAAATTAATAATAGATGATAGATAGATTAGATGACTGATAGATAGATAGATAGATAGATGATAGATAGATAGATAGATGATAGATAGATAATTGATAGATAATAGATAGATGATAGATAGACAGACATCCTATGGGTTCTGTTTTTGTGGAGAACCTTGACTTATACACAAACTTATTCCTAAGGACCCAAACAAAAGAGTTTGAGAGTATATATATGTTAACCCATACTAGCCAATAAAATTGAAAGAAGTTATTAAACTCAAATTAAATAAACTTTATAGCAAAAAAAATTATTAAGTTTAAAGAGAATCAAATGTCTAATTAAATTCAAACCCATATAATCTTCATAATATGACTTCAAATTATATGAAACAAAAAGTGACAGGATTAAAATATTTATTGACAAAATAATAAATATAATTGAAATATTCAACATTCATCTCTCCTTAAAATAATAGACTTCAAAGATAAAATATTGCTAAACATGTATAAAATATATATAATACAATAATCATGACCAAATTTACATATAAATTTCCTCCTTCAACAATTAGGTAGGAAATGCATATTTACTTTTCTCGAGTACACATGGACATTTACAAAAGTTTATCATACGATAGTCTGTAAAATAAGCACTTACACATTTCAGACAGTTGATAACACACAGGATACTTGGAGCACCACGTAAAAGGCAAACATTTTTGGAAAAAAATATATATAATGAACACAGCCAGAAAACCGGAAATTAAGAACATATGGGCTAAAGAAGTCATAAGGGATATTAGAGAATAACTTGAACTTTAAAATAAGCTAAACACATGATATTAAAATTCTTAGGATATACAATTAATAAATGGGCAGAGAAACTGAACAGATTTTTTTTTCCAAAGAAGGTACACAGATGACCAACAGACACATGAAAAGATGCTCAATATCACTCATCATCAAGGAAATGCAAATCAAAACAATGATAAGATACCACACGATCAGAATGGTTAAAATATAAAAGACAAATAATAACAAATGTAGGAGAGGATGTGAAGAAAAAGGAATTCTCAAACACTGTTGATGGGAATGTAAATAGGTACAGACACTGTGGAAAACATTATGGAGGTTCCTCAAAAATTAAAAATAGAAATATGACAATAATTTTTCTACTAGGTATTTACCCAAAGAAAATGAAAACACTAATTTGAAAGGGTATATGCACTCTCTCTTTGTTGCAGCATTATTTACAATAGCCAAAATATGTAAACAAACTAAGAGCTCATTAACAGATGAAAGGATAAGGAAGATGTGATATATATTTATACATCTGCATATATGTATATGTATGTAGCCATTAAAAGGAGGAGAGCAGGCTATTTGTGAGAATATGAATGGACCTAGACTGTATTATGCTAAATGAAATAAGTCAGCCTGAGAAAGACAATTATCATATGATCTCACTCATATATGGCATCTTAAAAAAAAGAATAACCAAACAGAAAAACAGAAACAGACCCATAAACACAGGGAACAAACTGATGGTTGCCAGAGAGGAGTGTGGTTGGAGAGATGAACAAATGGATGAAGGGGAGTGGGAGATACAAGCTTCCAGTTAGATAGTAGCTATACTTAATGTTGAGTACAATACAATGTTTAAAGTTGTTAAATCACTATGTTGTAAACCTGAAACTAATCTAACATTTTGTATCAACTGCACTCAAACAAACAAACAAAAAATCAATAAAATATTGTTGGATATAAGTAAAACAGTATACCAAGCAAATATATATCCTGAGGTGCTTATATAATTAAAAAAATAAAAATAAATATTTATGAGCTAATAATACAACATAAGAAAACAGGAAAAGATCCACAAAACAAAACCAAAGAAAGAAAGATAAATAATTAAAAGTAGATTTTAATACAAATTAAAAGATATGATAGAGATCAGCAAAGCCAAAAGGTAATTCTATGAAAAAGGTAGTAACGTAAAGTAGCTTACAAAATATATCAAGGAAAGGAAAAATAAAATCAATAATGGTAGGAATAGAAAAAAAGTGCATAACTAAAAAATAGGAATTTTTTAAAGTAAGAGAATATTTTAAACATAACCTTATATTTATACCAATGAATTTGCATGTGTACCTGAAATTATCATTCCCCAAAAAATATATCTTACAAATATAAACAAAAAGAAAAAATAGCCTTCAGTTAAAAAACAAAAGCAAAACCAAAAAACAATCTGCAAACTCTGCTTAGTACTTTAGTTTTTAATGTTGTTTGGAGGACTCAGAATAAAATTATTACATACATGTATATAATGAATAATGAAAATATACATTGTGAGTAAATTATGAAAAAAGAAATGTATTTTGTGCACTTTCATTATTTTTTAAAAATTTCAGTGTCATACATTAAAGGCTGTCACATAAAAGGAAGCTAGAGAGATGACAAATAAATTTAATGCATTACTTTGGATTGGACCAGAAACCAATAAAATATTATAAAATATATCATAGGACCTTGGGGGAATTTGAATATAAGCTGTATATTAAGTAATTATATTTTATCCAACACTAAATTTCTTGATTTTAATAATTGTACTGTAGTTATGTGAAAGAATATCCTTGTTTTCAGATATGCAGAAGCAGAGATGCTAAAAATACTTACAATTGGTTAATCACATCATTGAGAAAATACTTCTCAGTTGGAGAGTAAAATTTATAGATGTTTGTAGTCTTAGTACAAGAACTTTTGGGTGAGTGTTATATTTGAGAAAAGTAACTGAATTAAAAAACTTACATTAATGCTTGGTTATGTCATTTGGTCAAGCCCTTTGTCAAAGAGACTCCCTATATAGTTTGTTTCATGGAAGAGGATTTGTACACTTGCACCATGCAAATTGAACATTATTTTCTTTGGCTTCTGAAAACGGAAATACTATTCTTGAGTGATTCAGCAGTTTATTGGCCATGGATAGGGTAAATGATGAATTATTTTTATGAATACTATTCACAAAAAATTGTTAAAGCATTTAGGAACAAACACAAAATAAGTTTCAAAGAAAGAACAATTTAAGTGAGAACCAAACAGAAAAAGGAATTTTTTAAAAGATTTTCTTCATTTATTTGAGAGGGAGAAAGAACAAGAGAGAGAGAGAGCATCAGCGGGGGCAGGAGCAGAGGGAGAGGTTGAGGGAGAAGCAGACTCCCCGCTGAGCAGGGAGCCTGATGCAGGCTCAATCCCAGGACCCCGAGATCATGACCTGAGCCAAAGGCAGACACTTAACTGACTGAGCCATCCAGGCATCCCAAAAGGAATTTTTTAAAAAAGGAATATTTCAAAATTGGAAACAAGGAGAATTTCAAAGCTCTGTTTTCAATATGCTGTAGGATATACACACACATACACAATCACACACACAGCTCATCACCTATGTTTGCATGATTTTTGACTATAGAGAAGAATAGGGACTCTAGAAGGAGTATATTCTAGATTTTCTAACCATTTGGAAAAGAGAAAACAAAAAGATTTCTCACTTCATCACAAAATTAGAAAAATAAAATAAAGTATATGTAAAGCAGTGAATAGAGAGACAGAGAAAACTGTTGCAGAGATACATGAGAAAATCAAACAAGTCCTTGTGGTAAATACTCCTCAGACTGCAGAGTGCCTGAGGGTCCTGCAGATTCTTCCTGTTGTCTTAATGTATAAGGAAGAAGAATAAACCAAGGCTGTTTGAAGTTACACAAAAAGACAAGCGATCAAGACCATTTGAAACTATGATATAGAATAATAAAGTGCTTAATTTTCCTCCGATGGATATGACTCAATAAGTTTAATATGTAAAGTTTTAGAAGACAATTTTTTTCACAAAAATTGACTTAGATTTTTGGATGATATGTTTTCTTTATTATTTCAAGTTATCTAATTCCTTTTTTTAATTATAAATTTCTATAATAAATATGTATTGTAGAATATAATATTTAAATATCATATAGCATACTGTAAGACGAGACTGAGTAGTGGTGAACTAGAAAACTTAGGAATCATTGGCTAAAAAATTGAGCTTTATGACCTTCTATATGAAAGTCATAGTGAATTTGCTTACTCTTCTTCCATATCAGCCTTGAGCTTTTGTGACTATATCATTTAAATAGCGATTAACATAAATATATGTTATATATTCATCAAGTAATGCACATTCAAGGGAATATAGCTGTATTACTATACTGAAATAATTCTTGCATTGCAATGTCTTGCTGTTTTACTTTTGTGTTATTTTCAAATTCATCCAGTGCACATTAAGAACACATTATGTTTCACTTGTTATAATTGGATATTATTTATATTTAATATGTACAGTGTCTGCCCATTATATCAGTTACATAAATACTTAAAATATCTCTATGCCTACAATAGGTTTCTGTTGCTGTCGTAACAAGTTACTACAAACTTAGAGACTTAAAACGATACCCGTTTTGTAGTTCATAATTCCCATGGGTCAAGAATCTTAGCACAGTGGCACTCAGCTAGTTCTTCTCTAATTCTCACAAAGCTAAAATCAAGGTATTGGCTAGGCCACCTTCTTTTCTTCAAAGTCTGGAGAAGAATTTCCTTTCAAACTAGCTCATTCAGTTTGTTGGCAGAACTCAGAACTTTTCAGCTTGAAGTTGAAAGACTGAGATCCCCATGTCCTTTCTGGCTGTCAGCCATGGGCTGACTTCAGCTCCTAGAATATACCTCCCACTCCTTGAATATGACCCTCTCCATCACAGAACCAGCCATGACAATTGGAACCCATCTTATATGTGCAATTTCCTTGACTTGTCTGTCTGCCACATCTTGCCATACTTTTCTGCTATATTTTGCTGATTTTTTCCTTTTCCAGCTGCTTCTAGGGGCTCACATGACTAGATTGAGCCCACTTGTAGCATCCAGGCCACTCTCTCTGTTTTAAGGTGCTTAAGCCTAGTTACATCTGTAAAGTCCTTTTACCAGGTAAAGTATTATTTTCACAACTTCTTCAAATCAAGCCATGGACATCTTTGGCAGTAGTGAGTTACCTACTGTCAAGAATACCCAAATCCACAAATGCCAAGCTACTTATTTACACCAAGATTTCTTTTTTTTAAAGATTTTATTTATTTGACAGAGAGCGAGAAAGAGCACAATTAGGCAGAGTGGCCAGCAGAGGGAGAGGGAGAAGCAGGCTCTTCTCTGAGCAGGGAGCCTGATGCGGGGCTCGATCCTAGGACCCTGGGATCATGACCTGAGCCGAAGGCAGATGCTTAACTGACCGAGCCACCCAGGTGACCCATAAACCAAGATTTCTGAAAGTCTTTGAGGTACCTATGTTTCTTTCTCTTTTTTATTAAGTTTGTCATGAAATAGTAGATATTATACTACTATATATGTTTTTAGATAGCAACATATCATTGGCAAATCCAAGCATCATAAAAATGTACTAACTACTTGGCCATTTATTATGTGTATCTCATGAGTTGATACTGAGTATTGTTTCCCAGGGAAGAAATGGGTGAAGATGTATTGTTTCTGCTGCTGCTTCTATTCCATTATTTTCTGCTCAAATACCAAATTCATGAATATTCTGAATCCATACAATACCTTGTACCAGGTTCTATAGATTGTGAATGTAGCTCTACTTCTTTAAGGCATTAATTTAAGGTAAGTCATTTAGCAATTTGCTCATGTTCAAATTCTTAGCATTTGTTTGCTTCATAGGTAATTATGGAAAAGCTACTTTCTGTAACAGTTTTTAAATTGTTGCAGTTCACATGGCATAAAGCTAATCAAAATTGTACTTTATTAAAAATCATATATATTTTAATGTCAATGATAATCTCAGCATGAAGATAATAATCAGATAATAAATATTCTGATTATATGTAATAAACAGAAAAAATGGGAATTTTGCTTTGCTTTATCTATTGTTATGTAGTTATTGCTCTTGCTGCTTTTAATGAGTGTGAGAAGAAATAGAAGATTCAGTAGCATAAAACTCTTTATGGAAGAAAATTGGGGCAATCCAAGAGAAATAGCCCAAATATTATGACTGATAAAAATATGAAGTTTAGGGGCACCTGGGTGGCTCAGTTGTTAATCGTCTGCCTTTGGCGCAGGTCATGGTCCCAGGGTCCTGGGATCAAGCCTCGCATTGGGTTCCCTGCTCTGCGGGAAGCCTGCTTCTCCCTCTCCTTCTCCTGCTTGTGTTCCCTTCTCGCTGTCTCTCTCTGTCAAATAAATAAATAAAATCTTAAAAAAATATATTAAGTTTAGATGAAAGGAAAGTTGGAAAGCACAGATAAACTGATAAGCAAAAAGAGCCATTAACAAGGATCATTTCTGAGAGAATGCATTTACCACAGATTGAAAATATTTGTTTCACTTGTCTAAGTTCTCAGAATTCTGAGTAAATTGTTGAGCTCCAAGGAAAATCCTAAAGGTGCTTAAGCTCTAGCATTTATCACCATGAAATTCCTTAAGAGGGTTTCCAGTGTGCAATTTTGCAATACTCCTCTCCTAATCAATTTCACCCACTGGCCTCAGTGCAGCTTGCCACACTACAGTCTTTTTGGTCACTGTCCAACAAAGACAAAAAAAAATTAATGCTTATCTAAAATAAGTGCTTATCGGGGCACCTGGGTGGCTCAGTCGTTAAGCGTCTGCCTTCGGCTCAGGTCATGATCCCAGGGTCCTGGGATCGAGCCCCGCATTGGGCTTCCTGCTCCACGGGAAGCCTGCTTCTCCCTCTCCCACTCCCCCTGCTTGTGTTCCCTCTCTCGCTGTGTCTCTCTCTGTCAAATAAATAAACAAAATCTTTAAAAAAAATAAAATAAAATAAATGCTTATCTAATAATGACTCCCCAGACATTTGGACTTTTTTACTGTAACCTCACCCTTTCTATTTTAGAATTTTCGAAAGCCAAAAGCACATTTAAATTTTGCTGATATATATCAGGACTATTAAATGATGAGTTTTAATTACTTCTATATACATCCATTTTTGTACTATGAGAAGTACATATAATTTCCCAACTAAGTATATTCTTTATGTTATCTCATTGGAGCCTTAATGCAGAGCAGGGAATGAATAAAAGGATATAGAGAGTAAATGTTTCCCTGAATCAGACTAATTTCTTTATGATCAAGGATTAAGTGATGATATATTGTGTATCTACCTGAAGATAATACCCTAAAATAATGGCAACGATCAATATAAACATTCATTTTTCATATAGTTTGCATAGTTTTGTGATTGCAATTGAGTGTTTTACAAAAAGATGCCTCATAGAGATTAAATTTTGTTATTTTTTAAAGTCTTTCTTAGAAGATCAAATTCCTTCATTTTCAGTGCCAGTATCACTAAGAAAGTTTTCCCTTAGTAAAATAAGAATGGGAATAGGGAGTCTTAAAATTGTTTTGCATATTCAATTTGTCATGGCAAGATCACTTTGGAATGACAGAGGACATCATCCCTTAGGAAAGCAAGAAGTAGAATTAATCCCAGTTGTTCTGAGTGAAGATTAAATAATCAGATCTTTTGTATTTTGAGGGGACAAGGCCAACCAAACTAAACTGACCCCACCCACTGGGCCCAAGAAGCAAGCAAACAAACAACAGCAACAGTAAATAAATCTCATGCTAGAATGTAATTTAATAGGAAGGAGGGAGAGTGTTCTGAATGGTTAATTGTTCTAAAAAGCCTTATTCAGGGACACCTGGGTGGCTGTTGGCTAAGCATCCAACTTCAGTTCAAGTCATGATCTCAGGGTCCTGGGATTGAGCCCTGCATAGAGTTCCACACTCAGCTGGGACTCTGCTTCTTCCTCTCCCTCTCCCTCTACACTTTCCCCTGCTTGTGCTCTCTCTCTCTCAAATAAATAAATAAATAAGTCTTAAATTTAAAAAAAAAAAATAGTAAAAGGCCTTATTCAATAGCCTGGGCTTAGATTTCACTTTAGGACAAAGGTTGTAGATTTTAAAAAAATGATTTATGGGGCACCTGAGTAGCTCAGTCAGTTAAACGTCTACCTTTGGCTCCAGTCATGATCTCAGGGTGCTGAGATAGATCCCAATGTGGGGCTCCCTGTTCTGCTGGGAGTTTGCTTCTTCCACTCCCTCTGCACTCCCCCCCCACTCATGCTCTCTCTCTCTCTCAAATAAATAAATAAAATCTTTAAAAAAAACCCATAAGGTTGTATATTGATCAGTTGACAAAAATTTTGTGTCCAGAGTTCATAGGAACCTAGTCTTTCATTTCTTCTAGGATCAATATTTTAGTATTTGCTAATTCAGTGTTCAAGGCAAATTTATAGAATATAATTACAGCAAACAATGAGGTTTGACTGTGTATATGTTTTTTGTACTATATTTTTAGGTATAATTTCCATAGAGTAAAATGACTTGATCTTAAAAAAGTATAGTTCAATAAGTTTTGAAGCTGTATGCTATTTGTACACTCTACAAAACTACATATGTATATGAGTATATATATTCACCATAGAAGATGCTCTTGTGTTTCTTTTTGGTCAAATTTTTTCAGGATAATTCTGTCACTGAAGACTACTTCTGCCTCTTTTCGGAATTTGGAAATGAACATATACATTTTGTGTTCTTTATCTGGTTTGTTTCACAAAACATGCTGTTTTGTGATTCATCTGTGTCATTGCATGTATAAATAGTTCAGTCTTTTATTATTAATGGTAGCACATTACATTGAGGTGCTGCAAAGTCTTTATTCCTTGTCCCATATTAATGATTATTTGGTTTGTACCCAATTGCTTACTATTTTTATTTGAAATTCTTATGGACTAATTATTTTGAACAATTTTCATGAATATATTACTCAATTCTTATTTTCTTTTGTCAAGTGTCAGTTCAGGTATTTTTGCACATATTTTATTTTTTGCTATTGATCCATAGTCCTGTATATACTAAATATGTCTTCTAAGGTATATATGTATTGTGAATATTTTGACTCAGATTATTGCACACATCATCTTCTTATTGAAGTCTTTTGATAAAAAGAAATTTCCAATTATTTTAAGTTCAGTTTGGCAATTTTTATTTGTTTCTTTCTGTGTCTTGAATAAGAAATTTTTCCCAAGATTTTGAAGCCAACCCGTATTTACTCTTACAATCTTTATACTTCTGACTCTTAAGATTAGGTCTAAAATGCACATCTGATTAATTTTTACACATGGAATGAGTTATGAGTAAAAATTTTTTCCACAAGGATATCCAGTTTTGAGTACCATTTGTTAAAAGCAAACTTTATTTTCTCTGTTGAACTGTTTCCTTTTTAAAATATCAATAGATCATTGGTCAATCTCTATTTTGTTCCATTGATCTGATTGCTCGTACTTTATGGCAATAAAACACTATGTTGATTACAGAGGTTTATGATCTTGAAATCAGATAGAATATATTTTTCAATTCTTCTTTTTCAATGGTGTTTACAGCTATTTTGAATTCTACACATTACCATAAAAGTTCTGGGATCAGATTCATTTTCTCCCAAAAGTTCTCTAATGGTTTTGATTGTTAATGCATTAATTTATAGATCAGTTGGGGGGGATGAACAATTTTACAATATTAAAACTTCTCACTCACAAATGCAATATGTCTCACAATTTTTAATGTCATTTTTCTTATCAGCAAGATTTTGTACTTTTCAGTGTGCTTTAATAGGTATCTTCTCTGATATCATTTTTAAAAATCTCATTTCTAATAACATTGCAAAAAAATTTATATTCCTTTTTCCATTTTTTATTGCAAGAATAATGAAACGGTATTGATTCTTGTATACTGACCTTATATTGAGCAGCACTTGCTAAATTCATATAACATTTCTAGTTGATTTGTTAAAGATTCCAATGGTTTTCAATGAATCTATAATAGTCTAACTCAATTTTTCTGTTTGCTGTAGCCTTCAAATCTGCCACCACCAGCCTTTTTCCTCTTTTCCCATATCAGAGCAAGCTGAAGAGAAAATTTCAGAGTTCCTCTCTCAGTACTCCTGGGAGTTGAAGCCATGCAAACTCCTGCCAGTGCATGGAAATCCTCTTTCTGACCCTACTAATTAACCACAATAAAAACAAAACCAGTCTCTTTCTCAGCTTTCTCAAGATATTTATGGACCTGCTTGGGAATCTTCTCTGTTCTTCACAGGAAGGCTTATTATGTGACCAATAAATTTTATTTTATTTTATTTTTAAAAGATTTTTATTTATTTATTTAACAGAGAGAGAGAGAGCACAAGCAGGGGCAGTGGCTGGCAGAGGGAGAGGGAGAAGCAGGCTCTTGGCTGACAAGAAGCCTGATGCAGGGCTAGATCCCAGGACTCTGGGATCAGGACCTGAGCCGAAGGCAGACGCTTAACTGGCTGAGCCACCCAGGTGCCCGCCAATAAATATTTTAATTCATATATTAATCTTACTGCATGTGTGGGCTTAACATCCAAACAATTCGGGGTGGGGTGTTGATCCTGCCTTCTGTGAGGCAAGATAGTGCATGACATATAATCTAATAATGACAGTTTTGCTTCTTTCTTCTCAAATGTTATGCTTATTATTTCATTTCTTTGTTCTAATGCACTAGCTAGGACTTCAGTACAATATTGGCTAGAAAGGATTGTAGTGGTCTTCCTTATCTTGATTGCAATCTTAAGAGAAATTGGTCAATATTTCCCTATTAAATATGTTACCTGAATATTTTAATATATGTAATTTATAAAATGGTCAAAATGTCATTCTATTCCAAATTTTCTGAGGTATTTTATCTTAAATAGATGTTAAATTTGTTAAATGTATTTGAGGCACCTAATATTTAGATTTTTGATTCCACTTTATAAATGACTTTTTTCCTTTTGTTCTTTGCTATTTTTAGTAATTGCTCTACAGATTACACTATATAACTGTTTTTATCACAGTTGACAATTAATAGTAAGAACGTTATAATAGTAAATATATATAACTTCCATGAACTTTGTCCCATTATTGTTATATATTTAACTTATGCTACAATGCTGCAATACATTGCCATTATTTTGCTTTAAGCAATCAGTAATCATACATAACTACACACATGCATGCATACATGTTTTTAGCATAATATACACATCAATATTATACACACATATAACATGTAAGTATATATGTATAGAATCTGTGTATATGTATATTGTTATTAGTATAATATTGTGTACATGAATATATTGTCATGCAAGTGTATCACATGAACATAAATATAGTTCACATAATTTTATATATTTATGCTTTGTCATGTTGTTTATTCCTTTATGAAGATTTGAATTTTTACCTGGTGCCATTTACCTTCACCTGCACAAATTCTTTAAATACTTACTGCCATGTAGTCTTGCTACATATGAATGTTCTCAGCTTCTCAGGTTTAACTGCCTAAAATTATCTTACTTTGCTTTCAATTTTGGAAATTTTTTGTTGGGTTTAGAATTATGTGCTGAATGTTTAATGCATTTTAATGATGTTCCATTTTTTATATTTATTCTACTTGAGTTTGCTGTACTTCTTGGATCTCCTGGTTAAGAGTTTATTCTAACTTTGGAAAAATCTTGATAATTATCTCTTCAAATATTTCTTCTGTCCCATTCTCTATCATCTCGTCTGATAGTCAGGTAAGCCAATATTAGATTAATTAATAATTTCCCTCAGATACTGAGAATTCTATTTCTTCCGTTCTTAGTTGTTTGTGTATGTGCTTCAGTTTAAGTAATTTCTGTTGAATTGCATGAAATTTGTTGATGCTCTTCTCTTGTCAATTCTGCTATGAAATCCTTCAAGTGAATTGTTCATTTATAACATTTTCATGAAATTATTTTTTAATAGTTTCCATCTCTCTGCTATGATTTGTCTCTTCATGTATGCTCTCCAGTGTTTTGTTATACATTTTAGTAAACTATTTTTATAGTTACTTTAAAAACCCTATTGAGTAATTCTGACAACTGGGTCATCTTTGCATCTCTATTCATTTTTTTCCTTTCTTGAATATTGGTTATTCATAAACAGGCATCTACAACTATCTCATACATTTTTAGAATTATACATTGGACATTGTATTGAAAAGGACAGTAAAGGGGAGCCTGGGTGGCTCAGTCAGTTAAGTGTCTGCCTTCAGCTCAGGTCATGATCCCAGGGTCCTGGCCCCACATCAGGCTCCTTGCTCAGTGGGGAGACCGCTTCTCCCTCTGCCTGCCACTACACTTGCTTTTGCGCTCTCTCTGTGTGTCAAATAAATAAATAAAATCTTTAAGAAAAAGAGAGAGAAAAGAAAAGGACAGTAAAAATTAACCTCTACTAATTTTTAAATTAAAATTTCAGGGGCACCTTGGTGGCTCAGTCGTTAAGCGTCTGCCTTTGGCTCAGGTCATGATCCCAGGGTCCTGGGATGGAGCCCCGCATCGGGCTCCCTGCTCCGCGGGAAGCCTGCTTCTCCCTCTCCCACTCCCTCTGCTTGTATCCCTTCTCTTGCTGTGTCTCTCTCTGTCAAATAAATAAAATCTTTTTTAAAAAAATAATTAATTAATTAGTTAATTAAAATTTCAAAACAGCTATCCTCAGAAATGGTTGCTTATACTGTCAGTCCACTGGTATGGGGATCTGAGTCAATCTAATCTGCAATTGAGAAAGTTGTGCTTAGTTTCAGCTAGATTCACTGGCAGCTTTAAATATTGGGGGGGACAGAAGTATGTCTCCAAAATATCTTGGGATCTGAGAAACAACAAGATGCCAGAGATGTTCTATTGTTTTATAGCACAGACACCAGCTTTCTGAATAATGGAAGATTTCTCTTTTCTTTTTTTTCTTGTCTTCCCCCAACCTACCTCTCTCCCTCCTTCTCTCTCCTCTCCTTTAGAGTAAAGCTATCCACATTTTGAGTTGTTGAAATGTTCTCTTTAATCTTGAATTCCTGCACTTTAGGAGATTTATTTCATACTTTGGAAGACAGTTGCAACATAGGAAGTGAAGACTCAGTTTTCCTCAAATGTACATATCTCACTGTATTAGTTTGTTAGGGTTGCCATAACAAAGTACCACAAACTGGGTGACTTAAAAAACAGAAAATTATTGTCTCACAGTTCTGAAGGCCAGAAATCTGAGATCAAGGTGTTAGCAGATGTGGTTCCTTCTGAAGACTGTGAAGGAGAGTATGTTCCATCTTTCTCCCAGCTTCCTGTGGATTGATGGAAATCTTTGTCATTCCTTCACTTATAGACACATCACCCCAATCTTTTCCTCATATTCACAAGGCATTCTGTGTGTGCATGTGTGTGTGTGTGTGTGTGTTTGCATGTATGCATGCTTGTGTCCAACTTCCCCCCCTTTTTTTGCAAGGATGCTGATCATATTGGATTGGGGGCTCATTCTACTCCAGTATGACCTCATCATGTTCATTAACTATATCTGAAATGACTATTTCCAAATAAGTGTATAGTCTGAGATCCTTGGGGTTAAGACTTCAACATAATAATTTCATAGGAAAGGGGGGCACAACTTAAAGCATAACACTCAACTTTCCTGCCACACAGTCATCCTTCAGAGAACTGCTACAAGGTACTCACTGCAGACATGTAGAGAATTGAAGAATTTCCCTCAGCACTCTTGTTCCCTCCCAATCTTTTGGTTAGCCATTGCTTTTTCATTAGACAACCCCCCCATAACTATTAGGGTGATAATTATGTTATTTCTCTTACCCTCCTCCAGCATTCAGTGGGGAGATGCCTTGCAGTTAAGAAAGCTGTCTACTTTCAGTTTATGAAATAGTCATGTGCTTTGGAGTGATATCTTGCCCTGTGACTGTCCACCTTAGAAGATAGGACCTTCCACTTATTTAGAATCTTGTCTGCCATTGGAATGTGGGAACTAGGGGTGCCTGGGTGACTCAGTTGTTTAAGTGTCTGCCTTCAGCTCAGGTCATGATCTCTGGGTCCTGAGATTGAGCCTCATGTTGGGCTCTCTGCTCAGTGGGGACCCTGCCTCTCCTTCTCCCTCCCTGCCCCCTCACCCCTCTTGTGAGCTCTCGAGCTCTCTCTCTCTCTCTGTGTCAAATGAATAAATAAAATCTAAAAAAAAAAAAAAAGGAATGTGGGAACTATCTGCCATATGCCTCCAGGACTCAGCATCCCATCCTCAACCACAACAAGAAAGCCCATAGGAATGCTGATGGATAGTTTCAGACTTGCTTTGTAATTGGGGCTCACTGGGATTTAAATCAATCATTCCTACCCATTCATGGACATTAAAAGTTCATTATAATTTGGCTTATTTTCTCCTTAGCCCATATATAATGATTTCTTCCTCATTTTGACACTCTACCAGGAATAAGACCAGACATGGATCTCTTTTCTCCCAAGAAGGACATGCTATATCCTAGAAATTAGTTCACTTAGGTTTTTGTTGTTGTTGTTGTTTTGTTTTGTTTTGTTTTTTAATCTTCAACACTCTGATTTTTGTAAACTTGGTTTTTTGCTCATATGTCTTGTTATAAGGGTGGTAGCAATTTCTTTAAGATTTTCTATTATCTTAAACAGTAATTGAGTCCCACCATCATGTCTTTCTTGACTAGCCTCACATAGAAAAGTTGCTGTGTTAAACAACTTCCGTGGATGCCATTCACATTATAGTCTATGTAAACATTATACCCTGGAACTGACCAGTTCTCAAAATACATGGCTAGACATAATATACCTTCAGTATTAACAGCACTCTTTCAAGAAAGCCTGAATCATCTCTGCATAGTGCCTATGAGCTAAGAGAGAATTGAAGAGATTTATTTCATTGATTAATGTCTTGGGTATTCTTACTGGGAACTTTTCTTCTCTGAGTGAAAAAATAAAAAGTACTTTAATCTGATGAGCTCAGGTGTGTTTTCTTGAGAAAATCTTACATGACATAATACTGTATGACAGGAAGTCTACCACCCGATGCTGAGCTTCTGGAGTGAACAACACATCCCTGAAAATGAAGACAATTATAGTTGTCAACAATTTTACTTCAACTTCTACAGAGAAGAAAACCAAGGTTAGTTTCTTCACAATCATCAGTTTTCTTCAGTTTGATAAAGTCAAATAGACATGGATTCTTTTTATTTTATTTTATTTTATTTTAAAGGTTTTATTTATTTATTCATGAGAGACAGAGGAGGAGAGAGAGAGAGAGAGAAGCAGAGGGAGAAGCAGGCTCCAAAGAAGCAGGGAGCCCGATGCGGGACTCGATCCCAGGACCCTGGGATCATGACCTGAGCCGAAGGCAGACGCTTAACCATCTGAGCCACCCAGGCGCCCGACATGGATTCTTTTTTAAGATTCCCTTAAACAATAAAGTTGCTTACCTGGAAGGTATATCAGATGGTAAATTAAAGACATGAAAAAGACTAATTTGGAGTTTTATACTTCTATACTTTTCAATAACTTAGCTTCCAAACATTTACCTTCTTAAGTTCGACCATGATATATTATTTGCAGTGCCAAAGTTTGTGTAGGAATACCCTGGACCTATAACAATTTAGAACATTGAACAAAAAATATATATGTAATTCTGTGTTTTCACTTTGGTATTCAATAAATGCAATTTTTCTGTATTTTTTCCCTTAAAATTCAATTTCCCAAAAGGAAAAAATATATCATTTTATACTCCATACTAATTTGTTAATAGGAATAATATTTTAAAAGGCTAAAGTTATTATCATGGTAATATTTGATTCTAATCTCTGTAAATAAATACTCTGTCATTTTTTATATATGACCTTTAAAAACAATAAAATCCAAATATTTATTTTGATATCTGGTTTCAAAAAGTATAGTATTAGAAATTCAAAGTAATTAAGATGATATTATACAGCCTATCTACCATTTTACATTTTCCACATTGGTACTGCTCCAAAGACTCTGCCAAAACAATGCATTATAAATCTTCAGAAAAAAATGAAGGAGGTGTATTAATAAATAGATATACAGATAAATATTATTATCCTAAGATCTGATGAACAAAGAAAGCCCTAAAAGTTAAGTACATTCTTTGTATATTCTATGTTCCATATCTCTAAAGAACAATATACACATTTTAAAGTCAAAGGTTAATTATATTTGTCCCTTTTCAGCAGATCTACAAGCAGATCTAAGTAAGCAAGTGCAAACTATTGATCTGATGTCTAAATTATACGGGCAAAAACAATGTAACTTCATATTTTTACATTTTTAAACTTCTGGGACACACATACATATACACACACTTAAGGACACAAAGATCTAATATCAGATTCTATGGCCAATCAATTGAAACTAAAGATGAAGGACATTAGCTAGAGTGATAACCCATTTAAATTGCATTAATTATTATGAAAATTTCCTCAATATCAGAGTCTTTTTTTATGCTTTTGGGCTTTAACTAAATGTACATGTTTGTATTATTCTAAAGGTTCAACCTTTTAGTGTAGATCATTTGCTAATAATAGTGAAATAAACAATATATATTATATAAGGCAGTCAAACCACTAACAAATTATTTAAAACATACAAAGTTTCCCTTTGTTAAATGGGATGTAGTTAACCACCATTTCTTTCTTTGCATGGGGCTGAATTCTATTTTTGCTGTTTTCACATCTTAAGGAAAGATTAATTGATACATAACAAATTTCTCTTATATTAGAATTTGGCACTGACTGTAGATTATTACAAATGATTGCTAAATTTGTGAGTAATTATATTATACAGCACATCAATTAGTATGTGAAACTCCTTGTTTCAATTCATTATGCAGAACACCGATATCACTTAACTTTTTAATATTCTATCTTTATCTTTCAGTGTAAATAAAATATATTACCTTTCAAATTAATATAAATTACTATAAAACATGCCATAAACATTACTATGGGACATTCTGACTCTGAATTGTTTTCCAGGGAAATGTAGAAGTTTGGTGTTTATTTTGCAATGTGAATGTATATGTTAATGTTGATCTTGAATTTAACTTCCAAGAGTGAACCAAGGCTTTAATTTTCTGAAGTATCATGAGTGTATTATTTCTGTCCATGAGTTTTATGATTTTATACATTGCAATATGCATTCTTTTCACTGCCCATAGAAAATAAATCTTCACATTGTTTGCATTTAAATTCTAAGTAATCCTTTTGTGCACTCTATTCAACTTTGATACACTTTTTCTGAACACTTTTGGATTTTGATTTTTCAAAGAACAAAATGCAGTAAAGAAAATTTGACTGGAATACATCCTTTTAAAAACAATGTGTAGGGATGCCTGTGTGGCTCAGTTATTAAGTGTCTGCTTTCGGCTCAGGTCATGATCTCAGGGTCCTGGGATCAAGCCCTGCATCGGCTCCCTGCTCAGTGGGAAGCCTGCTTCTCCCTCTCCTACTCCCCCTGCTTGTGTTCCTGCTCTCGTTCTCTCTCTGTGAAATAAATAAATAAAATCTTTAAAAAACAAAAACAAAACAAAACAAAAAACAATGTGTAGACTTCCCTCCATTCTCAAAAGAAAGTGTAATTATGCTCTCATTTAACTTTATTATGCTTGAGAGCCACTATTCCACTATACATATTCTAATAAGTTATTCATTAAAAGTTCATTTAATTGAAATTAGCATAATTATATCAAAGCTTTTCTCTATCTACTCTGTTTCTTCCTTTTCTGAAGCCCAAAGGTCAAAATGATTTTAATTAATTTGTGATTATTGTCATCAGCTAAGTGCTGTAGAGTAACAACAGGTAAGAGTATCAAAGGGCCATTGACTGATGAAATTGTAAATAATAAATTCCTTTTCCAAAGAGGTCAAAATACTTCAAAAACGATTGTAGATGAGGTGAAGTCTCTTATTTTCTTCCAGAAAATAAGTAAAATCTGTGCATTCCCTTTTCTTATTTCCATTCTTACTGTTCCATATTCTCTGGCAAATATTCATCATTGTTTTCATCTTCAAGGTCATTCTTTTAATTTTGTGGCATCCTTCTTCAATACCACTCAAAGATCTTCCATAACATATTATCTCAGCAACCAAGAATTCATTTACTTCTACAAATGGATTTTAAATCTTATATGCATGGAAAATTAGAAAAAAAGTCCTGAATATAAATACAATTTGATGATTTTAAGAAAATACTGTGATGAATACCTTTGGTTCTCTATTGCTATTATTCTGAATTCCATCCTAAGTAATTTACTCCTCTATATTAATGTGTCTTCTTTCAAAACTGTAAATATCTTGTGATTTGCAGTATTTTGATTATCCAACATGCTAACACTAAAGCAAATGTTTAAAAAACTTTTAAACATACAGCTGAGATCGTTGTTTTTAACACACAACTGAAATTATCAAAATTAAAGAAAAGAAATTATGCCACAAATAGAAAGTCCATGGAAAGAAAATTCAGAATTAAGTAACGAGTTAACCTGTCTCACCTAGGTCTTTCTTACGTTTTCAAACACTGATGATAATTCCACTCTGAACACATAATTCCTTAGTTTTCATTAAGTTGTTACATAGGCTTTAATGTATTCTTACACAACTGAATCGGGCCAAGCACCCTGTTTGAAACTTCAGAGACAAAGATAATAAAGCCCCTGCCTGTATGCTTACCATAACATTAGACCTTCATTTAATTCTCACAAAAACCCTGTTAGGTGTATGCATATCATTGTGTATTAGTATGCTATGGTTGCTGCAACAAGGTAACATAAACTGGGTGGCTTAAACAAAAGGAATTTTTTTGTCTCACAGTTCTGGAGGCTGGAAGTCTATAATCAAGGTATCAGAAGGATGGTTCATTCCAAGGGCTGTGAAAAAGACCATGTTCCATGTCTCTCCTCTAGCTTCTGGTAGGTTGTTGGGATAATGAGAAGATCTTTAGTCATCTGTATTTGCTAATTGGCTTTATCCAAAAGAAAAGTAAACTTTTTAGTATCTTCATGACTGCAGGTAGTTTTACAACTAAGAGAAGTGTTTCAGAAGTTAGGACCCTAGCTTTACCCAGGGGAGTAGGAAATACCGTGTTATTTTTCCTTGGTGATTGCATTTTAAAGGGATAGCCCCAGGTCCTTGAGAAAAGCAGTTCTGGATTGTAAAACTGGCAAGAGGCTTTTCAAGAGATTTACATCTCTAAAAGGCAAACAAAGAATTTACAATTATAAATTCTCTAAAGTAAATGCTCTAAAGAAAGGGAGATCTTGTCTTTAATGCAGGAAGGAAACCATGTCTAAAGTTTAATCAAGCTGAGAGGAATTTTAAGATTCTCTTGGTCCTTGTTTGGTATTATTCATCTCCAACAAAAAGTAAACTACTTGGAGGAAAGAATTTTGTCTGTCTTGGAGAAGAATTTTTCCAGAAGACATAGCACAGTATCTGGCTCAAAAAAAACACTGTTGGATGAATGAATGGAATGCATAAATAATAATGCTTTCCTGGAATAAGCTTCTAGTTCATATTCACAAAAGAACCAATGAAGGTTTCTAGGTATTTAGAGTAAGAGAGCACTCATGGCTCTTGGTTTAGTTTGGATTTCTCTTATTTCATTACAATTGAGGTTCTACTCTATCTCTAAAAGGTCTCTTCTGCAATGATGTTTTCTTGCAACAGAAAACTTAACCTCTGTCTCTTTATTTTTTTATTTATTTTGTTTTAAGATTTTATTTATTTATTTGACACAGAGAGACACAGCGAGAGAGGGAACACAAACAAGGGGAGTGGGAGATGGAGAAGCAGGCTCCCGGCTGAGCAGGGAGCCCGATGCGGGGCTTGATCGCAGGACCCTGGGATCATGACGGGAGCTGAAGGCAGATGCTTAAGGACTGAAACACCCAGGTGCCCCTGCCTCTTTATTTAAATTAGAAGGACTGTGATGTGCTTTGTAAGTTGCTCTTTTTTGCTATTTGCTGCAGACTACTTTACACTGATTTGTTGCCTGGTGACATTGTTTCTTTTCATTTAGTCTCTGTTTGCCAGATACCAAAACTAATATCCATAAATTAAATATTTTGTGTACTTTATGACCATTGTTTTGCTCACTTTGCATTCTTCTTGGTGTGCGGTGAAGGGGTTATTTTTCTATTTCTTTTAGGTTTAAACTGAAAATAGAATAACTACTTGGAAGAAAATAACACAGAGCCCAAACTTTCTGTATTGGAATTCAGATATGCTCCCAGTAGGGTCTTCTCTATCACCAATTTGTGTCCATGACACATGGGCTGCATATACATTCTTGCAAATTGAATATATAATGACTCTAAATTGTACTGTCTAGTTGAGCAGCATTTAAGAGAAATTAGGATTTTTCCTCCTGTGAAGTGATTGTGATGCTATATATATTATTTTCAAACACCATGTTATTTTAAAGAAGTCTCCCGGGGCGCCTGGGTGACTCAGTCGTTAAGCGTCTGTCTTTGGCTTGGGTCATGATCCTGGGGTCCTGGGATCAAGCCCCGTATCGGGCTCCCTGCTCGGCGGGAAGCCTGCTTCTCCCTCTCCCACTCCCCCTGCTTGTGTTCCCTCTCTCACTGTCTCTCTCTCTGTGTGTGTGTCAAATAAATAAATACAATCTTAAAAAAAAATTTCCCAGATAAATTGTTAGTTGTTTTTAGTTATTTTTTTTCTTCAGTAATTGTGCCATATTATTCAACTTGACTCCTTTCCTCTTCAACCCCACCCAGAGACAGATAATGAAGTAATGAGTGGCAGCTATTGTCTGTCTAGGAAATGAGTTTGCAAGACAGGAAATAAGAATTTAATTTTCCTGATTGACAGGAGTGTCTAGTGGCTTCTCATATATATATGTGTGTGTGGGTGTGTGTGTGTGTGTGTATTGTGTTTTGCATCTTTTTTGATTTCAATATTTGGTTAACATTTGGAGCTAAGTCTTGCTATTGCTTTCTTTGTTATGCTGTCAGACATATGGTTGTAGTGTCTAAGATCAGGGGAGATGTATGTGAGGACAGGGAAAGCAATGATTCCACTTTTGTAGAACAGGAGTTATAGGCAAACTACAAAAAAGGAAAAAAGAATATAGCTGCTTGCAATTCCAATCTCTGCTGCTCAACCAAGCAGACCGAAGGTAACCACTGGCTATGAAAGTAGCCTCTAGCTATCTCACTTTGAGCCACCAAGAGGGAATCATCCTTTTGAAAAAAAAAATAGGAAATAAGAGAAATTGCTTTGAGGGCTCAGAAAGGAGAAACAATAATGCAAGTATCAGTTGCTATATAAAAAAAGAATTGTTGTACAATAAAAGTTACTTTGAACAAGACTATATTTGGTCATAATGCTTTTTGAAACTGACTTGATTTTTGTTAAATGAAAATACAATAATAAAATGAAATATCAAATATAGTATCTACTTAATAATTTTATAGGACTTAAATGAGATATTTTATAAAATAAAAAAGCTCTAATAAATACAACAGTGTCTCTTTTTTCTGTTTCTCTCTGCATGAGTTCTAACAAATCCTCTGCTATGCATTTTTCATTTCTAGTATTATTCATTAACTTTTCTGTGTTGGCTTTTCTAACCCTAAAAGGCAAATTTCCAGTAGACCTTGACACATTTTCACTTTCATTTAAGGGGAATAAATGCTCCAGCATGCACACTGATGGAAATTAATTTCATCTAAATGCTCTTAGGCTAGCTATCTGGAAATGTAAATACTCCTACTGCAAATTTTGTTGTCAAAGGTTTTTCATTACTAGCAGGAACCCTGACCAGACCAGATTGTGAGAAAGCAGCAAAGTCCTAAAAAAAAAAAAAAAGTAATCTGCTTTCTTTATCAAATTATCCATGAGTATCCAATGCATCATTGAATTAACAGGGAAATCTATCCACTTTCCACAAAAGTTTCCTCTGTAATTTTGTACTAATGTCAGGTGATGGAAAGATGATCACATTTGATGAGTAAGATTAAGCCCCAGAATGAGGTCTATGAATGATGATGAGTATTGTGCATCCAGCAGGGAATTCACAACTGCAAATTTAAACTTGAAGCATATTTTTAGTCACTTGTCAAGAAATAGACAAACCAAAGCTAAAGATTTTTAATATGTAAACTTTCATGACTAAATCCATATGACCTATGTCATCTATTTTGATTTCTAGTTTGTATCATGACATATAGCACTTATTTTTAATCTATTTTATTGACATATGAGTTATGTAGATAAGATGCATCAGTTTCCCTGTGCATTTTGATGAGTTTTGGCAAGTGTATAAACTTATGTAGCCACTATCTTAATCACTTTATAAAACATCCATAAATCTAAAAAGTTCCACTGTGTGTCAGTAGAGTCAATCCCACCCCCACAAGCATAGGCAACCATCAATCTGTGTTCTGTCTTTATGGACTTGTTTTCCACTTTTCAACATCTTATATAAAGAGAAGCATTCTACATGAGCTCTTTAATTTCTGGCTTTGTACATCTGATATGTTGTTTTGGAGATTCATCAAAATAACTCTATGAATGAATAATGTGCTTATTTTTATTGTTGACCCATACTCCATTATATTAACACACCAAAATGTGTTCATCCACTTACTTGTTGATAGACATTGTACCCTCTTCAGTTTTGGGTTAACATGAATAAAATTGTTATGGACATTTATGTACATGTTTGCATTTTCCTTGGGTAAATCTTAGAAATGGAAACAGTGGTTCATATAAAAAATGTAACATTTTTTAATTTTTTTATTGTTATGTTAAACACCATACATTACATCATTAGCTTTTGATGTAGTGTTCCATGATTCATTGTTTGTGCATAACACCCAGTGCTCCACGCAGAATGTGCCCTCTTTAATACCCATCACCAGGCTAACCCATCCCCCCACCACCCTCCCTTCTAGAAACCTCAGTTTGTTTTTCAGAGTCCATCGTCTCTCATGGTTCGTCTCCCCCTCAGAATTACTCCCCTTCATTCTTCCCCTCCTGCTATCTTCTTCTTTTTTTTTCTTAACATATATTGCATTATTTCTTTCAGAAGTAGAGATCTGTGATTCAAAAGTCTTGCACAATTCAAAGGCCTCACCATAGCACATACCCTCCCCAAAGTCTATCACCAACCCATCCCAACCCTCCGACCCCCCACCACTCTAGCAACCCTCAGTTTGTTTCCTGAGGTTAAGATTTTCACATATCAGTAAGGTCATATGATACATGTCTTTCTCTGATTGACTTATTTGACTCAGCATGACACCCCCCACTTCCATCCATGTCGTTGCAAATGGCAAGATCTCATTCCTTATCATGGCTGCGTAATATTCCATTGTGTATATATACCACTTCTTCTTAATCCATTCGTCTGTTGATGGACATCTTGGCTCTTTCCACAGTTTGGCTATTGTGGACATTGCTGTTATAAACATCGGAGTGAACGTACCCCTTCGGATCCCTGCATTTTTATCTTTGGGGTAAATACCCAGTAGTGCAATTGCTGGATCGTATGGTAGCTCTATTTTCCACTGTTTGGGGAACCTCCATACTGTTTTCCAGAGTGGTTGCACCAGCTTGCATTCCCACCAACAAGAGAAGAGGGTTCCCCTTTCTCCACAACCCCGCCAACATCTGTCGTTTCCTGACTTGTTAATTCTAGCCATTCTGACTGGTGTGAGATGGTATCTCACTGAGGTTTGGATTTGGATATCCCTGATGCTGAGCGATGTTGAGCACTTTCTCAAGTGTCTGTTGGCCATTTGGATGTCTTCTTTGGAAAAATGTCTGTTCATGTCTTCTGCCCATTTCTTGATTGGATTATTTGTTCTTTGGGTGTTGAGTTTGATAAGTTCTTTATAGATTTTGGATACTAGCCCTTTATCTGATAAGTCATTTGCAAATATTTTCTCTGATTCTGTCGGTTGACTTTTGGTTTTGTGGACTGTTTCTTTTGCTGTGCAAAACTTTTTATCTTGATGACATCCCAAGAGTTCATTTTTGCCCTTGCTTCCCTTGCCTTTGGTGATGTTTCTATGAAGAAGTTGCTGCGGCTGAGGTCGAAGAGGTTGCTGCCTGTGTTCTTCTTCAGGATTTTGATGGACTCCTGTCTCACGTTTAGGTCTTTCAACCATTTGGAGTCTATTTTTGTGTGTGGTGTAAGGAAATGGTCCAGTTTCATTCTTCTGCATATGGCTGTCCAATTTTCCCAACACCATTTGTTGAAGAGACTGTCTTTATTCCATTGGATATTCTTTCCTGCTTTGTCAAAGATGAGTTGACCATAGAGTTGAGGGTCCATTTCTGGACTCTTGATTCTGTTCCATTGATCTATGTGTCTGCTTTTGTGCCAGTACCATACTGTCTTGATGATGACAGCTTTGTAATAGAGCTGAAAGTCCGGAATTGTGATGCCGCCAGCTTTGCTTTTCTTTTTCAAGATTCCTCTGGCTATTCGTGGTCTCTTCTGGTTCCAGACAAATTTTAGGATTATTTCTTCCATTTCTTTGAAAAAAGTGGATGGTATTTTGATGGCAATTGCATTGAATGTGTAGATTGCTCTAGGTAGCATTGACATCTTCACAATGTTTGTTCTTCCAATCCATGAGCATGGAACGTTTTTCCATTTCTTTGTGTTTTCCTCTATTTCTTTCATGAGTATTTTATAGTTTTCTGAGTACACACCCTTTGTCTCTTTGGTTAGATTGATTCCTAGGTATGTTATGGTATTGGGTTCAATTGTAAATGGGATCAACTCCTTAATTTGTCTCTCTTCTATCTTCTTGTTGGTGTATAGGAATGCCACTGATTTCTGTGCATTGATCTTATCCTGCTACTTTACTGAATTCCTGTATGAGTTCTAGCAATTTTGTGGTGGAGTCTTTTTGGTCTTCCACATACAGTATCATATCATCTGCAAAGAGTGAGAATTTGACTTCTTCTTGCCGATTTGGATGCCTTTGATTTCTATTTGTTGTCTGATTGCTGTGGCTAGGACTTCTAATATTATGTTGAACAGCAGTGGTGATAGTGGATATCCCTGCCGCGTTCCTGACCTTAGGGGAAAAGCTCTCAGCTTTTCCCATTTGAGAATGATATTCACTATAAGTTTTTCATAGATGGCTTTTATGATGTTGAGGTATGTACCCTCTATCCCTATACTCTGAAGAGTTTTGATCAAGAAAGGATGCTGTACTTTGTCAAATGCTCTTTCTGCATCTATTGAGAGGAACATATGACTCTTGTTCTTTCTTTTGTTAATGTATTGTATCACGTTGATTGATTTGTGGATGTTGAACCAACCTTGCAGCCCAGGGATAAATCCCACTTGGTCATGGTGAATAATTCTTTTAATGTACTGTTGGATCCTATTGGCTAGTATTTTGGCGAGAATTTTTGCATCCATGTTCATCAAGGATATCGGTCTGTAATTATCCTATTTGATGGGGTCTTTGTGTGGTTTTTGGGATAAAGGTAATGGTGGCCTCATAAAACGAGCTTGGAAGTTTTCCTTCCATTTCTATTTTTTGGAACAGTTTCAGGAGAATAGGATTAATTTTTCTTTAAATCTTTGATAGAATTCCCCTGGGAAGCCATCTGGTCCTGGGCTTTTGTTTGTTGGGAGATTTTTGATGACTGCTTCAATTTCCTTAGTGGTTATAGGCCTGTTCAGGTTTTCTATTTCTTCCTGGTTCAGTTTTGGTAGATGATACATCTCTAGGAATGCACCCATTTCTTCCAGAGTATCTAATTAGCTGACATAGAGTTGCTCATAATATGTACTTATAATTGTTTGTATTTCTTTGGTGTTGGTTGTGATCTCTCCTCTTTCATTCATGATTTTGTTGATTTGGGTCATTTCTCTTTTCTTTTTGATCAGTCTGGCCAGGGGTTTATCAATCTTGTTAATTCTTTCAAAGAACCAGCTCCTAGTTTCGTTGATCTGTTCTACTGTTCTTTTGGTTTCTATTTCATTGATTTCTGCTCTGATCTTTATTAGTTCTCTTCTCCTGCTGGGTTTAGGCTTTATTTGCTGTTTTTTCTCTAGCTCCTTTAGGTGTAAGGTTAGGTTTTGTATTTCAGACCTTTCTTGTTTCTTGAGAAAGGCTTGTATTGCTATATACTTTCCTCTTAGGACTGCCTTTGCTGTATCCCAAAGATTTTGAACAGTTGTGTTTTCATTTTCATTGGTTTCCATGAATTTTTTAAATTCTTCTTTAATTTCCTGGTTGACCCATTCATTCTTTAGTAGGATGCTCTTTAGCCTCCATGTATTTGAGTTCTTTCTGACTTTCTTCATGTGATTGAGTTCTAGTTTCAAAGCATTGTGGTCTGAAAATATGCAGGGAATGATCCCAATCTTTTGGTACCAGTTGAGAAATGATTTATGACCTAGGATGTGATCAATTCTGGAGAATGTTCCATGGGCACTAGAGAAGAATGTGTATTCCTTTGCTTTGGGATGGAATGTTCTGAATATATCTGTGAAGTCCATTTGGTCTAGTGTTTCATTTAAAGAGTTTATTTCCTTCTTGATCTTTTGCTTAGATGATCTGTCCATTTCAGTCAGGGGAGTGTTAAAGTCCCCCACTATTATTGTATTGTTGTCAATGTGTTTCTTTGCTTTTTTTATTAATTGGCTTATATAATTTGCTACTCCCATGTTAGAGGCATAGATTTTTACAATTGTTATATCTTCTTGTTGGACAGACGCTTTAGGTAACATATAGTGTCCTTCTTCATCTCTTATTACAGTCTTTGTTTTAAAATCTAATTTGTCTGATATAAGGATTGCCACCCCAGCTTTCTTTTGGTGTCCATTAGCATGGTAAATGGTTTTCCACCCCCTCACTTTCAATCTGGGGGTGTCTTTGGGTCTAAAATGAGTCTCTTGCAGACAGCATATCGATGGGTCTTGTTTTTTAATCCAATCTGATAGCCTGTGTCTTTTGATAGGGGCATTTAGCCCATTTACATTCAGGGTAATTATTGAAAGATATGAATTTAGTGCCATTGTATTGCCTGTAAGGTGACTGTGACTGTTTATTGTCTGTTTTCCTTTCTGATCTATGCCGCTTTTAGGTTCTCTCTTTGCTTAGAGGACCCCTTTTAATATTTCTTTTAGGGCTGTTTTTGTATTTGCAATTTCCTTTAGTTTTTGTTTGTCCTGGAAGCTTTTTATCTCTCCTTCTATTTTCAATGACAGCCTAGCTGGATATAGTATTCTTGGCTGCATATTTTTCTCATTTAGTGCTCTGAAGTTATCATGCCAGTCCTTTCTGGCCTGCCAGGTCTCTGTGGATAGGTCTGTTGCCAATCTAAGGCTTCTACCATTGTAGGTTACATATCTCTTCTCCTGAGCTGCTTTCAGGATTTTCTCTTTGTCTCTGAGATGCGTAAGTTTTACTATTAGATGGTGGCATGTTGACCTATTTTTATTGATTTTGAGAGGGGTTCTCTGTGCCTCCTGGATTTTCATGCCTGTTTCCTTCCCCACATTAGGGAAGTTCTCTGCTATAATTTGCTCCAAGATACCTTCTGTCCCTCTCTCTCTTTCTTCTTTTGGGATCCCAATTATTCTAACGTTGTTTCATATTATCGTATCGCTTATCTCTCGAATTCTGCCCTCGTGATCCTGTAGTTGTTTCTCTCTCTTTTTATCAGCCTCTTTATTTTCCATCATTTGGTCTTCTATATCGCTGATTCTCTCTTCTGCCTCATTTATCCTAGCAGTTAGTGCCCCCATTTTTGATTGCACCTCATTAATATCCTTTTTGATTTCAGCTTGGTTAGATTTTAGTTCTTTTTTTCTCCAGAAACGGTTTCTCTAATAACTTCCACGCTTTTTTCAAGCCCAGCTAGTATCTTTAAAGTCATGATTCTGAACTCTAGGTACGACATTGTACTAATGTCCGTATTGAATAGGTCCCTGGCAGACGGTCTTACCTCTTGTTCTTTTGGCTGAGGTGATTTCTTTCGTCTTCTCATTTTTTCGAGAGGAGAATAGATGAATGAGAGAACAAAATGCTAACAGGTTAACAACATCCCCAGCAAATATACTGTATACAAATCAGAAAAGACCTGAAACCAGGGGAAAAGAAAGGGAAAGAAAGAAAAAAGTAAGAGAAAAAAAGAAAAAGTAAAAGAAAAACGTAAAAACAAACAAAAACAGAACAAAACAAAAAAAAAACACAATATAATCAAATATGATCAGGCTAGTGCATAGATCAGTGGCACACACTAGATTTTGGGTGTATTTTGGTCTGTTATAAGAAAGTGCCTCCTAAAATTTTAAAGGAAGAAAGACTTATATATGTCCAAAATAAGGGTTGATACAATAAAGGGATGGAAGATGACTGTAAAGATGAAATTTATATAAGGTTTTATAAATGGAATTGATAAATAAGAAGTTGTTTGAAAGAAGAAAGAAGAAGATTAAAAAAAAAGAAAAAAAATGGGAGAGACTGTGATTAGGCAGGAGACTAGAACAAAGCCATGTACTAGTGATTTAGGGTATATTTTGATCTGTTAGAAGAAACTGTATATCAAAATTTTTAAGGGAGAAGATCTTATACATATATATATGCCACAAATAAGGGTAACTACTATGAAGGGACAAAATATGACTCTAAAAATGAAAAATAAAAATGTTTTTTTTTAAAAAGGGATTGATAAGATGTTGGTTGAATAAGGGAAAAAGAAAAATTCAAAAATAAAACCAAAAAACTTTTTAAAAAATTAACTTTGAAAAACCAATGTGTCATGGTAAAAAAGCCATGAATTCTATGTGCAGTATTCCCCTAGCGCTGGAGTTCTCCAGTTCTCCTTGATCAGTAAACTTGGTCTTGGCTTGCTGGCTTTTCGTGCTGATCTTCTGGGGGAGGGGCCTGTTGCTGTGGTTCCCAAATATCTTTGCCGGCGGCAGAATTGCCCTGCCATTGTCGGTCTGGGCTAAGCAAGCTGCTCTGGTTTGCTCTCAGGAGCTTTTGTTCCCTGCAAGCTCTCGGTACAGATCTGGAGGACCAGGGTGAAAATGGTGGCCTCCCAACCTCTGCCCGGAGGAGCTGAGAACTCGGGGCCCTGCTCCTCAGTGCGCCCCCAGAGAAAAGCAGTCAATCACTCCCATCTCCCTGGTCTCCGGCTGCACTCCGTGCTCACCTGACCTGTGACCGAGCATTTCTATCCCTGGTACCTGACCCCGTGTGGAGTCTCCAAACCCAGCAGATTCCTGCGGTGCACTCCCACGCCCCTCCTCCTGGGGGAGGAAGGGGATTCTCCCCGGCTCTGTTGCTTGTTGGGTCCCTGCTGGAGGCGCAGTGGTCCAACTTGGCTGTGGATCACAATTTATCGCCACCCCGAGCTGAGAGCCTGTGCCTCGGCTCCGTCTCTGCAGCCGGCTTCCCTGCTCCGATATCTGGGAGCTCTGCTGCATTCAGGCACCCCCGGTCTTTCTGTGACCCTGAGGGTCCTGCGTCCACATTGTCCCGTGAGGTTTCCCCCTCCCGCTTAGCCACTGGATTGAGGCCCCTCAGTGGAGCCGACTGCTAAAAGTTCCGATTTTGTGCCCTGCGGCTCTAGCACTTGCCAGAAGTGGCCAACAGAGGCCCCCTCCCCCGCCATATATCCTCCCGAATATCGCCTCGGATTCACTTCTCCGCCCATCCTACCTTCCAGTAAGCGGTCGCTTCTCTGTTCAGAGAGTTGTTGCTACTCTCTTCTTCGATCTCCTGTTGAGTTCGTAGGTGTTCAGAATGGTTTGATCCCTACTTAGCTGAATTCCTGAGACCAGACGAAATCCAGGTCTCCTACTCCTCTGCCATCTTGCTCTGCCCCCGATGTCGCAAATGTAACTTTAACATATAAGATGTTGTAAAATTGTTTTCAAAAAATAAAACCAGCAATGCATGAGAATTACAATTGCTCGACGCCTACTCTAATACTTTGAACTGACAGACATTTAAGAAATATTAGCCACTATGGGTTTGTAGTGACTGTCTAGGTGTACTTTCCTTTTTATACCCTTCTTAATGTAAGAAATAATTTTCAATCGTCTAAACAGTCTCAAAATCACAGCAAAATTGCAAACAAAAGTATAAGAAACTCTTTTTCAAATCAATTTGGAACAATTTGCTGACCTGACACATAACCACCCCTGAATATATTAGTGTGTATTTCCTATAAACAAGAACATCCCCTGCATAACCAAAATAGGACCATCAAAATAGGGACCATAACAGTTATATATTAATGATATGTATATTTCTTTGACTCCATTCACATTTTCCCCACTACCCTAAAATGTTTTTTACAGTAAAATAATCCAGTAAAAAATCATCACTGCATTCAGTTTACATTCTTAATTCTTAATTATATTATTAATCTACCTCCATCTGGACATGTTTCTCAGTCTTTCCTTGACTTTCATGGCCTTGGTACATATTTGAAGATTGTATACTGGTGATTTATAGTATGTCATTTTTAAATGTTTCTTCATTATTAGATTCAGGGTTTTGTTCAAGTAAGATATCAGAGAGTAATATTGCAGTCTTCTCATTGTACCCTACCAGGATACAATTTGTCCCAATGCAGATAGAATTCACTTTGATCACTTGATTAAGGTATTGTCTGCCAGGATTCTCCATTGCATCCAAAAGATATTCTTTTTTAAACTCCTTAAATAGTATGTATTTTAAAAGAGAGATATTTGAAAATATGTATAGATTTTATGCCTATTAATCTTTAAATTTTTGACTGATTTATATAAATATGGATGAATTATTTCTTATTTCATTCATTGAGTGATAATAATATAATACTAACTATATTTATTTTGAGGCTGAAATTATCCCAGTTTTGTTTTTTTTTTTTTTTTTGTAAAGTCCTCCCTTTCAAGCTTACTTCCATATGGTTGTGACATCCTCTGATCATCTTTTAAACACATCCTTGCTTCTGGCACAAAAATATATTCTAAGCTCATCTTGTATTTCCTCATGCCAACCCTTGAATTAGGCAATGTTCATTTTGTATCAACGGAAATGTTCCAGGACCTGTCACTCCTTATGTGTGTGTAGAAACCAACCTAACTGTCCCTTAAGCTCACCTAAGAGGAAGGACACTCTAATAACAATTGTCATCTGTATTTGTTTTCTATTTCTGTGCATCATATTACCAAAAAAGGTGTGCCTTAAACCCACACAATATAGTATCCCATAATTTCATTAGGTCAGATGTCTGGATATGGGTTAGCAGGGGCCTCTGTTCAGGGATTCACCAGGCTGAAATCAAGTGTCAGCTGGCGCTTGGATTCTCAGCTGAGGCTCAGGGACTCCTTTGAAACTCACTGATTGTTGGCAGAATTCTCTTCCTTGTAGTTGTATGACTGAGGTGTTTGGACCCAGGCTAGCTTTTAGCCAGAAACTACTCTTAGATCTTAGAAGTTGCAGTTCCTTACCATGTGGCCCCCCGACAATTCACAATATGACTGTTTGCTTTTTTCTAGGCCAGCGAGAACTCCTCTCTCTGACTCTTCACCTTTTTTAAGCGTCATTTGATCAGTCCAGGCTCACCCAGAATAATCTCTCTTTTGATTAACTCAAACTCAACTAATCAGTAATCTAATATCAAGAGTTATATCCCATTATATTTACAGATCCCACCACACTACAAGTGTGTACAATAGGGAGCAGGAATCTTGGGGTGCATCTTATAATTCTGCCTATCACAGAACCTAATGGCCCTATCTTAATTTCTTTTATTTTATTTTTCCACCCCTATTCAATTCACATTTTTTCAATCCTTATGTATATTAATTATATGTTATTTTCAGCTTTTTATTATGAAAAATTTCAAATACAGAGGACAGTTGAAAGAATTTTACCATAAATAATATCCACTACTTTCTATTAACACACTACATTAATATATATATATATATCCATCTATTTTCCCTTTATTTATCCAAAAAATCTTCTTCATTTTTAACACATCTCAAAAGAATTTTCAGATATCAGTACATTCCACTCTAAATACATTAGCAGGCATAGCACTAACTAGAGTTCAGTATTGGTTTACAATGATTTCCTTTGATACAAAATCAACAAATAATGTTATTCATAACTTTTAAGTATGAATTAACTGAGTTTTGATGAATGCAAGCACCTGTGGCATCCAGAAGGACAGCTGAGGTGTATGGGACTGTGGTAATTATTGTCTGTGGGGCACCTTTCTATAAATAAATGTAGTCATCCTAATTCAGTATGTTTGAAACATTCCAACTGTTCCATTTTATGCAAGTATATGAAAGAAATATCTCTCTGGTAAGTAGGACAATTCACACACCTTGTTACGGGTCCACAGGGCTTCAAGACAACTACACTGCACAAGCCTAAGAGACTGTTGGGCTATCAATTCAATCTCATATGTCAGTAGAGGATTGTAAAGCACCCCCCATAATAGGGAAAAGGGTCAACACAGATGCAGAACAGGGTTTGGGTGACCTTACCCAGATAGTACTGCTATACCCATGGTATCCAGATAATTTTTAAAAAGGTGCTTCAAAGTGTGGTACTGAGGTATGGAGTCTGAGGGAGGACCCTGCTTATCCAGTGTAAGGATGGTACTGGTACCCCAAATCCCTATAAAAATATAACATTATTATCATCCCTAAGAAATCTCCTTTTAGGGCTTCATAAGTATTCCTCACCCTACCCCAGGAAAGCAATTATTTTCCCGATATTTTTTCACAAAGGTTTAGTTTTGTTTGTTCTTTACTTAATATAAACAGAATCATATGGTATCTATACTTTTGTATAGGCCTTCTTACATGCAGCAAAATATTTTATAGATTTATCCAAGTTTCTGTATGCATGAATATATAAATATATGGATACATCCTATTTTTAAAACATTCTTCTTTTAGTGGGCATTTGGGATACTTTTAGTTTCTTGAAATTATAAATAAAGCTACTATCAGCATTCTTGTATACTTTTTGTTTTGTAAACCTATTTTTTCATTTTCTTAAATAAATTTTGAGGAGAGGAATTGCTTGGTAATAGAGTAGTGTAATTTGGTTTGAAAAGAAATGGCATATACTCTTCCCAAATTTCTTTTTCTAATTTTTAAATTTTAAAATTTAATTCCAATATAGTTAATAAGCAGTTTTATATTAGTTTCAGGTATATGAGACAGTGATTCAACAGTTCCATACAGCATCCTGGCCTCATCACAAGTGCCCTCCTTAATCCTCATCACCTGTTCCACCCATCCCCACACCTTCCTTCCCTCTGGTAACCATCAGATTGTTCTCTATCATTAAGAGTCTGTTTCTTGGTTTGTCTATCACTCTTTATTTTTTTCTTTGCTCCTTTGCTTTGTTTCTTAAATTCCACATAAGAGTGAAATCATAAGGCATTTGTTTTTCTCTTATTTTGCTTAGCATTATACTCACTAGCTCCAACAATGGAATTGCAAATGGCAAGATTTCATTCTTTATATGGTTGAGTAATATTCCATTGTATACATATACCATTTCTTCTTTATCCATTCATCTGTCGATGGCTACTTGGGCCACATCCATAATTAGGCTACTGTAAATAATGCTGCTATAAACATAGGGGCACATGTATCACTTTGAATTAGTGTTTTTTTATATTTTTTGGGTAAATACCAGTAGTGTGATTACTGGATTGTACAATAGTTCTATTTTTAACTTTTTAAGGAATCTTGATACTGTTTTCCCCAGTGACTGCACCAGTTTGCATTCCCAAAAACAGTAGAAGAGGATTCCTTTTCTCCACTTCCTTGCCAACACGTTGTTTCTTGTGTTTTTGATTTTAGCCATTCTAACAAGTGTGAGGAATTTTATTGTAGTTTTGATTTGTGTTTCCCTGATGATAAGTGATGTTTGGCATCTTCTCATATGTTTGCCCTCTGGATGTATTCTTTGGAGAAATGCCTGTTCATATTTTCTGCCCATTTTTAATTGCATTATTTATTTTTGGGTGTTGATTTGTATCAGTTCTTTATATCTTTTAGATACCAGCCCATTATCAGACAAGTCATTTGCAAATATCTCTTCCATTCAGTACATAGACTTTCAGTTTGGTTGACTTTTTCCTTCACTGTACAGAGCTTTTTATTTTGATGCTAATCACAATAATTTATTTTTTTAAATTAACATATAATGTATTTTTTGTCTCAAGGGTACAAGTCTGTGATTCATCATCTTACACAATTCACAGTGCTCACCATAGCACATACCCTCCCCAATGTCCATCACACAACCACACCATCCCTCTCAACCCCTCCACTCGAGCAACCCTCAGTTTCTTTCCTGAGATTAAGATTAAGAGTCTCTTATGGTTTGTCTCCCTCTCTGGTTTGTCTTGTTTCATTTATCCCTCCCTTCCCCTATGGTCCTTTGTCTTGTTTCTCAAATTCCTCATATCAGTGAGATCATATGATACTTGTCCTTCTCTGTTGACTGATTTTGCTTAGCTTAATACCCTCTAGTTCCATCCACGTTGTTGAAAATGGGAAGATTTTGTGATTTTTTTGATGGCTGCATAATATTCCATTGTATATCTATATATCACATCTTCTTTACCCATTCATCTGTTGATGGGCATTTAGGCTCTTTCCATAGTTTGGCTATTGTGGACATTTCTGCTATAAACATTGGGGTGCATGTGCCCTTTGGTTTACTACATTTGTATCTTTAGGGTAAATACCCAGTAGTGCAATTGCTGGGTCATATGGTAGCTCTATTTTCAACTTTTTGAGGAACCTCCATACTGTGTTCCAGAGTGGTTGCACCAGCTTGCATTCTCGCCAACAGTGTGGGAGGGTTCCCCTCTCTCTGCATCCCAGCCAATAAGTCATTTCCTGACTTGTTAATTTTAGCCATTCTGACTGGTGTGAGGTGGTATTTCACTGAGGTTTGGATTTGGATTTCCCTGATGCTGAGCGATGTGGAGCACTTTTTCATGTGTCTGCTGGCCATTTGGATGTCTTCTTTGGAAAAATGTCTGTTCATGTCTTCTGCCCATTTCTTGATTGGATTATTTGTTCCTTGGGTGTTGAGTTTGATAAGTTTTTTATAGATTTTGAATACTAGCCCTTTATCTGATATGTCATTTGCAAATATCTTCCCCCATTGTGTCGGTTGTCTTTTGGTTTTGTTGACTGTTTCTTTTGCTGTACAAAAGCTTTTTATCTTAATGAAATCCCAATAGTTCATTTTTGCCCTTGCTTCCCTTGCCTTTGGCAATGTTTCTAGGAAGAAGTTGCTATGGCTGAGGTAAAGAGGATACTGCCTGTGTTTTCCTCTAGGATTGTGATGGATTCCTGTCTCACATTTAGGTCTTTCAACCATTTGGAATCTATTTTTGTGTGTGGTGTAAGGAAATGGTCCAGTTTCATTCTTCTGCATGTGGCTGTCCAATTTTCCCAATACCATTTGTTGAAGAGACTGTGTTTTTTCCATTGGACATTCTTTCCTGCTTTGTCAAAGATGAGTTGACCATAGAGTTGAGGGTCCATTTCTGGGCTCTCTATTCTGCTCCATTGATCCATGTGTCAGTTTTTGTGCCAGTACCATATTGTTTTGATGATTATAGCTTCGTAATAGAGACTAAAGTCTGGAATGCTGATGCCACCAGCTTTGCTTTTCTTTTTCAACATTCCTCTGGCTATATGGGGTCTTTTCTGGTTCCATACAAATTTGGGGATTATTTGTTCTAGTTCTTTGAAAAAAGTGGATGGTATTTTGATAAGAATACATTAAATATGTAGATTACTCTAGGTAGCTTAGACATATTCATTAATATTTCTTCTTCCAATCCATGAACATGGAACATTTTTCCATTTCTTTGTGTCTTCCTCATTTTCTTTCATGAGTATTTTATAGTTTTCTGAGTACAGATTCTTTGCCTCTTTGGTTAGATTTGTTCCTAAGTATATTATGGTTTTGGGTGCAATTGTAAATGGGATTAACTTAATTTCTCTTTCTTCCATCTTGTTGTTGGTGTATAGGAATGCCACTGATTTCTGTGCATTGATTTTTTTTGTTGTTGTTGTGATAGTACATTTTATGTTCTATTTATTTTACTACAATTACACTTAATTATTAAAAAAGAAAATACTGCCTAAAGAATGCAGCCCCTGAGGGGGTCTCCAGAAAGTCACTTAAGATTATTTATAAAACAAGCAAGTCAAGGAATAGGTCACTTAGAAATGACAAACACAGGGGCACCTAGGTGGCTCAGTCATTAAGCGTCTGCCTTTGGCTCAGGTCATGATCCCAGGGTCCTGGGATCGAGTCCCACGTTGGGCTCCTTGGTCAGCAAGGAGTCTGCCTCTCCCTCTGTCTGCTGCTCCCTCTCTTTGTGCACTCTCCCTCTCTCTCTCTTGAACTCTCTCATCCCAGAGATCCTGTTCCTGGTCTTGTCTCTGTTCTGAGTCTTGATCATCAGGTTCTCTTTTACTCTGGACATGGAATCTGGATCTCCGATTTTGAAACCAAATTTGGACTCTTGACTCTGGAATGCCAATTTCTTTAGCAAGTTGCTCTCTGGTATCAATGCCAGGATAAGGGTTGTTCATAAATGCCCCGATGAGGGTGTGTAATTGTGAAGAAGTATAGCTGGTACGACACCGTCTGTCTTCTCTACTTTGAATCTCCTCTTCAGAGTGATCTTGGTCTTGACTTGATTCTAAGTCCTCATCGGGTTCTGATTTTTTCTGGCACTGGTGCCTAGCTCTTCGATTCTGAAACCAAATCTGGATTCTGGACTGATCAGTGTTGATTTCTAAAGCAAGTCTTTGTTTGGTAGCATAACCTGGGTAAGGATTTTGGTCAAATGCCTTGATGAGAATTTTCAATTGATCTTCTGTGAATTTGGTGCGGCTGCGTCTCTGATTCATTGTTATGGTCTTGTTTGGAGAGTTGTCTTGGGCCATGTTGGAAGAGAGTTCTGAAGTCTAAGGATCAGCTCTGTGCATTGATTTTATGTCCTGCCACTTTACTGAATTCCTGTATGAGTTCTAGCAGTTTGGGGGTGGAGTCTCTTGGGTTTTCCACATAAAGTATCATATCATCTGCACAAAGTGAGAGTTTCACTTCTTCTTTGCTGATTCGGATGCCTTTTATTTCTTTTTGTTGTCTGATTGCTGTGGCTAGGACTTCTATTACTATGTTGAATAGCAGTGGTAATGGTGGACGTCGCTGCCATGTTCCTGACCTTCAGGGAAAAGCTCTCAGTTTTCCCCCATAGAGAATGATATTCGCTGTGGGTTTTTCATAGATGGCTTTTATGATATTGAGGTATGTACCCTCTATCCCCATACTCTAAAGAGTTTTAATCAAGAAAGGATGCTGTACTTTTTGTCAAATGCTTTTCTGCATCTATTGAGAGGGTCATATGGTTCTTGTTCTTTCTTTTATTAATGCATTCTATCACATTGACTGATTTGCAGATGTTGAACCAAACTTGCAGCCCAGAAATAAATCCCACTTGGTCGTGGTCAATAATCCTTTTAACGTACTGTTGGATCCTATTGACTAGTATTTTGGTGAGAATTTTTGCAACCATGTTCATCAAGGATATTGGTTGTCCTTTTTGATGGCGGCTTTGTCTGGTTTGGGGATCAAGGTAATGTTGGCCCCATAAAACGAGTTTGGAAGTTTTCCTTCCATTTCTATTTTTTGGAACAGTTTCAGAAGATAGGTATTAATTTTTCTTTAAAAGTTTGGTAAAATTCCCCTGGGAAGGCATTTGCCCTGGGCTTTTGTTTGTTGGGAGATTTTTGATGACTGTTTCAATTTCCTTAGTGGTTATAGGTCTGTTCAGGTTTTCTATTTCTTCCTGGTTCAGTTTTGGTAGTTTGTTCGTTTCTAGGAATGCATCCATTTCTTCCAGATTGTCTAATTTGCTGGCATAGAGTTGCTCACAATATGTTCTTATAATTGTTTGTATTTCTTTGGTGTTGGTTGTGATCTCTCCTCTTTCATTCATGATTTTACTTATTTGGGTCCTTACTCTTTTCTTTTTGATAAGTCTGACCAGGGGTTTATCAATCTTATTAATTCTTTCAAAGAAGCAGATCCTAGTTTTGTTGATCTGTTCTACTGTTCTTTTGGTTTCAATTTCATTGATTTCTGCTCTGATCTTTATTAGTTCTCTTCTCCTGCTGGGTTTAGGCATTATTTGTTATTCTTTCTCCAGCTCCTTTCAGTGTAGGGTTAGGTTGTATATATGAGACCTTTCTTGTTTCTTGTGAAAGGCTTGTATTGCTATATACTTTCCTCTTAGGACCGCCTTTGCTGTATCTCACAGATTTTGAACAGTTGTGTTTTCATTTTCATTTGTTTCCATGATTTTTTAAAATTCTTCTTTAATTTCCTGGTTGATCCATTCATTCTTTACTAGAATGCTCTTTAGCCTCCATGTATTTGATTTCTTTCCATCTGTCCTCTTGTTTTGAGTTCTAGTTTCAAAGCATTGTGGTTTGAAAACACAATAGTTTATTTTTGCTTTTGTTTCCCTTGCCTCAGAGGACATAGCCAAAAAAAAATGTTACTATGACCAATGTCGGATATTTCTGCATGTGCTCTCCTGTAGGATTTTTATGGTTTCAAGTTTTACATTTACATCTGTCATGCTTTTTGAATTAATTTTGTGTATGGTGTAATAAAGTGATCCAGCTTCATTTTTTGTATACAGCTGACCAGTTTTTCCAACACCATGTTTTTCTTTTTAAACATTTATTTATTTATTTGAGAGAAAGAGTGTGGAGGGGCAGAGGGAGAGAATCTTCAAGCAGACTCCCCATGAGCATGGAGCCCAAAGCAGGACTTGATCTCATGACCCATGAGATCATGACCTGAGCTGAAACCAAGAGTCAGACACTTAACCAACTGAGCCAATGAGGAGCCCTTCCAACACCATTTGTTGAAAAGACTGTCTTCTTCCCACTGGATATTATTTCCTGCTTTGTTGGAGATTATCTAACCATATAATTTTGGGTTTATTTCTGGATGTTCTTTTTGTTCTATTGATTTATGTGTCTATATTTGTGACAGTACCATACTTTTTTGATTACTACAACTTTGTAATGTAATGAAGTCTGGAATTATGATACCTCCAGGTTTGCTTTTCTTTTTCAAAATTGTTTGACTAGGAGTCTTTTGTGGTTCCATACAAATTTTAGGATTGCTTATCTTAGGTTTGTGAAAAATGCTAATGGTATTTTGATAGGGATTGTGTTAAAATTGTAGATTCCTTTGGGTAATACAGACATTTTAAAAAAATATTTGTTCTTCCAATCAATGAGCATGAAATATCTTTCTATTTCTTTCTGTCATCTTCAATTTTTTTCATCAGTGTTTTTTAGTTTTCAGAGTACAGGTATTTTATCACTTTGGTTAGGTTAATTCCTAGGTATTTTATTGTTTTTGGTGCAATTCTAAATGAGGTTGTTTTCTTAATTTCTCTTTCTACTATGTATAGAAATGCAACAGATTCTGCACATTGATTTTTGTATCCTGTGACTTTATTAAGTTCATTTATCAATTCCACTAGTTTTTTTTGGTGGAGTCTTTCAGGTTTTCTATATAAGCATATCATGTCATCCAGAAATAGTGAAAGTTTTACTTCTTCCTTACCAGTTTGGATGCTTTCTGTTTCTTTTGTCATCTAATTGCAGTGGCTAAGACTTCCAGTACTATGTTGAATAAAAGTGGTGAGTGTAAATATTGTTGTCTTCTTCCTAATCTGAGGGGGAAAGCTCTTAGTTTTTCCCCATTGAGTATGATGTTTGCTGTGGGTTTTTCATATATGACCTTTATTATTTTGAGAGATATCCCCTCTAAACCTACTTTATTGAGGGAGTTTATGAAGAAGAACATTGTACTTTGTCAAATGCTTCTTGAAATGGTCATATTGTTTTCATCCTTTTTCTTATTGATGTAATTTAACACAATGATTAATTTGTGAATATTAGACGACTCCTGCATTTCAGGAATAAATCCAACTTGATTGTGGTGAATGATATTTTTAATGTGTCATTGGATTCTGTTTGCTAGTATTTTGTTGAGGATTTTTACATCTATGTTCATTAAAGATATTGGCTTGTAGTTCTATTTTTCTGTGTCTGCTGTCTTTATCTGATTTTGGTATCAGGATAATACTCACTTCATAGAATGAATTTGGAAGTTTTCTTTCTTTTACTTTTTTGAAATAGTTTGAGAAGAATAGCTATTAACTCTTTATATGCTTGTTAGAATTCATTGTGAAGCCATTTGGTCCTGGACTTTTGGTCCTGCACCAAAAACTTTTGTTTTTTGGGAATTTTTTGATTACTGATTCAGTCTCCTTGCTGATGATCAGATTGTTTAAATTTTATATTTCTTTCTGCTTCAGTTTTGGTAGGTAATATGTTTCTAGGAAATTATTAACTTCTTCTAGGGGTTGTCTATTTGTTGTCATATGGTTTGTCATAATATTCTGTTACAATTGTTTGTATTTCAGAGATGCTGGTTATTTCTCCCCTTTCATTTGTGATTTTGTTTGAGTCCTCTCTCTCTCTCTCCTCTCTCTCTCTCTCTCTTTCTGAGTCTGTCTAGAGTTTTATCAATTTCACTGATCTTTTCAAAGAACCAGCCCCTAGTTTCATTGATTTGGTCTATTGGTTTTTTTTAGTTTCTATATCATTTATTTCTGTTCTAATCTTAATTATATCTTTCCTTCTGCTGTTTTTGATTTATTTGTTGTTCTTTCTCTAGCTCTTTTAGGTGTAAGATTAGGTTGTTTATTTGAGATTTTTCTTGCTTCTTGAGGTAAGCCTGCATTGCTATAAACTTCCCTTTTTGAACTGCTTTTGCTGCATCCCAAAGCTTTTGGACCATTTGTTTTCATTTTCATTGTTTCCATGTATTTTTTGATATCATCTTGAAATAATGGTTGACCCATTCATTGTTTAGTAGCATGTAATTTTTCCTCTATGTATTTATGATCTTTCTAGATTTCTTCTTGTGGTTGATTTCCTGTTTCATAGTGTTGTGGTCAAAAAAGATACATGGTATGACTTCAAACTTCTTGAATTTGTTGAAGTTTGTTTTGTGGCCTAATATGTGATCTATTCTGGAGAATGATCCATGTGCATTTGAAAATAATGTGTATTCTATTTTATGATAGAATGTTCTGAATATATCTGTTAAATCCATCTGTTCCAGTGTGTCATTCAAAGCTACTGTTTCCTTGTTGATTTTCTCTTTCTATGATGAGTCCATCAATGAATTATTGTACTGTTATTGTATTACTATCAATTAATTCCTTTACATTTGTCATTAACTATTTTATGTATTGGATGCTCCCATGTTGGGTTCTTAAATGTTTAAAATTGCTATATCTTCTTGTTGGATTTCTCCCATTATTATATAGTGTCCTTCTTTGTCTCTACTTACAGTCTTTGTTTTAAAATCTACTTTGATACAAGTATTGCTACTCTGGCTTTCTTTTGACATCCATTTCTATGATAAGTGTTTTTCCATCCCCTCCCATTCTATCTGCTGGTATCTTTAGGTCTGAACTGAGTTTTTTGTAGGCAGTATGTAAATGGGTCTTGTTTTTTCATCCACTCTGTTACCCTATATTACTCGATTGGCACATTTAGTCCATTTACATTCAAACTAATTATTGATAGATATATTTTTATTGATATTTTGTTACTTTCTTTGTGGTTGTTTTTGTAGCTTTTCTCTGATCCTTTCTTCTCTTTCTCTCTTTCATGGTTTGCTGGATTTCTTTAGTGATATACTTAGGTTTTATTCTTTATTTTTGCATATCTATTACTGTTTTTTTGATTTGTGGTTACCATTTGGTTTATATATAACCTCTTCTGCATGTAGCAGTCTATATTAAGCAGATGGTTGCTTAATTTTAAACTCATTCTTTATTCATCTCCCCTCCATGTTTCAGAAATTTGGTACATATTTTACATCTTTTTATTTGTGTTTCTCTTGACTGATTTTTACAGGTGTGCTTATTTATTTATTTGCCTTTGTGCTATATATATATTTACTCTTTCTTACGGTTCTTATTTTCCACTCAGAGTTTCCCTTAACATTTCTTATAGGGTTGATTTAGTGGTTATGAATTCTTTTAATTTTGTTTATCTGAGAAATTCTTTATCTCTTCTCTTCTGAATGATAGCGTTAGTGAAAGGAGTATTCTTGTCTGAAGATTTTTCTCTCTCAACACTTGGAATATATCATGCCACTCTTTTCTTACCTACGAAGTTTCTGCTGAAAAATCATCTGATAGCCTTATGGGTTTTCCTTTGTATGCAACTGTCTTCTTTTCTCTTATAACATTTACAATTCTTATTTTTCACTAATTACTGCTATTTTAATTACTATGTGTTTTGGTGTTGAATTTGCTGGGGGATCTCTGTGCCTTCTGAATCTGTATCTCTGTTTTCCTCCCCAGATTAGAGAAGTTTTCAGCATTATTTCTTCAAATACATTTTCTGTCCCCCTTTCTCTGGAGTGGATCCCTATAATGTGAATGTTATTATCCTTGATGGTGTCTCTGAGTTCTCTAAGTTATTCTCATTATGCAGTATTTGTTTTTCTCTTACCTGTTCAGCTTGATTGCTTTCCATTACTCTATCTTCCAGGTCACTGATACATTCCTCTGCTTCCTATAGCCTACAATTTATTCCATGTATTGTATTTTTAATTTCATTTAATGAGTTCTTCATCTCTGATATGTTGTCTTTTTATCTTTTTTGACAAGGGTCTCACTGATGTTCTCCACCCTTTCCTGAAGTGTAATATCTTTATGATCATTACTTTCAATTCTCTATCAGGCATATTACTTATTTCTGTTTCACTTAGATCTCCTACTGTGATTTTGTCCTGTTCTTTCATTTGGGACATATCCCTCCATCTCCTCATTTGTCTACCTCTCCCTCTCTGTTTCTCTGTGTTAGGAAAGTTAACCTATGTGTTCTACTCTTGAAAGTACTAGGTTTATGAAGAAGAGGTCTTGTAGTGCCCTGCAGTGAGTGCAGTGTCCCCTGTTCACCAGAACATGGCACTTCTAGGGAGTCTCCTATGTGTTTGCTTATACCCTACTCTTTTGCCTGAGTCAGTTTTTCTCTCAGTACAGATGTCTGCAATTACTCTTTGCGAGTTGTGGGCTGCGCGTCTTCTCTGTAGTGTTAGTGAGACCTAGTTAGGCTGACTCTAAGGGCACTTGATCACAGGAAGGCTCAGGAATGTGGCAGTGGTGTTAGCAAAATTTGTTTTGAGCTACTAGTCTAAGACCAGATCCCCAAATTATGGTGGCCTCCAGTGGTGTGGTGTGTGCTGGTGCCCAGGTGCATGAGCTCTTGAACAAGTTTATAGTCTCACCAAGAATGGGTAAGTTATTGAACCAGTTTATAGTCTCACCAAGGGTGGTTAAAGATTCTAGTTGTTTCACATCCTCACCAGCATTTGGTGATGTCATCCCTTTTGAATTTTAAATATTTTAGCTATACCCTGAAAGTTCTTAGAAAGTTCTGTTTGATTCTTTTTCACAGGGTTGTTGTTGATGTTGTTCCTTTTAATAGTATTTTATATTTGTTATTTCTCTGTTCACTATATTCATTTTTACTGTAATTTTTATTTAATTTTTAAGATTTTATTTATTTATTTATTATTTATTTATTTTAGAGTGAGAGAGCATGAGCAGAGGGAGGGGAAAAAAGAAAGGGAGAGAATCTCAAGCAGACTCTGCCCTAAGCATGGAGCCTGATGCAGGGCTCAATCCCATGCCCCTAAGATCATGACCTGAGCCAAAACCAAGAGTCAGATACTGAACTGACTGAACCACCCAGGAGTCCCCATGCTTACTTTAAATTGTTAAGAATATTTTTAATGAGTGTTTTGAATTATTGTGTGCAAAGCCATTTTCTCTGTCATTTCTGTCTCTGTTTCTGTTAACTAATATTCCTCTTGGTTATAAGATTTATCTAGTATTTACGTATTTAGTAGTATTTGATTGAATGGACATTGGGAATTGTGTATTTTTTTAATATCTAGATTTTTTTCCTTTTTATAAAGAGTGACAGAATTTTCCTCAGAATTCAGTTAAATTACTTGAAGATAATTTCAATCCTCTTAAGAATTGTTTTGTTGTTTGTTTCTTTGTTTGTTTGTTTTTTAAGCTTGTTAAGGTAGGGCTAGAGTAATCTTTACCTTAGCACTAATGCTGATATACAGCTCCTCTGCCAGCTCCCATTGAATGCCAGAGGTGTTCAATAAGGTCTCTCAAATTTGGCTGATTAAAACTTGAACTCTTTGAGTCCTGTGTAGGCACTGAGAATAATATAGCTTACTCTGAAGCCATTGTTCCTTGCCAGTCTCATGTAATTTTGCCCTACGTATGTGTAGATTGGTATTGAAGAACATACTCAAAATGACACATGCAGATTTCTGCAGGTATTTTCCTGTGTAGCTTCCTCCATTCCATTGCTCTGCCCTGAGAATTCCAGATGCCTCAACTTCCTTTAGCTTCTGTTTGTGTGTCTCTAACTCAGCAAGACCCATTTTCCCAGCTTGGGTTCACTTCTCAGCACCGCATCTAGAAAGTGTCTCCAGAGACAAATCCAAGGCAATGGTATAACTCACTGTGTTTTCTCAGTGATCAAAGTTCTTTGCTGCCTGATGTTCATAGTCTGATACTTGCTGTTTCATACATTTTCACTGGTTTTTGATTTTTGACAGCAGAGAGACAAGTTGAGTATCAGAAACTCTGTCAAGGCTAGGAATGTAAATAGAGGAGTTTTTTTTTTTTCCTAAGAAAGTTCTAAGTAGTTCATATTTAAATAATTATGTGTAGGGGCACCTGGGTGGCTCAGTTGGTTAAGTGTCCGACTGTTGGTTTCAGCTTAGGTCATGATCCCAGGGTTGTGAGATCAAGCCCTGTGTTGGGCTATGCACTGGGTGTGGAGCCTCCTTAAAATTATCTTTCTCCTGGGGTGCCTGGGTAACTCAGTCAGTAAAGTGTCTGCCTTCAGCTCAGGTTGTGATCCCAGGGTCCTGGGATTAAGTCCTGCATTGAGTTCCCTGCTCAGCAGGAAGTCTGCTTCCCCCTCCATTCATGCCCACTCTCTCTCAAATAAATAATTTAAAATAAGACAAGAAAGATTATATCTCTCCCTCTGTCCCTCCCCATCTGCTTAGGCTCTCTCTCTCTCTCTCTCAAAAAAAAGAGTAATAATAATAAAATTAAGAAAATAAATGAATAATTATGTATAAATGTTAAATGAATAAAATATGCAGTCCTGACTTATTTCAGCTCTTTATTTGCATAACTTTTTTCAGTATTTATATAACCATTGGATTTCATTTGTCAGTTTGATTCTAATTATAATTTTGATGAAAATACTTTGTAATTGTTCATTTATTTAGTGAGTGACATCATTAGTTCAAGCACTTTTGTCGCAATAACAGATACAAGTTTTCCAGCTTAAAACTAAAGAGAAATTTTATTATAAATAAAAGTATATTTCACAGAACTAAACCAAAATTATTCTGTCATATCTCAGATATGAGTCTATATAACCCCAAAAGTTTCCTGTCTCATTGTCACCTTAGTTTTACTTTTCTCTCATTTGGTCTTTCTTTTTTCTTTAAGATTTTTTTAATTTATTTGACAGAGAGAGTCAAATAAATATTTGACACAGTGAGAGAGGGAACACAAGCAGGGGGAGTGGGAGAGGGAGAAGCAAGCTCCCCCCAGAGCAGGGAGCTGATGCGGGGCTCAATCCCAGGACCCCGGGATCATGACCTGAGCCAAAGGCAGATGCTTAATGACTGAGTCACCCAGGCGCCCCTCATTTTGGTTTTCTATGTGTTCCAAGTTCATGTAGCATACTGAGTGGAGAGATGATCAATTTCACATTTCTGGAGGATTATCTCTGAATGGCCTTTCTCAAAGTAGGAGGCTTCTGCTAAATCAAAATCTTATGACCAGATATGTTGGGTCACAATCATAAACTTGAATATTTCTTTATAAACACATGTACATTTGATTTATTAATGTAAGTTAATTTTCTGGAAAATGGTGGTACAAAACGCAGACATCTAACTTATGGAAAGCTAAGAGAGAATTTTACGGCAATTGCAAAATTTGTGTCCTGTCACATGTTCTGTTTTTGTTTTTTGTTTTTTTTTTAGTATTTTTCTTTTAAAATTTTAGCTAGTAAGTTTAAATGTTTTGAGAATGATGACATTGAAGTTAAGACAATAGGTAATTCAAGAATAGAATATGTGGGAATAGTTTGTTCTTTAGATGTACTAGAGAATATTACCTGCAAGTCACATGAACACATGTTCTGGGATGCCTGAACATATGAATAGAGACAATAGAACATTTTTTTAAAGATATTATTTATTTATTTGTGAGGTCGAGTGAAAGCAAGAGAGAAGGCACAAGCAGGGGGAGCAGCAGAGGGAGAGGAAGAATCAGGCTCCCTGCTGAGCAGGGTGCCACACGTGGGCCTTGATCCTAAGACCCTGAGATCATGACCTGAGCTGAAGGCAGATGCTTTAACTGACCAAGCCACCCAGGTGCCCCAGACAATAAAACTTAAATTCATTGCCATTGCTAGGAAAAAACAAAGAAAAAAGAAACAAAAAAGTGAACAACTTTGAGTGATTTTTATCATGATGGTATACTAAGAAAATCACCTTTCTATATTAAAGACTTCCAAGGTACATATCTTTTTTTTTAATTTATTAATTATTTAAATTTTCAGAATAGTGAATAACATTTGTTGGTTCCTCATTTGATAAATGTGGTGTTATCTAACTTACCATTTTGGAAACAAACTAGAAATATTCCCAAATTTTATATTTTATGTATTTTTGCAAAGTACATTTTTATATATATACAAATAGTTATATATAATATGAAATATATATATATAACATATATAATATAATATATATATACTTACATATACGGCTTTATGTAATTTACATTATATAAGTTTATATGTATTACATATATAAGCAATAGCCATGTACATATTTCTATTCATATATTTTTATACTTATTTTCATATATTTGTATTTATTTATTTATTTATTCTGGGTGACCCAAACAGCATATACTGATTGTCATTTTGTTTATATAATAAACTCAAATTACAAATTTTCTTTCTTTTTTAAGTAAAACACAAAACACTTTGTAATGTAACTCATGGCATAATTATAATTTTTGTATCAGGGAGAGTCTTTATTGTATTTTGGAAAAAAATAGAATAGAATTGACATATTTTTGTCCTGAAATTTCCAGAAACACACATCTAAATTTGTGTTACCTTTATTTCAAAGTGAAATATATTTAAATATTGCATTATCATTATAATCCACAGCCACATAGTACTTTTCTTAGAAAATTTTTTTAAATATTCAATAAATATTAACTGATTTGACATCTATAGCTTTCCATTGCACAAATTATTTATTTTAGCATCTTATGTCACTCAAATTTTACTTCTTGACAAGTTAGTACAATATTTAGGAGGAAAAAAAACACCATCTACTTTACCACACAGTCATTGATGATTGTTTGTTACAATAGTAGAATATAGTCCATTTCTGACTCATTATTATTATATTAAATTTGTCATGATAAGAAATTTTTGCAGGGCGCCTCAGTGGCTCAGTCGTTGGGCGTCTGCCTTTGGCTCAGGTCATGATCCCAGGGTGCTGGGATCGAGCCCCGCATCGGTCTCCCTGCTCAGTTGGGAGCCTGTTTCTCCCGCTCCCCCTGCTTTGTTCCCTCTCTAGCTGTCTCTCTCTCTGTATCAAATAAATCAATAAAATTAAAAAAAAATTTGCAAAAATTTGTAGCGTTCACTGACTTATGCTGATATTTAAATTTTAAGTAAAAAGAGTAATCTGTTTGCTATTTTAGCTAATTTGAAAAAAATTAATTTTGTTTTTCCAATATATTTCTACAAACTCATACTGCAATACATAGAGTTCTTAAAAATATTTATTTTTCAAATATGTTCATTTTCCCAAGCAATAAAATAATTGTTCCAAAAGAATGTATGTTGTAGACATATTTGTTGAAGTAAAATTTAATATAAGATGGAATTATTCTTTAGGCCATGGGAGGTCTAATTTTATGAAGCAATAACATCAGCATCATTTATAGTATATTATGTAATTGTACAAAATGTGGAAATGATATTTAATATCTTTAGGACATGCCACATAAAAAATTGTTTGCCTAAGTGACCAGTTTCTAAATAGGAAAGTCAAGTTAAAAATACGAACAGTGTCATTTTTTTTTTACTTCTAAATGGCTCTTTAAAACATGGAGAGACAATTAAGCCAATTTAGGTTTTTGTTTAGTTTTAGTGTGTATAGTTGTTTTACATATAAGGCTGACCACATATTTGCAATACATTTTTAGGTTTGGGCAAGAGTATGACTGAATCAAAGTAGTTTGACTAGGGGATTCCTTATTTTATTGAGGGAAATTAATTTTTTCCACTGGATTTTCTGATAAAAATTTCATAGAAGAGGGGTATGGCTTATACCTATTTGCAAAATGAGTGTCTTTAGTGATTGTGAAAATCAGTCTTAGTTTTTAAATATGAAGAATTGTTAAGGTAAAAATGTACACCTTACTCTACTAGAAGAAATTATAGGTGCATTAGAAAGTTATCATTGGGTGGCTCAGTCATTAAGAGTTTGCCTTTGGCTTAGGTCATGATCCCAGAGTCCTGGGATCAAGCCCTGTGTTGGGCTCCCTGCTCAGCAGGAAACCTGCTTCTCCCTTTCACACTCCCCTTGCTTGTGTTCCCGCTCTCTCTGTCAAATAAACAAATAAAATCCTTTTCAAAAAAGTTATCATTAAAAGAATTATAGTTACTTTGTCACAAAGGAGGCAACAGAATTTCAGAGTTTCCAATTATTTAAAAATTACTTATTTACCAATTATTTTTTAAGACAAAATCATCCTTATTCTGAAATTTGTTCATCTTCTTTTTAAGTCTTACTTAAATTTATTCAATTACCTTTTTAGCAAAACTAAAATATCATGAATTATCACTATACTTCATTTTTTTTAAGATTTTATTTATTTATTTGAGAGAGAAAGAGTTAGAGAAAGCATGAGCTGGGTGAGGAGCAGAAGGAGAAACAGACTCCCCCAGTGAGCAGGGAGCCAGATGTGGGGCTAAATCCCAGGACTCTGGGATCATGACCTGAACCGAAGGCAGACACTTAACCAACTGAGCCACCAAGGTGCCCCAAATTATCACTATACTTGAGATACACTCATACATACATACATACATACATATATATAAATTTCAATTTAGAAATATATATTTCTTTGTACATGTATAAAAATATATGTGTATGTTAGTATATTTATAAGTATTTATATAAAATTAAATGACATACATACACATACACCATATATATACATGATTGCTCTTGTTTTTGATGACCTTGACAGTTTGTAGAGTATTGGTCAAATATTTTGTTGAATGTCCCTCAATTGGGACTTGGCTAATGTTTTCTCATGATTAGTATGGGATTATGAGATTTTTGGAGGAAGATCATCACAGAGGTAAGCTGCCACTCTCATCACATAGTATCAAGTGCATATACTATCAGCACGACTTCACTGATGATGTTAACCTTGATCACCTGGCTGAAATATTTATTAGGTTTTTCCAGGATAAAATTGGTGGGGGTGGGTAGCCCAGACATCAGGATGGGGAGTTGTGTTCCATTTCCTTGTGGACTGAATATATATTATAAATTATTTGGAAATCTTCTGCATGAGGAATTCTATTTTTATTTATTCTTTTATTTATTTATTTATTTGCTCGTTCATTTATTTATCTCTAAATGTATGTAATCCTCTCATTCTGTCAGTATGGACTCTTAGATACTTCAAATGCTTTGGGCTATAATCTAATATTCTTATTTTATTGTTTCTCCCATATTGTTCCAGGCTTGCCTGTTGGAAGTTTTTCATTTGCTCCCGTGACTCTTTAACATACTTCATCATTGTATGTGTGTGCATATGTTGTGTGTGTATCTCTGTATGTGTTGTGTGTGTGTGTGTGTGTCTTTTTCCTTTTTTTTAAAGGTCTTCCTTACATTTCCTTATAATATACTCCAAGCTTATCTTGTATTCTTTTTTTAAAGATTTTATTTATTTGACAGAGAGAGAGAGACATAGAGAGGGAACACAAGCAGAGACATAGAGAGGGAACACAAGCAGGAGAAGCAGGCTCCCCACTGAGCAGGGAGCCCGACGCAGGGCCCGATCCCAGGACCCCGAGATCATGACCCAAGCCAAAGGCAGACGCTTAACGACTGAGCCACCCAGGCGCCCCTTATCTTGTACATTCACTGCCTAGTCCTAAAATCAGCCAAGGAACCCTAGTTCCTTTTATTGGTAAATGGTATTAGAAACTAATATCTGGGCATTAGGTAAGCTCATTATTACTTGGGCATTTGCTTCTAGGTACTCTGAATTGATATAGCAAGGAAATGCATGTACGCATATATGTATGCTTAACTATGCATTACATGTATCTATAAATATATATGTAACCACACATATCTATATAAATAATGTTAAATTTTGTTCATGCTGATACTTCCAGCTCAAATTCATTACCATATGGGTCATTCTGGTCTCCTCCCCACGCTTACCTATAACTCCATTCCAACAATGAGAAATCTAGCTCCTACACTTAACCATCCATTTACTTAATTGTTCAATTTCAGTATACATATATAATAGTTTCAGAATTGCTAACCTGTACCCTTGGGAAACAACTATATCAAGTAGAATATTTTACCTATGAACATTTATTTTTACTTTTATTCTTACAGATGCCACTAATTTCTGAAGTTACTTAGAACAGTGACTTTTCTGTTCACTGCCCTCACTGAGGTTGTTTCATATGTTTGTAATACAGTTGGATGTTTTTCGCATATTCTGCATTCCATCCTGGGATACCTTGACCAATTAAATGATTTTTTAAAAATTGGGAAATGTTAAAGTCCACTCTGCAGTCAAATTCTCTGCAGTTTTGACAAATGCATAGTGTCAGATGTACACCATTACAGTATCACACAGAATAGTTTCTCCACCCCTAAAATTTCCCTTATACAATAACTTCTCCACAAACCTCTGGCAACCACTGATGTGTTTATCATCTCTATAGTTTTGCCTTTTCCAGATCATCTAAGTTGAGTCATACAGTGTATAGCCTTTTACATTGGTTTCTTGTACTTATCAATATTTATTTAAGATATATCTATGTCTTTGAGTGGCTTGAGAGCCCATTTCATTTTATTGCAAAATAGTATTTCATTAAATGGATTTACCACAGTTTGTTTATCCATTCACTTACCAAAGAACATCTTATTTGCTTCCAGTTATTGGTGATTAAAAGCTACCACTATAAACATTTTCTTGATGGTTTTTGTGTGAGCATGTTTTCAACAGTTGGGTAGTTATGTAATTGTACAATTGCTGAATTATACAGTAAGATTTTGATTAATTTTGTAAGATACTGTCTTCCAATGTCTCTCTATCAATTTGTACTTCCACCAGCAATTAATGAGAACTTCTGTTGAATTACATTCTTGTCACTAAGTGGTATCATCAGGTTTTGGATTTTAACCAATTTAACTAATGTGTAAGGGTACATCATTTTAATTTGTAACTTCTAAATGACAAATGAAAGTGAACGTCTTTCACATGTTTATACATCAGATATCATTGAGATGTCTGTTTAGATATTTTGCTCATTAATTATTGGGTTAAATATTATAAACATTGAGTTTTATGAATTCTTTATATATTTTGGATATTTGTTCTTTATTGGATATGTTTTGCATTTTTTCCATTCTATGACTTGTTTTTTCATCTTCTTCATAATGACTTTTGTACATCATAAGTTTTTAATTTTAGTATAATCCAACATATCTTTTTTTTTGTTCTTCCATGGATCATGCTTTTGATGTTGTCTCTAAAATCTTGTCACCAAACCCAAGTTTTCTCTGATGTTTCCTTCTGGAAGTTTTATAATTTAGCATTTTCAGAAGATTTTATTTGTTTATTTATTTATTTATTTATTTATTTATTTGAGAGCAAGACAGAGAACATGAATGGGGGTAGGGGCAGAGGGAGAGGTACAAGCAGACTCCTTGCTGAGCAGGGCGCCCCATACAGGGCTCAATCCCAGGATCCTGAGATCATGACCTGAGCTGAATGCAGCCACTTAACTGACTGAGCCACCCAGGTACCAAATCAAAGGAGCATAATACAATTCAGAAATACAAAATCATTCTCAGATACCCTTATGAAAATTTGGGTACATACCTAGCAGTGTTATTGTGGGTAATTATAAAGAAATGTTTAAAGTTTAATTTTTAATTTACCTTTATCTTCAATTTTTACTTATAATTTCAAATTTTTAAATTTAACTTTTAACTTACCTTTAACTTTACATTTACCTCTAAATAATTGTAAATGACTCATTATTTTCTTAAAAACATGTGATTCCTCCTCAATAAGTTGTGCTTTATCTTTGTGTAATCTTTACATGCTTATTTGTCTATCTTTACTGATTTCTTTAAATGTCCTTCATACAAATACTTCTTCATATCATTGTCTATATACTTATATTCCTTATTGTTTTAATTTTACAATTATAAAGAAATATTTCAAATTTGATGGAGTCAAAAGTACAAATATACAGCTCTTATTACCTGTATTTGGCATATATTATTAGTTTATCATTTTCCCATTTGAAACATCTCTCCTTTATATTATTCTACTAGGTCCCAGCTGTCTCTTGTACTCCCAGGCATTTACTCTATCTTAGACTATGCAGAACCTAAAATTCATCCTTGACATTCCTAATGATTCAGAATCCATGAGTAATGATCCATTATTAAATCTCAAGCTTTATTGGATGGTAAGGGTTCAGAAGTCTCTTTTAAGTTTTGTTCTTGGAATTTCTGACTCAAAAATGAAGGTCTTGAGCTTGTAGCTAGGGCACAAGATAATAAAAAACAGGGGGAGTAGCTATGGTCTTATTTTCACCTCCACTCTCTATCCCAAATCCATAAATATTTAATATGGTACTAATTATTTCCTCAGTATAACCAGAATACATCTTTTAAATTTTATGGAATCTTTTATTTAAAAGAGGGAGAGAATTTATGTTAATCTAAAATAAATAAATTTTATGTTTCCATTTAGAGTTGTCTATGTCCATTATAGATGTTGATAAGATGAAGAAAAATATCTTTTTTTTTAATTTTTTTATTGTTATGTTAATCACCATATATTACATCATTAGTTTTTGGTGCAGTGTTCCATGATTCATTGTTTGTTCATAACACCCAGTGCTCCATGCAGAACGTGCCCTCCTCAATACCCATCACCAGGCTAACCCATCCCCCTACCCCCCTCCCCTCTAGAACCCTCAGTTTGTTTTTCAGAGTCCATCATCTCTCATGGTTCATCTCCCCCTCTGACATACTCCCCTTTTCTTCCTCTCCTGTTATCTTCTTCTTTTGTAGAAAAATATCTTTTTAAAAATACTGTTAGCATATGGAAGTATTTTTCAATCTCTCTTTTTTGAAGATTAATTGTTCCTTTTTTTAACAGTAAACATTCAAATTTACATCCTACCATCTTCTGCTTAGCATTATGGAATAACTATTTAATATTTTGTTACTTTGTCTTCATAAATAGATTTTAATGACATCATCATTTTGCTGTGTCAGAAAAGGATTATAATGTGGTCAACAGACTCCATACACAGACATGACAATTCTTTAATGACAAAAGATACAGAAGATGGATATTTGGCTACATAATGAGTAGCTAAAACAACATATTCACAGAGAGTGCAATAGCTTCTGTTTATCCAGGGCATCCCATGGAAATCATAAACCGTATATAATGCTAGTCAGAGCAAAGATTCTGCCAGGCATGAGATGTTCCCTTTGATGTTCCTATGTGGGTTGTCTTGTCTCCCCTTTCCTCCTGACTTGCGCAAAGATTTGCAATGCTGTCTGTTCAAATGTGGTAGATATCTCATGCCAAATAACCCTGCCACCCCCAGGTATGTTTAGAATAAGATAAGGTGATGCTGAAGATTATATTTAAGATACTTCCCCCTAAAGGCTCAAGTCTGGAGTGTCTGAGTGCAATGGCACTACAATGAGTGCATGTAACATTGTATTCCTAATAATTCCTCCTATATGCTATTCAGGTTATTTCCACTTTTTTTTTTTTCTCTACTATAGCTTGTAGCACAAGAAACAAATTCTGCTAAAGCCTTCATCTCTATTTTGAAAACATCTTTAGTTTAAAGTAAGAAGCAGTCTCTTGAATCTTAATTGATTATGGATAAATAATATTAGCAAAAACAATGACTTTAATTAATCACTGTTTTAGGGCTAAAAACTCCTGAAAGTGAGAGTTCACATGATCTTAATGTGTCCACATCTGGTTTCACAATTTTTAATCTATTATAGTCAGGCACTCTGACCACAGAGCATAAGGAGAGGGGTCCTAAGCCATGGACTAAATAATTCCTTAGTTCGAACAATCTTTCTAAGATAAATTCCTTCTCCTTAGTCAGTGATTTCTGATTTTGATTCTGACTAATTACCTTATGTATTGTAAGTTAAATGATTGGATACAATTTGGGGGTAAGACTTCTTTATTATATAGGTCTTAACAGAGAATTTTTTTTCATTTTATTTTTTATTTTTTATTATGTTATGTTAATCACTATACATCACATCATTAGTTTTTTATGTAGTGTTCCATGATTCATTGTCTGCATATAACACCCAGTGCTCCATGAAGAACGTGCCCTCTTTAATACCCATCACCAGGCTAACCCATCCACCCACCTCCTCCCCTCGAGAATATTTTTATTAGACTGAACCCTGGGGAAATCTGACCTGTACATCTAGTTACACTTGGATGTTATTACCTAGCAATCCTTTGACTAACAGCTTACTATGTGCATGAAATATTTGCATTTTATTTTGTACTAATATTGCAACATCCTTACAAATTTTCCAACATTGATTTTGTATTTTATTTTTTAAAGATTGTTTTTTAAAGATTGATTGATTTATCAGAGAGAGTGAGAGAGAGAGAGAGTGGGAGCGAGAGCACAAGCAAGGGAAGCGGCAGGCAGAGGGAGAAGCAGGTTTCCTGTTGAGCAAGGAGCCCAATGCAGGACTCAATTCCAGGACCCTGGAATCATGATCTGAGCTGAAGGAAAGTGCTTAACCCGCTGAGCTACCCAGTGTCACTGATTTTGTATTTTAAAATAAACCAGTCCCTCTCTCCTCTGATAATGTTTAATACTATTTAATATAAAATTTAAAACAAATATTTGCTTATTTAGTATTTAAAACAAATATTTATTTAAATATATTTAAAATAAATATGTAAAATGATATTGATTTTTAATGATAATTTTAAAGATTTAAAATACTATTTAATATTTGATATTTAAATGATATTTAAAATAAGTAAAATTGGACTAAATAAGATTGTCAACCATTTAAACTAAATATAATTTTTTCACAAGATTATTTGAAATCTAGAGATTAGTAACCCATTACTTTGATTTATACTTGTCCATTATTAGTATTTTTTGTACTTTCTTGCTTAGCTAATGCATCATGTCTGAACAACTCAGTCTGGGAGGTCATCACTTCAGTTAACCAGTGGCCAATATCAGCCTCACACTCTTCATGGACTCTGAATTTTCTCTTCAAAGTTCTGATACAATTGCTTTATGTTTATTCATAAATATTATACTGCTGCTCAAAAAAATTGTCAAATGGGATGTTTATGTAACTCAAACATAATTTAAGATTAATATTATTATGTGATTGTATTTAAAATTACTATTCATATTTATATTTAATTTTATTTTTAATTTCTTGAGAAGAAAAGCAATTTTAATAAAATTTAGAAACTCATAATTATACACTTGTACTCAATTTTTACTTTTGTTAGTATATGCTATTGAGTAGAAATTGGAATGTGTGGTATTGAAGATTATGGGTGTCCATATTTATTTGTGCAATAACCTCAAGCATTGAACATAAGTATATGATAGATATAGAAAAAAGAAAACAGGAAACACATGGAATTACACTGCTATTAAATCTATGTAATGTCATTTTAACCATATTTAAATGGATTCTTAGTACTTGATACTGTCACCCTGACCTCTATATACAACGAGAAGTTAAAATTCATTAAGTACTCCTTAATTCTGATTTCATTTGATCTGTTCCTCTTGACTTTGTGTTTAGTGACAAGAGCTGCACATATGTTAGACAATTCTGGGTGTCAAGAAAGTCAAAATTCATATCTTTTCTACTTGCTCAAATATTTCTGCAAATAAATTCACTCCATCTGTTCTTCATGCTCACAGATAAGCTACAGTGTTCATAATGGAGTTTGAAAACATATCCTAGTAATGAAAGATTGGTTTGAGCAAACTTTTAAGAGGAAATGAATATAAATGTAATGATCACTTTAGTGCTAATTGTTATTGTACTTTTAGAACCTGAATTCATCTCAAGGGTAATGTTTTCCTCATATAACAATATTTTATTCCTCAACTATCAACCCTTTAAATCTTGACATATCTAATTTTTATCATGCCATCTAAAGAAGCACACCTCATGTCACTTTTCTGCCTTAAGGACAACAGATGCTATTATTAAAATGCAACTGTTTTCACCCATTAGTACTCCGTGCTTCATAAAGGTTCACATTACCACACACTGTTGACCAGTCTCATTCTGTAATTTGAAGTGGGAGATTAATGTGGATATAATAATAAGCAAAGGGGAGAAATTCACTGTTAGTGGACACACAGAATTTTCTACCCTCAGCATTAGCTATGTAATATAGTGGCTGAGATGGCAGTAGAGAGAAAAGTGGGAGCAATCAGCTGGCTTTCATTCAGTGAGATGGAAGAGCCTCTCAAAGACACCAACAACTAATCAGCTGCCGACACTGATTGATGCGTTTGCTTGCATTCAAATCTATCACAGTGACCAAGTAATGTCTACCGTTTACCCAGTGGATGGATAAACCGGAGCTAATATATGGCTTCTAAGAAAATAGATCATTAATTCTGCTTAATAGGTGGGGGCTAAAGCTTAAATCTTCTTCCAAATAGCAACCTTTCCCTTAATGGGGGGGCAAGTTATGGTCGACTAGGCAATAATGATATTTTTTATAAGTGACAAATTTGCTGTGTTAGATTTTATTTCAGCTTGCACTTTGCAATTGTCACTTGCTATTAAATCTATCAAGAATTTATTAACAAGTTAATTAAAATGGCTGAAGAAGATAAGAATTGATAGACTGAAGGAGTCAGAGGATTGCTTTTTGTACATTCTTTCCTGGAGTGAAAATTATATTTCTTCATCTGACTTTATGCTAATTTTTTTCTTTTCCATGAGATGATTTTTTAAAACTTGTAGCCATTGAGTTAATTGCATTTTATTATTACTTGGCTTCTAATTAATTGCAGGGCATATCATAGAATGGCTTCTTAATGGCTTATAAATCCAATATTTTTTACCAATCAGCACCAAAGAAAGATGGTTTGAAACATGAATTGTCAAGTGATAATTTGAAGTATAATTAAAAGACATACCAAGGTTTCTATTAAAGTAAGTCAGATCTGACTAACTAGGAGAGGTAGAAAGAGGTATACTTTCAAAAGTTTCATGAGACAGCTAAGACTATTTTGTTAAGCATCAAACATTTTGGGTATCAGGATTAATAAATAATTTGTTCCAAAATATTTATTTAGAAATCTCTGCAGAAAGAATCTTTTTAAGGGATAAAAGTAAAACTCAAGTGGATTTATATTATGTCAATAATAAATAGAGTTTCTGAATTACTTTTGGTTATTCATCTGCAATAGGATAAGACATTACATAATTTATAATATTCAAAATGTATGTGGTATATTTTTATAAATAATTTATATAAAGTAAGTCTAATATATTTTTTATAATATGCTTAACACAGATAAGCTAAACTTTGTAAAACACTTAAATAAAAAAACTCAAGAAACTTATATGAAATAGAAATAAAAATCAGTTTAAGAAATGCTTTTTTTTAATGCAATGGGTTAAATTCTCCCTACCTTGCTACATTCTTTACATCGTACTGAAGCTTTTTTTTTAAGATTTTATTTATTTATTTGAGAGAGAGAGAGAGAACGAGCAGGGAGGAGGGGCAGAGAGAGAGAGAGAAACAGGCTCCCCAATGAGTGGGGGGCTCTATCCCAGGACCTGGAGATCATGACCTGAGCAGAAGGCAAATGCTTAACTGACTGAGCAACCCAGGCACCCCTGTACCCAAGGTATTAAAAAAAATGGATAAACTAAAGTTATTTCAGTGTTCATGACATTACATCATCCTATTATCTAAATGATTATTATACAAAGTCAAAAAAATCATTAATTCTGTGATAAATCCAGGGTATGAAATAACTAATTTTAAGAAAAACAATCATCCACATGACTCAATGGCAAATATCTGAACTTTATTAGAAACCAACAACAAAGAGAGTTCTGCTTATTAATGCTATCTTTATATTTTTAATGCACCATACCAAACAACTTTGGAATTACTGATTGCCATGATAATGAATATGGAAATTCAGACATTAATAAGCATCAAACTTTTCACTTAAAAAGATAAAAGAGGGAAGAAACATACGGTTAAAACTACATGTGGGGGAGGATGGAAACCTATCTGAGCAGTTATCAAAATAAACTAATTCAAACTTAAGGCAGTATATATACCTTATAAAGAACAGTGTGAAATAGAGACCTGGTTATACTGAAAAAAAAAAAAAGGCTCTATTGTAATTGAATATGTGAATGTAAATCATTCCATCATTTAAAAATCTCTTTTTTTTTTTTTTAAAGATTTTTTTATTTTTTAACAGAGAGAGAGAGAGGGAGAATACAAGCAGGGAGCGTGGGAGAGGGAGAAGCAGGCTTCCCGCTGAGCGGGGAGCCCGACGCGGGACCCGATCCCAGGACCCTGGGATCATGACCTGAGCCGAAGGCAGACGCTCAACGACTGAGCCACCCAGGCGCCCCATTTAAAAATCTCTTAAGCAATCTGTAAAGGAAGTCATAAAAACTGTCATTTCTTGATCTTGTCAGTCTAATTTTGGAAGCTATCTTCAGAAAAGAATGCAAAAGATACACAAAAAGCAAAAACAAAAACAAAATTTATTATGGAACAACTAATAATAGATTGTTCTTGGCAGAAATCATACACTAAATGTTCAAGAATAGAGAAATGATTAAGCAAACTATACCTTGGCATATTCCACCATGGTTCAATTAGGCTCACGATGCTAAATTTAAAAAGAAACAAATATATATTTTATAGTAATCCTAAATATGTATATTCATATGTTGCATAGTGGTTTGTTATTGTTTATATATTTTCATGCATATACTTGAAATATTTTTTAAGATTTTATTTATTTATTTGAGAGAAAGAAGGAGAGAGCACAAATGGGAGGGCAGGGACAGAAGCAGAGGGAGAAGCAGACTCCCCAGTGAGCAGGGAGACTTATGCCAGGCCTGATCCCAGGACCCTGCAATCATGACCAGAGCTGGAGGCACATGCTTAACCGACTGAACAACCCAGGTGCCCCACATACTTGAAATATTTTAAAAATTCACTTAGGAAGTGTACTCATTGAATTCCCAATAATAGAACTTAGGAATCAAATTCAAACAATATTTTATGTGAATCTCTTGTTATCTCATTACCTGATATCTGAAACTCAATATTTGGATAATGTAGTATACCTCAGTATATAAACTTGCCATCCAAATTAACATTATTTGGATTCAAGAAATAAGAGATATGAATAGTAGATCATTCTTGTATATATAAATATTAAGAATTGTCTTTGGATGGTGGGAATATGGGCTTTTTTTTCTTCTCTCTATATTCTCTGTATCAAAATTTATAATGAATATTTTTTTGTATTGATGGGGAAAATATATTTGAGAGAAAGAGAATTTCATAATAGACTAGATCTGTTGGCAACATAATTCAATATGCTTTCAGTTCTTTTGTGCTTTCTAACATCTCTTTTCTCATCTCTGGATTAATCCAAATCTGTTATGTTTGCACTTTACCTATGTCTACGTCAGGCTTATACTCTCCATGTGTCTCCCACTGCAGCATAAACTGGGCTATAAGCTGCAGTTGGGCTATAGAAAAGAATTTAGATACCATTATACTAAAAGGCAAAAAATCTGATAGAAGTTCTGAAAATGTTTATGAATTATGCCAGGACTTGATAAGCCCTTTCATCTGAAGAGTCATGGAAAAGTCTTGTACAGTCTCCAGGAAACTGATTCTGGCAAGGAGCTAAATGATCTGAGGCTGAGATCCTCCATTTAGAAAATATGCAACTGAAAAACACTTCTGTTGGTAAGAATGAATGCCAATTAGATACATTTTCTCATTTGTCCCTTATGAGAAGTAGTAGTCAAATGCGAAGCAAAAAAAAAAACAAACATTATTTCAAACAAGAAACATTTCCACTTAATATTGGCAAGCCAGAATTAGAGAAAGAATTGATGAATAATATCTATTCAATTATGAGCTACTTCATCTTTGGAACATAGAGAAAAATCAATACTGTAATTCAAAAATGAAAAACAACCATGACAATAAATCATGTACTTAATTTAGTAAGTACATAAATTAATAAATACATATGGGCTAAAGACAAATATAATATAGATTTAATTTGAAAACAAAGGTAAAATTACTATTTAAGAAAGCTTCCCATAAAATTAGGTACAATTTCTAAAGGAAGGCAGCAACAACACTTGCTCTGAGCTTGCTGTGGTCAAAACAAGGAAGAAAACAAAAGATCCATCATATCCCTGAGAAAATAAACTAGGAACACAGGAGAAGCACACATTCTCAGGTACCAATATACTTGGGAGTTATCCCTGTATGGAATCACTAATGATAGGTGTAATGAATCTATGTCTCTGAGAGCATGAAGATATTCATAACATCAAGCACTGTGAGCATGTAAACCAGTATGTAGAATAAATTCTGTAACAATCCTACTCTTCAGTTTTGTTTTTGTTTTTGTTTTTTTGTTAAGATTTTTATTTATTTATTTAACAGAGAGACAGAGAGAGAGCACAAGTAAGCAGAGCGGTAGGCAGAGGGAGAGGGAGAAGCTGGGTCTCCACTGAGCAGGGAGCCTGATGCAGGACTCGATGCCAGGACCCTGGGATCATGACGTGAACTGAAGGCAGATGCTTAAATGACTGAGCCACCCAGGTGTCCCTATCTTACTCTTGAGTTTTAATATCTGTAACGTTTTACCATTTAAAGGAGATAAAAGCCATATGAAAACTTCTATACTGTTCTTCATGGTAATTGAAATGATACCACATTTTACTTGGTTTTGTTTAGCATATGTCAAAATATTTTATAGTCAACACTATATTCATTATTTTATATTCATCAGCATAACAATCAAGAACATGGAATTTAGAGTTACGTCACCTGGCTTTGAATTATAGCTTTGACAATAATACCTGCATGACACCAGGAAAGTAACATTATTTTTATATTACTAAGTTTGTTCAATGATGGGGATATACATAATTTTTACCTCATAGGGATGGTTTTTTTGTTATGATAAATTAAGAGGATACCAATAAAATGCTTGAAAATGTCTGAAACTTTTAAAAATTTTTTAAAAAGTTCTTTAGTATTTTTTTAAAGTAGTCGCCACATCCAATGTGACACTTAAACTAATGACCCTGAGATCGAGTCATGTGCTCTACTGACTAAGCCAGACAGGTGCCTCATATCTGAAATATATTAAGTGTTCAATAAGTAATAGGTTAACATAATAATGATGATGATTTTTTTAATTATTATAAAGTCAGTGGTTCACCGAGAACTAATGATGTAATATATGGTGATTAACATAACAATAAAAAAATAAAAAAAAATAAAGTCAGTGGTTAATATTCACATTATCTCTATACAAGAATGTGGGTAGGAGAGTCATTCTTTTTGTGTTATGAAATAAGGAAAAAAAGGCTCATAAAACTATGTGTTGCTCAAAGTGACACTTGAAATTAATACCAGGAATAGACAAGAGTCAATGGCAATTCATGGCAGATTTGCTCCTAGCATTCTGCAGGTGTGGCATTGCTAAATCACATGTTTTCTCTCATGCAATGCAGTGCTGGTTACCAGCAAGAACCCAGGAGAGTGGATTTACCCATCTTCTCAGGAGGCAATGCTGCAAGCAATCAGTGGTGTTATGGCTGCAGTGGACCGATATGCATAACTCACTGCACATGTTGGCTATCTTCTCCTGCTACTCCCACTCTCTAATCTTTACTCTAGTAGTCCTTTTCCAGTCCATTTTTTCCCTCCCTTTACACAGTCTCCAGGACCTGTTTTCCTGATGAAAACCTGTAGCCCAGGCAAGGGATTATTCCACAGCAATGGCTGGGAAAGAGTTGTTCAGTCGAAGTTATATCTCCAGATTCTAGTCCAGTGAGATTTTCTGATCACTCACTATTCCTGCTTACCCAGGGAAAGAGCAAGACCTATAAATGGGAACTTCTCCACTCAGTCTGGTCACTAGATCCAAGTTCAGCCTCTCCCCCTTCCCCACTGCCTTGCTTATATAACCACTAGTATAAGCTCTTCTGCTTTTCTCAAAATCACTTTCCATTTTTAGCATGGTGCTCAGAGTATGCTCTATATTTAATATATTCTGCATGAATACATGCATATTTGAATCAGCATGATGAACTGTGTAACTAAAACCTGCTGGTCTCAATTTCTGCTTAGCACAGAATGAAACAAGTCTGAAAGAGGCAGGGATGGGGAGATGAATGTGGCACTTGAACCATTCTGGCTCTAAAGAGCCTTAACAAAGGTTGTTAACCTTTATTCCTGCCTATTAAAATTATCTTTGCCAAATGATTATTTTAGAAGCCTAGTTTCAGGTGTATTGCTTCTAGCTCACTGATCCTGCAGGGAAACCCACCATCCCACAGCTAGCTTTGCGATTTGTACCATAGATTAAATTGCTTGGTTAGAGGGGAAATCAATTGCTATTTTTACAAAAACTTCACAAAATGCTTGCAATCTACAATCTAATCAAAATCTAAAAACCCCTTGTAGATTAGTTTTATTGGCTCACTTTATACTGCAGAACTGATGACATTTCTCACAAAACCCTGTACTGCTTCATTTCTTTCAACTACAGGGCTGATTTTCCTAATACTTACCAGGAGGAAATGAGTCCTTGAGGAGTTGCTCATCTTTAGGGTATTATTTTTTATCCTTGTTTTTAAATGCAGCCAAATGATTTTTTTCCTATATGCAACATTCTATTTCTACATCCATTTACCCAAATTTATTCATGGAAGTGGATAGGAACAGCAAGTCACCAATCAGCAAAAATAATTGCCTACCACTCTGGAATCACTTTTAAAAGGGCACCAAACATTCACTCAATAAATATTTACTGAATACCTACCTTGTGTTAGACAAATGCATAATGGATTATGAGAGCTGAAGAAAATGGATAAAAACTCACTTCTAGCCTGCCAAAAGAGATTCAATATGTATGCATGATATATATACACATATATTTATATGCATGCACATGACACATATATTACATAATACCACACATCTACTATACATTATAGTATTATATACATGCATTACATATGACGCATTGACTTGTTAATGAATTATTGAATAATTAATTACAGCTCACAAAATAGGGACTACCAACTCAACCTCCCTCTGTCTCATGTGAATGCGCACACTGTGGTAGTCAAATTATTTACACTCCCTTTGTCTATATCCCTCAATGACTTTTTAAATAACAAATGGGTTTTACTCATACTACATGAAATTTTAGAAGTGAGATTGTTTTCTTTTGTGTTAGTGTAAACGTGTTTTGTCATAAGCTTCAAGCCATTTTAAAACAACTTCCTTTTAAGTCTGGGCAACATTCAGAGTGTTAGCACATCCATTACTGACCAGGCCAGATTTAATTTAGATACTTTTAAAGTTGAGTTAATAGGAACTTTCTGCTTCTTCATTTCAATGTCAGCACTTCATATCCAATCGATTGAATTATAAACAACTGAAGAAAGTACAAGCATTGCAAACATCTATTTGAAATGTAAATATCTTTCTTTGAAATGCCTTCTTTCCATGACAGAAATAAACTTCAAACAAAGCTTTATGCATGTACTGCAATGGAAGGATATTTTAAATACTGAGTCTTGATATGACTAATTTAATGATTGTTTCCAAATCACAAAATTATAATAATGACAAAGAAAAAATAAATGACTAACTGACATGTGTGGCAGGAAGACTAAAGAGACAGATAGTTATCGTACAATGGCCAAAACATTGAGAGTAGTTGCTAGTCTGAGAGTTTTCTGCTGAGTTAGAGCATTGTGAGATTCTAGGTTCTATTTAGAACCTAAGTCTCCTTTGCTGTTTCTTATTTAATCCTTAATTTCCTTTAACAGAAAACTTTGCCTGTTTTCCTTAAAATAACTCTTTTAGTTTTTGTGATATATGAACAAAAGCTGCAGTAAAATGTTGAGTTTGAGAACAGTTCTAAACATTACCTCAACTTTTCGCTAACTTAGGAGTCCATGGAAACAGGCAAATTTTGTTTTGGTAGTGTTCCTACTGTATCATTACCTCACACATACCCTCTCTGTTACTCCCAGTCACAAAGCATGATGATAATGATACTATTAGTTGTACAAAATCATCATTAATTGATAGCCCACCACACCATGCCATATCACTTTTCCCTCCATCTTTGGAACAAACTTAGAATCTCTATATCATCATGTCCATTTTTACGGCTTAGATTTTAATGTTCAGGGAAATTAAATAAAGTTCTGATAGTCAAATAAGACTAAGTAAAGGGTGCCTGGGTGGCTCAGTTGGTTAAGTGACTGCCTTCGGCTCAGGTCATGATCCTGGAGTCCCAGGATCGAGTCCCACATTGGGTTCCCTGGTCGGCAAGGAGCCTGCTTCTCCCTCTAACCCTCCCCCCTCTCATGTACTCGCTCTCTTTCTCTCATTCTCACTCTCTCAAAATAAATAAATAAACCTTAAAAAAAAAGACTAAGTAAAGAAACTATTAATTAACTCTAAATCTTTCTGCCTCTGGAATCTGGTTCTTTAACAAAAGACACTTATGTATGCTTTTATTGAATGATTAATACCTGGCTTGGATTATGGTATGCTTTAGCAATATAATGGTGAGCAAAACAGGCCCTAAGCAGCCATAAAGTTAGAGTGTAAATTTATTATTATTTTTCCCATTGACATTTTTATTTCATATGATTTCTTAAAGTAGTATTCTACCCCAATATATTACATCTGGAAAAACACAATTTTAACCTCTATGGAACTTAACAAAAAATGTTTGGGAATTTTTTGGTTGCTCTTGATTTGTTGGATCTAAATTCAAATCCACAAATTATTGTTTATTCAGCCTTTTGTTCAAGACTACTCTTGCTGGATTTGTTCAACAATGTGGAAAAAGTAGATCAATCTCTTGTAATGTAAGAGGCATAGTTTTCCTATTATCATACCAGAGGCTCTCCAACTGGAAGATTGATTAGGTTCTTAGACTCTTTTGAAGGGCCATTTATTACAGTTATGTTTCTTTATCTTTTAGCCAATTAATATATTTATACTACATAAAGCTTTAGGAGAGCATGGAAAAACCTGGAAGTCAATCCTGAACCTTATAATTCTCTTATAAATCAAAACTTATTCATGTTTTGCTTGATGTGGCATTATGTTCTATATGATGCCTTATGACATAAATGCATCTATTTAGCATAAACCTATTTATCATGAATGATTCACCTAATTATCCCAATACTAAACCAGTATAAAGAACAACGACCACCATATTTTTTTCAAATTTGGATGCATAAACGAAAATCTCACCAAAAAATATATTCTTTGGATTCAGTCATGCCAATCTCCTAAGAGAATTAAAATAGTTGCTGAACCAGAGTGATGTCTTCTTGTTCGCCCATTCTGAATTTGCAGATATAGCGAATATTAAAGGGAGAGTGTCTTTATGGATGTGTGTGTGAATGTGTGTTTGTGGTGGTGGGGGCTAACTAAAGTATAGGTACTTCAGATATTACCATGTGGATACACACAACATGTTTTCAGTTTGTGAAGTGTGGGATGATTCATGAGGGTGATTCATAATATTGTGTTATCTATAATTCAAGAAATTGTATTTGTTCAGAACAAAAAAGTTAGAGATGAATAAGTAAATAAATGAATACTCCCACAAGCACATACAAGTAATCAATCACATGTTAAGGATTCAATACAAACACCTGTGCAGATATTTTTATCTTATAACAACTCAAGTTATTCTGCCTATTAAAAAAATAAGCTAAGTTTACATGAATCTAGTATAAAGTTTAATTAAGCATTTTGCTAATTTATCATACCCAGATTTTAGTAAACTACTAATGAAATTCAGTATACAATTGACATACACATTGCATATTATATTTAAATAGGCTTACTTAGAACAATACAAATTTAAAATAATCACAGATAAAGAAAAGTGCATCATTCTAAAGTTTAAGTAAACTTATCTGTCTTTTTATTATAATAACATTTTAAGCACTTCCCAATATGTAGACAGCAACCTGATACATGACCTAAGGAGATGACAGGTTATCAAACCTAATACTCATTTGAAAAAAAGGATCTCATTCTAGGCAGCAAGAGATTTCTGTGCGTAGAAACACAATGTCCTCTTAGCAGTACTAGCAAATATCAGTGTGATTCTTTGTTCCATAACTACACTTAACCCCATCAAGAAGGCTCTCACAGGGGTGCCTGGGTGGCTCTGTTGGTTAAGCGACCGCCTTTGGCTCAGGTCATGATCCTGGAGTCCCAGGGTCAAGTCCCACATCGGGCTCCCTGCTCAGCGGTGAGTCTGCTTCTCCCTCTGACCCTCCCCCCTCTCATGCTCTCTCTCTCTCTCTCAAATAAATAAATAAAATCTTAAAAAAAAATAGAAAGCTCTCACAAATAAAGATTATGGGCAAATATGGAGGGGAGAGTGTGCTCACACTGTCTTCACACACCAAATTACATTACAGTTTATGTGACCTGGCCAAAGATTTTAACTGCCATTTATAAAATCACTTCTCTATTAAAAGAATGGGGGAGGAAGAGAAAGGGATTCTGAATGCTAAAGAAATAACTCATATCTGAAAAACAATACTAAGTACTTCAAAATAGTTAGAATAAATAAACTGGGACTGATGTCATGGAGGTCTTTAAAAGAGGGCAAATAAAAGCATTTTTGAGGTTTTCCAATATATAATCTGCATATATTCCAAAAGTAGAAAACCCATTGTAATTAAATACTCCTGTTCTACTTATTTTAATGAATATTTTTCCTTTATTAAAAAAAATTAGATTTAGGTAGCTGTTCATGAATATATTGGAGTCATTTATCTTAGAGAAACTTCAAGAGTTTTAGCTAGCCATCTCTTCTAATTATAGAATTTAACCAAGCGAACTGTCCAAATAGATGTTTAATATCTATCAACTGCGGACTTAAAACATAGAATATAGAATTTCACCTATTTTCTTCTCCTGATCTTTATCAGTCTTACTAGTGAAATCTATCTTTTGCCTAGTCGGATTCTTTTAGGCTACTTTTTTCTTCCCTCCTTCTTTCCTTCCTCCCTTCCTTCCTTCCTCCTTTCCTTCTTCAAGATTTTATTGATTCTATGGCTCAGTAATGGGAGAAATGAATGGTACAGTCCATGAACATGGTTATTCATGCATGTATTTAAATTTTTTTTAAATTGCCCTTAATAATGTTTTAGATTTTTCTGTGGATTTATTTGTAAGTATTTCATTGTTTCTTATCCTATTATGTAAAGTATATGTTTACTATTTACCTAATTGCATTTTTGATAATATAAGTAAATACAAGAAATTTTTGTATCAATTCTGTTGATAACTCTGTATCCAGTTCAATTTGCTTAATTAACTTATTAGGCATTAATCATTTTTCTGTTTATTTGGATTGCTCCTTGATCATGGATAACTTTCTTTAGTAGGTACAGGACTATTCACAGTACTTACTCTTTATTGTCTTATTTTTTCAAGGTTTAGTTTTCAAGAAATTTATTAATTTTAGCTGTTGAATTCATTAGCATAAAGGTTACCATAAATTCTTCTTATTATTTCTTTAAAGTCTGTTGAATCACTAGTGATTTTCAATTTCATACTAAATATGAAAGTGAAAATTTTATTTTTTTAGTCTTGCTCAGAATTTTTAAAATACACATAACATAATTTACCATCTTAATCATTTTTAAGTGCTTGGTTCAGTGGTATTAATATCATTCATAATGTTGTGAAACTATTACCACCATTTCCATAATTCTTTTCATCTTGTAAAATGAAACTCCATACCCATTTTACATACCTCCCTATTTCCTTCCCTCTCTCAGACTAGCCCCTAGAAATCACCATTCCACATTCTGTCTCTATGATTTTGACTACATTAAATACCTCACATAAGTGAAATCATACAATATTTGTCTTTTTGTGACTGGCTTATTTTTTTAAAGATTTTATTTATTTATTTGACAGAGATAGACACAGTGAGAGCAGGAACACAAGCAGGGGGAGTGGGAGAGGGAGAAGCAGGTCTCCCACTGAGCAGGGAGCCTGATGTGGGACTCGATCCCAAGACCCTGGGATTATGACCTGAGCAGAAACACTTAACGACTGAGCCACCCAGGTGCCCAGTGACTGGCTTATTTCACTTAGCATAATGTTTGCAAGTTTCATCCATGTTGTATCATATGTCAGAATTTCCTTCCCTTGAAAACAGTATAGAGGTTCCTCAAAAACTTGAAAATAGAGCTACCATATGACCCAGAAATTGCACAACTGGGTATTTACCCCAAAGATACAAATGGAGTGATCCGAAGGGGTACGTGCACCCCGATGTTTATAGCAGCAATGTCCACAATAGCCAAACTATGGAAAGAGCCAAGATGTCCATCGACAGATGAATGGATGAAGAAGATGTGTTATATATCTACAATGGAATATTATGCAGCCATCAAAAGGAATGAAATCTTTCCAGTTGCAAGGAGGTGGATGGAACTGTAGGGTATTATGCTGAGCGAAATAAGTCAATCAGAGAAAGACATGTATCATATGATCTCACTGATATGAGGACTTCTTAATCTCAGGAAACAAACTGAGGGTTCCTGGAGTGGTGGGGGGTGGGAGGGATGGGGTGGCTGGGTGATAGACACTGGGGAGAGTATGTGCTATGGTGGGCGCTGTGAATTGTGTAAGACTGTTGAATCACAGACCTGTACCTCTGAAACAAATAATAAATTATATGTTAAAAAAAAAAAGAAGATAGTAGGAAGGGAAAAATGAAGGGGGGGAATCAGAGGGGGAGACGAAAGAGACTATGGACTCTGAGAAACAAACTGAGGGTTCTAGAGGGGATGGGGGTGGGGGGATGTGTTAGCCTGGTGATGGGTATTAAAGAGGGCACATACTGAATGGAGCACTGGGTGTTATACACAAACAATGAATCATGAAACACTACATCAAAAACTAATGATGTAATGTATGGTGATTAACATAACATAATAAAATAAAAAATGTTGAATAGTATCTTGTCATATATGTATATATATATATATATACTACATTTTGCTCATCTTTCCCATGGACACATGGACACTTGAATTGCATCCATATTTTAGCTATTGTGAATAATGCTGCTATGAATGTGGGTGTACAAATACCTCTTTGAGATCCTGCTTTCAATTATTTTGTTTATACATTCAGAAGTGGAATTTATAGATTGCTTGGTAATTCTAATTTTAATTTTTTGAGGAACCATCATTTTGTCTGCCACTCTGTTGGCTCTATAATTTTACATATCTACCTCATATTAGTGTGTGAAGTTTCTAATTTCTCCACAGCCTCACCAGCATTTGCTCTTTTTTGTCTTTTGTTAATTAAAACTTTTTTACTAGTAGCCATCCTAATGGGTATAAGGTAGTATCTCATAGCTTTCATTTACATTTTCTGAATAACTAGTGATGATGAACATTTTTGTATGATTATAGGCCATGTGTGTATCTTCTTTAGAGAAATGTATATTCAAGTCCTTTGCTCACTTTTGAAATGGGTTGTTTTTTGTTGTTGTGTTTTAGGAGTTTGCTATTTGGATATTAACCCTTTAACAATCTATGATTTGCAAATATTTTCTCTCAATCTGTAGGTTACCATTTTACTCTGATAGTGTCTTTTGGTGCACAAAATTTCAATATTTTCATGAAGTCTAGTTTGTCTATATTTTTTTCTTTTGTTGTCTGTGACTTTGCTATCATATATAAGAAATTATTGCCAGATTTAATATCATGAAGTTTTACATTAATGTTTTCATCTAAGAATTTTATAGTTTAAGTTGTAATTTAAGTCTTAGGTCATTTTGAGTTAAGTTTTGTATACAGTATTTGATAAGGGTGCAAATTATTTCTTTTTTAGGTGGATATCCAGTTTTCCCAGCACCATTGTTGAAAAGATGGTGATTTCCTCATTGAATATTCTTGGTACCTTTGTCAAAAATTATTTGAACATATATGTGAGGGTTTGTTCCTGTGCTATCTATTTTATTCCATTGGTCTGTGTGTCTACTTTTATGCTGGAACCACACTGTTTTGATACCGTAGCTTTGCAGTAAGTTTTGAAATCAGAAAGTATAAATCATTTAACTTTGTTTTTATTTTTGTTTTTGTTTTCAAAATTTTTTGGGTATTTGGAGTCCCTTGAGGTTCTATATGAACTGTAAAAGGAGTTTTTCTATTTCTGCAAAAAATATCATGGGATTTTGGTAGGGATTGCATTGCATTTGTAGATCACAATACTCTCTTCCAACCCATGAACATGGGATGTGTTTCCATTTAATATATTTTTTATGTCTTTCAGCAATATTTTGTAGTACTCAATGTCCAAGTTTTTACCACCTTTGTTAAATTAATTCACAAGTATTTTATTCTTTTTGATGCAATTATAAATAGAATTGTTTCCATAATTTCTTTCCAGATTGTTCATTATTAGTGTATAGAAATGCAATTGATTTTTGTGTGTTGACTTTGTATCCTGCTACTTTGCTGAATAAATTTGTTAGTTTTAACAGGTTTTTGTTTGTTTGTTTTTGATCTTAGGGTTTTCTACACATAAGGTCATATCATTGGCAAATGGAAAATTTTACCTCTTCCTTTCCAATTTGGATACATTTTCTTTCTTTCTTTCTTTCTCTCTTTCTTTCTTTCTTTCTTTCTTCCTTCCTTTCTTTCTTTTTTTCTTCTTTCTTTCTTTCTTTCTTTCTTTCTTTCTTTCTTTCTTTCTTTTTCTTTCTTTCTTTCTTTCTTCTTTCTTTCTTTCTTTTTTCTTCTTTCTGCCCTTCTCTCTTTTTTTTTTTTCCATTTTTTGCCTAGTTGCTCTGGTTAGAACTTTCAGTACTATGTTGATAGAGATGGTAGAAGCAGACCAGATGTTAGAAGAAAAACTTAAATTCAGTATGATGTTTGCTGTGCTTTTTTAAATATATGACTTTTACTATGCTGATTCAATTTCCTTCTATTTATAGTTGAATTTAGTGTTTTTATCATGAAGGTTTTGAATGAATTTGTGTTGAAATTCAGGGCGCCTGGGTGGCTCAGTTGGTTAAGAGACTGCCTTCAGCTCAGGTCATGATCCTGGAGTCCTGGGATCGAGTCCCACATCGGGCTCCCTGCTCAGTGGGGAATCTGCTTCTCCCTCTGACCCCCTTCCCTCTCGTGCTCTCTATCTCTCATTCTCTCTCTCTCAAATAAATAAATAAACAAGTAAATAAAAGAAATTCTGCATGATTACATCTATTTTTTTGATATTTTTCTTTATTTTATTTAACATAAATGATTGTTTTAAGACCTTATGTGATAAACAAAAATAAATGTTTATTTATTTTTTTATTATTTATATTAATTTTTTTTTCTAGTCTCTTAATTGAGAGTTGGTGGACCTCTTTATCTTCAACTTGAAAGACTGAAATATTCACCTCTGGTGGAAAATTTAACCTTAGGTCGTTAAAATCTTGCTTTTAATTGTGTGTTTGAATTGAAGAATGCCTCTCCTTTCAGCAATATATTGTCTTCTAAGCACTATAGGCTAGTTTCAGTTTGACTTTTGAAAGCCTTGGCTTATAGGGCATCTGGGTGGCTCAGTTGGCTAGGCATCTGCCTTTAGCTCAGGTCATGATCCCAGGGTCCTGGGATTCAGCCCCAAAATGAATCGGGCTCCTTGCTCAGCAGGGAGTCTGCTTCTCCCTCTCCCTCTGCCTGCCACTCTTCCTGCTTGTTCTCTCTCTCTGTCAAATAAATAAATAAAATCTTAAAAAAAAAAGCCTTGGCCTGATCCTCTACATACTCCCATATACAGCCCCAAACTCAGCAAATATTTCATGAGGTGATAAAAATGTTTCTGTGGCCCCCAAGTTTCCAGATTGTCAGGCAAACCCCACACAACTACTAACGTTCTTCCTGACTGTTGTCCCACCGGCAGTTCCTCCGAATGAGAAAACCAAATCTTCAGTCTGCACCCAGAATTAACACATTCTTCCCAGTCAGAAAATTGTCAGTGATTATTTGCCCATCTCAGAACAACTTTCCCTTTTCTGGAATTCCAATTATCTTGTCCCCATTGCTTCCATAAATCTCTAATAACTTTAAAGTAAGATTTTGTAATTTATCTTTACTTCTCAGTATGACAGCATAGAACTGGCATATCTTCCCACATTCTACCTAGAACCTGAAATCCTAAACTTGATCATTTTAAAATATGTTATATATGCAATTTCTTGTTTATTCTGAATTTTCTTTGCATATTTATCTCTAATAAATCAATATTTCCAAAGTTCTATGTTTGTAAATCTTTTTAAAAGTATATTTTGCATCAGGGAAATACAAATCAAAACCACAATGAGATATCACCTCACACCTGTCAGAATGGCTAAAATTAACGACACAGGAAACAAGAGGTGCTGGCAAGGATGCTGGCTAGGATGCTGGCAAGGATGCAAGAACCCCCTTACACTGTTGATGGGAACACAAACTCATTGCAGCCACTCTTGAAAACAGTATGAGGGCTCCCCAAAAACTTAAAAATAGAACTACCCTCTCATCCCACAATTGTACTACTATGTATTTACCCAAAGGATACAAAAATAATAATTTGAAGGGACACATGAACCCTGATGTTTATAGGAGCATTATCTACAATAACCAAATTATGGAAAGAGCCCAAATGTCCATCGACTAATGAATTAATAAAGAAGAAGTGGTATATATATATTCCACAGAATATTACTCTGCCATTAAAAAAAAAGAATGAGATCATGCCATTTTCAATGACATGGATGGAGGGAGCTAGAGAGAATTATGAAGTGAAATAAGTCAGTCAGAAAAAGACAAATACCATATGATTGCACTCATATGTGGATTTAAGAAACCAGATAAATGAACATGAAGGGAAAAAAAAAAGAGAGGCAAACCATAAAACAGACTCTTAACTCTAGAGAACAAACTGATGGTTACTGGAGGGGAGGTGATTGGGGGGATGGGTTAAATAGGTGGTGGGGATTAAGGAGGGCACATGTGATGAGCATCAGGTGTGGTACGTAAGTGATGAATCACTAAACTCTACACCTTAAACTAATATTGTACTGTATGTTAACTAGCTGGAATTTAAATAAAAACTTGGAAAAAATAAAAGTATATTTTGATATTATACTTTTTCTTTTTGTATTTTGTTCTAATTTAAATAGATAGCTGCAATTTTCTTCCCCTACATACTTTGTATTTTTTGTAGCTTGCTCTTTTTGCTTTTTTTTCCATGGTTTGAATTTAGTCTATTTATTTTTCACTATTTTTCTTTCCCTATAAATGTATTTAAATCAGTATATAAAGGTTCTAGAATGTACTGGATATATAACAGATGCTCAAAAAATATCATCTCTTCAATCTCATCTCAAATATAGATACAAATATAATTAAAGAAAGGTATTACTTAAACCATGCTACCTTCCACAATTTCATGTCTGCTTTTTATCCTTTTACATATCCTCCATACAACTATTAAAAATGAAGATCCTTAAATTAGAAACTCATTTAATAAATGACTAAGGCCTTCCACAGTAAAATCACCTATATCAATGACATAATATAATTCATTTACATGCATATATATTGTATATATGCATTTCATGGATGTTAAATATAAATATATGTAGTTATACACACATGCACATTTCAAAAAATATATACATATAATTATAATACACATCAAATTTTGAAATTCAAAAGTTTTGGAAATAGGTTTTCATGAGGGCATGAATAGAAATATATTTCTTTGTGATTCATTTAATAATTTAATTCCACACTACCTAGTGGTTTTGATATTAATTACTTTGATTATTTGTGGGAATGCAGATATTAATTAATTATTTCATGCCATAATTTGATAAATTTTTATTGACTTGTTTGGCATTGTATTAATAAATAACTTTTTTTAAATTTAGTGTCTAAACTTACATGATTTCATTAGAGGCATTTCATCATAGAAAAGGAACTGAGATCAATTAATAAATTTAGAGTAGCTATAAGATTTGTTTAAGGTGATATTTATTTTATCTCTTCAGTTCTGATTACTTTTTTTGCCATTTAAACTGGAGGCTAAATACAGTAAATGAGTGTTTAAATATAAAGAGGTTATTATTTCTTCCTCATTTCTATAGTGGTTTGACTATGAAATAAAAATGTCATCAGTCTGACTACTTCAACTTTGCTCTGGAAGAGCTATCATTATAAATCAGTTGCTTTATTCAATAATTGTTACAATAATTTAATTTATTAAACTCTGAAATGATCATTAATCACTTATAATTCTTTAGTCACTGTGCTAGGTAAGGCAAAAATGAAGATTAAAAATATAAGGGCTGTTAGACAAGCTACTTACAAGCTGGAATTTTTGTCAGATATCAGGAGCTCAGAACTAAATACTGTCTAGAAATTGAATACCTCTCCCACTGTACCTACTGACTTATCCCTGTGACACATTGTCAGTTACCAAGATTGGAGTTTTTGCTTGTGTCTCTTGTAAAGTAAGGACCTGGAACAGGGACTGAAATTTGAAACAAATGCAGAACTTACTTCAGGCATAAAATCTCAGAGGTCCCCAAAAATCAGAAATCAATATAAATAATAATTTAAATGCACTATTTAAAACAGTTCAAAATGAATGTAAAAAAAAATCGCAGTCAATGAAATCAAAATTCCCAATAGATTCAATACAGCAGTGCCATGCAGAACAGTAATAGAGCCTAAGGCAATAAAGAGAAACCGTGGACTTATATAAACATGTTTAATCTAGTTTTAGTTATTTTTCCAGAACATTAAAGTAGAAGAAGTTGATTTCAAAAATATTATTGATGAATTTGTTTCCAAGAAGGGCAGATATAATTATAATAAAAAGTAAAATAAAAATAAATTGTTTTGATATAAATAAAATATTTTAAAACACTAATATTGCAAATTTTAATATACTGATTTTTCAATTTTTAAACAATTTTCAAATGCTGTTATTATGCCTGTTCAGAAGCAAATAGAATTCATATCAAGCAGATTTTCTCATACATCTTCTGAGAGATAAACAATCCCTATGTCTTTACTGAGGTAAGACAGGAGAGATTCCTTACTGCAATGCACATTTTCCTGCAAGTTTACATTAACTTCTATAAATTTTACCTTGCTTTATCTGTCTCAACTTCTCACTCAGAAAGCCAACTACTCCTTTCTATGTTTAGTCCATTCTATTATCATGTATTAAAGAAACTTTTTATTTTTTTTAAGATTTTATGTATTTATTTGACAGAGAGAGACACAGCGAGAGAGGGAACACAAGCAGGGGGAGTGGGGGAGGGAGAAGCAGGCTTCCCATGGAGCAGGGAGCCTGACATGGGGCTCGATCCCAGGACGCTGGGATCACAACCTGAGCTGAAGGCAGACGCCTAACCAACTGAGCCACCCAGGAGCCCTCAGTGAATGTTTGTTAAGCATGGCATTATTAGAATATTAAAGGTGGTACTATGAGAGAGATAGAATATATATTACACAATAGGATAAAATTATGTAAAAGTATAAGCACAATGATGGAGAGGAATTAAATATTGGGAAAAGCAATTATTTTCTTTCAAATAGTGTGGAAATCTTTCTCTAAGCACTGGAATAATGAAGTGTGTCAGTGACTTGAGGATGTTAAGTCGTGAAGAGAATGAGTGGATAAAGAATTCAATTACATATTGTTTGGGTGAAAGGAGCTAGTCTGGAAGGAGTAGGATCTAAGGGATATTATGCTGTCTAAACTAATCTGATGAAAGAAATTTATAGCACAGAGAAAAGATATTGGTCAGCAGGTAACAGACTGCCAAGTCAGATAAATAAGTAATTCACAGATAACTCACAGTCATAATCATCATAATCAATATCACATCATCATCATCACCAGTACAATTTTTAAGAACCCACTCTGGATCAGAGAGAGTGTTAAGCTTTGAAGTGTATACAGTGTGGTTAGTGATATCACCTTCTCTATTTTTCATAGAAAAAATGGAAATTCAGAAATATTAAAAACTTTGTTCAAAGTCACGTTAAGAGTTGAGGTTGGAAATCAGGCTTTATCTACTAATGTCAACTCTTAATACACGACAGAAAAGTATCAAAAGGAATTCAATATCTTGTGTGGAATTGAACTAGAAGGGTCTTAGTGACTCTTAACTGTGTGAATTGATTATACATACTATATCATTATCCTGTGCCATATTAGGAGAGCATCAGAAAACATTATCCATCTCATTTTAGGGTGAGAAACTTAATCCCTTAAAGGTCTACAACTCTCAGGTCATGCAACTAAATCTAAGGCCATGCAACTCAGGTATTATTTAAAAACTTTAAATTTAAACTTCTCCTTTAAGAAGTCTGCTGCAGCACCACAGAAATATACTTTGTTCTCTCCTATTTCCTTGATTTCAAAGTTATTCTAGCACTAATTTTAATCAGAAAGCATGTGTTAACCTATTTGTATATTTGCTGGCCTCAGTATCCAAGTTTAGGTGTCCTCTCTAAGCTTTCTTGTTTTTCACCTGTTTGTTTCCACGTATGGTGGTACTAAAGTCGTAATAATATGAAACAGTTTGTGAGTGCTATCAAAAATTATGCTGGCCTTTAAGATCCTCATTTTATAGTTTAAAGAAGACAGTATAGCATAGATTAAAGAGCAAGTATTTTGTGGTCAAATGTGTTTGAATCCTCTGCCATTTTCCAGTTCTAGAAACTTGAGTCATTATTTTAAAAAACAAAGAAAAAAAAAAACCTCAGGCCTTTAATTTTCTCTTCTACAAAATGGATGCTTGTTAGTTTTAATGATAATGATTTTATAACTTCTAACATAATGTCAGGTCATATGCATACATAGTAAACAATAGCTATTAGAAGTAACGACATTACCTATGTCAAATTTGTGATGAGCTAAAATTTAATAGTGTGATTATAAAATAAACATAACAATATTTATATCAAAACAAATTCAGCTCAATAGTTTAGCTCATAATTAATCTGAATACAAAATTATAAACTTTATGTGCAGTCATCAGTCATCTTTGACCTGATATGTCACTTAGAATCTATCATGAATTCATGGCATTCTAAACCCATCACATTAATGTTAAAAAACAGGCCAGAAAAGTTATTTGAAAACTAGACCAGCAACATAATTTTCTCATGGATCACCAGAGAACAAAAGGATATAATTACTATTACAGAAATTGTATTTGTTTTTAGGTAAACACACAGGCTCTAGAATTATATAGACATAGTACAAATTCCAGCTCTATTCAACAACTTCGTGTAACTTTGAGCAATTTATTTACTTTATCTCAGCCTTTTTTGTTTTGAGAAGTGAGATATTCTAGCATCTATGTCAAAGGCTTGCTGTGGAATAGATTATGCACACTGTAAATATTAGCTATCAATATCATCATTTCTGGGGCACCTGGGTGGCTCAGACAGTTGAGCATCCAACTTGATTTTGGCTTGGGTCATGGAGCCCCCATGTCTGGCTCCAAGCTGAGTGTGGAGTCTGTCCCTCTCCCTCTGCTCTTTCCCTCAAATAAATAAGTAAATCTTTAAAAAAAATCATCTCTGGCACCTCAGCATCACCATCAACGTACTTCTAAGTGTTGTTATCAATGTTGCAAACCTCAACTTGTGACTATTTCAGGTTAATATGCAAACTAATAGTACTTGGCCAGATATGATTTTTTAAATGGTGCCTTTTTGAACAATATATGAAAATTTCAGAAATAAAGCAATCTATTTTATAAAATATACTGATTGGATCATTTATTTAGCAGTTCTAGCTGGGGGAAAAAAAAACAGTTTGGATAAGTCCTAAACCTTTAAACACTGGATTTCTTTCATTCCCAAATGATTGTTGTTTCATTAACAAACAATGGGTGCATTAAGGTATTCATTTACTTTTAAGCAGACGCTGCATTGCATAAGGTTTCTACTGGCTTAATTAACTTTCTATTTTACCAGACCTGCAAAATACACTCCTCTCCCAAGTCTCTAAACAAATATTAAATATCATGAATTTTTCATTTCTTTATATTTTTTCCACTTAAAATATTATAAGTTGAATTGAGTAGTTTTTTAGGGCCATGAATTTTTAAAACCCATATAGATAATTTTTTCATCCCTATGTTAGAGAAGATTGTATTCTGATTTCAGAAATTGCTGGTTGTGAATGTATCCAGATATTTTCATATGATCATCACTAAATGGGGAAAATCATGATTTCAGGGCCCATATTATCGCTTTTCACACAAAGACAAATTCAAGCAGGTTTAATTGAGTGTTTAATATATGCTATAGTGATGTGTTAGATGCTGGAGCATTATATTTTCATGTTTTACACTTGACATTAGCATTTTCTCTTTCTTCTTTTTTCTTTCTTTCTTTCTTTCTTTCTTTCTTTCTTTCTTTCTTTCTTTCTTCTTCTTTCTTTCTTTCTTTCTTTCTTTCTTTCTTTCTTTCTTTCTTTCTTTCTTTCTTTCTTTCTTTCTTTCTTTCTTTCTTTCTTTCTTTCTTTCTTTCTTTCTTCCTTCCTTCCTTCCTTCCTTCCTTCCTTCCTTCCTTCCTTCCTTCCTTCTTCCTTCCTTCCTTCCTTCCTTCCTTCCTTCCTTCCTTCCTTCCTTCCTTCCTTCTTTCTTCCTGTTTCAGGTGTACAACTTAGTGATTCAATACTTAATACAACACCCGGTGCTCATCACAGCAAGTGCACTCTTAATACCCATCACCTATTTAACGCATATCCCCACGCACTTCCCCTTTTGCTAACCATCAATTTGCCCTCTATCATTAAGAGTCTGTTTCTTGGTTTGCCTACTCTCTTTTAACCCTACAATTGTTTGTTTCCTAAATTACACATATGAGTGAAATTATATGGTATTTTTCTTTCTCTGTCCTACTTATTTCACTTAGCATGATACTCTAGCTCCATTCACATCATTGCAAATGGCAAGATTTCATCCTTTTTTATGGCGGAGTAATATTCAATTATTTCTTATATATATTATATATAGTAATACATATAATATTCAATTATTGTGTGTGCTATCAAAAATTATTCTCACTTTTTTTTTTTTTTTTAAAGATTTTGTTTATTTATTTGACAGAGAGAGAAACAGCGAGAGAGGGAACACAAGCAGGGGGAGTGGGAGAGGGAGAAGCAGGCTTCCCGCTGAGCAGGGAGCCCGATGCGGGGCTCGATCCCAGGACCCTGAGATCATGACCTGAGCCGAAGGCAGTCGCTTAACCAACTGAGCCACCCAGGCGCCCCAATTATTCTCACTTTTAAGATATATCTTAAAGCATAATTTTTGATAGCACACCACTTCTTCTTTATCCATTCATCATTTGATGGACATTTGGGCTCTTTCCATAATTTGCTTATTGTTGATAATGCTGCTATAAACATAGGGGTGCATGTATCCTTTCACATTGGTATTTTTGTATCCTTTGGGTAAATATGTAGTAGTGCAATTGCTGGATGAGAAGGTAGTTCTATTTTTAAGTTTTTGAGACACCTCCATACTGTTTCCCAGACTGGGTGCATCAGTTTGCCAACCCTCCATAGTGTAAGAGGGTTCCTCTTTCTCCATATCCTCATCAGCACCTGTTGTTACTTGTATTGTTGATTTTAGTCATTTTGATCAGAATGAAGTGATCACTTTGTAGATTTGATTTGTATTTCCTTGATGATCAGTGCTGTTGGGCATCTTTTCATGTGTCTGTTGGTCATCTGGATGTCTTCTTTGGAAAAAAGTCTATTCATGTCTTCTGCCCATTTCTTAACTGAATTACTTGTTTTGGGGGTGTTGAGATTTATAAGTTCTTTATATTTTGTATACAAACACTTTATCAAATATGTCATTTGTAAATATCTCCTATTCTGTAGGTTGCAATTTGGCTTTGTTTGTTGTTTCCTTCACTGTACATAAGCTTTTTAACTTGACTAAGTCCCAATAGTTTATTTTTGCTTTTGTTTCCCTTGCCTCTGGGGACTTATCTAGAAAAAAAGTTGCAAGGCCAAAGTCAAAGAGGTTATTTCCTGTGTTCTCCTCTAGGATTTTGATGGTTTCCTGTCTCACATTTAGGTCTTTCATCAATTTTGAATTTATTTTTGTGGATGGTATATGAAAGTGATCCAGTTTCATTCTTTTGCATGTTGCTGTCTAGTTTTCCGAACACCATTTGTTGAAGAGACTGTCTTTTATCCATTGGATATTCTTTCTTGCTTTGTCAATAGTCCATTGTGAGTTCATCTCTGGGTTTTCTGTTCTATTCCATTGATCTATCTATCTTTTTCTGTGCCAGTACTATACATGACACTAGAATTTTCAGTTTATGCTAAGGGTTTAATTCCTCAATAAATAAGTAAATAAATATTTTAATTTAGTATGCAACATTTTTATATTTTATATTAGCATTTTGACAAAGCTTTTTAATTCTTTTTCTTCTGTTTGATCACTAGTTCATTTCAGTTCATATATATTTATGTATATAAATAAAGTGTAGTAGAATTGCTCTACAAACTCAAAGCACAGTATAAGGTCTATAAGATAAATAGCCCCTTTCAATAGTAAAAGAGTCACATCTGGCAACTATGCTGTGTTTCAATAAAAAATAAATAAATAAAGCAGGAAAATAAAATTGAATGCTTAGACAGTATGACTGCTTCTGTATTTCTTTGGGCTTTAGATATTTTCTCTAAAACTTAACCAAATAAATAGTTTCTTGAGCTCCCTGCTCTGAAGACCCCAAGTGGATCTTTTTATTATTAAGTACGTGGATCAGCTTCTTTGGCCCTGGTTGACTTTTGTGTTCCTTTTTCTGTCTTATTCAAAGCCTCTGGGACTCACTCTGCTTCCTTTCCTCTTTATTACTGTCACCTTCAACTCTATGCACTGGCATGCCTCACCACCAGGACCAGCTGCAATATAGAAATCTATCTATTTCCCTTTTCGGTTATGTGTGTGTGTGTGTGTGTGTGTGTGTGTGTGTGTGTGTGTGTTTTCTGCCAATGAAACAAAAGTAACTAGAAAGTCATTTTTGTACATTACTGATATCATGATCACATTTCTCTTCCTTTTCCAAATTAAATGAAAATCACATGGAATACCTAAATCTCAGATAGATAAGATGTTCAATATCATTTTCCCTCAGATCAAATTCTACCTTAAATAATAAATAAGCAAACAAACAAAAAATAAAAAGCAACAATATCAACAAATCCGTCCAAATCCAAAGGCTTATACGGTTCCCAAAGGTCTTGCATCTGACTCCTGAGTCCCCTTTTATAATGTCCTGGTGCATGTGATTCTACTGGGTCAGAATCTGCTTTGCTCTGTGTTGCTTCACTGTGCCATAATGGAAAGCTGCTCAAGTATTTCTCATCCTGAGACTCAATGGTGTCATTCGAACTTAGTGGCAGTAGGATCTTTCTTCTTAATATCAAACTAAAAATAAAAACTTATTTTTTTAAGAGGCCTATTTTTAACTCTTGAAACACAAATAGTTAATTCCATTGTTTTTCCTTAACAGTGGATCTAGCACTTTCCTTCTAATGGTGGTAATCTTTAAGTCTGAAACCTCCTTTGTAAAGACAGATATCCTTAATTTCTATAATAGCTCCAAAAAAGAAGTTTCTTTTAATGTTTTAAGGTGAAAGAGGAAGGGGGGACAAGTGCATGTTTATTCTTACTAAAGCATTCTGCTACAAAACAAAAACAAAAACAAAACAAAACTAAAAACCATGAGCCTTTTGTTTTAAGGCTTTTAATTTTATATGTAATGAAAATGGATACAAGATTAGTTACCTTCAAGGATATCATTACTGCATTAAGGACGAACTTAGTGTTTAAGCGCATGACTTTTGGTGTTGAAAGATTTTCAACTGCTCTCTCACTATTTACCAAAGCCAAATGATTAAATCTCTTTTACTTGGTTCCTTAATACATAAAACTGATATTACTTCACTCACAGTATTTGGTTCTAATTACATTATTTTATTAATTCTTAATATGGCTTAACATGGCTTAATTCTTTCATATTTTAACATCTCTGGAAGATGTCTTTTACAATCAAATTGTGAGAAAAGAATTGTGGAATAACTTATTGGCAAAAATAGAACATCCTATAATTTGTTAAAATATAATATATGAGATAATGTGTAAAATGGAAATTAAGAGCTAAGCTTTGGAAAGAGAGTGTCTAGGATAAAATCCCACCTTTGACTAGATATATGAACTTGGAATGATTGGCTTATTTTTCATAATTATGAAAAACTAATGATATAAACAATAAAAGCTTACGTCATTGTCAGCAGAAATGATGTGATGTTTAGAAATTTCTGACATATAGCCAGTGTTTGTGAAAATTAAGCGGGCTTTAGTAAACTGAAAGTAAAGTAAAATCCATTTTGAATTTCAGACATCTGATTTGTTTTTAGAAAGAAATTAACTAGTACTCCACATTCCCCAAGATTATACTAACTTCCTCCATGAAATTCCCCTTCAAGCCAGTGATGCAATCAGAGCAAAGTATTACTTTTAAACATCTATTCATTCAGTCACTTTCACTAAATTAATTTCAGAATTTTCATTGTTTTCTAAATGGCAAAATGTATTTCAGAAATACATGTCTAATATATGTATCAGAACAGATTTCTGATAGAAATGATAGAAGAGTAGAACTTGATAAAACAGATTTTCAGAGAAATTTGTTTCCTTTCCTTTTTTAATTTTGGTGGTATAGAGATAGAAAACCTCTTCTATAAATAAATAAATTGCCTTTCTAGAAATTTGCATTAAAAAAGACAGACCCTAGGCTTTGTCCTCCTTGAGAAAGTACTGCTTTATTTTCCACCTATATGAGCCATCTTTCCTAAGTGCCTCCTGTCCCATCATTTGGAGATTTGTAGGCAGGGTTAGTTTTGGATTGAAAGAAACAGCATGAAGTCTATACAACTAAAGTAGGAGGAACCTTCACTTTTCAAACGTCCTGAAATTTCTATACCCATCTATAATAGTTACCTATAGCAGCTATAGCAAAGTGCCACACAATGAGAGGCTTAAAAGAACAGAAATTAATTATATCACATTTCTGGGTGCCAGAAGTCTGAAATCACAGTGTTGACAAGACCATGCTATCTGAAGTCTCCAGGGGAACATCCTTCCTTGCCTATTCCAGCTTTTGGTAGACTTAGGTGATCTTTGGCTTGGAGATGCAATATTTTAATCTGTCCTCTTCCTCTGTCTCCACACGGCATCTCCCTGTGTGTCTCTGTGAATTCACATGGCCATCTTCTTAAAAGGACGTCAGTCATACTGGATTGAGGTACTACCCTATTTCAGTATGACCGTGTTTTAATTTAACTAATTATATCTACAAAGACCATATTTCCAAATAAGATCACATTTTGAGGTACTGAAGCATAGACTTTAATATATGGTTTTTGGGGGACATAATCTACCTATAACCTATAATACTGTAACATTATCATAGAGATATATGTCCTATAGCAATTTTAAGCACTATTATATTTTATAATATGGCTAAAGCATCACTTAGGCCTTTGGACCTATTGAAACTCTGTGACAGGTATAGCCTAACATGTAGGTAAGAAACCCAAACTATATATTAACATCGTCCAATCTTATGTGAGAGCCCCATATGCAAATGTGAGATACAATTTATATATACAATTTATATACAATTTCCCTATCCCTATAATGACATAAATTGACTTTCTTCAATGTGCTTATACTAGAAAATCCTTACTTTATTGCCTACCATATAGGAAAAAAGGTTGCAGACACATGTTGCCTGGAGTTTAATGAATACTATTTCATCAACTTTTATTACAAAGGCTTTCTGGATCATTTCTAAGACTCATTTAAACAGACCATGCTGAACTGTCCTTCCAGTTCTTTAGTCTTTCAGTTTCAAAAACTTTCCCCTCGATTACACTTGGCCAGCAATTCCCATATTTATATCATGAACCTATTCTTATCAGTAAATATACCATTTCCAAAATCTTCTTCAAAAATCCCACCCTCTCCAACCATCACCTCTGCTTCCAATTCATTTACTTTAGACACACCTGAGCACAATTATTGGCTTCATGAGCAAATTCATGGTGTGGTCTTTCTGGCCACTGAAAAAAACTCCCTGCCTTCCCAGCCTGAACAAAACTCCCAAGCTTGATTAGAACCAACTACTCACTCCACTGGCTCTGTTCTTAAATAGTTAAGTGTTGCTAAAGAAAATAATAAAAATTGATTGAATTATAATACTTTAACTCATGATCAAAAGCTTCAAATGGATATTGAACACTGCACAGTAGTTTGATACCATTTTCCTCATAAGTCCACATTCCCACTCTCTGAGATGTCTACTATACTAATTCTCCTTTCTCCTCAATCTATCTATACTTCTTTTCTGACCACATTCTCAGCTGATGGCCTGGCCTCATAATTCACTAGTGTTGTGGAATCCACCTGATGGAATTTATTCTTTTTTCCACTACCAAATCTACAAACCAACTTCTATTAGTAGCATTGTATCAGTATTTCTATCTGACTCTGATCTATTTTATTCTCAACTGACCTTCAATTTTTGTGCCTCTTCAAGACCATTCCCTTTCACATAAAAACCTGTCCTAAAACCTACCTTCTAGATGAAAAGGGAAGTAAAATGAATAAAATTGCAAAAGGAAACAAGGAAATATCAACAGAGAAATTCTACCATAAGTTCACATCTGTTTCCATGTACCCTATTCTTTTGTATCTTCTGAAACAAGTTATCAGGATGGTCTCAAAATTCTCACCTTTCATTCATCATTTGAAAAAAATATATATTTTATTTGCTGTGGGTTTTTTTTAAAGGTTTTTATTTATTTTTTATTATGTTGTGTTAATCACCATACATTACATCATTAGTTTTTGATGTAGTGTTCCATGATTCATTGTTTGTGTATAACAACCAGTGTAGTGTTCCATGATTCATTGTTTGCATATAACACCCAGTGTAGTGCTCCATGATTCATTGTTTGCATATAACACCCAGTGCTCCATGCAGAACATGCCCTCTTTAATACGCATCACCAGGCTAACCTATCCTCCCACCCCTCCCTTCTCTAGAACCCTCAGTTTTTTTTTTCAGAGTCCATAGTCTCTCATGGTTGTTCTCCCCTTCCAATTTCCCCCCCTTCATTCTTCCCCTCCTGTTATCATCTTCTTCTTTTTTTTTTTTTTAACATATGAGGTATTATTTGTTTCAGAGGTACAGGTCTGTGATTCAACAGTGAGTGCTGTGTTTTTTTTTAATTTAAAAACAATATCTTTTTTTTGAAACATGGTGGTAAAAATTCTTATGATTACCAAATATTCTTAGTCATAATTTAGCCAATGGCCACATGGAAGAGACTTGTAAATATTTTCTGGCTGTTTGTCAGAAGGAAAGAAAATTAGTTTCTGTGACTAACTAGCCACTCTTTGCCACACCAACTTATTGAAAGTTCATGTATATGAAAACCGAAATCATTATAACTATGAAAGAACAATGTTACAAAGCTAAACCAAGCCAGAATCTAAAGTGTTCAAGAACAAGGGACTTGGAATTCTGTATGTTATTACATTAAGGAGCAATAAAACATGGTCAAGTCTAATATTCAAAGCTCTGTGCTTTTAAGCAGAGGTGGAAAGATGCAGAGTTTGAGAATGGCAATGAGAAATAAAAGGATTCCAAGCTCAACATCAAGCCCAAAAGTCCAAGAGATATAAAATACAAACATCATCACTTGGGGATGGCAGAAAACAGTGTTCTCAGAAAAGTGGTAGGTTTCTGTTAGAATATGAATGGAAAATAAAATTTCGAAGATATGGGCAGGTTCCTAATATGGAGAATGTTGGGGGAAGATGTTAGAATGGGGTATGTACTGTCCTCCAAACAGGGACTAGGGTAAATAGTGTCCATGGGCATGTGGTGGGTTTGTGGAGGAAGGTGTGGATGAGGAATAACCTGAGAGACCTAGGCTTCTCTTTGATATCTTATAAGGGGAGGGCAAAAAATATAAAAATTATTCCTAATGGCTCTGAGGCAGAATGTGAGGCACTGGAAGAGTAGGTGTGTTGATAGATCATGCAGTATCCACTCTGTCTTCCACTTGCCTTCTGCTGATAAAGGTCTCCAGGTTGTATGGATGATACAATTAAAGACCAGGCTCACTCTTTGACTCTTACATGTAAAAACATCAAGGACATATTTTTCCATTTAATTTATTGATTTAGATAATTTTATGAAGAATTCCAAATATCAAATTTTCCATGCATCCCTAGAATTAAAAATAGAGTTTCATTTTTACTGCATTGGGCTTGTTCACATATCTAGGTGTGTGTGTGATATTGATATTTTGCTAGATTCTATTTGAAATTATTTTATTTACAGTGTTTTCATTTATAAAAATATGTATTTATTTATATAGTTCTACTTTCTTCATAAAAGGATAACTATATATTTTCTTTGGTCATGAATAGTTTAAAGGACATTAGCACTATCTCGGTTGCTTACAAATAAGAAAGAAACAATATGATTTTGATGTACGCTTGGCAAACCTTTAATTACTATTCTAATATTTCCCATGACAATAGGTTTTATCAAATTTTCCTTACTTAGATTAGTTTTTGTATTTTTTATTCTGTCAAGAAACCATCCATTTCCTCTCAAATGTCAAATATTTTCCCATGGAATTATATGTGGTGTTCTTTTAAAATTATTTTAACCTCTTTTCTTTTCTTTTTTTTTTTAAAGATTTTATTTATTTATTTGACAGAGAGAGAGAGAGCAAGAGCAGGAACACAAACAGGGGGAGTGGTAGAGGGACAAGCAGGCTTTGCTCTGAGAAGGAGCCCGATGTGGGGCTCAATCCCAGGACTGTGGGATCATGACCTGAACTGAAGGCAGACACTTAACGAGTGAGCCACCCAGGCACCCCTTTAACCTCTTTTCTAAGAGTGGTTATAACTCTTTCTTCATTCTTAATGTTTTCTATTTCTACCCTCTTTTTTTTCTGTTCCTTTATCATATTAGTGATAACTTATCTTTCTTAAAATGAATTAATGAATTCAACTTTAGATTGGTTATTGGAATAACTTCTACATTTAATTTTAATTTTTTAATTTTTTTCTTAGGTATATATGAGGTATGTTATCTATTTTAAAATATTACATTCAAAGGTATCCATGTGGACATCTCAAATGGAAAAGAACCCCTAATTTTGCACTTGTGATTTTTTGGGGGGAGGGTTTTCTTCTTCATTTTCTTTTTTTTTATTATGTTACGTTAATCACCATAGATCATTAGTTTTTGATGTAGTGTTCCATGATTCATTGTTTGCATATAACAACCAGTGCTCCAGGTAGAACGTGCCCTCTTTAATGCCCATCACCAGGCTAATGCATCCTCCCACTGCCCTCCCATCTAGAAACCTCAGTTTGTTTTTCAGAGTCCATAGTCTCATGGTTTGTCTCCCCTTCCGATTCCCCCCCTTCATTCTTCCCTTCCTGCTATTTCTTTTCTTCTTCTTCTTTTTTTAACATATAATGAATTATTTGCTTTAGAGGTACAGATCTGTGCGTCAACAGTCTTGCACACTTCACAGCACTCACCATAGCACATACACTACCAAATGTCTATCACCAAGCCACCCCGTCCCTCCCACCCCCACCACTCCAGCAAACCTGTTTGTTTCCTGAGATTAAGAATTCCTCATATCAGTGAGGTCATATGATACATGTCTTTCTCTGATTGACTTATTTCACTCAGGATAATACCCTCTAGTTCCATCCACGTCATTGCAAATGGCAAGATTTCATTCTTTTTGATGGCTACATAATATTCCATTGTATATATATACCACTTCTTCTTTATTCACTCATCTGTTGATGGACATCTTGGTTCTTTCCACAGCTTGGGTATTGTGGAAATTGCTGCTATGAACATTGTGGTGCATGTACCCCTTAGGATCCCTTCATTTCTATTTTTGGGGTATTTTTCCTGAGTTGTATGGTAGCTCTATTTTCAACTTTTTGAGGAACCTCCATATTGTTTTCCAGAGTGGCAGCACCAACTTGCATTCCCACCAACAGTGTAGGAGGGTTCCCCTTTCTCCGCATCCCCACCAACATCTGTGATTTCCTGACTTGTTAATTTTAACCATTCTGACTGGTGTGAGGTGATATCTCATTGAGGTTTTTTTTTTTTTAATTTTTTATTGTTATGTTAATCACCATATATTACATAATTAGTTTTTGGTGCAGTGTTCTATGATTCATTGTTTGTTCATAACACCCAGTGCTCCATGCAGAACGTGCCCTCCTCAATACCCATCACCAGGCTAACCCATCCCCCTACCCCCCTCCCCTCTAGAACCCTCAGTTTGTTTTTCAGAGTCCATCATCTCTCATGGTTCGTCTCCCCCTCTGACGTACTCCCCTTTTCTTCCTCTCCTGTTATCTTCTTCTTTTTCTTTTTTCTTAAAATATGTTGCGTTATTTGTTTCAGAAGTACAGAACTGTGATTCAACAGTCTTGCACAATTCACAGCGCTCACCGTAGCACATACCCTCCCCAATGTCTATCACCCAGCCACCCCATCCCTCCCACCCCCAACCACTCCAGTAAAACTCAGTTTCTTTCCTGAGATTAAGAATTCCTCATATCAGTGAGGTCATGTGATACATGTCTTTCTCTGATTGACTTATTTCACTCAGCATAACACCCTCCAGTTCCATCCACGTCGTTGCAAATGGCAAGATCTCATTCCTTTTGATGGCTGCATAATATTCCATTGTGTATATATACCACTTCTTCTTTATCCATTCATCTGTCGATGGGCATCTTGGCTCTTTCCACAGTTTGGCTATGGTGGACATTGCTGCTATAAACATTGGGGTACACGTACCCCTTCGGGTCCCTACATTTGTATCTTTGTGGTAAATACCCAGTAGTGCAATTGCTGGATCGAACGGTAGCTCTAATTTCAACTGTTTGAGGAACCTCCATACTGTTTTCCAGAGGGGTTGCACAGCTTGCATTCCCACCAACAGTGTAGGAGGGTTCCCCTTTCTCTGCATCCCCACCAACATCTGTGATTTCCTGACTTGTTAATTTTAGCCATTCTGACTGGTGTGAGGTGATATCTCATTGAGGTTTTGATTTGGATTTCCCTGATGCTGAGCGATGTTGAGCACTTTTTCATGTGTCTGTTGGCCATTTGGATGTCTTCTTTGGAACAATGTCTGTTCATGTCTTCTGCCAATTTCTTGATTGGATCATTCGTTCTTTGGGTATTGAGTTTGATAAGTTCTTTATAGATTTTGGATACTAGCCCTTTATCTGATATTTCATTTGCAAATATCTTCTCCCATTCTGTCAGGGGTCTTTTGGTATTGTGGACTCTTTCTTTTGCTGTGCAAAAGCTTTTAATCTTAATGAAGTCCTAATAGTTCATTTTTGCCCTTCCTTCCCTTGCTTTTGGCTATGTTTTTAGGAAGAAGTAGCTGCGGCTGAGGTCGAACAGGATGCTGCCTGTCTTCTCCTTTAGGATGTTGATGGACTCCTGTCTCACATTTAGGTCTTTCAACCATTTTGAGTGTCTTTTTGTGTGTGGTGTAAAAAAATGGTCCAGTTTTATTCTTCTGCATGTGGTTGTCCAATTTTGCCAACACCGTTTGTTGAAGAGACTCTCTTTTTTCCATTGGACATTCCTTCTTGCTTTCTCGAAGATTAGTTGACCATAGAGTTGAGGGTCTATTTCTGGGCTCTCTATTCTGTTCCATTGATCGATGTGTCTGTTTTTGTGTCAGTACCATACCGTCTTGATGATGACAGCTTTGTAATAGAGCTTGAAGTACGGAATTGTGAAGCCACCAGCTTTTCTTTTCTTTTTCAACATTCCTCTGACTATTCGAGGTCTTTTCTGGTTCCATACAAATTTTAGGATTATTTGTTCCATTTCTTTGAAAAAAGTGGATGGTATTTTGATGGGGATTGCATTAAATGTGTAGATTGCTTTAGGTAGCATTGACATCTTCACAATATTTGTTCTTCCAATCCATGAGCATTGAACATTTTTCCATTTCTTTGTGTCTTCCTCAATTTCTTTCATGAGTATTTCATAGTTTTCTGAATACAGATTCTTTGCCTCTTTGGTTAGATTTATTCCTAGGTATCTTGTGATGTTGGGTGCAATTTAAATGGGATCGACTCCTTAATTTCTCTTTCTTCTGTCTTGTTGTTGGTGTATAGGAATGCCACTGATTTCTGTGCATTGATTTTATATCCTGCTACTTTACTGAATTCCTGTATGAGTTCTAGCAGTTTTGGGGTGGAGTCTTTTGGGTTTTCCACATAAAGTATCATATCATCTGGGAACAGTGAGAGTTTGACTTTTTCTTTGCCGATTCGGATGCCTTTTGTTTCTATTTGTTTGATTGCTGTTGCTAGGACTTCTAATACTCTGTTGAATAGCAGTGGTGATAGTGTCCATCCCTGCTGTGTTCCTGACCTTTTGGGGGAAGCTCTCAATTTTTCCCCATTGAGAATGTTATTTGATGTGGGTTTTCATAGATAGCTTTTATGATATTGAGATATGTATCCTCTATGCCTATACTCTGAAGAGTTTTGATCAAGAAAGGATGCTATACTTTGTCAAATGCTTTTTCTGCATCTATTGGGAGAATCATATGTTTCTTGTTCTTTCTTTTATTAATGTATTGTATCACATTGATTGATTTGCGGATGTTGAAACAATCTTGCAGCCCAGGAATAAATCCTTATTGGTCGTGGTGAATAATCCTTTTAATGTACTTTTGGACCCTATTGGTTAGTATTTTGGTGAGAATTTTTATGTCTGCGTTCATCAAGGATATTGATCTGTAAATCTCCTTTTTGATGGGATCTTTGTCTGAATTGGGCATCAAGGTAATGGTGACTTCATAAAATGAGTTTGGAAGTTTTCCTTACATTTCTAATTTTTGGAACAGTTTCAGGAGAATAGGTATTAATTATTCTTGAAATGTTTGGTAGAATTCCGCCGGGAAGCCATCTGGCCCTGGGCTTTTGTTTGATGGGAGATTTTTGATGACTGCTTCAATTTCCTTAGTGGTTATAGGTCTGTTCAGGTTTTCTATTTCTTCCTGGTTCAGTTTTGGTAGATGATACATCTCTAGAAATGCATCCATTTCTTCCAGGTTATCTAATTTGCTGGCGTAGAGTTGCTCATAATATGTTCTTATAATTGTTTGTATTTCTTTGGTGTTGTTTGTGATCTCTCCTCTTTCATTCATGATTTTGTTGATTTGGGTCATTTCTCTTTTCTTTTTGAGAAGTCTGGCCAGGGGTTTATCAATCTTTTTAATTCTTTCAAAGAACCAGCTCCTAATTTCGTTGATCTGTTCTACTGTTCTTTTGGTTTCTATTTCATTGATTTCTGCTCTGATCTTTTTTATTTCTCTTCTCCTTTTTTGCTGTTTAGGCTTTATTTGTTGTTCTCTCTCCAGCTCCTTTAGGTGTAGTGTTAGATTGTGTATTTGAGACCTTTCTTGTTTCTTGAGAAAGGCTTGTACTGCTATATATTTTCCTTTTAGGACTGCCTTTTCTGTATGCCAAAGATTTGGAACAGTTGTGTTTTCATTTTCATTTGTTTCCATGAATTTTTTTAATTCTTCTTTAATTTCCTGGTTAACCCATTCATTCTTTAGTAGGATGTTCTTTAACCTCCATGTGTTTGAATTCTTCTGACTTTCCTCTTGTGATTGAGTTCCAGATTCAAAGCATTGTGGTCTGAAAATATGCAGGGAATGATCCCAATCTTTTGGTACTGGTTGAGACCTGATTTGTGAGCTAGGATGTGATCTATTCCTGAGAATTTTCCATGGGCAGTAGAGAAGAATGTGTATTCTGTTGCTTTGGGATGGAATATTCTGAATGTATCTGTGAAGTCCATTGGGTCCAGTGTTTCATTTAAAGTCTTTATTTCCTTGTCGATCTTTTGCTAAGATGATCTGTCAAATTTTAGCAAGGGGGGTGTTAAAGTCCCCCACTATTATTGTATTCTTGTCGATGTGTTTCTTTGCTTTTGTCATGAATTCCCTTATATAATTGGCTGCTCCCATATTAGGGGCATAGTTATTTAAAATTGTTAGATCTTCTTGTTGGATAGACCCTTTAAGTAGGATATAGTGTCCTTCCATCTCTTATTACAGTCTTTGTTTTAAAAGCTAATTTGTCTGATATAAGGATTGCAACCCCAGCTTTCTTTTAGTGTCCATTACCATGGTAAATGGTTTTCCACCCCCCTCACTTTCAGTCTGGGGGTGTATTTGGGTCTAAAATGAGTCTCTTGCAGACAGCATATCGATGGGTCTTGTTTTTTTTATCCAATCTGATACCCTGTGTCTCTTGATTGGGGCATTTAGCCCATTTACAGTCAGGGTAACTACTGAAAGATATGAATTTAGTGCCATTTTATTGCCTGTAAGGTGATTGTTACTGTATATTGTCTGTGTTCCTTTCTGTTGTATGATGCTTTTAGACTCTCTCTTTGCTTAGAGAACCCCTTTCAATATTTCTTATAGGGCTGGTTTCGTGTTTGCAAATTCCTTATTTTTTGTTTGTCCTGGAAGCTTTTTATCTCTCCTTCTATTTTCAATGACAACCAGTGGGATATAGTATTCTTGGCTACATATTTTTCTCATTTAGTGCTCTGCATATATCATGCCAGTCCTTTCTTGCCTGCCAGGTCTCTGTGGATAGGTATATTGCCAATCTAATGTTTCTACCATTGTAGGTTATAGATGTCTTCTCTTGAGCTCCTTTCAGGATTTTCTCTTTGTCTCTGAGACTTGTAAGTTTTACTATTAGATGTCAGTGTGTTGACCTATTTTTATTGATTTTGAGAGGGGTTCTCTGTGCCTCCTGGGTTTTGCTGCCTGTTTCCTTACCCAAATTAGGGAAGTTCTCTGTTATAATTTGCTCCAAGATACCTTCTGCCCCTCTCTCTCTTTCTTCTTCTTCTTCTGGGATCCCAATTATTCTAATGTTGTTTCGTCTTATGGTAGCGCTTATCTCTCGGATTCTACCCTTGTGATCCAGTAGTTGTTTATCTCTCTTTTCCTCAGCTTCTTTATTTTTCATCATTTGTTTTTCTACATCACTAATTCTCTCTTCTGCCTCATTTATCTTAGCAGTTAGTGCCCCCATTTTTGATTGCACCTCATTAATAGCCTTTTTTATTTTGAGTTGGTTAGATTTTAGTTTTCTTTTATTTCTCTGGAAGGGGTTTCTCTATTAACTTCCATTCTTTTTTCAAGCCCAGCTAGTATCTTTAAAATCATCATTCTGAATTCTAGTTCCATCATCATACTAATGTCTGTATTGATTAGGTCCCTGGCAGTCGGTACTGCCTCTTTTTCTTTTTGTTCAGGTGATTTTTTCCATCTTGTCATTTTGTCCAGAGGAGAATAGATGAATGGGAGAACAAAATGCAAACAGGGTAACAACATCCCCAGAGAATATACTCTAAGCAAATCAGAAAACACCTGAAACTAGGGGGAAAAAAAGGGAAAGAAAGAAAAAAGATAAAGAAAAGAGAAAAAGAAAAAGATAATAACAAACTAAAACAGAACAAAACGAAAAAACCGAATATGATCAGATATAATCAGGCTGGTGCATAGATCAGTGCCACACACTAGATTTTGGGTGTATTTTGGTCTGTTAGAAAAACTGCCTCCCAACATTTTAAAGAAAGAGAAACTTGTATATGTACAAAAATATGGGTTAATATGATGAAAGGATGGAATATGACTGTAAAGATGAAAATTATAAAAGATTTTATAAAAGAAATTGATGATAAGAAGTTGTTTGAAAAAAGAAAGAAGAGGATTTAAAAAAAAAAAAGAAGAAAAACCGGAGAGAATGTGATCATGCAGGAGACTAGAACAAAGCCATACACTAGAGATTTAGGGTATATTTTGATCTGTTAGAAGAAACTGTGTCTCAAAATTTTAAAGAGAGAACTTTATATATATATATACATATACATGCAAAAAATAAGGTAACTAATACGAAGGGATAGGATATGACTCTAAAAATGAAAAATAAAAAATGTTCTTTAAGAAAGAGATTGATAAGATATTGGTTAAAAAAGGGAAAAAGAAAAATTCAAAAAAAAAAAGACAGTTAAAAAAATATTAACTTTGAAAGACTAAAGAATCATGGGGAAAAAGCCATGAATTCTATGTGCAGTATTCCCCTAGGTCTGGAGTTTTGCTGTTCTCATTGATGGGTAAACTTTGTCCTGGCTGGCTGTTCTTGCTGATCTTCTAGGGGAGGGGCCTGTTGCCATGGTTCCCAAATGTCTTTGCCGGTGGCGGAATTGCCGTTTCTTTGCCAGTCGGACTAAGTAATATGCTCTGGTTTGCTCTCGGGAGCTTTTGTTCCCTGCAAGCTTTCCGTACAGCTTTGGAGGATGAGAGTGAAAATGGCAGCCTCCAATCTCTGTCCCAGAGGAGCCGAGAACTTGGGGCCCCACGCCTCAGTACACCCCCAGAGAAAAGCAGTCAATCACTTCCATTTCCCGGGTCTCTGGCCGTACTCCATGCTCACCTGGCCTGTGACCGTGCATTTCTATCTCTGGCACCGGACCCTGTGTGGAGTCTCCAAACCCAGCAGATTCTTGTGGTGTGCTCTCATGCTGCTCCTCCCGGGAGAGGAAGGGGAGTCTCCCTGTATCTGCCGCTTGTTGGGTCCCTGCTGGAAGAGCAGTGGCCCGACTGTGCCATGGATCACAGTTTATGGTAACTCCAAGCTGAGAGCCCAGTCATCAGCTCTGTCTCTGCAGCCGGCTTCCCAGCTCTGATCCCTGGGAGCTTTGCCACACTCAGGCACCCCCAGTCTTCCTGTGACCCCAAAGGTCCTGAGACCACACTGTCCCAGCAAGTTCCACCCCCTACTGGGCCACTGGAGCAACGTCCCTCAGCGGACCTGACTTCTAAAAGTACTGATTTTATGCTCCGCTGCTCTATCCCTTGCCAGAAGCAGTGGACAGAAGCCCCCTGCCCCACCATCTATCTTCCCGAATATCGCCTCGGATTCACTTCTCCGCACATCCTACCTTTCAGAAAGTGGTCGCTTTTCTGTTCAGAGAGTTGTTGCTACTCTTTTCTTTGATCTGCTGTTGAGTTCATAGGTGTTCAGCATGGTTTGATCCCTATCCAGCTGAATTCCTGGGACCAGACAAAATCCAGGTCTCCTACTCCTCTGCCATCTTGCTCAGCCCCTCTAGTTTTTATTTATTTCTCTTCCCTCATTTGTTTTCTTTTAATGTTCTTTCTCTATTGTACATATATGAGAAATATGTATTTTTAAAACAGTTTCTCTTGCACAATGAATATAAAAAAGCTTCATGGACCCAATAATCAGACACTAAAAAGAAATATAAGGCAGCCAATATGGTAAGGAAGAAGTCAAGCTTTCACTAAATGCAGATGACGTGATACTCTATATAGAAAACCTGAAACACTCTACCAAAAACACTGTTAGAACTGAAAAAAAAATCAGTAAAATCACAGGATACAAAATTAATGTAAAGAAATCAATTGTGTTTCTATAAACCAATAGTGAAGCAGTAGAAATTAAGAAAACAATCTCATTTGTAATTGGACCAAAAATAGTAAGATATGTAGAAATATACCTAATCAAAGAGGTAAAAGACCTATACTCTGAAAACTATAAAACACTGATGAAATAAATTGAAGATGACATAAAGAAATGGAAAGACATTCTATGCTAATGGATTGGAAGAACAAATATTGTTAAAATATCTGTATTACCCGAAGTAACCTACAAATTTAATACAATCTCTATCAAAATACCACCAGTATTTTTCACAGAATTAGAACAAACAATGCTAAAATTTGTATGGAACCACAGAAGACCCCAAATGGCCAAAGCAGTTTGTAAAAGAAAAGCAAAGTTGTAAGCATCAAATTTGACTTCAAGTTATATTACAAAACTGTAGTGAACAAAACAGTATGTTACTGGCACAAAAACAGACACATAGATCAATGAAACAGACTAGAAAACCCAGAAATAAACCCACAATTATATGGTCAATTAACTTTCAATGAAGGGGAGAAAGAATATCCAATGGAAAAAAGAGAATTTCTTCAATAAATGGTGTTGGGAAAATTAGAGAGCCACATGCAAAAGAATGAAACTGGACCGCTTTCTAAACCATACACAAAAATAAATTCAAAATTGATGAAAGACCTAAATTTGAAACCATCAAAATCCTGGAAGAAAGAATAGGTACTAACTTCTCTGACATTGGCCATAGCAACTTTTTTTTAGATAAGCCTCCAGATGCAAGGGAAACAAAAGCAATAATAAACTATTGGGCTTTATTAACATAAAGAACTTATGCACAGTGAAGGAAACAATCAACAAAACTAAAAGTTAACTTACAGAATGAGAGAAGATATTTGCGAATGACATATTTGATAAAGGGCTAGTATCCAAAATATATAAAGAACTTATAAAACTCAACATCCCCAAAACAAATAATCCAATTAAAAATGGGTAGAAAATATGAACAGATATTTCTCCAAAGAAGACATCCAGATGGCTAATAGACACATGAACTGATGCTGAACATCACTTATCATCAGGGAAATGCAAATCAAAACTACAATGAGATATCACCTCACATATGTCAAAATAGCTAAAATCAACACAAGAAACAACAGGTGTTGGCAAGGGTGTGGAGAAAGGGGAACCCTCTTACGCTATTGGTGGGAATGCAAAAGCCCTCTGGAAAACAGTATGGAGTTTCTACACAAAGTTAAAAAAAGAACTCCCCTATGATCCAGCAATCACACATACTTGTATGCATGAGAACATAACAATTGTTCCCTCACTGTTTCCACTCACCAAGTAAATTGAGGCTTTTGAACAGTTGTATTTACCCAAAGAATACAAAGCACTAATTGAAAGAGATACATGCACCCTTATGTTTATAGCAGCATTATCAACAATAGCCAAATTATGGAAGCAGCCCAAGTGTTCATTGACCGATGAATGGATAAAGAAGATATGGTATGTATATACAATGGAAACTTATTCAACCATAAAAAAGAATGAAATCTTGCCATTTACAATGGCATGGTTGGAGCTAGAGAGTATTATGCTAAGCGAAAGAAGTCAGTCAAAGATAAATAGTACATGATTTCACTCATATGTGGAATTTAAGAAACAAAACAAATAAAGGGAAAAGAGAGAAACCAAGAAACAGACTCTAACTATGGAGAACAAACTAATTGTTAACAGATGGGGGGATGAGTTAAATTGGTGATGGGAATTAAGGAGTACACTTGTGATGCATACCAGGTGATGTATGGAATTTTTGAATCACTATATTGTACACCTGAAACTAATATAACACTGTATGTTAACTAGAATTAAAATGAAAGCTTAAAAAAAAAAAGCTTTGTCTAGATCACAAAGGAAATGCTTTTAGTATTTGTTGTATCCCCTAGACAATGATGTAGTTTTTCCTAGCTAATTCCCTATTTCAATTCTTTTTTTCTTCACTTCTTTTTTGATGATGTGCTTATGTAAGAATGTGGCTGAGACTTGTTTGTGGAGATATATATATATATATATACATATATACAAATTTTTACTGCCTTATGATTAGAAAATATGCTTTCCAAAATTTCTATATTTGAAATATTCTTCAGATTTTTTGGTATGGTAACTACATATAGAGAAACAAACAAATAGAAAACAAACTGTCCATGAGTAATACTTTTACATATTTGTATATTTTAATTGAATCTGTTGATTTTTGGATTTTTTTATACTTTTATTTCTCTACTTACCAAATCTATTTGATTCTAAATAATGTATATGGATAATTCTGGATATAATGTATTGTATCTAATTTTTATTGACTTCTGATAAATTTAGCAATATATAATGTATATATCCATGGATATACACTTATGGCAATTGCATACCCATAAAGGTGTATCTATTATTTTACAAAACATATTTTTTCCTTTCTGAGAATTTTTAACCTTAAATTGCATTTTATTTGATCCAAATATTGCTACCCCTAGTTTTGTGATATTTTCATTTGTCTGGAAACTCTTTAATTCACACACTAGTTTCAACTTTATTCTTTTAAATATATTTTATATAAATTTAACATTTCTTTTATAATGCCTTAATTTAATTACTTATGTTTAATAAACCAAATGAATAAAACTTAATTGTTTCATTTTGCTTATTATTTATTTTATTTTAACTTTTTCTTTATTTCCAAATATGCAACTGATTTGATTTAGTTGATATGTATTTTTTCCCCTTCTGTAGAAGTTTTTTCTACTTTTGCATTTTATCAGTTAACATTAGTTGTGCAATTTCCTGGTGTATATTAACAAACAAAACATACTTGTATTGCATGAGAACATAACAATTGTTCCCTCACTGTTTCCACTCACCAAGTAAATTGAGGCCTTTGAACAGTTGTATGCCTCCAATACCTTCCACTCTAGCTGCAGTCAATAACAACAGCTTGCATTACAGAAGATGGAATGTAGGCTAAGCACTGGTCTTTCAACTTTACATATAATAACATGTAATAATCCCCAAAACCCTAAGAAATGGACTCTGTCATCAAACATACTAACACAAAAACTCAATGACAGCCAAGTGTTTCTGTTGTTTTGTTCACAAATATATTCTAAGTACTAGAACAGTGACTAGTATATAGTAAGGGTTAAAAAAATATTTATTTAATAAACATATCCACAATTTTACTAATATAGGGAATGGAAGAACAAAGAGGTTCCATGACTTATTTTAATTTTACCACCAATAATCAGTAGAATCTAGACTGAAGACCAGGCACTTTTGTGTTAAGAATCTATGCTCTTAGCCATTATAGGTTTTTTTTTTTAAGATTTTATTTATTTATTTGACAGAGAGAGAGAGCACAAGCAGGCAGAGCAGCAGGCAGAGGGAGAGGGAGAAGTAGGCTTCCAGCTGAGCGGACAGCCTGACATGAGGCTTGATCCCAGGACCCTGGGACCATGACCTGAGCTGAAGGCAGACGCTTAACTGACTGAGCCACTCCGGTGCCCAGCATTATACTTTTGGAAGAGTTTTGATTTTGGTTTTGTTTCTTTTATTTCTGTCCCATAAACAAAAGGCTATGTTTTCTCAAAATGGTTTAATAATTTTACTTTTCGAAGGTCTATTCTCTTTCAATACACCATTTTAATCCAATAGTATTATATATTCCCAGTTAATGTATCAGTATCAAGACCTTTCCTAAGATCCACTGCATTCTTGTCACTGCTCTCAAGGTTCTCTTTATACCCAGCCTAAGTGCACCCGAGGTCTTGGCAGAAATGTAGGGCTTGGTGATGGAGTTGTAGCTGATGTTGTTAAGTGGAGTGTGGAGTTATTGTTAGAAAATGTATTGTAAACCCTAAGGAGTGATTGTGGGAGCAACCTAAACGTCAGCAGCATTCCTGTTCTTGGACTGTTGAATGCAATGGCCTGGTAGGGGAACAGGATCCCATCATCTCCTGTGGCAGGGCATAGATGAGGAGCTATGAAAGAAAGTAACCCTCAACTTCTGTTCCTGCCTCCCGCAATTGTTAGCACAGACATCCTATTCCTCCCTTATCCCATGACTGCCTCCTTGTGTGTCCGTGAGTTGGGCAAGGTGCAGGCCTGCTTTCTGGCTTCAAGATAATGGCCATCTCTTGGTATTCCTTCCCCATGTTTTGATAAATCTGTCCTTGCTTTGCTGATAAAAAACAAAATAAAAGCTATGTGCAGAATTCAGCTGCTGCCACTCTCCCTTATAGAGGCAGCCCTGCATGACCCTTCAGATTGGTGTCTGAGAACATTATTTTGGTGCACGACAACAGTGGAGGGTGTTTGCCACCACTTCTATTCTCTTTTCAAGCTTCCTGGGTATGGGCAAAAACAGGGACCAAAGAGATGGTTCAGAGGACATATCTAACCCAAAAGGGCTGGGAAGAGTGAAAAAACTGAATCCTAGGCCAAAAGATTACAAGCAGTCCACAGAAGAATGTTTGAGAAGGGTGAAAAGAGGGTGGAACAGTAACGTTTCTCTGAAGAAAAAAAAAATGCATGTCTCCAATTCTCTCTCTCTCTTTTTTTAAAGGCTTTATTTTCCTAAAGCAGTTTTAGACTTACAGCAAATTGAGAGGAATTTAACCTCCAAACATGCACAACCTCCCTCATTATCAACATCTTCCACCAGAGTCGTGCATAAGTCTATGTTGACACATCAATGTCATTCAGAGTCTATTGTTTATATTAAGGTTCACTCTTGGTGTTGCACATTCTATGGGTTGGACAAATGTGTAATGATGTAATCATTATTATAGCATCATACAGAATAGTTTCACTGCCCTAAATATCCTGTGCCTCACTTCTTCACACAACCCCTCACAACCACTGTCTCCATAGTTTTGTCTTTTCCAGAATGTCATATAGTTGGAATCAAACAGCACGTAGCCTTTTCAGATTGGCTTATTTAACTTAATGGACTGTCTTTAAGTTTCCTCCATGTCTTTTCATAGCTTGATAGATCATTTGTTTTTAGCACTGAATTCAATTTTCTTTTTAGGAAGAGATTATAGGTGTGTCCTTGAAACTCAATCAGCAATTAAAGGTACAATGCTCATTGAACACTCTCTATCACAGTTGGAGAAAGTAAGTTCCTTCTCATATCTTGATGGGGTTACTTAATACCCTCAAAGGAATTTCAAATGCAAGTGGCAGACTCTTGACTGCTTATTTAAATCATTTTCTTTCTATTATATCATGCATCATTTCTGACCATGACCACCTTCTCAAATTATGTGTGATATATTTTAATATCATACAATATTATATAAGAGTAAGAATGTATATACCAGGACAAAAGAAGGGACTGGGAAATTTGACTGGAGTAGAGACTAGTGAAAATCAAGGCCAAATTTCATGAAGTCAATTATCTTTGGAGAAAATTCTTTTTTTTATAATATATTTTTTAAGATTTTATTTATTTATTTGACAGAGAGAGACACAGCAAGAGAGGGAATACAAGCAGGGGGAGTGGGAGAGGGAGGAACAGGCTTCCCACCAAGCAGGGAGCCCGATGCGGGGCTCGATCCCAGAACCCTGGGATCATGACCTGAGCCAAAGGCAGACGCTTAATGACTGAGCCACCCAGGCGCCCCTGAAGAGAATTCTTTAAGCTCAAAGACATCAATAGGGCTGTGGTAAGGATTGAGGTAGGTTGGTACTCCCTAAAAAGAGAAATTTGTATAAGCTGAATAGAATTGAGAGAGATGGGGCACCTGGATGGCTCAGTTGGTTAAGCATCTGCCTTTGGCTCAGGTCATGATCCCAGGGTCCTGGGACCAAGCCCTGCATCGGGCGCCTGCTCAGTGGAGACCCTGCTTTTCTCTTTCCCTCTGCCTGCTGCTCCTCCCACTTGTGTGCTCATTTTCTCTCTCTCTCTCTGTCAAATAAATAAATAAAATCTTAAAAAAAAAAGAATTGAGAGAGATATGTCCAGGCAAAGAGCAATGCATTAAAAGACATAAAGACACAGTTGTTAAAGGATCAACATCATGAGGTAATGCTATCTTTCTCTGAAGTTGAGAATTTGGTGTGTTCCAGAAAACCTAGCAATATTAGATGTCCATCAGTCACTTGGACAAATCAGGCAGATTTCACTCCAAGCCTTAATATCACATTTAGTACCAATGTTTAATATCCACCTCAGATTATGTGTTTATTACCAAGCAGAAACAGATTATCATGCTGTTCAACACAGCTTGAAATTGCTATCTGTGGTAGAATTGTATCTCTTTACAGGCTTTATAGTATATTTGTTTTTCTTCTTTATTTATCTTTTCCATCAGAACTATATGTATTTTTAGACTAGCAAATTCAACCTTCCTAGAAAACTTATTACATTACAAAGCAGATTACACCAATGAAAGCAGATTTATAAAGCAAAGCAAAAAAAAATGGATCAACAAACAAAAATGGAAAAACTGGTATTTCTGAACTTCCCCATATACTGATGTATTTCTCATTACTCTATTCTGGAAAGAAAATAGTATTTTAGTTTGAAATCTCAGATTCATATAATTTGCACTAACTAAAGAACTGTCTGAATGCTGAAAAGTTATGCTGAAAAATTACTTATTATGCAACCAATAATTAACTTGTGGCTACTAATTTTTGGTGTTAATAAAATAATATGAAAGAATTCATATTACAAACCATTGTCATGATTTACCACTGTATGCTAAAAATTTTACTGGGTGCCCATAGGGATCTCTTCAGAACTTCTCTATAGACCTGAGATTATAGAGTTTAAAGATCAGTTCTGTGATAATGAACAGTAGGCAAACCTGATAAAGGTAAACTTAGAATAGAATCAAATGTGGCAGAATGAATCATGAGAAATAATGAGAAGTAAAGTAAGGAGAATTAATGACAGGCACACAGGAGTGCAAGTTCAGCTGTGTGATTGCAAAATGTCCCACTTTGAAGGTTTATGATTGGGCCTTATGGTTTCCACTGCTCTTAAATAAATGGAAATAAGAATACCATGTCATCATATAATAGAGTTCTAACAAAGTTTTTAACAATTTAGCATTCCTCCTCTATAAATTTAGTTACAAGATTAAAAATAATTATAATCATTATTTCATATTTTATCATAATGTTTTCTAAATTTTCTCCCTTCGCATCTGCAAGTATTTAGAATATGGTAAGCACTATAATAGACTTTTTAAAAGAATGCTATTTTTACCTAGTATTGAGCCCCTGACTGAAGGCTGGTCAATTCCCCTTCTTGAGCAGCCAGTTAAATTCACGTTCCAGATACTTCCATCAGGGTCCTGGGGATCTCACTCTCCAGGCCAGTATGCAGCAGCCTTAAGTGCCTCAACCCAGGTACCAGGAAACTAGAGGCAGTCACTATCCCCCTCTCCCAGAAATTATTCAAATCAGATAATCCACAGGAAGCCCACAAAACCTACTTGACTCCATCCCACTTGTTATACATAAATGCACCCTACAGCTGCAACTTGACGTTATCTTGTCCCCAGATTAATCCCTTGTGTGGCCCTGCCTGGCACCCTTCTCTCCTCTGGGCCTATATCAAAAAGTTATGTCTTTCATCCATTCAAATGCCATTGTTTTATAAAACAAACACACCCTCTGTGTTTGTGAAATTAATTCATGATTGATTAAGCACCTATCTGTGATTTTTCAGCCCTAAGGCAAGTGGAACTCCAATTCCTAGAATAACGGTCAGTTTTGAAGTATCATGTGTAAATACAGAGTCTGTAGTGTCTGAGAAGCAAGTGTAGGAGTATCAGTGTTTGGTTTTCCAAGGACATTGAAGTAAAAAAACAAACAAACAAACAACACCTATTTCTCTTACCATACCCACTTTGCAACCATCACTACCGAAGACCAAAAGTTACAAAGACTGACCAGTGCCTTAGGGCATTCATCATTTCACAACGGCTTTCCATTGTGCAATCCTGCTTCTACTTAATTGTGGGCCCATGGACTTCATCCATTGACCTACAAACCTACATATACATTTTCAAATGCTTTCCAAAATATGATATTTAGTGTTTTCAGGTGGTAGATTTTCTTTACTTTTGATTTCCTTTCTTTATAATTGAAAAGGTTTTTCAGGATATTTAGTTCCCCATATTGAGAGAATTAATGTCTACTAATATAATCTTAATAACCATACAGATCCAGAGGATAGAAAGGGCCCAGGATTCTATAATACACTTATCAAGCGCTGCTCTAGGAACGTTGCCAAAACTGCATGGCACTACAACCACAATATAAGATGACATGTTCTTAAGGAAAGTTGGTATAGCTAGCAATAAGGAATAAACTCAAAGGGGACATGATGGCCAATTTCAGCCTTTTGAAAGGGTAATTATGAAAAGAGGTACTTGCTCTGCTTCTTTTCCAAATCATTTCTAAATGCCATGTCATTTGGACCATTAGAAGGACCAGGATTTCCTACATACTATATTTTTTGTAACATGTAACAGTACTGTTGGGGAACATCACCAAAAAGATGTGACTGCCAATTTACTCTTGAGCTAGACCTGGGCACCCAGAGGCTCCTTGCCCTTCTCCTGTCCTTAGAATGTGAGTTCTGCTTACCTTTCCTGCTCCCAGAGGCTGCTCCTGCCCAAAGACATAGTCTATAGATACTGATGTGGCATTGAAGACACCTGCATAGTCTCACATTGAGGTCTTTCATCCATTTTGAGTTTATCTTTGTGTATGGTGTTAGAGAATGGTTGAGTTTCATTCTTCTGTATATATCTGTCCAATTTTCCCGGCACCATTTGTTGAAGAGTGTCTTTTTTCCATTGCATATTTTTTCCTGCTTTGTTGAAGATTATTTGACCTGAGTTGAGGGTCCATATCTGAGCTCTCTATTCTGTTCCATTGGTTTATATGCCTGTTTTTGTGCCAATACCATGCTGTCTTGGTAATCACTGCTTAATCCATCAAAATCCTGGAGGAGAACATAGGCAATAAGCTCTTCCACACTGGCCACAGCAACTTCTTTCAAGATACATCTCCAAAGGCAAGTGAAACAAAAGCAAAAATGAACTTTTGGGATTTCATCAAGATAAATACCTTCTGCACAGCAAAGGAAACAGTCAATAAAACAAAGAGGCAACCCACAGAATGGGAGAAGATATTTGCAAATGACACTACAGACAAAGGGCTGATATCCAAGATCTAAAAAGAATGTCTCAAACTCAACACCCAAAAAACAAATAATCAAGTCAAAAAATGGGCAGAAGACATGAACAGACACTTCTCCAAAGAAGACATTAGCTAACAGACCCATTAAAAAATGTTTATCGTCATTAGCCATCAGGGAAATTCAAATCAAAACCACATTGAGATATCACCTTACACCAGTTAGAATGGCAAAAATTGGCAAGGCAAGAAACAACAAATGTTGGAGAGGTTGTGGAGAAAGGGGAACCCTCTTACACTGTTGGTGGGAATGCAAGTTGGTACAGCGACTTTGGAAAACAGTGTGGAGGTGCCTCAAAAAATTAAAAATAGAGCTACCCTAGGACCCAGCAATTGCATTACTGGGTATTTACCCCAAAGACACAGATGTAGTGAAAAGAATGGCCATATGCACCCCAGTGTTCATAGCAGCAATGTCTGCAATAGCCAAACTGTGGAAAGAGCCAAGACGCCCTTCAACAGATGAATGGATAAAGAAGATGTGGTCCATATATACAATGGAATATTACTCAGCCATCAGAAAGGATGAATACCCAACTTTTACATCAACATGGATGGGACTGGAGGAGATTATGCTAAGTGAAATAAAGTGAAGCAGAGAAAGTCAATTATCATATGGTTTCACTTATTTGTGGAACATAAGAAATAGCATGGAGGATATTAGGAGAAGGAAGGGAAAAATGAAGGGGGAGGGAATCAGAGGGGGAGACAAACCATGAGAGACTGTGGACTCTGAGAAACAAACTGAGGGTTCTAGAGGGGAGGGAGGTAGGGGGATGGGTTAGCCTGGTGATGGGTATTAAAGAGGGCACGTTCTGCATGGAGCACTGGGTGTTATACACAAACAATGAGTCATGGAACACTACATCAAAAACTAATGATGTAATGTATGGTGATTAACATAACATAATAAAATTAAATTAAATTAAAAAAAAAGAAAGAAAATACCTGCATGGTATATTTGCCTGAGCCTAGGTCGGGCCTCTATAAACTTTTAAGATTGGGAGGGCAGTTGCAGGGATCCATTCATTTTGCTACCACCCAAGACAAGCATAGTATGTAAGTTCCTTTTGCTATTATTAAAATTGCCATTTACTAACCTGGACTGGCCGGCCTCTTTCTTTGTTTTCTCTTTGCCCTCTGAGTACAGGGGCCAGTTTCAGATTGCACTGGGAAAGCTCCTGACATGATTGCAAACCAGCAAGCACATAATCTTCAAAAGCATAGACTGCATTACACTTGATCATCATTACAAAAAATTAGGTTTCACCTTTAAGAGTCATTCACCTCTGACTGTATTATACAAATATTTTTATCTGACAGGCAGTGCTCCTTTTGGTTTTTTGTTATTGTTGCTTGTTTTTTATTTTTATTTATTTTTTTTTGGTTTTTTGTTTTTTGGGGGTTTTTTTTGCATTCAATATAATAAATCTGCTTTGGTTCTAGTAATGCTTACTATTTTGCCACAGAACCTCTGATACAGATTCTCTTTACTATATAAACAATAGAAATTCCCAAAAAGAATATGACTAGTCAAGCAATTTTTAATTGTTTTCAACACAATACTGGTAATGAAGTGTCCTTTATGTAATACTGCATTTGTAGAGCACACATAAACTGTCTTGGTTACAGAACTCAATAAAGTGCTTTATTCCCTGCCACCTGGCATCTGTTCCAAAGAAAACCTGTGTAAACGTGCTGCTGTCTACACACAATCATTTTTTAAGGTACCCTAAAGTCCACTTTTATAACAAGCTTTGTTCGTGGGGTTGTTTCATTGGAGCAATATGCACTGGAAGTCATAAAAGAGAATTAGTAATGTAGACATAGAACAAAAAAACACAATTCATTTGTTTGTAAATTGTGCCCTGTTTGACTGAGGTAGATATTTATGAATGATTTGTTAGATTTAGGTGTGATGTCCTATGAGTGAGCTGTGTAGGAGCATGTATTAGAAGCAAACATGTTTTCATATTTTACTCATTATACAGTCATTCTCAATGTAATCTTTTAAACACCTTCCCTGACCTCAGGTGTGACACCAATCGTTTTTTGATGTTTTTAAAAAATAGAAGTACACTTATCTGTGTATTGCAGGGATGATATCCTGAAACAAGTGCAGATGTCCAGGATTTCATGAGAGCAAACTGCTATTACACTGTAATGTGATAAACAAACATGAATGCAGCCTCCTTTCTTTCTTATTCATAAGTATTATAGATGCTAAGTGTCTGTCAGGTCATGATATAAAGCCTCTGTCAGGATTCATTTCCTTAGTGATTTGCTAATTTTTGTAAATGAATGAAACTCAGATATCGTCACCATTGCATGGGGAAATAATTTCAACATTTAAATGACCTTGATGTTGATAATTTTCAATTCCGGGAATAAAAAAAAGTTCTTTATTCACACACACACACACACACACACACACACACACACACACACACACACACACACACACCTGATCCATGAACAATGCAGTAGGATGCAGTAAAAATGAAACTAGTTTTAATTCCACCTGCCCCTTAATATTTTTTTTCCAGTGGACTTCCTCCTTTGACCCCAGATGAAAATTCTTACAGTCCTCATGATTTTTATGCTCACTGTTAGGTATAATTTAAAAGCCTTTAATCCTTTAAGTCAGAGAACACAATATTGCATTAAAAAAATTAAAATTGACCAGACCCATATAATAATCAACACTTCATTTTTTATTCAAAGATAAAACTTTTCTCCCTTCTCCTTTTCAAAGACCTTCCATAGTCAGGAGGCATAATAAAAGGGAACTTTATTGGCTTTTTCTTCTTTAATACCATATCTTTTCCTCCATCCCTATCAAGGATAAGAGTGAGACAAGACTTTAATCTGATAAAAAAAAATTCTGATTGAGCTAGCTTTATAATCTCTAGCCTGGCAATGTACCTAAAATAAACTCATTTTCTCAATAAGTACTTTTGAAGCTTCTTCTGGTATTATTTTTATTTTTGAATTATATCCTCTATAACTAGGATTTTTCCCATAATGTCCTTGGATGATTGAATTTATCACTTTTCTCACTGGTTCCTTCCTCCTTTTACTAAATGCAAGAATTCCAAGATAGCATTACAGGTGTAACTCATTTTCTTGAGTTTCACTTTATTATACTTTGCTGACATAGTATTTTTTACAAATTAAAGGATTGTGGCAACGCTGTTTTGATCGATTCTATTGATACTGTTTTTCCAACCGAATTTGCTCACTTCTTGTCTCTGTGTCATATTTTAGTAATTCTCACAATATTTCAAACTTTCTCATTATTGTTATTTTTGTTAGAGTGATATGTGATCAGAGATTATGACTCACTAAAAGCTCAGATGATGATTAGCATTTTTTAGCAATAAAGTATTTTTTAATCAAGATACATACAGTGTGTTTTTTAAAAAAACATAAAGCTTTTACACAGTAAACCACAGTATAGTGTAAACATAACTTTTGTATGCACTGGGAAACAAAAAAAATCTAGACAGCTATATAGGGAGCTATCATTATCCTTGGCCACATATGCCTTATAAGAACCACCAATATATCCTTTGTCCCCAGAATAGCTTCTAGTGAGTCTGCCTGAAGTTTGCTTACCTATGTCACAATATTTGGATTTTTGAAATCAGATACACAAATTCACTTTCCTCCCGTAAATCAATTATTCTATCTAAGTTCCACCTCCAAGGCTGAGATAAGTGTGAGTAACTATCCCTGCTCCCTAAGTAGTTATCTACAATTTCTCCTCTAAAATAATCACTATCCTGAACATTTTATATCCTCAACCTGGTTAACTTAAGAGCCAACTAATTTATTTTTAGTCACCTATTTTGAAACAGCTACATGGTGAACCTTTGGAATATAACAACTATTATCTTTACTCATCAGCCAGAAGTATAATAGGAAGCACTAACTCTTCACATCAAATTAGATAATTTAATGGTTAGAAATAGAGTATGGGTAGTAATAACTTCTTATATTGCAGTGTGTTATGTGTGAAAATCACGTTCAGATCTCTTACCTTACTTAGGTTGGCAAACCTGTATCAAGCTCAGTTTGATAGAGCATTTAACAACATAGGAAACATATGCCCTACATAACTGTCAATGGGAGTAATCCAAAATCACTTCTCAATAATATCAGTCAAATGGTTGAGAAAAATCATAGTTATAGACTCTGATGTGAAGGTATGCAGTCCAGCACTTCTTCTATAGCAGTTTTTCTTGGATTCTCTATAATTCGTACTCATTCTCTAATCTGTAAAGGCCTACACTAAAGGAGATCTATCAGTCTTTACTGTTTTTTTTTTTTTTTTTAGACAAGGTCATCTTTACTAGAACTCGGTACACAGCAGCTGGTGGTAGACATGGCTTCAGGATTAGAGCAATTCAATCAACACCAGAGCCCTCCTTGATTTAGAAGATTAAGGCGTAAGATTGGAAATGACAAGGGAATAGAGTTGATTCTCACCTCAACCCAACCTTAGAAATGCAGTCTCAATGGAAGGAAATGGGTCCTAATCCAGCAACCCCTCTCAGCAGGTGGTATGAAAAAAATAATTTGTATCTCTTTGGAAGAAAAACGGTCCTGAAATTGTAAAGGTTGTGGAAATTGACAACGTCCTAAATCAACGTATGTATATAGAAGTTCACCCTTGGGTTATATTAAACTTTTTAAGGTTGTATTCATGAAAAATGATAGAAGATGAATTTTTGAATTTGTCTTGTGCTTGACTGAATTCTTCCTGTTTTTAGTGGATAATAATGAAGGTGATTTCCCACTTTTTAAAAATGGTCTAACACATGATTTGTAGAGATAGTAATTAAGGCCACAGTAGTCCATTTTAGTCCAAATGTTTAAAGGAAAAAGTTTTCTTATTAAAGTTGCTTAATAAGCGTGTATTCTGGCATCCTAATACTCTGTTCCAGAACCTGTGTGTGGCCATGGCCTAGAGCCATCCGTGGGAGAAGTGCCTCACGAACCTCCACACATGTAAATGCACCCTCAAGAGCACCTCTCTCCCAAGGGATAGCCTTATTTACAAATAAAGTTTTAAAGTGGACAGTTAGGAACTGGAGCCATGGTAAAGGTAAGCGGGTTTTCCAGCAGTTTAATCTTGCCCTTAATAGTTGGTTCTTTATTTGAAGCTTTTGCTTGAAGGATACGGTCTCTCCCTTAGTTGGACTTGAACTATTCTGAGGGCTGTCGGTGTCCCTGCTCTGGTTGGTCTCCAAGCTATTCTTTGCTAGGCTTTAGGCTGTGAAAAAAGGTAACCACCCTCCAGAGGAACGGTAGGTATTTTGAGAAATGTTCTTCCTTATTTCTGACCGCAGGAGGGTGTTCTCAAAGTCAGGCCCGCCGGGTCCTGTAAGGGCAGTCTTTACTTCTTATAGTTTATTTTTGCAACAATCTAAGTATTGAATATGTGTTTTCAAAACCACGCTGTGTCCCCTGGAGATTATGATAAGTAGCCATACATTCTTCAAGATGAACATTGTAGCTATGCAATATTTAAAATCTTTCCTTAGATTAGGGAAGATCATCAGATAACTGCAAAATATAGGCTGTGTGCATTGACCCCGGTATACTTTTAAATAGAATTGTGCTTTGATGTATCCTAAAACTAACAATAAGAGATAGTACAAGGTTTGCTTGTAGGAAACCCTTACAGTCATTATATATGTTTAATTGCCATTATTGTTTATTTTACAGTAATTCTTTTATGACATATTCTTATTTCTTTTTTTTTTTAAAGATTTTATCTATTTATCTGTCAGAGAGAGAGAGAGAGAGAGCACAAGCAGGGGGAGCAGTACACAGAGGGAGAAGCAGACTCCCCACTGAACAAGGAGCCTGATGTGGGACTTGATCCCAGGGCCCTGCGATCATGAGCAGAGCTGAAGACAGATGCTTAACTGACCGAGCCACACAGGCATCACTCCTTTATCTATTCATTTTAGGCTTTAGAAGTATATGCTGTACTTATATTGAGTAATCTGTATTGTATTATTTTGTTTTGGTTTATGAATATTACAGATAAAGTAATTTGCCAGGCTTCCTTTTTTGCATTTTGTTCTAGAATGTTCAGAATATAATTTTGAGAATATACATATACCATGTATAAAAAGATGTCAAGACAATTGTTTTCTACTTTAATCTCACTTTTAGGGTTATTACAGTTTCACAACTTACATTTTCATCTATTTTCTTTCTTTCTATTCATTGCATTGCATGAATTTTTCATAATTTCCTATATATCTCTTCTGGAACATAATTCAATCAATTTAAAGAAATAATTATGCCTATTGTTTCACAACTGTGGTATAAAATGAGAAATTATTAAGCACATTGTATTGGAGCTAAATCCAAGAAACTCTAGCCACCCATGGCTATTATATTTTTTTCCCAGAAAAACTGTCACAGATGAAAGTCTGCATACTTTTTTGTGTATGTATGTCATGTGACTCTGCTACCTTTATCTCTAGTAATATGATGAAGTAATAGTGCCAAAACTACAAAAATAAAATCAATAGGTTTTTATGGTGTCCAAGGACCTGTAAGTTGTGTGACACCAAAACTTCATTCAATAGGAGTCTTCCATTTGGAAAATACAGTGGATTTGCCAGTGGATTTTTGGTCTGTATCCATATCTGAATACCCTTCTCATGCTTAGGGAATTTCACAAAGAAACATGTGTGGCAGAGAACACATTCTGTTGTGGGGACTAGCAGATAGATCTGTCTCCAATCATAGCAGTGTAAGAGCATCATCCAGTGTCCAGACTGTGCTGTGGCCCCTGAGATGTTGTGCCCTGTGCTTAGTCCTGTGCTGGTAATTTGAGCACTGTTTGTCTTCCCTACTCTATGTCTGATTCTCTGCTTCCTCTTGTATATTTTGTGAGTTGCCTAAAATAATTAAAACACTTAGAGTGAACACTGTTACTCATAAATAAAACCCCAATAGATACAGTTGGTATATAACTAACCCAAATCTCTCTTTGGCAGAATTAAGACTATGATATAGTGGCAGAAGTGAGCAGAATCAGAAGCAAAGCTGGAGAATTGGTGGAGCAAAGAGAGACAGCCTCAGATCCACTAGAGAAAAGAGTAGAAGATACTGACTTCTGAGGTACAGCCAAAGTGACTGGACCACATGAGAGTCTGTGGCTCATTGTGGTTGTTGTACCCTCTTATCCAAGAGCCATCCATTGTTACTTTCTTTCATTTGACCTCTGAGTTCCCATCCAAATGCATACTTTTGTAGGAAAAACCTGTACTCAAAAGTTTTGATAGATTGTAAATTTTCCCATCTCATTTTGTGCTACAAACCCACCCACCCCCACACCCCCACACACAATTACTTCCCTCATGTTCTTATTTTCTCTTTCTTTTTTTATAATGTGAAATGATAGAAGTGTTTCTGATAGCTGGCCAGGGAACATAAGGACAGCATTTACTTATTCAGATTAACAAACTTCTCTAGCGAAAGAGTTGATCTTTTTTCTTTATTTATAGAAATGAAAGTCTTTCTAAAGAAATGTGAACCTTAAAATGATACCTAATGCCATTTGTATTGTTTATTATCCCAGTTTCCCATCTCCTGCTGCATTAGCTCTCTGTTCTGAAACAATTTTTTTTTTTAATACTTGTCTACAGAGCTTTCTTTTTGCTGTCAACAAATTTCTTTTCCCCTGAGGTTTCCTTCGGTTAATAACACCCTGTAAGTACTTAATGTGGCATTATGATTTGTTACAAAGGTAACCTGAACAGTGCTTGACCTCACATAGTTCTGTAGATCACTATTGATTTAAAGTGACAAACTAAATTCTCCACATTAGCTTGCACCACATTTTTAATACCCTAATAAAACAGAATTACTTCAAAGGAAACAATTTTGTCAGTGGCTCTAAAGCAGGAAACAGAATACAAATATCAGGGCACTTTTCTAAGTTATGGAGCATAACTGAGAACACACCTAACTGCATCACAGAAATTCTTTACTTTGTACGATATTTTGTAGGGAAAGAAAAAAAGCATTAGTTCTCATATCAGGGAATTTTTAATGATGTAAAATATATCTAAACTGATTTAAAATAACATTTTTTGGTTTTGGTGAAAGATATACATGTGTTTAATTTCCTCTTAACCAAGAGCTGCGTACCCTGTAGAATGTTTTACAGTGTATTTAAACCCATCTCTCCATTTTTTTTCAAATTGCAGAAGTATCAAGACAGGCACCCCACAAACCGCTGGATTTCTTGCTCCCTTTTAGATTAAATTATCAGACCAACCACTGAACATGACAAGTGGAGACATTTCTCCTTTTGAATTTATAATACTGCTCCTTCTACTTACTGTCATTCCTTCAACCCTAATACATTTTTACTTAGCATATGCACTCCATTTAGATGAACAACACATTTTAACTACAGATTAAAGAAATTATGGGTTCTCACTAAATTTTTAGTTAAATCTCAAGTCTACATTTGCAGATATTGGAATATTAACTATTTTTGATCATCATTCCTTTTTATTATATTCCCTTGTCTGGTTCCCATGACTATTTTCTATACTTTATTTATGGAATTGTGATTCATTTCTCTGTTGTTGTCCACTGCCCTCTCCCAGGTGTGTTAATCTTGGTAATCTGTTCATCTATATATGTATTTTTTAAATTTCATTAATGCCGCTCCATTCCATGCCCATATTTACCTTTACATTTTTTTCTTTCTAATAAATTTATTTTATTTTTTTTCCTAGAAGTGCAAGAATCATTGTTGTAAATCAAGTTCTTTCATGAAATCATCATCCTGAAAATGACCTGTCTTAACAATTCAGCCTGGCTGGCTCAGTGGAAAGAGCTTGCACCCCTTGATCTCAAGGTCATGAGTTTGAGCCCCACACTGGGTGTAGAAATTATAAGAAAAAAAAACTTAAAAAAAATTCAGCTGATGTCACCCTGGATGCTCCCCCCAGATTGCCCTAACCATCCTGCTTTCATAAGAGTGCAATAGTTAACTCATTTTCTCTGAAATGAATGACCTTTTCCATCCACAATCCATCCATTAGCTTAACAAATGTGGACCGAGTTCCTATAGCCAACCATTTTCTCTATTTAGATGAATCAGTGTGTCAGACTTTATTACAATTACTAGTTTCTGTATCTGTTTTTCCCATATCTATGAGCTCCTTGAGTTTAGGAACCATATTTTTCTTTTATTTAGAGTACCAAGGAATATTTCACAAGGGCCATTTGAAAAAATGGCTTAATGTATAATTAATTTTGTAGAATAAGTGTGGTATTTACCACAATATGCTAGATATACTAAGATTTCTCTATTCAAAAGCACGTGCCCTATGCAAAATAGTGTGAAGGAAGACATCAGCATACATGGGATTAGGTTACATATAAGGTAAAATAATGAAGATAAAGTGACTGAGAAAACACGTATTTTAATAATTTGTTCCTTCACAGTATCTATCAACAATCACTATATACTTCATATTTCTTTATTCCTAGATCCTAATCACTTTGCCACTGCCTATGTCTTTTAGTCTGTGTACTAGTTTGTGTAAGTCTGTATTTCTCTTTCAATCTTATGTCAAAACCTCAAAATTGATAATATACATATCCAGTTCAGTTAAGTAATTTGAACAAGGTCAGTTACTGTGGAAAAGAACAAAAATCACCAGAAAATCCTCCCATCCCTGTATGCACGACTCCATTATCACTTTGCCACTCCTCCCATCAAGCAGTAAAGTATAATTCTCCACCCTTTACACCTGGGCTTCACATCTTGTCTATATCCAATGGGACATTAGCAAATAAGACCTGAAGAGAGGGTTGAAAAGTGATTGCACACTGGAGCTTTCTTTCTTAATGCTCTTTGGAATCCTGGCACTGCTCATGTAATGGGAAGTCTAGGATGGTCTATCGGGGTACCAGAAACCACATGGAGCCAACTGAAGCTCTTCCATCTGAACTCCTTTAGACAAAGCAGCCTGCCTACAGCTATATGTGTGTGAGTCATCCTAAATTGTCAACCACACACAAGTTCAAGAAAAAGAAATGCTTGTAAGTAAAAGAATTGTAAGAAACAAAAAAATTTGTTGCTTTAAGCAAGTAAGTGTTCTTGACTTAAACCATTTTCCTCAACTAAGTAAATACATTCAGTTACTAAGTAGACAATCCAAGAAAATAAAACAGTAACCATTTATATTAATCAGTCTTATTATGTTACTGGTTCACCTACTATATTGGAAGATATTATAAGCATCTTCCAAGAGCATTTGATTCTGTGCTGGATGTTAAAATTTTTTATGAGGTTTATTTCAAAAGAGAAATAGACATTTTATTATGCAGAGTGTTTTTGGTAACTTAAGATCTTTGAAGAATATGATATCAGTCTTTTCTCCCCATTTTAGAGTTGGGTCTTTAGTTTTTAAATGTCTTTAGTAAAAGGCAGCTTAGATAAAATTTGAAATTATGGTTATTTTTCTCAGTTACTAAGGCTTTTCCTTAGCATTACAGTCAAATATTATTTTAATTATGTGGAAATTTAAAATAAAAATAGGAATGACAAAAGCACTTTTAGCTACCACTTGTAAGTCTTTGTTACATGGTAACCAGGCACTGGGCTGAATTATATATTCTAGCTAATTTAATTGTTACAGGAGTTAGTATCTCCAATCACACATAGGAAAATGCAGATTAAGTAATTTATCAAACACCATGTCATCATTGAGAGGTATAGCTAGCTTTTGAACAGTGCCTGTTTATTCCAAAGCCTGTGTTTAACTGTAATGATATGTATTCTGGTTCTCATTTATAGTAAGTTTGCTGTTAAGTGTATTCTGAAAGCAAAAATGAGCATGCCTTTTTCTTCATTTCCTGAAAATACAGATTTTTTTTCTTTTGTCAGAGATGTTTTAATGACTGCACCACAGCAGCATAAAATACGATGTAGACGTGTCTGCAGTAAGTCGAATGTCCTCAACATCAGAGATGATGATGCAGTGAGGAGGCAAATGAATAGCGAACAAAAAAGTCCCCAAACTAGGGGCCATCTTGGTGTCCATTCATCCTATTGTGGCACCCTTTGTCTGGATTTCATCCATTACTACTTATATTAATAATTTAACATGTATGAAATGTTATCAATGTAACATTATCTTCATAATGTTGGGAAATGAGCTGGAAAACAAGAAAACTAATACACAGTTTAGAAACTTGTCTGAGATTGCTTTGTAATTAAGTATTACATAAATGTTAAATATGTAAATACTAATATGTATATATTAAATCTTAAACTAACCTCTTATGACCAAATAAATGTTCTTCTTATTTTTTCCAGAAAAAAAAAGTTTCATGAGGAGTTGTCAAGGTGTGTTAATCATAGGATGGCCTATGGAGTCAACAAAACATGTTTTGAAGCTAATTCTGCTATTTAACTTTGTTATACTAGTTATTACATATTATATTAAACTCTTAATTGTATTATAATATCTTGATTATAATCTCCTATAAAATAAGACCCTTATCTTACAGGCTTAAAGATTATATGTAGAACAATCCTGATAATATAGAACTTAATTAATGGTAATTATTGTCATCAATAAGCCATGTTTGAAAAAAATACTCTTCTTTGCACCTCTACAGATAAATGAAAGAAAACCTGGCACTCAGTATAAAGAAGAGAAAGGAATAGATTATCTTTGGCAATGTGTCTCTTCATAAGCATAACCATCTTTTATTTATACTGGAAAACTTTTACGGACTATATAGTTGTTGAGAGGAGGTTATTATTCTGTATTTTCAAAGTCACCTGTCTTACTCGGGACAGAGGGATGGTGATGCTCCTGATGGTTGTAGATAAAATCTATTTTATAATCAGTGTAAATATAGCCAGTATGATCAAAATTAAAATAGTAATTTGACTTAACTGATGTTTTAAAATCAATTAAGTGATAAAAATAATAGTTGAAATATATTATCCAATAATTTAAGCTTAATAGACTAAATCTAATCATTTGTCCACTGACTGGCCTAACAAATCCACCTCTGAACTTTTAAATATGTTACCATAATTTATCAAAAGTTCCACTGTCTTTATTAGTGCCATTTTACCGAACTGACTGACTAACCATTGGAATCCCATTTAGATTGAATTTTAAACAATTCATTTAATATTTGAGAAATAGATCTTGCGGAATAATGTTTAAAATCTAGAGGTAGAGGGAACCTTAGAACCTTATCTCTGCCATTAATTTTATAGACAAGGAAATACACTCCTATAAATGCAAAATTATTTGTCCCAGGTCACAGTCTAGGAAGGGCATACTTAGTATAAGAAAGTGTAAACCATCTTTCAGAATTGGCCAAATTTAAAATTTTTCCTATAGTAAAAGGATATATTACTTCTATTAGAATTCTATTGAATTCTATTTTCAAGGCACCTGGTTGAATCAGTCAGTAGAGCATGTGTGACTCTTAATCTTGGGGTTGTGAGTTCAAGCCCCATGTTGGGCAGGGAGCCTACTTTAAAAAAAATTTCTAGTATTTTCAAATACTAAAAATGAAACATAAACTGGTATCTTGACTGCTTCTATGCAAGATCATTAATTGTACCAAGCTTTCTCTTGATTAAAAATTGTTTTTCTTTTACATTGTGTCATATTTTAATAAATTGGGCTTTTAAAATAAATTTTGAAAATCACTTATTCTTCCAAAAATGTTGTTATTGGTTCTTGAACCTATTACATGAGGACCCCAAGATATTGCAATGTTCTTTATCCACACTGTGTATTTCAATCTCACCAAGAAGTCAGTTACAGTGTGCTAGGGACCTGTGATTTGTATTCGTCTTTCCTGCTTGGGTAGCTCTTGTCTAGGCACTGCTGCCCTTATTCTTAGTCCCTGTATTTCCACTTATAAATGTGCCACCTCTCCTGGCACGGTTGCTGTTATAATTGGGCACCCCCTTATCCTCAGAGCATGTATCATCGCTGATGCTCTGGAACAGTCATTGTCATTTTTTTTTACTGGAAAAATAAGAAGACAGCTTCCTGGTATCTTGATGTGAGGGACATAAGAATGTTTACTCCCCTTTGGGTCACGTTCTTTGGGGAAGGTTTCAAAGCTTCATTGCTATGTCTCAAAATCTAACAGATTTTATTTCAGTATGATGCTTCCTTCATATTTTGTCTATGATGCAATAAACCTCCTAGGAGAAAACTCAGCTAAAAGAAGATTGCTTGAACAAGCTTAGGCAAGTTATCTTGGACTCAGAGCAGGGAAAAGCATGACACATTTTATTCTATATACCACCTGTCAAATCCCTCCTTGAACTGGGTTTGAGTTTAAACAACACAATGACATCTCAGAAAAGGAAGCCAGAGATTTCCTCTGAGAAATAAAAATTTATGTTAATTTTTATTTATTTTCAAAAGAATATAGTTTAGATTAGAGAAATAAATACAGTGTTGTGGGGTTTTTTTCATACAACTGTATATGAATACACACATATGCACAGTGTACAAGGAATTATTTTAAGTCATGAATTTTAAACAGAACTTCCTCAGAGAGATGAGAACAGATTTATAACCAGCTGGTGTCAGGCTATACTTGGCATGTGGTACCTAGATTTAGTTATCATCTTCAAAGCCTATGAATACGATTCTAACAACACTATTGTGCACCTAAGACAAATGGTCGGGAAATTCCTTTAAGCAATCTCAGGTGAGAAGAACAAGGTCAGACATCATCACAGTGCATTGAAGTGGCTGAGGCCCGAGTCCCTAACTAGGTTTTTTGAGGCAGCCTGAGCTGTCAGGGCTACAGAAGTAGCCAGTGGTATTTTGAAGGATGTAAGAGCAGCAAGTTGTTTTTCTGTATTTTTGTATGCCAGTATAGACACATGGTTTCGTTAAATGAAAATATGTGAAAGATGTTAAGTTCTGAGAATCAGACTACTGGGGTAGAATGGGGTGACTGTCTTCCCTTTCCAAACAGGTACCGACATGTCCTTTGTGCATTTACTCATAAAGGGACCACCGTGCTCGTAGCTGAATAGATATTGAGTCCCTCTGAGTCAGCATTCTTCATCAGAATATCCAGGCCCTCTATCTCCATCTCAGTAGCACTTACCATCAAGAAAACGGATTTTCTTCTATTCCCTGGTAGGGAATTCTAATGTTTCATACTAACTTTTCCGAGAAATGCTTATCCCACTCAGCTCTGCCTCCTCAGAGAGTTTCTCTCAGAAAGTTTCCCCCATTGCTTCCTTCTGCTACACAGCTACTTCTGCAGCTGATTGGGCCAGAGATGGACCTCTCATCCAACCTGAGCCAAACAAATTTGCTCTCAGAAATTTGGATTTAGGACCCCCGGATTCCATTTATTTCTAATGAAATCTGGGAATCGCTCTAAGTTTGAGGCTGAAAGGACCATATTGAAGCTTTGTTCAAGCTCAGCAGAGTGAGCTGCTGTTGGCTCCAGGTCCTTCTAAAAACTTGGTGTGCTTTCCATGGCTTCTGTATGACTGTCCTCTTGTAGTTTTCAAACATGGGTTCCTCCCGTTTTACTTACCTTAGCTTGAGTGGGTTCTCTTTCTTGCATTCAACTATTTCCTGAACAACCCTGGAGAGATCAGTGTCTACTTAGCAAAAATAAAGTTTTAGGGTCTGCATATTCAGAGTGACCAGGCCTCCTTCCCTTACAACACAGATTCTGCTCTTTATTATTGAACAACAGTCTTGTTTTTCTGCAACTCTGAAGTGAGAGATCCATCAGAGTACCAGTGCATCCACACGAATTATAGTCTGAGGGGAGAGACAGAGACTGCTTTTAAACTTTGCTCCATTTTGAGCTTTATATGTGAAGTCATGTATGGCTTATAATTTTTCTTGAAGATTTATCCATTAAGGATGGCATTTGAATCCAAATGATAAATTTTCTCATCATTACTGAGTTTTTAAAACTCCTATGAATCCTGCTCATATAAGATTCATTGTTGACTGAGATGTGTTACATAAAAACCTAATGCTATTTCCTATATGGGCTTGGCTTTTTAGATATAGCTATTCTCATGAAACCATGGGCCTATTATTTTTATACCCTCACATTCTTATTTTCTGTCACCAAATACCAGTTGTTTTTGTTTTTATTTTCATTTTTGTTTTTCAGCTAGCTATACAGCTCAGTTCAACAAAAGATTAATGTCCTACTTGTTTGCACATGTTTGGAATACATTTTTATATAGAAAAATACATATGAAATGCTATTAACAACTGCCCTGGCTAGGCAAAGCCAAAACATCTCTGAAAAGGGTCTTGTGTGAATAAATTTGGATCCATCTTCTTACAAAGAAAAGTTCAATTGTTAACTACATGTCACTAAAATTAGAAATTTTTCTGCAGAAACAAATCTGCAAATGGTTGAAGCGTCATTTAAAACTGTTCTTAAAAGAAAGAAAAAACAGTGCTTATGCATAAATCAAATGGTGACTCTGCCACATTCTCTGGTATCTTTTCTTTCATTGCTTTTCTTTTGTAAGAAAGGACACCATAGCGACCAGTTTTTAATGGTTAAGAAAGGATACTTTAACTGGTTCCTTATTTTTTACCATAAGATGAACTATTTCCCCTCAGCCTCACTTTTCAATATCCTCTGAGACTATGTAAACAACTCTCTGGAATACTGTACATCAGAGAGGAAAGATACTATATAATATGTCTTTTTATACATTAAAACTTTTACAAAATTAAAACCTGTGGGAGAAAAATGCTTGTGTGTGTGTGTGTGTGTGTGTGTGTGTGTTTTAATATCTGGGCTTAATGAGTTCAATGATCTCCTCACTCCAATATTTATGATTCCATTTTATATAGCTGTGATGTACAATATTTAATTATATTAGAGAACAATGAACTAAGTAAATATCTCCAAAAGAGTTACTACTAGAAATTGAATAAGATTAAAGCTTTTTTGTTTGGATAAACAACTAGATGATACTTGAGAAAAATGCTGGCATTTAGAGCCCGGATGATGGCGGATGCCAAATCATCACACACAGAGACACATATATGCACAAAGGCATTTGTCTTCATAATAGTTGTACACAAATTAGACTTTTGTAACCAATCAGGTGAAAGGAGGTAAGGTTTAAAGAATATGGAAAAACAGCTCTCTCTCTCCTTCTTTCTCTTTGTCAAATAAACAAATAAAATCTTTTAAAAAAGGGAAGGGTCCCTGGGTGGCTCTGTCAGTTGAGCATCTGCCTTCAGCTTGGGTCATGGTCCCAGGGTCCTGGGTTTGAGCCCTGTATCGGGCTCCTTGCTCACCGGGGAACATGCTTCTCCCTCTGCCTGCCCCTCCCCCCTGCTTGTGTTCTCTCTTCCTCTTTCTCTGTGCCAAATAAATAGATAAAATCTTTAAAAAAAAATATAGAAAAACATATGAAAGAGTGAAAGATAATTTGATTGGACATAAGCCATAGCCAGATGATGTCACTTCAATGAGGTATACTGAAAGAAATTTTAAAGACTAGAAGGTTCTAAAATGCTTTTAAAAAAAAGACTTTTAAGAGATATTTTATTAGGTTAAATGACAATTCCCACCACTGACTCTTTAGCAAAAGTATGTATGTTAACTAAGCATTTATGAGACTGTCTTGTCTAGGGTTGAGTTACTATATTTACAAGAAATAATAAAAAGTCTGAGTTTTTTATTTGGGTAATGCTCAATTTAAACATCATAGATGAGAAATTATGTGGTAATAAACAAATGTGGGAGAAATAAAATTGTGTGTATATAAGCTTGTCAGGAATTAAAAGACACTTTGGATTTGTACGACTTGTACATGAATTGGACATTTTAGTCAATTGCAATCCCTTGAGGGTTAAAGATCCTCCTATTATCTATCCCAATTTCCAACTCTGTGTGGATTACAGCCATATTCATATAATAACTATAGATGAGTACAGCTCTTGACTTGGCAATCTGTGCTATATCTGTCTGAGAAAAAGACATCCTTGAGCATGTCTGGAAGGCTCATGGGACATTTCTATAAAAGAAACTTTTGGAAAAGTTCTGGAAAAAACTTATTCCAAAGGAAGCTTTTAGATATACAAACATTGGCTTAGGACAGTGCTTCAGTTTTTGGAAGGAAAGATTATTTTGATTACAGTTTACAACTCTTCTCTCAGATTTTCCCCTGACTCAGATCTGTAGACATATATTTGAGATACAGGGAGAGGAAATGACACTGACTCCTGAGTATAAACTATTAAAAGCCAATTTATAAATTAGGTCATATGGGAGGTAAGCAGAGTATTGCACCAGGAACAAAATAGGTTATTAAAATCCTCTATTCCAAAGAAAAACTTATGAGGCTTTGAAAAAAATCAAAGCAGAATCAGCAGATGTGCATTGGCAGTGAACCAATGATGCCTCTGGAAATGGCATGACAGTTCCTGGAAGTCACTCTTCATGAGCTTCAGGTAGGCTTTTCAGAGGTAACTTGAACATATAGTCATATGCCTCAGAGGCCCTAGAGATGGTTCATCAGCCGTATCACAGATGTTATACAAGGATCCAGATCAAGATGTAAAAACATATTTAATGACATGTAACGGTGGGAAAGATGGCTTTAGGGTAGATGAGGAATTGCTCTGGGACTTCTAGATATGCTTTCAAAAGAACTCCATGACTAAGGAAGGGATTGGAATCAGACAGACAGAAATGTAGGTGGTGCTCTGAGTGACTACAGTGAAATTACCTTAGATTGCTGTTGCAATACTGGAATCCTGTTTTGTCTTGTTTGTTTGAGGAGGGATGGGGGAGGGCTGTTGATGAGGTCTGGGAACCTGGTCTATAATCACAAATTGAATGAAAAAGATTGACAGCTCTAAAATTTTAGAATCAATAAAGGGAGCCTGATTTTAACAAGGTAATATATATCCTGTAAAGAAAGGCTAGTATCTCGGTATTTCTGAATAGGCCCTGGTATTTAAAGACAGATTACTTTGCTTTTGAGGCTAAATCAAATATAATGGATGATGGCTGGCTCTGGGCTCATCTGGTAATTGGAACCTAATATCCTAGCATTACAGATATGCTCTGAAGAATATAGCTGTGGATGTACGTGTTAGGAGTTATAAGCTACTTGTCAACATAAAATATATAGTATGTAGTTACATAACATGTGGACCAAAAACCTTTGAAAGTATAGGTCCATAGTACTCAAATATGAAACTACTGGTGGGAGTCTTCTCCCTCAAATGCCCAGAGACACTACTGTTGCTAAGAATAAAAGCAGGAGTTCATACTCTAATGGTTTAATTGCCAATGTTACAAAAATGACATGATGGCAGTTTTTTTGTTTGTTTGTTTGTTTTGGTTTTGGTTTTAAATGGCTAAAGCGGATCATGCTTCACTAAAAAGAAAGGGACTTTTCTGATTTTTTTCTGATTTTCTCTCTTCAATACAACTGACTATATATGATTGAAATTATGGACCACATGAGACCTAGGGGAGTGTTAGATTTCTCAGATGGAATGAAAAGCACTTAGCTTGATCACAGGGAAGAAGAAAAATTTCTTCTTGATATGTAGAATGGGGAAGAGTATCACTAGATTTTAATACTAAAGACTATTACTTAACTCAAAGGGTAAAGGATTCATACAGCAATCTGGTGAATCTGGTCATATTGACTACTTAAACATAGTTTTATCCCCAGTATACACAAGAAAATATACTGTGAAAGACTTGGACTCTCTTTTTTCTAATTTATCATCCCTCTCTCTCTGACCATTTTTGAAGCCCAGATCTAAAATGTTCTCTCTATTGTTCAAGAGAACAAATCCACTCTCTTCTATTTACTCAAGCAATTCAGTTATCTTTCTCATACATCTTCATTATTTTCCTTTCGAATGAATTATTTCTATCTATGTGAAATGCTATTTCGTCTCCTCTTTTCCAAACAAACAAACAAGCAAAAAGAAAAGAAAAGAAAAAGAAAAAGAAAAAAAAAAAAACACCTCTTGTTTCCATTTTTCTCGTCTCGATATGAACTTTTATATGAAATTTGCTGATTTGGGAGCCTAACTGATATGAACTTTTAACATACAGCTTTTGAACCCAGCCCTAACTTAATATTTAAGTTTTACTATAGACATGCACTGAAATGCAGGGATAATGTTCCTTAGTAAGATATACTAAGAGATATATGAAAATTCTCATAGGGAATATGAAAGTTATTTTATTACCTTGAAAAATTGGGGGGTTCTTGCATATGCATATATCCTAATTTCTTTGATACTACAGCAAATTTAATGGGGGTGGGGTTGAGTGGTTCTCTCCTTATCTCTCTTCTAAATGAATACTCAATACTACTTAAAAAATCTAGTATGTTTATATTCAGTTTTTCTATTAATAAAAATTTTTTGTAGCTCTCTGAATTCAATGTCTTGATAAGTTTTAGGTCTTTCCATAAGAATAGTATATAATAGGATGTTGTATTGTGCTGAAACATCCATATTTTCTAGCCTGGTTTCATAGGTGGGAATAAAATCTGTTCTTTAAGATCAAGGGGAAATGTGTATATTTGAACTTCTTTCTGACAGTTTTAAAAATTACTTATCATCTTGCAGTGTTTGCATGGCAGTAATAGAGGTTAGATAAATCCAAAAATAATGCCTGTGACAGATAAGAAACTAGTTAAAAAAACAGACTCTCCTCATATAGATTCAATGAATAGCATCCATAAGAACTAAACCAACAATAATTCAAAAAAAATAAATATTTTTTAGCCACAGCCTTGGCATTCATAACAAAACTGTGGCTTCATTACTGCTACTTATCTACTGAAATAACCACCTAAGTGGTAAGAAGTTGGAGATAACATTTTGTTTTACTAAGAAATATAAAATAAATATATCTGCTTATTTTCAATGAATCTTTTTCATGACTCTTTAAAAAATGTTGATGAAATTCTATCTTTTAATAAATACTATGACATGGATATATAACACAGGTTATTAAAAGATGCCTCACTAAAATAAAATTTAGTTTACCACTAAATAATAGATGCCAAACTGAAGTAATAAGCTTTCAAAATAAACTTTTAGGTGTTTTTCTTAATCATAGAATTTAAATTGCATAATGGTATGTGAAAAAAGCAGAGCACAAAAATGTGTGTTTATGTGTGTGTACAGTGAACCATATAAAGAAATATACCAAAATTTTCTGTGCCAAAACATGCCAAATATACCAGTTTGGTGAAATTATGTACAATTTTAACTTTGTGTTCTGTTAGTCATCATTTTTATAACTACATTTGCCATGAACTACAAACCAAAATTTATATTTGTATTCATTTTCCTATCTATATTGTATAATCAAAGCTCACAAATCTAACATTGAAAACTAGGCACCATAGCAAATACCTAAAACACTGAAATCCATTTAAACCTGATACCTAATTTATGTTTCATTTTCTTGGTAGTAACACAATTATTTTAACTTCTCTGATGAATTATTATCATATCATAAAAAGTAGCTAAAAGTAAATAAAAAGTATCCTTTTCATAATTCCTGACCTTTTTTGTTTCTGCCATTTTTATTGTTCTCTCTCTCTTTTTTTTTAACAGATTTTTATTTATTTATTTGACAGAGAGAGAGAGCACACAAGCATGGGGAACACCAGGTGGAGGGAGAGGGAGAAGCAGGTTCTCTGTTGAGCTCAATGCGGGGCTTGACCCCAGGACCCTGGGCTCATGACCTAAGCTGAAGTCAGACGCTTAACTGACTGAGCCACCCAGGCATCCCCATTTTTGGTTGTTTTCAAATTATATTTGAAAACATGTTTCTTAGCCTATTTTAAGTAGACTTTTTTTATATTGTACAAAGAAAGAAAAGACAAAACAGTAACAGATTTGTTATAAAAAATGCAATTATCACCTGTTTTATTTATTCAAAGAATCAGAAGGGGTACTAGTTTGAGGAAGTTTTACTAATGGTCATTATTTAGTAACAAATAAGAAACTGATCATTTTAAAATGTAATAAAAATTAAGATGACTGATATCACTCAAAACTTTGTTGACCAAAAATGGCATATTGAACAAAAAGCAATTTTTGGATCAAATGTACTTGGGGCAAATTTTCACTTTGACACTCAGAATCTCTCTGATATTTGCTAAATTACTTCATTCATTCTGATACTGTTATCTTAAATTGTAAAACGTTATAAAAATACCATATTCCTTTCCTAGGGTTGCTGTAATAATTACCACAAGCTGGGTGGTTTAAATCAACAGAAATTTGTTCTCTCACAGTTCTGGAGGCTAAAAGAGTGAAATACATGTAGGCAGGGCCATACTCTTTCTGAAAGCTCTAGGGGATAATCTGTTCCACTCTTTTCTCTTAGATTCTACTGTTACTAGCAATCCTCAGAGTTCTTTGCCTTGTATACACATCTTTCCTATTCCTATCTCTGTCATATATGGTGTGTCTGTCTCTGTCACTCCTTTTTTCATAAGGAAAAGTGTCATATTGGGTTAAGGGCTTACCCTACTTCAAATGACCTCATATTAACTTACATCTTAATTACATATGCAAAAACCTTATTTCCAAATAAGACAACATTCACAGGTGCCAGGAATAGGAACTTCAACATAACTTTATTATTGGGAGGAGGGGAGGATGAAACAGTCAACCCACAAAAATTACCTAACCCAATTGTTTTTAGTAAAATTAAATATACTATGTGGTACACCTGCAACTAATCTAACATTGTATGTGAAATTATACTTCAATAAAAAATAATAATAAAATAAATAGGACCTCTTTTAAAGTTAAAAAAAACAAAATTAAATGTAATATTATATGCAGACTCATTAGCAAAGACCTATACACTGTGGCCACTCAATGTTAGTTGACTTCTGCTCTTTTGCCTGTAGTATCATGTGAATAATGGTGACAATTCATTATAGTCAATACAATGTCCTTTAACTTTTCACATTACTCTGCTAAATTATTTTAGGACAATTTATGAAAGATGTAATTGAAGAAATAGAATGTTAGGTGTTGTTTAGTGTACACTTCCTTATCTGATTCTGAAGAGCTCTCTACTTCTCACTGTCTTACCGCTATTTTGCACTCTTCAAATTGTAGAAAACTGCTGGTTACACAAATGAAATGATTGTCAATAGTGATGCAAATTAATTTTGTCAGGTGGAGATGAAAACTGTCTCACCTGCAAGAAGGTATTTTCTATTAAATTCATTTCAACATTTTTGATTTCCTATATATGTCTGCTCTTAGGATTCTCATTTGAAATGGTTTTAAACATCTTGCTGGTTCCCCCTTGAATTAATAAGTTAAATAAAGTATTTATCTGTGTTCATTTTAGATTTGCATGACAATCATGATTTTACTTTTTTAAAAAAAGCTATAATATTCCATATAGTTTTTGACAAAGCTTTGATGAATGAAGAAATATAAAGATTCAGTCTTTTAAAATGTCATTATCTCTCAACATGATATACAGCACCTGTGTGGAAAAGAACTGAACCCAAAAGCTTCATAATTTTTGGATTAGAGGGCAATTCATAGGAAGAAGCCAAGAAGTAATTTTGAGGTGGGCAAAAAATAGTGTTGGATAATTAAGCATTTCTTAAAGTAACAAGAATAAAGTCTGCTTTACAGTGAGACTTAATGCCTTGTAATTTAACAACTAAATTAATGATCTGGTCCATATCACTTTAGAAAGTGAAGCTTTAGAGCATAGAGGAGCTCCTGCTTTAGTTAAGGCCCAGTTAAAAGGCTTTAGTCATATAAAAATAAATGGGAGCAGTCTCTACCCATTATCATACTTACCCCAGTAAGCCAGTTACACTGTGCTCAGGGACACATTCACTATTTTTACTCTGAAATATCAGAAAATGATTGCTTTTGCTGAACACAGGACCAGGATGGGAACTAACCACCAATTTTTGGATTCAGGTTGTGTGAGTGACAGCTCTATGCCATTTGAATGGAAATGAAGAACTAGTTAGAAAAAGAACAAGGAGAGAGGTGGCAGAGGAGGAGGCTTGTTTCATCCCAGAAACACTGCTAGATCACTATTAAATCATCCAAAATACCCCAGAAATTGACGTGAAGACTGACAGAGCAAACTCTACAACTAAAGAGAAAGAAGAGGTTACACTGAAGAAGGTAGGAAGTGCAGAGATGTAGTTTGGGAGAGAAGTGGATTGTGTGTTCTTTGGAGGGGAGGGAGTCTGAGTCATGGAACAGGGCAAGAGAGAGAGGAGCACACAGGGGAATGCAAAAGGAGAATGTTTTGGGGTGCCTGGGTGGTGCAGTCAGTTAAGAGACTGACTCTTGGTTTCAGCTCAGGTCATGATCAGAGGGTTGTGAAATTGAGCCCCACACTAGGTTCCTCACTCAGCAGGGAGTCTATTTGAGATCTCTCTTCCTCTGCTCCTCCCTCTGCACTCTCTCTGTACAATAAGTAAATAATTTAAAAAAAAAAGAATGGTTCTCCAAAGTCATTGGCTTGGTAAATGACAGGGGCTAAATTTCATGTTTTTGTTTTTTTTTTTTAACCAGCAAGGCTTAAAACCTGCAGTTTTAAAAGTCAGCAGGCTTGGCTGTGATAGAGCCAGGAGCACACTGTGCTGTTCCTAGAGAGAAGGCAGGCAAACAACACAGTAAGGAAACAGTGATCTGAGAATGCCTGGGGCACACAGTGGGGAGATTCTTTGCTCTTCTCAGAGTACTTCCCTAAGAGTCAGTCTTCACAAAGATGTTTCTCTAGTAACAAATGAGCTGGATGGTGCCATTTTCCCTTCCCAGAAAAATAAATAATAAATAAAGCAACCACCAGTGGGAAGCAGCACAAATGCCCACATTGGCTGACTAACTTGGATACACTAAGCTGCACTCCCCTGCATTCTGGTGAGACTAACACTCTCAGTCAAGCTTGCCTCAGCCCCAGTGTAGGAGACCTCTCCCCTAGAATACCAGAACAAACCCTTACTTACATCACAACAAGTCCTGACCAGAGAGTTCTACAGGGCCTCAGGTCTGGTGGAGTTGGTACTTCACAAGCTGACCAGAGGCACCTACTTAAAAAATACCACATGCCAAGGACCAAACACTGCCAAATGCAAGCAAGGACAACCTCTGGAGATGAATGGCCTAAAGGATAGAGAAACCAAAACACAACAGCTGAGCATAAGCTGCACACACTAGAGACACTCCCTGCAGTGTCAAGCCCTGGAAACTACATTACCTTTCCTTCATAAAGCTATTACTTTCAGGAATAAGAGAAATACTGGCAGAGGAGAAGAAGGCAGGGGCTTAGACAAAATGCTAAAGACAGATGAATTCTTCCCAGATGAAAGAACAAGATAAGGCCTGGCAAAAGATCTAAGCAACAAATATAAGTAACATGCCTGATGGAGAATTTAAGGCAATAATCATAAGGAAACACACTGGGCTTGAGAAAAGAATAGAAGACATCAAGAGACGCTTATCACAGAGATTAAAGTTAAAAAAGAATCAGAGATGAAGAATGCTATCAAAGAGATTGGAAATAGGCTTGATGCAATGAATAGCAGGGTGGAAGAAGCAGAGGAAAGATTTAGTGACCTAGAAGACACAATAATGGAAAATAATGTAGCTGAACAAAAGAGACAAAGAAAAATTATGGAACAAAGGATTAGACTTAGGGAACTCAATGACACAATCAAATATAATAACATTTGTATTATAGGAGTCCCAGAAGAAGAACAAAGAGAAAAGCAGCAGAAAATTTATTTGAGGAAATAATAGTAGCAAACTTCCCTAATCTGGGATAGGAAACAGACATCCAGATCCAGGAGGCAAGAGAACTCCCACCAAAATCAACAAAAGCAGGCCAAGGTATAATATAACTAAATTTGCAGAATATAGTGATAAAGAAAAAAAAAATCCTAAAAGCAGTAAGACAAAAGAAGCCCTTAACTTACAAATGAAGACTTATAAGGCTATTTGGAGATTTCTCAACAGAAAATTGGCAAGCCAGAGGGAGAGGCATGACATATTCAAAGTGCCAAAAGGGAAAAATCTATAGCCAAGAATACTCTACCCAGCAAGGCCATCATTTAGAACAGAGGGAGAGATAAAGAGTTTTCCAGACAAAAAAACTAAAGGAATTTGTGACCAGTAAACCAGACCTACAAGAAATATTAAAGGGGACTCATTGAGTGCAAAGAGGAGACCAAAAGTGATAAAGACAAGAATGGATCATAGAAAATCTCCAAAAACAATGACACACCAAGTAATAAAATGGCACTAAATACATATCTATCAATAATTGCTTTGAATGTAAATGGAGTAAATGCTTCAATCAAAAGACATAAGATAGGGTGTCAGAATGGATTAAAAAAAAAAAAACAGGGTGCCTGGATGGCTCAGTTGTTAAGCATCTGCCTTTGGCTTAGGTCATGGTCCCAGGGTCCTGGGATTGAGCCCCATATGGGCTCCCTGCTTGACAGGAAGCCTGATTCTCCTTCTCTCACTCCCCCTGCTTGTGTTCCTGCTCTCGCTATCTCTCTTTCTCTCTGTCAAATACTTAAAGAAAATCTTTTTTTTTAAAGATTTTATTTATTTATTTGAGAGAGAGAATGAGAGACAGAGAACACGAGAGGGAAGAGGGTCAGAGGGAGAAGCAGACTCCCTGCCAAGCAGGGAGCCCAATGTGGGACTCGATCCCGGGACTCCAGGATCATGACCTGAGCCGAAGGCACTCACTTAACCAACTGAGCCACCCAGGGGCCCCTAAAGAAAATCTTAAAAAATAAAATAAAAAACAATCTTTATGCTGCCTACCAGAGACTCATTTTATTACTTTTTTAAAGATTTATTTATTTATTCACTTACTTACTTATTGTGTGTTTGTGTGTGAGAGAGAGAGATAGCAGTGGGAAGGGGCAGAGAGAGAGAGAGAGAGAATCTCAAGCAGACTCCCCACTGAGAGCTGAATGTGACACAAGGCTCAATCTCAGGACTCTGAGATCATGACCTGAGCTGAAATCAGGAGTCAGACACTTAACCAACTGAGCCACCCAGAAGTCCCCAAAAGACACTCATTTTATACCTAAAGATACTGCGGATTGAAAGTGAGGGGATAGAGAAGTATTTATCATGCAAATGGATATCAAAAGTAAGCCACAGTAGCAATATTTGTATTGGACAAACTAGACTTTCAAACAAATACTATAACAAGAGATAAAGAAGAGCATTTCATGAAACGGACAATCCAACAGGAAGATCTAACAATTATAAATACGCAGCCAAAATGGGAGCACCCAAATACATAAAATAGTTAATAACAAGCATAAAGGAACTAATCAAGAGTAATACAATAATCATAGGGTACTTTAACACACCACTTACATCAACAGACAGAACATCTAACCAGAACATCAGCAAGGAAACAATGGCTCTGAATGGCATGCTGTACCAGATGGACTTGACAAATGTATTCAGAACATTTCATCCTAAAGCAGCAGGATACACATTCTTTTAAAGTGCACATGAGATGGACACCCTTTGATCACATATTAGGTCATGAGTCAGACCTCAACAAGTACAAAAATTCAGATCATAGAAAGCAACTTTTTGACCAGAATGCTATGAAACTAGAAGTCAACTACAAGAAAAAATCTGGAAAGACCAAAAATCCATGGAGGTTAAACAAAATGTTACTAAACAATACATAGGTCAACCAGGAAATCAAAAGAAAAATCAAAAACTACACGGAAACAAATGAAAATCAAATCACAATGATCCAAAACCTCTGGGATACAGCAAAAGTGGTCCTAAGAGGCAAGCCTACCTCAAGAAGCAAGAAAAATTTCATGTACACAACCAAACCTTACACTGAAAGGGGTTGGAAAAGAACAACAAATGAAACCTAAAGCCAGTTGATGGAAAGAAATAATAAAGAGCAGAAATATATGATAAAGAAGCTAAAACAAAACAAAACAAACAATAGAACAGATCAATGAAACCAGGAGCTGGTTCTTTGACAAAATCAATAAAATTGATAAACCTTTAGCCATACTGATCCAAAAGAAAAGAGAAAGGACACAAATAAATAAAGTCACAAATGAGAGAGGAGAAATCACAACAAACAACACAGAAAGACAAACAATTATAAGAGAATATAATGAAAAACTATATACCAACAAATTGGAGAACCTAGAAGAAATGGACAAATTCCTAGAAACATATAAATTACAAAAACTGAAACAAGAAGAAATAGAAAACTTGAATACACTGATCATCAGGAAAAAAAAAAAATTGAATCAGTAATTAGAAAACTCCCAACAAATGGAAATGCAGGGCCAGATGGCTTCACAGGAAAATTCTACCAATCATTTAAAGAAGAGTTAATACTTATTCTCAAACTATTTCAAAAAATAGAAGAGGAAGGAAAACTTCCAAATTCATTCTATGAGGTCACCATTACCCTGAAATCAAAACCGGATAAAGACTTCACTAAAAAATAGAACTACAGGTCAATATCTCTGATGAACATGGATGCAAAAATTCTCAATAAAATACTAGCACACTAGCACACAACAGTACATTTTAAAAAGTCATTCACCACAATCAAGTGGAATTTATTCCTGGGTTGCAAGTGTGGTTCAATATACACAAATCAGTTAATGTGATTCAACACATAAATAAAAGAAGGGAGAAGAACCATATGATTAATCATTTCAATAGAAGCAGAAAAAGCATTTGACAAAGTACAAAACCCTTTCATGGTAAAAACCCTCAACAAAGTAGGTTAAGAGGAAACATACCTCAATATAATAAATTATATGTTAAAAAAAAAAAGAAGAAGAAGAAGATACCAGGAGAGGAAGAATAAAGGGGGGAAATCGGAGGGGGAGATGAACCATGAGAGACGATGGACTCTGAAAAACAAACTGAGGGTTCTAGGGGGGAGGGGGGTGGGGGATGGGTTAGCCTGGTGATGGGTATTCTTTAGGGCACGTTCTGCATGGAGCACTGGGTGTTATATGCAAATAATGAATCATGGAACACTACATCAAAAACTAATGACGTAATGTATGGTGATTAACATAACATAATAATAATAATAAAAAGAAAACTTACACTTTGGAAGCTTAAATGACTTCCTTAGGTCTATTAGTAAGTAAATGTGCAGAAATTGAAAATAACTTTAAAATGTTATTTAGTGGCCTAAAATAAAGCCTGAATACATTGAGTAAAAAACAAAACAAAACAAAACAAAACTACCCATAGGGAACATCTTCAATGGGGAAAAACTGAGAGCTTTTCCTCTATGGTCAGGAACAAGACAGAGATGTCCACTCTCACCACTTTTATTCAACATAGTATTGGAAGTTCTAGCCACAGCAATCAGACAACAGAAAGAATTGAGGCTCCAGATCAGCAAGGAGAAGTAAAATTCTCACTATTTGCAGATGACTCGATACTCCTCCATGTGCAGATGATATGCCCCCAAATTGCAAGAACTAATATATGAATTCAGTAAAGTTGCAGGATACAAAATCACTGTACAGAAATCTGTTGCATTTCTATACACCAATAATGTAACAGCAGAAAGGGAATTTAAGGAATCAATCCCATTTACAACTGCACCCAAAACAATAAAATACCTAGGGATAAACCTAACCAAAGAGGTGAGAGATCTCTAGTCCCCAAACTATGAAACACTGATGAAAGAACCCGAAGATGGCACAAAGAAGTGAAAAGATATTTCATGCTCATGGATTGGAAGAACAAATAGTGTTAAGATGTCTATACTACCCAAAGCAATCTGCACATTTAATGCAATCATAATCAAAATACCACCAGCATTTTTCACAGATCTAAAACAAATAATCCTAAAATTTGTATAGAACCACAAAGACCTTGAATATCCAAAACAAGCTTGAAAAAGAAAAGCAGAGCTAGGGGCACCTGGGGGGCTCACTTAGTTAAGCATCTGCCTTTGGCTCAGGTCATGATCTCAGTGTCCTGGGATCAAGCCCCAAATCGGCTTCCCTGCTCCTCGAGGAGCCTGCTTCTCTCTCTGCTTGTGCACGTGCTCTCTCTCTCTCTCTCTGTCAAATAAATAAATACAATCTTAAAAAGAAAAAAAAAGGAAAAAGAAAAGAAAAGCAGGATGGAGACATCACAATTCCAAACTTTAAGTTATATTGAGAGCAGTAGTGATCAAGACAGTATGGTAGTGGCACAAAAATAGACACATAGATCAATGGAACAGAATGGAAAACCCTACATAAACCTACAATTGTATGGCCAATTAATCTTTGACAAAGCAAGAAAGAATATTCAATAGGAAAAAGACAGTCACTCCAACAAATGGTGTTGAGAAAACAGGACAGCAACATGCAAAACAATGAAATTGGACCACCTTCTTATATCAAACACAAAAATAAATTCAAAATGGATTAAAAACCTATATGTGAGACCTGAAACCCTAAAAATCTTAGAACAGAACACAGGCAGTAACCTCTTTGATATTGGCCACAACAGCTTCTTTCTAGACATGTCTCCTGAGGCAAGGGGAACAGAAAAATAAACTATTGGAACTTCATCAAAATAAAAAGTTTCTGCACAGTAATGGAAACAGTCAACAAAACTGAAAGGCAACCTTCAGGATCAAAGAAGATATTTGCAAATGGCATATGTGATTAATGGTTTGTATCTAAAATATATAAATAACATATAAAATGCAACACCCCCAAAAATGAATAAACCAATTAAAAAATGGGCAGAAGACATGAATAGACATTTCTCCAAAGAAGACATCCAGATGGCCAACAGACACATGAAAAGATACTCAACATCACTCATGATCAGGAAAATACAAATCAAATTACAATAACATATCACCTCACACCTGTCAGAATGGCTAAAATAAAAACATAAGAAACAATATGTGTTGGTAAGGATGTGGCAAAAGGGGAACCCTCTTACACTGTTGGTGGAAATGCAAACTGGTGGAGCTACTGTGGAAAACAGTATGGAACTTCCTCAAAAATTTATAAATAGAACCAAACTCTTACCCAGCAACTGCACTACTAGGTATTTACCACAAAAAAGCAAAAATACTATTTTAAAGGGATGCACATACCCCAATGTTTATAGCAGCATTATATATAATAGCCAAGTTATGGAAACAGCCCAAGTGTCCATCAACTGATGAATGGATAAAGAAGATGTGATATATATACACAATGGACTATTACTCAGCCATAAAAAGTAAGAATGAAATCTTGCGATTTGCAATGACTGGATGGAGCTAGAGAGGATTATACTAACCAAAATAAAACAATCAGAGAAAGACAAATACCATACAATTTAACTCATTTGTGGAATTTAAGAAGCAAAACAAATGAGCAAAGGAGGGAACAAAAGAGAGGGGCAAACAAAGAAAAAGACTTTTTTTTTTTAAAGGTTTTATTTATTTATCTGACAGAGACACAGTGAGAGAGGGAACACAAGCAGGGGGAGTGGGAGAGGGAGAAGCAGGCTTCCTGCCGAGCAGGGAGCCCAATGCGGGGCTCGATCCCAGGACCCTGGGACCATGACCTGAGCGGAAGGCAGACGCTTAACGACTGAGCCACTCAGGCTCCCCAAAGAAAAAGACTCTTAACTATATAGAACATATTGATGGTTACCAGAAGGGAAGCAGTTGGGGAGATGGGTAAATTAGGTGATGGGGATTAAGGAGTGCACTTGTCGTGATGAGTATGGAAGTGATGAATCACTGTATTGCACTTGAAACTAATATTATACTGCATGTAAATTAACTGGAATTTAAATAAAAACTAAAATAATTAAATGGCAATCTACTTTAGGAGAAACTGAACAATGGCATCTGAAAAAATATTTAGAGGGACATATATCTTTTATTTATTTTTTTTTTAAAGATTTTATTTATTTGACAGAGAGGGACACAGCAAGAGAGGGAACACAAGCTGGGAGAGTGAGAGAGGGAGAAGCAGGTTTCCTGCTGAGCAGGGAGCCCGATGTAGGGCTCAAACCTAGGACCCTGGGATCATGACCTGAGCTGAAGGCAGACACTTAATGACTGAGCCACCCAGGCGCCCCTAGAGGGACATATATCTTTTAAATGCTATCCTAAAACAAAACAAGATACTGTAAAAGGTGGATCAGCATTGTTCAATAGAGTTGACAATAAAAATAAGAAAGTCTTAGATAGGGATCAAACCATTCTGAACACCTACGAACTCAACAGGAGATCAAAGAAAAGAATAGCAACAACTCTCTGAACAGAAAAATGACCATTTTCTGAAAGGTAGGATGTGCAGAGAAGTGAATCCAAGGCGACATTTGGGAAGATAGACAGCAGGGGAGGGGGCCTCTGTCAGCTGCTACTGACAAGTGATAGAGCAGCAGCACAAAATCAGAACTTTTAGAAGTTGGCTCTGCTGAGAGATGTCATGCCAGTGTCTAAGCAGGGTGTGGAACCCTCGCGGGACAGTGTGGTCTCAGGAGCCTTGGGGTCACAGGAAGACCGGGGGAGCCAGAGCACGGCAGAGCTCCCAGGGATCAGAGCAGGGAAGCCAGCTGCAGAGACAGAGTGGGGAGTGGGCTCTTAGCTCAGGATTGCCATAAACCGTGATCCACAGCACAGTTGGGCCACTGGTCTTCGAGCAGGGACCCCACAAGTGGCAGGTCTGGGGAAACTCTGCTTCATCTTCTAGAAGGAGCGGTGCAGGAGCGCACCACAGGGATCTGCTGGGTTTAGAGACTCCACACGGGGTCGTGTGCCAGAGATAGAAATCCTCAGTTGCAGGCCGGGTGAGCACGGAGTGAGGCTGGAGACTGGGGAGATGGGAGTGACTGACTGATTTTTCTCTGGGGCTCACTGACGAGTGGGGCCCCGAGTTCTTGGCTCCTTGGGGTGGAGATTGGGAGGCCGCCATTTTCACTCTTGTCCTCAAAAGCTGTATGGAAAGCATGCAGGGAACTGAGCTCCCAAGAGCAAACCTGAGCAAATTGCTTAGCTCGACACTGGCAAAAGTGGGGCAATTCCACCTCCAGCAATGACATCTAAGAACCACAGCAACAGTCCCCTCTCCCAGAAGATCAGCAAGGACAGCCAGCCAAGACCAAGACTGCTGATCAATGAGAACAGCAGAATGCCAGCACTAGGGGAATACAGCACATAGAATTCATGGCTTCTCCCCTGATTCTTTAGTCTTGCAAAGTTAATTTTTTTTAATTTTATTTTTTTGAATTTTTCTTTTTCCCTTTTTCAACCAACATCTTATCAATCCCTTTTTTAAAAAATCTTTTTTATTTTTCATTTTTAGAGTCCTATTCTATCCCCTCATAGTAGTTAACCTTATTTTTGGTATTATGTATGAGTTGTTCTCTCTTTAAAATCTTGGGATACAGTTTCTTCTAACAGACCAAAATATACCCTAAATCTCTAGCATATGGCTTTGTTCTAGTCCCCTGCCTGATCACATTCTCTCCTTTTTTTTTAATTCCTCTTCTTTCTTCTATCAACCAAATTCTTATCAATTCCTGTTATAAAATCTTTTAAAATTTTAATCATTATAGTCATATTCTATCCCTTCATTGTATTTACCCTTATTTTTGTAAATATTAAATTTTTCTTTCTTTAAAATTTTAGGAGGCACTTTCTTCTAACCAAAATATGCCCAAAATCTATTGTGTGGCACTAATCTATTCACCAGCCTGATCATATTTGATCATATTCTTTTTTTTATCTTTTTTTTTCTTTTTCCTTCTTTCCCTTTCTTTTCCCCTGGTTTCAGGTCTCTTCTGATTTGTTTAGTGTATATTTTTCTGGGGACATTGTTACCCTGTTTGCATTTTGTTCTCTCATTCATCTATTGTCCTCTGGACAAAATGGAAAAAAATCACCTCAAAAAAAAAAAAAGAATTAGGTCCCTGCCAGAGACCTAATCAATATGGACAAGAGTAGGATGTCGGAACTAGAATTCAGAATGATGATTTTAAAGATACTAACTGGGTTTGAAAAAAGCATGGAAGATATTAGAGAAACGATTTCTGGAGAAATAAAAGAACTAAAATCTAACCAAGTGGAAATCAAGAAGGCTATTAATGAGATGCAATAAAAAATGGAGGCTCTAACTGCAAGGATAAAATGAGGTAGAAGAGAGAATTAGTGATATAGAAGACCAAATGATGGAAACTAAAGAAGCTGAGAAAAAGAGAGATAAATAACTGCTGGATCACGAGGGCAGAATTCGATAAATAAGTGATACCATAAGACAAAATAATATTAGAATAATTGGGATCTGAGAAGAAGAAGAGAGAGGGGCAAAAGGTATTTTGGAGCAAATTATAGCAGAGAACTTCCTTAATTCGTGAAAGGAAACAGGCATAAAAATCCAAGAGGCACAGAGAACCCCCCTCAATATGAATAAAAATAGGTCAACACCCCAACATCTAATTGTAAAACTTACAAGTCTCAGAGACAAAGAGAAAATCCTGAAAAGAGCTCGGGACAAGAGATCTGTAACTCACAATGGTAGAAATATTACATTGGCAACAGACTTATCCACAGAGACCAGGCAGGCCAGAAAGGATTGGCATGATATATTCAGAGCACAAATTGAGAAATATATGCAGCCAAGAATACTATATCCAGCTAGGCTGTCATTGAAAATAGGAGAGATAAAATCTTCCGGGACAAACAAAAAATAAGGAATTTGCAAACACAAGACAAGCCCTACAAGAAATCTTGAAAGGGGTCCTCTAAGCAGAGATAGAGCCTAAAAGTAACATAGACCAGAAAGGAACACAGACAATATCCGGTAACAAGCACCTTGCAGGCAATTCAATGGCACTAAATTCATATCTTTCAGTAGTTGCCCAGAATGTAAATGGGCTAAATGCCCCAATCAAAAGACACAGAGTATCATATTGGATAAAAAAACAGGACCCATTGATATGCTGTCTGCAAGAAACTCATTTTAGACCCAAAGACACCACCAGATTGAAAGTGAGGGTGGAAAACAATTTACCATGCTAATCGACACCAAAAGAAAGCTGGGGTGGCAATCCTTATATCAGACAAATTAGATTTTTTTTAAAGATTTTATTTCTTTATTTGACAGAGAGAGACATAGTGAGAGAGGGAACAAAAGCAGGGGGAGTGGGAGAGGGAGAAGCAGGCTTCCTGCGGAGCAGGGAGCCCAATGCGGGGCTTGAGTCCAGGACTCTGAGATCATGACCTGAGCCGAAGGCAGATGCTTAACAACTGAGCCACCCAGGTGCCCCTATCAGACAAATTACATTTTAAAACAAAGACTATAATAAGAGATGAGGAAGGACACTATATCCTACTTAAAGGGTCTATCCAACAAGAAGTTCTAACAATTGTAAATATCTATGCCCCTAACATGGAAGCAGCCAGTTATATAAGGCAATTAATAACAAAAGCAAAGAAACACATTGACAACAATGCAATAATGGTGGAGGACTTTAACACCCCCCTCACTGAAATGGACAGATCACCTAAGCAAAAGATCAACAAGGAAATAAAGACTTTAAATGAAACACTGGACCAAATGGACTTCACAGACATATTCAGAACATTCCATCCCAAAGCAACAGAATACACATTCTTCTCTAGTGCCCATGGAGCATTCTCCAGAATTGATCACATCCTAGGTCACAAATCAGGTCTCAACCGGTACCAAAGATTGGGACCATTCCCTGCATATTTTCAGACCACAGTGCTTTGAAACCAGGACTCAAGCACAAGAGGAAAGTCGGAAAGAACTCAAATACATGGAAGCTAAAGAGCATCCTACTAAAGAATGAATGGGTCAACCAGGAAACTAAAGGAGAATTAAAAAAATTCATGGAAACCAATGAAAATGAAAACACAACTGTTCAAAATCTTTGGGATGCAGCAAAGGCGGTCATAAGAGGAACGTATATAGCAATACAAGTCTTTCTCAAGAAACAAGAAAGGTCTCAAATACACAACCTAACCCTATAGGTAAAGGAGCTGGAGAAAGAACAGCAAATAAAGCCTAAACCCAGCAGGAGAAGAGAAATAATAAAGATCAGAGCAGGAATCAATGAAATAGAAACAAAAAGAATACTAGAACAGATCAACGAAACTAGGAGCTGATTCTTTGAACGAATTAACAAGATGGATAAACCCCTGGCCAGATTTATCAAAAAAAAAAAAAAGAGAGAGAGAGAGAGAGAGAGAGAAAGGACCCAAATACATAAAATCATGACTGCAAGAGGAGAGATCACAACCAACACCAAAAAATACAAACAATTATAAGAACATATTATGAGCAACTATATGCCAGCAAATTAGATAATCTGGAAGAAATGGATGCATTCCTAGAGATGTATCAACTACTGAAACTGAACCAGGAAGAAATACAAAACTTGAATAGACCTATAACCACTAAGGAAATTGAGGTAGTAATCAAAAATCTCCCAACAAACAAAATCCCAGGGCCAAACGGCTTCCCAGGGGAATTCTACCAAACTGTAAAGAAGAATTAATACCTATTCTGAAACTCTTCCAAAAATTAGAAATGGAAGGAAAACTTCCAAACTCGTTTTATGAGGCCAACTTTACCTTGATCCACAAACCAGACAAAAACCCCATCAAAAAGAATTAGAGACCAATATGCTTGATGAACATGGATGCAAAAATTCTCACCAAAATACTAGCCAATAAGATCCAACAGTAAATTAAGAGGATTATTCACTACATCCAAGTGGGATTTGTTCCTGGGTTGCAAGGTGGTTCAACATCTGCAAATCAATAAATGTGATACAATACATTCATAAAAGAAAGAACAAGAACCATATGACTCTCTCAATCGAGGCAGAAAAAGCATTTGACAAAGTGCAGCATCCTTTCTTGATCAAAACTCTTCAGAGTATAGGGATAGAGGGTACATACCTCAATAACATAAAAGCCATCCATGAAATACCCACAGCAAATATCATTCTTAATGGGGAAAAGCTGAGACCTTTCCCCCTAAGGTCAGGAACACGGCAGGGCTGTCCACTATCACCACTGCTATTCAACACAGTATTAGAAGTCCTAGTCACAGCAATCAGACAACAAAAAGAAATAAAAGGCATTCGAGTCGGCAAAGAAGAAGTCAAATCCTCACTCTTTGCCAATGATATGATACTTTATGTGGAAAACCCAAAAGACTCCACCCCAAAACTGCTAGAACTCATACAGGAATTCAGTAATGTGGCAGGATATAAAATTAACGCACAGAAATCAGTGGTATTCCTATACACCAACAACAAGACAGAAGAAAGAGAAATCAAGGAGTCAATCCCATTTACAATTGCACCCAAAACCATAAGATACCTAGGAATAAATCTAATGAAAGATGCAAAGAATCTGTACTCAGAAAACTATAAAATACTCATGAAAGAAATTGAGGAAGACACAAAGAAATGGAAAACGTTCCATGCTCATGGATTGGAAGAAGAAATATTGTGAAGATGTTAATGCCACCTAGAGCAATCTACACATTTAATGCGATCCGTATCAAAATACCATCCATTTTTTTCAAAGAAATGGAACCATTAATCCTAAAATTTGCATGGAACCAGAAAAGACCCCGAATAGCCAGAGGAATACTGAAAAAGAAAATCAAAGCTGGTGGCATCACCATTACGGACTTCAAGGACTATTACAAAGCTGTCATCATCAAGAGAGTATGGTACTGGCACAAAAACAGACACATTGATCAATGGAACAGAATAGAGAGCCCAGAAATGGACCCTCAACTCTATGGTCAACTAATCTTCGACAAAGCAGGAAGGAATGTCCAGTGGAAAAAATACTGTCTCTTCAATAAATGGTGTTGGGAAAATTGGACAGCCACATGCAGAAGAATGAAACTGGACCATTTCCTTACACCGCACACAAAAATAGATTCAAAATGGTTGAAAGACCTCAGTGTAAGACAGGAGTCCATCAAAATCTTAAAGGACAACACAGGCAACAACCTCTTTGGCCTCAGCCGCAGCAACTTCTTCCTAGAAACATCGCCAAAGACAAGGGAAGCAAGGGCAAAAATGAACCATTGGGACTTCATCAGGATAAAAAGGTTTTGCACAGCAAAAGAAAGAGTCAACAAAACCAAAAGACAACCAACGGAATGGAAGAAGATATTTGTAAATGACATATCAGATAAAGAGCTAGTATCCAAAATCTATAAAGAACTTATCAAACTCAACACCCAAAGAACAAATAATCCAATCAAGCAATAGGCAGAAGACATGAACAGACATTTTTCCAAAGAAGACATCCAAACAGTCAACAGACACATGAAAAAGTGCTCAACATTTCTGGACATCAGGGCAATCCAAATCAAATCCTCAATGAGATACCACCTCACACCAGTCACAAAGGCTAAAATTAACAAGTCAGGAATCAACAGATGTTGTCGGGGATGTGGAGAAAGGGGAACCCTCCTACAATGTTGGTGGGAATGCAAGCTTGTGCAACCCTCTGGAAAACAATATGGAGGTTCCTCAAAAAGTTGAAAATAGAGCTAGCATATGACCCAGCAATTGCACTACTGGGTATTTACCCCAAAGATACAAATGTAGGGATCTGAAGGTGTACGTGCACTCCAACGTTTATAACAGCAATGTCCACAATAGCCAAACTATGGAAAGAGCCAAGATGTCCATTGACAGATGAATGGATAAAGAAGATGTTTTATATATATATATATCTCAATGGAATATTATCCAGCCATCAAAAGGAATGAAATCTTGCCATTTGCAACGATGTGGTTGGAACTGGAGTCTATTATGCTGAGCGAAATAAGTTAATCAGAGAAAGACATGTATCATATGACCTCACTGATATGAGGAATTCTTAATCTCAGGAAACAAACTGAGGGTTGCTGGAGAGGTGGGGGTTGGGAGGGAAAGGGTGGCTGGGTGATAGACATTCGGGAGGGTGTGTGCTATGGTGAGTGATGTGAATTGTGTAAGACTGTTGAATCACAGACCTGTACCTCTGAAACAAATAATATATTATATGTTAAAAAAATAATAAGAAGATAGCAGGAAGGGAAAAATGAAGGCGAGAAATTGGAGGCGGAGAAGAATCTTGAGAAACTATGGACTCTGAGAAATAAACTGAGGGTTCTAGAGGGGAGGGTGTGGGGTATGTGTTAGCCTGGTGATGCGTATTAAAGAGGGCATGTACTGAATGGAGCCCTGGGTGGTATGCACAAACAATGAATCCTGGAACAGTACATCAAAGACTAATGATGCTATGTATGGTGATTCACATAACATAATAAAATAATAAATAATAAAATTTAAAAAAGAAAAAAATAAGAAAATCTTTGTACCACTCTTGTAACTGATAACTGATAGCAATATACATGATTGAACACCTTAAATTTATTTTGCAGATGATGAATAGAAGTTAGAAATTAAATAAGCTAGTAAATGTGAAATGCTTATAACCTCTTGCGTTCATTTTTAAAATTCTATTTCAGTTTTTGTTTCTAATATAATGAATTCAAAATTGCATAAAACTAATAGATGTAGTCTCATTGGAAGCTCTTTTATAAAATTCCTTTTGAGTCTAGATTTTATCTCACACTGGAAATCTCAATGAAGGAGGTGTTTGAGAGTTTGGAAATCTCATTTTGTTTTTTGTTGCGTCATGATCCCTCAGGTTTCATTCATTCCTATCTTGTTTTATATATACCTCTTCTAAAGAACTTTTTTGCATTCATTTTAAGTAAGGAATTGTATTCCAAATAAAAAGATATTTATTAAGCACTTACTATTTGCCATTCTCTATGCTAGAAAGGTTGCAAGGAATACTTTGTTTATGTTTTACTGTATTCACTCCACCTTTATGAGACCCTCGGTAACATCATTAAAACCATTTTATTTTTTATTTTTTTTAAAGATTTTATTTATTTATTTGAGAGAGAGAATGAGATAGAGAGAGAGCATGAGAGGGGAAAGGGTCAGAGGGAGAAGCAGACTTCCTGCTGAGCAGGGAGCCTGATGTGGGACTCGATCCCGGGACTCCAGGATCATGACCTGAGCCGAAGGCAGTTGCTTAACCAACTGAGACACCCAGGCGCCTCATTATATCCATTTTATAAATGAGCAAAATGAGACTGTAACAAAAATCCAGGAGACTCAAGTTAAATTACTTTCCCATGACTTGTGAATGTGGAGCCAACATTCATTTTTTTTTTCCTGATCCTGGGTTCTTGTTTTCTTAACAAGAATTTAGTACACTGCATGACATTTTATAAGCAGAATGAAAGTACTTCAGAGCCTTGTCATACCCAAGATGAAGCTGGTTTCCAAGATAACTGCCAAGCTCCTTAGAGATTTTACCTGTCTCAGGCTCTATTAAGGATATGAATATTTAATTTTTTCTTGTACATTTCACAATAAATATTAGTCCAAATAACTCCATTTGTCTCTGAGATGCTACTATGAAAATATTCCAGGGAAATTTCCATAGATTCCACATAAACTATGTTTATTTATTTTTATTTAATTTTTAAAATAATACTTGGTAAATTGGGGGGGACATTTTTATAGTTTTATTTTATTGTTAATGCTGTTGTTGTGTGGTTTTAAAGTATAAATCAAAGATCTTATACCAAAATAGATGGTCACAGACTAAATTGAATATCTTCTGGAATATGCTTAGATAACCAAGCCACTTATATATCCTATGCTTTGCAATTAAATTCTATGTTTTTTCCTAAATTGACTTATGCCTTGGTGTAATTTATGCCTTTTATGTTTTTCTGAGATGTTTTTCTGAAATATATACATTTTTACCAAACACTCTTACCTAGCTGATCATTTTTAGGAAGTTGGTGGGTGAAAAGACCATCATATTTCCTAGGCAATAGAACCAGTAAATATTTAGGGGTGAAGGAATCTTTGGCCTTTCTCAATTATATATTTTTATGCATTAACACCTTGATTAGAAGGGTATGACATTTACATAATTTTCAGAAAACACTCTAACATGTGCTAATATGACACATTCTCCACCTTGCACTTGTTAAACACAAAACATTAAAAGGAATAATGTTTTAATTCTGAAAATAAAAACTAAATTTTTCCTAACTTATCAGCAACAATTGCTAATATTTTTTAAAAAAATACTGTCATTTAACATATTACCTTACTCTTCTTTTGATTTTGAGAGAGGAAAAATGAAATAGTGAAAATATATCTAGGATAATTTAATTTCATTTATATTTCTTCAGTTTGGTGAAATTGCAAATTAGACAATATTCATTTTACTCAAAGAAAAGTGCTCTACAAAGTCATCTGGTTTCAAGTGGCATGTTGACAATGTCAAGCAATTGAATATTCTGAGATTACTTCCTTGAAAAGAGAACCTGATCATAACTGTGAGAATACTGTGGTCTTTAGGGTAAGGACAGAAAAGAACTTTCCATACAGATCAATATCTAATTAATTTAGATATTGGACAACTCTCAGGTTTCACTTATTTTATCTGAAGAAAATGAGAGTAATAGTTATTGTGTAGAATTTTGAAAAAAAGAACATATATTAGAGCCACTTAATCTTCCTTTTTTTTCTTTTCCCCAAAAATATAAGCATAAAAAACTGGAAAACTGTATGGAAAGAACGTAGTACTTGTTTTCCTGGTATAATAATTGGATTTCATTTAGATTTATTGTTAATAAACTTTTACCTCTAATAACCATTAAACACATTTGCCAATAACTGTAATAAATACATACAAGTATTTATATATTTCAATTATATTTAAATAACCGCTTGCCTTTTTTTTTTAAGATTTTATTTATTTATTTGGCAGAGAGATACAGAGAGAGAACAAGTAGGCAGAGAGGCAGGCAGAGGGAGAGGGAGAAGCAGGCTCCCCACTGAGCAGGGAGCCCGATGCGGGGCTCGATTCCAGGACCCTGGGATTATGACCTGAGCCAAAGGCAGCCGCTTAACTGACTGAGCCACCCAGGCACCCCTGCTTGCCTTTTAATTGACTTTATTTTTAGAACAATTTTAGGTTGAGTAAATGAATGGAAAGTACACATCATTATCACCAAAGTCCATAGTTTACATTAGGGCTCACTTTGATGATGTACTTTCTATGGGTTTTGACAACTGTGTAATGACATGTATCTGACATTATAGTATCATACAGAGTAGTTTCATTGCTTAAAAATTTTTCTCTGCTCCACCTATTCATTCCCCCTTCTCTGTTTACCACTGGTAATCACTGATTGTTTTACTGTCACCGTAGTACTGCCTTTTTCCAAAATATCATATAGTTGGAATCATATAGTATGTAGCCTTTTCAGATTGACTTGTTTCACTTAGTAATACACATTTAAGATTTCTCTAGGTCTTTGCAGGTTTGATAACTCGTTTACTTATAACACTGAATGACATTCCTTGTATGGATGAAACACAATTTGTATATTCATTCACTGACTAAAAGACATCTTGGCTACTTCCCAGTTTTGACAATTATGAATAAAGCTGCTATAAACATTGGTGTGCAGGATTTTGGTTTTCTGTTTGTTTGTTTGTTTGTTTGTAACGTAAATTTTGAACTCCTTTTGGTAAATACCATGGAGAGAGATTGCTGGGAAGAGTTTATTTTGTTATTTGGGTTTTTTTTAATTGTTATTTATTTGAGAGAGAGTGAGAGAGAGAAAGAGAGAGAGCAAGCATAAGCTGGGGATGGGGGAGAGCAGGGCAGAGGCAGAGGGAGAAGTAGACTCCCTACTGAGCAGGGAGCCTGATGTGGGACTCAATCCCATGACCCCAGGATCATGACCTGAGCTGAAGGCAGACGCTTAAACTACTGAGCCCCCAGGCACCCTGGAATTTATTCTGTGGCTGCCAAACCACCTTCCAAAGTGGTTGAATCATTTTGTATTCTTATCAGCAATTAATAATAGCTCCTAATGCTTTATATCCTCACCAGCATTTGGTGTTATCAGTGTTTTGGATTTTCACCATTCTAATAGGTATATAGTGGTATCAGATTGTTGTTTGAATTTGAAGCTTCCTAATGGTGTATTATATTAATCTTTTTCATATGCTTATTCCCATCTGCATATCTGTCATCTTTGTGAAATGTCTGTTCAGATCTTTGCCCATTTTTAAATCAGATTGTTCATTTTCTTATTATAAAGTTTTAAGACTTTATATATTTTGGATAATGGTCCTGTATCAGATATGTCTTTTGCAAATATTTTCTCTCAGTCTCACTTCTCATTGTCTTGACATTATCTTTTGCAGAGCAAAAGTTTTTAATTTTAATGAAATACAGCTTATTATTTCTTTCATGAATTGTGCTTTTGGTATTGTATCTTAAAAGTCATCACCAACTCAAAGCCACCTAGAATTTCTCCTTCTTATCTTCTAGGAATTTGTAGTTTTTCATATTATGTTTAGGTTTAGTATACATTTTGAGTTATTTTTTGTGAAGGGTATAAGATCTAGATTCATTTTTTGCATATGGATATCCAGTTGTTCTACCGCCATTCACTAAAAAGGTTATCCTTTGTCTGATATATTGCTATTGCTCCTTTGTAAAGCTCAGTTGACAATATTTAAGTAAGTGTGTTCCTGAGCTCTCTATTCTGTTTCATTGATCTATTTTTCTGTGCTTTTACCAAAACCATATTGTGTTGATTACTTAGCTTTAAAATAAGTCTTCAAGTTGAAAAGTGTCAGTCTTCGTTGTTCTTCTCTTTCAATACTGTGTTGGCTGTTTTGCATCTTTTGCATTTTCATATAAACTTTAGAGAAAGATTGTCTATATTTACAAAAGAACTTGCTATTATTCATTGAAGTTGCAGTAAATCTATAGATCAAGTTGGAAAGAACTAATATCTTGACAACATTGATCCTTATATCCATTAACATGGGATATTTTTCCATTTAGTTAGTTTATTTATTTATTTCATCAGAGTTTTTTAGTTTTCCTACTATAGATCCTCTATATATTAGCTTTATAATTAAATACTTTTTTTTTCCTTTGGGTGCTAGTGTAAATGATAATGTGTTTTCTAGTTCAGATTCCACTATTCACTGCTGGTATTGACCTTTGTATATTAACTGTGTATCCTGCAACCTTGATATAATCATTTCTTAGTTCCAGTAGGGTTTTTGTTGAATTTTTTGTATTTTCTATAGATAATCATGACATCTGTGAACAAGACAGTTATATTCTTCTTTCCCACTCTGTATACATTTTATTTCCTTTTCATGTCTTATTGCATTAGCTAGGACTTCCACTACAAATTAAAAAAATATATATATTGTGAGAAGGGACATCCCTACCTTGCTTCTCATCTTAGTGGGAAAGATTTAGTTTCTCACCATTATGTATGTTAGCTTTAGATTTTTTGTAGATGTTCTTTATCAAGTTGAGGAAATTCCTCTCTATTCCTACTTTGCTGAAAATTTTTATTATGAATGGGTTTTGAGTTTTGCAGATTTTTTTTTCCTAAAGGTATTGATATGGTAGTGTCCTTTTTTTTACCCTTAGCCTATTGATGTGATTGACTACATTACTTGATTTTGAATGTTAAGCCAGCCTTGAAACCTGAAATAAATCCCATTGGTTGTGATATATCATTCTTTTTATACACTATTGGGTTTGACTTGTTAATACTTTCTTGAGAACTTTTGAATCTATGTTCATGAGAGATATTAGCCCATAGTTTTCTCTCTTTGCAATGTCTGCTTTTAATATTAGCATAATACTAGCCTTATAGAATGAGTTAGGAAGTATTTCCTCTTCTTCTCTCTTCTGGAAGACATTATTGCATATTGGTATAATTTGTTCCTCAAATTAATGGTAGAATTCACCAGGGAACTAATTTGGGCCTATTTTTTTGTGTGTGCTTTGGAAGGCTAATTAAAGATTCTATTTATTTAATTGATATTTACCTATTGAGATTGTCTATTTCTTCTTGTGGATTATGTTGCAGATTATGTCTTCCAAGAAATTAGTCCATTTCATCCAGATTCAAATTTGTGGACATAAATTGTTCAAAGTGTCTCAGTATTTTGCATTAAATATTCATGAGATCTATAGTGATATTCCCTTTTTCATTTCTGATATTAGTACTTTATGTCATCTCTCTCTCTCTCTCTCTTTTTTTTTTTTAGTTGCCTGGCTAAAGGTTTATCAATCTTTAAAAAGAAAAAAAAAAGCTTTTGGTTTTGTTGATTTTCTCTATTGATTCCTTGTTTTCAATTTTATTGATTACTGTTCTATTTTCTGTTATTTATTTTTATCTCACTTTAGATTTAATTTGTTCTATTTTATTTTTAGTTTTCTAAGGTGGAAGCTAGTTGATTTTAGATTTCTTTTCCATTTATGCATTAAATCCTATAAATTTCCCTCTAAGTAATATTTTCTTGCATCCGGTGAATTTTTATAACTTTTGTTTTCATTTTCATATAGTTCAAATATTTTAAAATTTCTCTATATTTAGATTTATTCTTTGATTCAGGTGTTATTTTTTCTGTTGCTTAATCTCCACCTATTTGGGGATCCTTTACATATTTTGCTGCTCTTAATTCCTAATTTAATTCCATTGTGGTCTGAGAGTATACATTGTATGATTTCTATTATTTTAAGTTTATTAAGGTGTATTTTATGGCCCCAAATGTGGTCTATCTTGGTGAACATTCCATGTAAGCTTGAGAAGAATGTGTCTTCTGATGTTGTATGAATAGTCTTTCTTAGAAATGGCAATTAAATCCAATTGATTGATGGTGCTGTTGAGGTTAACTATGTCATTACTGATTTTCTCCTTGTAATATTTGTCCATTACTGATAGAATGGTGTTGTTATCTACAACTATAATAGCAGATTTATTTACTGTTTCTTGCATTTCTATTCATTTCATTTTTCTTTGTTTGTTTGTTTTGTTTTCCATATTTGGTTAGGTGCATATATATCAAGTATTGTCCTATTTTTTTAGAAAATTGACCCCTTTATCATTATGCAATACTCCTCTATATCTCTGGAGATTTTCTTTGCTTTTATTTCTGCTATTTCTTAAATTAATATAGCTACTCCCGATTTCTTTTGATTGTGTTAGTATGATTTATCTCACTCCATCACTTCAATCCATAGGCATCTTTATATTTGAAGTGAGTTTCCTCTTGACAACAAATAATTAAGTTTTGTTTCTTGATCCACTGTAAAAATTACTATCTTAATTTGTGTATTTAGACCATTGATATTCCAAGTGATTATTAATATTTATTTTTAAAAACCTGAAGTGGAAGGAATTCTGTCTGTGGACAGGGGCTTCCACTCATGCCTGAGAATTCCAGCCAACTCTTCTTGACAGCCTGCCCTACAGACTTAAGACTTCCCAGCCACTCACTGTAATTGTGTAAGCCATTCCTTGCATAAATCTCTTACTGTTTATATATTTTTAAAAATGTGTAAAAAGCTTTTTGAAATTTAGATCATTAATATATAGAGATAAACGTGTGAAATAAATAAATAACATATATATTTTTTAAAAAAAAACAAAGTATTATCTACTAGAAACTCTACATCTTGATAAGTTCCTTACTGAAATCCCAATCTTTCTGGAGCACTTTGATGTGAAATACTTACCTCTTAAAAAAATGTAACAAACAAAACCTGTTATAAAGACAACCATTAATAGACTAACTAATAAAGTTTTCTCTCACCTCACAGACGTGCCAGAATTTGTAAAGAAAAAAATACTCAGAATCCTTTTATGGTATTAAAATGGATGAATTTATTTTTTATTTTTTTAATTTTTGTTTATTTTTTTAAGATTTTATTTATTTATTTATTTATTTGACAGAGAGACAGCAAGAGAGGGAACACAAGCAGGGGGAGTGGGAGAGGGAGAAGTAGGCTTCCAGCTGAGCAGGGATCCTAATGCGGGGCTCGATCTCAGGATCCTGGGATCATGACCTGAGCCGAAGGCAGATGCCTAATGGCTGAGCTACCCAGGTGCCCGAAGATGCATTTCTTTTTTACAAAGATAAGATTGAAAGCGAAGAATAAGCTCCCACCCTTCCTGAAATCAAAGCCAATGCAAAGACTTGGAAAGACAACAAAGCTTTGTTGAATGGCACACTCCTAAACATAGAAAGAACACCACAAGCACCTTGCCCTTGGGACACTTTGAGGTGGGTAGCCTGGAATCTCAGAGGTGCATCTAGTGGAGGAGCAACCTACAACTAGCCATTACCAAGTTCCCCTTGGTTTTGGACCTGGCCATGACCAAGGACTTGCCCATTTTTTAAAAATGCAAATTCTATTTTTATTAGGTGAAAAAAAATTATTCAGGATAATTACCTTGGGATTCTAATGAATGTTAAGACCAGCAAATAGCAGTTGGATCAGGTTGTGAAAGCTTGATGACTGTAACACTAGGTGACACTCTGCTCTGTCCTAATGGTGAGAAGCCATCATCTATCATTCAACTGGACCATGACCATGAAGCTAAGCATCCCCCAAATCACCATGAAACAAACAACAAACCAACAATCTGCCTTCTTATATCTCCAGTGGTGGCATTCTTAAAATGCTGGTTCATATCAAAATGGAAGTGAAACAAATTTTGCAATTTATGTTGTTCTGTAGAGAGTTATGCAAATTCATATAAATGAAATTTATATTTTGAGATAGACATATTTAACATGTATATAAGATTGTATTTTTTTCTAAGTGGCTATGATGCATACTAAAAATTAGTTTCATGGTTATCTTTTCAGTTTCTATAATTCTAAAAAAGGGTTTTAGAGTGTTTTAAAATTTCTCCACACACACACAAAAAATGACTAAATTTTACTTAATCTAGGGTCCTACTCTTTATGATTAGTCTTGTGTGAATATTGTTAGTGGGAAATTTAATATGTAAATGTGATTACATAATGAGCAAATATTTTCAGAATATTTGATTTGTTTAAGAGAAAATATTTCTGATATACAAAATTATTTAAACAAAATATAAATGGCTCACAAGTAAAAAAATAATTAGTTCATTAATTACCACAGATCTATAAGAGTAATGAGATAATGTGAAAACTGACAAACCTATGAAAATATATTAGCCCTCATTAATAATCATGTAATTGCAAATTTAAAAAAACTAAGTGTATATAATTTTTAACAGATTAAACTAAGAAAATTTTTAAAAAATGAATCATTTTTGTGTGAACTAAAATGTGGGAAAAGGGCAGCCTTATGATAGTGTAAAAAAAAAAAACTGCCTTCTGGCCATGTAGCTTCAAGATGAGTGTCCAAACTTAAAATGTGCATATTTCTTAACAGATATTCTATTTCTAGAGAGTCAGCTTGAGGAGATAATTGGACAAGTACATAAAAATGTATTTATAAAAAAAAAATACTGTTGCAGGATCAGTTAAAACAGAAAAAAAAGAAAAATAAGATAAATAGGCAAAAAAAGATAAATAAGCAAATAATAAAATACACCATTAAAATCTATTCCTTAAAGATGATGAAATCTAAGAAGACATTATATTTATTACCATGTGATAATGCCCCTAATCTTTTATTTTTAATGAAAAAAGGCAGGTTATACAATCACCTGTGTAATCAAAATATCTAACGAATACAAATAAAATAACATCTGACTTCTTTTAATGTGTTGTGTAATATTTTACTGAATTTGAAATCTGTACATACGTGTTTTTGATGGTTCAACTTTTATAAGTCATTTTCCCAATGAATGAAGTTCTCCTTCGAGTATCCTAGCCTGTGTTAGGAGGGCTGCTTCAAAGAAGTAGGCAGTCATTCTCCAAACAATTCAAAGCAAGCACAAGCCTGAGGGGCTGCTCATTTAGAAAACAAACAAACAAACTTTATAAATTAAGACTGCATCTATTGAAATCTCAGTCAATACTTGCAAATCTGAGCCAAAGGTAAAAGTCACTATGATAGGTGGACTAAATCTCAGGTATGATTTGCAATGCAGCCACATTGCAAATGGTCATTTTTGTGGGGAGTGTTCTATGAAGATCAGCAGCAGGTTCAGTTATTTGATGATGGTAGTTGTCTCTCAAAGCAAGGATGATAGGCTAGAGAATTGGTTCATGGTGCTTTATCTACAACGTATTCTGAATGTTTTAAGTTACTCTTTGTATTTCAGTTCATGTTTTTAATTTCATTAAAAAAACATATTTTGAAGCAATACATTAAAGGTATTTTCATTGTAATCTTCTTTTATGTGACAGGCATTCAATATAAGGCTTGAAAACACAGGAAAAAGTCACATTTAGTGAGGTTTATAAGCCAAAATATTCACAAGGTTGATACCTTTCAATGTATGAAATGTGCATAAAATGTGAAAAAACTCCTTTACTAATAAAAGACATTATTCACTATCATAAAATAACCTGTGGAATCTAAAGAGAAATTTGCTATAAGACATATTAACTTTAGAGTATGTTCTACAGGGAGATCAAAGAACTGTGAGAGAATACTGACAGATATATTCCTTTTATCTAAAAATATTGCATTTAACTGAAGTGTTAATACATCCATATTCTTGGGATTCAGTATTCTTTAAAAATACTATTGTGAATGAGAAACATCCATAGATATTTAAACATTGAAATCATCTCAATTTTGTTAATTGCTTATTAACAAATTTAGTATACATTTGATAAAATAGGTAACATCTAATTTGTTTCTCTTCGTGTTTATAAAGACTTGTGTTAGTGAATATTGATTTATTTAATTGTTGCTTGTACCCTTTCATGATCCTATTAAACCATTGCTTGTAAGTGGAAATGGAGATTGTTTTAAATAAGATCATTGAGTTGAGACATTTGGAATTCAAACTGTCATCCTCCTAAAATATCATTTCATATGTGTCCTTTACAAAATTGCATTTTTATCTCAAAAAAGCATGGTCTGTAGACTTAAATTTGATATTGCTTCCTATGGGACTTTGAAACTGTATTTATTTGCACCCTCTTCAATTCTCTCTTCTGTATTAACATACTTCACTTCTTAGATACCTTAAAAAAAATCTACGTTGTTGAAAACCATATTGCCCTAACTCTCAAACTTCATTGAAAGGTCTTCAATGTGTAACTGTCTTTCCCCATCATCCACTGTATACTTAATCCTGGTAATTAGATTTGTTTGGCCTAACAATCTAATAAATTTGTTTGTGAAGGTGACCAATGAATTATCTGTTATTATTTTTTCTTAGTAATTCTACATTGTGTGACATCCTTTGCTTCATTTTTTAAAAATCTCTCCCTGAATAATTTTAGGTAGTGCTTTCAGACAGTAAAGTAGAGTGGGTTTCAGCTGTTTCTTGAGCCACTTACCTCATACAAAATATTGAAGTTTAGGTACTTAACTTGAATTAACACAGTCTCTTTTAAAATATCTAGGGGGGCGCCTGGGTGGCTCAGTTGGTTAAGCGGCTGCCCTTGGCTCAGGTCATGATCCCAGGGTCCTGGGATCGAGCCCAGCATCTGGCTCCCTGCTCAGCGGGAAGTCTGCTTCTCCCTCTCCCACTCCCCCTGCCTGCTGTGTTCCCTCTGTCGCTGTCTCTCTCTGTGTCAAATAAATGAATAAAATCTTTAAAAAAATAAAAATTAAAAAAATAAAATATCTAGGAAATGGAAATAAAAGTAATATTTCTCACACGGGGGTTCCGTTATGATTAAACAATAAAATGTATGAAAATTCCTCGGACAGGGATTGACACTGAGTAAACGTTTTCTATATTATTACTTATGTTGCTTTTCCTCACATCCCTGTAGTTAACTCTTTGTCTCCTGGATGGTTTCTTTCCTTCCTAATGTTTCTATTTTAAAGCCATCTTACAAGGTTTATTCCCTGGCCTCTTTTCTTTTTTACGGGCTTTCTTGCTCTGCAAGTTCAAATATTAACAGCTGTAACAGCAAGTATATGCTTTTATCTTTGGTTTGTCATCAACAATTAGTATCTAAAAATTTCTCTTTCTCTTTTTTAAAGATTTTATTTATTTATTTGAGAGAGAGTGAGAAAGAGCACAAACGGGGGGAGGGGCAGAGGGAGAGGGAGAAGAAGACCCCCCCACTAATCAGGAATCCCCAGGTGGGGCTCCATTCCAGGACCTTGGGATCATGACATGTGCTGAAGGCAGACGCTTAACAGATGGAGCCACCCAGGAGCCACAGTATGTAAAAACTTCTATTGTCTTCAAAACATTTCCACTTTAGAAAAAGTAAATTTTCTTCAAACAGACTCTGGCTTAGAATTACACAACTGCCCAATGTCCTTTTGGAATGCCTAGCCTAATGTGATGGAATTTGGGAATCTCTTGCCTAATTATGAAGTTAATTGTTATTACTGACTTCATAATTAAACAAGTTATATAGATGTGTGTGTGTGTGTGTATTTATTCATAATACATATATATATATAAATGGGCATTGTTCAATGGGAAGCTGGAAATAAATAGGTAAATCCAGTGCTGTGATGATTTACTGATTTATGAAAAAAATATTTTGGAGAATTATAGTAATCTAAAGGGAGTCAATTAACACCTAAACTATAATCACATAACTACAAAATAATTGTACATTTTCAGATTTAGATTAGACTAAATTAATCTTACTTTAAAGAATTATAGAGTATACCTAATCACTGATCACATTTCTAATTACCATGTTAGAGTAAGAATAAGATCATACCATTTAAATAAAAATAAATAATAATATGTGAAAACAGGGGCTATCAATAAACATAAACCTTTACTTTGATTAATTGTTACTTACTCTTAGTATTAATGAGCATGTGACTCTTTAAAAGATAGAGCATAAAGAGTTAACACTATATAAAATGTGTAGTTCTCGGGCATATGGGTGTCTCAGGCGTTAAGCGTCTGCCTTCGGCTCAGGTCATGATCCCAGGGTCCTGGGATTGAGCCCTGCATTGGGTTCCCTGCTCGACAGGAAACCTGCTTTTCCGTCTCCCACTCCCCCTGCTTGTGTTCCCTCTTGCACTGTGTCTCTCTCTGTCAAATAAATAAAAAAAAGCTTTAAAAAAAATGTGTAGTTCTCATTCAGTGAAATTTTCTTTAGACAAACTTGGACCTGAGCTTGCAAAAAGAACATGTACATTGAAAAAAAAATAGAAAAAAATACATACTGCTTGAATTACATTAAATTTTTTAAACAAAGAAAGTCAAATATTTTCAGTAAAAACTTTTCTAACACCCCTGTTATAGTACAGAGAGCACTTCTTCAAAACTCTTGAGTGTATCAAATAAAATAGTATATGTCAAAATACTTTGAAATCCATAGCACAGTGTAAAATACTTTTGAGTGCAGCAATGATGCCTTAAGACCACCGATACATGAGAAATGGAAATACACTTTATGTCCTACTTTCACATAAAAATCTCTACATAAATGATAAATGACATATTATTAGACATACTTTAAGAATGAGACAACATATTTAAAAAAATCATATTTTCTTAGTGGAAAATACACTCTGAGCTTTGGAAACATAATATGAAAGATGCAGACAGATTTGAATATACCAGGATAAATAGAGGTTTATCATGATGGTGGGGAAATTAGACATGCAGTGTAATCACTTTCATGCAGATCAATATCTTAGATACCCCAATCTCTCTTGCTTCCTCTGTGCATGTATATATACATGGATTTTGTATAGGTAAATAGGTGAAAGACTACCTGCTTATGTACTACAAAAAAGAATCCATAGGGTACTAATACAACTGATAAACATACTCTTTTTGTAAGGGTGGAGGTTGAGGTGGTGAAATACACAGACATCCATAAACTGCGATAGTGGTACTATCATGTCATTAATCACAGAAAACAAGGTGATTGGCAGTTGCAGAATGAAGGTCCTCTATTTGTCACTTGAGAGAAAAATGTATCTTTTCTAGCATTAAGCCTGCTGTAAAGGTGGAGACAAGTACCATTAAGCCTTTATCAACTGCATATTTTCAAGTTAATGTAGTAGAAATAGTGGATTTAGCTCAATTTGGAGTTTTTCGTCTATGTTGCCACAGAAACTGAATGACAGGCACATTTAAAATGTGGCTTTTTTTTCCTTTTTTCTTCTTTCTTCTTCTTCTTTTTCTTCTTCTTCTTCTTCTTCTTCTTCTTCTTCTTCTTCTTCTTCTCTTTTTTCTTAGCTCTCAACTGACAAGATTTGTAATAATTCTATTTTTTATATTTCAGAAGGCAAAATGAGTGGTGTGTAGGACAAAAAATTAAGAGTCTCTATGACCCCTTGTTTCTTTTTTTTTGTTTTTTAAAGATTTTATTTATTTATTTGAGAGAGAGAGAATGAGAGATAGAGAGCATGAGAGGGAAGAGGGTCAGAGGGAGAAGCAGACTCCCCGCTGAGCAGGGAGCCCGATGCAGGACTCGATTCCGGGACTCCAGGATCATGACCTGAGCTGAAGGCAGTCGCTTAACCAACTGAGCCACCCAGGCGCCTCCCCTTGTTTCATTTTTGATTTTGCCAATATTATTGAAAAGGGTTTTTGGTCCAGAAATCTGAACCTTTCTTATAGGAAGAGCCTAAGCCTAATATGGAGGACTTACAAGAAATACAAGGCATTCATTAAACTCAAGAACTTTCTAGTATCATCAAAGGAACAACACCCATTTAAATAAAAAGATAAATAATGCCCAGAGACATTTTTTGATACTTTGTGACCACTAAGGTTTAAATATGCCCAGCCAGCCTTTTAACATAAAGTAAATTATTTTTTTTATTTTTTATTTTTTAAAGATTTTATTTATTTATTCATGAGAGACAGAGTGGGGGGGAGAGAGAGAGAGAAGCAGAGGGAGAAGCAGGCTCCCAAGGAGCAGGGAGCCCGATGCGGGACTCGATCCCAGGACCTCGGGATCATGACCTGAGCCGAAGGCAGATGCTTAACCATCTGAGCCACCCAGGCGTCCAACATAAAGTAAATTATTAAGAATATCAAGATTTGGGTTTCAATTCCAGTTATGACACTTAAGCAAGTTTTATAATCTATCTGAACTTTTATTTTCTTGTTCACAATTTAGACACATTAACAGAACCCTTTATGCCATTTTTTTGAAATATAACATTTCAAAAGAATATATAAACTAAATGCACAGATACAAAAATATATGAATACTCATGTGCCCAACAACCAGATCAATGAGATATTGCTTGTATTTTGAAAGACCTATTTTGCCCTTGCGCATTGCATCTCTCTCTCTTGGTCACAGTGGTAACCATTCTTTCTTTTTAATTAAAAAAAAAAGATAAATTAATTTTCATTCATTGTTCCTTTTATTTATTTTGTATTTTATTGTCTTTATAAAAGTAGCACCATATAGTATGAAACTTGCAATTTTCAATGTATAATTTGTATTTATCCATATTGATATATGTCATTCAAGTGCATTTATTTTTTACTTTGTATGATTTTTTGCTGTAAGCATATTAAAATATAGTTAACCCTTCTCCCTGTTCATGGGCATTTAGGTTGTTTCTATCCTCAACATAGTGAAGACAATGCTTCTGTAAATGTCCATGTATATACTCATGTGCAAAATCTATTCATTTTCATGTCTTTCTCATAATTTTAAGGGACACCTTGATTATAACTTCCCTTTTCAAAACTCAATTCCCTCTCTCTTTTTATAAAAAACATACCTATTTTAAATTCTGATTCTGCTTATTGCAATATTCATTTATTATATATTTGAATATATGTACCTGATAGTATAATTTATCAATTATATTAACTCTCACTCATAACTTCTTCATCTATTAAGAAACTTAGTTTTCAGAATCATTTTGAACTGTTTTTAAAGTATAACCCTATACAGATATTTTGCATTTGTTTTAACAACCCTTAGGTATGGCACTAGTAGGTAGAACTATTTTATACTAAATTTTAAACTTTTCAAGGATTAGATAAAACTTTAACACAAGCTATTGCAAAAAATACAGGAAAGTGGAAATTCTCCCAATCTATTTTTCTGATGTTAGGAAAATCCTGATATGAAATAAGGGAAAAAGATATTAATAAGGAAAAAAAAACAATTTAATTTCCCTCATGACATAGACATAACCAATCTTCAAAAAATATTAGCAAATCCAATCAAGCAATATAAAATAAAGAGATTACATTATGATGAATTAAGTTTTATCCCCAAAATACAAGGTAGGTGATTTTCAACAAGTCATTACATAATGAGTGCCTTAAATATTTTATTAAATGTAAGAAGCTCAGGGGTGCTTGGGTGGCTCAGTTGGTTAAGTGTCTGCCTTTGGCTCAGGTAATGATCCCAGAGTCCTGGGATCAAGCCCCGTATCAGGTTCCCTGCTCAGTGGGAAGTTTGCTACTCCCTCTGTCCGTCACCTTGCTCCTACTCTCTCTCACTCTCTCTTTCTCTCAAATAAAGAAACAAAATGCTTTTTTTTAAAAAGAAGCTTAACATAAAAGAATTATATTTATAGGAAGTCCAAGAACAATCAAAACTAATTTAATGTGACAGTAATTAGAAAGTTATGGGATCAAAGCAAAACAGACTAAAAAGGGACATGAAAGAATTTCCATATTTTATGTGGTAAGGTATGGATATAGAAAAATGTCAAAACTCACCAAACCAAACACTTAGGATTTTTTTTCGTGTTCTTCACATGTAACATGTGTTACATGTCAGTGAACAAGTAATTGGAAAACAGTGTTATAATGAAAACATAAATATGTAAAAGCTGCAGTACCACTTGTCTGAAATTGTCTTTTGTAAATCACTTGAGATAGAGCATGAGAAGCAGGCAAAAAAAAAAGCCTAATGTGCTTGCAAATTCTCCTAAGAGATTTGAACTTAATCCTGTAAACTTGAGAAGCAATTGAAGGATGTTCTGTAAAGAAGTGATCTGATGGGTTTTACTTTTTAAAAAGATCACTTGGGCATCAGATACAGTAGAAACGAAATAATGCTGGACGTGAATTAATACTATCAGCTGGCTACTGTGGTAAGAAATAATGAGTCTCTGAAGCTGAGAAGCAGCAGTGGCGATGTAAAATAAAGGAAGATATTTAGAAGTCGGGAAAATGAAAATTTCATGTGATGTGTATGGAGGCTGTCAAAGCTACCTTTCAGATTTCTGGACTTAGAAGAGGTTTCTTCAGACATAAGATAAGATAGGAAACATAAGAGAAAGGGCTTCTTTGGAGGAGATAACAAATTGCTTAATTTGGGCATATTGAAATTGGTATACATGTAGACCATGTAAGTAAAAAAAGGTCTAACAAATGATAATTAAGTGAAAAAAAAGATAAGTGAATTTTGACCTTAGGATAGAAGTTTTTGTTCAGGTTATATTATTCAGAATTCTAAACACATAGGTGGTTTGTAAAACCATGGATTTCTATGAGCCATATGCACTATTCAATGACTAAAAACTTGCTAAAACATCTTGAAGTATTAGATATTTTTGAATATCAGTTGCAGTGGGATTTCCAAGGTGTATGTTTTTGTGAGGAGGGAAAGGTTCTTGAAAACATTGAGGCATACATAAACACATTTTAATAATTCACCATAGGCATGATGTAGTCATAGACTTATCTATGAAACAATTATTTTTTAACTTTTATAATATTAAATATTTATTAAACATTTTTAACATGCCCATGCAAAAATGGCCAAGTTAATAACAACTACAATATAAGAAGACACAAACAGAAGCTAGATTCCTGCCTAAATAGGTTAAGAAATGAATTTGCAAAACCATAGATATGATTCAAATAATTAAAAAAGTGAATCAATGGTAAATAAGTTAGTTAAATCTAATCGAGTGGTGAAGCATCCTGAGCCAGGATTGCTGTTGTTTATCTACCTTAATTAGGTGATAAAGTCCAAAAATGATTAAATCTTAAAGTCAAAGAAAGGACTTAGGCTGTGAAATAAATCCTAGTTTTAAAAATTACATTTAAGTTCCTAACATTGGCATTGAGATTATAGCTGAACTCAATCTGCCTCATGTGATCACAGGGAACACATGCTAGATACATATGCTCTCAATCCCATGACCTGACCAAAAATCCAATTTCTAGACAATCTAAGTACACTGAGAAACTCACACTAAACCATTCTGGTCTGTGATTCTAACTCTAAATTCACTTGATATTGTATAATATATAAGGATTTAACAACCTGAGAAAGCATACAAATATAGTAAATCACATCTGTAGCTTTAGTATTTTTATAAATTTATAAATAGTTGTGGATATTTGGTTATTAATATAATAATATTTAAAATAATCTGGGGTGCCTGGGTGGCTCAGTCATTAAGTGTCTGCCTTCGACTCAGGTCAGGATCCCCGGGTCCTGGAAGTGGGCCCCGTGTCGGGCTCCCTGCTCAGCGGGAAGCCTGCTTCTCCCTCTCCCACACCCCCTGTTTGTGTTCCCTCTCTCTCTGTGTCTCTCTCTGTCAAATAAATAAGTAAAATCTTAAAAAAAAAATCTGACACTACATGATAAAAGATCCTTTTTATTCCAATTTAAAATGCTAAATAATAATTTATTTTACACTAGTGATTTTAAGATGAAAATTTAGCTAACTTTGCAAACATAATAGGTTGTTCAGAAAAACTTATAAATGACTGGATTTATAAATTTCAATGTGGGATTTATAGGGCTATGTAATTGTCTGAATAGACAAAGTGCTTAAAATAAAATATATGTATGCATTTTATAATATTTAGAGACAATTCATTTTTAAAATACTTGAGCATTTTGGTAAACAGCTGAAGTGCAGAAAGAGAACATTTATAAATGTAATTCATAATATTTACTGAAACTTACCTATATAGGCAAAGTTCTTTTAAGTACATTTACAGAATCTTACAAACCTGATAAATAATGAAATATTTTAAATCAATTTTCAAAGTTAAAATATAATTAGCATTTGAATTTTTAGTTTTACAAAATGGCATATTGATTTTTAAAAATCATTTTAACCCAATCACATCTATACATCCTCAGAAAACTGAATTCACACTGACAAGTGCCATTCATATCCCCCAACAAAGGGTAGATATGTTTAAATATCTAATTTATAAAGTGAATGTGCAAATCAATATGATCCCTAGTAAAAAACATTTGAACAGTGAATAACTGTACATTTGAAAATTGATCACATATTCTTTTTTTTTTATTATGTTATGTTAGTCACTATACAATACATCATTAGTTTTTGATGTAGTGTTCCATGATTCATTGTTTGTGAACATATTATTTTTCTACTGGCATAATGTATTTGTGGAGTGATATCTCACTTCTAGACTTTATTTTTCTTTAAGAAATGGTGCACAAAACAAATGAACTCTCAGCCTAAATGAAATAGAATGCCAACACATCTATTGATGAAAATTACAATGAACACATTACAAATTTTCATTTGTATCACAAATGAAATATTACAAAATTACAATTTTCATCTATTGATGAAAATTACAATGAATATTATAATATTTCATAAAATTTTTTTGGAAAAACATAAGGGTATAGATAGGGTACCTCCTCTTTCCAATGAAAAATGTAAGAAATGCTCCCTTAAAATAGCCCTTTAAAAATTGTAGGTTCCCTGACTTAAAATTACCATCTATACAAGGAGTTTGAGAATATAGGATTAGAAGAGAGAAAAATGTGAAGAAAGGAAAATGTGTGAAAGACTTTTTTAAGGGCAGTTTATTTGATTAAAGGGATATAATTTATGGGGTTCAAATCACAGAATGAGGAAGATACTAGTGTTTAATTAGAAGGATTAAGATGATTATATTTTTGTAAATTTAAACCATTCTAATAATAATGTTACTATATGATTAAGTGTATATAAACATATAAATAAAATTAAAATGTGTCAAATGACACTTTTTTCCTCAACTTCACTGAAAAAAATATAACTATATAACATATAATCATATAACTTGTGTAAGTTTAAGGTGTACAACATTATGGTTTTGCAGGGAATGGCCAGCAATCCCTGTCCTGACAGATGAAAAGTTTACTCCAAACTTTGCTGTGAAAGAGAGGGAAGGCAAGGGGGTTAATGCTCAGAGACAAGACCCTTTTCTCTTCTTTGCTCTTGCTTTTCTTGGTCCTTCAGGATAATCACAAATCCTTATCAGTTTCTCAAGCACACGATGTGTGATAATGGGTCTTACTGGAACTAGGAGGATCCGTTTACAGGAAAGATAGATATGTTAATCTGAGTGTTCCACGAGTCTGCTAAACATAGCCTAAGGGACAATGCATACTCTCTTAGATCACAGGGCTGCTGTTTGGGCTAAGAAGGCTTCAGGAAGGCAACTCCCGGGGCATTCCAAAGGCAGAGTTGTCACGCAGGCCTTGGCGTTCCAAAGGCCTACATCCTTCTCCAAAACCTCCATCACCTCCAGCGGCATCCGTGTTACATTTTAGCAAGCCAGGTATTATGGCTGATATCATTCTCTACATTAACCCCAACAGGTTTGATATATAGAAATTTTTTTTTAAAGATTTTATTTATTTGACAGAGAGAGACACAGCGAGAGAGGTAACAGAAGCAGGGGGAGTGGGAGAGGGAGAAGCAGGGGGAGTGGGAGAGGGAGAAGCAGGCTTCCCGCGGAGCAAGGAGCCGGATGCGGAGCTCGATACCAAGACCCTGGGATCCTGACCTGAGCCGAAGGCAGACACTTAACGACTGAGCCACCCAGGTGCCCCTATATACATATTTATGTACATACATATATACAATACCACAAAAAGGTTAGTTAACAATTCATTACCTCACATAGTTACATTTTTGGTGTGATGAAAACTTTTAAGATCTACTTTCATAGTAACTTTCAAGTATCCAATAAAATATTGTTAACTAAAGTTACCATGCTCTACACTATATACCCAGAACTTAATCACCTTCTAAATGGAAGTATATACCCTTTGAACAATAACATCCATTTTTCTCACCTCTCCCCTGGCAACCACCAATCTACACTTTGTTTCTATCATTTATTTTTTTCTTGGATTCTCCATATTAGTGATATCATACAGTGTTGTTTTTTATGCCTGATGCTAAATATTATATCAAAGTATATTTTTTTTCCATTGCCTGTTAACTGAAAAAAAAAATATATTCATTGGAGTTGTAACTCTAATTATGTTGCCAAAAAGCTGTGCTAAAGTGTTTGGTACAGATAAATGGGACACTGGGAAGTTGAACTGTCTTAATTTGAGCTGTGACTAAGCTTTAGGCCACTTCTGCAGCTTCCTAGACCTTGGAGATCCATCTAGGTTTCCCTTATCTGAAAGTTTTAATGTCACGTCCTTTCCAGATATAGACACAGAATTGTGCCAAAATGCATAGACATTCTCTAATGATGAGCAGTTTAAGAGGTATAAAGTATTTTCTCTCAAACAACAGGAAGTCTTTGTTTACCATATTTGCCATTTTTAAATAAAAAGAGATGCCCAATATTTTGTATGTCAATTTCTATTTTATTTTTTATTTTTTTAAGAGGTTTTTTTTTAAAGATTTTATTTATTTATTTGAGAGAGAGAATGAGAGAGAGGCATGAGAGGGGGGAGGGTCAGAGGGAGAAGCAGACTCCCCGCTGAGCAGGGAACCGATGTGGGACTTGATGCCAGGACTCCAGGATCATGACCTGAGCTGAAAGCAGTCGCTTAACCAACTGAGCCACCCAGGCGCCCCAATTTCTATTATAAACAGAATCATTTTAGTCAATATATCCTCAACTATACATAAAAAATTTTATAATAATAAGAGCTCAGTTTATTTTTTTCAATTTTTAAAAAAGATTTTATTTATTCATTTGACAGAGAGAGAGAGAGTGAGCACAAGCAGAGGGAGGGGCAGAAAGAGGGAGAAGCAGCTCCCCGCCCCAGGCAGGAAGCCCAATGTAAAGCTCAATCCCAGGACCCTGGGATCATGATTTAAGCCAAAGGCAGATGCTTAACCAACTGAGCCATCCAGGTGCTTCAAGAGTTCAGCTTAAACTATGAAATTTAAATATGTATTCTGAAGACTTATCCTTTTTGGTGTGTGTGCATTATGAAATATACTGGTAATTGATACTAAAATCAAGGCAGGATCAGAGTGGAGACTGAGAAACATGAACTATGAACAAAAGTTATGATTTTTTTTTTGGACAGTGCTTTTTTATCTAAGGAATAATACACATGTGTGGAAGCACAAGCATGCACATGCATAATTCTATTTTATCTTTAAAAATTTGTGTACATTTTGGAGAGTTTATATACACATATAAGCAAGGGATTTATGATTTGTGACAAAACGTTTTATTGCAATACAAATGACTAAATTATCATGAAAATTTATATCTCCTTAATATAATGACAAAACTACAGGTGTTTTATTAAGAATTAGGGTGATGGGGCAGGACAGAAGCATGAAGCATGAAAAGAACAAAGTAGATACATTCTTCTCTGAAGATGGCCTTGCTATACGCTATACAAGTTTAAATCTAATACACTCCACATCTTGTCCATATGACACTATTTTTAAAATTATTTCTTCTGAAAGCACATTTATATTTGAATTTGGACACTGGGTTAACATTTTTACCCTTTTCTTCAAGTGACCCTATAGGCACTCACTGACAAAAGCTCCTTTGTAAGTAGAAATGCTCATTCTAAACTTTTCTATAATTCTGTCTATTCACTAGACATGAATCCTCTTCAAGTATGTGTTACCTAGACCAATCTTTTTTTTTAAGATTTTATTTATTTATTTGAGAGAGAGAATGAGAGACAGAGAGCATGAGAGGAAGGAGGGTGAGAGGGAGAAGCAGACTCTCTGCTGAGCAGGGAGCCCAATGTGGGACTCAATCCCGGGACTCCAGGATCATGACCCAAGCCGAAGGCAGTCGCTTAACCAACTGAGCCACCCAGGCGCCCCTAGACCAATCTTTAACCCCCAATTTCCTATGTCCATCCTAGCTCAGCCTTTGTTTAACTTGGTCATGTCTAAGAACTGGTACTAATAAATACTGATGTAATTTACTGTGAGTGTACAAAATAATCATGAAATCTCCATTTAAAGATTGCAAATTGCCTTAGGTAGATAAGTTTTTTTCCAAATACCATATGATGAGCCGTTATTTCATTCTAATTTGTATACCACAGTGTATATATAATCTATGAACAATCTGTTTAAATTGCAAGACTTAGATTTCTAGAATTTGAATTTATATTTAGATACCAATAATTCATAAGGTCAAAAGAACAGATTTATTACTATTCCATTGAAAAGTGCACCTTAATTTATTGAAAATCAAATTATAATCAAAAATAAATTAAAATCAAAAGAATAAACGTCTTTCAAAATAGAACCTCAATGCAAAATTAATATAGAAGGCATTTTAGACATGACAGTATGTGATGTGTTTGTTTTTTTCCTATATATGATTTTTTTATAATAAGACAAATCAAGAATTAGTGAACAAAACACATAATATAAACTTGCAATTTAAAAAATGGAATTCTCTATGGAATAAATCTGTATATCTTAACGTAGTAAACCTTTGTTTTTTTTTGTATATTATATACATATATAGACAAGACATGCACACACACATTCTCACATATTTGAGTATTGTGTTTCTAAAAGTGGAACTGGCTTAGTATTATTCATTCCCACAGGGCAAGGAAATGACATTAATTCAGCAATTTCATTTAGCTTTTGAGCACTGTCAATGAGGCATCATAAATTACTTGCTTGCTTATTTACTTGTAAACAAATACTGTTGTACTTTAAAATGTAAATACTACAGGATTTGGGAATATTAATGCTCATAGCATAGTAGAAAGTGAGGCAAACTAGTAATAGCTATTGTGCATAAATACTATAAGTAAGGTTATGCACAAATGAAGAAAGTGATAGGAAAGAGGGAGTGACCAGCTTTACTTGTGAAAAATCAAAGAAAACATAATTGAGACTATATTCCAAATGAATACGAAATATGAGTGGGGAACAAGCCCAAAGAGAAAGTGCATTTTAGGTCTATACAAACCAATGAAGGAGCAGGATATGTTCAAGAAATAACAAATTGTATAATATGACAAAAGTAAATTGGAAAAAGAAGGAAGTTGGTAGCTCAAAGCTTGACAGAAATGTAGATATCAGATCAAGCACAATCTTGTTCAGTGTACACAGAAGAGAGGCATTTATTATGTATGCAAATGAATTCATTATATATTTTTTAAAAAGTAAAGATTTTATTTAGATTTTATTCTTATCACATTGGCAGCATGTTAGATGTGAACAGTATGTGCAAATGTAGACAGATGATTTGTCAGAAATTATGAAGAATAAACAAATGTCAGAAGGAAATGGAAGAACATGTAACAGTCATTGAAGATATTAAGTTATAGGATTCCATAAATAATTTAGAGACTAAGATAAGAGGAGAGAGAAGACACACTTTCTTACACTCTTGTTGAGGACCAGTTGACTGTATATGCATGGGTTTATTTCTTGGTTTTCTATTTCATTTCATTAGTCTACATGTCTGTCTTTAGACCAATACATAACTATTTTAATTACTGTAGCTTTTTAATATATTTTTAAACTATGAAGTGTGATGCCTCCAGCTTTATTCTTCTTCCTCAAGATTGCTTTGACTATTTTTGTTTTTGTGGTTCCATAAAAATTTTAAGATTGTTTATTCTATTTCTGTAAAAAATGTCATTGTGAGATTGATAAAGATTGCACTGACTCTATACATAGCTTTGAGTAATATAGACATTTTAATAATATTAATTCTTCCAACCCATGAACATGAAATGCCTTTCCATTTATTTGTGTCTTCCTTCTTTTTTTTTCATTGTTATTATGTAGTTTCCAGTTTACAACTCCTTGATTAAGTTTATCTCTCAGTATTTTTTTATGCTATTGTAGATGGGAAAAGGATAGTCTCCTCAACTTATGATGTTGTGAAAACTGTATTCATGCTAAAGAATGAAATCAACCCTTATCTTACACAATACACAAAACTCAAATCAAGATGGAATAAAGATTTAAATGTAACATCTGAAACTTAAAATGCTTAGAAGAATGCATATGGGACAAGCTTTATGACAGTTGTCTAGGCAATGTTTTTTGTGTTACCCCAAAAGCACAAACAACAAAAGGAAAGACAAGTTGGATTTCATCAAACTGAAAAGCTCCTATATAGCAAGAGAAACAGAAAAAAAGGCAATTTATGAAAAGAGAAATTATTTGCAAATCATATATATGATAAGAGGTTAATATCCAAAATGCATAAGGAATCACTACATAGCAATATGTAGCAAATAGCTCAAAGCTTGCAAAAACAAACAAACAAATACTTGAGTAAGAAATGGGCAAAGAACTTGAATAGGCATTTCTCCAAAGAAGACAAGTAAACAGCCAAAGTGTACATAAAAAAAAAAAATGCTACCCTTACTAATCATTATGGAAATGTAACTCAAAATGACAATGAGATATCACCTCACACATGCTAGGATGGGTATTATAAAATCAAAACTCTGTGTGTCTGTGTGTGTGTGTGTGTGTGTGTGTGTGTGTGTGTGTGTGTGTGTGTGTTGGAACCCTTATAATATGTTAGTGGGAATGTAAAATTGTGCAGCTGCTTTGAAAAGAACAGTATGGAGTTGCCTCAAAAAATTAAAAATAGAACTACCATATCACCCAAAAAATACCACTTCTGAGTAAAATCCAAAAAGAATGAAATCAGGCTCTTGAAGAATATCTGCACTCCCATGTTCATTATAACATTATTCACAATAGCCATGATATGGAAACGACTAAATGCTAATCAATGGATGAATAAAGCAAAAGTGGTAGATAGACACATATAATAGACTATTATTCAACCTTATAAAAGAAGGAAATCCTGCCATGTGCAACAATATGGATGAATCTGGAAGACACTCTGCTAAGTGAAACAAATCCATTACAGAAGGACAAATACGGCATGATTCCACTTATATAAGTTATCTATAATAGTCAAACTTCTAGAAACCATAATGATGGTTACCAGGGCCTGGATGGAGGGGGAAGTAAGGAGTTGCTCTTCAACAGGTATGGTTTCAGTTATACAAGATGAATAAGTTGTAGAGATCTGTACAACACTGTTTCTGCAGTTAACAATGCTGTATTGTGCACATAAAAATTTGTTAAAAGAGAGGACCTCATTCAAATGTTCTTACCACAATTAAAAAGAAACCACATTTTAGACAATCCTATGTGACTCTGTTTTCTCTGAACTCCAGTAAAATGACGTAAAAGAAATATGTACATGTATATTGAAAAAGAGAACAGAAAAAGTGACAACAAAATCCTGCAGATGAGAGAGTGATGAAAAATTGTTAAAAATTTATCAGAGTAGAGAAAGCTGAATTTTATGTAATAAAAAGGGGAAAGCCATAATTTTGTTAGAGGAACTCCATTCCAGAAATTCAATAAATCCAGGTTCCAGATGTCTGTGAAGGAACCAGTATAATGTGAGACTGAAAACAGAAAGACTATTTTAACCACTGTGTAAGTTACACCTGGGAATCACTCTCCAGCTCTGGCAATCAGGTTATTGCCCTTCAGCAGGGAAGCTGCCCTTAGGGAAACAAAGTAGAATGGAGAGCAGACATGAGGTTCTGAACTGAAACCAACTGAATTCAATAAAACCTGTGCATATTGACTAATAAGATGTCCTTCTATCTTTCCAAATCATATCTCAAATTTTGACTATCATAATTGCTAAGAAAAAAATGTACTAAAAGATAAAAATAAAACATAAAAACTTTTTTAGAAAAAAATATAAAAATATAAAAACCCTGTGTTTGGGCGCCTGGGTGGCTCAGTTGTTAAGCGTCTGCCTTCGGCTCAGGTCATGATCCCAGGGTCCTGGGATCCAGTCCCACATCGGGCTCTCTGCTCCACGGGAAGCCTGCTTCTCCCTCTCCCACTCCCCCTGCTTGTGTTCCTGCTCTCGCTATCTCTCTCTCTCTGTCAAATAAATAAATAAAATAAAAAAAACCCCTGTGTTTAAGTAGAAATGTTCATAATAGTGAATGCATATTATACATACAAGCATATGCATGCACACACATTAATTTGAGCAAAAGTCTCAAAATACTAAAGCATACAAACCTAAATAAAGTTTAGATAACCATATGAGGATGGGCTCCATGGTCTTCAAAAATAAATGATGTAGAATTCATAGCTGATTTCAACTTAAACATAAAACATCATTAAATCAACTTGGTGATGTTATGAATGGTTAAAATGCCATGACTACTGGGAATTGAAAGGAAGCAAAAGTTATATTTCTGAGATGGTAACGAAAAGTAGGTCAAATGCAGGCAGCCAGAGACGGATGTGTGTATGTAATAGGAATCCTTATCATTTATTTATTTTATAATTTATGTAGAGACTCATTCATGCCCCAAAGACTAAAATTCAGTTTTAAAATGATGATAAGATGATCTTACTTAAGGTAGACTTACAAACCTCTCAGAAATATTAATCACACTATTAGCAACTCAATTTTAAACTAGGATTTAAGATAAATCCCTGGAGTGGTGTGGCCTTCCTTATGTATGTTAATGTTTATTTGCTTTGCCCTCTCTTATGACTTCCTCTCTGAATAATCATAGATTAAATGTAAATGAAAAGACATGGAGGTAAGCCAAAAGAAATTCCAAAATTAAATGTATATAAGCAGAATAGCTTAATATAGTATTCAGAAATAGTTTATTGAGTTGTCCTCACCATAAATCGAATTTAGCTCTCACTCCTAGAATTATTCACTTGGCAAAATATATTCACAAATAATCACAGGGTGAATTTATCCCATCATTAACATTCACTTTATGATTTTCTACAAATTTTACCAAAGATTTTCATTTCCTGTGATTTTCACCATAGTATTATGAGAACAACTTCAGTTAGTAATTAGAATTGAAAAATGTCTAATTGCATGTAAGTTACTCTCACAGTGTTTATATTTATGAAAGAGATTTTACTTATTTTTAAAATTGAAGACTAAAAGTAAATCCAACCATTGTCACATAAAACATTACATAAATAATTTAAAAACCCAGCAGCCTAAATATTAGATATGAATACCAAGAAAGTTTTCTTTTAAAATTTATTTTATAGACCATAGGTACTTTCTAATTTTTTAGGAAAAATCTTTATTAGATATGGTGCCTTCTTTTAAATGTCTCTTTCTATACACAGCCATAATTTATATTCTGTTCACCTGGGGACTATAAACTATTGGTTTCAGTCAAGCTTCTTTTCACTTATGACCACATATATGCATACAAAATAATTTGGCTCCCTAAATAAGATATTGTCTACCAGCAATGAGCCAGATACTAATTTTATTTTTGAAACAGCAACATGCTACATAAGTTTAGCTATTCCAATAAAATATCCAATAAAAAAATTCCAGCCAGCTATTTTTGAGAAGTGGACAAGTTTATTCTGAAATTTAAAGTAAATGCAAATTTCCTAGAATAGTCAAAGCAATTTTTAAGTGAAAAATAAAGGATGAATTAGAATACATACAGGTACATTAGTAATAGTAGTAGTAGTAGTAGTAGTAGTAGTAGTAGTAGTAGTATTTGTGAAAGGAGAAAACTGTATATCAATGAAGATAGCTGAAGACCAACCCATAAATGATATATCAATCTTCAATAAAGGTGTCAAATTAACACATTAGGGATGCATACATCACATCATACATACACACTGACTTAACCTGGAGTCATAGACCTTATTTAAAAAGTTATTATAACTGTAATACTTCTAGAAGAAAACAGCACAAACTATTTCTGTCTTGCTTATGGGCAAAGATTTCTCAAACACTACACAGATATACATACAATTAAAAATAATAATTGAAAAAAATAAAAATAATGTTTGATACTTTATTTGCTATGAAATGAAAAATATAACACCAAATGGCAGAAATTATTTTAGTACATATACCTGGTAAAGAACTCATGTACAATATATGAGACAAAAAATTAAATATCAAAAAGTTTTGGACATATCACATAAACATATAAAAAGATATTAGATGTGAAGCAATCAAAACTCTCATACACTGCTAGAACAGATTTAAAATGATATGAACACTTTGGATAACACCGGTATGTTCCTTATAAAGTTCAATATGCACCATTCATAAGAGCTTGGTCTTTAACAAGAAATATGAAAACACAAGGCCACAGAAAGAATTAACAAGAATGTCCATAGTAGCTTTTATTCTAACAGCCAAAAATTATAAACAACTAAAATGCCTCTCAATAAGGTAATTGATAAATGTGGTATCTCCATGCTATAGAACATTACTCAGTATTAAGAAGGAACTATCTATACATACAACAAAATGGATAGATCTCAAAATCATTATGTTCAGTGAAAGAAGTTAGACACCAAAATGTACTGACAAAATATATAAAATTCCAGGTAACTCAAACTAATATGTAAAAAAAGAGAGCTTATTATTGATTCTATGGTGCCAAGGGCATAGGAAGTGATTGACTACAGTGATACAAAAATATATTGATGGGTTATGGAAATATTCTGTCTCCTGATTTTGCTGTGGTTTCATGGGTGTACATTTGTTAATATTCCTCAAATTTTACACTTTAAGTGAGCACATTGATGTTAAAAAAAAGAAGAAAGTTCACAGGAATTATTATGTAGTAAGACTTTCTATATTCTTAAGCTTTCAACACTTTCAATATTCCTGTTATTAGGTAATGATATGATATATGGCTTGCTATGAAAATTCAATGGTTACTAAAAAATATAAATGCAAATGAATAGATATATCCACTGTTTAGAGCAAATGTCATAATTTTAATTCATCCTTATTTTAAAAATATTAATTTATAACACATCTAAAAGTAATTAGACTTAGAAATGTTTTTGATCTTTAGCCTCTTTTCTTAGTGCTTAGTAACACAGAATTTATTACATTGATAGTTATTAAAGATATTTTAAGCAATAGTTTTGAGGACATGTTCTGGGGTCACAACCATGGCTAAGAAAATTATGCATATGTATGAATGTACTGAGACAAAGTTTGAACCCTTGCAAAATTAGTCATTTTTGACCTTTAGTATTAGTGGCCTATCTCTGGATGCAAATCCCTAAAGATAGTGCTAGAACACTACTACTGAATGACCCTCTTTTACCCTGTACTATTTATTTAAGTATTTAATGTGAGAATGAAATGTGTTCACCCATAAAAGTATGTTATCATAATTCATGTGACTTACTATAGCTATTTTAAAAACAATGTACATTCTTCTCAAAATTTGGCCTTTGATAGTTTAAAATAAGTTCTTTTTTTAAATTTTAAAAACAGCTTTATTGGAGGATTATTAATATACAAAAATTGCACATTTTTATGTATACAATTTGACAAGTTGACATGTATTTGTAAAACCATGCACAATTAGGATAATAGACATATCCATTACTTCCAAAAGCTTCCTCATGTCCCTTTTTTTTTAAATGAATACATTCTATTATAATTTAAGAAAATACCATTCTATGTTAATGTAAAACCTTGCTGTTCAAATGTGTAAGTTTCTCCATGGGTATTAAATCTTTTGAAAAGATGTAAATTATTTTAAATTTTAATGCTAGTATAGTTAACATACAGTGTAATATTAGTTTCAGCTGTACAATATATGAGTCAACACTTCCACACAACACCTGGTGCTCATCACATCAAGTGCCCTCCTTAATCCCTTTCGTTATAATACCCATCCCCCACCCACCTCCTCTCTGGTCACCATCTGTTTGTTCTCTAGAGTTAAGCGTCTGTTTTTTGGGTTGTCTCTTTTTTGTTTGTTTGTTTTGTTTTAAAGTAAGTTCTTGAGACCATAGAGTGTCCCTTCATATTAATAACCCCACTACCGGGCATAGTGTCCCATACAGAGTATTTCATATATTTACTGAATATATATATATGTAGATACATCACACTGCTTAATCAGGAGGTTAAACAGAACCTCTGACTATGCTCTGTCTTTAGAGACATAAAGCAATTTGAATGCTTAAGAAATTAAAAGCTTTAGATAGATTTTACTAACAAAATTAATTCAGCATGACAATGGGATGAAAACTCTTCCTAATACATATTGTGTAGCCTGTGAAAATTTCATACTAATCATAATAACGCTGTTATTTATTTCTCCCAAGCTGCAAATATATATTCTATTCTGCTTCAATTCTCATTCCCCAACTGTTTTGTTTTGTTTTTTTCATTTTCTAGGTATTAATGATAATCTGGCTAATTTGGAACAGTATTATTGAAGAATTTTCTATATCCTTTTTGCTATAGGAGGGCAAAGAAAAGGAAGTGAGAGAATTCAGTTTATTGAATATCTCCTGAGTACTTCAATATATCACACAAAGTGTTTTGAGTTAGAATAAATAGTAAGACATTTTGCTTTTCTTCTTTGTAGTCTGTAGGAAGAGTTTACAGACTGATGAGGATCGATAATAGATTGTGGTAACTTTCTTGGAAGTTGGAAATTGCATCTCATGATTTATCAGTACTCTTAAAAGTTAACTTATTCCATACATGAAAAATAGAATCTCACTATGTGGTTTGGTTTTAAGTCATTTGCTACAGCTATATGGAAGAAGTAAAAAAGAGAGAGAAAATGGGCAAAATTTCAATAGGTTTTGTTTAATAAATGATTTAAAGCAACTTGTCTGTTGGTAAAACAATATAGTTTTTCCACCATCCCCTTCAATAATTCTTTTCCTTTTTGTCAAGGGGATTTTTCCACAAGTAATGCAAAGAATGCAAGAAAAAGACAGAAGTACATAGTTTCATTTCAAAAAATCAAATTTATGACATATTACCAGGCAACATAATTATATTAGTCTGGATAATATTATACTTATAATGTATTTAAATAATGCTACTTGGAACTATCTGGTTTTGAAGTGAGAATCAAGAAATATGTCTTATATCATTTCTTTTAATAATATTTCAAAGGATATAATCTAAATTAAAAATATGTTTTTCAAAATACTTGAGATACTGGAATTCTCAAAAATAAATAATAATCTCAAGAACCTAAGCATTTTTTAATCCTCAGAATTATGTATGGAAAATAAAGTACTATAGTTAATCATATGCTTTGAGAGTTATTTTCAAGTGCCAGATAAGACTTGTTAAAAGATTTGAATAGTTGTACTCTATATGCTACTTATGCTTAACTCTTACACAAGATGGTGAGCAATTAAGCCCAATACAAGTAATTCTATTACAAAATACATATTATTTTGAGCTTAATTAAATCCTCCATTCATTGCATGGCAGCTGTAGTCACTTCTACTCAATTTAAAAGAGGAAATAAATTCTTTAATAATTCATAATATGAGTAAGAGATTCAAAATTCTAATTGAAATGACACTACTGACAAATAATTTATACGAATTCTTCCAATCAATTCTAGTTATATAACTATTTTAAAAATTAGGATGGTACTTATTTTTTTATGTTCAAAATAAAATACAATATAGCCCGGTTTGGAAATTTAAACAGATACCTTGATAAGACTGTTTTGATATGAAATTTTGTTGTTTTCTAAATAAGCATGCAAGAATTATACCCAAGTGAAATTATTTGTTTTTTAGCATCCCAACAGGAGGGACTTGGTGGTGGTTCTAACTTCCTGCAAGTCAAAGAACCATGTAGTATGGTAGTAGCTACAATCTTGAAAGATAATATAGTTCAGCAGTGTATAAAATTCTAAATTAAAAGCTGTTACCACCACCCCATCTCAGCAGGAAGCAGCCAGAGTGGTCTTTGTCCCATTCCCTAAGGGCAGTTAAGGTTACTATTCCAGGGGGAGGAATGAGTAAGGGACAGGAGGGTCTAGGTAGGGAGAGATAGATAGGGGGCTATGTGATCAGGCTCACAGAAATCCTAAAAATGTGGAAGTGTGGGGAAACCAGAGATAAGGGAACAAACTGGACCACCCTGCCCTAGGACCACCATGCCCTAGGCATGGGAGATGGGTGTCTTTTTGTGATAATCACCTGTGACCAACAAAGAATAACCAGACCCTAAAAAGGAAGTAAGCCATTGAATGTTATCACTAGTCCTTGCTCAATGGTGATATCAATAGAGATGCTAAAAGGATTTAGCACTTTTATGCTCTCCTTTGTCTGAGAGATTCATTCTTCCAACTCCATGAGACAAGATACTAGCTCTCCTGCATCAGAGCTACAATTATTTTTGACCCTTTATAAATGATGAATTGGAAGTAGAGAAATATTTGTTAGTTTGATTTAAGTCACACATTTTGCAAGTAATTGAAATGGGATTCAAATCCAGACTAACTAGAAAATTTGTGTCTTTACCAAGTAATATAAGAAAAGAATGAGGAAAAACACAAAATTTGAATGACAGGAGTACGAACATCCTCCTAAAATTAGTCCCAGGAGAAAAAGAGAGAATAAAGAGCAATAATTAAATAAGAATGGAAAATTTTCCAGAATGAGGAGAAAACATAAGATCTCCGATCAAGAAGTTCTATTGAGTTGTAAGCACACAGACATAGGGTAGTAAAATTTAAGTATATCTCAAACAAGAGAAATTTTCAAAACTTCCCTGAAGGAGAAATATGGGTCATATATAAGTAAATGAGAATCAGATTTCTAGTTGCAATAAAAATATAAAGTAATGTTTTAAAAGTTTTGAGGTAACAGTTTTTACTTCTTATTTATTTATCCAGTGAGTAAAGTGATAGATGTTTATTAAGCAAGGATAAAGAAAAAGCTCTTAGGAGTGAGAGGGGTCCAACAGACAGGATTGCCACTGAAGTCCTTTAGGTTTGGTCTTTTATAGAAAGCTAACCAGGGGACTTACATCCTTTTAGCATCTTTATTGATATCACCACTGAGCAAGGACTAGTGATAAAACTTTCAATGGCTTACTTCCTTTTTAAGGTCTGGTTATTCTTTGTTGGTCACAGGTGATTATCATAAAAAAGACACCCATCCCCCATGCCTAGGGCAGGGTGGTCCAGTTTGTTCCCTTATCTCTGGTTTCCCCACACCTCTACATTTTTAGGATTTCTGTGAACCTGATCACATAGCCCCCTATCTATCTCTCCTTACCTAGCCCCGCCTGTCCCTTACTCAGCTCTATCAAAAATCATCATAAGTCCATAGCTTCAACTTTGACTCACCCAGAGAAATATCAAGATTTTAAAGGGTACATCTAGAAGCCTTTACTGCAAACTGTCACATTTATTTCTCCAAAATTCTGTGATGCTAATCAGCCAATTGAATCCTGTAACTATAACTCCTACCTTCCCTTCTTATACTTTACTTTTTTACCAGGTGCTGAATGTACCTCTCCATCAGTGAGTCCCTGTGCTTTGTGTATTTGGGAGGCAAAGGGAGGGGTACTTCCAGAGTCAAGCCGAAGGTTAGCATTTCATGTATTTAATAATTTTTATGAGAATGGGAAGTCAATCTTCTCCTCTGTGATTCTCATAACTTCCACAGCTTAAGAAGAATGTTTTAGGCCATGATTGTGAAGATTATGTTTTGTTGTTTTTATTGTTCTGATCTACTGCATGATTCAAAATGTAGTCTAACCTCTTTGGATCTTTTGTCTTCTTTAGTGAGATTCTTATATCTTTGCTACTCAAGTATTGATTTCTATTCATACTGCAAAGTATGATTGAAGTTCTCAAGCACATTTCTAGTTACCACCAAGGTAGTTCCAGAGATAATGCCAGTTTTAAATTTCTTCTTCAGACTTCAGACACAAGCCTTTGAAATTGTTTATAGCTTTTGTTGAATAAAAGAGCTATCATTTTCTCCCCTAATTTTCCACAACTTTAAACTTATTTAAAATGGTATCTTCTGGTATATCTTTCTCATTCAGCATAGTTACTGAGTCAATATTCAAATAATATCTTTTAAAGATTCAATAGCAGATAGGCCTACTTGAATTTTCATGGTGCTTAATACCATGATTTAATATTGATAAAATGACATTTAAAATTACTTTTGATAATAAAAATGAATACTCACCTAGAACAAGAAATATACATTTAATTTTCATTTAATTCTTATATAAAAATCCAAGTAGTAATACAAATTTTTACAAATGTGAAATAGTGGCTTACTAGGATCATATGGTAAGTCATAGAATCCAAGTCTCTCTTGCCCCAGATTAATGTCCTCTACTGTCCTCTAATGTCCTTTAAAACTTAACACATAAAACTTTGATTTTCATTAGATATAACCTGTAATTTTTTATCATTATTTTTCTGAAAAGAACAATTGTAAGATTTCTGAAAACTCAGATGATTCCAGGGGAGTCCTTATACTAACAGTTACCCAACTATACATTTGTGTAAGAGCATTGCTCAAAGCAATTATAGTTTTCCACAAAAGTTGACATTATTCTTTTTTAAAGAAGCTTATTTTTCTAGTGATGAATGCTGGCTGATCTGAGACCACTCATTAACAATTTACCCTTGAGGATATATGTTACAATTTTAGTTGAAGTGTTCAGAGAAATAAAAATGTTTCCCATTTCAAATTGATCCAGGATTTAAGCATGTTATGTGGGACAAAAAACAACCAAATAAAAATAGACATATTAGAGATGTACCCAATATCTAAAGATAGTTTCCATTGTTTTACTCTATTTTTATTTCATTGAATTTGGACAATTTAATGATTGTATAAAAAAGACTATCTGGCTAATATAACATACTTTGGTATTAATTTGGTTATGACAAAATCTTGATAAAAGTAATACAGTTGTTTCCAGTTTATTTAGGAGCCAACTACTTATTTTACAAATTACCCATGTCATTTTCCTCTACCATAATGTAGTATATAGATAAATCTTCATTTTGTTAGTTTGTTCCCACAATTATTTTGCATCATAGAATGAATGGAAAAAATGAAATATGTAAATTATAAAAAAAATAACTGAAAAATATATGATAGGAAATGGAATGAAGTGGGAGAATTGATGTTTTATTCATAAGTATTCAAAAATGCCTGGCATTCCACCTTTTCTCTTGTACAAGCTGTTTTTATAACTTCAAACGACCCTTCTGAACCCACAGTCACTGACAGTGCACCATTATCCACATTGTACCATTATAACATCTATATATTTAAGCTCTGTCTATTCTTCAACCCCTCAATAAAATCTCCCTTTCAAAATGTATATAAAATTAGTCTCATTCCTCTTAAATTATAAACACTTTATCTTTTGAGCTCAATTTTATTTATGTTTTTATCCTGTGCCTTTGTTCTAGGAACTAGCATTATTTCCTTCTAGATGAGTAATCCTTTAAAGGTCACAACTGTCATTTTTCAACTCTACAACTCCTACAGATTTTGATAATAACTGTTAATCAACACATTGTAATAGTCGATTTTAGTTTAATTTCCCTCTTTCTACTTAAGATGTTCAACATAAATTGTAACCTCTGTAATTTACTACAACTTTTCAAAAAAAAAAAAATTAGCATGTAGTTCCTGGTAAACCATGTGCTAACTGTCCACACCAAGTTCTTAAGAAAATAAAAATAAACAATTCCTAGTACAGGCAATGAAATCAAGGCAGAGTACATAATTAGCAGTGCAGAGGCTTAAGAAAAGTACAAACATACATTGCGTAATTTTTTTCTTGCTGAATAACAAATTACCATTCATATAGCAACTTAAAAACCAAACAACTTTAGTATCTCAGTTTGCATGGGTCAAGAGTGTGGGTGCAGTTAACTGGGTTTTCTACTCAGGGTTTCATCAGGCTGAAAGCAAGCTTAGCTAGGGGTGCAATTCTCATCTCATTCTTGGGATCCTCTTCTAAACTCCCAAGCTGTTGGCAGGATTCATTTCCTTTTCATATGGCTGAGGTCCAGAGTTGTTTTTTGGCTATCACCCAAGGAACACTCAGCTCCTAGAGGCCACCTGTGGTGCTTTATAACATGACTCCCATAGGAAGTTCACTTTTTTTTCAGGGCTAGCAGGAAAATGTCTGCTGTTGCTTCCTGACTCTTTTAAGGGCTCACTGGATTAGATCCAACTCAAAGTTAGCTGATCAGAGACCTTAATGACCTATGAAAAATATTCCTTTTGTCATATGTGATAACATAATCATGGGAGTGATATCCTATCACATTCACAGGCTCTACCCATACTCAAACAGAGGGTATTACATATAGTGTGTATTCTGGAGGACAGAAACCTTAGGGAACATCTTAGAACATCTTGGAAGTCAACCTGCCACCCAGGGCTCAAATTAATTTCAGGGTCAGAATCATGACATTAGACTTGAACATCATTGCTTGTTGAATACCGTGTTTATGTTCTTACATGATAGCCCCTGATGATTATGGCCTGATTAGGGTAACCAGTCATACTGGCATGGCTGAGCTATGGAGTTTCCAAAGATTTAAAATTATCAATGTTAAAACTGTGAATGACGGGCAAACTAGGTTGGTTTGTCACGTTAGTCCTTATTCCTCACCTCATGGAAGTACTGACGATTACCTTCACCAATGGTCCACTGGAAATGGAAGAGGGACATTGAGAAGCCATTGTGTTTCATATTTATCTTCTGTATCTCACTTTGATATTCCAGATAGTAGAGAAAACCGCAAGTTCATAAGTGTTAAACAAAGGGCTGATAAGCTTTTATCCTCTAATCTGTCAGAGAGCAATGTAAGTGAGACACACATACCTATCATTTCAACTTTATGTATTATCAAGCATGGTGATAATACCTATTGTTTTTCAAAAGAAATGAGAAAAGAATGCTGGTAGTATCTGTGTGTTTTATTTCCTTCATTTCTAAATCTAATTTTTGTCTTCTTGATCCAGTCATAAAACATGATTAAGTCAATATATTCATATGATGGAATGAAGTTATCCAACTTTCTTGATATTCTGAAAAAAAAAAAAAACTTCATGTAGTGAAAGCACCTTTACAACTGTAGCTTTGTTTACACTGAGATTTGTTTATAGGTAGTCAGATGGCATTTATGCAGAACACTGCCAACGCTGGGGAAAATGAAGATAGAACTGGATTGGGTAGGAGAAATTAAGATAAATGACTGGGCCACTTTTCGTTAATTTGGCAGACTAAACTGATAAATTAATTTCCCTCTCCTATTTCTCATATATAATAATGCTTGGAAGAAAAACAATAAATTCTGGAGCTCAAAATCAGAAAAGATAAATGAAGACATAAAAAATAAACTCAAAGTTAGAACTCTGAAGGAACTAAAATCTAGGTGCTTACACCATAATTAAAATCAGACATGATCCTCAATGCTTAAGGTGTGCCCCAGAGCAGTGGTTCACCTACTCTTTGGTCTTGAAAACCACTTAAATGCCTAAAAAAATAATTATGATCCCAAAGATATGTTGTTTATTCATATATTGTATTAGATTGATAGTTTGATATTTATTCTATTAGAAATTGAAACTGAAAAATGTTTATAAATTCTTTTAAATAGCAATTAATTCATAAGTTAACATAAATAAAATTTTAATTATTTTTTTCAAAACAATAAGAATATTATAAGAAGTGTTGCATTGTTTTATAGTAATTGTAAATTTATTTCATATCTAGATTAATATATTCCAGCCATATTCCCATATATTTTTTTTAATTCAATATGTGTAGATATCATATGGGATATAGATATCATATGGGATGTAGAAATTTATTTGACATTTATAAGAGAACAAATGAATATTGTTTTGATCTCATAGACATTCTGAAAGTGTCTCAGGAACCCGAGGGATCCCATGCCACACTTAAGGAATTTATGCCCCAGAAGCAAGGGGGAAAGTAAGTCTGGATTCTAATACTTGTAAAAAAAAAAAGTATCAACTGTGGGCGCCTGGGTGGCTCAGTTGGTTAAGTGACTGCCTTCGGCTCAGTTCATGATCCCAGGGTCCTGGGATCGGGGCCCACATCAGGCTCCCTGCTCAGTGGGAAGCCTGATTCTCCCTCTGCTAGCTCCGTCTGCCAGTCCCCCCGCTTGTTCTCTCGCTCTCTGACAAATAAAATCTTAAAAGAAAAAAAAGAAAAGAAAAATAAAACATTTTGAATATTTAAAAAAAAATAATAGCCAGCTGAATAATCTATTAAAATATACTTAATGAAATTAAAACCCATAAACCCACATTTCCATTAAATACTTGGAAAAAAACACTAGAGTTTAGAGATAATTAATGATAAATTTAAATATAAGGCTGAAGAGATTACAACACAGCACAGAGAGAGAAAAAAGGCATAGAAAATACCAAATAGATGGAGATATAAGAAGTCCCAAAGTATATCCACCAATAATTCCAAAAAGAGAAAAATATTAAATGGGAGAGAAATAATATGGGGAATTTCTAAGACTGAAGAAGAACATGTAATCTCAGAAAAGGAGACAATTAGTCTCATGAAGGATAAACCAACACTAATCTTCACTGAGACACATTAAAATTCAAATACAAATGAAAGAAAAAGATATTAAAGTTTAATAAAGAAGGACCATACAACTGTCAGCAGTGTTGTTATCAATAAAAAGAGATGTCAGAAGACAAACAATATCTTCAAAGTACAAAATAAAGAGTGGATATAAAATTCTATCCAGTTATATTATTGTGAAAAAAAGAGAGTTTATGATTACAATCTTTGAAGCTATTGACTATGTACTTTCTCAAGAAGTTAATACAGAAGAAAAAATTGGCATGCATGGAGCAATAGTTACATAAAAAATGTTTTAACTTTATGGAAAATCCAAATGAATACAGACTATAGAAAGAATAATTTTCATCATGTATTAATGAAGTATTAATCAAGTAAAGGAGTAAGCATAGAGTTTATAAAACAAAATACACAAGAAAGTTTCCACATTGGAACATCTATAATGTCATTCTTCATATTAATAGATAAGAGAGAAAATATGACCCCGATGGATACAGCAAAAATGTATCATTTTGTATGTGACTAACACTTATTTAGCACACAGTGCCAAGTACAGTTCTAAATATTTTACAAACCATTCACAAATGCATTAATCTATGAGAAATATATTATAATTATCTTCACTATACAGTTGAGACAACTGAATACAGAGTGGTTAGTGGCATGTAATGTAATAATAACAAGGCTAGTAGGGGCAGGATTTGAAACTCGGCAGTATGGTTCCATAATTTGCACACTTAACAGTTTTGCTATTTTGCTTCTTAATGTCATTCATAATATTTTTTAAATAATCAAACTTGGAATATAGGAAGCTTTTTAAACATGACAAATAAACTTCTCAAAAACCTATGGAAGATTAACATAAAAAGGAAAAATTTAGGATCTATTTATATTAAATTTGTGGAAAATATTTGTTTCTCAAAAGCATACTTATTTTTAAATGTACTGTAAGATGCTCTAGTCAATCTAGTAAGACAAGAAGAAAATGATAGGAATAACTATTTGAAAGACAGAGACTTTTTAAAATTGTAGATGATAAGGGTATACCAATAGAAAATTTCCAAAAATAATCTCATAATTTCATGTCATTAAAAAAAATCTGCTACTAGATACATGATCATCTTACAAAAGTAAATAGCATTAATAAATAATATATGTGCTGCCAAAGCGAGCACTAGCATTAATAAATAATAAATAATAATAAATGTAATACTAATTAATAAATGATGGTGAGCATAGCATAACATATAGAATTTTCGAATCACTATGTCGTACACTTGAAACTAATGTAACATTTGTGTCAACTACACTTTAATAAAAATATAATAACTTTAGTAAAAAATATTATTATTGAATAAAAATAAAATAGGCCAAGGAATAATGTATTCAAAATTATGCAAAAATTTTAAGAATAAACTTAAAAATATTATCAGAATATATAACAAAATATATAAAATTTGTATACAACATTTGTGAATAGGAAATATTAGTTCTTTTAAAATTAAGCTTTCCAATTAAAATTACTAAGAATGTTTCATGGTATTAATCAAAGAGAACTCAACATCCATATAGTAGAATAAAATAAAGGGCAGACAAGCGGCATAAAAGCAAAATAAGGATTAGGGAGGGGGAGGTTTTTTCCTATCAAATAATAAATCTTATTAAAAAGTTATAAGAATTAAGGGTGCCTGGTTGGCTCAGTCAGTTAAGTGTCTGAAGTTGGCTCAGGTCATGATTTCAGGGTGCTGGGATTGAGCCCTGAGTGGGGCTCCTTGTTCAACGGGAAGTCTGCTTGTTCTCTCCCTTTCCCTCTGCTCCTCCCCTTGTTCACACTCTCTCTCTCTTTCTCTCTCTCAAATCAATAAATAAAATCATTTAAAAAAGTTAAAAAAATTAAAATATTTTGGCATCTATGCACACAGATAATATTGGACTAATTAAAGAGAATAGATATCCTAGAATAGATAACATTAATATGATAGATGTGACACTAGAAGTTAGTGGAGAAAGCATTGATCTCAGAAAAAAATTATCATTATCTCACTCCATGCAGTCTTTGTCATCACATAAGTAAAAAAGAAAAATAATAATAATTAAACTCCCAGAGAATAAATAACTCAAATGAATATATAGATAAATGTGACTACACCATCACTAAAATAATTATATTTTACTAGTATAATTAGTAATTTTATAATTACTAACACGATAAATAACATTAAAAGACAAGAAACATACTGGGAGAACTTATAAACAACAGCAAATTCATAATAAAAAGCAGTAATGTACCATTCCACACAATTTAAATTGACAAGAAAATCAACAATTTAAGTTTTCAGCTGCCACTGGGAAAGCTGATAGGAATGAATATTTGTACAATCACCTTGGGATTCAATCTGGCAATCTTTGTTAAAAATTAAAAATGCACCTATTGGAAGACTAGTAATTCCACTTGCAGTGTCCTCAAGCTCATGTGCTTAGGGAGACATAAAGGGCTGAACATATCACCATTTGTAAGTTTTTAAAAAAGTGAACCAAAACCAATCTAATGTTTTACTTACAAGGAAAATTATTATAAAACATATGGTATATTCTTATGTTATGCTATGTAGTATAATTCAAACACAAAAATTCAATCATTATATAGAACGTGGAGTGGTCTTTCCAGCACAATAATAAGTGAAAATGGCAGTTTTCAAACCCTATACCTCTTACGTTAACATTTAAAAACATACAAACAATGACATTTTTATTTATAATATCAATAATTATAAGACCCCATTCCTTCTTTCAAGGTTTGCATTGATTATTGGCAGATACAAACTTGCAACCCAGCATTTATAATACAGAGATTAGAGAGAAAGCATTATCAGGGTTTTTTTCCCCTCACCCTGATCTCTAAAGAGAAATTTGCTTTTACTCATTCTCTAGCAATCCCCTTCTCACCGACACTCCAAGCATGTGAACACACAAAAGTCTACCGTGCCAAGTGTAGTCCCTCAAAATCCTACAATTGGGAATGACTGGGAGTAAAGACTGTGGTAAGACTGGGAGTGAAGATGGGCATAGGATGGAGAAGTATAAGAAACTAGTATGGTAATGCCAAATAAAAGAAAATATTCTGGCACTTTTTGTTTAAAATGATAGTGTGTTAAGTAAATGAATGGAAGGACAAAATGGATGTTTTAAGAAAATTGTTGTGATAGGTTATCCCTTCATAAGCCTTGAGAAATATAAAGAAGTTGAATTTTGTTGATATTAAATGTAATATCATTTTTCCTCCCAACCTGAATTTTCTTAAACATCATGCAGTCTTACACTATTTCATAAGATTAGTAATAGCAGTAAAGACAATAGTATCACAAATGAGAACATCACCAATGCTTCATGAGGGACAACTGTAGGAAAAGCATGAGAAAAAAAAAAACAGAAGAAGTTTCCCAAAACTTCCAAAAAGAGAGCATCCTGGGACCCTGGGTGGCTCAGTCAGTTAAGTGTCCACCTTCGGCTCAGGTCATGAACCCAGAATCCTCAGATCGAGCCCTGCATCAGGCTCCTGGCTCAGCAGGGAGCCTGCTTCTCCCTCTGCCATTCTCCCTGTTTGTGCTCTCTGGCTGGCTCTATCTCTCCGTCAAATAAATTAATAAATAAATAAAATCTTAAAAAAAAAAAGGGGGAAAGCATCCTAGAAGGACCAAGAGATATGTACAGATAGTGTAAAATCAGAAACCATCGGGCACCTGGGTGGCTCAGTCGGTTAAGCGACTGCCTTCGGCTGAGGTCATGATCCCGGAGTCCTGGGATCAAGTCCCACATCAGGCTCCCCGCTCAACGGGGAGCCTGCTTCTCCCTCTGACCCTTTCTCCTCTCATGTTGTTTCTATCTCTCTCTCTCAAATAAATAAATAAAATTAAAAAAAAAAGAATCTGTCAAGTAGCTATCTCCCTTACCCAAGTAAGAATAAACACTTCACCTTATCATCAGGGTGATATTTACAGGGAGAAATACAGATATTTACAGGGAGAAAGCATTTGACAGGAGGCAGCAAATAGCATGAGGTGTTAAGAATAACAGTAATTTGATAGCGCTGAAGTACAGTATTTTGAAAGAGACTATCAAGAGAAACTCTAAAAGGTTCTGTATCCATTCTAAAGAACCTGACTATTAGTCTGAAACAAAAGATTAGTATATACGAAGGAAGGTGGCTATTTTTTTTAGATTCTTTCAGAAAAATCTCTTTGGAAGCTAAGAAAAGTAGAGCCCATTAGAAACATTAAATTCTTTTATCTTTTAATTTTTTATTGTTATGTTAATCACCATATATTACATAATTTGTTTTGGTGTAGTGTTCCATGATTCATTGTTTGTTCATAACACCCAGTGCTCCATGCAGAACGTGCCCTCTTTAATACCCATCACCAGGCTAAACCATCCCCCTACCCTCCTCCCCTCTAGAAACCTCAGTTTGTTTTTCAGAGTCCATCATCTCTCCTGGTTCGTCTCCCCCTCTGACTTACTCCCCTTCATTCTTCCTCTCCTGCTATCTTCTTCTTTTTCTTTTTTCTTAAAATATGTTGCGTTATTTGTTTCAGAAGTACAGATCTGTGATTCAACAGTCTTACACAATTCACAGCGCTCACTGTAGCACATATCTTCCCCAATGTCTATCACCCAGCCACCCCATCCCTCCCACCCCCGACCACTCCAGCAACCCTTAGTTTGTTCCTGAGATTAAGAAATCCTCATATCAGTGAGGTCATATGATACATGTCTTTCTCTGATTGACTTATTTCACTCAGCATAACACGCTCCAGTTCCATCCACGTTGTTGCAAATGGCAAGATCTCATTCTTTTGATGGCTGCATAATATTCCATTGTGTATATATACCACTTCTTCTTTATCCATTCATCTGTCGATGGACATCTTGGCTCTTTCCACAGTTTGGCTATTGTGGACATTGCTGCTATAAACATTGGGGTGCACGTACCCCTTCAGGTCCCTACATTTGTAACTTTGGGGTAAATACCCAGTAGTGCAATTGCTGGATCGAATGGTAGCTCTAATTTCAACTGTTTGAGGAACCTCCATACTGTTTTCCAGAGGGGTTGCACCAGCTTGCATTCCCACCAACAGTGTAGGAGGGTTCCCCTTTCTCCAGATCCCCGCCAACATCTGTCGTTCCCTGACTTGTTAATTTTAGCCATTCTGACGGGTGTGAGGTGGTATCTCATTGAGGTTTGGATTTGGATTTCCCTGATGCCGAGCGATGTTGAGCACTTTTTCATGTGCCTGTTGGCCATTTGGATGTCTTCTTTGGAAAAGTGTCTGTTCATGTCTTCTGCCCATTTCTTGATTGGATTATTTGTTCTTTGGGTGTTGAGTTTGATAAGTTCTTTATAGATTTTGCATACTAGCCCTTTATCTGATATGTCATTTGAAAATATTTTCTCCCATTCTGTCGGTTGTCTTTTGGTTTTGTGAACTGTTTCTTCTGCTGTGCAAAAGCTTTTTATCTTGATGAAATCCCAATAGTTCATTTTTGCCCTGGCTTCCTGGGCCTTTGGTGAAGTGTCTAGGAAGAAGTTGCTGCTGCTGAGGTCGAAGAGGTTGCTACCTCTGTTCTCCTTTATGATTTGGATGGACTCCTGTCTCACGTTTAGGTCTTTCAACCATTTGGAGTCTATTTTTGTGTGTGGTGTAAGGAAATGGTCCAGTTTCATTCTTCTGCATGTGGCTGTCCAATTTTCCCAACACCATTTGTTGAAGAGACTGTCTTTTTTCCATTGGACATCCTTTCCTGCTTTGTTGAAGATTAGTTGACCATAGAGTTGAGGGTCCATTTGTGGGCTCTCGATTCTGTTCCATTGATCTCTGTGTCGGTTTTTGTGCCAGTACCATACTGTCTTGATGATGACAGCTTTGTAATAGAGCTGGAAGTCCGGAATTGTGATGCCGCCAGCTTTGCTTTTCTTTTTCAATCTTCCTCTGGCTATTCGGGGTCTCTTCTGGTTCCATACAAATTTTAGGATTATTTGTTCCATTTCTTTGAAAAAAGTGGATGGTATTTTGATGGGGATTGCATTGAATGTGTAGATTGATCTAGGTAGCATTGACATCTTCACAATGTTGGTTCTTCCAATCCATGAGCATGGAACGTTTTTCCATTTCTTTCTGTCTTCTTCGAATTCTTTCCTGAGTATTTTATAGTTTTCTGAGTACAGATCCTTTGCCTCTTTGGTTAAATTTATTCCTAGGTATCTTATGGGTTTGGGTGCAATTGTGAATGGGATCGACTCCTTGATTTGTCTCTCTTCTGTCTTGTTGTTGGTGTATAGGAATGCCACTAATTTCTGTGCATTGATTTTATAGCCTGCTACTTGACTGAATTCCTGTATGAGTTCTAGCAGTTGTGGGGTGGAGTCCTTTGGATTTTCCACATAAAGTATCATATCATCTGCAAAGAGTGAGAGTTTGACTTCCTCTTTGCCGATTTGGATGCCTTTGATTTCTTTGTGTTGTCTGATTGCTGTGGCTAGGACTTCTAATACTATGCTGAACAGCAGTGGTGAGAGTGGACATCCCTGCCGCGTTCCTGACCTTAGGGGAAAAGGTCTCAGCTTTTCTCCATTGAGAATGATATTCGCTGTAGGTTTTTCATAGATGGCTTTTATGATATTGAGGTATGTACCCTCTATCCCTATACTCTGAAGAGTTTTGATCAAGAAAGGATGCTGTACTTTGTCAAATGCTTTTTCTGCATCTATTGAGAGGATCATATGATTCTTGTTCTTTCTTTTGTTAATGTATTGTATCACGTTGATTGATTTGTGGATGTTGAACCAGACTTGCAGCCCAGGGATAAATCCCACTTCGTCATGGTGAATAATCCTTTTAATGTAGTGTTGGATCCTATTGGCTATATTTTGGTGAGAATTTTTGCATCCATGTTCATCAAGGATATTGGTCTGTAATTCTCCTTTTTGATGGGATCTTTGTCTGGTTTTGGGATCAAGGTAATGGTGGCCTCATAAAATGAATTTCGAAGTTTTCCTTCCATTTCTATTTTTTGGAACAGTTTCAGGAGAATAGGTATTAATTCTTCTTTAAATGTCTGATAGAATTCCCTGGGAAGCCATCCGGCCCTGGGCTTTTGTTTCTTGGGAGATTTTTGATGACTGCTTCAATTTCCTTAGTGGTTATAGGTCTGTTCAGGTTTTCTATTTCTTCCTGGTTCAGTTTTGGTAGTTGATACATCTCTAGGAATGCACCCATTTCTTCGCGGTTATCTAATTTGCTGGCATAGAGTTGCTCATAATATGTTCTTATAATTGTTTGTATTTCTTTGGTGTTGGTTGTGATCTCTCCTCTTTCATTCATGATTTTGTTGATTTGGGTCATTTCTCTTTTCTTTTTGATCAGTCTGGCCAGGGGTTTATCAATCTTGTTAATTCTTTCAAAGAACCAGCTCCTAGTTCCGTTGATCTGTTCTACTGTTCTTTTGGTTTCTAGTTCATTGATTTCTGCTCTGATCTTTATTATTTCTCCTCTCCTGCTGGTTTTAGGCTTTATTTGCTGTTCTTTCTCCAGCTCCTTTAGGTGTAAGGTTAGATTGTGTATTTGAGACCTTTCTTGTTTCTTGAGAAAGGCTTGTATTGCTATATACTTTCCTCTCAGGACTGCCTTTGCTGTATCCTAAAGATTTTGGACAGTTGTGTTTTCATTTTCATTGGTTTCCATGAATTTTTTTAATTCTTCTTTAATTTCCTGGTTGACCCATTCATTCTTTAGTAGGATGCTCTTTAGCTTCCATGTATTTGAGTTCTTTCCGACTTTCCTCTTGTGATTGAGTTCTAGTTTCAAAGCATTCTGGTCTGAAAATATGCAGGGAATGATCCCAATCTTTTGGTACCGGTTGAGACCTGATTTTTGACCTAGGATGTGATCAATTCTGGAGAATGTTCCATGGGCACTAGAGAAGAATGTGTATTCCGTTGCTTTGGGATGGAATGTTATGAATATGTCTGTGAAGTCCATTTGGTCCAGTGTTTCATTTAAAGTCTTTATTTCCCTGTTGATCTTTTGCTTAGATGATCTGTCCATTTCAGTCAGAGGGGTGTTAAAGTCCCCCACTATTATTGTATTGTTGTCAATGTGTTTCTTTGCTTTTGTTATTAATTGCCTTATATAATTGGCTGCTCCCATGTTCGGGGCATAGATATTTACAATTGTTAGATCTTCTTGTTGGATAGACCCTTTAAGTAGGATATAGTGTCCTTCCTCATCTCTTATTACAGTCTTTGTTTTAAAATCTAGTTTGTCTGATATAAGGATTGCCACCCCAGCTTTCTTTTGGTGTCCATTAGCATGGTAAATGGTTTTCCACCCCCTCACTTTCAATCTGGGGGTGTCTTTGGGTCTAAAATGAGTCTCTTGCAGACAGCATATGGATGGGTCTTGTTTTTTAATCCAATCTGATAGCCTGTGTCTTTTGATTGGGGCATTGAGCCCATTTACAAATTCAGGGTAACTATTGAAAGGTATGAATTTAGTGCCATTGTATTGCCTGTAAGGTGACTGTTATTGTATGTTGTCTGTGTTCCTTTCTGATCTATGCTGCTTTTAGGCTCTCTCTTTGCTTAGAGGTCCCCTTTCAATATTTCTTGGAGGGCTGGTTTCGTGTTTGCAAATTCCTTTAGTTTTTGTTTGTTCTGGAAGCTTTTTATCTCTCCTTCTACTTTCAATGATAGCCTAGCTGGATATAGTATTCTTGGCTGCATATTTTTCTTGTTTAGTGCTCTGAAGATATCTTGCCAGTCCTTTCTGGCCTGCCAGGTCTCTGTGGATAGGTCTGTTGCCAATCTAATACTTTTACCATTGTAGGTTACATATCTCTTCTCCCGAGCTGCTTTCAGGATTTTCTCTTTGTCTCTGAGACTCGTAAGTTTTACTATTAGATGTCAGGGTGTTGACCTATTTTTATTGATTTTGAGAGGGGTTCTCTGTGCCTCCTGGATTTTGATGCCTGTTTCCTTCCTCACATTAGGGAAGTTTTCTGCTATTATTTGCTCCAATATACCTTCTGCCCTTCTCTCTCTTTCTTCTTCTTCTGGGATCCCAATTATTCTAATGTTGTTTCGTCTTATTGAATCACTTATCTCTCAAATTCTGCCCTCGTGATCCTGTAGTTGTTTCTCCCTCTTTTTCTCAGCCTCTTTACTTTCCATCATTTGGTCTTCTATATCACTGATTCTCTCTTCTGCCTCATTTATCCTAGCAGTTAGTGCCCCCATTTTTGTTTGCACCTCATCAATAGCCTTTTTGATTTCGACTTGGTTAGATTTTAATTCTTTTATTTCTCCAGAAAGGGTTTCTCTAATAACTTCCACGCTTTTTTCAAGCCCAGCTAGTATCTTTAAAGTCATGATTCTGAACTCTAGGTCCGACATCGTACTAATGTCCGTTTTGAGTAGGTCCCTGGCTGAGGGTACTACCTCTTGTTCTTTTTGCTGAGGTGATTTTTTTCGTCTTGTCATTTTGTCCAGAGGAGAATAGATGAATGAGAGAACAAAATGCTAACAGGTTTACAACGTCCCCAGCAAATATATTGTATACAAATCAGAAAAGACCTGAAACCAGGGGAAAAGAAAGGGAAAGAAAGAAAAAAGAAAGAGGAAAAAAAAAAAAGAAAAAAAAGTATAAAAACAAAAACAGAACAATACAAAAAAAGCAGAATGTGATCAAATGTGATCAGGCTAGTGCATAGATCAGTGCCACACACTAGATTTTGGGCGTAATTTGGTCTGTTAGAAAAAAGTGCCTCTTAAAATCTTAAAGGAAGAAAGACATATATGTACAAAATAAGGATTGATACAATGAAGGGATAGAAGATGACTGTAAAGATGAAAATTATAAAAGATTTTATAAAAGGTCTTGATAAGATAAGAAGTTGTTTGAAAAAAGAAAGAAGATTAAAAAAAAAAGAAAAAAGGGAGAGAATGTGATCAGGCAGGAGACTAGAACCATACACTAGTGATTTAGGGTATATTTTTATCTGTTAGAAGAAACTGTATCTCAAAATTTTAAAGAGAGAACAACTTATATATATATGCCAAAAATAAGGGTAACTACTATGAAGGGATAAAATATGACTCTAAAAATGAAAAATAAAAAATGTTTTTTTTTTTTAAAGAGATTGATAAGATGTTGGTTGAAAAAGGAAAAAAGAAAAAGAAATAAAACAGTTAACAAAAATTAACTTTGATGAACTAATGAATCATGGTAAAAAAAAGCCATGAATTCTATGTGCAGTATTCCCCTAGTGCTGGAGTTCTCCTGTTCTCCTTGATCGGTAATCTTGGTCTTGGCTTGCTGGCTGTTCGTGCTGATCTTCTGGGGGAGGGGCCTGTTGCTGTGGTTTCCAAATGTCTTTGCTGGAGGCTGAATTGCCCCGCCCTTGTCGGTCCGGGCTAAGCAAGCTGCTCGGGTTTGATCTCAGGAGCTTTTGTTCCCTGCAAGCTCTCCGTACAGCCTTGGAGGACCAGGGCAAAAATGGTGGCCTCCCAATCTCCGCCTGGGAGGAACCGAGAACTTGGAGCCCTGCTCCTCAGTGTGCCCCCAGAGAAAAGCAGTCACTCCTGTGTCCCCGGTCTCCGGCTGCACTCCGTGCTCACCCGGCCTGTGACCGAGCATTTGTATCTCTGGCACCCGACCCCGTGTGGAGTCTCCAAACCCAGCAGATCCCTGCGGTGCGTTCCCACGCCGCTCCTCCCCGGGAAGGAAGGGGAGTCTCCCCGGATCTGCCGCCTGTTGGGTCCCTGCTGCAGGAGCAGTGGCCCGACTGGTCCGCGGATCACAGTTTATGGCAACCCCGAGCTGAGAGCCCGCGCCTCGGCTCCGTCTCTGCAGCCGGCTTCCCTGCTCTGATACCTGGGAGCTCTGGTGCACTCAGGCTCCCCCGGTCTTTCTGTGACCCCAAGGGTCCTGAGACCCCACTGTCCCGCGAGGGTTCCACCCCCGCTTAGCCACTGGAGCGACATCCCTCAGCGGAGCCGACTTCTAAAAGGTCCGATTTTGTGCTCCGCGGCTCTAGCACTTGCCAGAAGCGGCCGGCGGAGGCCCCTCCCCCACCGTCTATCCTCCCGAATATCGCCTCGGATTCACTTCTCCGCACGTCCTACCTTCCAGTAAGTGGTCGCTTCTCTGTTCGGATAGTTGTTGCTACTCTCCTCTTTGATCTCCTGTTGAGTTCGTAGGTGTTCAGAATGGTTTGATCCCTATTCAGCTGAATTCCTGAGACCAGACAAAATCTAGGTCTCCTACTCCTCCGCCATATTGCTCCGCCCCCTCCAGAAACATTAAAGTCTTAAATATCAGAAATGACATGTGATTTGATCATAAGTCCAAGAATATTGTTCATGTTCCTCTGGTAATTTATGATATGAAAAATAGTCTAAGAACTATAATTGCCATAAACTTCCATTTAGTATTAAAATTCAGAATAACAAAGCACTAGAATTGTATGTTTTGAATATTCAGTGCACTTCTAAGATATCTTCAAAACATGAAGACAATTTGATGGAACAAATCATTCTTAGAGCAGTTTTCTTCAGCTTTCTTCTTCTGAACTTATTGCAAAATGTGTCAATGGTTATTCTAGTATTCACATCAAGTCATTAAGATAGAATATATAAAATAAATCATAGGTGAATCTATTTGTTTAAAAGTAGAAATCTTTCTGATTAAAAGAAATTACATATTTTGCCTTGAGCTGGTAACAAACTATTTCAAATAATACTATTTTCTTTGTGAAAATCATAGTTACTTTTCAATAAGTACAAAACACTATTGGCAAAATGTTATCATTTAATCCTTTCAATTCTATTATATTATAGATGAGGAAAGTGATGCAGAAGTTGTTGAGCTAGGGAGAGATAAAATTGGCATTTGAATCTAGGTAGTTCAAAACTTATGTTAGTCTAATACTAAATATAACTATTTACATTATTTTTTTTTAATTGCCAGCTATTTACTATGAAAATCTTTGTGGACTGTATTTTCATTTGATTTAATTACTCCATTATTAATATTATTTAGATTATAACATTGATATTTTATTTATTTTTAAATATTTTTTTTATTTATTTAACAAAGATAGCAAGAGCAGGAACACAAATAGGGGGAGTGGGAGAGGGAGAAGCAGGCCTCCCACTGAGCAGGGAGCCTGATGCGGGTCTTGATCCCAGGACACTGGGATCATGACCTGAGCTAAAGGCAGATGCTTAACCAACTGAGCTACCCAGGTGCCCCAAAACATGGATATTTTAAATACAAAAAGAAGATAAAAATATTTTCGACAAAAAATATTCAAGGTTATTTTGTATGTGCATTTGTAATGTAACCAAAAAGCTTTCCTCTGTGTTCCAAGTTGAATAGAATGTTTGTCTAAATATAGTTTAGTTTTTTTAAAACCTAATTTAGATTAATAATTAGTAATAAAACAGACCTGAAGGACATAATTTTCTATATAAATATTTTTTTCTCATTTTCGGTTCTAAAATAAACTTTAGTTTCCAGTAAATGCATGAGAATAATGCAAACCTCATTACAAACATAGGTAATGCCTCAGCATATCTTAGCTGTTTTTAAAATATTTTGTAATATAAAGAAACAAGGAGAATCAGAACTGGCATATTTATAATGAATGGCAGAAAAATTCAATAAACCAAAAAATCTTAATCATCACGGATGTCAACACTGCTGCTTTCTCACTATTGAGATTTTTCATAATCTTTCCACACCCACAAACCCAGAGAAAACTATCTTTTTCATTAATGTCTTATATAATATTTCCCTTAAGTTTTATCTGGTTATCAGATTTTCCTTCTTACTTTCCATGGGAATTATTGTATGAAGTAGAAATTATTAAATGCTAATTAACTACAAATAATATAGGGAACATTTATATTGGTTCAGGAGATTTGATGCAGAAACTGGATTTTCTTTGCTTCAGAACCAAGGACTGTGTCCCTCACAAATTTCCAGTGTTACACAAACCAGCTTTTATTTCCAAAAACATTTAGGAAGTCTGCCCTAAAATACAGAATGAATGCCCTTTATGGAAATTATGATTCATTTGATCTAAGATTAGGGCCCAAGCGTGTGTATTTTTAACAGTCTTTGCAGGTATGGTAATGACATTCTGAAATGTCATTCAAGAAACACTAGTTTATTATAGTTCACATTAAGGCTTATTTTTGTTTAGTAATGTAATTATTATTTAATATTGTAATTAATAAATGTAATTGTATTTATGCAATGATGTTCTTTCTCGGTAGTTCTACAGTGAATTAATGAAGACAATAACAAGTAAACAGGTAATCCAAAGAACATAATTTCTTTGTATTATTTCTATCATCTTTATGGTGGTGGGGGAATAGGATTGGAGTAGCAGACTAAGGCTCTACAAAGTAATTTCAGAGAAATTCTAAAATTCTGTCTACCAACTACTCCATCTATTAATTCTCTGTTAGACAGCTGTTTCTCCTACTTCTACTTTGCCGAGCCATATGGTAAACTCAGAAGGCATATATGTGGCAATTGCTATGTACTAAACCCTGTTGATGAAAATCATAAGAGCAGCAACTTCATGTCCTTTTACCCAAACATCTTTATGAAGTAAGAGTTAGCAGTTGTATACATACATGCTCTTTTTAAAAAAATCAAAAGCATGCATTTTCAATGGAAAACTGTTAATAACAAATATTTGAAAATTTATTATAATCTTTCTGTAATCTTTATATGTGACACTTTATATTAACTTCCTAAACATCGGATACTTAAGACAATATAAAACAGAGATTCAGTTTAAAGAGGAATAAGTCAGAGTTAAAATATGGCTTAAATTATCTAATAATACAATAGAAGTAGTAGAAAGAAAAGTATGTTTATTAGGTTGGGTTGAATAGGTCAGGGGAAGCCTTTGTCATGATGTGATAACTATATTGAGTTTGGGGAGATAATTCAAGTTTATACATATTGACAAAAAGGGGACAGACATTCCAGGCAGAGAAAGAAGGATGTAGACTTCAAATATTCCTTAAAAACTACTGAGAGAAATTACATGATTATTCCCTACCCTAAATGATCTACCTGCTAGTCTTACTTTTATGTATGCTTTTGAAGCATTTGCTGTTTATAACAGTCAGTGGTGTAGGACTTAGATATACAAGACAAGATACTAAAGTCCTGTTATTCAGCTTTCTCTTATTATAATTCATTATGAGGTCTTGAGTTCCTTGCTCATACATGCTAATTCACATATTTTATGATGTCTGTTTTGCCTCAGTCATGTTTAGGAACTTCAAGCTGTTCGGAAAGTCAAATTAACTCTTATTTGTTATAGCTTGGTTTTCTTTTTTGTTTGTTTATTTGTTTTTTATTTTTCCTTCAGAGGTTGATAATACATTGACTGCAGGAAAAATGCAAACATATTAATTATTCAAAAAGGACATACTTATAAATTTGTTGAATAAACTATAATCAATGTAATAATATGAATATAGTAAGGGTTATATGTGAAAGGGGAAATATGAGTGGATGAGTGTTGTATAAATATCTCTAATTATTTAGATAAAAATTATTTAGCCATTAATTTCATTCATTAATGAAAAGTGAACAGAGAAAAAATAATCTGATAAATTTTCAGAGATGTCATTCCAAATTATTCATTACATTGTTCAAATTATGAGTTATATGACTGGAGTATTTTTCTAGAAACAAGCATAGGCTACTATATTAAAAGTTCTGCAGATCTAGATACACAGAAATAAAATTGGGGAATTGCATATAACATGAGGATGGTTTTGACTGTCCTAGGCTATGGTAATGGGATTCCTGCCAAGTGTGTAAAAGAGAAAGCTATAAGAAATGCTTTGGTGGGGACGCCTGGGTGGCTCAGTTGTTGGGTGACTGCCTTCGGCTCAGGTAGTGATCCCAGGGTCCTGGGATCGAGTCCCACATCCGGCTCCTTGCTCAGTGAGGAGCCTGCTTCTCCCTCTCCCTGTACTGCTCCCCCTGTTTGTGCTCTCTCTCTCTCTGACAAATAAATAAATAAAAATCTTTAAAAAATAAAAAAAAGAAATGCTTTGGTAACACAAAATGACTTCCAAAGAAGTTACGACTTGATATACCCTTTGAAGATTTTTATGTAATGCTTTTGCCCTTCTGTAAGAGCCCAACTAATTTTTTAATGGTATCTAATTTCCTGTAGCATTTTTCTGTATCCAGCATATCTGAAACAATATATTCAACTGGACAGTTGGTATTTAATATAAGCAAAAAATAGTAGGAAAAATCATAGAAAAACTAACATTTTTTACTTGCACAATAGTGCTGAGTGTTAAAATAAGCTCTATCTTGGTTAGCTAAACATTAGATTTTATTACAATTACACACCCATGCACACATATTTACACACACACACAAATGTACATTGAGATAAATAATAATATATATATCTGATATATATATTATAGAAATTCCCATTGGAGATTGGAGAGTTCTGGACAGAACAATACATTGGTGGAGGCATAGGTATTTATGACTTCCAAGCAATATAATTAGTTTATTTTCCCAATTCCAGTTGGCAAGGATGTTAAACTAGGTCCAGGTCACCTTCCTACATCAGTAAGGGAGTGAATAGATCTATAGAAATATATTATCATATCCTCAATTAGTATTTACAATACATCATATACAATGTCTGATACTCAATAAAAAATAACAAAGCAACTTAGGGGAAAAAAAATTGGCCAAGCAAGTAAAACAGAAAAACTACCAGATAGCAAGATAATGATAATGTGAAATAAAGGCATATAAATAAGTATAATTACTATGCTAAGGAATTTAATATAGAATGCTTTTACCAGATTATAGGAAACTATAAACAAGAATCAGAATAAAATGTCTTCTGCAGATTAGACATTGATTAAAATAGAATTTCTGTTTTTGACCTAGGAATATTTGACTTGGTCCTTGTGGTAGATTGAATAATGTCTCCCCAAAGATGTCCATATCCTAATCTCAGGAACCTGTGAGTATGTCACCTTACATTCCAAAGAAACTTTGAAGATATGCATAAATTAACAATCTTGTGATGAAGAATTACCCAGGATTTTTCAGCTGGACTCAATAGAGGGGAGGTCAGAGAAAAGGGTAGATGCTACACTCTGGCTTTGAAGATGAAGGAAGGGGCCATAAACCAAGGAATGTAGATAATATCTAGAAGCTGGAAAAGACACAAAAACAGATTCTCCTTAGAGCGTCCAGAAGAAATGTAGCCCTGCAAACCCAATTTGGACTCTGACTGCCAGAATACAAAGAATAAATCTGTTTTTAAGTAGCTAAGTTTATAATAATTTGTTACAATAGAAACTAGAAAATAATATAGACCTATAGCAGTAATTAATAAGATTTAACAATTGTTTCTTTTGTAGGTAGGGTATAAGTGTAATCCATATTAAAATGTGTTATGAGAAGATGGGTGTGTGAGTGTTCAGGCATGAACAATGTCAAATACAGTTTTCCTGCTTAGCATTCATTTCTACCCTCTTCTACCTTGCTTTCCTAATTTTAGAAGCTAACAGCTAAAACCTGACTTTCACAAGACTCCTTGAAGTGGCAGGAGATTCTTAGAGTGAACAATAATACTGGTTTGCCTGAGATTATCCCAGTTTAGTACTGAAAATATCATATCCAGGAAACCTTACAATCCTACGAAAACCTGTAAGGCTACATCATGGCTTTCATGGATCTAGGTACTATTCACTTTTGGGGGAACGTTTTTCCAGAAAAAATAACTAAATAAAAATATATGAATCTACAACTATATTGGTATAAAAACAAATAAAACACATGCTTCATTCATTATTATATACTTACACTATTCTTTTTTTCCCTGATTTTAAAAGAAATTAAGATTAAAACATTTCTACTTTAGCCACTCCTTCTTCCTGCTGGAATTTAGAAATGATAGAGATACAGCATCCCACCAGTACATGGGAGAAAGGTCAACAAAATTTCAGAAACCTTGGCTTGGCATCCTTCAGCTGCTAAAATAATTCCAGTAATCACTCACCATGTGTCTTGTTTAGTGAGGGAAAAAAAACTATCTATCTATCATCTATCATCTATCTATCATCTATCATCTATCATCGATCATCTATCTATCTATCTATCTATCTATCTATCTATCTATCTATCTATCTATCATCAATCTATCTATCTAATTTTTATGAATTGAAGCCATCAGTTTTGTGCTCCTCACAGCCACCACAATCCTTAAATGATGCATCCATTTACTTACAATGTAAGAAAATAACATGCATTGTGTCAAACACCAAGCATGGTAGTTCAATGAAGAAAGTCACGTTAGAATGAAAGTAATAAATCATATGTTAACATGTGCCAAAGAAAGACTACCATATAAACTACTTATGATATTATTTTCTATCTAAAGATAGAAAATATCCCATCTTTCCTTCAAATAATAAAACCACTAAAACTTTTTAAATGGGTAAATTCCAATAAGACTGAATCATGATCAAAATAACACTCATCTTAAGAACCTTCTAAATCTAGAAATTAAGTTGCCATGCTTACTGTTATCTGTTAAAACATAGAACAGAAAAAAGATACAGAAGTGCAAAAGGACAAGATAATGAGAGGGAATGAGAAATCCATGGGAAAATGAAAGTAGAAAAGGAAAAATGAGAAATGTCTGGGGAGGTAATAAAGATCAAAAACCTGACTCTGTTTGTGAAGAAACAGGCTCAATATAACTGTTCATTATTTATGTCCTAATGTAACTGAGAGTCTTCAATAGTTCCATAGTGGCAAAATGAGTTTTGATGTCAGTTATTTGATGTCTTTGAAAAGTTCTGTAGTGTAAAACAGACCATTTATTTATAATTACATATGTTGTGTAACTCCAGTGTGTTAAGTGCTGGCATTTAAGCTCCTTGAGGACAATGCCAATGCCTTCTTAAATTATCTATGGGTGGGATGGGAGGAAAGATGCTTGAAGAGTAAGGGACCTCGTTTTATCTGGTCCCTTGAATTTAGCTAGATAACTATCAAATCATTTTGAACACCCATGAATTCAACCTTTGATGTAAAAAAAGAATATCTGGAACTCTGCAAGTAGAAAAACAACCGGGGCACCTGGGTGGCTCAGTTGGTTAGGCGGCTGCCTTCGGCTCGGGTCATGATCCCAGGGTCCTGGGATTGAGCCCCGCATCGGGCTCCCTGCTCGGCGGGAAGCCTGCTTCTCCCTCTCCCACTCCCCCTGCTTGTGTTCCCTCTCTCTCTGTCTCTCTCTGTCTCTGTCAATTAAATAAATAAAATCTTTAAAAAAAAAAAAAGAAAAGAAAAACAACCACTTGTTGCAAGGTAGGACGTGTGCAGAAGTAATTCTGAGGAGTTATATCAGAAGATAAATGGCAGGGGTAGGGAGCCTCAGTAAGTTGGCTACTGGAAAGTGATATAACCCTGGAGGGCAAAATCAGAACCCTTAGAAATCTGCTCCAGTGAGAGATATCCCTGCATGAAAGGTGCTTAGGCAGTGAAACAGGGCAGAATTCTAGGTGGGATAGTGTGGTCTCAGAATTCCTGGAATTGCAGAAAGAACAAGGGTGCCTGAGCCAGTAGAGTTCCCAAAGCATTGGAGCGGGGAAACTGGTTACAGGCAGCAAGGCTGGGAGGGGGCTCTCAGCTCAGTTCACCATAAACTGTGAGCTGCACCTGGACAGGGTATTGCTTTCCATGTGGGGACACTGCAAAAGACAAGAAAACAGTGACCTTCCACTTTCCCCTGAGAGGGGTGGAGTGAGTGTGTACACAACCGGGCAACAGCTCTCAGTGCAGGAGCCCTGTAAAGGACAGTGGTGGGCAACCCTCTGCCTTCCCCCAGGAGGGATGGAGAGGGTGCAGGCTCTATCTGGTAACTGCTTTATGTGCCAGGGCCTGACAAAGTGCAGAAACTCAGGACCCTATGCCTTCCCCCAGGGATGATCAGTATCAGTATTGGTGAGCACTGCAGAAGTCTCTGGAGTTTGACATACACAAAAGTAAAGACTGTTTATCATTGAGGGTTTACTGAAGACAGGAACTGTAATCTTTTGGCTCTAGGGCTGGAGATCGGGGTGTGGCCATTTTTATTTTGATCCTCTAAAGAGGTGCAGAAAGCCTTAAGGGAGCAAAAATCACATAGAGCAACCAAAAACAGCTCACACAGAAACCAACCCCCTGGAAAGAAGTGGTACAACTCTGCTCAGAGAGAGACACCTGAGAAGAAGTGTAACAAGCCCCTCCCCCAGAATACCAACTGAAGAACAGGTGGACAGCAAGTTTACAGAACACACAGGACTGTAAAATTCCAGTGCCAGGGGAAAATATTATATAGAATTTATTTTTTCTCATGATTTGTTTATCTTTCAGTTTAAATTTTACCACATCTTTTTTTCTTTTTTTCCCTTTTCAACTACTTTCTTATTTTATCAACTCTTATTTTTGTCTTTTTTTCACTTTCATTTTTACATTTACACTTTATAGATATATTCTTCATTTTTTGCTTCCTTTCACTCTTTTCCATTTTATTTTTGTATATATATATATATATATATATATATATATATATATATGTTTTGCTTTCTTTACAATTTTGGTATTAGTGTCTTCCAACACAGACCAAAATAACTCAGAACCAAGTGGATCACCCTGTTTTGTCCTATGAGATCATATTCTCTCTTCCCACCCTTTTATTTTTGTCTTTGTCTTTTCTTTTTTTGGTTTCTGAACTCTTTGGATTTGTCTAGTGTGTATTTTACTTGGATCATGGTTGATATTTCTGATTCTGTTCACTTGTTTATCCATTCTACCCTGGGAAAATGACTAGGAGGAATTCACAACACAAGAAAAAAACCAGAGGTAATACTCTCTGCCACAGATCTAATTGATATAGATATAAGTAAAATGTCAGCTGGAATTCTGGATAACAATTATAAAGTTACTAGTTAGGCTTGAAAAGAGCATAAGGGACACAAGAAAATATCTTAGTGCAGAAATGATACCTAATCAGGCCAAAATTAAAAATGGTCTAAATGAGATGTAGTCTCAATTGGATGATCTAACAGCTAGGGTAAACGAAGCAGAAGAGAGAGTAAGTGATACAGAAGACAAGTCAAAGGAGAGGAAGGAAACTGAGGAAAAGACAGAAAAACAACTAATGGACCATAAGAGGAGGCTTTGAGAAATCACCAATGCCATAAAATGAAACAACATGAGGGGGCAGACCAAGATGGCTCAGGAGTAGGAGACCTAAATTTTGTCTGGTCCCAGGAATTCAGCTAGATAGGGATCAAACCATTCTGAAAACCTATGAATGCAACAGGAGATCGAAGAAAAGAATAGCAGCAACTCTGAACAGAAAAGTGACCACTTTCTGGAAGGTAGGGCATGCCAAGAAGTGAATCTGAGGCGATATTCGGGAAGATAAACCACGGGGGGAGGGAGACTCCATCAGCCACTATGGGCAAATGATAGAGCAACAGAGCACAAATTTGGAACTTTTAGAAGTTGGCTCCGCTGAGGGACATCGCTCCAGTGGCTAAGCGAGGGGTGGAAACCTCGCAAGAGAGTGTGGTCTCAGGACCCTCGGGGTCACAGAAATACTGGGGGTGCCTGAGGTTGGCAAAGCTTGCAGGTATTGGAGCAGGGAAGCCAGCTGCAGAGACGGAGACAAGGAGTGGGCTCTTAGCTCAGGGTTGCCATAAACGGTGATCTGTGGCACAGTCAGGCTACTGCTCTTCCAGCAGGGACCCAACAAGCAGCAATCTGGGGAGACCTGTTCCTCCCCCCGGGGGAATGGCGCAGGGGTGCACCACAGGAATCTGCTGGGTTTGGAGACTCCAAACAAGGTCATGTGCCAGAGATAGAAACGCTTGGTCACAGGCCGGGTGAGCACGGAGTGCAGTCACAGACCAGAGAGATGGGAGTGATTGCTTTTCTCTGGAGGTACAATGAGGAGTGGGGCCGAGTTCTCGGCTCCTCCGGGTGGAGATTGGGAGGCCGCCATTTTCACTTTCATCCTCCAAAGCTGTATGGAAAGCTTGTAGGGAACAAAAGCTCCTGAGAGCAAACCTGAGCAGATTACTTAGCCTGGCCACCGGCAAGGGAGGGACAATTCCATCTCCTGCAAAGACATTTGAGAACCACTGCAATGAGCCCCTCCCCAAGAAGACCAGCAAGGCCAGCCATCCAAGACCAAGTTTACCAATCAATGAGAATGGCAGAACTCCATCACTAGTGGAATATAGCACATAGAATTCATGGCTTTTTTCCCAAGATTCTTTAGTGTTTCAAAGTTAATTTTTTAAAATTTTCTTTTCTTTCTTTTTCTTTTGAATTTTTCTTTTTCCCTTTTCAACAAACATCTTCTCAAACCCTTTTTTAATTTTTTTTATTTTCCATTTTTAGAGTCATATTCTATCCCTTCATAGATAGTAGCTAACCTTATTTTATATATATACCACTGAGGAATGGGGCCTCAAGTTCTCGGCTCCTCCAGGGCGGAGCTTCAGAGGCCGCCATTTTCACTCTTGTTCTCCAAAGCTGTACGGAAAGCTTGGAGGGAACAAACAAGAGAAGATAAATAATAAAGATCAGAGTAGAAATCAATGAAATAGAAACCAAAAGAAGAGTAGAACAGATCAATGAAACTAGGAACTGCTACTTTGAAAGATTAACAAAATGGATAAACCCCTGCCTGGACTTCTCAAAAAGAAAAGAGAAATGACCCAAATAAATAAAATCATGAATGAAAGAGGAGAGATCACAACCAATACCAAATAAATACAAACAAATATAAGATATATTATGAACAACTATATGCCAGCAAATTAGATAATCTGGAAGAAATGGATACATTCCTAGAGATGTATCAACTAACAAAACTGAACCAGGAAGTAATAGAAAATCTGAACAGACCTATAACCACTAAGGAAATTGAAACGGTCATCAAAAATCTCCCAACAAACAAGAGCCCAGGGTCAGATGGCTTCCAGGGGAATTCTACCAAACATTTCAAAAATAATTAATACCTATTCTTCTGAAACTGTTCCAAAAATTAGAAACGGAAGGAAAACTTTCAAAGTCGTTTTATAAGGCCACCATTACCTTGATCCCCAAACCAGACAAAGACCCCATCAAAAAGGAAAATTACAGACCAGTATCCTTGAGGAACACAGATGCAAAAATTCTCACCAAAATACTTGCCAATAGGATCCAACATTACATTAAAAGGATTATGCACCACGACCAAGTGGGATTTATCCCTGGGCTGCAAGGTTGGTTCAACATCCGCAAATGAATCAATGTGATAAAATACACTTATAAAAGAAAGAACAAGAATCATATGATCTTCTCAGTTGATGCAGAAAAAACATTTGATAAAGTATAGCATCCTTTCTTGATCAAAACTCTTCAAAGTATAGGGATAGAGGGCACATAACTCAATATCATAAAAGCCATCCATGAAAAACCCACAGTGAATATCATTCTCAAAGACGAAAAACTGAGAGCTTTTCCAAAAAGGTCAGGAACACGGAAGGGATGTCCACTATCACCACTGCTATTCAACATAGTATTAGAAGTTCTAGCCACAGCAATCAGACAACAAAAGAAATAAAATGCATCTGAATCAGCGAAGAAGAAGTCAAACTCTCAATCTTTGCAGATGATATGATACTTTATGTGGAAAACCCAAAAGACTCCACCCCAAAACTGCTAGAACTCATACAGGAATTCAGTAAAGTGGCAGGATATAAAATCAATGCACAGAAATCAGTCGCATTCCTATACACCAAAAACAAGACAGAAGAAAGAGAAATGAAGGAGTTGATCCGATTTACAATTGCACCCAAAACCACCAGATACCTAGGAATAAATCTAATGAAAGAGACAAAGAGCCTGTACTCAGAAAACTATAAAATACTCATGAAAGAAATTGAGGAAGACACAAAGATATGGAAAAACGTTCCATGCTCATGGATTGGAAGAACAAATATTGTGAAGATATCAATGCTACCTTGAGCAATCTACACATTTAATGCAATCCAGATCAAAATACCATCCACTTTTTTCAAAGAAATGGAACAAATAATCCTAAAATTTGTATGGAACCAGAAAAGACCCCGAATAGCCAGAGGAATGTTGAAAAAGAAAAGCAAGGCCGTTGGCATCACAATTCTGGACTTCCAGCTCTATTACAAAGCTGTCATCATCAAGAGAGTTTGGTAGTGGCACAAAAACCGACACATAGATTAATGGAACAGAATAGAGAGCCCACAAATGGACCCTCAACTCTATGGTCAACTAATCTTCAACAAAGCAGGAAAGGATGTCCAATGGAAAAAAGACTGTCTCTTCAACAAATGGTGTTGTGAAAATTGGACAGCCACATGCAGAAGAATGAAACTGGACCATTTCCTTACACTACACAGAAAAATAGACTCAAAATGGTTGAAAGACTTAAATGTAGGACAGAAGTCCATCAAAATCCTAAAGGAGAAGACAGGCAGCAACCTCTTCGGTGTCAGCTGCAGCCACTTCTTCCGAGGAACATCACCACAGGCAAGGGAAGCAATGGCAAAAATGAACTATTGGGACTTCCTCAAGATAAAAAGCTTTTGCACAGCAAAAGAAACAGTCAACAAAACCAAAAGACAGCTGACAGATGGGAGAAGGTAATTGCAATTGACATATCAGATAAAGGGCTAGTATCCAAAATCTATAAAGAACTTATCAAACTCAACACCCAAAAAATGAATAATCCAATCAAGAAATGGGCAGAAGACATGAACAGACATTTTTCCAAAGAAGACATCCAAATGGCCAACAGACACATGAAAAACTGGTAAACATCTCTCAGCATCAGGGAAATCCAAATCAAAACCTTAATGAGATACCACCTCACACCAGTCAGAACGGCTAAAATTAACAATTCAAGAAACAACAGATGTTGATGACACTGCAGAGAAAGGGGAACCCTCCTACACTGTTGGTGTGAACGTAAGCTGTTGCAGTCACTCTGGAAATCAGTATGGAGGTTACTCAAAAAGGTGAAAATAGAGCTACCCTATGACCCAGCAATTGCACTACTGGGTATTTACCCCAAAGATACAAATGTAGGGGTCCAAATGGTACATGCACCCTGATGTTTATAGCAGCAATGTCCACAATAGCCAAAATATGGAAAGAGCCACGATGTCCATCGACAGATGAATGGATAAAGAAGTGATTTTATATATATATATATATATATATATACACACACACACATATACATACATATAAATGGAATATTATGCAGCCTTCAAAAGGAATGATATCTTTCCATATGCAATGACATGAATGGAACTGGAGGGTATTATGCTGAGCGAAATAAGTGTATCAGAGAAAGACATGCATCATATGATATCACTGATATGAAGAATTTTTAATCTCAGGAAACAAACTGAGTCTTGCTGGGGTGGTGGGGGTTGTGAGGGATGGGGTAGCTGAGTGATAGACATTTGGGAGGGTATGTGCTATGGTGAGCACTGTGAATTGTGTAAGACTGTTGAATCACAGACCTGTACCTCTGAAACAAACAATATATTATATGTTAAAAGAAAATAATAAGAAGATAGCAGTAAGGGAAGAATAAAGCGGGGGGAATTGGAGGGGGAGATGAACCATGAGAGACTACGGACTCTGAGAAACACACTGAGGGTTCTAGAGGGCAGGGGTTTGGGGGCATTGGTTTGGGGGATTGGTTAGCCTGGTGATGGGTATTAAAGAGGGCACATACTGAATGGAGCACTGGGTGTTATACGCAAACAAAGAATCATGGAACACTACATCAAAAACTAATGATGTAATGTATGGTGATTAACATAACATAATAAAATTTTTTAAAAAAGGAATATAAGAAGAATTAAAAAAAATGAAACAATATGAGAATTACTGGGGTGCCTAAGGAAGAAGAAAAAGAGAGCATGCCAGAAGGTATATTTAAGCCAATCAAAGCTGAGAACATCCCTAATCTGGGGATTCCCAAAATCAATAAATTATCAACACCTCGACATTTAATAGTGAATTTTGCAAAAAAAAAAGGATGCATCTATATGGTCTCTATAAAAGACTCACTTTAGATCTGAAGACACCTCTAGACTGAAAGTAAGGGGGTATAGAACCATTTATCATGCTAATGGATCTCAAACGGAAGCTGGGATAGAAATCCTCATATCAGACAAATTAGATTTTAAACCAAGGACCATACTAAGAGATATAGAGGGACACCATATCATACTTAAAGGGTCTACCCAGGAAGAAGATCTAACTATTATAAATATATATATATATGCTCTTAATTTGGGAGCAGCCAATTCTATAAACCATTTAATAACCAAAGTAAAGAAACCATCAATAATAATACAATATTAGTAGGAGATTTCAACACATCACTCACAGCAATGGACAGATCATCTAAACAAAAATCAACAAGGAAACAAGGACTTTGAATGACACACTGGACCAAATGGACGTCACAGATATATACAGAGCTCTCCATCCTACAGCAACAGAATACATACACATTCTTCTTAAGTGCACATGGAACTTTCTCCAGAATAGGTGACATACTGTGTCAAAAATCAGGTCTCAAATGATACCAAAATATTGAATTATTCTCTGCATAGTTTCAGACCTCAATGCTTTGAACCTTGAACTCAACCATAAGAGGAAATTTGAAGGGAACTCAAACACTTGGAAGTTAGAGAGCATCCTACTAAAGAATGAATGGGTTAACCAGGAAATTAAAGAAGAATTTAAAAAATTTATGGAAACTAATGAAAATGAAAACACAACCATTCAAAACCTTTGGGATACAGCAAAGTTGGTCCCAAGAGGGAAGTACATTGCAATACAAGCCTCTCTCAAAAAAATTAGAAAAATCTCAAATACACAAGCCAACCTTACACCTAAAGGAGCTGGAGAAAGAACAGCAAAAAAAGCCTAAACCAAGCAAGAGAAGAGAAATAATAAAGATTAGACAGAAATCAATGAAATAGAAAAAAGAGTAGAACAGTTGAATGAAACTAGAGGCTGGTTCTTTGAAAGATAAATAAACCCATAGCCAGACTTATCAAAAAGAAAAGAGGAAGGACCCAAAATAAAATCATGAATGAAAGAGGAGAGATCACGACCAGCACCGAGGAAATACAAACAATTTTAAGAACAAATTATGAACAACTATATGCCAACAAATAAGGCAATCTGGAAGAAATGGATGCATTACTAGAAACTTATAAACTACCAAAACTGAAACAGGAAGAATTACAAAATCTGAAAAGACCTATAACCAGCAAGAAAATTGAAGAAATAATGAAAAAATCTCCCAAAAAGCAAGAGTCCAGGGCCAGATAGCTTCCCAGGGGATTTCTACAAAACATTTAGAGAAGAAATAATACCTATTCTACTGAAGGTGTTTCAAAAAATAGAAATGGAAGGAGAACTTCCAAACATGTTCTATGAGGCCAGCATTACCTCAATCCAAAAACCAAAGACCCCGTCAAAAAGAATTATAGACCAATATCCCTGATGAACATGAATGCCAAAATCAAAGCACAAAAATAAGTTGCATTTCTGTACACTAACAATGAGAAAGAGGAAAGAGAAATTAAAGAATCAATCCCATTTACAGTTGCACCAAAACCCATAAGATACCTAGGAATAAGCCTAACCAAAGAGATAAAGGATCTATACTCTAAAAACTACAGAACATTTATGAAAGAAATTGAGGAAGACACAAAGAAATGGAAAACCATTCCATGCTTATGGATTGGAAGAATACATATTGTTAAAATGTCTATGCTACCCAGAGCAATCTACACATTCAATACAATCCCTATCAAAATACCATTGACATTTTTTACAGAGCTGGAACAAATAATCCTAAAATTTGTGTGGAACCAGAAAAGAGCCCGAATAGCCAGAGGAATGTTGAAAAAAAAAAAAGCAAAGTTGGTGATATTACAATGCCAGGCTTTAAGGTATATTACAACATTGTATTCATCAAGACAGTATGGTACTAGCACAAAAACAGACACATAGATCAATGGAACAGAATAGAGAACCCAGAAATAGACCCTCAACTCTATGGTCAACTAATCTTTGACAAAACAGGAAAGATATCCAATTGAAAAAAGAGAGTCTTTTCAATAAATGTTGCTGGGAAAATTGGACAGCACACGTAGAAGAATGAAACTAGACTTTTTTCTTACACCGTACACAAAGATATACTCAAAATGTATGAAAGACCTGAATGTGAGACAAGAATCCATCAAAATCCTAGAGGAGAACACAGGCAACAACTTCTGCACCTCGGCCACAGCAACTTCTTGCTAGACACTTCTCCAAAGGTAAGGGAAACAAAAGCAAAAATGAATTACTGGGACTTCATCAAGATAAGAACTTCTGCACAGCAAAGGACACAGTCAACAAAACTAAAAGGCAATCTACAGAATGGGAGAAGATATTTGCAAGTGACATATCAGATAAAGGGCTAGTATTTAAGATCGATAAAGAAGTTCTCAAACTCAACACCAAAAAAACAAAGAATCCAGTCAAGAAGTGGGCAGAAGACATGAAGAGATATTTCCCCAAAGAAGACATACAAACAGCCAACAGACACATGAAAAAATGCTCCACATTACTTGGCATAAGGAAATACAAATCAAAATCACAATGAGATACTACCTTACACCAGTCAGAATGGTTAAATTAACAAGACAGGAAACAACAAATGTTGGTGAGGATGTGGAGAGAGGGGAACCCTCTTACACTGTTGGTGGGAATGCAAACTGATATAGCCACTCTGGAAAATAGTATGGAGGATCCTCAAGAAGTTAAAAATGGAGTTACCCTATGACCCAACAATTACACTAGTAGATATTTACCTCAAAGACACAAATGCAGTGATCTGAAGGGGTACCCACTCCCCAATGTTTACAGCACCAATGTCCAAAATAGCCAAACTGTGGAAAGAGCTGAGATGTCCATCCACAGATGAATGGATAAAGAAGATGTGGTATATACATATACAATGGAGTATTACTCAGCCATCAGAAAAGATAAATAGTTAACATTTACATTGATGTGGATGGAACTGGAGGATATTATGCTGAGTAAAATAAGTCAAACAGAGAAAAACAATTATATTGTTTCACTCACATGAGGAATATAAGAAACAGCACAGAGGATCATAGGGTAAGGGAGGGAAAACTGAAGAGCAAGTCATCAGAGAGATAGAAGAACCATGAGAGACTCTTAACTATAGGAATCAAACTGGGGGTTGCTGGAGGGTAGATGGGCAGGGGCATGGGGTAATTCAGTGATGGGCATTAAGTAGGGCATGTGATGTGATGAGCACTGGGTGTTATATGCAACTGATAAATTATTGAACACTACATCTAAGTAAGTAAGTAAGTAAATAAATAAATAAATAATTTTCTTTCATATGTGTAAATCCCAAGCCTAGCACATAGTAGGCTTTCAATAAATGTTGCTGAATATGTAAATGGATTAGTATCTCTTTTTCATAGACTGCTGAGGACACAAAAGATTATGTAAGACATAGATGGGAAGATAGCTGACACATGAAAAATAAATGAAACAAATAGTGAATAATATGGCATGCTTTAACACTATTGGGTGGTAAAAAAGGAAAAAATCTCTGTGAGGTAGTCTTCATCAGTAAGGTGGGATATGAGCTGGTATTTGAAAAGAGTTTTCAGGTAGGCTGATAAGATAAAGGAATTCATGGGGCATCTGGGTGGTTCAGGCAGTTAAGCATCTGCTTTCAGCTCAGGTCATGATCCCAGGGTCCTGGGATTGAGCCCCACTTTGGGCTCCCTGCTTTGCAGGGAGTCTGCTTCTCCCTCTCCCTGTGCCTCTCTCCCTGCTCATGCTCTCTCTCTTTCTCACTCATTCTCTCTCTCTCTCTCTCTCTCTCTCAAATAAAATATAAAAAGGATAAAGGAATTTATTTCCATTTGCAGTCACAATACAGGGGAACATATGACATATTCAGGAGAGTAGACTGATTTGATTGCTGCAGAAGTTTGAAATTTTAAACAAAAATGTAAAGATAAAAATTCCAATGATGGAAGTCCATGTGTTATATATAGTTGATGTGGTATTAATGATGTGATATCTGTGATAGGAAAGACTTTGAAGATCACATATATTAAATTCTTGAGCAAAATTCCATGAAGAAATTCATGATGGTAATGAAAAAGTGTTAAGGAATATGAACGAAAATTCTATGTTCCTCTTCTGACTCTGTTGTTTATAAATATGTGAGCCTGGTAAAATTAATCACATTCTATCAAACAGATTCTGAAACATGGGAGTAACAACTAATGCCCTGCCAGGCCCTCTTCAGAAATACTAATGAAAAATTATATATTTAAACTATAAGAAAACATTAAGGATAGATAGATGATTGATTGATAGATAATGTTATTTTTTATTTTTTTTAGGTATTGTTGGAATTTAGTATTTGTCAGTTCTTTACCACATCTTACCACACAATAATGTATTGTGTTTACCTTCTCCTATTTTTTTAATTAAATTATATTTTTTGATGTAGAGTTCCATGATTCATTATTTGTGTATAACACCCAGTGCTCCATGCAGTATGCGCCCTCTTTAATACCCATCACCAAGCTAACCCATCCCCCCACCCCCTCCCCTGTAGAACCCTCAGTTTGTTTCTCAGAGTCCAGTCTCTCATGGTTCATCTCCCCCTCTGATTCCCCCTCTTCATTTTTCCCTTCCTACTATCTTCTTTTTTTTTTAAATATATAATATATTATTTGTTTCAGAGGTATAGGCAAAGATGGAAGAGATATTTTAAGAAAGTGGTTCAGCAAGAGTAAAAAATTGGATAAAGATTTTAAATAAAACTTTCACTTTATCTGAAAAGTCTGATACAAGTGCCTTGATTAAAGTGATATGAAACAAAGTGCTTAGAATAGCAAAGATGACACTGAAAAAGCCAGGGCAATGATCCTGGAAAAGGAAAGAAACCAGAGTATTTACCAATACCCCTGAGCACCTAATAACATCACTTAATTAGCAAAGACAACCAGTGAGTGCTGAATTTTTCTATATGTGTACCCATTATGTCTTCCAAGGAAGAGCATGAGCTGAAAAGTGAAACCATTTTGTATTCTTCATTGTTTCCCATACACAGTGCCATGTATATAACAGTTATTCAGTCATTTTATTGAATTAATGAATTACCCCCAAAATATTTTTTTTATTCAGTGACATATTCCGAAAGCAAATAAATTAAATACATCCAATGATTTTTTTCAAGAATTACACTTTATCACTCTTCTTCTACTGCTTTGGTTTTCCTGATAACAGAATTTTCAAATATTTTGCGTTCAGTTGCCCTCTTCCCTGCTTTTCCCTGCAAGGTAAAATGTATTATTTGGTGAATGGAAGAGCTATTGGTTCATATTTTATTACTGAAAACTACTGTGTGCATTTACTATATCAAGAGTACTAAATGTGGAATTTGGGAACTTTCCGTATCAAAGAATAGAAGACAGACTTGGATAACTGTGTCTGCTACCTAGCCTCATACTTCCCATCACATGGGTTGTCCCAATTTTTAGATGGGGCACTTGAGGCTCACTGGGCTCTCACACTAGCCTTTTTACTCCATAGTCCTATCAGTATAAAAGATGAAAATTATGTATTAATTTCTAGCCTCTTCCATCTCTTTTCTGAATTGTTGCAAAACTTAAGTGGAGAAAAGTGCTCTTAAGTGGAAACTTAAAACTTAAATAGAGAATAATAAAATTTATATAAATATATTCCATGTAAAAAATGACCTCTGAAACATAATAGTTTTATATATTTACATGTAAAAAATAGCTCCCAATCCACAATTATTGGCTAACAGTTTTGTGGATCAGGAATCTGGGGATGGCTTATCTGGGTGCCTCTGGCTCAGGGTGTCTCAAAAAAGGCATTGATCAGGGCTGCCATCACCTCTTGGCTCCACTAGGGGAGGAGTCACTTGCAAGCAAATACATGTGACTGTTGACAGGTCTCAGTCCTCACTCTGAGCTGGCTAGAGATGGCAGTTTCCCAGCATATGGACTTCTTCATAGGACTTCTCACAAAATGGCAGCTTCCTTCCCTTATAGAGCAAGGGATCTAAAGAAGAAAACATGAGACAGTGAGAGTACCCCCACAGTTCCTTTGCAACCTTTTCTCAGAAATGCATCCTATCACTTTTGAAGTACTCTATTCATTAGAATGGAGGCACTAAACAGCCCAAACTGAAAAGGAGGGAATTGCTCAAAGACCCAAATATCAGGATATGGGAATCACTGGAGACCATCTTAGTGGTTGCCTATCATAGAACTACTAATTATTAGAATTCTAAAACCACAATATTTGGCATAATGGCTGGACTTTGGAAAACTTGACCTTGTGAATGGAATTCGGGAAACAAAATAACACATAATGTGTTATTTTTTTTATTTTTTATTTTTTGCATTGGGCAAATGACTTTGGGCTTTGGATTTCATCAAGGCATCAAGCTGGACATTTGATATTGACATTTTCTTTAGGTCCTTTTAATATCCAACTTAGAACATCTTCTCTCTACGACATTGGTGGGTAAAATAATTTTACTATCGCTGTTTTGTTTCTCAGGCAGATATACTGGCCATTAGAGAATTTTTGAAATGGATTTGTAAATCCTGACCTTTATCTAGACTAAGGGAAAATTCTGGAAATTAAGTAGTAGGCTTTCTTTGTATTCCTTCTTTATTTTCCACAAAGTGCTATTCATTCCTGTGAACATTAGAGATAGGGATTTTCACTTTATCCTGAGAAATGTCACAGAGCTTGCTTTTTTTTTTTTAATTACAGTGTAGTTAACATACAGTGCTACAATCATTTCAGATACACAATATAGTGACTCACCCATTCCATATATTATTCAGTTCTTATCAAGAGAAGTATACCATTAATCCCCCTCACCTTTTCCACTTTCACACACACCCACCTACCCTCTGGTAACTACTCGTATTGCTGTTAACGTCCCTCTTTGAACCACTTTTGCTGTGTTGCAAATATTTTGGATAATTGTATTTTCATTTGTCTTCATGTATTTTTAAATTTCCTTTTTGGTTTCTTGGTTGACTTTTCATGATTTAGTAGCATGTTATTAACCTCTATGTATTTGTGCTTTTTCCAGATTTTCTTGTAGTTGATTTCCAGTTTCATAGTGTTGTGGTCAGAAAAGATGCACACTATAAATTTTATCTTTTTGAAATTGTTGAAATTAATTCATGTTCTAATATGTGATCTAGTCTGGAAAATGTTCCATGTGTACTTGGAAAGAATATTTATTCTGCTGTTTTAGGATGGAATGTTCTGAGTATATCTTTTAAATACATCTGGTCCAGTGTGTCATTCAAAGCCATTGTTACCTTGCTGATTTTCTGTTTTGATGATCTGTCCATTGATGTAAGTGGGATTTTAATATCCCCTACTACTATTGTATTATTTTCAATTATTTCCTTTATATTTGTTATTAACTGTTTTATGTATTTGAGTGCTCCCATGTTGGGTACATAAATATTTACAACTGTTGTTTTCTTATCAGATTATCCCCTTAATGATTATACAGTGTCCTTCTTTGTCTCTTGTTATTGTGTGCATTTTAAACTTGATTTTGTCTGATATCAGTATTGCTACCCTGGCTTTCTTTTGACTCCATTCACGTGATAAATATTTCCCCATCCCTTCAGTTTCAATCTGCAGATATCTTTAGATCTGAAATGAGACTCTTATAAGCAGCATATAGATGGATCTTGTTTTTTTGTTTGTTTTTATTTTTATTTCTATCCATTCTGTCACCCTCTGTCTTTTGATTGGAGAATTTAGTCCACTTACTTTCAAAGTAATTATTGATATTTATTTATTGTCATTTTGTTATTTGTTTTGTGTTTGTTTTTTTTCAGTTCTCTGTTCCTTTCTTCACTTGCTCTCTTCTCTCACCATAAGTTGGATTTCTTTAGTGATATACTTGTATTCTTTTCTCTTTATTTTTGCATATCTATTACTACTTTTTGATTTGTGGTTACCATTAGGTTTATATAACATCTTCTGCTTATAGTACTCTGTATTAAGTCCATGGCTGCCTAAGTTGACCCCATTCTTTACTCTTCTGCATGTTTTAAGTATATAGTGTCATATTTTACATACTGTTATTTTGTGAGTCCCTGGGCTGATTTTTATAGATATACTTAGTTTTTATTACTTTTGTGCTTCCTACTTTTATTACTCTTACTTATGGACTTTCCTTTCCACTCACAGTCCCCTTTAACATTTCTTGAAGGGCAAGTTTAGTGACCATTAACTCCTTTAGCTTTTGTTTGTCTGGGAAACTCTTTATTTCTCCTTCTATTCTGAATGATAGTCATGGTGGATGGAGTATTATTGGCTGCATATTTTTCCCATCCAGCACTTTGGATATATTATGCCACTCTCTTCTGGCCTGCAAAATTTCTGCTGAAGATCTGCTGACAGTCTTATGGGATTTTCCTTGTATGTAACTGTCTTCTTATCTGTTGCTGCTTTTAAAATTCTTTCTTTATCACTGTTTTTGACAATTACTATGTGTCTTGGTGTGGACATTTTTGGATTGATTTTGTTGGTGGATGTCTGTAACTCCTGGATCTGAATTTCTGATTCCCCCAACAAATTCAGGAAGATTTCAGCTATTATGTCTTCAAATAAATTTTCTGCCCTCTCTTCTGTCTCTTCTGGGATTCCTATAATGCAAATGTTATTATGCTTGATGGAGTCACTGAGTTCCCTAAGTCAATTCTCATTTTGCATTTTTTTTTTTCTCTCACTTGCTCAGATTGATTCCTTTCTATCAGTCTGTCCTCCAGGACACTAATTTGTTCTTCTGCTTTTCTTAGCCAGATATTTATTCCATCTTGTGTATTTTCGATTTCAGTTATTGTATTCTTTTCTCTGGTTAGTTCTTTTCTATCTCCTTGTTAAGGGTCACACTGATTTCCTCCACTCTTTTCTGAAATCCAGTTAGCATCTTTATGATCATTTCTTTAAATTCTCCATCAGACATAGTACATCCATTTCACTTTGATCTCTTGTTGTGATTTTGCCCTCTTCTTTCATTTGGGACATAGTCTTCTGTATCCTTTTTTTTTGTCTAGCTCTCAATACCTGTTTCTGTGTGTGATGAACATTAGCTATGTCTCTTGCTTTCAAAAGTAGTGGGTGGGGTAAACACTTTTAACAAGATGGTTAAAGTCCTCTTCCATAAGGAACGTGCAGCCACCGTGGAGTCTAAGCCAGCTGGGCCCCTCCAGAAAGCCTATGCTTGTGGTGCAAACAATTTTAAAAAGGTGCATGCATTCTTTGTATGAAGTGATTGGAGGCTGCTGCCACCAGGATTGAGGCCCCACAGAGTGTACAGTCAGGAGATGTGATGTTGGTAAGGTTTGCACTGGTTTTCTAAGGGAGGGGGCCCACAGTGCTAGGACTGAGACAGGTCAGCTAGAGAGGGTGAGGAAAGATGTACACAAGTAAGGTAATGAATGCCACTACTATTCTGGTTCCAGCAGGCAGCTCTGTGTTTATGCTGGGGGATAGGGTAGGGAAATTGCAACCGCCAGTTTCTTTTTTCCTGGAAAAATCCCTCAGCAAATGCTGCAAATTTTAAATAACTCTCCCTCCTGTTTGTCCCACGTGTTTTTCAAACTGTTGCTTCTGCGCTCGCTTTGGTGCTAAGCTGTTTCTCTACAACCTGGTGTGTGTGTGTGTGTGTGTGTGTGTGTGTGTGTGCTATCTCTTTAAGGATAAGGACTCAGTTTCCTATACCCCCTTTCCCAGCTCTCCCAAAGCCAAGCCAACAGGCTTTAAATTTCACTATTGTAAGAACTCACAAAATTCAGCCCCTCTGGTTTTCAAAGTGAAATGTATGGGTATTCATCTTCCCCAATTGAGCTCCCAAGTGTGACAGTCTGTTTTTCTCTCTTCTCCATGCCCATGGCACCCTCCCTCTGGCAGACAGACCCTGGGCTTTAACTCTCCACTGTGTCTCTGTTCTTTCTATCTTCATCATGTGGCTTCTTTTCTACAATAAATGTGGAGTTTGCTCTGCAAGACTTTTGGTCATTTTCTGGACTATTTACACTGATGTGAGTGTTATCTATAGTTATATCCATGGGATGAAGTGAGTTAGGGTCCTCCTATTCCTCCGTCTTCCCCAGAAGTTCCTATTCCTATTCTTGAATAAATAAAATTATATTAGAGTCCCTACCACAGTGATAAAACCCCCATTGGAATAGAGATAAGGAAAAAGCTAAATTAAGTAATCATAAATCCTGAGCCAAAAATCTAAAGAAAGCTTGAATACCAGATGCTTTTATCCTGATGTTAGCCAAGAAACCAAGCAATGACATCAATAAGCAGAAAGACAAATTTCACTAAATGACAAGAGAAGGAGGATTTAAAAAAAAATTAACTCTCAAAACAACAGGGGACAAACTAAGTATAAACTGACAAATAATATCATAGAGGGATATTTTTCAATTGAGACTCAAGTTCACACAAGTCACCTTAGACCTGTGGTTCTCCACTGGACATGATTTCATTCCCCTGTGGAGAGTTAGCAATGTCCAGAGGTATTTTCAATTGTCACAAGTGGGAGCCTCCTGGCCTCTGACATAAAGATCAGGGATGACGTTAAACATCCTACAATGCTTAAGATAGCCCGTCATAATAGAAAATTATCTGGCAAAAGATGTCATTAATGCTGTGATTAAGGAAGCCTACTTATGGGAAAGGTATAAAAACATTATGTGAGATATACCCAAATCTAATTTTTTAGAGAGAGGTCAGAAAAAGGTGTATTGATGATGTTTTAGTGGTTATCAAGTGAGAAAAAAATTACAGTTGTCTAAAGAGAGGTAATAAAAATTAAGTATCCAAAAGTTTCAGGACAAGAGTTAGTTGGAATAACTCCCCAGTAGGAGCTAAGACCCAGGAAGCTATTAAGAAGCAGCATCTCAAAGCTACCGATTGAAAGTTCATAGTAAAATTATTTGGAGACTGGGGCATCTAATCAAATGGTGATATAAAATTTGGAATTATTTAAGGAAAATACTGGGAAAAGGAGTGTAAATTATTCCAGTAATACTTTAGTAACTTTAAAGGTAAGTCAATCAGGTTTTTGAAAGTTGAGATCCAGAAACTGAATATGTTCTCAAAACACATCTGAATAGATAAGCAGAGATATCATTGGTAGAATCACAGCTTGGGCTAGAATTTGGGGCTGAGGAAGAATAACCCTTGGGTCATAGTTTCTTACCAGCAGTACATGAACACCAAAGCCTACATAAATAAAGTTTAAGGATTTGTAAACTTGAATAGGAAAATTTCAAATTTTCATCTTCATTAAGTTCTAATTGAGATATACTGTTGCTAACTATTCTGAATATATTTCACATATCATATTCATATTAGCAATATGATTTTTTTATTAAAAGAACAGATTTTTTTATCACGATATAGTTGTAAATATTTTTTAAAAGAATTTATTTATTTATTTGACACAGAGAGCACAAGCAGGGAGAGTGACAGGCAAAGGGAGAGGGAGAAGCAGGCTCCCCACTGAGTAAGGAGCCTGATGCGGGGCTTTATCCCAGGACCCTGGGATCATGACCTGAGCCAAAGGCAGATGCTGAACCTACTGAACCATCCAGGCACCCCTAGAGTTGTAAATATCTTGAACTATCCTTTGTGTTTATCACTTTTGAAAAAATACAGCAGTTTTTTTGACACAGAGCTAGAATTGATATATTTATCAGGTCAATACAAAAACATATACAATATTGTATAGCAATTTCAAATATTTTGATAACTTTATGTCAGTTATATTGGTTTATGTTGTAATTTTAACAATATTGTAAGAGGTAGTCATAGAATTGGCTTCACAAGACTACCAACTAGGGGCGTGTCTAGGTGGCTCAGTTGTTAAGTGACTGCCTTCGGCTCAGGTCATGATCCCAGGGTCCTGGGATGGAGCCCCACATCAGGCTCCCTGATCAGTGGAGAACCTGCTTCTCCCTCTCCCACTACTCCTATTTGTGTTCCCTCTCTTGCTGTGTCTCTCTCTGTCAAAAAAAAAAAAAAAAAGACTACCAACTAGCTACTTGGCACACAAAAATAGTTAAGAAACACTTCCCTGTATGGAATTACTCCACTAAAGACGGAGGAGGCAGGCAGGATTTACTTGCATAACGGATGTGTTGCCATATCCAAAATAGATGTGCCTCATATCTCCTAATAGGTTACCTCCTTAAATGACAGTGGATGATATATGCTACTATTAGAGATGTGTAGTCTTAAGAAAAGAGAAAAATTAATGATAGATGTATGCACAGTGTCCTGAATGACATACAGGTAAGTAGTTCAAAAGATTACAAAAGAGTGTGCAATGACAACAATCAGGATATGACGTTTGATTTAATGCTGTTAATAGAAGGTTAGAGACTTCAGGAAAGTGGTCATGATAGGATGAAATCATAGCCTGATTTGGAAAGCAAGTGTGCACAAACTGTAAAATCCATGGATTTTTAAAGCCAGATTTCCTAATATGAAGAAGAGGTGTCTTGCTTAGAGAAAGTAAAGGCTGTGAAATTGGTTAAAACTTAGACTCTGTAGGAGAAAAATCTAACGAAGGAAGCTAGACGATTACCACTCTGAAGATTAGGAGTTTCCAAGATGAAAAATTCCCAGATCTCTTGGTTCCGGAAATTTGCAAGTTCAAGGCAGCCTGCCTGTACTATCGAGGATAGTTCAAAATGAGGGTCTATATTATTTAATTATTGATATTTGGTCTCATTTTAGCATGGCTATATAAACTTTTCCTGAAAAAGAATGCTTGGAATTTGAGAATTTACAGGGAACAAACAATAAAAGCAAGTTTCTAGAAGCAAAGCATTGCCTGGATTTGTAAGGCCTCTTTTAATTCAATGGGTATAAAGATTTGACCAAGTAAGTGTAATCATGGATTTGGTCAATTAAATAACAAGACTAGCAATTGATAGAGGTGAGATATCACACATGGCTCTTTGCACATGTCAATTAAAGCTTCTCAGGCTTCGTTCGAATCAACTCTTTCACAGGAGGTTCCGGGCAGTCTTCCACCAAATTATTAACAATGTCTTACATCTTTAGATGTAGTAACAAATGTGGATAGGATCACTGAAAACTTTCCAAGAATACTAGTACATCCTATGTGCAGCCAACCGTGTTCCAACTGGGCTTTTATCAGAACAAAATGAAGGGGCGCCTGGGTGGCTCAGTCGTTAAGCGTCTGCCTTCGGCTCGGGTCATGATCCCGGGGTCCTGGGATCGAGCCCCACATCGGGCTCCCTGCTCAGCGGGAAGCCTGCTTCTCCCTCTCCCACTCCCCCTGCTTGTGTTCCCTCTCTCGCTGTGTCTGTCTCTGTCAAATAAATGAATAAAATCTTTAAAAGAAAAAAAAAAAAACAAAATGAAGCTTAGAGCCTTACAACAGAGGCTAAATAAAGTCTTAATTCCAGCTGCCTCTATATCAGCCATTAACCTTAAGATATTAGCAAAAGGGAACTTGAACAAAGATACATACAGTCTTGGGTATATTTTGTTGTTGTTGTTTTTTGTTTTGTTTTGGTTTGGTTTTGTCTTAAGTACTGAAGTAGACCTTTCTGTATTCAATAGCATTCTCATAGGATGGTAAATAGTGAGCACAGACAGCTCTGCCCCATCATTGTCAGGACTCACCAGATATATTCCACAGATTTATAAAAGACAACATTGACATTATATGGAATTTTAGAGTAGCTAAGTGTAGTTAATGTTTATATAAGAGGGGGGAAAAGAATCAAGCAAATAAATTTCCTGGCATAAGAGAATTAAAATAAATTGGAAAAAAAGGTATGTTAGGGTCAATTATCAGTGACATAATGATATTTAAATTCACTTTTAGAGGAAAGGAGAGATATGGGAGACACTGACCCAGCCAAGTAATTGGGTCACTGCCCACCCAAATACAGATCTCCATTGACTTACAACAAGGTTACTTCCTGATAATCCCAACATAGATTGAAAATGCATTTAATACACCTAACTCACCTAACATGATATCTTAAGCCTAGGCTACCTTAAATGTGTTTGGAAACTTACATTCCTATCCTTGAGCAAAATCATCTAACACAAAGCTTATGTTATAATAAAGTATTAGATATCTCATGTAATGTATTGAATATTGTACTAAAAGTGAAAATCAGAATGTTATATGGATGCAGAATGGTTGTATGTGTTGCAGTTGTGATTGTGTGGCTGCCTGGGAGCTGTGGCTTTTTGCTCAGCATCATGAGAGGGTATGGTACCCCATATTGCTAGCCCAGAAAAAGTTCAATATTCAAAATTTGAAGTATGGTTTTTACTGAACATATCACTTTTGCACCTTAGTAAAGTCAAAATATCAATAGTCAACCTATTGTAAGTCAGGGACTGTCTGTAGATATAAAAATTCAATGGTTATATATAGAGTTGAGATCTCCTGCAAAGTTTTCCCATAATACAGTGAAATAATCCAGCCTTAAGTATATCTTGTTTGAGACAATCACTGGGACTGTGATGTGGAGCATTAGTTGTTGTGGAATATATTAAAAGATACAGTAGCTGGAGTATAGCTTCAACCACAGCAATCATTGTGCAGAAAGCACAGTAGCTATGTAGGGCATATTCTCCCCATGGCTGGTTAATCAAACATAGGTTAGACACAAAATATTGTTCCAGCATATTTAAAGCTTCTGTTTTCATTTTCATTATATCTGCTAATATTCTGTTGGCCAAACTCTATAAGAATAGACACGGAATATAAGCTACCACAGTGGGAGGGACAGCAAAAATAGACCAACAATCTTAACAGGAGTGGCTGTCAATTTCCCTTTAGAGTTTTCAGACCTGAGGAGAAGAATTTTCTGAAGACCAAAAAACACTTGAACTTCAATCCATAGTTCTGTCACTCATTTGTTTTTCCTCTCCCTTGTGCTGTCAACTCTTTGGATTATGTTCCCATACTATGAAAGTCAAACAAATAAATAGAGTTCTTATTGAGATATAATTGGCATATAATATTACACTACTTTCAGGTGTACAGCATTATGATTTAATATAATGTATATATAACAAAATGTTCACCACAATTAGTCTAGTTAACATCCATCATCCATCAAATAGATTTTAAGAAAATCATAAGGATACTTTAATTCACTTCCCAATTTCCGGGAGGAAAGCCCCACTGTTTCTGAATGTAAAGTATAACTTACAGAATAAAAAAATAAAGAGGCTAACAGTGGATGTCACATGGGATTAATTTTAGAAATGACTGCTTCTAATCAAAGGATTATGTTCTAACATGGGTTTCCTGCTGTTTTCTCTTTCAATTTATTGGACGCCTCATTTAATGATTAACACATTGTTACACCATAAAGGCAAAATATAGGAGAAATTTCCTTAAACTTTAAGTAGAATTGTGCCAGAGGACTTAATTTTTATTTTGTATCATACAGTTGGAGCATGGTTGAACTGGAAATATGAGAGAATAAAACTTGACTCTCAGTGAATTTTTCAGGTAAAACATTCAAACATAAAATACAAAGAAATTAAAAAAAAACACAACTAGCAAAAGATAATACTTTCTCCTATTGTCTCTAGATTCTTTTTGGACTCCAAAAGTGTTACTTCATTTCACTCCTGTTTTCCTCAAAGCAACTCCTGTTATGATTTTGGTATATATCTTTCTTTATCTATGTTTTAATGTTTGTATCCAAAAAAACTATAGACTATTGTTTTGTGTGTCTGTATAAAAGCTCTCAAAATATACTATATACATTTTTATAGCTAGGCCTTTCTCTTTCAGCATTATCTTTTGCAGTTCTATGTATGTGCATATATTATAAAAATGATTACTATTGAATGTTTTCCATAATAGGTATATTCCAATATATTTTTTCATCTCCTATTGTTGATCATATCATTGTTTCCAGTGGCTTACCATTAAACATGCTTTTGTAAGCTTTATTTTGGCAAGTGCAAACATTTTTCTAGGATAAAGAGCTGCATATAGAATATATGGATGTTGGACTATGCATATTTTCCAACCTTACAATGGCAGAATTGTGTCCAAAATGTCATTCTACAATGTCTCTTAGAGATAAGAAGATTTTTAAAAAAAGATTTTATTTATTTATTTATTTGAGAGAGAGAAAGAGAGAGTGAGCATGAGTGGGAGGGCAGGGGCAGAGGACCCCACACAGGCTCCATGCAGGGCTCCACATGGGGCTGGATCCCAGGACCCTGAGATTACAACCTGAGCCAAAGTTTGATTTTGATTTTGTTACATTCTTAAGAAGGTAGTCATATATATATTTTTTATTTTTCCAATGAAATGGTTATAAAACAGTATCTCTTTGTTTTATTAAATTTGCATTTGGTCAATGAGTTAATTTATTGTCAGCTTTCCTACTTTATGAATTATCTGTTCACATATTTTGCTGCTTTTTTTTTCTCATAGAGCTGATTGTTTCTTCAACTTATTATTCACCACTATGCTCCTTTATGATTTTTGTTCTTTGTGCTTTATTTAAGAAATATTCCTTGATGTATTACCTTGAAGATATGTGTTTATTGACATCATATTGTTTTTTGTATTTGATCTATAAATTATCAGAAATTTAATTTGCATATGGTACCAGAGATAAATCTAATTGTATTTTTTTCCTGTTCAGTTAGAAACTTTCTGCAATGCATACACAGTTGTACTTGATTGTTCTTAGTTCTCTTTTCTATTTGACTGTTCTATTTGTAAATTTTCAAATAATATATCTTTTCAAATGGGAGCTTCTCAGTTTTTGACTAAGGTAAAACAAGACTTCATTTTGATTCTTCACACAAAGTATTGTTTTTGTTAGTTTTCAACATGATCTCTCCCACATAAATTTGAGAAACATTTTGCCAATGTTCATAATTTTGTGTGAAACAGTATTTTTATTGGTATTTATTGGTGAAACAGTATTTATTATTTTTATTTAATGGCATAATTCATATGCCATTAAAATTTAACTTTTAAAATGTACTATTCAGTGAATATTTAGTAGACTCACAAAGTTGTGCAACAATCACCATTACCTAATTGCAAGATATTTTTATCACTCCAATAAGAAACCCCCATAACGATTAGCATTCATATCTTATACCCTTCTCCTCCCCCATGATCTGATAAACCTTAACTATGTGGCCTTTTGTGTTTTCTTCTTTCATTTAGGATAATGTTTTCAAGGTTCATTCATGATGTTGAATGTATTAGTACTTCAGCTTTTTATGGTTGAATGAGATTCCATTTTATGGATACATCACTTTTTGTTTATTCATTCATCAAATGATAGACATAAGGATTGTCTCCAGTTTTTGGCTATTATGAAAAATGCTGCTCTGAACATTCTTGCACACATTTGTGTGCAGCCATATGTTGTCATTATTTTTGTGTATATACTTAGTAGTGGAATTTATGTGTCATAAGGTAAGATTATGTTTAAATTCTTGGAGAACTTACAGACTGGTTTCCAAAGCAGTTGCATCATTTTATTATCCCAGTAGCACTGTATTGGAGGTAGCCTCTGGATGATCTCTGGCTATACAGGGTCATTGAGAACCAGGCACCATTTACTTAAAGCAAAGACCTAGGACCTGTGACCTAGAACCACAGAAGTTTCCCTAAGAAATCTAAACACACACACACACACACACACACACACACACACACACACACGTGGAAGTTGTATGTTTCTTACTTCCCTATGGTATAAAAAAATAAAGGATACAGTGACCAGTTGCTGTATATTTTCAGTAGGGCTAGATTAAGAGATTGGAAAAGTGCCTCTTCCACGAGGCTTTCTTTGGAAGAGAAAAGGACTTAGGGGTAAGGTGTTGCTATTCTTTACCAAGAGATTGATGGTCATAAATTTCTTCTCATTTAAATAAAGGTCTTAGTCATTCCCAAATTTCCAGTTCCTACTTTTATGAAATGTGAAACACTTGTCTCTTATCCTTCTTGTATGCATTGAGTGGGGGGATTTGAGTTACCCCATTTTTTTTATATTTGTGTTATCCAATTTTCACTCTACAAGTTTAGAAAATTCAAGATAGTGAGGCACTAGAAAGACTGATTTCATCATGTCTTAGATTAAGAACACCCAATAAACATTGGATGTCCTTACTCTGAAAAGCCCTTGCATGTTTTTACAGTAGTTTTTTAGCTGCGGCTTTGTTATTGTATATTTAGAATAACAAAGTCATGAAAAAATAATTGCACAGGTGCAAATGAAAGGACTCAAATTGATTTAGTTACTTAACGCCACTGTTAAGCCTCACACCAAATCCTGGTCCTTTTTAGAAGCCAAAACAGGCATTTAATATGAGATCAAGTTAATCCCTTTGTTTCACTAAGTCAAAAATCCTGGGACACTCTAAACCTATATGACAAACATGGCACACACTTATTAGACAACACTCTGCTAAAAGAAACACATACATTTGGGAAGGGTAAATATCCTTAGCTATGAGAAACAGATACCATCTGCCTCAGAACATTATCAACCTGAGAACTAATAGCTTTTATCTAACTGGATTAGAACATTTTCTTAGAAATAATTCCCTTGGAAGGAAATGGAGAGAGGTTTCTGGCTAAGTAGAAAATGACACCATACCACTGCCCCAACAACAATAACAAATACCAGAGCCTTAAATGTACTGAGATCACCCTGATGGACTGGAATCCTTGTATTTTTCCTCTTGGCCCATTTTTCTTTCAGTCCTCCAGAAGTGTTGGGGGAGAGTTTGAGTCTTACTAAGCACAAAGTAAACTCTAAAGTTTTTCTAAAAACATTCGATTCATATTCTAGCCTCAAGTGTTTGAAAAAAAATGTCCCACCCTTATTTTCTTTCTCCTCCAAAATATGGAAATTCACTCTCTTTATAATTTTATCTCCAAGAGCTCCTGGTCACCAGGTACAAGAGTCCAGATACCTAGTTTCAGGCTACATCCAGAAAACAATACCCAATGGGCAGAGAGAAAGAAGCCCTTGCAGGAGAGCCAAACAAACAAATAAACAAAAGATGCCATAGATCAAGTCCTTAACAGATTCTGCCAACAAGAGAAGGCTGACATGGGTAGGCATCAATAGTTAATATCTGAGATGTTGGGACAAAAAAGGTCAACCAAGAGGGGCTATCTATAAATGAGTTCTCTGGGTGAGTTTTCATTATTTTTGGAATCAAGTAAGACTGAGTCAGAGTTAAAATAGAGTCTAGTGGTGGTACAGTAGATATCAATGGTAGTGTGTGAGGTGACAGTCTAACAAATCAGTACAATCAAAGAAGTGAGTCAAGTATGGTGAGAGATTGACATCCTGAGAGAGTAAATAGATGGGTAAGTAGATAAGTTGCAGAGAAAAGGTGAGTCCTAGTTGGGGAACAGATTCCAGTGATTGAGTTTGTGCTGGGGTAGAGGAAAAAAACAATAAGGGGAGTAAAAAAATAGATCATAATGAATGAAGAATCCAGCAGTTAAAAAAAAACAAAAATAAAACAAAACCTCTGGTAGCAGAAAGGCATATAGTAGTAATGGCAATAAAATGGGAATTGAGGGATGGTTGTGTCCAAGAGATAGTGCAGTCCAGAGGTAAAGTGGTCAGACCTAGTCTAGAGCCAGAAGAGCTATGAAAGCCAAAATGGAAAAAGAAACATCATCTTCCACAGGCTCTCCAAACAGAAGAATACATCTTGAGTGTCTACAGCTTAGCTTTCACACCCATAATGGCAGAAATATTGCTGTAATTGTTATGGGAAGTTGCAAACAACAGAAGTTTGTTCACCTGGTGGAGAAGGCAGAAGATACAAATTGCAGCAAGAAGCAGAAGAGAGACAGAAGGGCCTGGCAGGGTCACAGTCCCCACATCCCTACTTCACAATTATCCATTCAAACATTACCCAAAGTTTTGTCTTACACCCTCTCCACTCTCAATTTCCACTCCCATGTCAACACTAGGCTATATACTGGAACCCCAGAAGTGCATGGATGTATTAAGAGGAATAAAAGAAAAAAGGAAAAAAGAGATTAATCAACTGTTGTTGAGAGAACTCAGATCCTGTGGCACTTTACCTGCTTTCAAGTGAGTTCTCCACGCTGAGAAAATATAAGTATTACATGTGATGAGGGTATGCGATGAGGGTATGTGAAGCAAAGTGATATTCAAGAAGGAGGTTGAGAAAAATGGTCATTGGAAACAGAATCTTGCAATAATAGATCCTGAGAGTTCCAGGGATTTGGTTACAAGGTCAAATGATCTACAGTAACCATAGCAAGGTTTATGTATGTTCAATGATTTATTGTGTTAAGTGTTTTAATCCACATTATTCTAGTAAATAATTACAACAACCCATGAGTTTTGCAGGTCAGGCAATGTCTCAAAGAAGGAGCCTGAAACCTAAGGAAGCTAACTTATACAAATTTGGACTCCAAAGTCATGTCTCTAAAGTCAACCAATAGTCCTTCCAATATATCTCACACCACCACCAGTAGGCAAGATTCATCACTTTAATTCTCATGGGTTGGCAGAGCAGGAAATCTGAGAACTTCCCCAGTTCTAATTTTCTTTCTATGAGTCTCTGCTCTGAGATCCCTATTTTCTGAGAAGCACCGTCCTTATGAACTAATGTCCTCATAGATTTTGAACCTAGGATGTCATTGAAAAGAGAGTTTAAGATGAATTCCGATTGCTCAGGGCTGAATCTTAACTTTTAATGTTTCACTATCCCATCCCTGCCTTCATCATTCTGTGTTCATGCTAAAAGACATGAGAGAAAAATAGAATATGGGATCCAATTCTTTATCTTCTGTCAAGGCAAGCTCCAACATTTGTTATTCATGAATAATATAGTTTTCTACATTGAATTAATTGAAATCTGTTTTTATATTGTTATTCATTTTTATGGTAGGTAGGAATATTTCCTACTTTTCTTTCTTTGAAAAACTCAAATAAAGAAAGATTTTCTGCTTATGATACTCAATTAATATTTCAGCCAATAGTCTTCTACTGAAAAGGAGCATAAAATCTCACATTTACAAGTGCACATAGGCTTTGTCAGATAAGATTTATGCTTCTTTCGACCATGGATAAACCTTCAGAAAATGATCAGAGATTTTTAGAGACTTACTACTGCGCTGTAGATAAATTATGAAAAGAGGAGTGGCTTGTTCTAAGACACCCAAGAAGGGAAGGAGACTGAAGAACATGGCACAACAGCTTTCTTCTCCTGTGTGTACTTCGAACATTCTCAATAATCAATTCTACAGCCATTGAATCTCTATTTGAACGTTTACCATGGATCTTTCTGCCACACCCAGATGGTTGGCATGTGAGCTGTAATTAGAAGACTTTGTCCCTGCTCTAAGCCTTCACTACCCCACTGGTTTTCCAGAGTAGGGGTTGGAAAACTATGGCAGTGTGCAATCACAGGGTTGTGTTTTTGTATAGCCCATCTGGTAAAACCAGATTTCAACAGATGGACATTTGCAATCAATTTTGTCGATTAACTGTCTCATTGAGCTTTGTTCCTTTGAGATTCTGATTCTGATTCCTCTGTCACCACCATACCTAGTCCATAGTAGTGTACTTTTCCAATGTTAAAACAGTTTTAGCAAGCTCTATCACAACTCAAAATTGTGAGATACTGTAATCACAACTGAGGTCCTACCATTTCAACAAGGATTTTACAAAACACAAAAAAGAAAAAGGAACAAAAAAGAAATGATTTTTTTTTAAATTTTCATCTTGCAAAACATGGGAAAAAGAAACAAGAATCACATTCACAGCATGATTTCAAACCCTTGCTCTGTCACATGCCAGCTATATGAGTCATTTAGGGTAAGCTGTCCTACCCCCTTTGTTCTTCAGTTTCTTCTTTTAGAATATGGAGACAAAAATATTCAGAAATTACAATATGAATTGGGGTATGATGGTGACAACTTGAGTAATCAAAATCAGAGAATATTAAAGGGAGGTAAAATTCAATGGGACAAAGTCAATGGACCAAATTAATTACAATATACGTAATCAATCTTTGGGGCATAATAGACACTTGATAAATGGTGGTTACAATTAAGAATACCAATAGAAGCAAGGAGGAGCCTTACTGGTCCTGAAATTTATTTATATATTCAGAAATAGCTAACTAGTAAATTCTAGTTCTTGGTGGCCTATATCACTTTGTATTGTTATCTAGAAGATTGTAATTTTTCTGGGTACAACTGGCACAGATCCTGGCCCAATAATCCATGGACAACAGTCCTAAAAGTCTACCATTTGAGTTTCCCTATCAAAGTGTGATCCTTCATTCTTTTTCAATTATTTATTTATTTATTTATTTGCTTACTTACTTATTTTTCAGGTTAAGGATATTTCAGTGTCACTGATACAATGTGTCATGGGGTCATCATGACTATGTTTAGGGTTGATGATTTGTTAGAACTCAGAGAACTTGGGGGTGGGGGAAGTCATTATTCTCATAGCTGTGGTTTATTACAGCAAAGGGGTAGAAAATAAAATTAACAGAGGAAAGGCTTCATAGGGCAGAGTCCAGGAAAAAACAGGCATGAGTTTCAAGTTGTTTTCTCCAAAGGAATGTGCTTCCTTCTCTTAGCAATCATGTGAGTCAACATTTAGAAAGTATTTACAACCAGGGAAGCTCGCTCAAGCCTTTGTGTCCATAATTTTTGTTGGAGATCAGTCATGTAGTCATAAAGTATTCCATGACTGACTTTAGCTACTTATTCTCTAGTCCACTACCAGACAAATGTCAAACTGATAAAGTGTGGGTGAACAAAAACAGGTTTTCAAAAACAGATATTCACTCTGAATAACATTATTTAACATAAACTATCTGATGTGTGGCTCTAGGTTTCAGGTATATAAAGACACTCTTATCTGACTAGATTTTTTTCCCAAGGTTTCAGAGTTAATCTCACAGGAGTGAATCATGCAGGCTTTGAGTACCCCAATACTGATGAGTTAACTTTTACTATCAGACAGCTTCAGTGATTTCCCCAGAAAATGAACCTTGACTCACTCACCTCTATATTAAACTCAAAGCTGCCTTGTCCCCTTTTTTCTATCATATAGCAGAAATGGCACCTTATCCCCATGAAGCTGTATTGATCAGGATCAACCCTAAGTTAGATTTCACTCCTCTTTGGCCAATTTATGGCAAGCTCCCAAAGAATCCCTTTACCTCAGAGTTTTCTCTTGTTTTAAGCATCACTCCCAATGTTCAGTCAAAAGATTTCACCTAGTTTCAAAGATTTTCTACACTAGGATAAACTTACCCCATTTTTTTTCACCATATGTTATGTTGACTTACGCACTTATTATTCATTTACTCTTTGAAAATCAATTTATGTCATTTTCTGCTATTAGAACAACATTGTTGCCAGCCTCCTTTTAAAATGCAAACAAAAAATAAATAAATAAGACACAAATATGCAGATGCAAATATCCCACTACTCTGTGTTCCATGTACCATGTTAATCATCTAGAGAGAAATCTATGGTTGAATGAAGAGTCTGAATTGCATTTTGAAATTTTAGCATTCCAAATCTTGAGATGTTGGGTGTGCTTCACCATATTTTTGACTGAGACAGTAGTTTCCAATTTGAAAACTAAGACAACGAAGTGTGAAATTATATTATATATCTGAATGCCAAAATATGAATAATGAATTCAATGGTTAAAAAAAAATAGAGTACCAAATTATGGCATTGGGTTTGCCTCATCACAAATAAATACTGTTATATAGAGTTTTTAGGGAAGATTTTGAAAGGTAATTATTTTGGAACTCTAATACAATGTATTCCAAATATTACTCTTCATAAATCTTACACAGAATTTCAAGGTTTCAACTTAACAGAATTATTTTGAAAACCAAAAACTTTTCAAACCACAAAGAAATGGAATATTATATGGTAATCAACATTTCTGTTCTCATCTTTCCTTACCCAAAAAGAACAAATTAAATATTTTCATTTCTAATGGGGTATATGTCATTCAGTGTTCTCCAGAGAAACAGAACCATTTATATAGATATAGATGATATATTTTATATAGATATATTTGATAGATGTATTTTTTAAAATATGTAATATTTTAAATATATGTATACAAATTATATTAATATAATTATTTATATATTTGTTTGTTTAAAGAAATTTTCATATATGGGTTGCTGGGCCTGACATGTCCAAAATCTGTAGGGCAGGTCATCAGGCTGGAAACCCAGGAACTGATGCTGCAGTCTTGAGGAAGAACTTCTTCTCTGGGAAACTTTATTTTATACTCTTTAATCCTTTCAACTGATTGGATGTGGCCTAACACTCACTATGGAGGATCATCTCCTTTACTTAAAGTAACCTTACTGTAGATGTACAAAATTCCTTCACAGCAATGCCTAGATTAATGTTTGATACTACAGCCTAGACAAGTTGACACAAAAGCTAACCATCACAGGGTAGATAAGGGATTTCAAAATGTGATTTCAAGATAAGGGATTCAAGAATATAATATACATCATAAAAATGTATAATAGACCTGAAGATACAGCTATCAGAGGCTGTCAGCGAACAGCCTTGCAGCTTAAAGCAAGGTCCGTCCATAGCTGACCCAAGAGTTTTCCTTTAACCTCACAGTATCCACTTTTGAGTACTATTTGAGTACTTTAAAACTGCATGTAGTATTTTATAAACTAGGTATTAAAACCTGCAGAAGTGAACAAAACAATTACATATCTCAAAATGGAAGGGGTATCTTTATCTAAGGACCAATATAAAAGTCACAGGCTCATAAAAATTACATCAAGAAGTCTAAAGGGAGAGGATTGTGGAGAATCTTAACGTCATCAACAAACGCTTTTAATGTTCTGTTCAGAGCAAGAAGAAAAAGAAAAAAAACAAAAACTAGCAGATAAAGGACTGCAAATTGCCAACTTCCATTTTGATGATTTACTATTTGTCAAAGAGAATAAGCAAACATATTTACAGTAACAGAATTAACTTTTTTGGGGGTAATAAAAGTTGAGAATTCTTAAAAAGATCTTATGAAACAATTCAACTGTTCTAAATGATTTTTGTTCTCTGGAGCCAGGTGGTAAGCAATGCACAGAGGAATTTACCAAAGTATCACTGAAAATCTTTAAGGAATAATTGAGGGCATGAATGATACTTGAATAAGATGAAAATCAATACCATAGCAATAATTTTTAGAAAAGAAAAAAGTATATCATATATATATTGGTGCTATGCAATAGGAATATACTGCAGGCACATTTGTAATATTAAATTCTCTAGTTGCTATAATAAAAAATAAATAAAAAGAAACATGAAATTAATATTAAGAGTATATTTTGTTTAATCTAATATGTCCAAATTAATGCCATTCTATATGTAGTCAACATAAAATTAATAGTGAGGTAGCTTGCATTTTTATAGTACTAAATTTTTGAAATCACATAGTTCAATTTGTATACTCAATATTTATTTGCTATTTAATAACAGAATTGAACACTAAAAATCAATTTCTTTTAATAATTACATCTGCATTTAAATTTCAAATTTCAATATTACATTTGTCCAAGATAATAAAATTTAATATCCCCTTTGTCAACTCATTAGTGTCAAATTCAAAAGAATGTTCAATAAATTGAAAAGCAACTTTAAGTTTTTTTTTTTTTTTTTAAAGATTTTATTTATTTATTTGAGAGAGAGAGAGAGAATGAGAGATAGAGAGCATGAGAGGGAAGAGGGTCAGAGGGAGAAGCAGACTCCCCGCCGAGCAGGGAGTCCGATGTGGGACTCGATCCCGGCACTCCAGGATCATGACCTGAGCCGAAGGCAGTCGCTTAACCAACTGAGCCACCCAGGTGCCCCAAAAAAAGCAACTTTAAGTTTTGAATATCAGTATGTCTTCAAAAGATTTTTTGTTTTTGTAGCCAATTTACATAACACTATTGATTAGAATTAAAATCTTCTGAATATTGATTCAAGTTGGATGTAGCTTCTATATTTTTGTATTATAAAATCTGTTAATTTCTTTTTTTAATGATTTTATTTATTTATTTGTTTATTTATTTAAGATAGTAGGAGCAGGGGGAAGGGGAGAGGGAGAAGCAGACTCCCCACTGAATGGGGAGACTGATGCAGGACTCAATCCCAGGACCCAGGGATCATAACCTGAGCTGAAGGCAGACACTTAACCAACTGAGCCACCCAGGCACCCCTAAAATCTTTTAATTTCAACATAAATTTTCATACCTGTCTAGTTTATTTATGTAAGTTTTTTTTTTCTTCAATTTTATATTTAGCTCATTCATAAACAGGATAAAATCATGGAATAAAGGTAAATAATACCAACATTTTTCCCCTTTGTTTATTGAATATTTCCCTGCATGCATTCCTTTACTTTCAGGGTAAACTTGAACAAATGTTAACAGTACAGTGTATCTTTGTAATACTTTTCTAGAACATAACCAGTGAGTATGGCAAAGAATATTAAATTGTTCAATTCATTCTTTTGTATTTCTTTAAGCAGTTCCATAAACTGGCAATGATCAATAGTATATATATATATATATATATATATATATATATGTACTGAATGGTAGTAACAACAGTATCCATGGTAGTAACAACAGTATCTAAGGTAGTAGTAACAACAGTATCCATGGTATTTTTTGCGGAGTCCACCACAGAAAACAGAGCACAAGTACTTTCAATTTGTGTTGTTCTGTTATATGATTCACTAAAGGAAACATTAATTTCTTCCTTTAAAATATTCCTACATTGAGATTTTTTACCTGAAATCTTTAGTGATAGAAAGAAAATTTGTATATTTAAATATAATTTTTTGACAAATACTTAAACCCACAAGTTTGACGTTTTTGAGGCTAGGCTATAAATTGACAACATTTTGTTTACAGTTTGGATGCTCTGGGAGACAAAATTTATGGGAAGTTTTAATTGAGCTATGTCTCACTTCACATAATCTCTGATATTGTTATAAAGATATTTTATTATCAATTGTTTGGTGGCTTAAATGAAGATCTTTACCTTTAGCAAAATGTTTTAATCTTTCATCTTAATTTCTAACCGTTCTCCACAATTGAAATAATTATTTATTTATTATTAATTATTATACATAAATTATTATGTATATAATTTATATATGTAATTTATTTATTAGTTTATATATCTCCATATAAAATTGTTTCCTTTTTTAATTTTTAAATTGTTTCCTTTTTATGTAGTGATCTGAGGAATTTAAGCCTATCCAAGGATATAAAATAGATCATGTTGAAAAAAATTTTTAATGTTATAACTAGATATTAAATTCTGATTTCATATTTGTTAGTTCTTTTATGATTTTTGTGAAGGAATTCTTTTCATTTTTTTAAGATTTTATTTATTTATTTGACAGAGAGAGACAGCGAGAGAGGGAACACAAGCAGGGGGAGTGGGAGAGGGAGAAGCAGGCTTCCTGCTGAGCAGGGAGCCCAATGCGGGGCTCGATCCTGGGACCTTGGGATGATGACCTGAGTGGAAGGCAGATGCTTAATGACTGAGCCACCCAGGCGCCCCAAGGAATTCTTTTCAAATTCATTATGAATTTTCTAGAAATGTTTCAATATTGCTTATTTTATTAGTTTTTTTTAAGTTTAATGCAGAAGTTTAGGTTATTAATTCATTATAGATTTTTTGAAAAATTGTCAGTTACAGTGATAAATTTACCTGGAAGCATTTCTTTGGCTGTATCCCATACGTTTGGTATATTGTGTTTTAGTTTTCCTTCCTGTTAAAGTATTTATCTAATAATGCCCAACATGATTTCTTCTTTGATCCATTGCTTATTTGGGGGGCTGTTATTTAATTTTACATATCTTTAAATTTCCACATTTTCATTTGCTATTTAGTTTTAGTTTCATTTCATTGTAGTTAAAGAACACACTTTGTATGATATCAATCTTTACATTAATGAGACATGCTTTGTGGCCTAACATATGGTCTATCCTGGAGAATGTTCCATGTGTACTTGAGAAGAATTTACATTCTGCTCTTGCTGGGTGGGGTATTCCATATATGTTGGTTATGTTTACTTAGTTGTAATGTTGTTCAAGTCTTCTATTTCCTCGCCGATCTCTTTACTTGTTCTACCCATTATTGAAATTAAAGTATTAAGTTTCCATCTATTATTGTTGATTTGTCTATTTCTCTTTAAAATTTCATCAGCTTTTAGTTTTATGTATTTTGGGGCTCTGCTATTAATGTGCATATACATTTAATTTTTTTGATGGACTCTTACTATTACTAAATGTTTTCCTTTTTTGTTAGTAACTCTTGTGTTTTATAGTCTATTCTATCTGATATAAGTAGATCCACTCTTTTCAAGATATATATATATATTTTTTCCATTTATTTACTTTCAAATCCAAAGTGCTTTTCTTTTGGTTTGTTTTATTTATGGACTGCATATAGTCATATCATAAAGTTTAATCCTTTTTGCTTATGTCTCCATTTTAATTGTAGTGTTTAACCCATTATATTTAATGTTACTACTGTTAGGTAGATTTACATTTGACATTTTGCTATTTGTTTATATTTCTTAGTCATCATAGTCCCCTAGTCAAATATCACTCCCTTCTTTTGTGTTAAATATATATTATTTTAATTCTCTTGTGGTTCCTTTTACTATATTTTTATTTTTATTAAAGATTTTATTTATTTATTTGAGAGGGAGAGAATGAGAGACAGAGAGCATGAGAGGGAGGAGGGTCAGAGGGAGAAGCAGACTCCCTGCTGAGCAGGGAGCCTGATGCGGGACTCCATCCTGGAACTCCAGGATCATGACCTGAGCTGAAGGCAGTCGCTTAACCAACTGAGCCACCCAGGTGCCCTTTTTACTATATTTTTAAAATTTACTTTTAGTTATTACTCTGGAGATTACAATTAACACCTTAATTTAAAACAATCCATATTGGATTAATGCTAACTTAATTTCAATAATATGCAAAACATTTAAATGTAAATCCATTTCCTATCTCCTTTATGCTATTATTGCAATACAAATTGCATCCTTAATTTATTCTGTGCCTATCAACACAAATTCATAATTCTTGCTTATACAGTTGTCTTTTTAAAAACATATTTGAAAAGGCTACAAAAATGTTTATTCTTTATTTTGTATTTATTTACCTATGAAGTTGCTTTTTCAATGCTCTTTATTTTTTCATGTGGGTTTGACTTACTTTCCAGTGTCATTTATTTAGCTGTAAAGACTTCATTTATATTTCCTATCAGTCAGTTCAGCTAGTGACATAATTTCTCAATTTTTTATTATTTAGGAATATCTTAATTGTCCTTCATTTTGGAAGGAAAATTTTGCAGGTATAAAATTCTTGCTTCCTGGTCTTTTTCTTTCAGGACTTTAAATATATCACATTATTGTCTTCTGGCTTTCATGGTTTTTGAGGATATATCAGCTATTAATCATACTGAAAATTTTTTTAGGGGATGAGCAGCTTCTCTCTTGTTGTTTTAATATTCTGCCTTTATCTTTGCTTTTCAGCAGTTTGACTATGATGAGGCTAGGTGTGGACATCATTGAATCCTACTTGGAGTTTGATGAATTTTTGGGATATATAGATTAATGTTTTTCATTACATTTGAGACTTTTGCCATTATTTAAAAAACATATTTCTATGCCTCTTTTTCCCTTTGTTATAAGACTCCCTTTATGCTGATGCTGGTACACTTGAGGTGTCTTAAATGTCACTGAAGTTCTGTTTAATTATCTTCATATTTTTTTCTTTTTGTTTCTCACACTGAATGATCTCATTTGCCCTATCTTCAATTTTACTATTTTTTTTTATATCTGCTCAAATCTGCTGTTGACTCTTCTAGTGAATTTTCATTACAATTGTTGTATTTTTCAACTCAAGAATTTCTGGGTATCTTTCTCTTATATAATTTCTATGTCTTTATTGATAGTCTTTATTTGATGGGACATCATTCTCACAATTTTTTTTCATTCTTTATACATTTTCCTTTAGTTTTTTGAACATATTTAAGAAGCTGAATTAGATTGTCTAACAAGCTGAATATCTAGGCTTTCTGAAACTAATTTTATCAATCACTTTTTTTCTGTATATGGGCCTTACTTTTGATTTGTTTGCATGTTTTTTTTTATTTTAAATTGGATAATTTAAATAATACAATGTGACAAGTCTGGGAATCAGATTTTCCCTCTTCTCCAAAGTTTGATTTTGTTGTTTTTTATATCTATTGCTGTTAATAATAGATTGTTTAGTGACTTTTCTGACAAATTCTGTAAAGCCCATATTCTCTGCTATGCATGACCACCAGTTTCTGCTTGTTTGTCTTCATTGTCAGCTAGTGTTTGGACAAGATATCTTTATCAATTGGAACTAATAAGTCTGCTAGGCTTGGCTAAGGAGCTGTGTGTGCATGTGCGTGCATGTGTGTGTGTGTGTGTGTGTGTGTGTGTGTGTGTGTGGTAGAGACTTTTGAACCCTTGGATAGATAGTTAAAACATCTGCCTTAGCTTTAACTTCCAACTTGTATATATCCTCACATTCGGAGATTAAGGCCATCTCAAATCTTTCCAGCAAAGGATACAACTCTGGGCATGTACACAGCCCTAAACATATGCATGGTCTTGTAGATTCTCAGGAATATTTTGGCACTTTCCAAAGCCCTTATGTTTATCTCATTTGCCAGTTTTTCCTTTTAAGATTATTGGCTACACTATTGTTTTCCCCAACTGTTATCTACCACTTCAGGTAGCCATAAATTTGGTTTCAACAAATGTTCTCAACAAATGCCTCCAAAAAAAAGGCTTTTCACACTAGGTGAATGCTGATTCACTCAAAAAATTATAGCCTTGCATGTAGACTTAGACAAAACTAGCAGAGTGGATGAATAATGGCAATTTGCTGTGAATGTAGCTTTAATGGAATTTCAACCCTGTTTTCATCCTCCAATGAATGCTATAATAATAGTTTGGGTCCTTATTGTGGTCGGTTAATTTAAGGCTAATTTTGAGCTAAAAAGGAAATCTTGGAATAGAAGGTGTTAAAATGGCATAAAGCTTACTTTTTACCAAAATTTAGCCATTTCTCTTGAATAAATTCTTTCTAGATTGCTACAGTTCTTTTATTAATTTTCAGAGTTCTGAAAATTTATTCTATTTTTTTCACTTTTATTATTGCTTTTATGATAAAAGTAGTTTTTAAAATTCCTTTGTCTGCCATTTGCTCTGATATCACTCTGCCTAGTTTATAATTTAAAAATAAGATATTATAAAATATACTGGTAAAGGTAAACATAAAGTGAAATTCACAAGTCTAATATTATAGTGATGTGTTAATCACTTACCTCTAGTTTAAAGGTTAATAAACAAAACTATTAAAATTGACTATGCCTACAATAATTTGTTAATGGATACAGAATATGGAAAGAAGGAAATTGTGACAACACAGAATTATGGAGGAGAAATAAGGGTAGAGTACATGTATGTGATTAAAGTTAACTTATCAACTTAAAATAAGCTTTGTATCTGCAAAATATTTTATGTAAGCCTAATAGTAACCACAAAACAAAAACCTGCAGTAGGTACACAAAAGATAAAGAGAAGGGAATCATAGCACAACACTATGGAAATTATCAATTCATAGAGAAATGCAGTAAAAGAAGAAAGGATCAAAACAGCCAGAAAACAATAAGATGTCATTATTAAGTCCTTACACATCAGTAATTACTTTTGTATAAATAGATTAAATTATCCAATCAAGAGGAGAGTAGCTAAATGGTTTAAAAACAAAACAAAACAAAACAAAACAAACAAAATAAGACCCAAGTATATGCTGCATACAAGAGACTCATTTCAGCTTTAAGAACACATGTAGATTCAAAGTGAAGGATGGAAAGATACTCCATTCAGTGGAAACCAAAAGAGAGCGGGGGTAGCTATCTTACTATTATCAGACAAAATAGACATTCAGTCAAAAACTCTAGCAAGAGACAAATATCATTAATAATGATGGGTCAATTCATCAAGAAGATACATCAGTTTTGAATACATATGCACCAATATCAGAACACCTACATATATTAAGCAATACTAACAGATCTGAAGAAATAGACAATTATATAGTAATAGTAGAGGTTTTCAATACCCTGCTTTAAAAAATAGATCATCTAGTTAGAAAATTAATAAGAAAATACTTTATATTGGAAAAATAACTATATTAACTCAAATTTAAAGTGTATTTTACATAGGTGTCACTGTAATTTAAGCTGTCCACATAAAATAATTGAATGAACACACTGAAAGTTTACATAAATACATAGGAAAAAATCATTGGAAGTGAATCAACCCAATGGTACAAACTAGATTAGTTATGTGTGTTTTTAAAAAGATTTTATTTGAGAGAGAGTGAGAGTGAAAGAAAGAGAGTGAGCATGAGCAGGGTGAAGGACAGAGGGAGAAGCAGACTCCCCGCTGAGCAGGGAGCCCAATGTGGGGATGGATCCGGGGACTTGTGGATCATGACCCCAGCCGAAGGCAGACACCCAACTGACTGAGTCACCCAGGTTCCCCCAGATTAGTTATATATTTATGTATAATACAAGAAATAACTGCATATGGCTCATGAGTGCACTATAATACTGTAGTGGAATACCTGACATTAAGCTTTTTGATTATAGTGTAAATGCTTGACATTAGGGTTTTGATTGCTGAGGCAACCATTTCAAAGGCATTCATCTTGAATATGCACATTGTCAGCTGTATGAAACTGCTACTAGCAAAACAACCAGGTAAGGAATTAAGCTGCCCACCCCATGAAGTTCCCTCTATCAAAAAGCACTGGGAAACCTAGATAACTGACAGTTTGCATGACACTGTTACTCCCTTCCCTGCACCCTATTTCCTGCTCTTATGCTTTAAATTAGTTGGTGAAGCATGAACCTGCAAAACCCTAGACACTCTGCCTTTGGACCCTAATAAGCAGAACCCCAGATCCTCTCTTTCACTCTCTCTCTCTCTCTCTCATACACACACACACGCGTGCGTGCGGGCACACACACACACACACACACACACACACACACACAATCTCTCTCTCTCCCTGACAATCTTACTGTGTGGCCCTCAGGTATGCTGTGTACTTTTCAGGACCTTTGAGTAGCAAATCTTGTTCAAGTTCCCTGATGGTTTTTGCTGAAATGCACCCTGCAATCAATAATAAGAATCATAAAGGATCCATCCAGCTACAACACTGGCCCAGGTGGAAGAAATGTCTGTGTGGGATTGCTCTGTGAATTATAGTTCACTCTTCAAACCCAGTTCAAAATTGTTGAAGTGGCAATGTAAAGCAGGTAAGGGAATTGTGGTCCAAATACCTGCTTCTTCAAAATATCTGTGAGTCCACATATTGTACTTTATTCACTTACATATTCAGACAATGAATTGTCATGTGTCAAAACCTTTAATAAAGTAAGCTTAACTATGGTAGCATACAGATTATTTTGACAATTTGCTTATTGACTTCCAGGCAATAAAATTTAAACTTTGGAGCTGATATTTAAGCATTCCAGTTTTTAATGTTTATTCTTCTTTTACAAAATATGTGTACATCTTCCTCATTGAAGAACCATGAACAACTCACAGGGTCTCTAGGATATAAGCCTCTTGGCTGAGTTCCCTGAAACCTCATTTTCATGTTTCAGATGATGTTTCTAGTCCATGGTCTGGTTGGATCTAAGATTACATCTTCTAGCTTCTTACTTAAGTGTTCTGCAATATTTTGTTCAAAGTTGAGATTTCATACCTAGTTTTTATTTGACATCCTGGAGGAGGTTTTGGATTGTTGTTCAGTCTCTATAAACACAATTCATTTTGGCTCCAACTTGTCTTTTATAGAGTTCATGGTTCTCCAGTGGATGCTTCTTTCTTCTACTCCTCTTTTTTCCTTCCTCGCTTTTTTTCTCCCTCCTCTCTCTTGCTCCCTTAGTTCCCTCTTCATTCCTTCTTGCACAGAGTTTAAACTGAAAATGAATCTCCTTTTTTGAAGCACTACTCTTGTCTTTGTTATACCAGTACATACACCCTGGCAATAGCACTATCTCAGAATGCTATTGTTTGCTTATTTAATATATGTTGGATTAGATATATATACCAAAATAAATCAGATAGTGAAAAAATGCTAATTGGTTTTCATTGCTTATTTCGAAGGTCTAATCAAGAGCTATTTACAAAATACAGTAATTTTGTCACACTAAAATAACTAAGAAAAATATTCTTAGGCAAGGTAAATAAATTGCCAATTTTGTTCATGACTTGATTTGCCTGTGATAAAATAGTTCAACTCTGATTTTTTTGTTTGTTTGTTTTAAAAACAAGCTGTGGCCAGTTTTATTAAAGAAAAATTGTGCGTGATTTACTTTTCACCAGTCTGTTCTGGCATGCTTTGAATGATATCAGAATCACCTGGATCAATGATAGCCAGTGTGCATACCCTGTAGTATTTCCCACATGCTGTGCCCAATTCAATATTATTGCAAATGTAGTGATGGACACCAGTTTTGGCCAACATGGCATAGTATTCTATTTCAGATTTCCTCAAGGCTGGGCAGTTGTTGGCGAGGATGACCAGTTTCGCTTTGCCAGGTCTGATCATTTTCAGAGTCTGCTTGTACCCCAGCACGTACTCCACTTTTCATAACAAGCTGGAGCCTGGAGTTGATCGACTCTTCTTCTTCTTCTTTGTGGCCACCATCTTCCTGCCTTAGATGTGGGACGGCCCCAACCAAAACCAGCTGCCAAAATGGCCGGGAGAGAGAAAGGCCAACTCTGATTTTATTAGAGATAGATTTAGTATAATTGTAAAATGAAAAGTAAATAAGCATTCTATAAGAGAATTATTTTTAAAGAATAAATTATCTGTCGGGCGCCTGGGTGGCTCAGCTGGTTAAGCCACTGCCTTCGGCTCAGGTCATGATCCTGGAGTCCCGGGATCGAGTCCCGCATCGGGCTCCCTGCTCAGCAGGGAGTCTGCTTCTCCCTCCGACCCTATCCCCTCTCATGTGCTCGCTCTCTCTCTCAAATAAATAAATAAAATCTTAAAAAAAAAGAATAAATTATCTGTCTTCATTTCATATTGAAATCATTATTTGAGAATTCATTAACTTTTTTATATGTGACCACTAACATTTACTGTTTTATAATTAAAATGTAGCCAGGTATAGGGAATATATTTATCAAAATGTAGTGGACCATATTATCTTGTTTTCTATTCTTTCTATAGGAATATTTAGACATACAGATCACTCCATTCATAGAATATGTGTGATGCATCAGTATGTGTATAAATTTGTTAGCCCTCACACAGTCTGCAGCTCAGTTTTAATCTCTTCCAAGGTAAGGTTTTTGTTTACTAGTCTTTAGAAATTAATCACTGTCATTGCATTGTTAAGAGAAAAAATAATATGACTTTGATGAAGTGGCTACAATTTGTGCAGAGTGTATAAAAATTAGATTATGCAGAAACAGACCAAAAGCTTAAATATATTACTGCAGTACACTTTTTTTTCCTCTGGCTGCCAAATGAAAAGTGGTGTTTAAGAAGGAAATAGACATCTCTTGCAAATACAAAATAGGATAAATTCTTCCGCAGTTATGTTTCAAAGGAAGCTCTTCCTATGTATAATAGACACTCTGCTGCCTATTTCAAGAAAAATTGGTAAGGCAATAATAAGGTCGTTCAAATTTCTATAGTATGACTTGCTATTATTAATATAGTGAAGGGTACATCTCTTCTAATTAATTTGGCAGAGGTCTGCTAAGAATCCAGATAGATGAAACATTTCTTTGCACTCAAGGAAAACAAATGACTACAAGCAAATTAGTTTTAAAAAGGTGACATTTAAAAATAGCAACACCCAGCAGATTTACTTGTATACTATTCCATGTAATAGCTTTTGATAATAAGTTTTTTTTTCTTTAACTTTGTACCAGGCACAGTACTCATCTAATTTTGTTAACAATTCAATGAGGTAAGCTCTGTTACTATATTTCATTTTACAGATGAGTGGACTGAGAGTAAGTAACTTGTCTAAGGTCACCAGGCCATAAAGCAGAGGATATATAATGTGAATCCAGAAATGACACTAAATCTTTGTTACAGTTATCCTACCTTGCCAGTCGTTGGGAAAAATCTGTTTAGGTTCTAATACTCTGCATTGGCATTCATTCATTCATTCTTTTTCCCATGTAGTAAGCATTTATTGAGCACAGACTCTGTACCAAGAAATGAGCTAGGTTTGGGTGGGCGGGTAGGTAATTTGCAGTATTATAAGGAAGATACATATATCAGTCCAAAATTGCAAGTCATTTCTAATTGTAGTTCAGTTTGAGAAGGTTGAGGATGTATATTTACATAGTGTAGCTAACCTTGTTTCAAGACAGTAGTGGCAATGTTTGGGATTCTGACATAGTCTGAAGGTTTTGGATAGTTTGGCTGGAAATGGGACATATCTCTTGAGCAGGGAGAAAGTCTGACTGCTGCCCATACTCCAGGGTAAGCATGAGAAACAAGTGACATCTAAACCACTGTGTATTAAGAGGCAGAGAGCAAAAATGAAATCCACAGTCAATGATCAGAAACAGGAAACAGGGAAGCCAGAATGAGGCTAAATCCAAACTCAGAAAGATTCTCCTAACTATATATACTAGGAGGAAAAGTGGAGCTAGCTGTAAAACATGTTATAAAAAGGTGATGATTAAGACTCTGAATCATTTTGACCATTCTCCATTAATATTTTCAGATTATTCCATTTCCTTTCCTTTATAAATGACCGTATTGCCTTAGGGTCATCTTATCTTGTTATACCACCTTCAGCACATTCTTTGCTTTTATTTTCTCCTGCTCTATCTCCATGTCTCCCTCATATTCAAAGAGCTCCCTGATAAATCATGTAATTCCATATTTTAAAAGTTTTGAAACAAGAAAATCTAAACAACACATTATTTAAGCCTAAACACATTTCTGACAAATTATTTAAAAATAAAGCAAGAGAATGCTTAATGGAAAATTAAGGATTGTTTTATCATTGAGGATGGGTGAGTCAGGGAGTAAAATGTGCGTGATGTGACACGGACAGAGTAGCTTCCGTTCAAGCCAATGGAAATTTTCTATTTCTTAACCTGAGTGGTGTATACTTGGAAATTCATTTTATTAATCTCTTTAAACTTCCCATATATTGTAATCATTATTTTCACATATACATTTTATAATAATTATTAAATGCATAAGAAAGGATTAGCCTCCCCAAAGTATAAATAAATGTTATATGTTAATAAGATATATTGTATAAATATTCACATATTTGACAAAGAAGTGTGAAATAACAGGATCTGGTTGGAGAAAATTACAAGTAATTCTCTGTATGTTTAGAGGAAATAGTAAGTGGGGCCAAGTGACCAGTTTCAAGAATCAGAAAGTTAATGGCCTTGAGGGTTCAGGAATTTCACTTGAACCCAAAAGCTATACAGGTAGCTATAAAAAATTTTTCAAGGAACAAAAAGTAACAGGGAAACTAGATATTTTGTCAGTGTATGACATCATATGTCTATATCTGGAAAGGCACTAAACATTACACATATTCAACAGATATTTATTGAATGTTTGCGATAATAGGGAAAAACAAAACACATATATTATTGCCTTTGTGGAACTTAGATTTTCAGGTAAGGAGACAATTAATAAACCCATAAATAAATTAAATATGTGGTTTTTTTTGTCATGGTAAAAGTGCTTCAGAGAATCATAAAACAGAGAACATGCATACAAAGCAAACAGAACATTAAAAAGTTAGATAAGAAATTTATCAAAGGTTTCACAAGACAATACAAAAGAAGAGGTGAAGGAGAGAGCTATGAAATGTCAGAATAAGTAGCATCCTATGAAGGAAATAGCAGGTGCCAGTTCCATTAGGATGGGGTCTGCCTGCTGGGCTTGAAGGAGAACACAGAGATAAGCTAGCAAGATCAGAGTAACTGACAGGGAGAGAATGAAGAGGTGAAGTGGAAGGGGGCAAAGACCATAAAATGTCTTGTAGATGTAATGACTCTAGCTTACACTCAGTGTGATGGAAGTTGATAGTTTTGAGCAAAGAAATGACTAGTTCTAACTTATGTTGAAAACTGTTGTGTTGTGTAAACATCTAGAGGTTAGTCTATTACAATAATATAGGTGAAAGATACTGTTGACTTGGACCAGGACAAATGCAGTGGAATTGACGAGGATTCTAGTTATCTTTTATATCCAATAGAATTTGCTGATTGGTAAGTGAGGAGAGAGAGAAAGGAGTTGAAGTTGATTTTAACTATTTTTTTGTTTGTTTGTTCTCCCAAGTGATAAGACTATTTGAGTTCTCATTAAATTAAATGGAGATGATTTGGGGAGGAACAAATTTGGGGGAAGTTCATAAACTCAATATTTTGTATATTACACATATGATGTGACATTCAAAAGGAGACATTCAGTATTCATAAGGAATATGTCAGGAGCACAAAGAAGAGCTCTGAAATAAAGGTCTACTTTTGAGATATATACACATGCATACTATTTAAAACCTGGATTTTGAATAAAAGCATCAATAAAATGAAAAAGATCTTGAAAGGAGGAACAGTGAGGACTCATGGGAATTACCAAGTGAGGGAAATGAGAAGGAACTAGCAAAGGAGCTGAAAAGTGACCAATGGTAGAAGGAATTAGAATAAGGGAAGTGTGGTATCCTGGAAGCCAAGTGTAGAAAGCATATCAAGGAAGAAAGGATTCTCAAAAGTTTCAAATGTTGCTATTGGATTAAGGATGGTAAGGAGTGAGCTCCTCTGTTTCCCTTCTGTAAATTTCCCCTTAGGCAATAAAAATTTGCCCATTGTCCATTCTAAGGCCTTCTTATTTTAGGCAATATAAAATTAAACACAGAACTTTGATCTAGTAATCCCACTTCTGAGTATATATCCAAAGGAAACAAAATCAGTATCTTAAAGAAAGATATGCATTCTCATGTTCATTTCAGTATTATTCACAATAACCAAGACATGGAAGCAATCTAAACGTCCACTGAAAGACAAATGGGTAAAGAAAATGTTGTATTTACATTCAGGAACTATTATTCAGCCTTAAAAATGAACTAAATTCCACTATTTGCAACAACATGGATAAACTTGGAAGACGTTATGTTAACTGAAATAAGCCGGACACAAGAGAACAAATACTATAAGATCTTATTTATATGAGGAATCTAAAATAGTTAAAATCATAGAAGCGGAGTAGGATGGTGGTTACTAGGGGCTGAGGAAAAGGGGAAATGGAGATGTGTTGGTCAAAGGGTATTAAGTTATCAGTTATGCAAGATGAATAAATCCTAGAGATTTATTGCATAATATAGGGCCTATAATTAATAATATTTTATTAAATACTTAAATATTTTTTTTTTAAAAGATTTTATTTATTTATTTGAGAGAGAGAGGATGAGAGATAGAGAGCACGAGAGGGAAGAGGGTCAGAGGTAGAAGCAGACTCCCTGCTGAGCAGGGAGCCCGATGCGGGACTCGATCCCGGGACTCCAGGATCATGACCTGAGCCGAAGGCAGTCGCTTAACCAACTGAGCCACCCAGGCGCCCAAATACTTAAATATTTGTTAAGAATGTAGAACTTATGGTAAACTTTCTCATCATATGAATATATGACTAGAAAGAAACTTTTATAAATGATAAGTTTATGGCATTAATTGTGGTGATGGCTTTATGGTTGTATACCTATTCCCAATTTACCAAGTTGTATACATTCAATATGTACAGCTTTTTGTTGTCAATCAAATCTCAATAAAGTGTTTTAAATAGATAGATGGATAGATATAGATGATAGATATAGATAGATGATAGATAGATGATGATAGATAAATAGACAGATAGATGATAGATAGGATTTCTGCTAAATAAGATTCCATGTTTTTACATAGTTTAACTCATAATATTCACAAGAATGCTGTTGTAATATGTAATTTATTCAAAATTAGGACTAGAGATTTCTGATATGGGCAATGCTAAAAATAATACACTAGAGAAAGAAAACTGGTACAATGTTAAGAAATCTATAGATGTTTTTATTTTATATGAATATTTTCAGTAAAATCACAATAATAACAGCGAGCACCCTTAAATATATATAGAAAGGTGATTAGTAATTGTCATATTGTATGTCTTCCTGGATTTATATCTCTGATAATTAGAACAATACCAGGCTTCCTGTCCAGACAATATGGTATAGACCTATATCTCCCTGCTCTCCTCACTAAGCAATACTATAACTTGGTAATAATGCAAGAGACAATGATACTGAGACATAGTGAAGCTGGCAGGCACAACTAGCAGGAGAGATCAAACTATATCAACTACACTGGTCAGGAAGTCTGTTTGGTATCACCTCAATGCCTTTGGTTCTACAGGGAGCAGGCAAGCAGAATCCAGTCACAATTATTGTCCTGGTGTGAAAAACTTTCCTTATTCCTGCAGGACAAATCCCTTCTGATTGCTGTGAGACACCTGGTAGGATGTGGGTACTGATAAGAAAGATCTCACCCCACTCTACATTCAAAGGAACATCAGAACCCATGCCTAGAGAAACCTTTCCTGTCCCATCAGGGACCAGTGGAAGCTCCAGAGGTACAAGATAAACTAAGCAGTCTAGAATAACATCACAAAGTCTCCAAAAATTAAATTGCCATTAAAACCACAGCCCATAAATGTAAGCTAAGACCCAGGTGCTAAAACCTAAGCAGGGAGACTGACTTCTAAAATAAAATATTTAAATAGGACCCAGAATCTCCTAACATAATAGACAAAATTTCCAGAGTGCAACAGTCATACCAAGCACAAAGAAAATCACAACTTAAATGAGAAAAGATATTCAACTGATGCCAATAATGAGATGAATCTTATGATGGAATTCTCTGACAAGGATTTTGAAGTACCTATGATTAACCCCCACCCCCCAACACACATTATATACATATTCTCTTGAAACACATAAAAACTGAAAAGCTTAGCAAAGTAATATGTTATAAGAAAGAAACAAATGTTAATTACAGAACTGAAAAATACAATAAAGGAACAAACAACACTTACTGGATGGGTACAGAAAAAAGAAGATAGAATCAGTGAACTTAGGGAAAGAACAACAAAGTTTAGCCAATGTAACCAATAGAAAGAAAATAGATTAAATGGTAAAATTTAGAAAGCCTCAGATATCATGAGCAGTACACAAAAGTCCAAAATTTGTATCATTGGGGCCCCAGAAAGATAAAAACAACAGACTGAGTTGAAAGAGTATTTGAAGAAATAATGGCTAAATTTCCCAAATTTGGCAAAAGACTCAAACTTTCCAATCCAAGAAGCTGAGAAAACCCAAATAAGATAATCCCAAAGAAATCCACTTCAAGACACATCAAAAGCAGAAAGTAAAAGATCAATCAATCGATCAATCAATCGCAAGTGGCCAGAGAGAAGTTACGCGTTACTTGTTATAGGAATACTGATTCAAATACAGTTGAATGTTGAACAACATGGGGTTTGACCAATAGTAGCAGATTTTTTTTGCTAAATAAGGTATAGTACTATAAATGTGTTTGCCTTTCTTATGATTTTCTTAATAACATTTTTCTCTAGCTTACTTTATTGTAAGAATACATTATATAATAGATACATAACATACAAAATATGTTTTAATTGACTGTTTATGTTATTGGTGAGGTTTTTGGTCAACAGTAGTTTATTAGCAGTTAAGTTTTTGGGGAATCAAAAGCTACATGCAAATTTTCAACTACACAGAGGGTCAGTACCTTTAACCCCTGTGTTGTTTAAGGGTCAACTGTAATTATATATTTCCCAGAAGGAAATGTTAGAAGAGAATGGCCAACAGTGAGTTCCACAGCTTGCAACACTATTCTTTAAAACTGAAGGGGAAATAAACAGTCTCAGATAAAGGAAAGGTAATATGAATTATTAGCACATTTATTTTGATACTGTTTGTAATCAATTATTTGGAACTAAGTAAAATAAGTAGGGCAGTTTTTAATGTTTTAAAAAATACCTTTAACTTCTGGGGTGACTGGGTGGCTCAGTCAGTTAAGCATTTGACTCTTGATTTCAGCTTAGGTTATGATCTCAGAGTCCTGGGATCATGACCTGTGAAGGGTTGGTGCTCAGTGAGGAGTCTGCTTCAGGATTCTCTTTCTCCCTCTCCCTTTGCCCTCCCCCCACTCATGCTCTCTTTCTCTCTAAATAAATAAGTAAATAAATCTTTAAATAAAATAAAATATTGGTAGTTTCCTTTTCCTTTTCCTTTTTCTTTTAGAGGGGGGAGAGGCACAGAGAAAGGGAGAGAGAGAGAGAGTCAAGCAGACTTCATGCCCAGTGCAGAGCCTAAAGCAGTGCTCGATTTCACAACCCTGGGATCGTGACCTGAGCTGAAATCAAGAGTCAGACACTTAACTGACAGTTACTCAGGCACCCCACTTTCTCTTTTTTTAATTTTAAATAAGAGAGGGAAGTTAAAACATTTTTCTTTGATCACTATATAATTTCATTACCCAATTTGTATTTATGTATCTTTATACTTCTCATTATTTTGTGTAACTATTTACTACATAAAGACATATACATGAAATTATCTCAAAGGAAATCAAAATAACAAATCAAAGAAAAATGTTCTTATAATGAATATAAAGTTCCATTCAAATTTACAATTCTTTAGGGGAAAATAGCAAACTTTAGTAGATTATAAATATATGCTCTACATTTGTAGCATTAATTAAAATTTACAGGTATTTTCTCAATTAAGAATCCTCATAACCCTCCAAAGTAGAAGTCCCAATACTACCAGAGGGAGCAAAATGGTCCAATAGCAACAATTTGAGCCTTACCTTAGCCAAGTAAGTCTGGCCTAAATACTAGGACTAATGTTTACTAGCCTGAATAATTTTGCACAGTGAATTTAGCTTCTGTTTCATCATTTCCTTACTAGAAAATTAGAAAGAAGTATTTTTTTTCTTTGTTAATAAGAATAGTACACAGGAATTTATATAAAATTATGTTGAACACAATACCTATCATATTTCAGATATCTAGAATGGATTGATAAAGAATAAACAAATGATGCAACCTAGTCTCAGAAAGTTTCCCAGATTTGATCAGTCATCATGATAGAAAATGATATAACTGGCACTAATATGAAGTCACCATAGTTAACTTTACCTCTTTTCAACTGTAAGAAAAATGAGAATTATTATTTATTTTCAAACAGATAATTATTCCACTAAAGCCCCTTTGAAAGCAGATACTGAGCAACTAAGACTGTCTTAACCATCTTTGGATCACAAAACTGTCAGAATTCCTTAGAAACAGAGGTGTTGCTTAACAAATATTAAATAAGTTCATAAATGAATAAATGAATATATTGTTTTTTATTTGGGGATCAGTATATGCAGTTCTACTTCTTCTTCATTGAGAATCTTATACCAAAACAAATACTTGTCTATTATGAATCACTTAAAATCTAGTACCTAAATTCACATTGAATAAAATTAAAACATATTTGTATAGTCAATTTTTACATGGCAATTAGTCGGTCATAAAGGCAGATAAATTCACTGTCTTTTGTGATCTTTTAAATATCCTACTGATTTTCTTACAATTTTATTGCTTCTTCCATGAAGTTTTAGGGCTCATTGTAACTACATGTAATTTCTCCCTTCAAATTGCTCTCATGAAGAGCAGGATTTAAATTGGTACTACATGCATCATTTTTCATGGTCTCTTTAGGATTAAATCTCTCTACATGGTGCCTTAAGAAATATTGCCAACTTGGCTTCAAGGTTATAGGGTAGACACTGAGAGATTAGAATTCTGCATGAGTGTTTGAAAAATAGACAGACATGAAGAGTTCCAGTTGATGGTATAATAGGGCTCTTTTGAAACATTAAAGAGATTCTGCCATTGTTAATGTATAAAAATCATTAAAAATTTACATCCAGGATGGTATAAAGAGTTAATTCTAAAAGGCTGAAGAGATTTGGAATACAAGAGAGATGTATTATACAATGTTAGTTGGAGAGACCAAAAATAATTCAGCATTGGAGCATACTTATAGCTAATAACTAGAAGACAAGAGAGAATCACAAAGTCTAATTCTTCCATTTGTATCTCTAATACCTAGCATAGTGGTTGAGACATGGAAGGACTTAATAAAAGTTCAGGAATGTGTCATGGATTAACCTTTCCAATTATCTTACATTTTCTCCTTAAGTCATTTTTCTGTTTAGTTTAGAATGAATATTCAGTCCTTTGGCATAGATTCAGCAAACAGTGTAGGAAATATAATCTTTTTTTCTTTTGTAAAATGAACAAAATATTAATGCAAAATACCTGAAAACATAATCATTGATAAGTAGTCTATTCTTTTTTAGTGCCATGAATGAGCAGAACAGGCTGAATCCAACCCAGTCTCTTTCTATGATGTATTCTTCCTTTGCCTTTTCCATAATCATTATTTTGTGTCAAGTTTCTATTATAATTGGAAGGTTTAGAAATGGTTACTTAAAAAGCATTTTATAAAACACAATACCAAACATTCTAGTAAGGTTTGTAGGACAATTTTTCTTGGCAAATGGATATGGGTATTTTTCATCAGGTACATTCTTCTTTTATTCAAAAATACCATATTGTATTTCCCCCCCATCCCAACAAGCAAAAAGCTGAACAGACCTAAAAATTAATAAATCTTTCTGGATTCATAAGAAAGTCATGGACATAGGGCAAAACCCTGCCCCTGAGATTGGCAATATGGGCCAATATCAGCATTCAAGTCTTACCAGAGCAGAGACTCACAAGCAGAAACCCCACAAAGGAACCAGAACCTGAGTAAGAAAACTTGAACTGTAATGGACAAATTACTGAAAGTTCAGTGCATTCAAAAATTAAAAACTCCAGGGGGACTCAGTCATATGAGAACCCCCACAACCATGTGTGATTTATCCCTAGGAGCTCGACCAGGGTCTTACAGTAAATATCAGAGAAAAAGCCCCTTAAGCTTCTAGCAAAATCAGGAGAAAAAAAAATTGAAATATGCCATAACATTCTTTTCTTAATAAGGGTTGCCTCCAGGGGAAACTAATAACAGAGAACCTAAACTGCCAGAAACTAAGCAACTGGGGGAAGGGAAATACCCAACTCCAACTCCAGCCTTCCATGTGAGAGAAGGGAAATACCCACCTACAGCCCATGCTAGCCATCCTGCCAACCTAAAGGGCGTGAAAAAGAAATGAGAAACATGTGTAAAGTTTACATTCCAGAGGCAGAGGCTCATTAAAAGACTAAGATTTTATTATAGGACTGACTATAGAAAGCTTCCCCACATAAACACTTCACCACTACAATACTAAAGGCCTATGTACAACATTTTTTTTAACCATCCTTTCCAGCAACCAAGAAAAAATTACAAGTCATATCAAAAGGCAAAAACACAATTTGAGGAGATGGAGCAAGCACCAGAATCAGACATGTCAGTGATTTTGGAATTATTCGAACAGGAATTTAAAATAACTATGATTAAAATGGTAAGGGCTCTAATGTATAAAGTAGACAACATGCCTCAATAGATAGATAATGTAAGTAAAGAGATAGAAATCCTAAGAAATAACAAATAAATTAATAAATAAAAGAAATTCTAGAAGTGAAAAATACTCTAACAGAAATGAAGAGGACTTTGATGGGTTTATTAGAATGGGTGCAACTAAAATAAAAATCTCTGTGCTAAAACACACATCATCAGAATCCTTATAAACTAAAAAGCAAAGAGAGCAGAGATTGAAAAACAAAACAAAACAGAATATCCAGAGGCTGTGAGAACAACAAGAGGTGTACCATACATGTATTGGGCATGCCAGAAGGAAAAGAGAGAAAGGAAAAGAATATTTGAAACAACAATGACTGAAAATTTTCCCCAAATTAATGTCATAAACCAACTCACAGATCCAGGAAGTTCTGGGAACACACAGTAGGAAGATGCCCAACACCATGCCCAGACATATCATCTCCAATCACAGAAAATCAAACACAAACAATTCTGAAATAGCTGTTGGGGGGGGGGGTTACTTTACTGATAGAGGAACAAAGACAAGAATTACTTCTGACTTCTCCTCAGAAACCATGCATGAAAGAAGAGAGTGGAAGGAAATATTTGAAATGTGGAAAGAAAAAAAAAATCAACCTAGAATTCTGTACCCTGTTAAATTATCCTTCAGAAATGAAGGTGAAATAAAGACTTTCTCAGGGCACCTGGGTGGCTCAGTTGGTTGAGCGACTGCCTTCGGCTCAGGTCATGATCCTGGAGTCCCGGGATCCAGTCCTGCATCGGGCTCCCTGCTCAGAAGGGAGTCTGCTTCTCCCTCTGACCCTCACCCCTTTCATGTGCTCTCTCTCTCTCGCTCTCTCTCATTCTCGCTCTCTCAAATAAATAAATAAAATATTTAAGAGAAAAAGACTTTCTCAGACAAAGAACAATTGAGTGAATCTATTATTAGTACACCTGACTTGCAAGAAATGTTATAAGTCCTTTAGAGAGAAGGTAAATGATACAGTTCAGAAACTCAGACTACATAAAGAAACGAAGAACATCAAAGAAAAAAGCAAGTGAAAGTAAAATGAAAGATTATATTTCTCTTATTTTTACATTAACTAACAAACAAGAGATTGTTCAAAATAATATTAGCCACAATTCCTCAATTGTGTGTGTGAGTGTGTATATGTAGATATATATTCATTTTACTAATATTTTAGAATATATATTCTAAAATATAAGTGAAATGTATATATGTGAAATGCGAAAATGTATATATATTCTAAAAACAATATTCTTAAAATATAAGTGAAATGAATGATGGTACAAATATGGGAGCAAGGAAATAGAATTATTTTGTTTTTATAAGGTACTCACATTACCTTTGAAGTGGTATTTTATTATTTGAATATGGATTTCGATTATCTGTAAGTGTATATTGTAAACTCCGGGCAACCATTGGGAAAAAAAATAATAATAACTATAGCTAAAGAAGGAGATAAAATGGAATCATGATATTCTTTTTAAAAACAAAAAAAGGCAGAAAAATTCTGGAAGACAAAAATAGGAACAAAAAAATGTAGCAGATAGAAACAGTAATGAATGTAGTAGATATTGATTCGGTAATGTCAATACTTATTTTGAATTTCAATTGTCTAAATACTGCGATTAAGATTGTCAGAGTACACCAACAAAGACAGCTAAACTGTATGCTGTGTACAAGAAATCCACTTTAAATGTAAATATACATATAGATTAAAATAAATGGATGGAAAAAAATGTACCATGCTAACACAAATCAAAAGAAAGGAAAAATAGCTATATTAATGCCAGACAGAGTAGATTTCAAAGTGAATAATGTTATAAGAAAGAAAGGGATTGGAGCAAGATGGCAGAGGAGTAGGAGACCTGGATTTCCTCTGGTCTCAGGAATTCAGCTGAATAGGGATCAAACCATTCTGAACACCTACGAACTCAACAGGAGATTTAAGAGAAGAATAGCAACAACTCTCAGAACAGAAAAGCGACCCCTTACTGGAAGGTAGGATGTGCGGAGAAGTGAATCCGAGGCGATATTCGGGAGGATAGACGGCGGGGTAGGGGACCTCCGTCGGCCGCTTCTGGCAAGTGATAGAGCCGCAGAGCACAAAATCTGAACTTTTAGAAGTCGGCTCCGCTGAGGGACGTCGCTCCAGTGGCTAAGCGGGGGGTGAAACCCTCACGGGACACTGTGGTCTCAGGACCCTCGGGGTCACAGAAAGACCGGGGATGCCTGAGTGCGGCAGAGCTCCCAGGTATCAGAGTGGGGAAACCAGCTGCAGAGACGGAGCCGAGGTGCATGCTCTCAGCTCGTGGTTGCCATAGACTGTGATCCACGTCACAGTTGGGCCACTGCTCCTCCAGCAGGGACCCAACAAGTGGCAGATCCGGGGAGACTCCCCTTCCACCCCTGGGAGGAGCGGCGCGGGAGTACACTGCAGGGATCTGCTGGGTTTGGAGCGTCCACACCGAGTCGGGTGCCAGAGAGAGAAACACTCGGTCACAGGCTGCATGAGCACGGAGTGCGGCTGAAGACCGGGGACACAGGAGTGACTGATTTTCTCCGGGGGCGCACTGAGGAGCGGGTCCCCGAGTTCTTGGCTCATCTGGGCAGAGATTGGGAGGCCACCATTTTCACTCTAGTCCTCAAAAGCTGTACGGAAAGCTTGCAGGGAACAAAAGCTCCCGAGAGCAAACCCGAGCAGATTGCTTAGCCCGGATCGACAAGGGCGGGGTAATTCCGCCTCTGGCAAAGACATTTGGGAACCATGGCAACAGGCCCCTCCCCCTAGAAGATCAGCAGGAACAGCCAGCCAAGACCAAGTTTACCGATAAAGGAGAACGGGAGAACTCCGGTGCATGGGGAATACTGCACATAGAATTCATGGCTTTTTTACCATGATTCTTTAGTTTTTCAAAGTTAATTTTTTTAAGCGTTTTTTTTTTTTTTTGAATTTTTCTTTGTCCCTTTTTCAAACAACATCTTATCAATCCCTTTTTGGAAAAAAAAATTATTTTTCATTTTTAGAGTCATATTCTATCCCTTCATAATAGATGCCCTTATTTTCGGCATATATATATAAGTTGTTCTCTCTTTACAATTTTGAGATACAGTTTCTTCTAACAGATCAAAATATACCCTAAATCACTAGTGTATGGCTTTGTTCTAGTCTCTTGCCTGGTTATAGTAGGATATAGAGTAGGATCTATCTGATCACGTTTTCTGATCACGTTTTCTCCCTTTTTTTTTTAAATCCTCTTCTGTCTTTTTTCAAACAAATTATTATCTTATCAATTCCTTTTATAAAATCTTTATAATTTTCATCTTTACAGTCATCTTCCAACCCTTTATTTTATCAACACTTATTTTGTACATATATGTCTTTCTTTCTTTAAAATTTTAGGAAGCACTTTATTCTAACAGACCAAAATACACCCAAAATCCAGTGTGTGGCAGTGATCTATTCACTAGCCTGATCATATTTGATCATATTCTGTTTCTTTTTGTTTTGTCCTGTTTTTGTTTGTTTTTATCTTTTTCTTTTTCTTTTTCTCTTTCTTTTTTCTTTCATTCCCTTTATTTTCCCATGGTTTCATGTCTTTTCTGATTTGCTTAGAGTATATTTGCTGGGGACATTGTTAACCTGTTAGCATTTTGTTCTCTTATTCATCTATTCTCCTCTGGACAAAATGACAAGAGGAAAAAAAAAATCACCTCAGCAAAAAGAACTAGAGGTAGTACCGTCTGCAAGGGACCTACTCAATACGGACATTAGTACGATGCTGGACCTAGAGTTCAGAATCATGATTTTAAAGATCCTAGCTGGGCTTGAAAAAAGCATGGAAGTTATTAGAGAAAACCTTCCTGGAGAAATAAAAGAATTAAAATCTAACCAAATCGAAATCAAAAAGGCTATTAATGAAGTGCAATCAAAAATGGGGGCACTAACTGCTAGAATAAATGAGGCAGAAGAGAGTATCAGAGATATAGAAGACCAAATGATGGAAAATAAAGAGGCTGAGAAAAAGAGAGATAAACAACTACTGGATCACGAGGGCAGAATTCGAGAGATAAGCGATACGATAAGATGAAACAACATTACAATAACAGGTATCCCAGAAGAAGAAGAAAGAAAGAGAGGGGCAGAAGGTATACTGGAGCAAATTATAGCAAAGAATTTCCATAATGTGGGGAAAGAAACAGGTATCAAAATCCAGGAGGAACAGAGAACCCCTCTCAAAATCAATAACAATAGGTCAACACCCCAAAATCTAATAGTAAAACTTACGAGTCTCAGAGACAAAGAGAAAATCTTGAAAGCAGGTCGGTAGAAGAGATATGTAACCTATAATGGTAGAAACATTAGATTGGCAACAGACCTATCCACAGAGACCTGGTAGGCCAGAAAGAACCAGCATGATATCTTCAGAGCACTAAACAAGAAAAATATCCAGCCAAGAATACTATATCCAGCTAGGCTGTCACTGAACATAGAAGGAGAGATAAAACTTCCAGGACAAACAAAAACTAAAGGAAATTGCAAACATGAAACCATCTCTCTAATAAATATTGAAAGGGGTCCTCTAAGCAATGAGAGAGCCTAAAAGCAGCATAGACCAGAAAGGAATACAGACAATATATAGTAACAGTCACCTTACAAGCAATACAATGGCACTAAATTCATATCTTTCAAAAGTTACCCTGAATGTAAATGGGCTAAAGGCCTCAATCAAAGACACAGGCTATCAGATTGGATTAAAAAACAAGACCCATCAATATGCTATCTGCAAGAGACTCATTTTAGATCCAAAGATACTCCCAGATTGAAAGTGAGGGGGTGGAAAATCATTTACCATGCTAATGCACACCAAAAGAAAGCTGGGGTGGCAATCCTTATATCAGACAAATTAGATTTTAAAACAAGGCCTGTAATAAGAGATGAGGAAGGAATCTATATCCTACTTAAAGGGTCTATCCAACAAGAAGATCTAACAATTGTAAATATCTATGCCCCGAACATGGGAGCAGCCAATTATATAAAGCAATTAATAACAAAAGCAAAGAAACACATTGACAACAATACAATAATAGTGGGGGACATGAACACCCCCTTGACTGAAATGGACAGATCATCTAAGCAAAAGATCAACAAGGAAATAAAGACCTTAAATGACACACTGGACCAAATGGACTTCACAGACATATTCAGAACATTCCATCCCAAAACAACGGAATACACATTCTTCTCTAGTGCCCATGGAAAATTCTCCAGAATTGATCACATCCTAGGTTACAAATCAGGCCTCAACTGGTACCAAAAGACTGGGATTATTCCCTGCATATTTTCAGACCAGAATGCTTTGAAACTAGAACTCAATCACAAGAGGAAAGTCCGACAGAACTCAAATCCATGGAGGCTAAAGAGCATCCTACTAAAGAATGAATGGGTCAACCAGGAAATTAAAGGAGAATTAAAAAAATTCATGGAAACCAATGAAAATGAAAACACAACTGTTCAAAATCTTTGGGATACAGCAAAGGCAGTCCTGAGAGGAAAGTATATAGCAATACAAGCCTTTCTCAAGAAACAAGAAAGGACTCAAATACACAACCTAACCCTACACCAAAAGGAGCTGGAAGAAGAACAGCAAACAAAGCCTAAATCCAGCAGGAGAAGAGAAATAATAAAGATCAGGGCAGAAATCAATGAAATAGAATCCAAAAGAACAGTAGAATAGATCCAACGAAACTAGGAGCTGGTTCTTTGAAAGAATTAACAAGATTGATAAACCCCTGGCCAGACGTATCAAAAAGAAAAGAGAAATGACCCAAATCAACAAAATCATGAATGAAAGAGGAGCGATCACAACCAACACCAAAGACATACAAACAATTATAAGAACATATTATGAGCAACTCTATGCCAGGAAATTAGATAACCTGGAAGAAATGGATGCATTCCTAGAGATGTATCAACCACCAAAATTGAACCAGGAAGAAATAGAAAACCTGAACAGACCTATAACAACTAAGAAAATTGAAGCAGTCATCAAAAATTTCCCAACAAACAAAAGCCCAGGGCCAGATGGCTTCCAGGGGAATTCTACCAAACATTTAAAGGAGAATTAATACCTATTCTTCTGAAACTGTTCCAAAAAATAGAAATGGAAGGAAAACTTCCAAACTCATTTTATGAGGCCACCATTACCTTGATCCCAAAACCAGACAAAGACCCCATCAAAAAGGAGAATTACAGACCAATATCCTAGATGAACATGGATGCAAAAACTCTCACCAAAATACTACCCAATAAGATCCAAGAGTACATTAAAAGGATTATTCACCATGACCAAGTGGGATTTATCCCTGGGTTGCAAGGTTGTTTCAACATCCACAAATCAATCAACGTGATACAATATATTAACAAAAGAAAGAACAAGATTCATATGATCCTCTCAATAGATGCAGAAAAAGCATTTGACAAAGTACAGCATCCTTTCTTGATCAAAACTCTCCTGAGTATAGGGATAGAGGGGACATACCTCAATATCATAAAAGCCATCTATGAAAATCCTACAGCGAATATCATTCTCAATGGGGAAAAACTGAGAGCTTTTCCCCTAAGGTCAGGAATGCGGCAGGGATGTCTACTATCACCACTGCTATTCAACATAGTTTTAGAAGTCCTAGCCACAGCAATCAGAGAACAAAAAGAAATCAAAGGCATACAAATCGGCAAAGAGGAAGTCAAACTCTCACTCTCTACAGATTATATGATACCTTATGTGGAAAACCCAAAAGACTCCACCCCAAAACTGCTAGTACTCATACAGGAATTCATAAAGTGGCATGATATAAAATCAATGCACAGAAATACGTGGCATTTCTATACACCAACAACAAGACAGAAGAGAAAGAAATTAAGGAGTCGATCCCATTTACAATTGCACCCAAAACCATAAGATACCTAGGAATAAATCTAGCCAAAGAGGCAAAGGATCTGTACTCAGAAAACTATGAAATACTCATGAAAGAAATAGAGGAAGACACAGAAATGGAAAAACGTTCCATGCTCATGGATTGGAAGAACAAACATTGTGAATATGTCAATGCTACCTAGAGCAATCTAAACATTCAGTGCAATCCCCATCAAAATACCATCCACTTTAAAAAAAAAAAAATGGAACAAATAATCCTAAAATTGGTATGGAACCAGAAGAGACCCCGAATAGCCAGAAGAATATTGAAAAAGAAACGCAAAGCTGGTGGCATCACAATTCTGGACTTCCAGGTCTATTACAAAAGTGTCATCAAGACAGTATGGTACTGGTACAAAAACAGACACATAGATCAATGGAACAGAATCGAGAGCCCAGAAATGGACCCTCAACTCTATGGTTAACTAATATTTGACAAAGCAGGAAAGAATGTCCAATGGAAAAAGACAGTCTCTTCAACAAATGATGTTGCGAAAATTGGACAGCCACATGCAGAAGAATGAAACTGGACCATTTCCTTACACCACACACAAAAATAGACTCCAAATGGTTGAAAGACCTAAACGTGAGACAGGAGTCCATCAAAATCCTGAAGGAGAACACAGGCAGCACCCTCTTCGACCTCAGCCCCAACAACTTCTTCCTAGAAATATCGCCAAAGGCAAGGGAATCAAGGGCAAAAATGAACTATTGGGATTTCATCAAGATTAAAAGCTTTTGCATAGCAAAAGGAACAGTCCACAAAACCAAAAGACAACCAACAGAATGGAAAAAAATATTTGCAAATGACATATCAGTTAAGGGCTAGTATCCAAAATCTATAAAGAACTTATCAAACTCAACACCCAAAGAACAAATAATCCAATCAAGAAATGGGTAGAAGACATGATTAGACATTTTTCCAAAGAAGACATCCAAATGGCCAATAGACACATGAAAAAGGGCTCAACACCGCTCGGCATCAGGGAAATCCAAATCAAAACCTCAATGAGATACCACCTCACACCAGTCAGAATGGCTTAAATTAACAAGTCAGGAAACACCAGATGTTGGAAGGGATGAAAGGGGAACCCTCCTACACTGTTGGCGGGAATGCAAGTTGGTTCAACCAGTCTGGAAATCAGTATGGAGGTTCCTCAAACAGTTGAAAAGAGAGCTATCATATGATCCGCAATTGCACTACGTGGTATTTACCACAAAGACGCAAGTGTAGGGATCCGAAGGGGTACGTGCACCCCAATGTTTATAGCAGCAATGTCCACAATAGCCAAACTGTGGAAAGAGCCAAGATGTCCATTGACAGATGAATGGATAAAAATGATGTGATATATATACACAATGGAATATTATGCAGCCATCAAAAGAAATGAGATCATGCCATTTGCAATGATGTGGATGGAACTGGAGGGTGTTATGCTGAGTTAAATAAGTCAATCAGAGAAAGACTTATATCATATGACCTCACTGATATGAGGAATTCTTAATCTCAGGAAACAAACTGAGTTTTGCTGGAGTGTTGTGGGGGTAGGAGGGATGGGGTGGCTGGGTGATAGACATTGGGGAGGGTATGTGCTATGACTAGTGCTGTGATTGTGCAAGACTGTTGAATCACAGATCTGTACCTCTGAAACAAATAATGTAATATATTTTAAGAAAAAAAAAAAGAAGAAGATAGCAGGAGGGGAAGAATGAATGGGGGGAATCAGAGGGGGAAACATACCATGAGAGACGATGGACTCTGAAAAACAAACTGAGGGTTCTAGTGGCGAGGGATATTGTGAAATGAGTTAGCCTGGTGATGGGTATTAAAGAGGGCATGTTCTGCTTCGAGCACTGTGTGTTATGCACAAACAATGAGTCATGGAACACTACATCCATATCTAATGATGTAAGGTATGGTGAATAAGATAACAATAAAAAAATAAAGAAAAAAATAAAGATTGAAAGGAATTATATAATGATAATGCGTTCAAATGTCCAAGAAAACATAAGAAGTCTTAGCATTTATAACACCTAATAGCAGAATATCATAATTACATGAGGCAAAAAATCTCTTAGAAATGCAAGGAAAAATAGATTATTTCAACTATCATAGTTAGAGACTTCAACACCCTTCTCTCAACATTTGACAGATCCATTAGACAGAAAATCAGGAAGGACATATTTAAACTTGAATATACCGACAATTAATAGATAAAATTGAATCTAAAGACTATTTCATCCAATCACAGAATACACATTCTTCTCAAACTCACATGGAACATTCACCAAGATAGACCACATTATGCATCATAAAAGACACCTTTGTAAATTTAAAAGAACAGGAAGCATTCAAACCTGGAGCTTAGATGTTGGAGTAGCAGGAGGACCCTAGGTTTGCCTCATCCCTTGAACACAGCTAGATAAACATCATATCATTCTGAATACACAAGATGTTGATCTGAGGACTGACAGAACAAACTGCACACCTAGAGGGAGAGAAGAGGCCACATCATGGAGGGTAGGAGGTGCAAAGACATGGTTTGGGAGAAAACTGAATCATGAGTGTGTGGAGGGTAGGGAGCCCTGATCATGGAGAGAGGCAGGAGAGAGAGAGAGAATGACAAAGGCACACACAGGGAATCCTACAGGGAAAATACTTCCCCGAAGTCATTGATAGGAAATGAGAAGGGCTGATATTCTTGAGTTTTTACAACCAGTGAGACTCAAAAACTGGAATTTTAGAAGTCCAAAGCATGGCTGGTGTGGAGCCCTGAGGGTGCTGCAGTGCTCCTCTGGAGAAGTAGGCAGATAGCCCCAAGTCAGGTGGCACCATCAGAGGGTCCCCTGGGACTCTTTGGGAGAAGCAGTTCCCCCTTCTCGGAATGCATCTGGGAGAGGAAGTACTGCTTCTCCAGGATAAAAGAGCTGGCAGGCACCATATTCCTCCCCTACCCCTCAGCATAAACTAACTTCGGTAAGCAGCACCACACCAACACTCGCAGCCTAAACTGCTTACACCAAAGTCCCACCCCCCTGTGCTCTGCTGGGACTGCTTTTCTCAGGCTAGTATGCCTGAGAACCAGTGCAGAATACCAGCACAAACTACCCCACAATGCTTGTGCACACATCACATCTACCAGCTATAGAGTTCTGCAAATCTTTAACTCTAGTGGAAAAAGCATCAGATTTCTTCTAACAAGCAGACCTGAACACAACTAGTTAAAATCTGCCACACTCTGGCCAACGTCCAAAATCTCTCCCCTGCAGGCAAGAAGAAAGTCTTCAGAGGACCAGCCTGAGGAAAAGAGAAGACAAAACACAGCAGCAGAGTGTCTGGGCATATACAAGAGACACTTCCTGAAGCACCAGGCCTTGGACAGTATATGACCTCTTCTTCATAAAGCCATTACTCTCAGGAACAAGAAACACAACAGGCTTTCCTAAAAGATACCTAGACAAAATGCCAATATGGGGGAATTCATCCCAAATGAAACAACAAGAAAGGGTCACTGCCAGGGATCTAATCAATCAAAACAGGCATAAGTAATATGCCTGATCCAGAATTGAAAGCAACAATCATAAGAATACTCACTAGGCTTGAGAAAAGCAAGAGAAGACACCCGGGAGGTCCCTTACTGCAGAGATAAAAGACCTTAATACTAGTCAGGCCAAATGAAAAATGCAATAACCAAGATTTGAAACTGACTGGATGTAATGACCACAAGGCTGGAAGAAACAGAGGAACAAATAAATTATATAGAAGACAAAATTATGGAAAATAATGAAGCTGAAAAGAAAAGGGAAAGAAAAATATTAGATCATGAATGTAGACTTATGGAACTCAGTGATTCTATAAAGTGTAATAACATTCATATCATAGGAGTCCCAGAAGAAGAAGAGAGGGAAAGGGGGGTAGAAACTTTATTTGAGGAAATTACGGATGAAAATGTCCCTAATCGAGGGAAGAAAACAGACATCCAAATTCAGGAGGCACGAAGAACTCCCATCAAAATCAATAAAAGCAGGGACACCTGGGTGGCTCTGTTGTTAAGTGTCTGCCTTTGGCTCAGGTCATGATCCCAGGGTCCTGGGGTCAAGCCCTGCATTGGGCTCCCTTCTCAGCAGGAAGCCTGCTTCTTCCTCTCCTACTCCCCCTGCTTGTGTTCCCTCTCTCTCTAGGTCTCTCTCTGTCAAATAAATAAATAAAATATTTTTTTTAAATCAAAAAAAGCAGACCAATACAAAGGCATATTGTAGTTAAATTTACAAAATAAAGAGATAAATAGAAAATTCTAAAAGCAGCTAGGCAAAAGAAGTCTCTAACTTACAAGGGAAGACAAAAAAAGCTTAGTTTCAGATCTTTTCACAGAAATTTGGCAGGCCAGAAGACAGTAGCATAATATATTCAACGTGCTGAATGAGAAAAATATGCAGCCAAGAATATTCTATCTAGCAAGGCTATCATTCAGAATAAAAGGAGAAATAAATAGTTTCCCAGATAAACACAAATTAAAGCAGTTGTGAACACTAAATCAGCCTTGCAAGAAATATTAAAGGGAAAGAGTGGAAAGAAAGACCAAAAGCAACAAAGACTTGAAAGGAATAAACAAAATATCCAGAAACAATTACAAAACAAGTAATAAAATGGCACTAAAATCATATTCATCAATAATTAATCTGAATGTAAATGGACTAAATGCTCCAATAAAAAAAATAGCATGTCAGAATGCATAAAAAAGCAAGATCCATCTATATGCTGCCTAAAAGAGGCTCATTTTAGACCTAAAGTCACCGATAGATTGAAAGTGAGGGGATGGAGAAATATTTACCATGCAAATGGATGTCAGAAGAAAGCTGGAGTAGCAACACTTATATCACGCAAACTAAATTTTAAACCAAAGACTGTAACAAGAGATGAATAATCATCATAATAAAAGGATCTATCCAATAAGAAGATCTAATAATTGTAAATATTTGTACCCCCAATTGTAAACATTTGGAGCACCCAAATATATAAAACAATAAATAACAAACCTAAAGGAATTCATTGATAACAATACAATAATAGTAGGGGACTTTAACACCCAAATTACATCAAGGGATAGATCATCTAAGCAGAAAATGGAAAAGAAACACTGGTTTTTAATGACACACTGGACCAGATATACTTAACAGATATATTCACAACATTGTATCTTAAAGCAGCAGAATATACATTTTTTTTTCACATATACATAAGACATTCTCCAGAATAGATGACATTCTGGGTCACAAATCAGGCCTCACCGAGTACAAAAAGATTAAGATCATACTGTGCATATTTTCTCATCACAATGTTATGAAACTTGAAGTCAATCAGACAAAAAAATTTTGGAAAGGTCACAAATATATGGAGGCTAAAGAACATCCTACTAAAGAATGAATGGATCAACCAGGAAATTAAAAGAAGAAGTATATATATATATATATATATATATATATATACACACACACACAAACACACACACAAATGAAAATGAAAACACAACAGTCCAAAACCTTTGGGATGCAGCAAAATTAGTCCTGAGATGGAAGTATATAGCAATACAAGCCTACCTTAAGAAGCAAGGAAAATCTCAAATACACAACCTAACCTTACACCTAAAGGAGCTAGATAATAAAACAACAAATGAAGTCTAGAGCTAGCAGAAGAAGGGAAATAATAAGGACTAGAGGAGGAAAATAATATCAAAACAAACAAAAAGCAGCAGAAAAGTCAATGAAACTAGGAGCTGCTTCTTTGAAAGAATTAGTAAGATTGATTAACCCCTAGCCAGACTAATAAAAAAAAAAAAAGGAAGGAACCAAATAAATAAAATCACAAATACGAGAGGAGAGATCACAACCAACACCACAGAAATACATACAATTATAAGAGAATATTATGAAAAATTATATGCCAACAAATTGGGCAGTCTGGAGGAAATGGACAAATTCCTAGAAATATATAAACTATCAAAACTGAAAGAGAGATAGAAAACTTGAAAAGACCAATAAACAGCAAAGAAATTGAATCACCCAACAAACAAAAGTCCAGGGTCAGATGGCTTCCCGGGGGAATTTTGCCAAACATTTGGAGAAGAGTTAATACCCATTCTTCTCAAACTCGTCAAAAAAAAAAAAAAAAAAAAAAAAAGAAGGAAGAAAAACTTCCAAACTCATTCTATGAAGCCACCATTTTCTTGATTCTGAAACCTGAAAAAGACTCTATTGAAAAGCAGAACGACAGGCCAATATCCCTGATGAACATGGATGCAAAAATTCTCAATAAAATACTAGAAAATCGAATCCAACAGTATCATTTACCACACTCAAGTGACATTTATTCCTGGGTTGCAAGGGGACATTGATATTCACAAATCAATCAACATGATACACCACATTAATAAAATAAAGGATAAGAATCATATGATCCTCTCAATAGATGCAGAAAAAGCATTTGACAAATACAACATCTGTTCTTGATAAAAACCCTCAACAAAGTAAGGATGGAAGGAACATACCTCAACAAAATAAAGGTCATATATAAAAGATCCACAGTTAATATCATCTTCAATGGGGAAAAAGGAGAGATTTTCCTCTATGGTCAGGAATAAGACAGGGATATTCACCCTCACCACTGTTATTTAGCATAGTACTGGAAGTCCTAGCCTCAGTAACTGGACAACAAAAGAAATAAAAAGATATCTAAATTAGCAAAGAAGTCAAACTTTCACTATTTGCAGATGACATGATGCTCTAAGAAAAGCCAAAAGACTCCACCAAAAAATTGCTAGAACTGATACACGTATTCAGTAAAGTCACAAGATACAAAATCAAACTCCAGAGATCTGCTGCATTTCTTTATACCAATACTGAAGCAGCAGAAAGAGAAATCAAGGGATTGATCCCATTTACAATTTCATCACCAAAAACAGTAAGATACCTAGGAATAAAACTAAGCAAAGAGGTAAAAGATCTGTATTACAGAAATCATAAAACACTTATGAAAGAAATTGAAGATGAGACAAGAAATGGAAAAACTTTCCATGCTCATGGATTTGAAGAACAAATATTGTTAAAATGTCTATACTAGCTAAACCTATCTACACATTTAATGCAATCCTTATCAAAATACAAACAGTATATTTCACAGAGCTGAAACAAACAATACAAAAATTTGTATGGCAGCACAAAGACCCCAAATAGCAAAAGCAATTTTGAAAAAGAAAAGCAAAACCAGAGGTATCACAATTCCAGACTTTATGGTATATTACAAAGCTGCAGTCATCAAGACATTTTAGTACCACCATGAAAACAGATACATCAATCAATGGAACAGAATAGAGAAGCCAGAAATGGACGCACAACTGGTCAGCTAATCTTTGACAAAGCAGGAAGGAATATCCGATGAAAAAAGACAGTCTCTTCAACAAATGGTGTTGGGAAAAGTAGACAGCAACATACAAAAGAATGAAACTGGACCACTTTCTTACACCATACACAAAAAATAAATTTAAAATGGATTAAAGATCTAAATGTGATTAGGAAACCATCAAAATCCTAGAGGAGAACACAAGCAGTAACCTCTTTGACAACAGCCTTAGGAATTTTTTGCTAGTACATCTCCTAAGGCAAGGGAAACAAAAGCAAAAATGAACTATTGGGACTTCATTAAGATAAAAACTCCAGCACAGCAAAGGAAATGATCAAGAAAACTACAAGGCAACCTTCAGAATTGGAGAAGATATTTGCCAATGACATATCTGATAAAGGGTTAGTATCCAAAATATGTTAAGAACTTATAAACTCAACACTCAAAATAAAATGATTAATCCGATTAAAAAATGGGCAAAAGGCACGAATAGACATTTTTTTTCCAAAGAAGAATTGTCGATGGCTTACAGACATATGAAAAGATCATCATCAGGGAAAGGCAAATCAAAACTACGAGATATCACTTAACACCTGTCCTGTCAGAATGGCTAACATTAACACAGGCAACAACAGATGTTGGCTAGGATGTGGAGAAATGTAAACCTTCTTACACTGTTTGTTGGGATGCAAACTGGAGCAGCCACTCTGGAAAATAGTATGGAAGTTCCTCAAAAAATTTAAAAAATGAAACTACCTTATGATCCAGCAATTGTCCTACTAAGTATTTTACCCAAAGGATGCAAAAATACTGATTTGAAGGGATACATGCACCCCAATGTTTATAAAAGCATATCAACAATCTGCAAATTATGGAAGAGCCCAAATGTCCATCGACTGATGAATGGATAAAGAAGTGGTATATATATTTATACAATGGACTATCTTTTTAATGGACTATTACTCAGCATCAGAAAGAATGAAATCTTACCATTTGCAAATGATATGGATGGAGCTAGTGAGTATTATGCTAAATAACATCTCTGTCAGAGAAAATACCATATGATTTATAGTATAGTATATGGTTATAATATGGTTACATATGGTTATAATATGATTATATAAATTCCACTTATATGTGGAATTTAAAGTGGAATTTAGGAAACAAAACAAGTGAACATAAGGGGAAAAAAGAGGCAAACCATAAAACAGACTCTTATAGAGAAAAAACTGAGGGTTGCCGAAGGGGAGGTGAATGGGAGGGGATGCGTCAAATGGGTAATGGATATTAAAGAAGAACTTGTGATGAGCCCTGGGTGTTGTACGTAAGTAAAGAATCACTAAATTCTACACCTGAAACTAGTATCACACTGTATGTTAACTAACTGAATTTGAATAAAACCATGAAACTAACAAAAATAAATAAAACAAAGTGAAATGAAGAAAACAATCAATAAAAATTTAAAGAATAGTCATGGCCATATATCAACCTAAAAATAAACAAACGAATATATAAATAAATAATCAAATTGAGTTTGATTTTACTTATTAACAACAACAAAAAAAGGTTATCTAACTTCTGATGTTTAAACTTAAGAGAAGGTTTATTTAACATATTTCATAAGGAAATCAATTATATTTTTATTTCTGTCTTTTATTTAAAAAATATATATAAATGGAAAAATCTAGAAACAAAGCAAAAACAATCAAAATCTGAGTTCATGGACACAAAGGACAGATTGGTGGTTGCCAGAGGTAGGGGAAAGGGGGTGGAGGTGTGCAAAATGGCTGAAGGGGGTTAAAAAGTAAAAAATATCCAGCTATAAAATAAATAAGTCATGGGATGTAATGTACAGTGTGTGACTATAGTTAGTAATACCGTATTGTATACTTGAAAGTTGCTAAGAGAGTAGACCTTAAATGTTTTCAGCACAAGAAAAAAAAACTGTAATAATTTAAGGTCACAGATGTTAATTAGCAATATTGTGGTGATCATTTCAAAATATATACAAATATCAAATCATACATTGAACACTTGAAGTTAATATAATGTTATATGTCAATTATACCTAAATTTTTGAAAATAAATAAGATAAAAATAAAAATGGGCTAAATAAAAAAACATAATTATCTCTAACTTTTTAATTTAAAGCAAGAACTAAAAAAAAAATAGGAAGCATTCAATGCTTCTTCTTAGAACACAATGAATTTAAACTAGAAATCAATAACAGAAAGGAAATTGGAAAATCCCCAAACCACATGGACATTAAACAACACATTTCTTTTTTTTTTTTAATTTTTTTATTGTTATGTTAATCACCATATATTACATCATTAGTTTTTGGTGCAGTGTTCCATGATTCATTGTTTGTTCATAACACCCAGTGCTCCATGCAGAACGTGCCCTCCTCAATACCCATCACCAGGCTAACCATCCCCCTCCCCCTCCCCTCTAGAACCCTCAGTTTGTTTTTCAGAGTCCATCATCTCTCATGGTTCGTCTCCCCCTCTGACATACTCCCCTTTCCTTCCTCTCCTGTTGTCTTCTTTTTTTTTCTTTTTTCTTAAAATATGTTGCGTTATTTGTTTCAGAAGTACAGAACTGTGATTCAACAGTCTTGCACAATTCACAGCGCTCACCGTAGCACATACCCTCCCCAATGTCTATCACCCAGCCACCCCATCCCTCCCACCCCCAACCACTCCAGTAACACTCAGTTTCTTTCCTGAGATTAAGAATTCCTCATATCAGTGAGGTCATGTGATACATGTCTTTCTCTGATTGACTTATTTCACTCAGCATAACACCCTCCAGTTCCATCCACGTCGTTGCAAATGGCAAGATCTCATTCCTTTTGATGGCTGCATAATATTCCCTTGTGTATATATACCACTTCTTCTTTATCCATTCATCTGTCGATGGGCATCTTGGCTCTTTCCACAGTTTGGCTATGGTGGACATTGCTGCTATAAACATTGGGGTACACGTACCCCTTCGGGTCCCTACATTTGTATCTTTGTGGTAATACCCAGTAGTGCAATTGCTGGATCGAACGGTAGCTCTAATTTCAACTGTTTGAGGAACCTCTATACTGTTTTCCAGAGGGGTTGCACCAGCTTGCATTCCCACCAACAGTGTAGGAGGGTTCCCCTTTCTCCACATCCCCGCCAACATCTGTCGTTCCCTGACTTGTTAATTTTAGCCATTCTGACGGGTGTGAGGTGGTATCTCATTGAGGTTTTGATTTGGATTTCCCTGATGCCGAGCGATGTTGAGCACTTTTTCATGTGCCTGTTGGCCATTTGGATGTCTTCTTGGGAGAAATGTCTGTTCATGTCTTCTGCCCATTTCTTGATTGGATGATTTGTTCTTTGGGTGTTGAGTTTGATAAGTTCTTTATAGATTTTGGATACTAGCCCTTTATCTGATATGTCATTTGCAAATATTTTCTCCCATTCTGTCGGTTGTATTTTGGTTTTGTGGACTGTTTCTTTTGCTGTGCAAAAGCTTTTTATCTTGATGAAATCCCAATAGTTCATTTTTTCCCTGGCTTCCCGTGCCTTTGGCGATGTTTCTAGGAAGAAGTTGCTGCGGCTAAGGTCGAAAAGGTTGCTACCTGTGTTCTCCTTTAGGATTTTGATGGACTCCTGTCTCACGTTTAGGTCTTTCAACCATTTGGAATCTATTTTTGTGTGTGGTGTAAGGAAATGGTCCAGTTTCATTCTTCTGCATGTGGCTGTCCAACTTTCCCAACACCATTTGTTGAAGAGACTGTCTCTTTTCCATTGGACATTCTTTCCTGCTTTGTCAAAGATAAGTTGACCATAGAGTTGAGGGTCCATTTCTGGGCTCTCTATTCTGTTCCATTGATCTATGTGTCTGTTTTTTGTGCCAGTACCATACTGTCTGATGATGACAGCTTTGTAATAGAGCTGGAAGTCCGGAATTGTGATGCCGCCAGCTTTGCTTTTCTTTTTCAGTATTCCTCTGGCTATTCTGGGTCTCTTCTGGTTCCATACAAATTTTAGGATTATTTGTTCCATTTCTTTGAAAAAAGTGGATGGTATTTTGATGGGGATTGCATTGAATGTGTAGATTGCTCTAGGTAGCATTGACATCTTCACAATGTTGATTCTCCCAATCCATGAGCATGGAACGTTTTTCCATTTCTTTGTGTCTTCTTCAATTTCTTTCCTGAGTATTTTATAGTTTTCTGAGTACAGATCCTTTGCCTCTTTGGTTAGATTTATTCCTAGGTATCTAATGGTTTTGGGTGCAATTGTAAATGGGATCGACTTCTTGATTTGTCTTTCTTCTGTCTTGTTGTTGGTGAATAGGAATGCCACTGATTTCTGTGCATTGATTTTATATCCTGCTACTTGACTGAATTCCTGTATGAGTTCTAGCAGTTTTGGGGTGGAGTCTTTTGGGTTTTCCACATACAGTATCAATCATCTGCAAAGAGTGAGAGTTTGACTTCCTCTTTGCCGATTTGGATGCCTTTGATTTCTTTTTGTTGTCTAATTGCTGTGGCTAGGACTTCTAATACTATGTTGAATAGCAGTGGTGAGAGTGGACATCCCTGCCGCGTTCCTGACCTTAGGGGAAAAGCTCTCAGCCTTTCCCCATTGAGAATGATATTCACTGTAGGTTTTTCATAGATGGCTTTTATGATATTGAGGTATGTACCCTCTATCCCTATACTCTGAAGAGTTTAGATCAAGAAGGATGCTGTACTTTGTCAAATGCTTTTCTGCATCTATTGAGAGGATCATATGATTCTTGTTCTTTCTTTGTTAATGTATTGTATCACGTTGATTGATTTGCGGATGTTGAACCAGCCTTGCAGCCCAGGGATAAATCCCACTTGGTCGTGGTGAATAATCCTTTTAATGTACTGTTGGATCCTATTGGCTAGTATTTTGGTGAGAATTTTTGCATCCATGTTCATCAAGGATATTGGTCTGTAATTCTCTTTTTTGATGGGGTCTTTGTCTGGTTTTGGGATCAAGGTAATGCTGGCCTCATAAAATGAGTTTGGAAGTTTCCCTTCCATTTCTATTTTTTGGAACAGTTTCAGGAGAATAGGTATTAATTCTTCTTGAAATGTCTGATAGAATTCCCCTGGGAAGCCATCTGGCCTGGGCTTTTGTTTCTTGGGAGATTTTTGATGACTGTTTCAATTTCCTTAGTGATTATAGGTCTGTTCAGGTTTTCTATTTCTTCCTGGTTCAATTTTGGTAGTTGATACATCTCTAGGAATGCACCCATTTCTTCCAGGTTATCTAATTTGCTGGCATAGAGTTGCTCATAATATGTTCTTATAATTGTTTGTATTTCTTTGGTGTTGGTTGGGATCTCTCCTCTTTCATTCATGATTTTGTTGATTTGGGTCATTTCTCTTTTCTTTTTGATCAGTCTGGCCAGGGGTTTATCAATCTTGTTAATTCTTTCAAAGACCAGCTCCTAGTTTCGTTGATCTGTTCTACTGTTCTTTTGGTTTCTAGTTCATTGATTTCTGCTCTGATCTTTATGATTTCTCCTTCTCCTGCTGGGTTTAGGCTTTATTTGCTGTTCTTTCTCCAGCTCCTTTAGGTGTAGGGTTAGGTTGTGTATTTGAGACCTTTCTTGTTTCTTGAGAAAGGCTTGTATTGCTATATACTTTCCTCTCAGGACTGCCTTTGCTGTATCCCAAAGATTTTGAACAGTTGTGTTTTCATTTTCCATTGGTTTCCATGAATTTTTTTAATTCTTCTTTTATTTCTTGGTTGACCATTCATTCTTTAGTAGGATGCTCTTTAGCCTCCATGTATTTGAGTTCTTTCCGACTTTCCTCTTGTGGTTGAGGTCTAGTTTCAAAGCATTGTGGTCTGAAAATATGCAGGGAATGATCCCATCTTTTGGTACCGAGTGAGACCTGATTTGTGACCTAGGATGTGAATCAATTCTGGAGAATGTTCCATGGGCACTAGAGAAGAATGTGTATTCCTTTGCTTTGGGATGGAATGTTCTGAATATGTCTGGTGAAGTCCATTTGGTCCAGTGTTTCATTTAAAGTCTTTATTTCCCTGTTGATCTTTTGCTTAGATGATCTGTCCATTTCAGTCAGAGGGGTGTTAAAGTCCCCCACTATTATGTATTGTTGTCAATGTGTTTCTTTGCTTTTGTTATTAATTGCCTTATATAATTGGCTGCTCCCATGTTCGGGGCATAGATATTTACAATTGTTAGATCTTCTTGTTGGATAGACCCTTTAAGTAGGATATAGTGTCCTTCCTCATCTCTTATTACAGTCTTTGTTTTAAAATCTAGTTTGTCTGATATAAGGATTGCCACCCCAGCTTTCTTTTGGTGTCCATTAGCATGGTAAATGGTTTTCCACCCCCTCACTTTCAATCTGGGGGTGTCTTTGGGTCTAAAATGAGTCTCTTGCAGACAGCATATGGATGGGTCTTGTTTTTTAATCCAATCTGATAGCCTGTGTCTTTTGATTGGGGCATTTAGCCCATTTACATTCAGGGTAACTATTGAAACGTATGAATTTAGTGCCATTGTATTGCCTGTAAGGTGACTGTTAACTGTCTGTTGTCTGTGTTCGTTTCTGTTCTTTGCTGCTTTTGGGTTCTCTCTTTGCTTAGAGGACCCCTCTCAATATTTCTTGGAGGGCTGGTTTCGTGTTTGCAAATTCCTTTAGTTTTTGTTTGTTCTGGAAGCTTTTTATCTCTCCTTCTATTTTCAATGATAGCCTAGCTGGATATAGTATTCTTGGCTGCATATTTTTCTCGTTTAGTGCTCTGAAGATATCTTGCCAGTCCTTTCTGGCCTGCCAGGTCTCTGTGGATAGGTCTGTTGCCAATCTAATGTTTCTACCATTGTAGGTTACATATCTCTTCTCCCGAGCTGCTTTCAGGATTTTCTCTTTGTCTGTGAGACTCGTAAGTTTTACTATTAGATGTCGGGGTGTTGACCTATTTTTATTGATTTTGAGAGGGGTTCTCTGTGCCTCCTGGATTTTGATGCCTGTTTCCTTCCTCACATTAGGGAAGTTCTCTGCTATAATTTGCTCCAATATACCTTCTGCCCCTCTCTCTCTCTTCTTCTTCTTCTGGGATCCCAATTATTCTAATGTTGTTTCGGCTTATCATATCACTTATCTCTCGAATTCTGCCCTCGTGATCCTGTAGTTGTTTTTCTCTCTTTTTCTCAGCCTCTTTATTTTCCATCATTTGGTCTTCTATATCGCTGATTCTCTCTTCTGCCTCATTTATCCTAGCATTTAGTGCCCCCATTTTTGATTGCACCTCATCAATAGCCTTTTTGATTTCGATTTGGTTAGATTTTAGTTCTTTTATTTCTCCAGAAAGGGTTTCTCTAATAACTTCCACGCTTTTTTCAAGCCCAGCTAGTATCTTTAGAGTCATGATTCTGAACTCTAGGTCCGACATCGTACTAATGTCCGTATTGAGTAGGTCCCTGGCTGACGGTACTACCTCTTGTTCTTTTTGCTGAGGTGATTTCTTTCGTCTTGTCATTTTGTCCAGAGGAGAATAGATGAATGAGAGAAGAAAATGCTAACAGGTTTACAACGTCCCTAGCGAATATACTGTATACAAATCAGAAAAGACCTGAAACCAGGGGAAAAGAAAGGGAAAGAAAGAAAAAAGAAAGAGATAAAGAAAAAAAAGATAAAAACAAAAACAAAACAATACAAAAAAGGCAGAATATGATCAAATATGATCAGGCTAGTGCATAGATCAGTGCCACACACTAGATTTTGGGCGTATTTTGGTCTGTTAGAAAAAAGTGCCTCCTAAAATTTTAAAGGAAGAAAGACATATATGTACAAAATAAGGGTTGATACAATAAAGGGATGGAAGATGACTGTAAAGATGAAAATTATAAAAGATTTTATAAAAGGACTTGGTAAGATAAGTTGTTTGAAAAAAGAAAGAAGATTTAAGAAAAAAAAAAGGAAAAAGGGAGAGAATGTGATCAGGCAGGAGACTAGAACAAAGCCATACACTAGTGATTTAGGGTATATTTTGATCTGTTAGAAGAAACTGTACCTCAAAATTTTAAAGAGAGAACAACTTATATATATATGCCAAAAATAAGGGTAACTACTATGAAGGGATAAAACATGACTCTAAAAATGAAAAATAAAAAATGTTTTTTTTTTTTTTAAAAAGGGATTTATAAGATGTTGGTTGAAAAAGGGAAAAAGAAAAATAAAAAAAAGAACAGTCAACAAAAATTAACTTTGATGAAATAATGAATCATGGTAAAAAAAAAAAAAAAAAGAAAAGCCATGAATCTATGTGCAGTATCCCCTAGCGCTGGAGTTCTCCTATTCTCCTTGATCGATCAACTTGGTCTTGGCTTGCTGGCTGTTTGTATTTATCTTCTGGGGGAGGGTCCTGTTGCTGTGGTTTCCAAATGTCTTTGCCAGAGGCGGAATTGCCCCGCCCTTGTCGGTCCAGGCTAAGGAAGCTGCTCCGGTTTGCTCTCAGGAGATTTTGTTCCCTGCAAGCTCTCGGTACAGCTTTGGAGGACCAGGGCAGAAATGGTGGCCTCCCAATCTCCACTCGGAGGAGCTGAGAACTCGGGGCCCCGCTCCTCCGTGTGCCCCCAGAGAAAAGCAGTCACTTCCGTGTCCCCGGTCTCCGGCCGCACTCCGTGCTCACCCGGCCTGTGATCGAGCGTTGCTATCTCTGGCACCCGACCCCGCGCGGAGTCTCCAAACCCAGCAGATCCCTGCAGTGCGTTCCCGTACCGCTCCTCCCTGGGAAGGAAGGAGAGTCTCCCCGGATCTGCTGCTTGTTGGGTCTCTGCTGGGGGAGCCGTGCCCCGACTGGGCCGCAGATCACAGTTTATGGCCACCCCGAGCTGAGAGCCCGCGCCTCGGTTCCGTCTCTGCAGCCAGCTTCCCTGCTCTGATACCTGGGAGCTCTGGCGCACTCAGGCACCCCCGGTCTCTCTGTGACCCCAAGGGTCCTGAGACCACACTGTCCCGGGAGGATTCCACCCCCCGCTTAGCCACTGCAGCGACGTCCCTCCGCCGAGCCAACTTCTAAAAGGTCCGATTTTGTGCTCCGCGGCTCTAGCACTGGCCAGAAGCGGCCGGCGGAGGCCCCTCCCCCGCCGTCTATCCTCCCGAATATCGCCTCGGATTCACTTCTCCGCACGCCCTACCTTCCAGTAAGTGGTCGCTTCTCTGTTCAGAGAGTTGTTGCTACTCTCCTGTTCGATCTCCTGTTGAGTTCGTAGGTGTTCAGAATGATTTGATCCCTATTCAGCTGAATTCCTGAGACCCGACGAAATCTAGGTCTCCTACTCCTCCGCCATCTTGCTCCGCCTCTCTAAACAACACATTTCTAAATAACACAAGTCAGAGAAGTAACCTCAAGAGAAATTTTAAAATATTTTGACTAAATGAGGATAAAATGACAACTTACCCAAATTTGTGGGATGCAGGAAAAACAATGCTTAAAAGGGAATTTGTAACATTGAGTGCATAGATTAGATAAGAAGAAAGATCTAAAATCAATCTAAGTTTCCACCATAAGAAACTCCAAAAAGAAGATTATTAAAACTACCAGCCTGTGGAATCTCTGCATATATAGAAGACAGCTCTGTTGGTTTGCAAAACACTCCTGATAATTGAGATAGCAATCTATAAGGAGTATGTCAATAAAGAAAGTCAGAATTTTAAAAGCAGTTTAACTAGGTATAGTGCCCCTGAGCTTTAATGTGACTTCAAGGCCAGAATAGATAAAAGGAAAAAAATGTCTGTTTCCTAATGAGACATGCTTATTGATAATAACCTGAGGATTCATTTAAAATGGAAGCACTATCTAATGTTTAAGACAGGCCATGGATGGTTTATTTAAACACTAAGGTCAACTTTCACAGTGAATCACTATTACTAATGGAAGTATGTCTTATAGTCCTGATGAGTGTTACAGTTAGAAACAAGCAAACAAAAATCACTTCTCACACGGTGCCTGGCTAGCTCAGTTGGTAGAGTTTGCAACTCTTGATCTTGGGTTGTGAGTTCAAGCCCCACGCTGAACACAGAAATTACTTAAAAACACTTCTCATATTTGGGGACTGTTTTAGAGAGAACTAATATAGAATATCCATCCTACTTCCAACACATAGAAATTTTAAAGTAAAATACAAGAGCAACAATGAAAAAATTAAATATAAAAGAAAGAAAAATCCCTTTGTGTCAGAAAAAAGAAAAACAAAAGTGTGGGTTTCAGGCAAGAAACAAATGCACAGGTGATACCATGAAAGCCTTGGAAACCCTGAGGATATAAATACTAGGAAGGAGCTTGAAGCCATTATTTTATCATCATATCCTCAAATTGGGCAGCTGAAACTAAAAGGCCTGACCAGCTGAAGCCCTAAAAGAATTTCCACACTAGTAAATGCATACTAGAAAAGTTGGTTATTTGCACTGATAAGCAACATGGATAGTTATCTCTGCCTGATATTTTGAGAAAGAAAAGAAACTTACTTTGTGAGTATAGAGGAAGATTTCCTTTCATTTGTATTATGTGGCCACTACTACACACACACACACTATCCCTACATATAAAATTTTTCTGTTTGAAATTTAATTTCACAACAAAAATTACCAATACATTAGAAAATAATCATAAAGCACAATAAACAGGAAGATTAGCAATCTAAAATATGAGTTAATAGAATTATTGCTTTAAATTATTACTTAAGATTTTAAAATAATGTTTAAAATAATTAAAATAGAAATAAAAATGAAGGGATATAAAAAAAAACACTGTACAAGATTGTCAAATTGGCCATAATTTATTTCCTCCCAGTAAGAGTGCCTTACAAGGGGCGCCTGGGTGGCTCAGTCGTTAAGTGTCTGCCTTTGACTCAGGTCATGATCCCACGGTCCTGGGATCGAGCCCCGCATTGGGCTCCCTGCTCGGCGGGAAGCCTGCTTCTCCCTCTCCCACTCCCCCTGCTTGTGTTCCCTCTCTCGCTGTGTCTCTCTCTCTGTCAAATAAATAAATGAAATCTTAAAAAAAAAAAGAGTGCCTTACGATATGGCTGTGAATCCCCACTCCTCAACAGTGGATGGCCTATCTCCCTGTTTCTTTGGTTTCTTTAGATTATTGTTTTCCTTTGACCTAGTCCACGTGGCAGAAGTAATGTGCTAGTTCTGAGCCAGGATTTCAAGACTTTTTGTGTGTTTCTCCTCTTGACCCTAACACTGACATGTGGGAAAGCGTAAACTAGCTCAGTGAAGACACCACACGGGGCAGAGAAAAACCATTCAAACTGGGGCCTACTGGACTAACCAGGCAGCTAAACCATCATCTGATTTGTGTACGCACCAGAGAGCACAAAAAACACTTATCTGAGCCCAGCCTCAATTTCCAACTCACAGAAATATAAGAAATATACGTGGTTATTGTTGTAAGCCACTAATCTGGGGGTAATTTGTTTTACAGCAAAAACTTACTGACATATGCAAAATTGAAATGCAAAAGACAGAAATTATTTTTTAAAAATAATAAAAATCTAAACTGGGGAACCAGATGTGTATCATGAATCAAAGGAAAAAGATGTCTTTGTCTTTAGAGGCTTGGGACTATACAGTAAATAACCTTTAACCCATACGCTGGTACTTATGTTTTAAAAACAGGCAAGGTCCAGCTTCTTTGTACCAGAGAGGGACTATCTCAAAAACGAAAAGAAATCCACTAGGAGATGTGGCTTTCATTCCTAGCTGAATTAGTGCATGGATAGAGCAAGCAGGGATAATAAAAAATAATAAATAAATAATAAACCTAAATAAATAATAAACCCAAATAAATAATAAACCCAAATAAATGGAAACACATATTATGTTTGTGAATTGGGAAGACTCAACACAGCAAAGAGGTTAGTGTTCCCTTTATTATTTACAGGTTTAAAGAAATTTTAATGAACACCCCACAAGAATTTTTCATGGAGAAATTTTTTTTTTAATATTAATCTTTATTATTTTGTTCTGAATGCACATGAGAGGTTTCTGAATCAGAGCAGATTTCTGTGATTTACTTTATAGTCAATAAAAAGTGTGCCATGCCATTCTGTCTCAGTTATTACACTTATGCCAATATGATGGGCACCAAGTCAAACATTCTCCACATACATAATCTGACTTGTAGGAAAGGAGTAGAGAAAATGGATTTTCTGTACTTATATTCAGAAAAAATGTAGGCAACTGACTCCTTCTAGCCATCATAGAGAGTCTTTCTTGGAAATTTCTACTCTAATACTTTGGAATTTAAATAATCCTCTCCAGGGAAAGTGAAAGACCATTGCCTTAGGCTTTAAATTCCAAAATGACTTATTTTTCCTTCAAGTGTAAAAACATACTTCTACAGATAGGTAAATCTCTGTGGAGTTTTCAGTATTTATACAATTATAAGTTAACTTTTGCTTGCTTTTCTAACATAGCTTCCAAGGTCAGTAAAATTTCTTCTATGCCTTAACTATTTAAAAACTTAAAGATATTTTCTCTACAATCTACATTATTTCACAGTAGATAATAAATATGCCTCCCAATAATAACCCAGGCCCAGAGAGTGTTATAGTTGACTTCTTACAAATATGCACTGAATGCTGAAATCACATGATATGTAAGTTTAACATAAAAATGGGAAAAGGGGCTCCTGGGTGGCTCATTCAGTTAAGCATCTGCTTTAGGTTCAGGTCATGATCCTCGTGTCCTGGAATAGAGCCTGGCATCAGACTCCTTACTCAGTGGGGAATCTGCTTCTCCCTCTCCCTCTACCCCTCCCCTCTGCTTGGTGCTCTCGCTCTCTCTCTTGCACTTTAAATAAATAAATAAAATCTTTTACAAAAATAAAAATTCGGAAAAAAATAAAACTCCAGCTTATCTTATAAAGTTCAATAAAATAATTAGTACAATACAAAACAATGAGAGACAGTGAGATTGAGAGAATTAAAGGTCAGTTTTAATTATCAATTTAGTTATAAAAAGTTTTAAATAAAATACTAGCTAAGATAATTTTATGCTTTGTAAAATAACCTATAATTGTAAAGTATTTATTACACAAATTTAAAAGTGGTTCAACAGTAGTAAGTCAATGTAATTCACCACATTTGCAGATGAAAGGAGCAACATCAACATTACATAGTATGATCATCTCAATGATAGCAGAAATTCTTTCATACCTTTCTATTGCTATTAATCACCTAAAAATCTCATGGGAAACAAAAGGTAGAAGGGAATCTTAAATTGTTAAGAAAGTACTTACAGGAGGAGCTTTAGATGTTATTTCCCTATGATCAATAAAGTAAGAGTGATGCTTCTTAAGATCACATACATGAGATGTTGCCAATGTTCTAAAACAAAAGGCCAACAAACTTTCTTAAAGAGCCAGATAGTAAATATTTTACTCTTTGGGGGACAAGAGACAAAACAGGATATTATGTAAGAATGTGTATAACCATTTCATATATATCCATTAAAAATGCAAAAAAATATTATTTCCAAGGCCTGAAAGGAAAAAAAAAATAGAAGTAACTGGCCGTTTATGTGTCATGATCATAGTTGGCCAATTCTGAAAAGAAAAGAAAAGAAAAGAAAAGAAAAGAAAAGAAAAGAGAAGAAAAGAAAGAAAAGAAAAGAAAAAAAGAAGAGAAAAGAAAAAGGTAAAATTAAGGGAATAAATAGCATATGACTCAATAATTTTGCTACTTTTTGTTGCAGGGTTGTCCAATGCAATGGTCAGGAAAGAATTCTTGTTGTATGGTGCAACACAGCAAGTTTATTTAAGTAGCATGGGGACAGGACACATGGGCAGAAATAGCTACACTTTTGCTGTATGAAGCTGGTGGTTATATGCTTAGTGCTCAAGGATGAAGGGGGGTGCAGGGAGTACCAGATCATAAATGTCCTTTTTCAGATTTCTACTCATAAAACTACTTTTGCAAGATTTCTCTGGTGCTTGTCATTCAGTTTGATATTAACTATCAGTGAGATATACAGGCAGTCATGAGACCCTTTGAGAATGTAACAACCAGCACATATTTGATTCTTATTGGAACTTTGCAGGCTATAGGTCAGCCCTCTGGGCTAAAGGTGAACATTTTTCTGCTTCTATATGTCATCACTTTGACACAGACATTTTACATAAGACCTTATTTCCTATATATTTTTTTTCTTGATCTTATACAGGCTTACACATTGTTGATTTGATAGTACTTTTATAATAATTATAATGTAACTTGTAACAATAATATTTCATTCTAATTCCTTAGTAAACATTGTGGACCACCTTATTTCACTAAACAAGATTAGAAAAATATCATATTTTCTGTAACAAACCATCTGTAATTGAGAATTACTTCTATAGAAGACCAAATTCAGTATATTTATTATGCTGATTTTTACCTGCCACAATTCCAGGACAATTTTCTGATTTTGTCACACATAGTGTTTAGTGTTTCTCATTTTTTTATGATGATTACAATCTTTGAGTACTTTGAAAATAGTAAAGCACTATCTAAATATGTAGTAAAAAAAAAAATCCCTGAACAAATACATAGTACAGTTGTGTTTCTGTCCAAGAATAAAGCCTCAAAGAACTATTTAAAAGAAAGTGCCTCATTTTCCTTTGCACTGAGCGAAGCAAATAGCCTCAACTGAGCTCATTTGATTAAAGTTCTTAAGACTTTCCAATTACATTTTCTACTCCACTCAGGCTAACCACTCAGTGATATTTTTTCATTTGTCTATTGCTGACATATTCAAGAATACATTAGAATAGGAGAAATTTATTTAAGGACTCTTGGAGAATAAACATCTGTCCTTTAATCTGAGAAATTTTATAATTAAAAAATGATATCCATATAATCCAATAGATGAAAGACGGTGCAAGAGAACTGATTTTTCCTTCTGATTGTTGGGAATGGAGAGAGTGCTGCCTTTGCATTCTTATCTTGGATGACAGCTTGTTGATCTTCTATAGCATTCCACAGGCAGCCTGCCTCTTAATTCCATCAAATGGCAGACATGACAACGGCAAACAGTTACAGAGATATAATTTCTATCATATGGAGTTATTTTTATTGGTTTATTAAATTAGCTTCATCTAAATGTACAATCTGTTTCAATTTTTATTTAAGCGGCATTCATTTAAATCTGTCTTATACCTGTACATGCATATGTGAGTCTGTCAGAGTTGGGTGTTTTGCTTTTATAGGACAACTTCATTAAAAATGACAACAGCAACATTTTAGCTGACTGGAGAGATTTTTATTCTTAGTATATAGACCAGTCATTTGACTTGTGAAATTGGGTTCAAAAGGCTTGCAGCAAAATGGCTTTGACAAGATGTCACAATGTGAAATGTGGTTGACAAGATGGATCTCAGTGAATAGTGCAAAGAAAGATGACGTGAATTAATTTCAAAATAACAACTTGATTCTGCTGATGGAGGGAAAAGAACATTGATTGTAACAGGACTGTAACGATAGTCCTGAGGCTTTATGAATACAGAAATAACCAGTGGAGGAGAACTTTAGATTTCAGTTTTCATAGACAGATTTGTTGAATTAATGAGGAGGAAAGGTTCAGAAAAATACAGGCAAAATGTTCATTCAGATTAAGACCAGAGTGTTTGAATTATCTTATGAACCTCTCAATCTCCCAAGAGGTAAAAAACAAGTTGGAACTCCCTGCGCCTGTCAGCATAGCTTCCCTCAGATGTGTTACATGAGTGTTCAACTTGGTAACTATTCATTAAGTTGCACATGTATGAAGTGTATGCTTTTTTGTACATATGCTGCATTTTGCCGTTTTTTTCAATCCATTTATTTCTCTCTTGCCCTCAGGTGCCAATCCAGGGCTAAAATTCCTTCAAGTTTCTCTTCTTCTTGTCTAACTCCAGAATCTCAAAAGCTAAAGAAACTGTCCAAAAGAAGCAGAAAACAAAAAAGGGGTATATTAATGACTGATTTCCATGCAAAACCAATCTTAACTCCGTACTGAGGACCTGAGTTTTATTGACTAGGATTTCCTTGTTTTTTGAGGTAGGATGAAATATAGAATATATTTATTGCCTTGAGATTATTTTATAGGAGAGATAAGGAATATTGAGAACAACATTTTAGAATGCCTTGCTTAAAACAGCTTCTGATTGTATAATTCTTTTCTGGAAATGTCTCAACAAATATCAACTGACATCTGTATTTGCCAAAGGTAGCTCTTCTTACGGAATAAAGGTCTTTAAAAGAAAAAGAAAAAAAAAATCTACTTGATGCAAGTCACCAGACCAGTTGTTCTAAAGTAGACACATAAAAAGGAGTCCCCTAATTTAGCAATTTGGGTTACCACAGAAGTTAAGATCATGGATGTTAAATTCAAGCAGCCATTGGTTCACTCTGATTTGACAATTAAATTTTTGTGACCACAGAAAAATTATTTTCCTTCTCTAATAAGATCCTAATAATGAAATCCTATTACAACCAACCAGTCTTCCAAAAGGGCCTTAAAGTTCCTCTTAGCTTGATTAAACTTTAGACTGTCTTTTTCCTAACTCTTGGCCCTTGACCTCCCGTTTCTTAGAGCAATTACTGTAAAAACTTAAAACTGTAAATTCTTTTTCTATCCATTTGAGATATAAAACTTTTATTTAACTGTTTAGCAGCTGACAGACATTTAGGTTGACTCCATATCTTGGCTATTATGAATACTGCTGTAATATATATAAAATAAAGTTTTCACTTTGAGATCCTTTTTCATTTCCTTTAAATATAACCCAGAAGTGAGATATCTTGATCATATAATAGTTCTATTTTTAATTTTTTGAGGAAACTCCATATGTTTTCCAGAGTGGCTGTATAATTTACATTCCCACCAAGACACAAGGCTTCCCTTTTATCCACATCCTTGCCAACACTTATTATCTCTTGTATTCTTGTTGATAGAGATTCTACCAGTGTGACTGATATCTCATTGTAGTTTTGATTTGCATTTCCCTGATAATAAATGATATTAAGTATCTTTTCATGTATGTGTTGGCCACTTGTATCTCTTCTTTGGAAAAATGTCTAGCCAGTTCCTCTACCCATTTTTTTTAAATTTTTTTATTGTTCTGTTAATCACCATACATTATATCATTAGTTTTTGATGTAGTGTTCCATAATTCATTGTTTGTGCATAACACCCAGTGCTCCACACAGAATGTGCCCTCTTTAATACCCATCACCAGGCTAACCCATTCCACCACGCTCCTCCCCTCTAGAATCCTCAGTTTTTCAGAGTCCATCGTCTCTCATGGTATGTCTCCCCCTCCGAATTACTCCCCTTCATTCTTCCCCTCCTGCTATCTTCTTCGTTTTTCTTTTATTTTTTAACATATGTTACATTATTTGTTTCAGAAGTACAGATCTGTGATTCAACAGTCTTGCACATTTCACAGTGCTCACCATAGCACATACCCTACCCAATGTCTATCACCCAGCCACCCCATCCCTCCCACCCCCCACCACTCCAGCAACACTGAGTTTGTTTCCTGAGATTAAGAATTCCTCATATCAGTGAGATCATATGATACATGTCTTTCTCTGATTGACTTATTTCACTCAGCATAACACCCTCCAGTTCCATCCACGTCGTTGCAAATGGCAAGATCTCATTCCTTTTGATGGCTGCATAATATTCCATTGTGTATATATACCACTTCTTCTTTATCCATTCATCTGTCGATGGACATCGTGGCTCTTTCCAGTTTGGCTATTGTGGACATTGCTGCTATAAACATTGGGGTGCACGTACCCCTTCAGATCCCTACATTTGTATCTTTGGGGTAAATACCCAGTAGTGCAATTGCTGATTTGTATGGTAGCTCTATTTTCAACTGTTTGAGGAACCTCCATAATGTTTTCCAGACTGGTTGCACTAGCTTGCATTCCCACCAACAGTGTAGGAGGGTTCCCCTTTCTCTGCAACCCCGCCAACATCTGTCGTTTCCTGACTTGTTAATTCTAGCCATTCTGACTGGTGTGAGGTGGTATCTCATTGAGGATTTGATTTGGATTTCCCTGATGCCGAGCGATGTTGAGCACTTTTTCATGTGTCTGGTGGCCATTTGGATGTCTTCTTTAGAAAAATGTCTGTTCATGTCTTCTCCCCATTTCTTGATTGGATTATTTGTTCTTTGGGTGTTGAGTTTGATAAGTTCTTTACAGATTTTGGATACTAGCCCTTTATCTGATATGTCATTTGCAAATATTTTCTCCCATTCTGTCGGTTGTCTCTTGGTTTTGTGGACTGTTTCTTTTGCTGTTAAAAAGCTTTTTATCTTGAAGAAATCCCAATAGTTCATTTTGCCCTTGCTTCCCTTGCCTTTGGCGATGTTTCTAGGAAGAAGTTGTTGGGGCTGAGGTCGAAGAGGTTGCTACCTGTGTTCTCCTTTAGGATTTTGATGGACTCCCGTCTCACGTTTAGGTCTTTCGACCATTTGGAGTCTTTTTTTGTGTGTGGTGTAAGGAAATGGTCCAGTTTCATTCTTCTGCATGTGGCTGTCCAATTTTCCAACACCATTTGTTGAAGAGACTGTCTTTTTTCCATTGGACATTATTTCCAGCTTTGTCGAAAATGAGCTGACCATAGAGTTGAGGGTCCATTTCTGGGCTCTCTATTCTGTTCCATTGATCTATGTGTCTGTTTTTGTGCCAGTACCATACTGTCTTGATGATGACAGCTTTGTAATAGAGCTGGAAGTCCGGAATTGTGATGCCGCCAGCTTTGCTTTTCTTTTTCAATCTTCCTCTGGGTATTCGCGGTCTCCTCTGGTTCCATACAAATTTTAGGATTATTTGTTCCATTTCTTTGAAAAAAGTGGATGGTATTTTGATGGCGATTGCATTGAAAGTGTAGATTGCTCTAGGTAGCATTGATATCTTCACAATGATTCTTCTTCCAATCCGTGAACATGGAAAGTTATTCCATTTCTTTGTGTCTTCTTCAATTACTTTCATGAGTATTTTATGATTTTCTGAATACAGATCCTTTGCCTCTTTGGTTAAATTTATTCCTAGGTATCTTATGGTTTTGGGTGCAATTGTAATAGGGATTGACTCTTGATTTGTCTCTCTTCTGTCTTGTTGTTGGTGTATAGGAATGCCACTGATTTCTGTGCATTGATTTTATATCCTGCTACTTGACTGAATTCCTGTATGAGTTCTAGCAGTTTTGGGGTGGAGTCTTTTGGGTTTTCCACATACAGTATCATATCATCTGCAAAGAGTGAGAGTTTGACTTCCTCTTTGCCAATTTGGATGCCTTGATTTCTTTTTGTTGTCTGATTGCTGTGGCTAGGACTTCTAATACTATGTTGAATAGCAGTGGTGATAGTGGACATCCCTGTCGCATTCCTGACCTTAGGGGGAAAGTTCTCAGCTTTTCCCCATTGAGAATGATATTCGCTGTAGCTTTTTCATAGATGGTTTTTATGATATTGAGGTATGTACCCTCTATCCCTATACTCTGAAGAATTTTGATCAAGAAAGGATGCTCTACTTTGTCAAATGCTTTTTCTGCATCTATTGAGAGGATCATATGATTCTTGTTCTTTCTTTTGTTAATGTATTGTATCACGTTGATTGATTTGCGGATGTTGAACCAACCTTGCCGCCCAGGGATAAATCCCACTTGGTCGTGGTGAATAATCCTTTTAATGTACTGTTGGATCCTATTGGCTAGTATTTTGGTGAGAATTTTTGCTTCCATGTTCATCAAGGATATTGGTCTGTATTTCTCCTTTATGATGGGGTCTTTGTCTGGTTTTGGGGTCAAGGTAATGGTGGCCGCATAAAATGAGTTTGGAAGTTTTCCTTCCATTTCTATTTTTTGAAACAGTTTCAGGAGAATAGGTATTAATTCCTCTTGAAATGTCAGATAGAATTCCCCTAGGAAGCCATCTGGCCCTGGGCTTTTGTTTGTTGGGAGGTTTTTGATGACTGCCTCAATGTCCTTAGTGGTTATAGGACTGTTCAGGTTTTCTATTTCTTCCTGGTTCAATTTTGGTAGTTGATACATCTGTAGGAATGCACCCATTTCTTCTAGGTTATCTAATTTGCTGGCATAGAGTTGCTCATAATATGTTCTTATAATTGTTTGTATTTCTTTGGTGTTGATTGTCATCCCTTTCATTCATGATTTTGTTGATTTGGGTCATTTCTCTTTTCTTTTTGATAAGTTTGGCCAGCGGCTTATCAATCTTGTTAATTCTTTCAAAGAAGAAGCTCCTAGTTTCATTGATCTGTTCTACTGTTCTTTTGGTTTCTATTTCATTGATTTCTGCCCTGATCTTTATGATTTCTCTTCTCCTGCTGGGTTTAGGCTTTATTTGCTGTTTTTTCTCTAGCTCCTTTAGGTGTAGGGTTAGGTTGTGTATTTGAGACCTTTCTTGTTTCTTGAGAAAACTTGTATTGTTATATACTTTCCTCTCAGGACTGCCTTTGCTGTATTCCAAAGATTTTGAAGAGTTGTGTTTTCATTTTCATTGGTTTCCGTGAATTTTTTTAATTCTTCTTTAATTTCCTGGTTGTCCCATTCATTCTTTAGTAGGGTGCTCTTTAGCCTCCATGTATTTGAGTTCTTTCTGATTTTCCTCTTGTGATTGAGTTCTAGTTTCAAAGCATGGTGGTCTGAATATATGCAGGGAATGATCCCAATCTTTTGGTACCGGTGAGACCTGATTTGTGACCTAGGATGTGATCAATTCTGGAGAATGCTCCATGGGCACTAGAGAAGAATGTGTATTCCATTGCTTTGGGATGGAATGTTCTGAATATGTCTGTGAAGTCCATTTGGTCCAGTGTGTCATTTCAAGTCTTTATTTCCTTGTTGATCTTTTGCTTAGATGATCTGTCCATTTCACTGAGAGGGGTGTTAAAGTTCCCCACTATTATTGTTTTTTGTCGATGTGTTTTCTTGCTTTTGTTATTAATTGCCTTATATAATTGGCTGCTCCCATGTTAGGGGCATAGATATTCACAATTGTTAGATCTTCTTGTTGAATAGCACCTTTAAGTATGATTAGTTTCCTTCTTCATCTCTTATTACAGTCTTTGTTTTAAAATCTAATTTGTCTGATATGGGGATTGCCACCCCAGCTTTCTCTTGGTGTCCATTAGCATGGTAAATTTTTTCCACCCCCTCACTTTCAATCTTGGGGTGTCTTTGGGTCTAAAATGAGTCTCTTGCAGACAGCATATTGATGGATCTTGTTTTTTAATCCAATCTGAAAGCCTGTGTCTTTTGATTGGGGCATTTAGCCCATTTACATTCAGGGTAACTATTGAAAGGTATGAATTTAGTCCCATTGTATTGCCTGTAAGTTGACTGTTACTGTATATTGTCTGAGTTCCTTTCTGATCTATGCTGCTTTTAGGCTCTCTCTTTGCTCAGAGGACCCCTTTCAATATTTCTTGTAGGGCTGGTTTCGTGTTTGTCAATTCCTTTAGTTTTTGTTTGTCCTGGAAGCTTTTTATCTCTCCTTCTATTTTCAATGACAGCCTAGCTGGATATAGTATTCTTGGCTGCATATTTTTCTCATTTAGTGCTCTGAAGATCTCATGCCAGTCCTTTCTTGCCTGTCAGGTCTCTGTGGATAGGTCTGTTGCCAATCTAATATTTCTACCATCGTAGGTTACATATATCTTCTCCCGAGCTGCTTTTAGGATTTTCTCTTTGTCTCTGAGATGCAGTTTTACTATTAGATGTTGGGGTGTTGACCTATTTTTATTGATTTTGAGAGGGGTTCTCTGTGCCTCCTGGATTTTCATGCCTGTTTCCTTCCCCACATTAGGGAAGTTCTCTGCTATAATTTGCTCCAATATACCTTCTGCCCCTCTCTATCTTTCTTCTTCTTCTGGGATCCCAATTATTCTAATGTTGTTTCGTCTTATTGTATCGCTTATCTCTCAAATTCTGTCCTCGTGATCCTGTAGATGTTTCTCTCTCTTTTTCTCACCCTCTTTATTTTCCATCATTTGGTCTTCTATATCACTGATTCTCTCTTCTGCTTCATTTTTCATAGTAGTTAATGACCCCATTTTTGTTTGCACCTCATTAATAGCCTTTTTGATTTCAATTTGTTTAGATTTTAGTTCTTTTATTTCCTCAGAAAGCGTTTCTCTAATAACTTCCACACTTTTTTCAAGCCTAGCTAGTATCTTTAAAGTCATGATTCTGAATTCTAGGTCCGACATCATACTAATGTCCGTATTGAGTAAGTCCCTGGCTGATGGTACTACCTCTTGTTCTTTTTGCTGAGGTGATTTTTTTCATCTTGTCATTTTGTCCACAGGAAAATAGATGAATGAGAGAACAATATGCTAACAGGTTAACAACGTCCCCAGGAAATATACTCTATACAAATCAGAAAAGACCTGAAACCAGGGGACAAGAAAGGGAAAGAAAGAAAAAAGAAAGAGAAAAAAACAAAAAACAAAAAGAAAAAGATAAAACCAAAACAGAACAATACAAAAAAAAACAGAATATGATCAAATATGATCAGTCTAGTGCATAGATCAGTAACACACACTAGATTTTTGGCGTACTTTGGTCTGTTAGAAAAAAGTGCCTCCTAAAATTTTAAAGGAAGAAAGACTTACATATGTGCAAAATAAGGGTTGATACAATGAAGGGATGGAAATGACTGTAAAGATGAAAATTACAAAAGATTTTATAAAAGGAATTGTTAAGATAAGAAGTTGTTTGAAAAAAGAAAGAAGATTAAGAAAAAAAAAAGGGAGCGAATGTGATCAGGCAGGAGACTAGAACAAAGCCATACACTAGTGATTTAGGGTATATTTTGATCTGTTAGAAGAAACTGTATCTCAAAATTTTAAAGAGAGAACAACTTACATATATATGCCAAAAATAAGGGTAACTATTATGAAGGGATAAAATATGACTCTAAAAATGAAAAATAAAAAATGTTTTTTTAAAAAAAGCGATTGATAAGATGTTGGTTGAAAAAGAGAAAAAGAAAAATAAAAAAAATAGTTAAAAAAATTAACTTTGTAAAGCTAATGAATCATGGTTAAAAAGCCATGAATTCTATGTGCAGTATTCCCTTAGCGCTGGAGTTCTCCCGTTCTCCTTGATCAGTAACCTTGGTCTTGGCTTCCTGGCTGTTCATGTTGATCTTCTGGGGGAGGGGCCTGTTGCCGTGGTTCCCAAATGTCTTTGCCGGAGGCGCAATTGCCCCGCCCTTGTTGGTCTCATCTAAGCAAACTGCTCAGGTTTGCTCTCAGTTTTTGTTCCCTGCAAGCTCTCGGTACAGCTTTGGAGGACCAGGGTGAAAATGGTGGCCTCCCAATCTCCACCAGGAGGAGCTGAGAACTCGGAGCCCCACCCCTCAGTGCGCCCCCAGAGAAAAGCAGTCACTCCCGTCTCCCTGGTCTCTGGCCACACTCTGTGCTCACCCTGCCTGTGACCTAGCCTTTTTATCTCTGGAACCTGACCCCGTGTGGAGTCTCCAAACCCAGCAGGTCCCTGTGGTGCACTCCCGTGCTGCTCCTCCCTGGGGAGGAAGGAGAGTCTCCCCTGCTCTGCCGCTTGTTGGTTCCCTGCTGGAGGAGCAGTGGCCCGACTTGCCCGTGGATCACAGTTTATGGCAACCCCGAGCTGAAAGCCCACACTTCGTCTCCGTCTCTGTAGCCAGTTTCCCCGCTCCAATACCTGAGAGCTCTGTTGCACTCAGCCACCCCCGGTTTTTCTGTGACCCTGAGGGTCCTGAGACCACACTATCCCACGAGGGTTCCACCCCCCGCTTAGCCACTGTAGCGACATCCCTCAGCAGAGCCGACTTCTTAAAAGTTCCGATTTTGTGCTCCGTGGCTCTATCACTTGCCAGAAGCGGCCCACGGAGGCCCCCTCCCCTGCCGTCTATCCTCCCGAATATCGCCTTGGATTCACTCCTCCGCACGACCTACCTTCTAGTAAGTGGTCGCTTCTCTGTTCAGAGAGTCGTTGCTACTCTGTTCTTCAATCTCCTGTTGAGTTTGTCGGTGTTCAGAATGGTTTGATCCCTATTCACCTGAATTCCTGAGACGAGACGAAATCCAGGTGTCCTACTCCTCTGCCATCTTGCAACTAGGAAACCTCCTCTACCCATTTTTAATCATACTGCTTTTTGTTTGTTTGTTTGTTTTTTCTTTTCTGTTATTGAGTTATATGAGCTTTTTATGTATGTTGGATATTAGTCTTATCCAATAAATTATTTGTAAATATTTTCTCATATTTCATAGGTTGCCTTTACATTTTGCTGATTGTTTCTTTTGTTGTGTAGAAGATCTTGAGTTTGATGTAGACTTGTTTATTTTTTTCAGTTTCTTGTGCTTTCGGTGTCATATCCAAAAAATGATTGCCAAAACCACTGTTGAGGAGTTCCTTCCCTATGTTTTCTTCTAGGAGTTTTACAGTAGGAGGTCTTATGTTTAAGTCTATGATCCATTTTGGATTTTTTTTTAAAGAGTTATTTATTTATTGGAGAGAGAGAGAAAGAGAGAGAGAGAGTGGGGGGAGGGGCAGAGGGAGAGAGAGAATCCCAAGCAAACTCCCCACTGAGCACAGAACCTGATGCGGGGCTCTATCCCAGGACCCCGAGATCATGATATGCTGAAATCAAGAGCTGGCCACTTAACTGACTGACTCACCCAGGCACCCTGAGTTATTTTTTGACCGGTGTTTGACGGGGTTCCAATTTCACTCTTTTTTCACTTGGTTATCCAGTCTATCCAGTAGCATATTTTGAAGGTACTATCATTCACTCATTAATTGTTCATGTTTTTCTTGTCACGTTAAACATGTATGCAGGAGTTTATTTCTTGTCTCTCCATTCTGTCCCATTTGTTTATGTATCTATTTTAATGCCAGTACCATACCATTTTATTTTTTATTTTTTATTTTTTTTAAAGATTTTATTTATTTATTTGAGAGAGAGAGAGAATGAGAGATAGAAAGCACGAGAGGGAAGAGGGTCAGAGGGAGAAGCAGACTCCTTGCTGAGCAGGAAGCCCAATGCGGGACTCGATCCCAGGACTCCAGGATCATGACCTGAGCCGAAGGCAGTTGCTTAACCAACTGAGCCACCCAGGCGCCCAGTACCATACCATTTTAATTACTATAGCTCTGCAATATATTTTGAAATCAGGAAGTGTGATGTCTACAGCTTTGCTCTTCTTTCTCAGGATAGTTTTGGCTATTTGGGGTCTTTTGTACTTCCATACAAATTTTTGATATGATATATATTTACTATTGTGAAAAATGCCATTGGAATTTTGATAAGGATTGTGTTGAATCTATAAATGACATTGAATTGTGTGTACATTTACATAATACTTAATCTTCAGACCAATGAACATGGGATGTCTTTCCATTTGCTTGTATCTTCATCTATTTCATTTATCAAGTTTTTATAGTTTCATTGTACAGATCTTTCATTTCCTTAGTTATATTTATTCCTAGATATTTTATTATTTTTGATGTTATTTTGAATGGAATTGTTGCTTTATTTTTTTTTAGAAATTTCATAGTTTATAAGAATGTTACTGATTTCTTTATGTTAATTAGATATCCTGCAACTTTACTGAATTTGTTAATTAGTTCCAACAGGTTTTTCTGCTTGATATAAGCCTCTTGCCAGTTTTACATCCTATCCCAAAGAACTAGGAGCCATCCCTTTGAAATGTAATAATCAAGAAAAATAATGCCCCTATCCTCCAGGGTCTGTAGAAGGGTAGGAGCTTAATATGAGTGGGTGCCTTGCTCCAAATTATAAAGCTACCTTGTTTCATGAAAATGCAAGATAAGTTTTTGTTTTTAATTTCTCTTTTCAGTCAGACCAATTAGCAAATACAAATACCTTAAAATCCTCCCTCTCCCAGGTACTTCAAAACTCACCCACCCTTTGTTTCAGCCAAGTTATGTTCTTACTGTCTCTGCCCATTGACATGGACTCAAAGGAAGTCCACCTTTCCTGTTTAACTTTTTCAGGTAAAATTTTTTATTTGAAAATGTTTTAGATGTAAAATCTCATTTAAGGCACACATCAACCCAATTACATTGGGGTGAGATATGATTATCATTTTTAATATTTTTGTTAATTAAAAAGTTATCATATATAATTTATTATTAGAAGAGCTCTGATTCTAATACAGGTAGCCAAAATCTAGAGCTTATGCCTTTAAGGACTACTTTATATGGTCTTTCTACCTTCATTTCTTTCCATCTGAAAAATGGGTATAATGATATTTACATAACTACTTTTTTAAAGAATTAAACACTGCAGACCTTACACCTAAAGGAGCTAGAAAAAGAAAAACAAACAAAACCCCAAACCAGTAGAAGGAATAATATAATAAAAATTAGAGCAGAAATAAATCACATAGACACTAAAAAAACAAGAGAACAGATCAGTGAAACCAGGAGCTAGTTCTTTGAAAAGATCAACTAACTTGATAAATCTATATCCAGAATTCTAAAGAGAGAGAGAGACAGACAGACAGAGAGGGGCCAAATAAATGAAATCACAAATGAAAAAGGAGAGATAGCAAAACCACCACAGAAAATAAAAACAATCATAACAGAATATTTTGAAAACCTATATACTAACAAATTGGATAACCTAGAAGAACTGGTTAAATGCCTAGAAACATATAACTTATCAAAATTGAAACATGAAGACATAGAAAATTTGAACACACCAATTACTAAAAATGAAATCAAATCAGTAATGAAAAAGCCCCAACAAACAAAATCCAGGACCAGATGGCATCACAGGTGCATTCTACCAAACATTTAAAGAATAATTAATATCTATTCTTCACAAACTGTTCCAAAAAATTAAAGAGAAGGAAAAAGTCCAAATTCATTCTATGAGGCCAGTATTACCCTGATATCAATACCAGGTAAAGACACAGCAAAAAAGGATAACTAACTACAAGCCATTATCTCTGATGAACGTACATGCAAAAATCTTCAACAAAGTATTAGCAAACTGAATCCAATAATACATTTTTTTAAAAAATCATTCATCAAATCATGTGGGATTTATTCTTGAGATGCAAGAGTGGTTCAATATTCACACATCAATCAATGTGATACATCACATCAATAAGAGAAGGGATAAAAAACACATGATCCTTTCAGTAGATGCAGAAAAAGCATTTAACAAGTACAACATTCATTCATGATAAAAATCATCAACAAAGTAGGTTAATGGGAACATACCTCAACATAATAAAGGCCATATATGAAAACCACACAGCTAACATCATCCTTAATGGGGAAAAACTGAGAGCTTTCCCCCTAAGGTCAGGAGGAAGAATGTCCACTGTCACTACTTTTATCCAACATAATAATGAAAGTTCGTCACAGCAGTCAGACAAGAAAAAGAAATGAAAAGCATCCAAATCAATAAGGAAGAAGTAAAATTCTCAGTATTTGCAGATGACATAAAGCCTGAACGACTCCATCAAAAAACTAGTAGAACTGATAAACAAATTCAATAAAGTCACAGTATACAAAAATCAATCTACAGAAATCTGTTGCATTTCTATATATCAATAATGAAGCAGCAGAAAGAGAAATTAAGAAAATGATCCCATTTACAATTGCACCAAAAATTAAAAACAAAAACAAAAACAAAACCCAGAAATAAACTTAACCAAAGAGGTGAAAGACCTGTACTCTGAAAACTGTAAAATACTGAGGAAAAAAGTTGAACATGACACAAAGAAATGGAAAGACATTCCATACTCATGGGTTAGAAGGATAAATATTGTTAAAATGTCTATACCACCCAAAGCAATTTACAAATTTAATGCAATCCCTATCAAAATATCAATAGCATTTTTCACAGAACTAGAACAAATACAAAAGACGCTGAATGGCCAAAGCAATCTTGTAAAAGAAAAACAGAGCTGGAGGCATCAAAATTCCAGACTTGAAGTTATATTACAAAGCTGTAGGGATCAAAACAGTATGTCACTGGCACAAAAACAGACATATAGATCAACGAAAAAGAATTAAAAAATAAAAAGAAATAACCCCACAACTATATCCTCAATTACTTTTCTACAAAGCAGAAAAGAATATCCAATGGTAAAAAGAAGTTTCTTCAACAAATGGTGTTGGGAAAACTGGACATTCAAAAAAAGAAACTGGACCACTTTCTTACACTATACACAAAAAATAAATTCAAAATGGATTAAAGAGCTAAATGTGAGACCTGAAACCATAAAAATCCTTCAAAAGAACACAGGCAGTAAATTATTTGACATTGGCCAAAGCAACATTTTTCTAGATATGTTTCCTGAGGCAAGAGAAACAAAAGCAAAAATACAGTATTGGGACTGCATCAAAATAAAAAGCTTCTGTACAATGAAGGAAGCAATTGACTAAACTAAAAGGAAACGAATGGAATAGGAGAAGATATTTGCAAATGACATATGTGATAAAAGGTTAGTATCCAAAATATAAAAAGGACTTATAAAACAACACCCTAAAATTGAATAATCCAATTGAAAAATGGGCAGAAGACATGAACAGGTATTTCCCCAAAGAAGACATCCAGATGGCTAACAGACACATGAAAAAATGTTCATCATTAACTACCATCAGAAAAATGCAAATCAAAACTACAATGAGATATCACCTCACATCTGTCAGAATGGCTAAAATCAAAAACATAAGAAACAACAAGTGTTGGCAAGGATGTGGAGAAAAAGGAAACCTGTGCACTGTTGGTGGGAATAAAAACTAGTGCAGCCTTTCTGAAAAACACAGTAGAGTTTCCTCAAAATGTTAAAAATAGAACTATCCTACAATTCAATAATCACACAACTGGGTATTTATCCCAAAAATACAAAAATACTAATTCTTTGAGTGGTTCATTATAAAAGTGTGTATGTGTGTGTGTGCATGTGCGTGTGCATGTGCGTGTGCATGTGCATGTGTGTGTGTGTGTGTGTGTGTGTTGGGGGACAAGGAAGGCAGGCTGGAATAAAGGGGTGCAATACCTAAGGAATAGGATATTTCTTTCCTGCTAAGTAGTGATGATGCACTCCTGGAAATCAAATAGTTATTATTAAAAACTACAGGATAAGCAATTTTTATAACAAGCAGCTGTGTAAATGTTTAATAATTTCCATTGTGATGCAAGGTAGTTTAGACTGCTTGGAGCAGTCTGGGAGCAGGATGCCCCAGATTCACTGTCTTTGTTCTAAATCTTCAGCTTGCCAAATATTCCTATGCTGGGGACACTAAACTAACAAGGAGCTTCATTTATATATATTCAAAAAATATTATATATTATAACTATAAGTATATATATATAAATAATTCTTATCTACAAAAAGTCAAATATATTAATCCAGGGTTGTGAGGAAGTGGTTCACCTTTGTGAAATAAAATTGCAGCAGGATGCTTTCACAAAATACACCCTGAGAGAATAAAGTGCTACACTAAACTGAGGCCTGTATACTACTTCTATGAAGACTCAGATCTTTAATGTTTTTCCTGAAGTGCAACATTATGTGTCTCATTACACAATACTGTCTTTGTAATGTAAAAAAAAAAAAAAGTGACACCAGCATTTTTTAATGGAAGCATAATAATAGGTCTATGTAACAGGCATTTGCTTGGAGTATATGAAACAATGGTGAGCCCTCTGGACATATTGGTACATTGACATTAATTATTAAGTTCTAGTTAGTAGAACCACACATTAAATACTATAGTGGGTTATTTTCAAATTCATTATTGAATATATTACTAAGCCTTGATTTACATTCTTGGGGTACATTAAGATATCAGCCTTCTTATCTCTACTGAGGAAAATATATAACATTGCATGAATGATAACTGTTCTATTCAACAGGTTTTAAAAACAATCTATTATTTCAAGTAATACAGAAAGAAAACCTGCTTTAAATTAAAAATCTTTTTTTAATACAAAAGTAAAGTTGTGCCCTTTATTGAAGAACAAAAATGATAAATCCTTAGAGTCTAGTCAGATGCACATAATAACATTAAAAGACAAAGGACACTCCAGTAGCAAATACATACATACATATATATATATATATATACATACAATGGAATACTTTGCAGCCATCAAAAGGAATGAGATCTTGCCATTTGCAATGACATGGATGGAACTGAAGGATGTTATGTTGAACAAAATAAGTCAATCAGAGAAAAACATGTATCATTTGATCTCACTGATATGAGTACTTCTTAATCTCAGGAAACAAACAGGGTTGCTGGAGTGGTGGGGGGTGGGAGGGATGGGGTGGCTGGGTGATAGACATTAGGGAAAGTATGTGCTATGGTGAGTGCTGTGAATTGTGCAAGACTGTTGAACCACAGATCTGTACCTCTGGAAAAAATAATACATTATATGTTAAAAGAAGAAGAAGAAGAAGAAGAAGAAGAAGGAGAAGGAGAAGGAGAAGGAGAAGGAGAAGGAGAAGGAGAAGGAGAAGAAGGAGAAGAAAAAGAAGATAGCACAAGGGGAAGAATGAAGGGGGGGAAATCGGAGGGGGAGATGAACCATGAGAGACGATGGACTCTGAAAAACAAACTGAGGGTTCTAGAGGGGAGAGGGGAGGGGGTGGGAAGAGGGGTTAGCCTGGTCATGGGTATTAAAGAGGGCACATTCTGCTTGGAGCCCTGGGTGTTATACGCAAAAAATGAATCATGGAACACTACATCAAAAACTAATGATGTGATGTATGGTGATTAACATAACATAATAATAATTAAAAAAATAAATAAATGAAGAAAGTCACTATTTTAACACACTGGAATTTTTTTCTTAATTTTTTAAGTGAAAATCTATATTCTTGCCTGATTTTGCATCTCTATTTCTCATTTATCTTTGCTGTTTTTTAAACACCAGATTGTGATATACTGGTTGTCCCAGCTTTGCAAACATACAATCATTTGTAAAGGAATTGTTTTGCAAATTGGCACTGGACAATCATTCATTTTGCAGTTGAGGTAGCTATTTACAAAGTTGAGAAAAAAGGAGTATCTTAAAAAGAGTGGGTCCACAAGTAGACAGCATTACAAGGAATTAGTCTCTTACTTGGGAATCAAAACTTCATAGTTCTTATTGTAATTTTTATATACAGATAAAACAGAATAAAAGCCCAAACAGAAATATATTTTCTTTAATACCACTTTAAAGATGTGTGTGAACAGCAGTTGACCTCTGAGAGTTGACTATATTAAGGTTCAATTCTTTTATTATGTCGGATTACTTTGTGACTAACCAAGAGTGTGGGGGAAACTCTATGATAGTAAGCATTTGAAATTTATACCTTCTACTGTGTCACATATTTATAAAATGTAATTTGATTATGTTGCTTATGTTTTGTTTACATAGGCCTATGTTTGGTATATTACCATGTAGAATGAATTTTCCCTTTATCTTATTTTTGAAATACTGTCCCATTTTTCAATTGTGGTATTGTGGACAAATTTGTATATCTATATCCAAGCAGCTAATGAAATGTCAAGTTTAAATTAACGGTTTGTTGTCTGATTCTGTGAGTTATCTATAAAAGATTTTTTTATTGGTAGGGGTATCAGCATGAAAATACTTAAAATGAAATTTGAATAGTATCAAGTGAAAACAATAACTTCCAAACCTTCGATCTGCCATTCAGATACACAGAGCTTGAGGCTAAAAGAAAAGGAGCAAGTAGAGAAAAGGAAAAATACTTCCAAATGAAATACATATATACACACAGGAGATTCTAGACAGTTCCCTAATGTGTGAAACAAGAGAATACATATGTTCTAAGAGTATGCTGTATATAACCACAATCGTTTAAAAGATAGACTATAATATATAGGCACTGTTGCACACATATTGCAGTATTAATAGTGATCCCATTTTTAGATAACCTTTCTATGTTTCTTAAGATAATTGCTGATATTTTCATATTACGGTATTTTGCTACAGATATAATTTTGCAGCACAACTCAAATGCTACTTGAGGAGGTGTTATAATCGACCAGCTCATTTGTGTGAGAGTTTCAAAACTCTCATGATATCTGGTCTTCTCACTCTTCCCAATGTGAAAGGAAATCTTGAAAAACCCAAAGGTTATGGATTTCATTTTTTGAAAATCAAAGTTTTAGTTCTCATTCTTTTAAATATTGCTTGTGAGACCTTGGGAATATCTTTTTTCTCTCTCTTAGAACTACAGTTCCTCCATCTATAAAATAACAAGTCATTATTTTATGGAAAATGGACCACAATAGACTATGTGAGTCTTCAGTAGATGTATATTGAGTTGTTTCCCTATGTAAAAGCCTATTCTCTGCTATTCAATGCTCTCATAGGCATAGATTGCCTTTAAACATCTCTAAAATTGTGACAACTTACTCCATAAAAATATGTCGAAGTACTTTTTAAAATCCAGAATCAAAAGTTGTGATTTAATTTTTTAAAACTTAAAGATGTTTAACCTATTTAGTGTTATTTCGGCATCTAATCAACCAATTTCCTTCTACTTGCAGTTCTTAAATTATGAATTCAGAGAACTAATGGGACTGATACTTCAGCAGATGGTTTAGCCCTAGAGTTTCATCTGAGTCTGAGATTTTTAGGTTCCTTGGCAGAATAAAAGATATAGCTGTTTGCTCCAAATTTAGACAGTGTAATTTAAATAAAGAAAGAGTGATATGATTGGAATGATTCTAAGAAAAGATTATAAAATATATTAAGTATTAAGAATACCTGATAATTATCAGAATTGGTAAGTAAAACCAATAAACTCATGGGAGTGTAAAACATAAGAAAACCTATAAATTTCCTGACTTATTAAAAAGGCAGATGCTAGTGTGTGATGATTTTTCTGAATTATCAAATGGGATGGTCTCTGACCATTACCTAGAGAGGAAAATAAGGAATAAATTGAATTAGCCTCTTCAGCTGCAGCTATGTGAGGCAACCAAACCAGATTTATCAATAGTGAAGTTATATTTAAGAATCAAAATTTTTCTTTTAATTCTTAACACATGAAAATACAAAGATAGAAATATATAGTGAGAGACTTTATTGTATACTCAGACTGACTTCTGTCACCAATCCTAAATGTACATTCATTCCTGAGGATATGTATTGAAATTTTTTATCTCAAATTTAATAATGGATTTTCATTTATAATGATTCTTCTCTTCCCACTGAACCAGAAAACTAATTATAAAATATTTAATTATCTTTCTAGTAGGTGTGTTTCTTTCTAGGGCTAGGTCCAAGGAAACCTGGTATGAGTGTGAGAACTTTCATAGGTCTCCTAATCAACCTTTTTCTTTCTAGGACAATGTTTATCAGTCACACCATGTCTCCCTGGGGACTGGCATTTCTTCCCCAGCTTTCTGTATGAACTAAACAGATACAAAAGGCTGCCATATTGTTTTTTTCTTTTTAAATAGAGTGCATTTACAGGAAAATTAGGAGCTTTATAGAGTTTCAACTACATACAGTATATTAGAATATTTCACTATCATAGAATCACTCTATTCTCAACTCCCAGTGAGGAAAAGTCTGTCCAAATAAAAAGTTGATGTGATTGAATTGGTTGCAAACCAAGGCCAGTCCAAAAACTCTTATAAGCCACAGGCTAGTGAAGAGCCTTCCACAAGAATTGGAAATGATTAGGTGAGTGTTGATGCTTTCCCCTAGCAGCATGGCTACATTAATGCCACTGTTGTTTAGTTAATATATTAACAAATGAATCTATCATATGTAGGTTATTTGAGGGGTCGAAGTATTATGTATTAAAAATCTAGGCTCCATAAAAAATCAAGCAGTTTATTGCTTAAATAAAGACAGCTGCAAAAAAATCTAAATGAGTGTTCAAATGTTCAAAGTACCTATATTTTTTAGTAATATGTCAAGCCCTTTCCTTGTATGTGTTTTAATTATTTTCTTTTGAATCTCACCTTTGATAATATTTGGTTTTAGATTTAGAAAATTATGAACTTCTTGATCATCTTAAAAGAAACTTTATTTCTTCTCTGTATTTTTTTCTTCTTCTTAAATGACATTATATCTCATGTTTTCATCATGCTATGTCTGGACTATTGCTATACCCTAAAACATGACTTAATTTATTTGCTTTTAGAGCATACTGTAAAAACAATGGACTTCATAAAATGTTTGTGACCTCGTTGACTTTCATTGAACTGGAGTAAAACACCTTCTCTGTAGTGTAATCATATACACAGTGACAAAGTTAGGCCTTTCTTTACAGGGTTAAAACTGTAATTTTGGTCCTATCAAGTAATGAGAGTTGCACACTCTTTATTTGTTCTTTTATTAATAAAAAGCATGCCTATATTGTGAAGAACAATCTGAATCTGCCTTTTAGCAAATTTCATGTGGTAAGTTCCTCAGCATCACTTGAGTCCACATTGCAGATTTGTGTGCAATCTGTATATATGAGTGCCTAATACAGGGTCACAGTGGCAAGGAGACTATTTGCTAGTGTTCCTAAATTGTGATAAACAACAACAAAAAATTTACAAGTGAATATTATAAACATAATTATTTCTTTCATATTCTATTTTTGTTTGTTCATTAATTCTGTATTTTGGCAGCCCCAATGGTTTTGGTAGAGGAGCGGATGCATAGAAAAACAATGGGCAAATATACTTTATAAAAAAACAAATTTTATAAAAAGTTTGACGAGTTGGCTTTAAAGTATACATTTCACTGAAAACTCTAAATATGTCTATATATTTGTCCCTTATAGAGGTAATTCAATTTATTTAAGTCAAACTAAAAAATGTCTCCTTTCTAATCTCCTTCCCCACCTCCACCAAGTACTGAGGAAATGATGATGGCAAAAGAAAGACATATTTTTGTTTGTTAGATTTCTATGTGTGACAAGAAAGAATTGAGGTAAGGGGTCTCAAATTTCTTCAATGGAGACATTCAGACAAAACTCTGAATTATGGGGGAAGTACCTGTACATACACATGCACACATATACCCTGTAAAGAAAAAAAGAAAAAAGAAAGAAAAATATGGCACCAATAGCTAGATTTGGATACTTTTCTGAGAAAACAAGTTGATGATTTACTGATCAGATCTGTAAGATGCTTCACAATGTAAATCTTATTAAATATTAGGCTAATGTCTGCTTTAAAATCAAGATAATTAAAAACTATTTCTTTGGAAAGGACCCACAATCATGTATTTCTAAAAAAATTAAATAGCTTCTGTTTTAAAAATATTAAAATAAATTAAATTTTAAAAAGAAAAATAAATTTTAAAAAATTAAAAATAAATTTCAAAATAAACAGTTATTTTTATTATTCAGAGTAAAGACAAGCAGAATTTATTAACATAATTGAAAATATCAAATGACTTTTAAAACCAGATTTAAACATCATTAATTTAGAAATCCTAAATTGGTCAGAGCTACTATCTATTGAAAAAATTTGCTAGTGTCAAATGGAATGAGGTAAAGAGAAAATTATAAGACACCTTTGAACTCTTTTCAGACAACTCAGAATAACAATTCACAAATGAAGAATACATGTTTATTGTAGCATTGTAAAGCTATCAAGAAAGAGGCTGGTATTTTAATTTATTCATAATAAACTATAATTTTCTATGCATCAGGCCTAACCATTACTAGATAATACTTTGGCAGTCTTAGTCCAACTTACTTATAACAAAAAACAAAACGCATCTATATGTTGCCTTCAACAGAATCATTTTAGACTGTAAGACACCCCAGATTGAAAGTGAGGGGATGGAGAAATATTTATCATGCAAATGGATATCAAAAGAAAGTCATAGTAGCAATACTTATATCAAACATATTAGACTTTAAACAAAGACTGTAAAAAGAGACAAAGAAGGGCATTATATAATCATAAATGGAATAATCCAACAAGAAGATCTAATAATTGTGAAATATTTATGCGCTCAACATGGGAGCACTCAAATATATAGAACAATAACAAACATAAAGCAACTAATGATAATAACAAAATAATGGTAGGGAACTTTAATACCCTACTTACATCAATGGACAGATCATCTAACTAAAAAATAAACAAGGAAACAATGGTTTTGAGTGACACACTGGACCAGATGGACTTAACAGATAAATTCAGAACATTCCATCCTAAAATGGCAGAATACACATTTCTTCCAAGTATACATGGAATATTTTCCAGAATAGATCACATATTAGATCACAAAACAGGCCTTAATAAATACAGTGAGACTGAAATCATGCCATGCATCTTTTCCAACCACAACACTATGAAGCTAGAAGTCAACCACCAGGAAAAATTTGGAAAGACCACAAATATATCAAGGTTAAACAATATGCTACTAAATAATGAATGGTCAACCAAGAAATCAAAGAAGAAATCAAAAAGAAAATACATGGACACAAATGAAAATGAAAACACAATGGTCCAAAATCTTTGAGATGTTTCAAAAGCAATCCTAAAAGAGAAGTATATAGCAATATAGGCCTACCTCAAGAAGCAAGAAAAACTAAAACAACTTAACTTTACACATAAAGGAGCTAGAAAACGAACAACAAATAAAGCCTAAACTCAGCAGAAGGAAGGAAATAATAAACATTAGAGCAGAAATGAATGATATACAAACTAAAAAAGCAGTAGAACCAATCAATGCCACCAGGAGTTGGTTCTTCAAAAACATCAATAAAATTGATAAACCTCCAGCCAGACTTTTCAAAAAGAAAAAGAAAATAGACCCACATAAATAAAATTACAAATCAGATATGAGAAATAACCATCAACAACACAGAAATATAAACAATTATAAGAGAATAATATGAAAAACCATAATTTCAGAAGAGTTAATACCTATTCTTTCAAACTATTCCAAAAAATAGAAGAGGAAAGAACACTCCCCAATTCATTCTATGAGGCCAGCATTGCCCTGATACAAAACCATATAAAGACACCACCAAAAAAGAGAACTACAAGTGTATATCCTTGATTAACATTGATATAAAAATTCTCAGTAAAATACTAGCGAACCAAATTTAAAAATACATTAAAAAATTCATTAACACCATGATCAAGTGGGATTTATTCCTGGGTTGGAGGTATGGTTCAATATTTGCAAATCAATCACTGTGATACAACACATTAGTAAAAGAAAGGATAAGAACTGTATGATCTTTCCAATAGATGCAGAAAAAGCATTGGACAAAGTACAACATCCATCATGATAAAAACCCTCAAGCAAAGTAGGGTTAGAGGGAACATACCTCAACAAAATAATGGTCATATATGAAAAACCCACAGCGAATATCACCCACAATAAGGAAATAAGGAAAAACTGAGAACTTTTCCTCTATGATCAGGAATAAGTCAGGGATGTCCACTCTCACCACTTTTATTCAACATAGTACAGGGACGCCTAGACACAGCAATCATACAACAAAAAGACATAAAAGGCATCCAAAACAGCAAGGAAGAAGTAAGACATTCACTACTTGAAGATGATGAGATACTCTATATAGAAAACTTGGGGCACCTGGGTGGCTCAGTTGGTTGGGTGGCTGAGTCTTGATATTTTGCTCAGGTCATGATCCTGGGTCCTGGGATCAAGCCCCGCACTGGGTTCCACACTCAGTGGGGATTCTGCTTCGGTATTCTCTCTCTCTCCCTCTGCCCCTCCCCCCCTCTAAATTAAATAAATAAATCTTCAAAAAAAAAAAAAAAAAGAAAAGAAAACTCAAAAGACTACCCCAAAAACCCGCTAGAACTGATAAATGAATGCAGTAAAGTCCCCCAAAATCAATGTTCAGAAATCTGTTGCATTTCTATACATCAAAAATGAAGCAGCAGAAAGCAGCAGAAAGATTCCAAATTAGGAATCAATGAAATTTACAATTGTACCAAAACCAATAAGACAGTTAGAAATAAACCCAACCAAGAGGTAAAAAAGATCTGTACTCTGAAAACTATATGATACTGATGAAAGAAATTGAAGATGACACAAAGAAATGGAAAAACTTTACAGGCTCATGGATTGGAAGACCAAATACTTTTTAAATGTCTATACTACCCAAAGCAATCTACACATTTAATTCAATCCCTATCAAAATACAACCAGTGTTTTTCACAGAGCTAGAGAAAAGAATCTTAAAAATTGATGGAACCATAAAAGATACCTAATAGCCAAAGTAACCTCGAGAATGAAAAGCAAAGCTGGAGCCATCACAGTTCCAGACTTCAAGTCATATTACAAAGCTGTAGTAATCAAAACAGTATGGTACTGGCACAAAAATAGACACATAGATCAATATAACAGGATAGGAAACACAGAAACGAGCCCACAAGATATGGTCAATTAATCTTTGACAAAGCAGGAAAGAATATCCAATAGCAAGAAGACAGTCTCATCAACAAATGGTATTAGGAAAACTGACAGCAGCATGCAAAAGAATGAAACTGGACCACTTTCTTAGACCAAGCAAAAAACAAATTCAAAATGGATTAAAGACCTAAATATGAGACTTGAAACCATTAAAATCTTGGAGGACAACTCTTTGACATTGGCCATAGCAGCTTCCTTCTAGATATGTCTCCTGAGGCAAGGGAAACAAAAGCAAAAATAAACTATTGGGACTTCATCAAGATAAAAAGCTTCTGCACAGCAAAGAAAACACTTAACAAAACTAAAAGGCATCCTACAAAATGGGAGAAGATATTTGCAAATGACGTATCCAATAAAGGGTTAGTATCCAAAATATATAAATAACTTATACAAGTCAACACCCAAAACCCAAAAAATCCAATTTTTAAAAACGTACAGAAGACACGAAGAGACATTTCTCAAAGAAGACATCCAGATGACCAATGGACATATGAAAAGATATTCAACATTACTGATCATTAGGAGAATTTGAATAAAGACTACAATGTAATATCACCTCACACCTGTTTGTATGGCTAAAATGAAAGAAACATAAGAAACAACAGGCATTTGTGAGGATGTGCAGAAAAAGAAACCATCTTGTACTGTTTGTTGGGAATGCAAACTGGTGCAGACACTCTGGAAAACAGTATGGATTTCCTAAAAAAGTTAAAAATAGAATTAACATATGATCCAGAAATTGCACTAGTAGGTATTTGCCCAAAGAAAACAAAACTACTAATTCAAAGGGATATATGCACCCCTATGTTTATGGCAGCTTTATCTACAATAGCCAAATTATGGAAAGAGCCCAAATGTCCACTGACTGATGAATGGATAAGAAGTGATATATATATATATATATATATATGCAATGGAATATTATTCAGCCATAAAAAGAATGAAATCTTGCCATTTGCAACTGTATGGATGGAGCTAGGGAGTATTATGTTAAATGAAATAAGTCAGTCAGAGAAAAACAAATACCAATACCATATGGATTTAAGAAACAAAACAAATGAGCAGGGGGAAAAAAGAGAAAGAGGCAAATTAGGAAATAGACTCTTAACTATAGAAAACAAACTGATGGTTACTGGAGGGGAGGTGGGTGGGAGGATGGGTTAAACAAGTGATGGTGATAGAGGAGTGTACTTGCTGTGATGAGCACCAGATTTTGTATGGAAGTGCTGAATCACTATATTGTACACCTAAAACTAATATTACACTGTGTGTTAACTAACTGGAATTTAAATAAAAATTATAAAAAAATATGACCAGGATCAGAACCCAGTGGTTAAAGATTCTGATGGAGGATGTCCTTTATTATGCAATAGATGTAGGCTATAACATAGATAACCAAAATGGCACTGCAACTGCAAAGTTAATAAGTACCTCAAAGGATGTATATACAGGAATAATAGAAATTGACAGACAAAACTACTAACAACAGAGGGAACAAAGAAAGACGTCACTAATTCGATACTATTTGAGTTTTGTATTCAAGGTTATGTAGAACTTGAATGCATGGATATTTAGGTTAACAGCATGGAAGGTGGAGGAAACATCATGAACATAGACACAAAAGCAAGGGAGGCTTATTGCAAAGAGGAGAGTTAATTCAATCAATGCAGAGATATAGAACGGTAATAATGAAGAATAATAATGGAAATAAATGTAGGGGCTATATTATAGAAGACATGAAAGGCCAAGATAAAAATATTAAATGACATATTTTGAATAATCATGAACAATCATGAAAGATTTGTCAGGAAAGGACTGTCCTCCACAAAATTAACTTTGAAGAAGTAGATAAGATGGACTATGTAAGAAAAAAAAGGGAGAGAGAGAAACGTAAGAACACTAATTAGGAATCTATTGTTATCTAACTATTAAAGTAGTGAATCCTTGGGTGGGGGGTGCCTGGGTGGCTCAGCTGGTTGAGTGTCTGACTTGGTTTTGGCTCAGGTCATGATCTCATGGGTTGTGAGATAGATCCCCACATTGGGTGGGCTCCACACTCAGAGGGGAGTCTGCTTGAAGATTCTCTGCCTCTGTCCCCCCCACTCTCTCTTTATTTCTCTCTCAAATAAATAAAAATCTTTAAAAAATAATAAAAACAAATAGTGAATCCAGGGGGGCGGAAATGGAATTGAAGAGAGATCAGAATCCTGATTTATTTGCATGCAGTACTGGGAGAATTGGAAATTCGTTGGAAATGGATTAAAAACAAACAAAAATTTTGAAATGTATGCCTCAAATTTTGTAGTTATTTTGTTAATAGAAAAAATCCTGAGAGGTGATATTCAAAATATTCCCTAACTACTATGTTATAAATACTAATCATATGGAATGGGCACTGGTTTGGGGCTATACTGTTGGTATCAGGTCTGAATTTAACACAGGGGAAGATGATTGAAAGAAAAGAAAATGCAGTAACTGTTAAGAACTATCAAGATTATCAAGGTTTGAGTTGCTCGTGGGATATATATTGGTCATGTCCTAGAGTCACATGCAAATTGAGAATATTACTCTACAATCTGGTATATTTCATATAAACCATAAGTGGAAAAATTCCATTCAGGTAGAGAAAGGGATAATTTGAGCTCCAAGGTACAAAACACCTTCAAGCAATTATTGCCAGTAAAACATTACAGAAGTTTTTCAGCTTGTAAACACTAAGGAAGATGGCAAGCACTAATTTTTGGTGGGGGAATAAAATATACTGTCTTTACTCCACTAAAGAACTCATGGTATATTAGGTGAAGTGTTTCTGATTATACACTTTCATTAAGATAAGGAACATAATGCAGTGTGTTATAATGGAAGAAATACACAATTTTAATTTATATGCATTTTCCTGCAAATTTTAGATACCTAAGTTTAGGTAAGATAATTAATGCTTAACTTCTCTGAGACTCTTTCCTCCCACAGAAGATATGAAAAGTAATACCTTAGGGTTTGTAGTTAAGGTTCAAGTGGATAATAAATGTAAAGGACTTTAACCAACACAAAATGCCAGAGTAGTTTCCCCACGAAATCCAAAGTTTACTTTATCATGCTAAAGCAGCTGGATGGATTTCCATTATGTTATAGTGTATGCTTGAGAATGGTCTGACTTAAAGTATACTTCAGGGGCACCTGTGTGGCTCAATTGGTTAAACAACCATCTCTTGATCTCAGTTTAGTTCTTGATCTCTGGGTCATGAGTTCAAGCCCTAGGTTAGGCTACACACTGGGCATGGAGCCTACTTAAAAAAAAATGTTAAGTATATTTTATATGGCATAATCAATATTAATTTTGGTGGCCTTTGGAGTATGTATCAAAGTGAAAGGAAGTCTTCTATCTGAATGGCTGAAATCAACATGCTATATGTGGTTGGCAGGACCATCTTTTAGAAAAACATGAAATACTTTCTAAAACAATGTGGACTGTAAAATCAACAGTTGTTTCAAAATCACCAGTACAAACTCATAGGGCACAAGGACTAAATTCTAGACTTCAAAAAAGTCAAGATTTACTTATTCAACACATATGCCTGGATATTTAAGTTCATGATAAGCAATATTCTTTTAGATGAAATATGAAAGTATCATCTAAGTATTTAAGTTATTCTTTCATAGAAGTTGAGCCTTAGAAAACATTCTTCCTTTTGCAGAATACAGGATGTTGTACTGATTTATGTGAAAGTAGATTGACAGAAGTAACCTACCTCTAAGGCAACAATCTCAATGTGAGAGAACAATTTAAAATAACACTGGGCATATCGAGCTTTAAGGGTAATAAACATGACTGTGTTATTGTCACCAAACTAATGAAAATGTGGCTAACTCCCTGTGGATTTGAATGGCTTAAAATGGGCAAAAATTCCTTTTTTTTTTTTTGAATATTTGTGATCCAAGTCAATTTTTTTCCCCACTCATGAACTAACCTCATCAAAACACACTTATAGCAGAGAATCTCTTGTGTGAAATATACTGAATTCTAGGCCAACGAAAGACCTGCAAATTATATGTCTGCTCTTTCTTGAATCAAATCTATACTAAGATTCATTCATTCAAATCTCATTTCTGGGGCATACCTGATTATTTTAAACATCTCCTAAGGATTGTAGTATTTCACCATTTGATTTACTATATACTCAAATCTCTTTATAAAGTTTTCTGCGCTTTTATTAAGAATTTTGAAGGAAACCATAACCAGTGAGAGTAAATCAGAGATAAATTCAAGAAACTGTACAAAAGAAGAATTTGTTTTTAACCTGTTTTGGAAAGAACTGAAAATAAGTGAAAGTAATTTGATATAATACATTTATAAGATGTTTTATGATAGCATATCTCTTGAGAGATGGCAGATCTTTGAATATACTGTGGTTCTGTAGATATACAGGTGTGACAGTAGCCTTAAAGTCAAAGACCTTCAGGGCGCCTGGGTGGCTCGAATGGTTAAGCGTCTGCCTTCAGCTCAGGTCACGATCCTGGAGTCCTGGGATCGAGTCCCACGTCGAGTCCCACGTCGGGCTCCACGGGGAGCCTGCCTTTTCCTCTGCTTCTCTCTCTCTTTGTCTCTCATGAATAAATAAATAAAATCTTAAAAAATATTGGCATTTTTTTGCATTTCTGAATAACACATATGTAATTGTTTTTATTATGTAGCCAATTTGATGCATTTTTGACAACTCTGATACATTCCCAATGATACAATCACCTGCCCGCTCACTCACACACAGGAGGTGCGCCGGGAGGTGGTAGGCAGTATGTTCTTCCTGGTCGTCTTTGAGACGCTGATTTGCCTAAAAGCATAGAAGTCGGTAAGAAAATTAGGAAAGGATACTAGGTTTCCAAAATCTCAATCTACTACCTTTTCCTTTAACCACGGTCTTCTGAAAATACAGGGTAAGTCAAAAACTTCTGAAAAATAGCCTAATTCATTTTTAACACAGACATGTCCATTGAATGTAGTCATTTTTTATCCTAAATCATTGTCGTAAAGCATCCTATGTGCATCCTATGTGCATCCTGAGATTCCAAGGCAAACTTCTTTTTACATATTCCTCATTATCTCAGTTATTATGTCAGAATCGTAAAATGTTCACCTATTCACTGAAAAAAATACCATCTCAAGTGGCATTTTGTTCAGGGAATCTAACCGTAAGCATGGTTCCATCTTACACTGGGCATACTTTTTTAATGTCCTTCATGTTCCATTTAGTTGTTGCAGAGGTACTCACCATTTAGGACACCATTATCAACTGTTGCTAATAACAGGAAACTGCAATCTTAAATAGTTGTACCCCTTAGGACCAGATGTAACAGGTGTGATATTTTACATATTATTTTTATTTATTTTTAAATTGTAAATTTTAATTTAAAATTATAAATTTTTAAAATTATAAAATTTTTTTAAAAATATATTTTTATTATTATTTTTAATTATTTTACATGATCATTTTTTACCTTCCCTTATAGATCTATATGTTGCTTTAAGAAACAGTGAAGGGTTTCCTGGGTGGCTCAGTTGGTTAAGCGGCTGCCTTTGGCTCAGGTCATAATTCCAGGGTCCTGGAATCGAGTCCTGTGCAGGGCACCTGGCTCAGTGGGGAGACTTCTTATCCCTCTCTCTCTGCCTCTCTCCACCACTCATGCCATCTTTCTCTCCCAAATAAATAAATAAAATCTTAAAAAAAAAACAGTGAAGATCGGGATATATGATATGAAAATGGTAAGTTATACATAAAATTAAAATAGTCTAAATTTATCTGTGAGGATAATTTATCATATTAGACTCCGATTTAAGTTACATCTCCTAGAAGCAGGCTCAGGTGGAGATTTTTGCTCAAGTGGTATGTTGAATGCTATTTTCCAGAGGAGGGGAGTGAGGAAAATTAGATGAGGCAGGAAGCCAAAAGGTGATCTCAGCAGCACAGACAGCATCACAGTTAGCCCCGCCTTGTGACAAGGGACTGGCCTTTTGTACAAGCCCTAGTTGGCTGCAGGTGGAGGTGGAGGAGTCGGTGTGTCCAACCAGGCAAGGTGGCTATCATTTTGTCATGGGCAATTCACCAGAAAAGGGGACATGTGCGAGTTGTTACTGGGTAGATACAAAGAGCAGGAAAGGGGAATTAGGTGAACACATAGAACATCTAGGACAGATTCTGTTCCAATGTTCTAACATGAGTGGAAGCTTTATTTTAGCTTCTAAGTGTTGCTTTAAAACGTAATTAACATCAGTTGTTGCCACCTCAGCAGAATGAAAATTTCTCCAAACTGAAATAATTATTTAAAAAATATTTAGTGAAAACTACACAGACTCAAAAAATTTGTTTAATTCGGCTTCACCCACAGTAAAACGGCAGTTATATTAAAATCTTGCGTGAAGTGATTTTACTCACATCATTGGATGGAATTTTAGAAATATATGTAATATATATGGGTCTCCATTTTATTGCATAAAATACCACCAACTTATCAACATAACAATGAGACAGACACAGTAATAAATGAGTTCATTGCCTAGGTTAATTGATGAATTTCTTCTTCCTTTTTGTTTTGTTTTGTTATAAAGCTATTATTAGTTAATGTAGAAGAATTGATTATATTTTATTTAGCAGTTTATCTTTAATTTAATAAATGTAAAATATTTTAATGCAGGTATGTGTTTTCTTGCCCTGGGCTCCTAAATGATTAGGTCTAGGCTTGCCCCAAAATGACCACTTTTAACGCTTTTTGGTTTGGGATCATCTGGAAGGTGTTTTGCACTTTTGCACCAGTTAAAAAAAATATTTGTCACTTTTTAATTAATCAGTTTTAAGTAGAATATAGTCTAATTCCACATTTAAAAATATGGTACTTAATAACCCTCATATGGCATCTAAAATTTTCCTCCTCTGTTACTTTTCCAAGTTTTTTTAATTAGATGTTTACTTTTATTTTTTTTATTTGCTGTTTTCATTTCCATAAGTGTATTTAAATTTCTATTTCTTTAGATATCACATATAGACCATACCATTTTTTCCTTCTTAAAAGGCTAAGAATTAGACTCCTTTACCAGACCCTACCTTATCTCTCCCTCTACTTAAATTCTACTTGTTATGTTGTTACATTTATAATGTCAAGGTATGGAATATTTACTTTAGGTTTATTTATTTTTATTTATTTATTTATTTATTTATTTATTTATATTTAAATTCAATTTAGTTAACAGATAGTGTATTATTAGTTTCAGGAGTAGAATTTAATGATTCATCAGTTGCATATAACACCCAGTGCTCATTACATCAAGTACCTTCCTTAATGCCCATCACCCAGTTACCCCATCCTCCATCTACCCCTCCTCCAGCAACCCTGTTTCCTCCCTATAGTTAAAAGTCTCTTTTGGTTTATCTCTCTCTCTGTTTTTATCTTATTTTATTTTTCCTTCCTTTCCCCTATGTTCATCTGTTTGGAGGATAATAAACATGACTGTGTTATTGTCCTCAAACTAATGAAAATGTGGCTAAAATTCCCCATACGAGTGCAATCATATGGTATTTGTCTTTCTCTGACTGATTTATTTCACTTAGCATAATATCTTCTAGTTCCATCCACCTTGTTGCAAATGGCAAGATTCCATTCTTTTTGATGGCTGAGTAATATTCCATTCTATAGATATATAGATATATATTTATATATCACATCTTTTTTATCCATTCATCTGTTGATGAACATCTTGGCTCTTTCCATATTTTGGCTATTGTGGACATTGCTGCTATAAACATTGGGGTGCATGTGACCCTTCGAATCATTGTTTGCATCTTTGGATAAATGCCTAATAGTGCAATTGCTGGATAAATGCCTAATAGTGCAATTGCTGGTATAGGGTAGTTCTATTTTTAATTTTTTGAGGAACCTCCATACTGTTTTCCAGATTAGCTGCACCAGTTTGCATTCCCACAAACAGTTACTTTAGGTTTATAAATGCAATTGAGCCATCTGCTGTTGGTACTTAGAGTGACCCAAATACAAAACAAAAAATTGCTTATAAGATGGTAATTATGCTAACGTATTGTTAAGTGTTAAACTCTAACTTTGGGTCATGCATAAACTTCCTGGGATGTTATAGAAGAAGATAAATCATTTTAATAACCTAGACCACTTCCAGAGTGACCAAATTACCCAGAGTACCAGGAGAGTGGCTTTTCATTTCACTTTATACCCAATGGTAATTTCTTCATGGAAGTAATTTAATCAAAATGAGGCACATTAGGGGGCACCTGGGTGGCTCAGTAAAGAGTCTGCCTTCAGCTCAGGTCATAATCTCAAGATCCTGGGATTGAGCCCCACATTGGCTCCTGCTCAGTGGGGAGTCTGCTTTTCCCTCTCCCTCTGCTGCTCCCCCTGCTCATATTCTCTCTCTCTCTCAAATAATTAATCTTAAAAAAATGAAGCAAATTAGGCATAAAGATAATTTTTCCAACCTATGAGCCTAATCATATCCGTGATGTAGATTTGCTGTATCCAGGAAATTTTCAAACATACTGTCTTAAATTTATAGATTTACCTAAAACCAATATTTTTTCCCTTTTCCCTCTCTTACCCACACGACCTCTTGCTCAGTACTTTCCAGTTCTTACTATGACTCCACTATGATACAAAACTATAATTGGAACTTACTTTTGCTTTTGAAAAATTACCTCATTTTAATAAGAAGGATATTTTGTTTCTTTTCCATCATATTTTTCAGGTCCTTGACACAGTTATATTCAATGTTTTTATCATTTCTCTATGATAGAAATGTTATGTTAGAAATCATTTTTTCTTAAATCACATTTAAATTTTGTTCCAATGTTTTTAAATCAATGTGAGACCTACCTATTTTTTTTAAATGATCCTCATTGGTTCTTAATTTCATAATCCTTGTCTCTAAAACTTTGCCTTTCAAAGCTCAAAGTCAAATGTATTCTAGTCTCTTAAGGCACAGACAGGTTAAATAACTTCTTTAAGGACACACATCCCAACAGGTGGATGACAGTCTGGCTGTTCTGCGTCTTCTCTGGCATCCAGTGCAACTGATGAAATCTGATGTAGCTCAACTATTTCTTTTTAGGCAAACGAATCTTTGATTCTGGAAACTTTAAGAATTCTATCTATACTTTTGATATAAGGAAGTTCCACAAGACTCTTTCTAGGTATGGACATTCTTCCATTCTGCTTCATACTCAACAGGCACATAATTCTATAAATAAATCTATTCACTTCTCAAAAGTTTGTATTATTTTTTTTTTATATATAATTGCTCTGCTTGTCTCCCTCTTGTGCCACCATTTTCTCTATTCTTTTTTTTTTAATAGAAAGTTTGTTATTTGAATATAGGGTATTCTGGATTGATCCCCTCTATCTGTTGTTTTTCTGATTATTCTCACCGCTTCATCATTTTTTCTGTTCTCTACCCTGGAAATTTATTTTAAATTTATGTGCCAGAATTATTTTTATTCTATTCCTGAAAAATGCATTTCTTTAAAAATTCTAAGATATGTTTTTGCATTTCCTTAAAAGATGATTCAATTTTTGAGACCAGATATCATTTTTTATCCTGGGTTCCTATGTAATACTTAAAATTTCTCTATGAGCACAGGGATGAGAAACTAATATGGAACTCTATTCCATACATAGGGAACAAATTATTTAAACTCATTATTAAACTACAGCCTATTCCAGCTGTCTATGCTATCTGATTTAGGCCTTAATCACTCTCAGGGATCTGCCAGTAAGAAAAGACCAACCTTTGAAGCTGCCTTATTAAGTATATATTTTAGTTGCAATGTTTTCTATTTTGGCTTATCCCCTTTCCTTTTCTCTCTCTCATACTTTGTTCTTAAGAATATATCTGTTGCTGGTCCACAATAACCCAAGTCACTTTCAGTGATCAATTCTGTTATATGTTTATTACTCTTTGTATGTAATTATCATAATTTCAATGAGATATTTTGGAAGGGAGGAAATGTAAAGACATACAGTCTTCATTTTTTAAGTTATAAACATGATGCCTGAAAAAAATTTTGTTATAGAGGCTATATTTTAAAATTAATTTGAAAGTTATAAAACCCTATGGCTTCTAGTTATGAGGAAGTATTTGATTCATGAATATTATTAATTGAAACCCAAAGTTTTAATACTATGTCCTTGATCTCTTTTTCCTGTAAGATCTAGCAAATATATAACAGCTCTTATTCCCTTTCATAAAATGTCTGTTCTCTCCACTCCTTTTTTCTACTATAACTGTTAGAAAGTAAGTATGTCTTCTGTACTTGTTTTTTGTGACAAGTTCACTGTCCTAGAGATCTCTGTTATATTTTTTCATCTTTCATTTCCATGGTTGAGCTATATATGCTACCTCAAGCAGTCTTTCCTTCTCTTTTTCATTGATATCCTTGTGATTGAAATATTATCATCCACCTCCAGGGCACTCAAGAGCAGTCACAGTTCTCGAATATTCATCTTGAAACTCCAATAATTGAAGTCCTTTACCTTTCTGTTAGATGTAAGATTTGTCTGTTGCAAGAAATTTCCATTTTGTTTCGAGATTACAGATAGGAGCTGAAGTGTATACTACATTGAAGAATAAGCTCTCCTCCCAAGATTCTAAAAATTCCTTTTCTCAACAACTGATGAGCATGCCCTTCAGATTACAGAAGGTGAAAAGCAGATCATCATGAATAAATAATTTGTCTAGTTTGCCCCTCAATAGAAAAGATGACAAAAAATTGTAATTGAAGTTTTCATAATGTCTTCAATAGATTTTCTTTTAAGCACAGGAGTGAAAACTTCTGAAAAGGGGAATGAGAAGGGCGCCTGGGTGGCTCAGTAGTTAAACGTCTGCCTTTGGCTCAGGTTATGATCCCAGGGTCCTGGGATTGAGCCCCGCATCGGGGTCCCTGCTCTGCTGGAAACCTGCTTCTCCTTCTCCCTCTCCCACTTTCCCTGCTTGTGTTCCCTTTCTTGCTCTCTCTCTGTCAAATAAATAAATAAAATCTTAAAAAAAAAAGGAATGAGAAATCCTTAGAGACACTTAATGCATTTATCAAATTTTTTTCTCCCTACATTTTCCAGAGAATCCCAAGCTATATTGTTATTTTCTGCCTGAATTTCTTATCTCTCTAAATCATTCTTTTACCACTCTTCCCTTTTGTACTTGTCCTCACACAGAGAACTGGAAGAATCCCAGACTGGGAATCTCATGTACTTCAAGGAAACATCTGACCTATTGTACGTTCTTTTAAAACTTTCTAGGGTCAATTCATTTTGACCTATTAGTATTAGTTACTGTGGAACATACTAACAATAGGAGTGGCCGCTCCTGATATGAGAATAATCTGTGTATGGATTTTTTTGACCGTTCTCTTCTCAGGAAGGTGTTGAAAATTGATTAGTATCCCTTCTCAGATGTAAAATGTTTTGAACAAGAGTTCAATCTTCTGGCAAAGATAAGTGAAGTTTCCCCTGGAAGTAAGAAAAAAAAGTTAATATTTTCTTTATGCCACCACATTAGAACTTTTAAAAAAGTTTATGTCACAACTTATAATTTATCTTCTATAGACAGACTACCTCTTAAAGGATTCTCTAGTGAAATTACAAGTTGTATGATAGTTGTCTGCATCACTGGATTTTCTTAAAGATAAAAAGATTGTAATAAACATTCTAGCAACTGAAAAATAGTCATCAGCAATGTCACAGAAACTTGGAACGCTGATATTTTTATGGAGTGACTACTCCCCATTCAAGAACATTTACTAGTAAGTTATCTCTATTCTGCTGAGCGAGGTAGAAATGCTATTGGATGCAGAGAATGGAGGCTCATAGTGAAACTCATTCATACTGCCACAGTGTTTGTGGAAAATGACTGCTAATAGTATGTCAGGTAGTGCAATGATGCAAAATTAATTGCTTCACTTAACAGACTTTGAGAATCCTTCTGATCAGATTTCACTGATTCTTTAAAACAAGGCAGAGATTCATTCAAAAGATCAGAGCAATTAAGAGTCAAAAAAAAAAAAAAAGCCTCTCTCTCTTCCAATGTACCGTGCACACAAACTTTCTTACATTAGCAGTTCAGAGGCTGTGCTTCGAGCATAAGGAAATTGTTGGGATTCGGAGTGTGACATTGAGAAAGTACACAGGGTTTTATCAAATGAAAATCTAAGAAATGAAAATCTAAAGTGTTAATATCTATCTTTACAAACTTATGAGGATAACCATACACTTTGATAATATTTATTCAACATGTACTACAGAAACTTCTATTAGCATGTATTTATTTATTTTTTTAAGATTTTACTTATTTATTTGACAGAGAGAGGCAGCGAGAGAGGGAACACAAGCAGGGAAGAGCTGGAGAAAGAGAAGCGCCTGATGCGGGGCTCAATCCCAGGGGATCGTGACCAGAGCCAAAGGCAGACGCTTAATGACTCAGCCACCCAGGTGCCCCTATTAGCATGTATTTAAACTGTAGACTCATGTCTAATTAAATAAACAAATTTTTAGCTATCCTACAGTCCATATCCATTGCATACATTATATCTCATGTTTCCCTGACCCCAGCCTCCCCAGAAAAGTTTAGAGAGCATATCTTTATTTAATAATAGCTTTTATTATATTGTGCTTAATAGTCATGGAACACAGTTTCAAATTCCATCTCCAGCTGGTATGACTGTGTGGTCTTGGACAAACAATATAAATTTTACCTCAATTTTCTTATCTTTAAAATGGGAGTAACACATATCTATCTTATAGTTGTTTAAAAAATTAAGTGAGAAAAATCATTATGTGCCTTATCAACTGGCACATCAGAATCAATCATTAGATACTATTATCATTAGCACCATCTTCCTCTTATCTGGCACTGTACCTTCATTAGTAAAATCATGTGATGCCTCTCCCTGCCCCTCATATTCTTATTTCCTTGAGGTAGATTACATATTCCCTTACACTGCCACAATAGAGATCTTGTGAATGTTTTGCTTGTTTCCTTCCTTCCCTCCTTCCTCTTTCTCTCTTCTTTCTTTTCTACCTCTGAAAATGATCTTCAAGCCAACAAGTCCCTTCTTTCCTAATTATCACTGCTGGACATTTTATTTGTTGATTGGTTTGGATTTTTAAATTTTTTTTTTTTTTTTTTTTTGTGGCTCAAGTCATTGAAAGATTACTCACCAATTTCAGTGCTACTGTGACTGCTCTAAGTGTGTGGCTGTCTCATTCTAAAGCAGCGGGGTCATCCATCTTCTATCTTGTTTTGAGGACCTATTATGTCCCCATTTTCTTACCCCAGGAAATGTGAAGCATTTCCTATCCACCCACTCTGCCCCTAGCTCTTCCAACCCTAGGACCTCCTGCACTATACAAGTTGCCTGAAATTTGGACTGAGATACATTTCCTGAACTAGATTTACATCTACTCTCTAAATGTCCTGATTTACAATACCCATATAAATATAATATATAACACAATTTAAAACATTGAATTTAGATCTATTTTAGCAGGCATTCTGATATATCCACAAAGTTTTAGAACTATCACCTATATATTTTCTTTTATTTTGGACAACCTATGACTTTCTCATTCAATTTAGACTGTAACAATAAATTGTTTCTCTATTCTTCAAAAATCAGTTATTTTTATTCCTTTTTTCACTGAATTTCAAAGAATTATGACTTACCAAATATATGTATATGGTTCTTTGTGATCAATTAATGGCATTTTTTCTCCTCATCCAAGTCATCTTTCAGCATGGATATAAAGATGTGAGTCAATGTGACATATTTATGACTTTCTATTGTCAATATGAATTATGAATTGACATGTTTGACTCTCAATTTTTGATTAAATATTTAAAATTTTTGAAACACTGTAAATTATATATATGTATATATATATATTTTTTTAATTTAAATTCCAGTTAGTTAACATACACCATAATATTAGTTTCAGGTGTACAATTTAGTGATTCAATACTTACATACAACACCCAGTGCTCACTACAGCAAGTGCACTCCTTTAAGACCCATCACCCATCCAACCCATCCCCCCCCACCTCCCTTCTATAACTATTACTTTGTTCTCTATAGTTAAGAGTTTGTTTCTTGGATTGCTTCTCTCTTTTTTTCCCCCCCTATGATCATTTGTTTTGTTTTTTAAATTCCACATATAAGTGAAATCATATGACATTTGTTTTTCTCTGTCTTATTTTGCTTAGTATAATACTTTCTAGCTCCATCTAAGTCACTGCAAATGGCAAAATTTCATTCATTTTATGGCAATAATATTCCATATATATATATATACACACACATATATATATAAAGAAGTGGTATATGAATATTCCATATATAGTAATATATGTTTCCCATATATTCATATATATTCCAAATATATATTCATATATATTCTAAATATATAACCATATATATATTCCATATATATATATATATTCTGTATGTATACCACTTCTTTATCCATTCGTCAGTTAATGAACATTTGGTCTCTTTCAGCAATTTGCCTATTGTTGATAATGCAGCTATAAACATTCAGGTGCTTGTATCACTTTGAATTAGTATTTTTGTATTCTTTGGGTAAATACCTAGTAGTGCAATTGCTGGCTCATAAGGTAGTTCTATTTTTAAGGTTTTGAGGAACCTCCATATTCTTTTCCACAGTGACTATACCAGTTTGCATTCCCACCAACGGTGTAAGAGGGTTCCCCTTTCTCCATATCCTCACCAACACCTGTTTCTTCTTGTGTTGTTAATTTAGCCATTCTGACAGCTATGAGGTGATACCCCATTGTAGTTTTGATTTGTATCCCCCTAATGACCAGTGGTGTTGAACATCTTTTCATGTGTCTGTTGTCCATCTGTATGGCTTCTTTGGAAAAATGTTTATTCATGTTTTCTGCCCATTTATTAATTGAATTATTTGTTTTTTTGGGGAGTTGAGTTTTATAAGTTCTTAACATATTTTGGATACTAATATATATATTTATGTAATATATATATATATTAATCTAACACACTTGTGTTCTCTAGGGAATTATTTTTGATGTTGTTGTTTTGCTCCTACTCCATAAGCTATACCATAAAAAATTACCATGTTCATAAATGGCTCTGCAAGTACATTCATGTAAAATCTGCTGGTGCACGTACACAAAGGTGTCCTTAGGGTATACATTCAGAGTAGAACTGCTGGACCTTAGGGCATGTGTATCTTTAACTTTAGAAGCTGAAGTCAAACTATCTTCTGCAGGGCTTACACCCAACAACAATGAGTACACATTCATGCTAATATTTGATACTGTCAAAGTTTTCACTTTTTAAAATTCTTTCATTAGGTCCAAAGTGTCTAATTTCAGTTTAAATTATATTTCTGAGACACCTATTAAGTTTGAACATCTTTTTCCTATTTTTATTGGTAATTCCTATTTCTTCTTCTGGGAAGGTTGGTTTTGGCCATTTTACTTTGATCATTTTATTCCATAGTTATTTTGAAATAATCACTGGATGAAAATTCTTTATAGGTTATATATGGTGGAATTCTTTTTTCAGTAGTGGGTATTTTGATTTTCTTCCAGGTGACTGCTGATGAACAAAATTTCTTAAGGTATTTTGGTTTGTTGATTTCTTAATTTTTGATTTAACAGTGGTTTGTGCTCTTGTATCTTAAAAATTCCTTCCATGGGGCACCGGGGTGGCTCAGTTGGTTAAGCAACTGTCTTCGGCTCAGGTCATGATCCTGGAGTCTCGGGATCGAGTCCCACATCGGGCTCCCTGCTCAGCAGGGAGTCTGCTTCTCCCTCTGAACCTCTTCCCTCTTGTACTCTCTATCTCTCATTCTCTCTCTCTCAAATAAATAAATAAAATCTTTAAAAAAAATTCCTTCCATGATGCTGGCTCATAAGGATTCTCCTCTTTAACTTCCAAAAACATTAAGTTTCTGTTTTCCACATTAGTCCAGGATATAAACGTGTGACCAAATTTGCTTTCATGTTCCTCTCAGCTGGACTACATTTTAGATGGGCTTCTTCTTGTTGGATAGCCCCTCACTTGCCTTTTTTAAAAGCATTTACTTTAGAAAACCTGTCATAATAAGTTCTTTATCTTTCCCCTTTGAAATGTAAAACTGTTTAAAGGCCACCTGCCAATTTTACCACCCAGAAGTGTTTTTCTCAAGGACCTGGGAAAATCTCTTTCAAATATAATCATTAAGGATAACCTCCAGGTTTTTGTGAGAGGGTAGGAACCTAACTGTCACTGGCAAGTTACTCCACATTATAACACTATCTCCTATCATGAAAGTATGAGGAAGTTTACTTTTCCTTTGAGTACAGTCACTTAGCAAACACAAGTGGTCCGTGTTCTCCCCCTCACCCCAACTCTTAAAAACCAACAGTGTTTCTTTTGGTTCATCAGAGCTAAATTCATACTTCATTCTGATCTCTCTCTCTCTTATTGAAATAGCTATGAATAAAGTCTTCCTTATGTGTTCAGCTTTGTCTGGTGGAATTTTTGTTTTGACATTAGCTCTCACTCTTAAAAAAAAAGCATTTAGAAAAAAATAAATCTATTTTCTATTGAGCTATTTTGAATATATTTTGTCTACTCTTTGCTGTTTTGAGTTTCACTATTCTGAATGAAGTAGAATTATTATTATACTTTATTTCTCCTACTTCAATTAATTCATTGGGTTTCTGAAATTTAAGAATTGTTGGCTTTCCTTAGTTTTGGAAAATTCTCAGCCATTATCTCATGGAATATTTATTTTCCATTCTCGTTTTTACTCCATAACTTTGATTTTAGACATTCTAAATCTTTGTTGTTTTCAACTTCTTGTTTTGCCATTTTTTAATTAAGTTTCTTTTTTTTAATTTTTTTAAAGATTTTATTTATTTATTTGTCACGGAGTGAGAGAAGAGAGCACAAGCAGGGGGAGCAGCAGGCCGGGGTTTATAGAATTATAAACTGATGAAATAAAATTTATCACTTTGCGTTAATATATTATGGACTACCTTAAAATAACCTTTGAACAAGATCCCTTTAGTGCATATTTAGTGTTGTGAATGCTAATATTGATGCTTATTTTTCTTTGCTCATTACAATGAACAATACATTTGTTACATGTTAAAAAACATATAATTCATATTTCTCAATAAATTAGCAGCAAATATTTTGATTTTTAAACAAGTTCTATTTTTTCTTCCATTGTTGGGACAACTAGTTCAGATTTGACCTTATAATTTTGAAAACATTTTAAAATCCTATACTCTTTGAACTTGCAATTTGTTTATTCATTACTTTCTTCATATACCAGATACCTGCTAGAAGTGCAAAGTACAGAGATGAGCTTTTAATAACTCTTCAATTTGCATTCCCTTTTTTAAAACTTTGTTTTATTTTTCAAAATACTTTATATCTACCTTTTTAAATTTTTTTTCCATTGGAAAAAGTCAGAGTTCAAAGGTCCAAGGTCCCTTCAATAAGCCAAATCATGTTCTGATGCCAGAGGTAATGTTGGAATTTGCTTATGCATTGAATAAATTATGCATTATTTTAACACCCTAAAAATTATTAAGGTGACACTTTTAGGTCTATGTAACATTTACTTCGAAAAATGTAAGTTCCAATTAATGGAGACAGGGATTATAACCATAAAGAATATATGTAGACAAATTTGTTAAGGTAAAGTTCATGGGTGGTTTTAGTGGGAAAAATGTTCTAGAACACTGTCTGTGGTGCCACTTCCAAAGGCATTTGCTAAACCTTCTGAGTATTATTAAAAAGTGTCCATAATTATAAAATTCAGTATAGTCAGTAATGGTTATTCAGTAATTCAGAATAATCTTCTTCTTAGAAAAATGGGAAATGCTATTTAAATGTGTATATGTCAGTATAAATATATAAATTATGTATATATTTGAAATTATGTGTATATATGCACATACAAATTTACATATAAACATACATAAATTTGTATATGTATATATCAAGATCCAGAAGAAGACAAAAATCAAAAGCTGAAGCCACTGTTTTAAAGTTGCTTTTGGGGAAACTGGGTGGCTCAGATGGTTAAGTGTCTGCCTTCAGCTCAGGTCATGATCCCAGGGTCCTGGGATCAAGTCCCGTATCTGGCTCCCTGCCCCTTGGGGAGCCTGCTTCTCCCTCTGCCTCCCTCTCTCTTTCTCCCTCTCTCTCTCTGTCTGTCTCTCATGAATAAATAAGTAAAATCTTTAAAAAAAATAAAGTTGCTTTTGTTAAACTGGTATAGCCCCTGTGAAAAACAGTATGAATATTTCTCAAAAAATTAAAAATAGAAATGCTATGTGTTCTAATAATTCCACTATCGAATATTTACACAAAGAACACAAAAACACTAGTTCAAAAAGATATGCACTCCTATGTTATTGCAGCATTATTTAAAATAGCCAAGATATGGAAGCAACCTGAGTGTCCATCAATATACTGATGAATAAGGAAGTTGTGGCATATTTATATATAACAGAACACAATGCAGTCGTATAAAAGGTAAGATTGTGCTTGGAAGGTATTATGTTAAGTGAAATAAGTCAGACTTAGAAAGTAAAATGCCATATGATTTCAGTCATATGTAGAATCAAAAAAGGAAAAAAAATGAGCAAAAGAAAAGCAGAATCAGACCTATAAATGCAGAGAAAAAACTGATGGTTGCCAGAAAGGAAGGGTGTAAGAAGTTGGGCAAAATGGATGAAGTGGAGTGAGAGATATAGGCTTCTGGTTATGGAATAAATAAGTCATACTAATAAAAGCACAGCATAAGGTATATAGGCAATAATATTTTAATAGCAATGTATGGGGACAGATGTTGGCTACACTTGTGAATACAGCATAATGTATAAATCTGTTGAATCACTATGTTGTACACCTGAATCTAATGTAACATTGGGTGTCAACTATATTAAAAACAAACAAACAAACAGAAAACAAAAACAAAACAAAACAAAGAACAAGGGATCGAGAGTTTAAAGAAGGTATAAGTACAATAAAACAAAAATATGGAGGGGCGGAGCAAGATGGCAGAGGAATAGGAGACCTGGATTTTGTCTGGTCTCAGGAATTCAGCTGAATAGAGACAAACCATTCTGAACACCTATGAACTCAACAGGAGATCGAAGAGGAGAGTAGCAACAACTCTCTGAACAGAGAAGAGACCACTTACTAGAAGTTAGGACGTGAGGAGAAGTGAATCCAAGGCGATATTCAGGAGGATAGATGGCGGGGGTGGGGGCCTCCATCAGTTGCTTCTGGCAAGTGATAGAGCTGCGGAGCACAAAATCAGAACTTTTAGCAGTCGGTTCCACTGAGGGACGTCACTCCAGTGGCTAAGCGGGAGGTGGAAACCTCGCGGTACAGTGTGGACTCAGGACCCTCGGGGTCACAGAAAGACCGGGGGTGCCTGAGTGCAGCAGAGCTCCCAGGTATCGGAGCGGGGAAGCCGGCTACAGAGATGGAGCCAAAACGCAGGCTTGCAGCTCAGGGTGGCCATAAACTGTGATCCGGGGCCCAGTCGGGTCACTGTTCCTCCAGCAGGGACCCAACAAGCAGCAGAGCCAGGGAGACTTCCTTCCCTCCCCAAGGAGGAGCGGCACAGGAGCTCACCGCAGGGATCTGCTGGGTTTGGAGACCCCACATAGGGTTGGGTGCCAGAGATAGAAACGCTCGGTCACAGGCCGGGTGAGCGCGAAGTGCACCCGGAGACCTGGGAGATGGGAGTGATTGACTGCTTTTCTCTGGGGGCGCACTGAGGAGCGGGGCCCCGAGTTCTCAACACCTCTGGGCAGAGATTGGGAGGCCAACATTTTCACCCTGGTCATCCAAAGCTGTGCCGAGAGCTTGCAGGGAACAAAAGCTCCTGAGAGCAAAACCAAGCAGCTTCCTTAGCCTGGACCGACAAGGGCAGGGCAATTCTGCCTCCGTCAAAGACATCTGCGAACCACGGCAACAGGCCCCTCCCCCAGAAGATGAGCGCGAACAGCCAGCAAGCCAAGACCAAGTTTACCGATCAAGGAGAATGGCAGAACTCCAGCGCTAGGGGAATATTGCACATAGAATTCATGGCTTTTTTACCATGATTCATTAGTTTTTCAAAGTTAATTTTTGTAAATGTTTTTTGTTTTTTTTTTTTTAATTTTTCTTTTTCCCTTTTTCAACCAACATCTTATCAATCCCTTTTTTAAAAAAACATTTTTTTATTTTTCATTTTTAGAGTCATATTGTATCCCTTCATAGAAGTTACCCTTATTTTTGGCATATATATATATATATATATATATAAGATCTTCTCTCTTTAAAACTTTGATATACAGTTTCTTCTAACAGATCAAAATATACCCTAAATCACTAGTGTAAGGCTTTGTTCTAGTCTCCTGCCTGATTGCAGTCTCTCCCATTTTTTTCTTTTCTTTTTTCTTTTTTTAAATTTTCTTCTTTCTTCTTTCAAACAACTTCTTATCAATTCCGTTTATAAAACCTTTTATAAGTTTCATCTTTACAGTCACCTTCCATCCATTCATTGTATCAACCCTTATTTTGTACATATATAAGTCTTTCTTCCTTTAAAATTTTAGGAGGCACTTTCTTCTAACAGACCAAATACACCCAAAATCTTGTGTGTGGCACTGATCTATGCACTAGCCTGATCATATTTGATCATATTGTTTTTCTGTGTTTTGTTCTGTTTTTCTTTGTTTTTATCTTTTTCTTTTTCTTTTTTTTCTCTTTCTTTTTTCTTTCTTTCCCATTCTGTTCCCTTGGTTTGAGGTCTTTTCTGATTTGTATAGAGTATATTTGCTGGGGACGTTGTTAACCTGTTAGCACTTTGTTCTCTCATTTATCTGTTCTCGTCTGGACAAAATGACAAGACAAAAAAAATCACCTCAGCAAAAAGAACAAGAGGTAGTACCGTCTGCCAGCGACCTACTTAATACTGACATTAGTACGATGTCGAACCTAAAGTTCAGAATCATGACTTTAAAGGTACTAGCTGGGCTTGAAAAAAGCGTGGAACTTATTAGAGAAACGCTTTCTGGAGAAATAAAAGAACTAAAATCTAACCAAGTCAAAATCAAAAACGCTATTGATGAGGTGCAATCAAAAATGGGGGCACTAACTGCTAGGATAAATGAGGCAGAAGAGAGAATCAGTGATATAGAAGACCAAATGATGGAAAATAAAGAGGGTGAGAAAAAGAGAGATAAACAACTACAGGATTATGAGGGCAGAATTCGAAAGATAAGCGATACGATAAGACGAAACAACATTAAAATAATTGGGATCCCAGAAGAAGAAGAAAGAGAGAGGGGGGCAGAAGGTATATAGGAGCAAATAATAGCAGAGAACTTCCATAATGTGGGGAAGGAAACAGGCATGAAAATCCAGGAGGCACAGAGAACCCCTCTCAAAATCAATAAAATAGGTCAACACCCTGACATCTAATAGTAAAACTTACGAGTCTCAGAGACAAAGAGAAAATCCTAAAAGCAGCTCGGGAGAAGAGATATGTAACCTAAAATGGTAGAAATATTAGATTGGCAACAGACCTATCCACAGAGACCTGGCAGGCCAGAAAGGACTGGCATGATATCTTTAGAGCACTAAACAAGAAAAATATGCAGCCAAAAATACTATATGCAGCAAAGCTGTCATTGAAAATAGAAGGAGAGATAAAAAGCTTCCAGGACAAACAAAAACTAAAGGAATTTGTAAAGACAAAACCAGCCCTAAAAGAAATATTGAAAGGGGTCCTCTAAGCAAAGAGAGAGCCTAAAAGCAGCATAGATCAGAAAGGAACACAGACAATATACAGTCACAGTCACCTTACAGGTAATACAATGGCACTAAATTCATATCATTCAATAGTTACACTGAATGTAAATGGGCTCAATGCCCCAATCAAAAGACACAGGCTATCAGATTGGATTAAAAAACAAGACCCATCCATATGCTGTCTGCAAGAGACTCATTTTAGACCCAAAGACACCCCCAGATTGAAAGCGAGGGGGTGGAAACCCATTTACCATGCTAATGGACACCAAAAGAAAGCTGGGGTGGCAATCCTTATATTAGACAAATTAGATTTTAAAACAAAAACTGTAATAAGAGATGAAGAAGGACACTATATCTTACTTAAAGGGTCTATCCAAAAAGAAGATCTAACAATTGTAAATATATATGCCCCAACATGGGAGCAGCCACTTTTATAAGGCAATTAATAACAAAAGCAAAGAAACACATTGACAACAATACAATAATAGTGGGGGACTTTAACACCCCCTAACTGAATTAGACTGATAATCTAAGCAAAAGATCAACAAGGAAATAAAGACTTTAAATGACACACTGGACCAAATGGACTTCACAGACATATTCAGAACATTCCATCCCAAAGCAACGGAATACACATTCTTCTCTAGTGCCCATGGAACATTCTCCAGAATTGATCACATTCTAGGTCACAAATCAGGTCTCAACCGATACCAAAAGATTGGGATTATTCCTTGCATATTTTCAGACCACAGTGCGTTGAAACTAGAACTCAATCACAAGAGGAAAGTCGGAAAGAACTCAAGTACATGCAGGCTAAAGAGCATCCTACTGAATAATGAGTGGGTCAACCAGGAAATTAAAGAAGAATTAAAAATATTCATGGAAACCAATGAAAATGAAAACACAACTGTTCAAAATCTTTGGGATACAGCGAAGGTAGTCCTGAGAGGAAAGTATATAGCAATACAAGCCTTTCTCAAGAAACAAGAAAGGTCTCAAATACACAACCTAACCCTACACCTAAAGGAGCTGGAGAAAAAACAGCAAACAAAGCCTAAATCCAGCAGGAGAAGAGAAATAATAAAGATCAGAGCAGAAATCAATGAAATAGAAACCAAAAGAACAGTAGAACAGATCAACGAAACTAGGAGCTGGTTCTTTGAAAGAATTAACAAGATTGATAAACCCCTGGCCAGACTTATCAAAAAGAAAAGAGAAATGACCCAAGTCAACAAAATCATGAATGAAAGAGGAGAGATCACAAACAACACCTAAGAAACACAAACAATTATAAAAACATATGATGAGCAAATCTATGCCAACAAATTAGATAACCTGGAAGAAATGGATGCAATCCTAGAGATGTATCAACTACCAAAACTGAACCAGGAAGAAATAGAAAACGTGAACAGACCTATAACCTCTAAGGAAATTGAAGCAGTCATCAAAAATCTCCCAACAAACAAAAGCCCAGGGCCAGATGGCTTCCCAGGGGAATTCTATCAAACATTTAAAGAAAAATTAATACCTATGCTCCTGAAACTGTTCCAAAAAATAGAAATGGAAGGAAAACTTCCAAACTCATTGTATGAGGCCAGCATTACCTTGATCCCAAAACCAGACAATGACCCCGACAAAAAGGAGAATTACAGACCAATATCCTTGATGAAGTTGGATGCAAAAATTCTCACCAAAATACTAGCCGATAAGATCCAACAGTACATTAAAAGGATTATTCACCATGATCAAGTGGGATTTATCCCTGGGCTGCAAGATTGTTTCAACATCCGCAAATCAAACAACGTGATACAATACATTAACAAAAGAAAGAGCAAGAGTCATATGATCCTCTCATTAGATGCAGAAAAAGTATTTGACAGGGTATAGCATCCTTTCTTGATCAAAACTCTTCAGAGTATAGGGATAGAGGGTACATACCTCAATATCATAAAAGCCATCTATGAAAAACCTACAGCGAATATCATTCTCAATGGGGAAAGGCTGAGAGCTTTTCCCCTAAGGTCAGGAACGTGGTAGGGATGTCCACTATCACCACTGCTATTCAACATAGTATTAGAAGTCCTAGCCACAGCAATCAGACAACAAAAAGAAACCAAAGTCATCCAAATCGTCAAAGAAGTCAAACTCTCACTCTTTTGAGATGATATGATACTGTATGTCGAAAACCCAAAAGACTCCACCTCAAAACTGCTAGAACTCGTACAGAAATTCAGTAAAGAGGCAGGATATAAAATCAATGCACAGAAATCAGTGGCATTCCTATACACTACAACAAGACAGAAGAGAGACAAATCAAGGAGTCGATCCCATTTACAATTGAACCCAAAACCATAAGATACCTAGGAATAAATTTATCCAAAGAGGCAAAGAATCTGTACTCAGAAAACTATAAAATACTCATGAAAGAAATTGAAGAAGACACAAAGAAATGGAAAATGTTCCATGCTCATGGATTGGAAGAACAAACATTGTGAAGATGTCAATGCTACCTAGAGCAATCTACACATTCAATGCAATCCGCATCAAAATACCATCCACTTTTTTCAAAGAAATGGAACAAATAATCCTAAAATTTGTGTGGAAGCAGAAGAGACCACGGACAGTCATAGGAAACTTGAAAAAGAAAAGCAAAGCTGGTGGCATCACAATTCCAGACTTCCAGCTCTATTACAAAGCTGTCATCATCAAGACAATATGGTACTGGCACAAAAACAGACACATAGATCAATGGAACAGAATAGAGAGCCCAGAAATGGACCCTCAACTCCTTGGTCAACTCATCTTTGACAAAGCAGGAAAGAATGTCCAATGGCAAAAACACAGTCTCTTCAACAAATGGTGTTGGGAAAATTGGACAGCCCCATGCAGAAGAATGAAACTGGACCATTTCCTTACACCACACACAAAAATAGACTACAAATGGTTGAAAGACCTAAACGTGAGACAGGAGTCCATCAATATCCTAAAGGAGAACACAGGTAGCAACCTCTTCGACCTCAGCCACAGCAACTTCTTCCTAGAAACATAGTCAAAGGCAAGGGCAGCAAGGGCAAAAATGAACATTGGGATTTCATGAAAATAAAAATCTTTGCAAAGCAAAAGATACAGTCCACAAAACCAAAAGACAACCGACAGAATGGGAGAAAATATTTGCAAATGACATATCAGATAAAGGGCTAGTATCCAAAATCTATAAAGAACTTATCAAACTCAACACCCAAAGAACAAATAATCCAATCAAGAAATGGGCAGAAGACATGAACAGACATTTTTCCAAAGAAGACATCCAAATGGCCAACAGACACATGAAAAAGTGCTCAACATCACTCAGCATCAGGGAAATACAAATCAAAACCTCAATGAGATACCACCTCACACCAGTCAGAATGGCTAGAATTAACAAGTCAGGAAACGACAGATGTTGGCGTGGATGTGGAGAAAGGGGAACCCTCCTACACTGTTGGTGGGAATGCAAGCTGGTGCAACTACTCTGGAAAACAGTATGGAGGTTCCTCAAACAGTTGAAAATAGAGCTACCATACAATCCAGCAATTGCACTACTGGGTATTTACCCCAAAGATACAAATGTAGGGATCCGAAGGGGTACGTGCACCTCAATGTATATAGCAGCAATGTCCACAATAGCCAAACTGTGGAAAGAGCCACGATGTCCATTGACAGATGAATGGATAAAGAAGAAGTGGTATATATACACAATGGAATATTATGCAGCCATCAAAAGGAATGAGATCTTGCCATTTGCAACGACGTGGATGGAACTGGAGGGTGTTATGCTGAGTGAAATAAGTCAATCAGAGGAAGACATGTATCATATGACTTCGCTGATATGAGGAATTTTTAACCTCGGGAAACAAACTGCTGGTTGCTGGAGTGGTGGGGGGTAGGAGGGATGGGGTGACTGGGTGACAGACATTGGGGAGGGTATGTGCTATGGTGAGCACTGTGAATTGTGCAAGACTGTTGAATCACAGAGCAGTACTTCTGAAACAATAATGCAATATATGTTAAGAAAAAAAAAGAAAGAAAGAAGAAGATAGCAGGATGGGAAGAATGAAGGAGAGTAAGTTGGAGGGGGAGACGAACCATGAGAGACGATGGACTCTGAAAAACAAACTGAGGTTTCTAGAGGGGTGGGGTTTGGGGGGATGGGTTAGCCTGGTGATGGGTATTAAAGAGGGCATGTTCTGCGTGGAGCACTGGGTGTTATGCACAAACAATGAATCATGGAACACTACATCAAAAACTAATGATGTTTGGTGATTAACATAACAATTAAAAATAAATAAATAAATAAAACAAAAATATAAAACTTCCTAGAAGTTTTAGATAAAATAGAAAAAAATACTCATCTCAGAAAAAAATAGGAAATACAAAATAATAATAACAAAATAAAGTTGCTTTTGCTTTGGGCTAAGAGGCTGAGAAGCAATTTTAAGAGACTTGAGATGAGAAGCAAAAGTTGAAGTTCAAGATCTCTGAAATGTTGGGAATCTGGTAAACAATCCTCTATTTATACTTAATTATAAAACTGTACAACTGCTCACCAGAAATATCCTTAAATCAAAATTAAACTTGGTCTTGGAGACACAGAATCCTGACTTCAAGACAGTTTGATAGTTCAGGAAATTTCAGTTTGTATAATTGGCTTACAGTGATTTTAGATTGTTCATTCCATCATATGGCTGTAAAAGCAAAAGGAAATTCTCTCTGAGGAAAGGTAATATTCTTCTAATTATTGATTCTTCAAATTATGTCCCATAAATTTCTAAAATACATCGCCTAGCACACATTTAAAATAATCTAGGGATTAGATAAGGCAAATCTATATACAAACACATTATTTGAACCTAAAGAAAATCAAATACAAAAAGAAATTTTGAAACAGATTACCTTTAAGTTAACAACAGTTAACAACCATTGGGCTCATAGATGACTTCTAATAGCAGAATGGACGCAAGATAGCAGGAGAATAGTATTTTAACACATAGATTGAAAATAATTTCCAATCAGATATTTTAAATACAGAAAAAATATTCAAGAATGGATGTGAAAAATAATATTTCTAGATAGAAAAATTCTAGTAAGATGCACCATCAGCAAACCTATCATAAAGTGAATGCTTAGAGCTTTCTTCAGGAAGAAGAAAAATGATCTCAATTGTCAGTTTGGACATGCAGAAAGGAATGAAGTGCAACAGAAATGAAAAATTATACTTTCACCCAGATATCTAAATTCTGGGCCATCTAGCACAGTTCAACAAATTTGAAATAATAGAAATCATACAGTATCTGCTCTCAGACCACAGTGGAATTTAACTAGAAATCAATAACAGAAAAATGGAAACTCCCACACTATGTGGAGTTTAAACAACATGCTACTGAGTAACACATCGGCCAGAGAAACAGTCAAAGGAGAAACTTGAAAATATTTTCAACAAAATAAAAATTGAAAGCACAACTTAATATTTGTGGGATGCAGTGAAAGCAGTAGTTAGAGGGAAGTTTACAGCATTGAAAATATATTAGAGGAAAAAAGAAAGATTTAAAATCAATAATCTAAATTTCCACCTTAGGAAACTAGAAAAAGAAAAGCAAACTAAATCCAAAATAAGTAGAAGAAAAAACGTAATAACAGCAGAAATCAATGAAATTTAAACAGGAAATCAATACAGAAAAATCAATGAAATTAAAACCCTCTTCTTTGAAAAGATCAATAAAATTGGCAAGCCTTTAGCCAGACTAATAAAGAAAAAAAGGACACTAATTACTAAAATCATAAATGAAAGATGGGGTTCACCTGGGTGGCTCAGTTAGTTGAGACTCTGATTCTTTTTTTTTTTTAGATTTTTATTTGTTTATTTGAGAGAGCGAGAATGAGAGAGAGAGAGAGAGCACATGAGAGGCGGGAGGGTTGGAGGGAGAAGCTGACTTCCCGCTGAGCGGGCAGCCTGATGCGGGACTCATCCCCGGACTCCAGGATCACAACCTGAGCTGAAGGCAGTCACCTAACCGACTGAGGCACCCAGGCGCCCAAACCTCTGATTCTTGGTTTTGCCTCCAGTCATGATCTCATGGGTCATGAGATTGAGCCCTATGTTGGGCTGCCCAGGTAGCGGGGAGTCTGCTTGAGATTCTCACTCCCTCTCTGTTTGCCCCTCCCCCCACTCATGCAAACACACTCTCTACCAAAAAAAAAAAAAAAATCAACACCGAGAAAAATAATCTAATTTAATATTGGTAGAGGACCAAAGGAGCTTGGGAGCAACAAAGCAGGAAAGATTATACAATGGGAAGAAGGGAGTCTAACAAATGGTGTTGGAAGGGTGCCTTGGTGGCCCAATTGATTAAGCATCTAACTCTTGGTTTTGGCTCAGGTCATGATCTCAGGGTCATGAAATGGACCCCAGCATCCAGATCCATGCTCAGCAAGGACTCTGCTTGAGATTCTCTCTTTCCCTCTCCCTCTGCCCCTCTTCCTGCTCATATGCTCTCTCTCTCTCTCAAATAAATAAATCTTAAAAGAATAAATAAAATAAATGAAAGAGGGGACATTACTACAAATCTCATGGATATTAAAAGAATAATAAAGGAATACTATGGACTCTATACCCATAAATACTCTATGCCCACAAATTTGATAACCTAAAAGAAATGGACAAATTCCTTGAAAGATACAATCTGCCAAAAGTCTTACAAGAAATAGACGACTGGAATAGGTCTATATCTTAAAGATATTAACTCAATAATTAATAACTTTCCAAAACAGAAAGTACCAGTATGAGTTCAGATGAGTTCACTAGTAAATTTTATCAAGGATTTAAAGGAAAAAAATTATACAAAGTTTCTACTATTTCTTTAAGAGGATAAAGCAGAAGGAATACTTCTTAACTCATTCTAAAGCCAGCATTAAGCTAATACCAAAACCAAAGATATTAAAATAAAAGAGCAGATCAATATTATTCCTGAACATAGATGCAAAAGTCCTCAAGAAAATATCAGTGAGTTGAATTATACAACATGACCAAGTGAGATTTATACCAGCTATATAAGGCTTGTTCAACATTTGAAAATCCATTAGTGGATTCATCACATCAACAGGCTAAAAAAGAAAACACATAATCATGTCAATAGATGCAGAAAAGGATTTCACAAAATCCAACACCCATTCATAATAAAAACTCTCAGTAAAGTAGGAATAGTAACAAACTTCTTCAAATTGATAAAGAATATCTAAAAAGCATACAGCTAACATTATAATTAAACTTTCTCATTAAGATCAGGAACAAAGCAAGGACACCTCCCATCACCACTGTTTTTCAAAATCATACTAGATGTCCTTGCTTAAGCAAAGACGTTAGCACCCCCCCATTCAAATACTTAGGGACAAATCTAACAAAATGTATACAAAATCTACATGATGAAAACTACAAAACTCTCACAAATGCAAAAAAAACTAAATAAATATAGAAATATTCTATGTTCATGAATATGAAGACTTAATATGTCAAGATGCCAGCTCTTCCCAACTGATCTATAGACTCAGTGCAGGGCCCAGCAAGTTATTTTGTGGATATTGACCAACTCTGAAGCAAAAGACCCAGAATATCCAACACAATGTTAAAAAAGAACAAAGTTGAAGGACAGACCCTACCCAATCCCAAGACTTGTCCTAAAGCTATAGTAATCATGACAGTATGCTATTGGCAAAGAATACACAAATAGATCAATGAAACAGATTAGAGAAATTAGAAATAGACTCCTGTAAGTGATGAATTTATGTAGCACAGATATTTTTTTGGGTTGATGGAAATAATATGTATGGTACCATGATGGGAGATACATGTCATTATACTTTGTCTAAACCCACAGAATGTGCAACATCAGGAATGAAGCATAATGTCATAATGTAAAGTATGGACTTTAGGTGTTTATGGTATGTCAGTGCAGGTTCATCAATCTTAAAAAATGTACCATTCTAGTTGATAGTGGGGAAGGCATTAACCCATTAGAGGTATATGCGCAAATCTAAATGAACATTGGCTACATAGCTGTAATGGTAATGCAGTATAAGGGCTTAAAAAGGATTAGAATAAAAAAAAATAGGAAAATAGCATTTAAATTGAGGGATACATAAAACCAATAATGTTTATCCTCCATTCTGTTTCCCCATATTGTTTCCCACCCCCATTTCTGTTAGCCTCTAATTTCAATTCTTTGAAATTCTTGGCCAAAAACTCTTTGTCACTAGAGCATAAAAACCTATCTCCTTTGCATGGGTTAAAGCAACACTGAGGTGTGGCTTACACTCCAGAGTTACCAGGTGAGACTTTTCTCTTTCCTTTCCCTTGCTATTTGCTACATGTCTTAGCTGTTTCTCCTGGAAGCCCTTTTTTAATACATTAACAGATGATACCTAATCTTAAAATCTGCTTCTGCCAAAGACAGTTTTCAGTTTGGATCTAATAGTTAAACTCTACTATAGTGTTTATTAATTCATGGAAGGGAGTAAAAGATCCAAAAAACATTAACTTTGATCAGTCAAGCTTGCATGGTATAGTCTTTAGCCTATGACCAACTAATAGTAAAAGTGGGTATAACTTCCAAACTAAATGGAAAAAAATAAAAGAATAATCAAATAATCAAATCAATAGAATGTTAGAAAGGGGAAATAAAGAATCACAAAACAGGACAAACAAAAAACATATTGTAAGATGATAAATTTAAAATCAAACGTATCACTGGCTACATTATTAATTTCACAAATATATTTAGCAAAAAAACCCAAACAAACAAAAACTAGATACAGCATGTGTTGGATGACAACATCTGCATGGCATTTGCAGGGCTCATCTCCGATGTGAGGATAGTCATCAACAGGGCCCGGGTGGAGTACCAGAGCTACCGACTGACCATGGAGGACCCGGTCACCATGGTGCGGCTACATTGCCAGTTGCAAGCAGGGCTACACACAGAGTAAAGGACACAGGCTGTTTGGCATCTCTGCCCTTTTTGTGAGTTTTGATTTTGATGGCACCCCCAGAATCCATCAGACTGACCCTTGGGAGACGTACCCTGCCTGGAAGGCCAATACCATAAGGTGGGGTGCCAAGTCAGGGCATGAACTTCCAGAGAAGAATTACACCAACAAAGCCATAGAGACAGCTGACCTGAGACAGATGACCTGAGCTGGTTATCAAGGCCCTCCCAGAAGTGGTTCAGTCTGGCGGCAAAAACATTGAACTGGGGGTCATGAGGTGAGATCAATTCCTCAAGATTTTAAATCCTGAAGAAATTGAGAAATACATTGCTGAAATTGAAAAAGAGGAAAAAGAAAACGAAAAGAAACAAAAGAAAACATCATGATAATGAAATCCTCCTGGTAGTGCTTTTCAAATTCAGCATGGATGATTCTCAAAACGACATGTAGGCATTTCCTTTCCATTTATCTACTGTCCAAGTGTCCTGCAATAAACTTCTGAATGTATTAAAACAACAACAACACATATACTGAAAACATGCTCTACTATTCCATTCATATTCAATTCAAAAACAGTTGCACTTAAATCATATTGTTTAGGGGTTTGTACTTATGTAGTAGAAGTATAACAAAGGAAAGCAAGCAATCACTTCTTGAACTGAGGCACTTCTTGAACTCAGCACAGTGATTACTTTGAGCAGGGAAGGAGGCACTTGTTATTTTTAAGGGGCATTGTCTGTGATGGTCAATAATTTTTTAAAGATTTTATTTATTTATTTGAGAGACAGAGAGAGAGAGAGAGCACAGGAGCACAAGGAGAGGCAGAGGGAGAAGAAGACGCCCCGCAGAGCAGGGAGCCCAATGCAGTCTGGATTCCGGGACTCTGAGATCATGACCTGAGCCGAAGGCAGATGCTTAACTGACTGAGCCACCCAGGCGCCCCTGTGATGGTTAATTTTATGTGTTAACTTGACTGAGTGCTAAAGTGCCCAGTTGTTTCGTCAAAGACTACTCTAAATGTTGCTGTGATGGTATTTTGGATATGAGATTAACATTTACAATCAGGTGACTTTAAGTAAAGCAGATTACTTTCTGGGGCGCCTGGGTGGCTCAGTCATTAAGCATCCGCCTTCAGCCCAGATCATGATCCCAGGGTCCTGGGATCGAGCCCCACATTGGACTCCCTGCTCGGTGGGAAGTCTGCTTCTCCCTCTCCCACTCCCCCTGTTTGTGTTCCTTCTCTTGTTGTCTCTCTCTCTGTCAAATAAATAAAATCTTAAAAAAAAAGATCGCTTTCCATAATGTGAGTTAATCTCAACCAATCAGTTGAAGGCCTTAAAAACAAAAACTGAGGCTTCCTACAGAAGATTTCTGCCTCAACACTACAATATAGAAATCCTACTTGAGTTTTCAGACTTTGGCCTGTCCTATGCTTTTCTTTTTTTAATATTTTTTATTGTTATGTTAATCACCATACATCATTAGTTTTTGATGTAGTGTCCATGATTCATTGTTTATGCATAACACCCAGTGCTCCACGCAGAACGTGCCCTCTTTAATACCCATCACCAGGCTAACACATCCCCCCACCCCCTCCCCTCTAGAACCCTCAGTTTGTTTTTCAGAGTCCATCGTCTCTCATGGTTGGTCTCCCCCTCCGACTTACTCCCCTTCATTCTTCCCCTCCTGCTATCTTCTTCTTCTTTTTTTTTTTCTTAACATATATTGCATTATTTGTTTCAGAAGTACTGATCTGTGATTCATCAGTCTTGCACAATTCACAGCGCTCACCATAGCACATACCCTCCCCAATGTCTATCACCCAGCCACCCAATCCCTCCCACCCCTCACCATTCCAGCAACCCTCAGTTTGTTTCCTGAGATTAAGAGATGTATCAACTACCAAAATTGAATCAGGAAGAAATAGAAAACCTGAACAGACCTATAACCACTAAGGAAATTGAAGCAGTCATCAAAAATCTCCCAACAAACAAAAGCTCAGGGCCAGATGGCTGAGTGTCCTATGCATTTTGGACTGAAGGTTGCACCATCAACACTTAGCAGAATTTTCAACCTATTGGTCAGCCGTACAATATTCAAATTTGACAACTCCCACAATTGCATGAGCCAATTCCTAAAATAAATCTCAATTTCAACCTCCTTCTCTGTCTCTCTCTCTCTGTGAATATATGTATACATATATGTATAAATGCATGGAAGGGAATACATACACATGCACACATACATATAGGAGAGAAAAAGTGAAGGAGAGAGAAAGAGAGAGGGAGAGAGAATATCCTATCTCAATATATATCCTGTTGGTTTGGTTTCTCTGGAGAATGCTAACTGATAGAGAGGACTTCTAAATTGCTGGGTATTTTTTTTTATTTTTTACTTGTGTACTCTTTTTTTTTTTTTTTTTGAGAGTGAGAGAGAGTGCAGATGTGTGACTGGTAGGGAGTCCAGAGGGAAAGAGAGAAAGAGAATCTTAAGCAGTCTCCACGCCCAGTCCTGAGCCCATTGGAGGGCTCCATTTCATAACCCTGAGATCATGACCTGAGCCGAAATCAAGAGTTGGAGGCTTAACTAACTGAACCACCCAGGCACCACATGGGTGCTCATTTTCTAATAATTCTAAGTGTTACATTTATGTTTATGCCATTTTTCTTATATTTTTATATTTCACAATAGAAAATGAAGAAAAATATATAACAAGGAAAAAGAAGCGTGAGGGAACCCTTACCAGGGACAGTTATATTTAAACTTCTATGACAAAACGTCCAATTTGCATATCACACTTTTGTCATTTGCCCACATTCTGACATTAACCAGCGTCAGAGCCCTGTGACAAGAAACTTCAGTCATGCAGTCAAACATGCCAGTCCTAACATACCGAACTTCTCTTCTCCAATCATGACGTCTTTGTAGCCATGCTTTTCTTTGTAGTTTTATTGCACCTGAACTGAATTTATACTTCCTTAAACCTGAGGTAATTTCCTTTAACTTCCTTTTCGCCAGAGGCACAGACCAGTTTACCGCAGTGAGTAATCCCATGGTTTCCACAGAAAGCTCAAGTCACTTAGCCACTGAAGAATCTGATTTAACCAAAACAAAGTGAAAAAAACTATCATTAAAATAGCTTTGGCCTGTATAGAAATCTAGAGATTACCAGCAGTTTAACAAACACAACTCATTTCATCTCAAATCATTAACCATGTGAGCTTAGCATGATTATCCTTATTTTGTAGTTGAGGAAACTGACGTTAATAGAGCATATCTAATGACTCCATATCACTCAGCTACCACCATGAAAGAAACAGACTAGGAATCCAGGGTTTCTTTCAGATCCAGTGTGTTGCTGGTGTATCACTGGTATTGGCTCCAAATGGAACTAGTCTATTTAAATGACTTTCTTGAATCCTAAGGTTCATAAGCAAACTAAAATCCCCCAATAGAATGATGTTGTGTGGCAATTTACATCTTCAAAGTGTTTTGAATTTCTCTTTTTAGCCAATTGTCAAGGTCTAAATATTGGTTTTAATATTACCTTGCTTGTATATCTATATTAATATTGTCCAGATGAAGGCACTGAGGTTCAAAGATAACTTAGAACACTTGAATTCAAAGCCTGTGCTTGACCCAATTGTCATATTACCCCTATACAATTATATTGTTAGAAATATCTTCCAAATTTTGTAAGCCCCTCTGGAAATCATATTATTATGCTTGCATAGTTACAGGGGTATTAACTGTATAAGCAGTATATGTGTGTGTGTGTTTTTATAATCTGTATAATATCGGGGCACCTGGGTGGCCCAGTTGGTTAAGCGACTGCCTTCGGCTCAGGTCATGATCCTGGAGTCCCAGGATCGAGTCCCACATCGGGCTCCCTGCTCAGCAAGGAGTCTGCCTCTCCCTCTGGCCCACTTCCCTCTCGTGCTCTCTATCTCTCATTCTCTCTCTCAAATAAATAAATAAAATCTTAAAAAAAATAATCTGTATAGTGTCTGCAAAGGTATTGTAATGAAGCCATGAAGTTCTAAAACTTAATGCTATAAATTATAATGCTATAAATCTAAAACTTAATGCTATAAATCCAGACAGGGGAGGTAAACCTAGGCTGATAAATATCTTTAACTATGATACAGCAGTTTCATTAATTTGAATTTCACTAATTCACACTTCACAGCAATTCATTTTGGGCATTTACTAAATTGTTATAAAATGGCCTGAGCTTTTACTTATCTATAATGAAGGGGTTGGAAAGAAAATTAATACTTGCCCAGAGAATATCGAAATAACTGAAAAGGATGTAAGGACCTGTTTTCAGGTGTCCAAACACTCTAGAAATCATTTACATACAAGCAATTGATGAGCTAATTTCAACTCATTCTTATCTATTCATTGAGGCTGTTCAGCTTCAGAACTCTAGTGCTTTGTTAGTCTAATTCCAATTATAGTATATAAGAGGGTATTGAAAATGCATTTTGAAAAAAATGCATTTCATTAGAAAGAAAAAATTACAATTTAGATCTTTCACTAAGGGAAATTAATCCAGATTGGGAACCAGATTAATGAGTTTTCTTTATTTATGACTAAAAACTTTATGCTCTCTAATATATTAAATAAAGGAGAAACCATGATCTAGTTTATAGTTTCTATTCTCAGGATTAATTGCTTTTTTAATTAAGAATTTCTGCATTGGTTATAACTTTAATTATCCAGTGAATATATATTTACACTTCCAAAAGTATATAGGAATTTAACAAATTTCAATTTTAAAACTTGAGTGAGTCAAGGGATATATATAAAATACCAGTGCAGCCAGGATGTTTGGTTAAGGTTTTACAATAATCTAAGGAAAATGAGCAAATATTGGTACAAATCCAGTCATGGGATTGAAACCATGCCTGGTAACACGTTGATATAGCAAGTGTGTTAGGAGTTATTATCAGACAAAAGGTCAATTAATCAATATACCAAGTATTTACATGTTCATGGATGACTGCTGGGGGCAATGTAGAACATACATAAATCATTCAAAAATCACTATGAAAAATTATAGTTTAGAGGCAAGAAAACCATCTGATTCAAATTGTAACATTACCACTTAGGAATTATATGGTTTTTTGCCAATTAACTTTACAGCACCTCTATTTCCTTCTCTGCAAAAATTCTGAGAATAATGTTTTCATTCCCCCATACAAGGATCGAAAATATCAATCTGTTTTGAAAATGGTAAGTCGCTCTCTAAATACAAGGTATCAATTAGTTTTAGGAATAACCTACTACATGACTAATTTGACCTAGAAAAATTCTGGGAACGGTGCTTTTAAACAGGTTAAGAAAGATCACTTCATTTCTGCCACGTGAACTGAGAGCTCATTGTCTTACACCAGCTGAAAATCTGTCAGATATGAGATGCTGACCAAGAATGCTGGGAAAATGCATGATGGAGTGACACTGAAAATAGCAGAGCCAGAGGCGACAATATGATTATATTAATTGTTAACCTACAGGACCCTAAAATTGTGTTGCAGCACTGGAGAGACAGTTGATAATACCTAATAATCCCAAGAACAAGTGTTTCATCAACAATGTAAGTTTGTACGTGATGCCATCCTGAAAGCAACTTTGATTTTATCACTGAGATTATATTCCCTGCAGCTTAAAGTAGATTTATTAAATCCCTTTTGTTCTAGACCAAGTTGTTTGTCTAAGCTTCAAATAAAAGTAACATTAGTTTGTTCCTTTTATGCTTTTTTTTCAATAGAAGCAAGGCAAGTTCCAGGAATGACACTATGATAAATTATAAAAAAAAAAAATTACCAATAGAATAAAGAGTACTGGTGTCACATGGGTTGTAAATTATTCTGACAGCCCAAGGCAACAAGCAGCAAACAATTTGTACAGAATATTTCAGGAAGGCATCACTCTCCAAACTCAGAGCTAAAGTTCCCATGGAAAGTTATTCATATAAGTGGGCTTATGTCATGAAAATTGTTCATCTGAGAACTGCAGCTAGCCACACAATCTCAAGGTGTAAATTAGATAAGGTTCTACTGAATCAGTATCTATCTAATAATATAGAGAATAGTGAACTAGTTTTTATCTTTTGGAAACTTCACTGGATTTAGGACTGAGAAAATTTAGCCCAGTGAAAACTTGAGTCTCCATAAGACTTCAGTTGGAGGATAAAGATTCTAATTCCAATTTGATAAGTAAGTAGATATTTAATTTTGAGCAAATAAAATAAATTCCCTAAGATTATTTTCCTTATCTATGAATGAGATAACAGATAGCAGAAAAAGTATTATTGAATGTCTTTGTTAAAATAATCAGATGAAGCCATATATCCCAAATAGTCAGAATCTACTAAGTGCTAAAAACTATATTCACTAAATCAGAGTTCTAAATATGGCATTGTGTTATTTGCACAGCTGACCTTTTTTTCTATTAATTTTGCATAATTACTGTGCCTTTATGTTGTGTGTCTCTTTGTTTTAGTGGCCCAACCCCAGAAAGAACACAGACATAGAGAATTTCCTAGACCCCTTTATCTTCTTTTGCCCTTGCCTTTCTTCCATCAGTTTTTCATCTCTCGTTTCTGCCGTCCACAGTAAAATATGCTGGGCGGGCTTCCTCCTGGACCAGCACTAGTGTTCTAAGTGAAGGTGCTGTCATTCTCTTTGTCTACTACTTGCAAAACTTCAGTGATTTAAGAAAATTCTTCTTGGCTCAACTCCCCTGAGTTCAGCAAGTATGTTTCCACTGCCCTCGTTATTTCTGTTCCTAATTGCTAATAGGAAAAAATAAAATAAAATCTCAGCAGTAGAAACTGCAGAAGGTGCTACTTTACTACGGAGGCTTCCTATAGTCTGCCAAAAATTTTTCTTTTATTCTCTTCACTATATGAGTTAGATTTAAGGAATTAGTTAAAACAGTGGAAATAGATATGTTGAGATGAGTATTGGTTGGGAGTGTTTTCCCATTATTCAAAAAGCCCTTTCTTCTCTAGCTGTCAGCCTGGGTTCAAATCCTGACTCTAACACACACTAGGATCTTCAGCATGTTACATGAGTTCTGAGCCTCTTGGTTTCTCCTGTAAAATGAGGAAAAAAATATCACATTCATCATAGGATAATAGTTAGAATTAAATGAGTTAATGGTTGTAATGATTTAAAAACCAATGCTGAACATGGTAAAACTGTTACACATTAGCTATTATTATTGTTATTCAATCTTCTACAATATATCATGCTACTTAAAAGGAATTCCATCATCCTTTAGGGGTTATACTTGCCAGTTAACTCTCATATCCACTACATATACTCTGTTTTAATACATAATGAATGTAATATCTATGTACACATATACAACCAAATTCACATATAATTAATCATTAAAATTCTTCTAAATATTTTGGTCAGCTATATTAGTTTCTTCAATGTAGTTGGTAATTGGTTAGACAAAAGAGAGATAAGGAAGCAAGTTAAGGAATATTGGACAACATACTCTGTGAACAGACATTCCTAATATTGTTACGATCTTTCTTTTTCAACAACTGTAGCAACACTGTTTTTTCTCCTATATTCTTAGTCACCACATGTTACTGAAGTCTTCCTGCACATGGGCTGTACCATATCCTTGTAAAGGTTAGAAAGGAGGGAGGTGGGCAGAGACTAAAGCAAGAATTCTATTTTTAAAAAATTATGTATAAAACCCTACACCTGCTTATGTTCATTTATTTAGAAAATAATAACCTCATATTCTTGGCCAGTAACTGTCACAATTTCCTCTTGAGATTTCCATTATTTTGATATTCTCAGATATATTGCAAATGCTACAGCTAAAGCTGTGTGAGCTATTTAATTAAATATAATTTTATGACTATAATTTAGTACCAAACTTTAGGGTTAAGTATAATGACACTGATGGCATTTCTGTGACTGCCTTCCTAACAATTTGAAAAGAAGTGTAAAGAACTCCAACTCAAAAGTCAGAGGACTCTGTTTGAATTACATCCCTACCACTTACTTATCTGTCAGACTAGAGGAAAATTACTTGCCTCTCTGAGCTTCCATTTCCTTTTTTGTAAAATGGAGATTACAATGCTTTCTAACTCAGAAATCTCTTATTATAGGAAATAAAAGACAAATGCACCATTCAGCTCTGCTCTGCAAGGAGAATAATTGACCAAAGGCCTTCAGTTGCCACTCCTCTGAATGTACAAGGTGTTTGTATGAGACCATGCTTCCCGAGGGTTGCTCCAGACAATTAAAAACAGGGATAAGGAATACAATCCTATAGATACAGATAGTAGGTACACTTGTGGTGCCCATAGCATAATGTATAACTTTTTGAATCACTACATTTTACACCTGAAACTAATGTAACAGTGTGTGTCAACTATACTCAAATAAAAAAAAAAATTAAATACAAAAAGGAAAAAAGAACTGTGAGTGTTCAAGCCAAAGTAAGTTCACTCCTGAGAGAATAAGACTCCTTCAATGAAGACTTTGGCAAGAAGATTCCAATGGGCTTGGCCAAACCTTTCTTAGACCCGGGCTGCAGTGTAAGATCCTTTATACCCATGCTTCCTCCTTCCCTCTCTCCTTCATACTGTCTAATCTGTACTGAAATCAGGAAAAAAAAATCCTCTTGTGCTCTTCACTCTAACTCTTTATCCATCTCATACATTTCCCACACTAAGACTCTTACCTTTAATGATATCTTGACATCTGCAAATCCAACCTAGCAAATCATATAACATAGTACATGACACATAGTAACCACTAATAAAATGTTAATGACCTTATAGGAATAGACACCTAATGGAAGAAAGAATTCTATACACATTGTGTGAAGTGAATATACAGAATTTTATTTTCTCCAGCACAAAATGTGTATGTTCTTGCACATAATGTGAAAATGGATTTCTTTTTTTATTTTACATTGTAGCAAAATCATCAGTATATTTTATTTCTGTATAGATTTTCCTCAATACCTTCTGTAGCCATATTTTAATAATTCTGACAATATTTTTACCTAAAATAGTGAGTTAAAAATTTAGAATTTAGCCTTATTCTGTCTAGGCTATTTTAAAGGTATGGAGATCACACGAAAGAGACATTCGAACAAGAAAAAAAGGAAACAGTCTTTTAAAGGAATTGGAGTTAAAAATAAATGGCAAGGGAAATCCCATGGAGCAATGACATGTGTGCATGTCAGGGGGAGGGGATGGTATCAGAATGTGCTAAGGAGGAAGAGTAGAAAAAAGTAGAAAAGAATCAGAAAGAAGAACAAGAGCACAAGCACTCACAAGAAATGGAGGAGGTTTAATTTCTCCAAAAGATGAAGAAGCAATTTCTTGTTCCATATCATTTCTCTTCTTTTCCCTATATCTGCACAACAGAAAACTGAAGTTTGTCATTCTTGCTCTGTAATTTCTGGATAGCCACCTTTGATTCTAGAGTTGCATTTGTTATTAAAAAAAAAAAGGCATGCTTAAAAAAATGCATGCTTATGTGCTATTATTTTGATTCTACAAACTTTATTAGGAACTTGTTAAGGGCTAAAAATTGTCCAGAGGATTCATAACTAAAAACAATATGTTTCTTGCTTTTCAAGGCTCTACACTGAAGTGCAAGCATTAAAAAAATCATATACTGTGTAAACTGCTTTATTAGAAGACTGTACAAGTGGTCTGGAATGATCAGAGGGAAAGATTTGCTCTGCCTTTAAGAGTAGAAATACTCTAGGGCACTTGGGTAGCTCAGTAGGTTAGGCTCATCTGCCTTTGGCTCGGGTCATGATCTCAGGGTCCTGAGATCGAGCCCTGCAATGGGCTCCCTGCTAAGCGGGGAGTCTACTTCTCCCTCTCCCTCTGCCCTTCCACACCCTGCTCATGCTTCTCTCAAATAAATAAAATTTTTTTAATGGAAATACTCTATAAAAAGTGAAATTGCACAGAGTCTTGAAAATAGGCCTTCTCCAGTGAGATGGGGTCAAGAAACATCTGAGGCAGAGGGAATAAAAACATAAATAAATTCATAGAAGCATGGGGAGCCATGAAACACCCTAGGAATGACAAATAATTCCTTGTGATTGGAGCTAGGTTGACATAGATGGACGAGAGCATGGCAAGAGATGAGGCAGGGTTGGTGAAAAGAGGTCAAATTATGAGTAGCTGTGTGCTATGCTTTTATTATAGGGAAGAGACCGTTACTGTCAAACTATTAAGAAGACTTGTTGAAGCCTCTCTGTTTATCTAAAACTTCATCTCTCATTCTTATTTCCCAATTGTTTACTCAGAGAAAACTTTCTTTCTAATCACCATTTTGGACTATATAGGAAGAGATTTCAGATATGTAATTTAGCAAAACAAAAATATTAAAACCCATTTAGTTTCCATTTGTTCTGCATGTCAGCATTCTGCAACTAATTTGGTTCGTATAGCATGCTTTTCCTTCATTCCAAGTTTTGCTAAAATTTATTCTTTGAAAAACACAAAAACATGCCTCATGTTCAAAGTTAAAAATTTTACCTGAGGGATTTGAGATCTATGAATAAGAAAGTCTGTGAAAAAGTGGTTTTTCCCATTGGTCTATATAAATGCCAAAAAAAAAAAAAATCACAAAGTTAACTGCCCTCTTGTCACAGTGCAATATTAACAAAATATTCCTTAGAAGAACCCTTAATTTGATGCTGGTACTTTGGGGACTGAACAGAACTAAAGTTTTAGTTCTATATTCTGTTCATCTGGTAAGCAGAGAGAGTTCAGTCTTCCAGCCCCAGTCTACAGAGGAAAAAGAGAGAGAGAAAACTCTTACAGTCCTATTGCCAAATCTTATTGCATGACCTCTCAGACTAGCAATTTTGGATCAGTAATAATTGCAAAGTTAGGATCAACTGTATTTGCAAAATTTAAAACCTCAATATCATGTTAATAGGGCATGGGTTTAATCAGTCAGCCATGTAAATTTATTTTTAATCATTAGAACAACTTTCACAAATTTGAACAAGTTTCTTTTCAAGCCAAATTGTTTTGTGTGAAAATTCCTTTTCATCACTTGAGCCACAGCTTTATTTTATTCAGTACCTGAGCCAGATCCCTATTACTGAAGAAAAAACAAAACAAAACAAAAAACCAAAAACAAACAACAAAAGAAACCTACACTCCTTTAAGACTTTAAACTGGGCAGTTGTAGCCTGAAACATTAAGCATAGAAGTCATCATTCTAGAAAGGGAGCATAGGGCTCATCTGCAGGTCCAATATGGAAATGTTTTATAATGATTCAGGAAACTCAATCCCTTTAAAGTAAATCATTAGGAACTTCGATGCTTCAGAAGTCTAGATTATGGATTCTCCATTAGTAATTTGATAACTTCTAAAGTTATAAAACATAATATTGGGAAGGAAAAATTTTTGAAAAATCTCATCTTTTCAAATTATGTTGAAGGTTTTTTCAGATAGAATTTTTTTGTAAAAATGTAGAATGATTCCATTCTAAATGGACTCCAGTGGATTTTTTTCAAACATTGTGTTGTTTTGTGGGGAAGGGAGACTGATACAGGTAATGATTCAAAAAAACTAGGTATTGTAACTATTTGTAACATAAAGATAATATATTTAAAGCATGTGAATACTTCATCAATCTATTCCTTAGGTACTAGAATAAACCTATCTAATATTATATGCTTGCATTGTAAATCACTTACAGTCATTTGAAAAGTATAGTAATTATCAATGGTATTACCCTTCCTCTAATGCATTGGACTTTGGGACACATCCTGCAATGTATTTTCTCATTCCTCTGCAAGTATGTACCTGCAATATAAGACTAAGGTGACAATAGTAAAATTTCCATGACATAAAGATTTCCATATAAAAATTTAAATACCTTAAATTGTCAAAACCTGCAACTACAGGCAAGACATACTTGTATAGGGGCACCCGGGTAGCTCAATTGGTCAAGCGTCTGCCTTCGGCTCAGGTCATGATCTCAGGGTCCTGTGATCGAGACCCACATCAGGCTTCCTGCTCAGTGGGGAGCCTGCTTCTCCCTCTCCCCACTGCTTGTGCTCTCTCTCTCTCTCAAGTAAATAAATAAAATCTTTAAAAAAGAGACATACTTGTATAAAGATACTTTTAAAGAGGAGATTCTATTAAATTTTATTTAATGGAAAACCCATGTACACATGTTTATCCTCATCCTTGATATGTTATATGCTCTTTGACTAATTTTCCATTCATATTATCAGTCTTAGAGTGGACGTTCAAAGGATCTGTGACCAAGACATGAAACTTTAAGGAGACATCATATTTAGACAGTGTTATATGATTTTTTGTTGTTGTTGTTATTGTTTATCATTGATATTTTGTTCCTTTCCTTGACATCTATGTTTTGATCAACATCAATTTCTGCAAATAAATTAGCCATGATTTTGAAAGGGATTACAATGAATCTGTACATTAATTTGGGGAATATTGTCATCTTAACAATATTATTTTTTCCAATCCATGAACATGGGATATCATTCCATTTATTTAGGTCTTTAATTTCTTTAAAAAATGTTTAGTAGTTTTCAGTGTACAAGTCTTGCACTTTTTTTTGCCAGATGTATTTCTAAGTAGATTTTAAAATGATATTTTAAATGGGATTGAAAACAATTGTATATAAATACAACTGCTATTTTGTATATTGATCTTGTATTGTGCAAACTACTTTTACATTTAAGGGAAGTTTGCTGGATATAGAATTCTTGGTTAAGAGTCTTAATTTTTCAGCTCTTTGAATATGCTATCCCACTGCCTTTTGACCTCCATCATTCTAATGAGAAGTCAACTGTTCATTGTGTTGAGATTCCCTGTTTATGATGTTTTCTCTTGCTGCTTTCAAAATTCTGTTTGTCTTTGATGTTTGGCAGTTTGTCTATGATGATATGCTATGACTGTATCTCTGAGTTTAGTGTACCTGATTTTCAGATGGGTAAATTTTTTTTTCAAATTTGATATTTGACCATTATTTCTTGAAGTATTCCTTTGTATCATTTTTCACTCTGATTTCCGATAGATACACTTGATATTACCTCACATATCTCTGAGTTTGTTTTCATTTTTCTTAATTCTTCTTTCTTTCCTTCAGTCAGGGTATTTTAATTGACCTACATACAAGTATGTTAATTTTTTCCTCTACCAATTAAAATTTGCCTCTGAATCTCTCCCTGAATTTTTCATTTCAGTAATTATAGTTTTCAATTCCAGAATTTGTATTTGGTTCTTTTTTTTAAAAAATAACTTCTTTATCTTTATTGATATGTTTTATTTTGTGAGGCTTCCCTTTAGAAATTATTCTCTTTGCTGAACATATTTATAATGACTGATGTAAACTCTGTCTTTTAAGTCCAGCGTATAAGTTCCCTCAGGAACAATTTCTATTCCCTTTTTATTTTTATTTGTTTGTTTCCTTCATACATATAGGACAATATTTTCTTTTTTCCTTGCATATTTCACATTTTTAAAATTATGAACACAGTCCAATTGAAGTATTGAAAAGTGGCAAATCTGGAAATTGGATATCCACTTTCTAGGGTTTGTAGTTGTTGCTTTTTAATATTGCAGCTTGTCATGGTTCTTTTTCTCTGTTTAGTGACTTTCCTGATCTAATTCCTTAAAATATATTTTCTTTGTTGTGTGTGGCTAGTAAAGCTTCTCATTGATTAACTTAGTGGTCAGATAATGTATGGATAGGAATTTTCTTAAATGCAGTGAATCGATAAATTTTCCATGTCTTGCTGAAGGGCTTTGTATGTGTATTTGGGGACATCTTTAATGTTTCTTCAATTTACACATCTGCCTTAGCCTTCACTTTCTCATTACACAATGTCTCAAGGTCAGACAGAGTTGAGAGATTAAGATCTTTTCATACCTTCCCTGGGCATTTACAGAGCTCTATACATGTGTGTGGCCTTTTAGGTACCCCAGGAATACTGCTTTGAAAATTGAAGAATTTCAAAATTCCCTACTGACATCCTTTTACACCATATTTTCTTTTCATGCTTTTCAGCCAGTCACTCATTTGCCCCACTGAGTAAATTGCCAGCTGAGGCAATTGTGATGTTAAACAATTGCCACTGATTTTTTGACAAACACTCTGAAAATAGATCTTTTAGTACTGAAGAGTTTTGGTTAAGGTAAAATATATATAGAAGTCTTGTGAATCAGGCTTGTCCAGAGAACCTTCAGATATGTGAAATAGTGACAGTTCTTGAGAATGGGGCTTTTGGGTGAGCTATAAATTGATTCTATCCTCCTTCATAGTGTGTGCTGGTCATCTGACTTTCAGAGCTACTGGGGTTATAAGACTGATGATTTTTAAATCTACTGCAGGATTGGAAAGAGACTTATGAAAATAGGACAAGGTAAAATGCCACAAAGTTTACTATTCCTACTGAGATTCAACTGTTTCATTGAATAAACACCCCTCCATTGTTGCACCCACTGATTAATTTCTAGAATTTGAAAAGGCTGTTTTTGACAATTTTTGCCAATGTTCTTATTACTCTTATGTGAGGATCAGATTTTTAGAGGTTTTTCTCTCCTACATTCACTGGAAGTGCTTCCCTCCTTCATTATGATTTTTATAAACAGAATAAATGAAAACCTTAGATATTTTTATAGCTCTCCACTTTATGTTAGTCAAATGAATTTGGAAGGAAAAGAAAGATGTCTAATTGATTTTTGATTATTGTACTAAACTATATTGTTATTTTCTAAGGATAGATTACTACTCAAAAATAGAACTGTTGAATCTAAAATAATTCTAAACTTTGTATAAAAACTTCACTTTTTAAAGAAACTAAATACTTTGATCCCATTTCTATCTCTAAATCCCATGATCAATACCTGTCAATACCTGTACTATCAATACCTAGTGCTCCATCATGATGAGGCTATATGCTATTTAAATCTATTTACCTGCATGTGTGTGTGTGTGTGTGTGTGTGTTTAAAGAATAGCATATAGCCTGATAATAATGGTGTATTAGGTATCTATCAAAGATTTTATATGTGTATGCATATTCTTATTGTTAAGTCTATTAAATTGCAAACTGTGTGTGTAAAGCTAAGTGTGTATGGTTAGATGTGGCTGTATTTAACCATCTTGTTATGCCTGTTAGGTATTTTCATAGTGCCTTATAATTAACAGACATTCAACATTATTTCTGAATAAAATATAATCGCCAGTTATTGTCCAATATCTAATGGGTCTGCTACATAAATATTTTCCCATAAGTGAATAAATAATGTTTACCTACATATTTACCTTTCTTATTTAATATTAGAATAGTGTACTCCCAACGAATCTAACACCCTCTCCCATAATGTGGCAATTGTATGCTTGACTCTGACTAAAGATTTTATAAATATATAAATCTCTACAAATATATTTAATGTCATTATTTGCACAATAATTGTCTTTAAAGTGAGAACACTAATTTTGTATACACAAGACAGGCACATATTCATTTCTAGAAAAATTTATCTGGATCTTGGCTCCTAAATCCTCTTGTACTCAACATCTGTACATTACTTCCCCCCCCATTTTGTTATTCATTCATTAATCATATGCTTTACCTTTAAGTTTGAATTTATACACCTTGTTTTTAACTCACTCTATTTTCTGATTTTTATTTTGTTTTATAATAATTTTGTATGAATCACTCAACCATGCCAAGGTTTTTCCTATATACTGATAATGATCTTTAATGTACTTAGCACTGTGATGTTCCATGACCTTTTTATAATATGAGCATTGGGTTTTATTCAGATTCCTGGCTTGACCTTACCTAATCTTTTCTTTCTCAACTGACACTCAATCCTCCATGTCAGTTAAAAAAAATAAATCATACATCTGACACTACTCCTAATGAGAGGGGAGATTTATATTTTCTCCCTTGAATCTGGGAAGTCTAATACCTGCTTTGACCAGTTTGGTAGAGCATACCTGGCACTTCTGAGAACAGGTCATAAAACACTATGCAGTCTGCCTGATTCTCTGGGAACATTTGCATTTAGGATGCAGCCTTTCAGAATGTAGCTGCCACAGTGTAAGACACGCGAGTCACATGGAGAGGCCATGTGTAGGCATCCTGGCTGACAGACTCAGGTGAAATCAGCTTTCATATCTCCACAACCCATTTAGCAGACAATATTGTCCGGATAATTTCAACTCCCAAATGTTCACATCATTCCCAGCTAATTGAGTCCTCTCATCTGAGGCCCCAGATGCAGACAAGCCATCCCGTTAGGCCCTGCCTGAGTTCCTAAGCCACTGAAGCTGAGTATAATAAGTTGACAGTTTTATGTCCTTAAGTTGGGGCTGTTTGTTTTACATTAATAGGACCAAGGGATCTGGCCTAGTTCCAAGTCCTCTCTATGACCACCCACACTGCTCAGTAAAGTCCTGGCAAGTGGAGTCTGACAATTGGTATATCAGTCCTTCAAGGACTTTTGAGAACCTTGTTTCTTAAAAATTCACTGGGTGACATGTATTTTCTTTTTCTCTCTCTAATGTCCCTTTCTCTTGGAGGTAGCTTCATGGTCAAGGATGTAAGTCAACACACATCCCTGGACACTTGGCTTCTCATTGTAACACCATATGTTTTGGGAAGGTAGAAAGAGTGTAAGGAAAAACTGGCACTTGAGATATCCCAGAGTCTCAATACATCATAGTTTTCACTAAAACTGGGGCACCAAACATTTTGAAAACTTACTGTTGATCATTGAAATGGCTGGTCCATTAAGCTGTAATAAGTTCAGGAAGAACATGGGTTTTAAATTAAATCTGGCACTAAGATATATTTGTATTAGCAAAGTGCATATAAAGTAGCAAACTGCCTCCCTGCAGTCAGGTCTGTTCCTGCCATTTAATGTTGCCATACATATGTCTTATGATACTGTATTCATCTAACTGCAGTTTGGACCACTTAATTAATGAAAATCTGCTACAGTAAGTGATAAAAAATTCAATCCAAATCTGTAGACTTTAGTTTTAAACCATTAGCACAAAGTATTATTTAATCCTCTGCTATCCAACTAAAAATGGCACCTATTTGGTCATTGAACTTAAAGGAGTAAATAACTAAGATTAAGATAAACGACATAAGATAAGGCTTCCTCTTATGCTAACAGTGATAAGATGCCTACAAAAGAGGAGTAATAATTTCTGTACATCGATGATTTATAGACCTAGTGGCATATTGTACATATTAAGTAGCAATTTAGTGAGCTAAGCCAAAATTAACTGAAAATTTTATATTTCTTTGTCTTAACCTAAGGAAAAAAATATAAATTTTATTAACTTTCTTTCTCTTTGGAAAAGCTATTATAAACCTTTCTTCAAAATAATCAATTAATACTCTAAGTGTTAATTTCTAAGGGTATAGTTTATACATTGAGCCATAGTCTTTTTTTTCCCCTACATGGTGACATCTCAATTAATTTTATTTATCTTATTTTATTTTTTTATTATGTCAGTTAGCCAACATATAGTATATCATTAGTTTTTGATGTACTGTTCAATAATTCATTAGTTGTATATAACACCCAGTACTATATTCTGTTCCTTAAAGTTATTTGTAGTTGAACAAACAAATCAGCCAGAGTGCACATTAATTTAACATTTGTTCTTCAAGAAAATAATGATTATAAAAAAAGAAAAATAACAAAATCCGTGGAGAATCTACTCTATATAAAGCATCCTAAGAAATGTGTAAATGGAAAAAGAAAATTAGAGTAAGTTAAAGGTCACATTAGAAAATAAGACACCTATAAATAAAACATTATAAATGTAAAGAGAAAATATATTAATTCATATTTTCAGAATAAAGATGAAGCATATAGTTCTTATGTTCATTTTTTTACCTAAGAATTTCACTAAACATCTTATAAAATAAGTTGATCAAATTATGTTTCTAAAATTGTAGGAAATTAAAAAGCAAAGTAAGAAATTAATTTGGGGGAAAAAACAAGATTATAAGAGTCAAGTGTATAACTTTAGGAGATTTTTAAAACAAGTGTACCAAGGTAACTGAAAATGTGTATTTCATAATTTATGTATATCTATAATAAAATACTATGCATGTCTTTCTCTGATTGACTTATTTCACTCAGCATAAAACCCTCCAGCATAAAAAAAAAAATACAATGCAATAGTTTAAGGATTTAATAAATCTAAAGAAACTCCTCCCTCTTAATTTCAGTCTTGTCCGGATTCAAGCATGACAAAGCCTCCTAAAAATCAGATTGTTGAGAAAATAATTTATTTTTCAAAATTGTCTTTTAAAAATATGTAATTTAAATTTAATGTAGTTTAAATCTGTCCAAGCATATGTTGTTCCTAGCATTAGGCAAATTACAATGAAAATATGTCTTAGTTTTTGTTTGGTTCAACAAGTAAGAATGATGTGGAAATGGCAACTTTTATAAGTAAATTGATTATAAAAATAATTGGATTTATTTAAAATGCTTAAAATCAATTATAAAAGATTGCTTTCCTAATAGTTAAAAATATCTGGGGATGGTATTATAATACCCTACATATTTTGGTACATTGATAGCTTTTCCAGGCACTTAGAATACTTGGATGAAGAGAAAAGCAGTTGGTTCTGTCCAAAAATCTAATATGTATTAGAGTAGAAAAATACAGAAAGAGGTAAATTACAGAACAATGCCAGAAGCTTAATGATCAAAGAATGTATTAGGTAGAGAGATCACAAGATGAAGGAGCTATCAATTCTATTTGGAGAGAGGTCAGAGATATCTTCCCTGGAGAAATTCTTTCTGAGTGTTTTTGAGAAATAATTGCTTCAGTTTGAGGACATGGAATGAATAGTTATTACAATTAGAAAGAATAACAGTCAGGAATGTATGGTAGAACAGAAATTTGATTTTCATGTATTGTACTACTGTGTCAGTAAGTGAAGTGTGAGTTATTTGAAACACACACATCCTGGACTGTTTTCCACCACCCTGTATCCTATAAACTGGAAAGGGCAACATCCATATCCACGAGAAAGGTCTCACACAGAGCTGTTATGATAATCAAATAGCTTCATAGAGTTCTTTGAATTTGTTCTTAACATCACATTCCTACTTCTAAATCTCTATAATATAATGTCAACCACTTTCCTTAATTAGTGTGACCAGGGGAAAATATCATTTATATTGGTTCACTTTTTTAAAGTGAAAGTAGATAGTTATGTTGGGATAGCTGGTACCAAATAGGACTGACACAGGTCAGTGAGTATGTGTAGTAACACCACTTCTACCTTTCCTCTCCTGTCAATCCAGCCTGCTCTCTCTTCTAAATTGATCCATGTTTAAAAGAAACTGCCCAGATATTGATCACTTTGGAAAACTTTTAACAAATCCCAATTATCTTTTAGACAAGGGGAGGTTAGTTTTTAATGAAGATTTTTACTTTATAGCCTCACTTAACCATTCCATATTCAGCTCTTACTATCTGTCTACATGTTCTTTACAAGAGAGTCCATCTTAGGTGACTCATTATTTAATGTATGTATCAGGGAAATATTTTCACATTAAATTGTTTGTGTTGTTTCCCAACACAAATTTTCCTGCTTTTATTTTTTATTCTTCCTGTTTTATTCCCCCTTATCTTCACTTAAGGAGCAGCAAGGGGTGTCTATATGCATTGCCTTCAAAGTAACTTCACTTGGGCGCCTGGGTGGCTCAGTCGTTAAGCGTCTGCCTTCGGCTAAGGTCATGATCCCGGGGTCCTGGGATCGAGTCCCACACGGGGCTCCCTGCTCAGCAGGAAGCCTGCTTCTCCCTCTCCCAGTCCCCCTGCTTGTGTTCCTGCTCTCGCTGTCTCTCTCTGTCAAATAAATAAATAAAATCTTTAAAAAAAAAGTAACTTGACTTTTATAGAAAGATGTGAAAGAAGAAAAGAGAAAAGCTCAGTTATTTTTTTAAGATTTTATTTATTTATTTGACAGAGAGAGACACAGCGAGAGAGGGAACACAAGCAGGGGGAGTGGGAGAGGGAGAAGCAGGCTTCCCGCTGAGCAGGGAGCCCCGTGTGGGACTCGATCCCAGGACCCCGGGATCATGACCCAAGCCAAAGACAGAAGCTTAACAACTGAGCCACCCAGGCGCCCTGAAAATCTCAGTTTTTAACTTTGGTTAAACTTTCAGTTTTAAGGAGCTAAAGACCATACATTTGAAATAAAGGCTCTGGGGATTAGAAGAGCTTGAGAACCCAAAGCTAAGGTTTATATCATGAACAATAAACTTCCAGTAAAATAGAGGAAGATCCAGATTGTTCTCCCCTCACAAGGCTAGATAAGAAATGCTGAGGCTGTGGTGGAAAACAAGAAAGAAGACACAGCCCAGGGTATAGAAGGATGGGTTAGCTAGGGTAAGAGAATGGGTCTGTAGGAATTAATGAGCACAAGTAGAATCCACCTTATGGTTCCCAAAGAATGAGCACTGTCTTTTCTTAGCTGCAAGAAACAGGTGGGAAACAAGTTCCCACTAGTTATTATTAGAAACTAGAGGGCATTCTGCCTATATTGACTGTAATATTAGCTGTCCTTTTTACACTCAAGCAGTGATGATCTCTCACCTGCAGTAGCCCAAATGTTGCTGGTCAATAGCCCAGGAAGAGCAACATAAAGAGCAAATTAAAACTACAATTAGATATCACCTCATACCTGTCAGAACAGCTAAAATAAAAGACACAAGGAATGACAGGTGTGGCCAGGATGTGGAGAAAGGGGAACACTTTTGCACTGTTGGTGGGAATGCAAACTGGTGAGGCCATTCTGGAAAACAGTATGGAAGTTCCTCAAAAAGTTAAAAAACTACTCTATGATCCAGCAATTGCACTTCCAGGTATTTACCCAAAGAATAAAAAAATACTAATTCTTAGGGATAGATGCACCCTGATGTTTACAGCAGCATTATCTACAATTGCCAAATTATGGAAACAGCCCAAGTGTACATCAATTGAATAATGGAAAAAGGAGAAGTTTTATATATATATATGATTCAGACATGAAAAAGAATGGAATCTTGCCATTTGCAACAACATGGATGGAGCTAGAGAGTATAATGCTAAGCAAAGTAAGTCAGTCAGAGAATGATAAATACCATATGATTTCATTCATATGTGGGATTTAAGACACAAAGCAAATGAGCAAAGGGAAAAAAAAAAAGAGAGAGGCAATCCAAGAAATAGGCTCTTAACCATAAAGAACAAACTGATGGTTACTAGAGGGGAGGTGGGGGGATGTTTTAAATAGGTGATGGGGATTAAGGAGGGCACTTGTGATGAGCACTAGGTGTTGTATCTTCCACATTCTTGTCAACCTGGATAGATGAAACACAAAGTTACCCCAGGACTCCTCATTTCTCCTCAGAGATGTTAAATCTCCCCATCACCATTTTTTTTGTGATTTTGAATTCCATCTTCTGCTTCTATTCACACTACCCCTTTGCCTGAACTATTATTGCCTCACTTCTTGCTGCTATGGGATGTCCTATTCATCAGCAAAGAATCAATATAGATACAGGCTATTTGAAAATCTAATTGTTAGTAGTCTTCATTGTAGAATTTATTGTTTTAAGCGGTATTATCTGTCAATGTTCATCTCTAGTCCCTTTTTGGTAAAATTTCCTCAATAAATCCAATCATATGTAATCATTTCTTCTGTTAAAATTGCACCTCACTCTTTGGTTTATAATAAGCCTGTAACATATCAGTCAGAAATTTTGGATGTGATAAATCATTTGGCCCAGATGTTAGTACCTGAACTGATGGTGTCAATTCTTTTCAAAAGAGAGATTTAATTCTCTTTCTAACCAAGTCAAAGATAAAGACCTTAAAATTATCTTTCATGCTCACTACCATTTCCCATCACAAGGTTTTCTAGATATTCTAGAATACTTAATCTTGCCAGCAATATTCAATAAGGAATGCTATTTGTTCTTCTTTCTTCCTTCTGGCAGTTATCAACCCTGAATTTGTATTATCTTACAATACTCTTTCTTAACCTAGCTTGTGATATTTCTGAAATCGTTTTTGCTATCTTTTATCTATATTTCCTCATCAGTGTTCCCACAGAGTAGAGGTGGGCAAACTACCATGCAGGGGATCAAATTGCCCATTGGCCTGTTTTGTTTTCCACACAGGTAACTAATAATGGATTTAAAATTTTTAACAAGGTGTACAAAAAAGACTATGCAACAGAAACTGTGTGGCTTGCAAAACTTACAATATTTAATTTACCAATTGTTGATAACAATTAGTCGCTTTAGGGAAAAAGTTCACTGAAATCTGAGTTTTAAATATTTACATTTATTTTCAAACATATATTCACACCATGAATTAGATCAATGGTTTAATCATTACGTACACATGTGTAAATTTAGAATTTGAACCTTTCTCTTTATATGATAATATTTAGTAAACTATGCATATTTTAAAATAAGGTGAAATGAAGAAAAGGGAAACGATTTTGATTTCAACATCTTCAGTGTTACAATAACTAGCCTCTCTTCTGAAACAAAGAACGAGGCATTTTTATTGAGGGATATTATACAGTTATATTAATAAAATTGCAATGAAAAGAGTTTAAAATCCATTTTTAAAATAAAGGTAGTTGTTTCCCCTGAAATAGTGGGTGACTATTTCTGTTCTCTGACAGTAGGGGAGGTTCCATTATTTCAAAGGTTACATTATACCTCCACTGAGAGTGAAATAAACAGTCAATTCACTGAAAATAAGAGCGACAGGAAGGTAGTTGCATTCATTTAAATCCTGAAAATTTATAGAAAGCATTTATCTCAAGGTGAGCTGTTAGGTGCTGTTGTAAGAGTGCATATTATTCAACTAGTCATCAGCATATCCAAATGAACAAACAAAAAGGATTAGAAGAATTTAGGAAAATTCTCTTTGTTTTACATTTGGCATGCAAGAAATAATGAACTTGGTTCTCTATGTGCCCAGAAGATGATTGGCAGTGTATCTTTAACAATGCAAAAATTAAATGTTTTTACTAATATGCTCCTCTCATATTCATTGGTGTAGCAAATAGAAATGCTAAACAATAACACACCTGCCACCCCCAAATACACATGCTGATGTTTGTCATTCAAGCAATAGTTTATTTACTGAGTGAGGATGCACTAAGCACTATCTGAGCCAAATTGTTAAGGAAGCAGTTGCCCCTTCATTACTATCTGCTTTTCCTTTTCTCTATTCACTACTCCTCTACTTATCACTCCATAGGAAACTGGTATCCTCATGCTTGGGATGCTAAAAGACATTAATCTGGGTGCTGCCACTAAAAATATCTGTAACACCAGTAATTTATTCCTTCATCCCATTCTTTTCCTAACACATCATATTGTTAGGTACACTGTTTTCTCTTACCATTTCTCTGAAGGAGATTGAAGCTACCAATCTTAATGAACCATTGAAAAAATAAAAAATTAGGTACAAGTTCTGTTAACTGACTTCCACCAAACTGATTTTACAGATTACTTAATACTCTCAACACAATTTGTAAAACATACTAACTAAAGCATATGCTAGTAAGCTAATAAAAGCTACTTTTTATTACATCTGCACTGATTATTGATTTGCCAAGTGTTTATTGGGTTTGCACCTCAACCAGCTTAATTTAGATGTAATACTTCACTTAATAACATAATTTTATTAAACCTTATGTATACCACCAAAATATGCATATGAAAAGATAATTATTTTAGCACAGTTACTGAAAGGCTTAAATATGGTGGATATTGTGAGAAAAACCAACAACTTGACCACATGTGGAAGTAAATTTTCCTCCAACAATATTGCTCAACATCTTTTTAAGGGGAGCTAAACTCACTTATTGATAAATAAAGTTAAATTGAGAAATCACTATACAATACAGAATTAGTTTCAATGTTAGCTACAAAAAAAAAGAAACCTCAGAAAGCATTATATATATGACAAAAGGCATTTTAAAAAATATAGAAAGAGTATAGTTTTGCAACAAAGCAGATGAATTTTCAAGTTCCCAGGGTTTTGTTATAGGAAAGTCCATATTTTAAAACTTGAAAAGTTATAAATAATTTATGACCAGATTAATGTGACACACAAAAATTAGCATGTACTGACTTAAACCAGATTTTTTTCTTTCTTTATATTTGAAGAAAATAGAATCATACTTTCAAATACAAATTATTGGTTAGTTAGTGATATGTCATTTTTCATCCAACCTATGAAATAAGTGGAACTGAGGGCTAAATGCAAAATTCTTTGAGTTCTATTTTGGAATAAATGGCAGATAATTATGTGTCATATGGAACTGTTAAAAGTTAGCAACATTAAACATATAGTTTATAATATAGCAGTCACAAATAACAAAATTCCAGATTCAATAATTCAATAAATCTTGAAGAAAATGTTACCTGAATTTTTAACACCACCACCCAAAACTCCTGAACTAAAGGAAAACTATGAAGAAAATGTTTTAAGTGATATAAATCTAATTGGAAGTTTGGCAATATAAGGAAGGTGATGTTAAGTGATGATGATTTGTTAGGAAAAATTATGTATCATATGATAACATAACTCTCCTTCATAAAGCAGACACATCTAGAATGGAAAGGATAAAATAGGCAGGTAAAAATAATTTATGCAGTAGCTAAATCGTGCCTGATTTCTAAAAAAAATAATATTTTGTCTAAATAGATGATAATATTGGGGCACCTGGGTGGTTCAATCTGTTGAGCATGGGACTCTTGATTTTGGCTCAGGTCATGATCTCAGGGTGGTAGGATCGAACCCTTCATCGGGGTCCCTGCTCAGCAGGGCATCTGCTTGAGATTCTCTCTCCATCTCCCCCCACCCCCCCGATTTGTGCAAACTTTCTCTCTAAAATAAGTAAATCAATCTTTAAAAGAATTAAACAATAATATGAAGAATGAAATTACTATGCTGTAAAATTCCTATTTTTCATCCAATTTATTTGTTTTATTTTTCAAATAAGCTTTTTAATTTTTTTGTTAGAATAATGCATTATTAAATGTTTTTGTGATAAGTAGTTTCACTGAGTTTTTTCAAATTATTACTAACTACATATGCCAAAATAATTGATGACAGCATCTACATTATAGGGTCTCCAGTGTTAATGAAATTAGCAACAAAGCATTCTTCTTCTTATTCTCTCTGCATTCTTCTTGTTATTTCTCTGAAAATTTTAATTTATCTTTTCTGGTACTTTTTCTGATGTTCTAAATAACACTAGTCTAATTTTTCTACCCAGAGTAACACTCTATACCCATTCACAGCATTAGCAGTGTGTTTATCACCATGTTTTTTTTTTCTTCTAAACTGTTCAGACCTACTTTTCAAACAACATTCTTGAAATTACCCTTTATACCAATGGTTGACACAAATTCTGCATGTCCAAATTAAAATTAAATTTCTTCTCCCCTCAAATTGATTTCTTCTTTATTTATTTAATTAATATATCACTGCCTTACAAGTAACTTAGACATAAAAAGCTGAATCACCCATAAACTACTCTATTGGAATACTTTTTCTCCTTCCCTTAACTAATCATCATTCTCTTAAGTTGTAAGACCCTGCTTTTCATTTTACTTCCTAGTTAAATCCTTCATTACTTGACTTATGAACTATAACAATAAATTCCTAAACTATTGTGTACAGAAAAAATAAACTAATAAGCTATTTTTTCCTTCAAAATTTTTTGATGATTCCCTATAAAAACACAGTAAATGCAAATTTCCTTATATACTATACAGAGCTACTAGCAATTCAATCACATACTAAACTTTCAAGTAACATTGACTATTCTCTCACTACTTGCTATTTTCTACTTTCAAAAATATTAATGTAGCTTCATATCTTTGAGTTTATTTATATATAATCTTACTGTTAATACTTTTTTGCAAAGATATATTCACCACTTAAAGTTCAGGCTAGATGCCATCTCTTCAATAAAATCTTCAAAATCTTTTATTGATAATGTGATATGTTCCTCTAAGGCAGCAAATTTTCATAATTTTATGTGGGTTTTAGTTTTGGAAATAAAATAAAGTTATCCATCACTAAGCAAACAGATAAAGTGTTGAGTATCATTTTTGGGAGCATAACTCTACAAAATTTTGATTGTGCAGTTTGTCCTGGCTGCATAACATGTTAGATGTAGGGACAGACAGTTCTTTTTTTTTAAGTGGTAAATAGAGTAAAAGTCATGAGAACCATATGAGAGAACTGAGACTAATTCTAACATACTTCTCTAGAATGAGAAAGAAAGAGGCAATGGGGGAAAAGAGCAATGTTCAAAGATATATTGACTGACATTTTCAAACTTTACAAAAGAAAAACAAGCAAAGGTTAATAGTAAAACTGCTGAAAATAGAAGACAAAAGGAAAATCTTAAAAGAAGAAAACAGAATTAAATAGCACATTAAAAGAATCATATACTACAATAAAGTGGATTTTATCCCTAGGGTGCAAAGTTTGTTAAACATATGCAAATCAATAAATGTGACACAATATAGACTGAAAGACAAAAATCATATGATCATCTCAATAGATGCAAAAGCATTTAAAAAAATGCAACAACCTTTCATGATAAAACCCTCAGTAATCTAGGTATACATTAGTATATAGGTATATTTAATATAATAAATACCACATATGACAAACATGCAGCTAACAGAATATTCAATGGCAAAATTTAAAAAGCTTTCCTCTAAGATCAGGAACCACAGTATGCCCACTATCACCATTCTTATTCAATATTGTACTGAAAGTCTTGGCTAGAGCAATAAAGCAACATATAGATATAAAAGGCATCCAAAATGGAAATAAAGACTTAAAATTGTCTATGTTTGCTGATTATGTACCTTATACATAAAAATTCCTAAAGATTTCACAAAATATTTGTTGGAACTAATCAATAAATTCAGTAATGTTGTAAGATATTAAATCAATATATAGAAATCAGTTGTTTCTCTACACTAACAACAAAATATGAGAAAAAGAAATAAAGCAACAATTTCATTCACAATAGCATCAAATCAATAAAATATTTAGCAATAAATTTAACTAAGGAAGTGAAAGATCTTGCAGTGAAAACTACAAGACTCTGATGAAGGAAATTGGAGAAGACACAAATGGAAAGATGTATTCATGCATTAGAATTAACATTGTTAAAATGTCCATATTACCCAAGGCAATTATAGGTTAAATGCAATTCTATGAAAATTCCAATGGCATTTTTCATAGAAATAGAAAAAATAAGTCCTAAAATTTGTATGGTTCCACAAAATATCCCAAATAGCCAAAGCAATCTTGACAAAGAAGTTTAAGCCTGGAGGCATCACACTTCATGATTTTAAGGTTTATTACAGGCAAAGTAATCAAAACAGTATGGTACTGGCATAAAAACAGATGCTTAGGCCAGTAGAATAGAATAGAGAGCCCAAAAATAAAGCCCCACATATACTGTAACCTAATATTTAACAAGGGAGCCAAGATGGGGAAATGATAGTCTTTTTAATACATGGTATTGGGAAAACCAGATAACCACATAAGAAAGTGAAATTGGACCTCTATTTCATACCACTCACAAAAATTGAGTCAAAGTGGAATAAAAACTTAAATGTAAGACCTGCTAAAACTCTTAGAAGGCAACATGGAAAAGTTTCCTTGACTGGATAATTTTTTTAGATATGACACCAAAACCAAAAATCAGTGAGACTAAATCAAACTAAAAAAACACAGCATAAAAGAAGCACAGCACAGAAAAAAAAAATCAGCAAAATATCAGCAATCAACAAAATGAAAGACAACTTATGGAATGGCAGAAAATATTTTCAAACTATCTATCTGATAAGAGATTAATATCAAAAACATATAAAGAATTCATACAACTCAATACCAAAAATACAACTAAAGAATGGGCAGAGGAACTGAATAGACATTTTTTTTTTCCTAAAGAAATATAAATGTCCAACAGCTACATGAAAAAATGTTCAACATCACTAATCATTAAGGAAATCAAATCAAGACCATAATGAGATAACACCCCACACCTGTTAGGATGGCTACCATCAAAAGATGAGATAAAGGTTGGTGAGGATGTGGAGAAAAGGGAGGTCTGTGCATTGTTGGTGGCAGTGTAAATTGTTAGAGCCATTATGGAAACAGAATGGAGATTCATCAAAAAAATTAAAAATAGAATTATGACGTGATTCAACAATCCCATATCTGGGTGTATGTCTGAAAGTAATGAAAACAGGATCTCAAAGAGATATCTGTACTCCCATGTATATTGCAGTATTATTCATAATAGCCAAGATAAAAGCAAGTTGTGTCCATCTACAAATGAATGGGTAAAGAAGATGTGATATATACCATACACACATCTCTCTCTCTCACACACACACACACACACACACACACACACGACTATTACTCAGCCATAAGAAAGAAGAAAATCCTGCTATTTGTAACAACATGAATGGCCCCTGAAGGTATTATGCTGAATGAAATAAGTCAGATAGAGAAGACAAATACTTCATGTGAAGTATTCATGTGTGGAATCTAAAAAAGTAGATCTTTGAGAACTGGGAATAAGGTGGTGGTTACCATGGGCTGGAGGTTGGGAGAAATGGGCAGATACTGGGCAGAGGGTAAAAACTTCCAGTTAGAACATTAATAAGTTCTAATGTACGTCATTGTGATTATAGATAATAATATTGTATTATATCCTTGAAAGTTGTTAAGAAAGTAGATTGTAAATGTTCTCAGCACAAAAATGTAGTGTTAACTATGTCATGTGATGGCAGTGTTAGCTAAAAGTTATGGTGGTAACCATTTCCAAATCAACATGTTGTACACCTTAAACTTATACAATGTTATATATCAATACATCAATTATATGTCAATAAAGCTGGGGAGAAAATATTAACTGTATATAATATCAGATATGTTGGCAAAGTTATATATTATAAATTTAAAACCTTGGCACAGGTTATAAAGTTTTACTTATTCTATTTCAAATCAAAATGACACTTTATTTAAAGAAAGAGCATTGAAAAAATTGTTTTCTCATATTTTATGCAGTAACAAAGGATAGAATATATAAAACTACAGAAGTTTAAATGACTGATTGAAATCCACTCACTGAAAACTGCCTAAAAGAGATAATTAGGCAACCAGTATGTGTTTAGAACAACACATATGAAAGTTGAACTTCATGTAATATTATAGAAAAGAGTAATCGTTCCCTGAGCTTCCTCGTTGGCTAGATTGTGGTCTTCACTGTGATCTGGGGACATTTTGGTTAGAAACATTTGGCAATTCATTTTTCAGTCATTTTGCACATGAAGCTAAATAAGTTGGGGGGGGTGCAGAGATGTTGCTAAGTAACGGCTTTCTCATTCATCAATACTTTATGACTATAAAGAAAAAATCTGCCAATTCTATCATTTAAAAAATCCTCATGAGACCTTCTCTTGTAACAATTTGACTTTTATTTGTTCTTCCCCCACATAAAAGAGCTAAAGCTAACAAAAGTACAAACTGTGATTCCTTATAAATAGAAATGACAGGTAAGATATTAGTTTCATTAGATATTTGAAATAAATGCTGCAGTGTGAAGTTATCAGTAATTATAATCTCTTTATTTCTAATACATATTTTTTAATAAGTAACCCATGATCCCTCTTTTTTGTGTTAATATAACAATGGTGACATTTCCTTATACTATAAATTTAAAGATTTTATATTTCTTTCTCCCCTCAAACCTATTCACATATATACAGAGACATACAGATACAGACATCACATATATCCATATGCTATACATAAACACATATCTTAATATTTGCATCCAATACATCACAAATATGTATACTATATACATCTTACCCTATAATAGGGAATAGACATTTTTTTAAATATAAAGAAGTAACAGAATTGTTTGCTTTTATTGTTGTCTATCTGAGCTTGCCATTAAACTCAGCAGCACCAGAAACTCAAAGATTATAGTCCACTTTCCCTCAAAGAGCATTTATAACCTCTGTGATTATTCCAAACACATCCTGGTGAACATTTATACTACTTATACAGTGTTAAGAGCCAGGATGTTAAATCCACAATTATCTGGGTTTCAATATTGGCTTCCCCCCTTACCTGTGAGAACTTAAGCAATTTATTTTTTTTGCCTCATTTTTCTCATCAGTAAAATAGAAATTACTGCTACACTTTCACACAAACTTAGAACATATTTATTAGATGTTCATCAAATGTTCATCTATTCTTCTGTGTACTCCTTTACTCTGTAGAACTTACAATCATATCCCATGCAATTAATTGTACATTTTTTAAGATTTTATTTACTTATTTGACAGAGAGAGAGCCAGAGAGCACAAGCTGGGGAAACCGTAGAGTGGGAGAAGCAGGGTCCCTGCTGAGCAGGGAGCCCGATGTGGGGCTTGATCCCATGACTCTGGGATCATGACCTGAGCTGAAAGCAGATGTTTAACAGACCTGAGCCACCCAGGAGCCCCTAATTGTACATTTTTAAACTACTGTCTCCTCACTAAGCAAGTTCCATGAAGACAGATACTTTTCTTTGTGTTGTTCATTGCTATGCCCTAGGATAGTGTTTGACTCACAATAGGTAATGAAAAGTTATTAATTGTATTAACTCTCTAGTTAAGCATTTTATTGATCTACTAATATTCACATTTATGGTCAGAATATAATACCCGTTTAATCTCACCTAAATGTGATTCAGTGTAATTCAAACATCTTGATTTTCTTGAGTTTCCTAATATTAGAAGTTTCCAAATGTACAAGGTTTAGATTGTTGTCAAATTCAGACAAACGTATATACAAATCATTTGCAACTTCTTAGCATATAAACTATGGGTGTAAAATTACATTATCAATAAATAGCTTTCCATATATCTAAATATGATACTATTTTTACTGATAATGAGCACGGTGGATTTTGCAATTCCTTGCACAGATTTCCCTTCAATAAGGGACTTGTGGCCACAGCTGTTGAAAGTACTGATGGCTCTCAGGGATCTTCAGAGATTGCCTCAACTTGGCTCAAGGTTGCACTGCTTGCTGGGCTGACCCACCTCTAATAGCTAAGTGAATGGGAAGTACAAAGTCCTGATCATAGTGATCGGATCATAAACTTAGGGCAACTCTGAAGAGACATTTTTATTCGAAGGTTCTCAGCAGGATTAGCAAGGCTGCTGTTGAACTTGTAGCACAGCTCATCTTTTGCCCAATTGTGTTTTCTTCCTCTCTATTCCATAGGTGTCAATCCCAAATACCCTCATTAATAAGCAACCTTCAGATCCATTCTAGTTTTAGAGTCACCTTCCTGGGTAACCAAGCATACAACACTAATTTAATAAAGCAGTTATTAGGATTGTGTTTTGGATCTGGATCACTCAGCTCTTGACTGTCATCGACCATCCCTGATGGTAGCTGAGCACACACAGTGCCTAGCATAAAGAGGCAAACCAATTGTTAAAACTAGCAGTTATGTTGAACTGGATTGACTTACAGTTGAATTAGATGACTTACAGATGAAAGAGAGAGCATTAACTAACGCATTTTAAAACTATGGGAAATAGTAATCATAAAGATAATGACTTCAGTGTCTATTTCTGTGTTCAGGAAATTCTGAAAAAGATTGAAAGAAGTTTGAGTGATTAATTTCCAATCATTGAGTTAGGAAAATATGGAAACCAGAGGGTCTCCTTGGTAAAACTTAGCAGGGAGTACAAGCATCTCTGCTATGGCAAGTTCAGGACCTTAGCAAAGAATGGAGCCTCATGGGATAGCCTGATTTGTGTTAACATTCCAAAAATGAGAATTGAAGATTTTCCTGAACCCTCTGAATCTTCAGAAATGATTCATCTCTTCCTATTACTGCTAAAACCATACCCCCTTGCTTGGAGATGATGCAGAAACTTCATCTTAATAAGACAGCATGTGCTGTTCTGAAGATTTTTTTCCCAAAGGGGAAACAATTCTGAGAAGGTCCACAGCAAGAGTCCCATTGGATTATAATCTTTAACTGCTGCTTTAGATAAATAACTGAGGATACTGTGCCAAGGGACTAGTGAGCAAAAAGGAATCCGTTTTGTGGAATTGGTAATTGACTACACTGCTGTTATCCAATGGGATGAGATACAAGTATTTTTAAACACATGTCAAAAAGGCCTTGCCCAACTATAACAATAAAGACAAGAATAGGAACTCTCACCAGAGAAGGACAAGAAAAACAGTGTTTAGACTCCATGGATCAAATGACAAGGTAAACTACCAAGACCAGTAGGGTGGCTAGACAAGGGTGAGAAGAATCTAAAATATATAATAGTGGTGAGAAGCAATGAAGATTAGCTGCATTCCAAGACCAGCTGCTACACTGGTCAATGCAGAATAATATTCCTTGAATCCTCCCCTTCTAAATCCACCCAAAAGTAGAGGTCAACTATAATCCTGAAGAAGTTGCTCCCAGAGTAAAGAAGTAGATCAGAGTGCTGCCCAGCATGACCCATGGTGGATACTGTAATGGGCTTTCTAGATCTCCCTTCAACAAACTTATTGCCCCTTTGCTGAGTGTGCTATCAGAAGACAATCTTCAACTCTAATCCTTTTCAGGGACTTCTTCAACATTAGAGAGCTGTCTGGCCATAGCTGTGCCCCTCCTGTGGCCCAATTTAATATTAATTGGTATTGGAATATAAAGTTTGTGCCATCCAGCCCAATATTAGAACAACTCTGAAGATATATTTAAGCTCAAGAACTTTGCATGGAGTTAGCTGAGCTGTTGTTTCTGCAAAATGGCTGACTTCTCTTTCTCCCTTCCCTCTGCTCAATCTTGCTTTTTTCCCTCACTTTTCTTATCAGATCTCGATTCCAAGAACATTTCTTAATAAACTTACTGCAACCAAACTCCATCTCAAAAATGCATTCTAGCCTCTCAATTCTAAGTTTCATCCAGGGCACCTAACCAATGGCAGCATTCTTAACTAGAAAGCTTTCTAGTTGTTTTTGGTAAACCTTGACTAATTCTTAGGATTTGTTATTATCCAGTCAACTTTTATTGTCTGGTTCTTTGTGCCTTGCTATGTTGTTTATTCATCACAGCATATTAGAATTTCTATGGAGAACCTATAGAGTTTCTATAGGTTTAACAAATAAACCTTTAAGAACTCTTCTGACTATATTTGATCACATGAGCATTATTTTGATCCAATACCCCATTA